>NW_027464630.1:0-1200000 GCF_043290135.1 Rhipicephalus microplus
GTTTCTAGTTGCGGAGTTTCTAGTTGCGGAGTTTTTAATAGCGGAGTTTATTGTTGTGGAGTTTCAAGTTGCGGAGTCTCAAGTTGTGGAGTTTCCAGGTGTGGAGTTTTTAGTTGTGGAGTTTCTAGTTGTTGAGTTTCTAGTTGTGAAGTCTAGTTTTACAGTTTCTTGTTGTGGAGTTTCTAGATATGAAATTTCTAGTTGCCGAGTCTCTATTTGTGGAGTTTCTAGTTGCGGAGTTTCTAGTTGTGGAGTTTCAAGTTGTGGAGTTTCTTGTTGTGGAGTCTCTAGTTGCGGAGTTTCTAGTTGTGAAGTTTCTAGTTGTGGAGTTTCTAGTTTTGAAGTTTCTAGTTGTGGAGTTTCTAGTTGTAGAGTCTCCTGTTGCGGAGTTTCTAGTTGCGGAGTTTCTAGTTGGGGAGTTTCCAGTTGTGGAGTTTCTAGTTGTGGAGTTGCGGAGTTTCTGGTTGTGGAGTTTCTAGTCGTGGAGTTTCTAGTTGTGGAGTTTCGAGTTGTGGAGTCTCTAGTTGTGGAAATTCTAGTTGTGGAGTTTCCAGTTGTGGAGTATCTAGTTGTGGAGTTTCCAGTTGTGAAGTATCTAGTTGTGGAGTTTCCAGTTGTGGAGTATCTAGTTGTGGAGTTTCAAGTTGTGGAGTTTCTAGTTGCGGAGTTTCTAGTTGCGGAGTTTTTAATAGCGGAGTTTATTGTTGTGGAGTTTCAAGTTGCGGAGTCTCAAGTTGTGGAGTTTCCAGGTGTGGAGTTTTTAGTTGTGGAGTTTCTAGTTGTTGAGTTTCTAGTTGTGACGTCTAGTTTTACAGTTTCTTGTTGTGGAGTTTCTAGATATGAAATTTCTAGTTGCCGAGTCTCTATTTGTGGAGTTTCTAGTTGCGGAGTTTCTAGTTGTGGAGTTTCAAGTTGTGGAGTTTCTTGTTGTGGAGTCTCTAGTTGCGGAGTTTCTAGTTGTGAAGTTTCTAGTTGTGGAGTTTCTAGTTTTGAAGTTTCTAGTTGTGGAGTTTCTAGTTGTAGAGTCTCCTGTTGCGGAGTTTCTAGTTGCGGAGTTTCTAGTTGGGGAGTTTCCAGTTGTGGAGTTTCTAGTTGTGGAGTTTCTACTTGTGGAGTCTCAAGTTGTGGAGTTTAAACTTGTGGAGTTTCAAGTTGTGGAGTCTATAGTTGTGGAGTTTCTAGTTGCAGATTTTCTAGTTGTGGAGTATCTAGTTGTGGATTTTCCAGTTGTGGAGTTTCTAGTTGTTCCGTTGCGGAGTATCTAGTTGTTGAGTTTCTAGTTGCAGAGTCTCTAGTTGTGGAGTTTCAAATTGTGGAGTCTCTAGATGTGGAGTTTCTAGTTGTCGAGTTTCCTGTTATGGAGTATCTAGTAGTGGAGTTTCGAGTTGTGGAGTTTCTAGTTGTGGAGTTTCTAGTTGTGGAGTCCCTAGTTGCGGAGTTTCTAGTTGCGAAGTTTCAAGTTGTGGAGTTTCAAGTTGCGGAGTCTCAAGCTGTGGAGTTTCTAGTTGTGGAGTTTCCAGTTGTGGAGTTTCGAGTTGTGGAGTTTCTAGTTGCAGAGTCTCTAGTTGTGGAGTTTCAAGTTGTGGAGTCTCTAGTTGTGGAGTTTCTAGTTGCCGAGTTTCCAGTGGTGGAGTATCTAGTAGTGGAGTTTCCAGTTGTGGAGTTTCTAGTTGTGGAGTTTCTAGTTGCGAAGTTTCAAGTTGTGGAGTTTCTAGGTGTGGAGTCTCAAGTTATGGAGTTTAAAGTTGTGGAGTTTCAAGTTGTGGAGTCTCTAGTTGTGGAGTTTCTAGTTGCAGAGTATCTATTTGTGGAGTTTCCAGTTGTGGAGTTTCTAATTGTGAAGTCGCGGAGTCTCTTTTGTGGAGTTTCTAGTTGTGGAGTTTCTAGTTGAGGAGTTTCAAGTTGAAGAGTTTTTAGTTGTGGAGTGTCTAGTTGTGGAGTTTCCAGTTGTGGAGTTTCGAGTTGTGGAGTTTCTAGTTTTGGAGTTTCTAGTTGTGGAGTTTCTAGTTGTAGAGTCTCCTGTTGCGGAGTTTCTAGTTGCGGAGTTTCTAGTTGGAGAGTTTCCAGTTGTGGAGTTTCTAGTTGTGGAGTTTCTATTTGTGGAGTCTCTAGTTGTGTAGTTTCTAGCTGCGGAGTTTCTAGTTGCGGAGTTTCTATTTGTGGAGTTTCTAGCTGCGGAGTTTCTAGTTGCGGAGTCTCTGGTTGTGGAGTTTCTAGTTGCGGAATCTCTAGTTGTGGAGTTTCTAGTTGTGGAGTTTCTAGTTGTGGAGTTTCTAGTTGTGGAGTTTCTAGTTGTAGAGTTTCTAGTTGTGGAGTTTCTAGTTGTGGAGTCTCTAGTTGCAGAGTTTCTAGTTGTGGAGTTTCTAGTTGTGGAGTTTCAAGTTGTGGAGTCTCTAGTTGTGGAGTTTCTAGTTGCGGAGTATCTAGTTGTGGAGTTTCCAGTTGTGGAGTTTCTAGTTGTGGAGTTTCTAGTTGTGGAGTTTCGAGTTGTGGAGTCTCTAGTTGTGGAGTTTCTAGTTGTGGAGTTTCCAGTTGTGGAGTATCTAGTTGTGGAGTTTCCAGTTGTGAAGTATCTAGTTGTGGAGTTTCCAGTTGTGGAGTATCTAGTTGTGGAATTTTAAGTTGTGGAGTTTTTAGTTGCGGAGTTTCTAGTTCCGGAGTCTCTGGTTGTGGAGTTTCTAGTTGCGGAATCTCTAGTTGTGGAGTTTCTAGTTGTGGAGTTTCTAGTTGTGGAGTTTCAAGTTGTGGAGTATCTAGTTGTGGAGTTTCTAGTTGTGGAGTTTCCAGTTGTGGAGTTTCTAGTTGTGGAGTTTCTAGTTGTGGAGTTTCGAGTGGTGGAGTCTCTAGTTGTGGAGTTTCTATTTGTGGAGTTTCCAGTTGTGGAGGATCTAGTTGTGGAGTTTCCAGTTGTGAAGTATCTAGTTGTGGAGTTTCCAGTTGTGGAGTTTCTAGTTGTGGAGTTGCGGAGTTTCTGGTTGTGGAGTTTCTAGTCGTGGAGTTTCTAGTTGTGGAGTTTCGAGTTGTGGAGTCTCTAGTTGTGGAAATTCTAGTTGTGAAGTTTCCAGTTGTGGAGTATCTAGTTGTGGAGTTTCCAGTTGTGAAGTATCTAGTTGTGGAGTTTCCAGTTGTGGAGTATCTAGTTGTGGAATTTTAAGTTGTGGAGTTTTTAGTTGCTGAGTTTCTAGTTGCGGAGTTTCTAGTTGCGAAGTTTCTAGTTGTGAAGTTTCAAGTTGCGGAGTCTCAAGTTGTGGAGTTTCCAGTTGTGGAGTTTCTAGTTGTTGAGTTTCTAGTTGTGAAGTCTCTAGTTTTGCAGTTTCTAGTTGTGGAGTTTCTAGATATGGAATTTCTAGTTGCCGAGTCTGTTTTAATGGAGTTTGAAGTTGTGGAGTTTCCAGTTGTGGAGTTTCAAGTTGTGAAGTTTCTAGTTGTGGAGTTTCTAGTTGCGGAGTTTCTAGTTGTGGAGTTTCTGGTTGTGGAGTTTCTATTTGAGGAGTTTCAAGTTGTGAAGTTTCTAGTTGTGGAGTCTCTAGTTGCGGAGTTTCTAGTTGTGAAGTTTCTAGTTGTGGAGTTTCTAGTTTTCGAGTTTCTAGTTGTGGAGTTTCTAGTTATAGAGTCTCCTGTTGCGGAGTTTCTAGTTGCGGAGTTTCTAGTTGGGGAGTTCCCAGTTGTGGAGTTTCTAGTTGTGGAGTCTCAAGTTGTGGAGTTTAAACTTGTGGAGTTTCAAGTTGTGGAGTCTATAGTTGTGGAGTTTCTAGTTGTAGATTTTCTAGTTGTGGAGTATCTAGTTGTGGATTTTCCAGTTGTGGAGTTTCTAATTGTTGAGTTGCGGAGTCTCTAGTTGTTGAGTTTCTAGTTGCAGAGTCTCTAGTTGTGGAGTTTCAAGTTGTGGAGTCTCTAGATGTGGAGTTTCTAGTTGTCGAGTTTCCAGTTGTGGAGTATCTAGTAGTGGAGTTTCGAGTTGTGAAGTTTCTAGTTGTGGAGTTTCTAGTTGTGGAGTCCCTTGTTGTGGAGTTTCTAGTTGCGGAGTTTCTAGTTGTGGAGTTTCAAGTTGCGGAGTCTCAAGCTGGGGAGTTTCTAGTTGTTGAGTTTTTAGTTGTGGAGTTTCTAGTTGTTGAGTTTCTAGTTTGAAGTCTCTAGTTGTAGATTCTCTAGTTGTGGAGTCTCAAGTTTAGGAGTTTCTAGTTGAAGAGTTTTTTGTTGTGGAGTGTCTCGTTGTGGAGTTTCGAGTTGTGGAGTTTCGAGTTGTGAAGTTTCTAGTTGCAGAGTCTCTAGTTGTGGAGTTTCAAGTTGTGGAGTCTCTAGTTGTGGAGTTTCTAGTTGCCGAGTTTTCAGTTGTGGAGTATCTAGTAGTGGAGTTTCCAGTGTTGGAGTCCCTAGTTGTGGAGTTTCTAGTTGCGGAGTTTCAAGCTGTGGAGTTTCAAGTTGTGGAGTTTTTAGGTGTGGAGTCTCAAGTTATGGAGTTTAAAGTTGTGGAGTTTCAAGTTGTGGAGTCTCTAGTTGTGGAGTTTCTAGTTGCAGAGTATCTATTTGTGGAGTTTCCAGTTGTGGAGTTTCTAATTGTGAAGTCGCGGAGTCTCTTTTGTGGAGTTTCTAGTTGTGGAGTTTCTAGTTGAGGAGTTTCAGGTTGAAGAGTTTTTAGTTGTGGAGTGTCTAGTTGTAGAGTTTTCAGTTGTGGAGTTTCGAGTTGTGGAGTTTCTAGTTTTGGAGTTTCTAGTTGTGGAGTTTCTAGTTGTAGAGTCTCCTGTTGCGGAGTTTCTAGTTGCGGAGTTTCTAGTTGGAGAGTTTCCAGTTGTGGAGTTTCTAGTTGTGGAGTTTCTATTTTTGGAGTCTCTAGTTGTGTAGTTTCTAGCTGCGGAGTTTCTAGTTGCGGAGTTTCTATTTGTGGAGTTTCTAGCTGCGGAGTTTCTAGTTGCGGAGTCTCTGGTTGTGGAGTTTCTAGTTGCGGAATCTCTAGTTGTGGAGTTTCTAGTTGTGGAGTTTCTAGTTGTGGAGTTTCTAGTTGTGGAGTTTCTAGTTGTAGAGTTTCTAGTTGTGGAGTTTCTAGTTGTGGAGTCTCTAGTTACAGAGTTTCTAGTTGTGGAGTTTCAAGTTGTGGAGTCTCTAGTTGTGGAGTTTCTAGTTGCGGAGTATCTAGTTGTGGAGTTTCCAGTTGTGGAGTTTCTAGTTGTGGAGTTTCTAGTTGTGGAGTTTCGAGTTGTGGAGTCTCTAGTTGTGGAGTTTCTAGTTGTGGAGTTTCCAGTTGTGGAGTATCTAGTTGTGGAGTTTCCAGTTGTGAAGTATCTAGTTGTGGAGTTTCCAGTTGTGGAGTATCTAGTTGTGGAATTTTAAGTTGTGGAGTTTTTAGTTGTGGAGTTTCTAGTTGTGGAGTTTCTAGTTGTGGAGTTTCTAGTTGTGGAGTTTCTAGTTGTGGAGTCTCTAGTTGCAGAGTTTCTAGTTGTGGAGTTTCTAGTTGTGGAGTTTCAAGTTGTGGAGTCTCTAGTTGTGGAGTTTCTAGTTGCGGAGTATCTAGTTGTGGAGTTTCCAGTTGTGGAGTCTCTAGTTGCGGAGTTTCTAGTTGTGGAGTTTCTATTTTTCGAGTTTCTAGTTGTGGAGTTTCTAGTTGTAGAGTCTCCTGTTGCGGAGTTTCTAGTTGCGGTGTTTCTAGTTGGGGAGTTCCCAGTTGTGGAGTTTCTAGTTGTGGAGTTTCTAGTTGTGGAGTTTCAAGTTGTGGAGTCTATAGTTGTGGAGTTTCTAGTTGTAGATTTTCTAGTTGTGGAGTATCTAGTTGTGGATTTTCCAGTTGTGGAGTTTCTAGTTGTTCCGTTGCGGAGTATCTAGTTGTTGAGTTTCTAGTTGCAGAGTCTCTAGTTGTGGAGTTTCAAATTGTGGAGTCTCTAGATGTGGAGTTTCTAGTTGTCGAGTTTCCTGTTATGGAGTATCTAGTAGTGGAGTTTCGAGTTGTGGAGTTTCTAGTTGTGGAGTTTCTAGTTGTGGAGTCCCTAGTTGCGGAGTTTCTAGTTGCGAAGTTTCAAGTTGTGGAGTTTCAAGTTGCGGAGTCTCAAGCTGTGGAGTTTCTAGTTGTGGAGTTTCCAGTTGTGGAGTTTCGAGTTGTGGAGTTTCTAGTTGCAGAGTCTCTAGTTGTGGAGTTTCAAGTTGTGGAGTCTCTAGTTGTGGAGTTTCTAGTTGCCGAGTTTCCAGTGGTGGAGTATCTAGTAGTGGAGTTTCCAGTTGTGGAGTTTCTAGTTGTGGAGTTTCTAGTTGCGAAGTTTCAAGTTGTGGAGTTTCTAGGTGTGGAGTCTCAAGTTATGGAGTTTAAAGTTGTGGAGTTTCAAGTTGTGGAGTCTCTAGTTGTGGAGTTTCTAGTTGCAGAGTATCTATTTGTGGAGTTTCCAGTTGTGGAGTTTCTAATTGTGAAGTCGCGGAGTCTCTTTTGTGGAGTCTCAAGTTGTGGAGTTTAAACTTGTGGAGTTTCAAGTTGTGGAGTCTATAGTTGTGGAGTTTCTAGTTGTAGATTTTCTAGTTGTGGAGTATCTAGTTGTGGATTTTCCAGTTGTGGAGTTTCTAATTGTTGAGTTGCGGAGTCTCTAGTTGTTGAGTTTCTAGTTGCAGAGTCTCTAGTTGTGGAGTTTCAAGTTGTGGAGTCTCTAGATGTGGAGTTTCTAGTTGTCGAGTTTCCAGTTGTGGAGTATCTAGTAGTGGAGTTTCGAGTTGTGAAGTTTCTAGTTGTGGAGTTTCTAGTTGTGGAGTCCCTTGTTGTGGAGTTTCTAGTTGCGGAGTTTCTAGTTGTGGAGTTTCAAGTTGCGGAGTCTCAAGCTGGGGAGTTTCTAGTTGTTGAGTTTTTAGTTGTGGAGTTTCTAGTTGTTGAGTTTCTAGTTTGAAGTCTCTAGTTGTAGATTCTCTAGTTGTGGAGTCTCAAGTTTAGGAGTTTCTAGTTGAAGAGTTTTTTGTTGTGGAGTGTCTCGTTGTGGAGTTTCGAGTTGTGGAGTTTCGAGTTGTGAAGTTTCTAGTTGCAGAGTCTCTAGTTGTGGAGTTTCAAGTTGTGGAGTCTCTAGTTGTGGAGTTTCTAGTTGCCGAGTTTTCAGTTGTGGAGTATCTAGTAGTGGAGTTTCCAGTGTTGGAGTCCCTAGTTGTGGAGTTTCTAGTTGCGGAGTTTCAAGCTGTGGAGTTTCAAGTTGTGGAGTTTTTAGGTGTGGAGTCTCAAGTTATGGAGTTTAAAGTTGTGGAGTTTCAAGTTGTGGAGTCTCTAGTTGTGGAGTTTCTAGTTGCAGAGTATCTATTTGTGGAGTTTCCAGTTGTGGAGTTTCTAATTGTGAAGTCGCGGAGTCTCTTTTGTGGAGTTTCTAGTTGTGGAGTTTCTAGTTGAGGAGTTTCAGGTTGAAGAGTTTTTAGTTGTGGAGTGTCTAGTTGTAGAGTTTTCAGTTGTGGAGTTTCGAGTTGTGGAGTTTCTAGTTTTGGAGTTTCTAGTTGTGGAGTTTCTAGTTGTAGAGTCTCCTGTTGCGGAGTTTCTAGTTGCGGAGTTTCTAGTTGGAGAGTTTCCAGTTGTGGAGTTTCTAGTTGTGGAGTTTCTATTTTTAGAGTCTCTAGTTGTGTAGTTTCTAGCTGCGGAGTTTCTAGTTGCGGAGTTTCTATTTGTGGAGTTTCTAGCTGCGGAGTTTCTAGTTGCGGAGTCTCTGGTTGTGGAGTTTCTAGTTGCGGAATCTCTAGTTGTGGAGTTTCTAGTTGTGGAGTTTCTAGTTGTGGAGTTTCTAGTTGTGGAGTTTCTAGTTGTAGAGTTTCTAGTTGTGGAGTTTCTAGTTGTGGAGTCTCTAGTTGCAGAGTTTCTAGTTGTGGAGTTTCTAGTTGTGGAGTTTCAAGTTGTGGAGTCTATAGTTGTGGAGTTTCTAGTTGCGGAGTATCTAGTTGTGGAGTTTCCAGTTGTGGAGTTTCTAGTTGTGGAGTTTCTAGTTGTGGAGTTTCGAGTTGTGGAGTCTCTAGTTGTGGAGTTTCTAGTTGTGGAGTTTCCAGTTGTGGAGTATCTAGTTGTGGAGTTTCCAGTTGTGAAGTATCTAGTTGTGGAGTTTCCAGTTGTGGAGTATCTAGTTGTGGAATTTTAAGTTGTGGAGTTTTTAGTTGTGGAGTTTCTAGTTGTGGAGTTTCTAGTTGTGGAGTTTCTAGTTGTGGAGTTTCTAGTTGTGGAGTCTCTAGTTGCAGAGTTTCTAGTTGTGGAGTTTCTAGTTGTGGAGTTTCAAGTTGTGGAGTCTCTAGTTGTGGAGTTTCTAGTTGCGGAGTATCTAGTTGTGGAGTTTCCAGTTGTGGAGTCTCTAGTTGCGGAGTTTCTAGTTGTGGAGTTTCTATTTTTCGAGTTTCTAGTTGTGGAGTTTCTAGTTGTAGAGTCTCCTGTTGCGGAGTTTCTAGTTGCGGTGTTTCTAGTTGGGGAGTTCCCAATTGTGGAGTTTCTAGTTGTGGAGTTTCTAGTTGTGGAGTTTCAAGTTGTGGAGTCTATAGTTGTGGAGTTTCTAGTTGTAGATTTTCTAGTTGTGGAGTATCTAGTTGTGGATTTTCCAGTTGTGGAGTTTCTAGTTGTTCCGTTGCGGAGTATCTAGTTGTTGAGTTTCTAGTTGCAGAGTCTCTAGTTGTGGAGTTTCAAATTGTGGAGTCTCTAGATGTGGAGTTTCTAGTTGTCGAGTTTCCTGTTATGGAGTATCTAGTAGTGGAGTTTCGAGTTGTGGAGTTTCTAGTTGTGGAGTTTCTAGTTGTGGAGTCCCTAGTTGCGGAGTTTCTAGTTGCGAAGTTTCAAGTTGTGGAGTTTCAAGTTGCGGAGTCTCAAGCTGTGGAGTTTCTAGTTGTGGAGTTTCCAGTTGTGGAGTTTCGAGTTGTGGAGTTTCTAGTTGCAGAGTCTCTAGTTGTGGAGTTTCAAGTTGTGGAGTCTCTAGTTGTGGAGTTTCTAGTTGCCGAGTTTCCAGTGGTGGAGTATCTAGTAGTGGAGTTTCCAGTTGTGGAGTTTCTAGTTGTGGAGTTTCTAGTTGCGAAGTTTCAAGTTGTGGAGTTTCTAGGTGTGGAGTCTCAAGTTATGGAGTTTAAAGTTGTGGAGTTTCAAGTTGTGGAGTCTCTAGTTGTGGAGTTTCTAGTTGCAGAGTATCTATTTGTGGAGTTTCCAGTTGTGGAGTTTCTAATTGTGAAGTCGCGGAGTCTCTTTTGTGGAGTTTCTAGTTGTGGAGTTTCTAGTTGAGGAGTTTCAAGTTGAAGAGTTTTTAGTTGTGGAGTGTCTAGTTGTGGAGTTTCCAGTTGTGGAGTTTCGAGTTGTGGAGTTTCTAGTTTTGGAGTTTCTAGTTGTGGAGTTTCTAGTTGTAGAGTCTCCTGTTGCGGAGTTTCTAGTTGCGGAGTTTCTAGTTGGAGAGTTTCCAGTTGTGGAGTTTCTAGTTGTGGAGTTTCTATTTGTGGAGTCTCTAGTTGTGTAGTTTCTAGCTGCGGAGTTTCTAGTTGCGGAGTTTCTATTTGTGGAGTTTCTAGCTGCGGAGTTTCTAGTTGCGGAGTCTCTGGTTGTGGAGTTTCTAGTTGCGGAATCTCTAGTTGTGGAGTTTCTAGTTGTGGAGTTTCTAGTTGTGGAGTTTCTAGTTGTGGAGTTTCTAGTTGTAGAGTTTCTAGTTGTGGAGTTTCTAGTTGTGGAGTCTCTAGTTGCAGAGTTTCTAGTTGTGGAGTTTCTAGTTGTGGAGTTTCAAGTTGTGGAGTCTCTAGTTGTGGAGTTTCTAGTTGCGGAGTATCTAGTTGTGGAGTTTCCAGTTGTGGAGTTTCTAGTTGTGGAGTTTCTAGTTGTGGAGTTTCGAGTTGTGGAGTCTCTAGTTGTGGAGTTTCTAGTTGTGGAGTTTCCAGTTGTGGAGTATCTAGTTGTGGAGTTTCCAGTTGTGAAGTATCTAGTTGTGGAGTTTCCAGTTGTGGAGTATCTAGTTGTGGAATTTTAAGTTGTGGAGTTTTTAGTTGCGGAGTTTCTAGTTCCGGAGTCTCTGGTTGTGGAGTTTCTAGTTGCGGAATCTCTAGTTGTGGAGTTTCTAGTTGTGGAGTTTCTAGTTGTGGAGTTTCAAGTTGTGGAGTATCTAGTTGTGGAGTTTCTAGTTGTGGAGTTTCCAGTTGTGGAGTTTCTAGTTGTGGAGTTTCTAGTTGTGGAGTTTCGAGTGGTGGAGTCTCTAGTTGTGGAGTTTCTATTTGTGGAGTTTCCAGTTGTGGAGGATCTAGTTGTGGAGTTTCCAGTTGTGAAGTATCTAGTTGTGGAGTTTCCAGTTGTGGAGTTTCTAGTTGTGGAGTTGCGGAGTTTCTGGTTGTGGAGTTTCTAGTCGTGGAGTTTCTAGTTGTGGAGTTTCGAGTTGTGGAGTCTCTAGTTGTGGAAATTCTAGTTGTGGAGTTTCCAGTTGTGGAGTATCTAGTTGTGGAGTTTCCAGTTGTGAAGTATCTAGTTGTGGAGTTTCCAGTTGTGGAGTATCTAGTTGTGGAATTCTAAGTTGTGGAGTTTTTAGTTGCTGAGTTTCTAGTTGCGGAGTTTCTAGTTGCGAAGTTTCTAGTTGTGAAGTTTCAAGTTGCGGAGTCTCAAGTTGTGGAGTTTCCAGTTGTGGAGTTTCTAGTTGTTGAGTTTCTAGTTGTGAAGTCTCTAGTTTTGCAGTTTCTAGTTGTGGAGTTTCTAGATATGGAATTTCTAGTTGCCGAGTCTGTTTTAATGGAGTTTGAAGTTGTGGAGTTTCCAGTTGTGGAGTTTCAAGTTGTGAAGTTTCTAGTTGTGGAGTTTCTAGTTGCGGAGTTTCTAGTTGTGGAGTTTCTGGTTGTGGAGTTTCTATTTGAGGAGTTTCAAGTTGTGAAGTTTCTAGTTGTGGAGTCTCTAGTTGCGGAGTTTCTAGTTGTGAAGTTTCTAGTTGTGGAGTTTCTAGTTTTCGAGTTTCTAGTTGTGGAGTTTCTAGTTATAGAGTCTCCTGTTGCGGAGTTTCTAGTTGCGGAGTTTCTAGTTGGGGAGTTCCCAGTTATGGAGTTTCTAGTTGTGGAGTCTCAAGTTGTGGAGTTTAAACTTGTGGAGTTTCAAGTTGTGGAGTCTATAGTTGTGGAGTTTCTAGTTGTAGATTTTCTAGTTGTGGAGTATCTAGTTGTGGATTTTCCAGTTGTGGAGTTTCTAATTGTTGAGTTGCGGAGTCTCTAGTTGTTGAGTTTCTAGTTGCAGAGTCTCTAGTTGTGGAGTTTCAAGTTGTGGAGTCTCTAGATGTGGAGTTTCTAGTTGTCGAGTTTCCAGTTGTGGAGTATCTAGTAGTGGAGTTTCGAGTTGTGAAGTTTCTAGTTGTGGAGTTTCAAGTTGTGGAGTCCCTTGTTGTGGAGTTTCTAGTTGCGGAGTTTCTAGTTGTGGAGTTTCAAGTTGCGGAGTCTCAAGCTGGGGAGTTTCTAGTTGTTGAGTTTTTAGTTGTGGAGTTTCTAGTTGTTGAGTTTCTAGTTTGAAGTCTCTAGTTGTAGATTCTCTAGTTGTGGAGTCTCAAGTTTAGGAGTTTCTAGTTGAAGAGTTTTTTGTTGTGGAGTGTCTCGTTGTGGAGTTTCGAGTTGTGGAGTTTCGAGTTGTGAAGTTTCTAGTTGCAGAGTCTCTAGTTGTGGAGTTTCAAGTTGTGGAGTCTCTAGTTGTGGAGTTTCTAGTTGCCGAGTTTTCAGTTGTGGAGTATCTAGTAGTGGAGTTTCCAGTGTTGGAGTCCCTAGTTGTGGAGTTTCTAGTTGCGGAGTTTCAAGCTGTGGAGTTTCAAGTTGTGGAGTTTTTAGGTGTGGAGTCTCAAGTTATGGAGTTTAAAGTTGTGGAGTTTCAAGTTGTGGAGTCTCTAGTTGTGGAGTTTCTAGTTGCAGAGTATCTATTTGTGGAGTTTCCAGTTGTGGAGTTTCTAATTGTGAAGTCGCGGAGTCTCTTTTGTGGAGTTTCTAGTTGTGGAGTTTCTAGTTGAGGAGTTTCAGGTTGAAGAGTTTTTAGTTGTGGAGTGTCTAGTTGTAGAGTTTTCAGTTGTGGAGTTTCGAGTTGTGGAGTTTCTAGTTTTGGAGTTTCTAGTTGTGGAGTTTCTAGTTGTAGAGTCTCCTGTTGCGGAGTTTCTAGTTGCGGAGTTTCTAGTTGGAGAGTTTCCAGTTGTGGAGTTTCTAGTTGTGGAGTTTCTATTTTTGGAGTCTCTAGTTGTGTAGTTTCTAGCTGCGGAGTTTCTAGTTGCGGAGTTTCTATTTGTGGAGTTTCTAGCTGCGGAGTTTCTAGTTGCGGAGTCTCTGGTTGTGGAGTTTCTAGTTGCGGAATCTCTAGTTGTGGAGTTTCTAGTTGTGGAGTTTCTAGTTGTGGAGTTTCTAGTTGTGGAGTTTCTAGTTGTGGAGTTTCTAGTTGTGGAGTTTCTAGTTGTGGAGTCTCTAGTTGCAGAGTTTCTAGTTGTGGAGTTTCTAGTTGTGGAGTTTCAAGTTGTGGAGTCTCTAGTTGTGGAGTTTCTAGTTGCGGAGTATCTAGTTGTGGAGTTTCCAGTTGTGGAGTCTCTAGTTGCGGAGTTTCTAGTTGTGGAGTTTCTAAATTTCGAGTTTCTAGTTGTGGAGTTTCTAGTTGTAGAGTCTCCTGTTGCGGAGTTTCTAGTTGCGGTGTTTCTAGTTGGGGAGTTCCCAGTTGTGGAGTTTCTAGTTGTGGAGTTTCTAGTTGTGGAGTCTCAAGTTGTGGAGTTTAAACTTGTGGAGTTTCAAGTTGTGGGGTCTATAGTTGTGGAGTTTCTAGTTGTAGATTTTCTAGTTGTGGAGTATCTAGTTGTGGATTTTCCAGTTGTGGAGTTTCTAATTGTTGAGTTGCGGAGTCTCTAGTTGTTGAGTTTCTAGTTGCAGAGTCTCTAGTTGTGGAGTTTCAAGTTGTGGAGTCTCTAGATGTGGAGTTTCTAGTTGTCGAGTTTCCAGTTGTGGAGTATCTAGTAGTGGAGTTTCGAGTTGTGAAGTTTCTAGTTGTGGAGGTTCTAGTTGTGGAGTCCCTTGTTGTGGAGTTTCTAGTTGCGGAGTTTCTAGTTGTGGAGTTTAAAGTTGCGGAGTCTCAAGCTGGGGAGTTTCTAGTTGTTGAGTTTTTAGTTGTGGAGTTTCTAGTTGTTGAGTTTCTAGTTTGAAGTCTCTAGTTGTAGATTCTCTAGTTGTGGAGTCTCTAGTTTAGGAGTTTCTAGTTGAAGAGTTTTTTGTTGTGGAGTGTCTCGTTGTGGAGTTTCCAGTTGTGGAGTTTTCAGTTGTGGAGTTTCTAGTTGCAGAGTCTCTAGTTGTGGAGTTTCAAATTGTGGAGTCTCTAGATGTGGAGTTTCTAGTTGTCGAGTTTCCAGTTGTGGAGTATCTAGTAGTGGAGTTTCGAGTTGTGGAGTTTCTTGTTGTGGAGTTTCTAGTTGGGGAGTCCCTAGTTGCGGAGTTTCTAGTGTCGAAGCTTCAAGTTGTGGAGTTTCAAGTTGCGGAGTCTCAAGCTGTGGAGTTTCTAGTTGTGGAGTTTCCAGTTGTGGAGTTTCGAGTTGTGGAGTTTCTAGTTGCAGAGTCTCTAGTTGTGGAGTTTCAAGTTGTGGAGTCTCTAGTTGTAAAGTTTCTAGTTGCCGAGTTTCCAGTTGTGGAGTATCTAGTAGTGGAGTTTCTAGTTGTGGAGTTTCTAGTTGCGGAGTCCCTAGTTGTGGAGTTTCTAGTTGCGGAGTCTCAAGCTGCGGAGTTTCAAGTTGTGGAGTTTTTAGTTGTGGAGTCTCAAGTTGTGGAGTTTCAAGTTGTGGAGTTTCAAGTTGTGGAGTCTCTAGTTGTGGAGTTTCTAGTTGCAGAGTATCTAGTTGTGGAGTTTCCAGTTGTGGAGTTTCTAGTTGTGAAGCTGTGGAGTCTCTGGTTGTGGAGTTTTTAGTTGTGGAGTTTCTAGTTGTGGAGTTTCGAGTTGTGGAGTCTCTAGTTGTGGAGTTTCCAGTTGTGGAGTATCTAGTTGTGGAGTTTCCAGTTGTGAAGTATCTAGTTGTGGAGTTTCCAGTTGTGGAGTATCTAGTTGTGGAGTATCTAGTTGTGGAGTTTTAATTTGTGGAGTTTTTAGTTGTGGAGTTTCAAGTTGTGGAGTCTCAAGTTGTGGAGTTTCCAGTTGTGGAGTTTTTAGTTGTGGAGTTTCTAGTTGTTGAGTTTCTAGTTGTGAAGTCTCTAGTTTTGCAGTTTCTAGTTGTGGAGTTTCTAGATATGGAATTTCTAGTTGCCGAGTCTCTATTTGTGGAGTTTGTAGTTGTGGAGTTTCTAGATATGGAATTTCTAGTTGCCGAGTCTCTATTTGTGGAGTTTGTAGTTGTGGAGTTTCTAGTTGTGGAGTCTCTAGTTGCAGAGTTTCTAGTTGTGGAGTTTCTAGTTGTGGAGTTTCTAGTTGCGGAGTCTCTGGTTGTGGAGTTTCTAGTTGCGGAATCTCTAGTTGTGGAGTTTCTAGTTGTGGAGTTTCTAGTTGTGGAGTTTCTAGTTGTGGAGTTTCTAGTTGTGGAGTTTCTAGTTGTGGAGTCTCTAGTTGCAGAGTTTCTAGTTGTGGAGTTTCTAGTTGTGGAGTTTCAAGTTGTGGAGTCTCTAGTTGTGGAGTTTCTAGTTGCGGAGTATCTAGTTGTGGAGTTTCCAGTTGTGGAGTTTCTAGTTGTGGAGTTTCTAGTTGAGGAGTTTCAAGTTGAAGAGTTTTTAGTTGTGGAGTTTCTAGTTGTGGAGTTTCTAGTTTTGAGTTTCTAGTTGTGGAGTTTCTAGTTGTAGAGTCTCCTGTTGCGGAGTTTCTAGTTGCGGAGTTTCTAGTTGGAGAGTTTCCAGTTGTGGAGTTTCTAGTTGTGGAGTTTCTATTTGTGGAGTCTCTAGTTGTGTAGTTTCTAGCTGCGGAGTTTCTAGTTGCGGAGTTTCTAATTGTGGAGTTTCTAGCTGCGGAGTTTCTAGTTGCGGAGTCTCTGGTTGTGGAGTTTCTAGTTGCGGAATATCTAGTTGTGGAGTTTCTAGTTGTGGAGTTTCTAGTTGTGGAGTTTCTAGTTGTGGAGTTTCTAGTTGTGGAGTCTCTAGTTGTGGAGTTTCTAGTTGTGGAGTTTCCAGTTGTGGAGTATCTAGTTGTGGAGTTTCCATTTGTGAAGTATCTAGTTGTGGAGTTTCTAGTTGCGGAGTATCTAGTTGTGGAGTTTCCAGTTGTGGAGTTTCTAGTTGTGGAGTTTCTAGTTGTGGAGTTTCGAGTTGTGGAGTCTCTAGTTGTGGAGTTTCTAGTTGTGGAGTTTCCAGTTGTGGAGTATCTAGTTGTGGAGTTTCCATTTGTGAAGTATCTAGTTGTGGAGTTTCCAGTTGTGGAGTATCTAGTTGTGGAGTTTCAAGTTGTGGAGTTTCTAGTTGCGGAGTTTCTAGTTGCGGAGTTTTTAATAGCGGAGTTTATTGTTGTGGAGTTTCAAGTTGCGGAGTCTCAAGTTGTGGAGTTTCCAGGTGTGGAGTTTTTATTTGTGGAGTTTCTAGTTGTTGAGTTTCTAGTTGTGAAGTCTAGTTTTACAGTTTCTTGTTGTGGAGTTTCTAGATATGAAATTTCTAGTTGCCGAGTCTCTATTTGTGGAGTTTCTAGTTGCGGAGTTTCTAGTTGTGGAGTTTCAAGTTGTGGAGTTTCTTGTTGTGGAGTCTCTAGTTGCGGAGTTTCTAGTTGTGAAGTTTCTAGTTGTGGAGTTTCTAGTTTTGAAGTTTCTAGTTGTGGAGTTTCTAGTTGTAGAGTCTCCTGTTGCGGAGTTTCTAGTTGCGGAGTTTCTAGTTGGGGAGTTTCCAGTTGTGGAGTTTCTAGTTGTGGAGTTTCTACTTGTGGAGTCTCAAGTTGTGGAGTTTAAACTTGTGGAGTTTCAAGTTGTGGAGTCTATAGTTGTGGAGTCTATAGTTGTGGAGTTTCTAGTTGTAGATTTTCTAGTTGTGGAGTATCTAGTTGTGGATTTTCCAGTTGTGGAGTTTCTAGTTGTTCCGTTGCGGAGTATCTAGTTGTTGAGTTTCTAGTTGCAGAGTCTCTAGTTGTGGAGTTTCAAATTGTGGAGTCTCTAGATGTGGAGTTTCTAGTTGTCGAGTTTCCTGTTATGGAGTATCTAGTAGTGGAGTTTCGAGTTGTGGAGTTTCTAGTTGTGGAGTTTCTAGTTGTGGAGTCCCTAGTTGCGGAGTTTCTAGTTGCGAAGTTTCAAGTTGTGGAGTTTCAAGTTGCGGAGTCTCAAGCTGTGGAGTTTCTAGTTGTGGAGTTTCCAGTTGTGGAGTTTCTAGTTGTAGAGTTTCTAGTTGTGGAGTTTCTAGTTGTGGAGTCTCTAGTTGCAGAGTTTCTAGTTGTGGAGTTTCTAGTTGTGGAGTTTCAAGTTGTGGAGTCTTTAGTTGTGGAGTTTCTAGTTGCGGAGTATCCAGTTGTGGAGTTTCCAGTTGTGGAGTTTCTAGTTGTGGAGTTTCTAGTTGTGGAGTTTCGAGTTGTGGAGTCTCTAGTTGTGGAGTTTCTAGTTGTGGAGTTTCCAGTTGTGGAGTATCTAGTTGTGGAGTTTCCATTTGTGAAGTATCTAGTTGTGGAGTTTCCAGTTGTGGAGTATCTAGTTGTGGAGTTTCAAGTTGTGGAGTTTCTAGTTGCGGAATTTCTAGTTGCGGAGTTTTTAATAGCGGAGTTTATTGTTGTGGAGTTTCAAGTTGCGGAGTCTCAGGTTGTGGAGTTTCCAGTTGTGGAGTTTTTAGTTGTGGAGTTTCTAGTTGTTGAGTTTCTAGTTGTGAAGTTGAGTTTTACAGTTTCTTGTTGTGGAGTTTCTAGATATGAAATTTCTAGTTGCTGAGTCTCTATTTGTGGAGTTTCTAGTTGCGGAGTTTCTAGTTGTGGAGTTTCAAGTTGTGGAGTTTCTAGTTGTGGAGTCTCTAGCTGCGGAGTTTCTAGTTGTGAAGTTTCTAGTTGTGGAGTTTCTAGTTTTGAAGTTTCTAGTTGTGGAGTTTCTAGTTGTAGAGTCTCCTGTTGCGGAGTTTCTAGTTGCGGAGTTTCTAGTTGGGGAGTTTCCAGTTGTGGAGTTTCTAGTTGTGGAGTTTCTACTTGTGGAGTCTCAAGTTGTGGAGTTTAAACTTGTGGAGTTTCAAGTTGTGGAGTCTATAGTTGTGGAGTTTCTAGTTGTAGATTTTCTAGTTGTGGAGTATCTAGTTGTGGATTTTCCAGTTGTGGAGTTTCTAGTTGTTCAGTTGCGAAGTATCTAGTTGTTAAGTTTCTAGTTGCAGAGTCTCTAGTTGTGGAGTTTCAAATTGTGGAGTCTCTAGATGTGGAGTTTCTAGTTGTGGAGTTTCTAGTTGTGGAGTTTCTAGTTGTGGAGTTTCTAGTTGTGGAGTTTCTAGTTGTGGAGTTTCTAGTTGTGGAGTCTCTAGTTGCAGAGTTTCTAGTTGTGGAGTTTCTAGTTGTGGAGTTTCTAGTTGTGTAGTTTCTAGCTGCGGAGTTTCTAGTTGCGGAGTTTCTATTTGTGGAGTTTCTAGCTGCGGAGTTTCTAGTTGCGGAGTCTCTGGTTGTGGAGTTTCTAGTTGCGGAATCTCTAGTTGTGGAGTTTCTAGTTGTGGAGTTTCTAGTTGTGGAGTTTCTAGTTGTGGAGTTTCTAGTTGTGGAGTTTCTAGTTGTGGAGTTTCTAGTTGTGGAGTCTCTAGTTGCAGAGTTTCTAGTTGTGGAGTTTCTAGTTGTGGAGTTTCAAGTTGTGGAGTCTCTAGTTGTGGAGTTTCTAGTTGCGGAGTATCTAGTTGTGGAGTTTCCAGTTGTGGAGTTTCTAGTTGTGGAGTTTCTAGTTGAGGAGTTTCAAGTTGAAGAGTTTTTAGTTGTGGAGTTTCTAGTTGTGGAGTTTCTAGTTGTGGAGTTTCTAGTTGTGGAGTTTCTAGTTGTGGAGTCTCTAGTTGTGGAGTTTCTAGTTGTGGAGTTTCCAGTTGTGGAGTATCTAGTTGTGGAGTTTCCATTTGTGAAGTATCTAGTTGTGGAGTTTCTAGTTGCGGAGTATCTAGTTGTGGAGTTTCCAGTTGTGGAGTTTCTAGTTGTGGAGTTTCTAGTTGTGGAGTTTCGAGTTGTGGAGTCTCTAGTTGTGGAGTTTCTAGTTGTGGAGTTTCCAGTTGTGGAGTATCTAGTTGTGGAGTTTCCATTTGTGAAGTATCTAGTTGTGAAGTTTCCAGTTGTGGAGTATCTAGTTGTGGAGTTTCAAGTTGTGGAGTTTCTAGTTGCGGAGTTTCTAGTTGCGGAGTTTTTAATAGCGGAGTTTATTGTTGTGGAGTTTCAAGTTGCGGAGTCTCAAGTTGTGGAGTTTCCAGGTGTGGAGTTTTTAGTTGTGGAGTTTCAAGTTGTGGAGTGTATAGTTGTGGAGTTTCTAGTTGTAGATTTTCTAGTTGTGAAGTATCTAGTTGTGGATTTTCCAGTTGTGGAGTTTCTAGTTGTTCCGTTGCGGAGTATCTAGTTGTTGAGTTTCTAGTTGCAGAGTCTCTAGTTGTGGAGTTTCAAATTGTGGAGTCTCTAGATGTGGAGTTTCTAGTTGTCGAGTTTCCTGTTATGGAGTATCTAGTAGTGGAGTTTCGAGTTGTGGAGTTTCTAGTTGTGGAGTTTCTAGTTGTGGAGTCCCTAGTTGCGGAGTTTCTAGTTGCGAAGTTTCAAGTTGTGGAGTTTCAAGTTGCGGAGTCTCAAGCTGTGGAGTTTCTAGTTGTGGAGTTTCCAGTTGTGGAGTTTCGAGTTGTGGAGTTTCTAGTTGCAGAGTCTCTAGTTGTGGAGTTTCAAGTTGTGGAGTCTCTAGTTGTGGAGTTTCTAGTTGCCGAGTTTCCAGTGGTGGAGTATCTAGTAGTGGAGTTTCCAGTTGTGGAGTTTCTAGTTGTGGAGTTTCTAGTTGCGAAGTTTCAAGTTGTGGAGTTTCTAGGTGTGGAGTCTCAAGTTATGGAGTTTAAAGTTGTGGAGTTTCAAGTTGTGGAGTCTCTAGTTGTGGAGTTTCTAGTTGCAGAGTATCTATTTGTGGAGTTTCCAGTTGTGGAGTTTCTAATTGTGAAGTCGCGGAGTCTCTTTTGTGGAGTTTCTAGTTGTGGAGTTTCTAGTTGAGGAGTTTCAAGTTGAAGAGTTTTTAGTTGTGGAGTGTCTAGTTGTGGAGTTTCCAGTTGTGGAGTTTCGAGTTGTGGAGTTTCTAGTTTTGGAGTTTCTAGTTGTGGAGTTTCTAGTTGTAGAGTCTCCTGTTGCGGAGTTTCTAGTTGCGGAGTTTCTAGTTGGAGAGTTTCCAGTTGTGGAGTTTCTAGTTGTGGAGTTTCTATTTGTGGAGTCTCTAGTTGTGTAGTTTCTAGCTGCGGAGTTTCTAGTTGCGGAGTTTCTATTTGTGGAGTTTCTAGCTGCGGAGTTTCTAGTTGCGGAGTCTCTGGTTGTGGAGTTTCTAGTTGCGGAATCTCTAGTTGTGGAGTTTCTAGTTGTGGAGTTTCTAGTTGTGGAGTTTCTAGTTGTGGAGTTTCTAGTTGTAGAGTTTCTAGTTGTGGAGTTTCTAGTTGTGGAGTCTCTAGTTGCAGAGTTTCTAGTTGTGGAGTTTCTAGTTGTGGAGTTTCAAGTTGTGGAGTCTCTAGTTGTGGAGTTTCTAGTTGCGGAGTATCTAGTTGTGGAGTTTCCAGTTGTGGAGTTTCTAGTTGTGGAGTTTCTAGTTGTGGAGTTTCGAGTTGTGGAGTCTCTAGTTGTGGAGTTTCTAGTTGTGGAGTTTCCAGTTGTGGAGTATCTAGTTGTGGAGTTTCCAGTTGTGAAGTATCTAGTTGTGGAGTTTCCAGTTGTGGAGTATCTAGTTGTGGAATTTTAAGTTGTGGAGTTTTTAGTTGCGGAGTTTCTAGTTCCGGAGTCTCTGGTTGTGGAGTTTCTAGTTGCGGAATCTCTAGTTGTGGAGTTTCTAGTTGTGGAGTTTCTAGTTGTGGAGTTTCAAGTTGTGGAGTATCTAGTTGTGGAGTTTCTAGTTGTGGAGTTTCCAGTTGTGGAGTTTCTAGTTGTGGAGTTTCGAGTGGTGGAGTCTCTAGTTGTGGAGTTTCTATTTGTGGAGTTTCCAGTTGTGGAGGATCTAGTTGTGGAGTTTCCAGTTGTGAAGTATCTAGTTGTGGAGTTTCCAGTTGTGGAGTTTCTAGTTGTGGAGTTGCGGAGTTTCTGGTTGTGGAGTTTCTAGTCGTGGAGTTTCTAGTTGTGGAGTTTCGAGTTGTGGAGTCTCTAGTTGTGGAAATTCTAGTTGTGGAGTTTCCAGTTGTGGAGTATCTAGTTGTGGAGTTTCCAGTTGTGAAGTATCTAGTTGTGGAGTTTCCAGTTGTGGAGTATCTAGTTGTGGAATTCTAAGTTGTGGAGTTTTTAGTTGCTGAGTTTCTAGTTGCGGAGTTTCTAGTTGCGAAGTTTCTAGTTGTGAAGTTTCAAGTTGCGGAGTCTCAAGTTGTGGAGTTTCCAGTTGTGGAGTTTCTAGTTGTTGAGTTTCTAGTTGTGAAGTCTCTAGTTTTGCAGTTTCTAGTTGTGGAGTTTCTAGATATGGAATTTCTAGTTGCCGAGTCTGTTTTAATGGAGTTTGAAGTTGTGGAGTTTCCAGTTGTGGAGTTTCAAGTTGTGAAGTTTCTAGTTGTGGAGTTTCTAGTTGCGGAGTTTCTAGTTGTGGAGTTTCTGGTTGTGGAGTTTCTATTTGAGGAGTTTCAAGTTGTGAAGTTTCTAGTTGTGGAGTCTCTAGTTGAGGAGTTTCTAGTTGTGAAGTTTCTAGTTGTGGAGTTTCTAGTTTTCGAGTTTCTAGTTGTGGAGTTTCTAGTTATAGAGTCTCCTGTTGCGGAGTTTCTAGTTGCGGAGTTTCTAGTTGGGGAGTTCCCAGTTGTGGAGTTTCTAGTTGTGGAGTCTCAAGTTGTGGAGTTTAAACTTGTGGAGTTTCAAGTTGTGGAGTCTATAGTTGTGGAGTTTCTAGTTGTAGATTTTCTAGTTGTGGAGTATCTAGTTGTGGATTTTCCAGTTGTGGAGTTTCTAATTGTTGAGTTGCGGAGTCTCTAGTTGTTGAGTTTCTAGTTGCAGAGTCTCTAGTTGTGGAGTTTCAAGTTGTGGAGTCTCTAGATGTGGAGTTTCTAGTTGTCGAGTTTCCAGTTGTGGAGTATCTAGTAGTGGAGTTTCGAGTTGTGAAGTTTCTAGTTGTGGAGTTTCTAGTTGTGGAGTCCCTTGTTGTGGAGTTTCTAGTTGCGGAGTTTCTAGTTGTGGAGTTTCAAGTTGTGGAGTCTCAAGCTGGGGAGTTTCTAGTTGTTGAGTTTTTAGTTGTGGAGTTTCTAGTTGTTGAGTTTCTAGTTTGAAGTCTCTAGTTGTAGATTCTCTAGTTGTGGAGTCTCAAGTTTAGGAGTTTCTAGTTGAAGAGTTTTTTGTTGTGGAGTGTCTCGTTGTGGAGTTTCGAGTTGTGGAGTTTCGAGTTGTGAAGTTTCTAGTTGCAGAGTCTCTAGTTGTGGAGTTTCAAGTTGTGGAGTCTCTAGTTGTGGAGTTTCTAGTTGCCGAGTTTTCAGTTGTGGAGTATCTAGTAGTGGAGTTTCCAGTGTTGGAGTCCCTAGTTGTGGAGTTTCTAGTTGCGGAGTTTCAAGCTGTGGAGTTTCAAGTTGTGGAGTTTTTAGGTGTGGAGTCTCAAGTTATGGAGTTTAAAGTTGTGGAGTTTCAAGTTGTGGAGTCTCTAGTTGTGGAGTTTCTAGTTGCAGAGTATCTATTTGTGGAGTTTCCAGTTGTGGAGTTTCTAATTGTGAAGTCGCGGAGTCTCTTTTGTGGAGTTTCTAGTTGTGGAGTTTCTAGTTGAGGAGTTTCAGGTTGAAGAGTTTTTAGTTGTGGAGTGTCTAGTTGTAGAGTTTTCAGTTGTGGAGTTTCGAGTTGTGGAGTTTCTAGTTTTGGAGTTTCTAGTTGTGGAGTTTCTAGTTGTAGAGTCTCCTGTTGCGGAGTTTCTAGTTGCGGAGTTTCTAGTTGGAGAGTTTCCAGTTGTGGAGTTTCTAGTTGTGGAGTTTCTATTTTTGGAGTCTCTAGTTGTGTAGTTTCTAGCTGCGGAGTTTCTAGTTGCGGAGTTTCTATTTGTGGAGTTTCTAGCTGCGGAGTTTCTAGTTGCGGAGTCTCTGGTTGTGGAGTTTCTAGTTGCGGAATCTCTAGTTGTGGAGTTTCTAGTTGTGGAGTTTCTAGTTGTGGAGTTTCTAGTTGTGGAGTTTCTAGTTGTGGAGTTTCTAGTTGTGGAGTTTCTAGTTGTGGAGTCTCTAGTTGCAGAGTTTCTAGTTGTGGAGTTTCTAGTTGTGGAGTTTCAAGTTGTGGAGTCTCTAGTTGTGGAGTTTCTAGTTGCGGAGTATCTAGTTGTGGAGTTTCCAGTTGTGGAGTCTCTAGTTGCGGAGTTTCTAGTTGTGGAGTTTCTAAATTTCGAGTTTCTAGTTGTGGAGTTTCTAGTTGTAGAGTCTCCTGTTGCGGAGTTTCTAGTTGCGGTGTTTCTAGTTGGGGAGTTCCCAGTTGTGGAGTTTCTAGTTGTGGAGTTTCTAGTTGTGGAGTCTCAAGTTGTGGAGTTTAAACTTGTGGAGTTTCTAATTGTTGAGTTGCGGAGTCTCTAGTTGTTGAGTTTCTAGTTGCAGAGTCTCTAGTTGTGGAGTTTCAAGTTGTGGAGTCTCTAGATGTGGAGTTTCTAGTTGTCGAGTTTCCAGTTGTGGAGTATCTAGTAGTGGAGTTTCGAGTTGTGAAGTTTCTAGTTGTGGAGGTTCTAGTTGTGGAGTCCCTTGCTGTGGAGTTTCTAGTTGCGGAGTTTCTAGTTGTGGAGTTTAAAGTTGCGGAGTCTCAAGCTGGGGAGTTTCTAGTTGTTGAGTTTTTAGTTGTGGAGTTTCTAGTTGTTGAGTTTCTAGTTTGAAGTCTCTAGTTGTAGATTCTCTAGTTGTGGAGTCTCTAGTTTAGGAGTTTCTAGTTGAAGAGTTTTTTGTTGTGGAGTGTCTCGTTGTGGAGTTTCCAGTTGTGGAGTTTTCAGTTGTGGAGTTTCTAGTTGCAGAGTCTCTAGTTGTGGAGTTTCAAATTGTGGAGTCTCTAGATGTGGAGTTTCTAGTTGTCGAGTTTCCAGTTGTGGAGTATCTAGTAGTGGAGTTTCGAGTTGTGGAGTTTCTTGTTGTGGAGTTTCTAGTTGGGGAGTCCCTAGTTGCGGAGTTTCTAGTGTCGAAGCTTCAAGTTGTGGAGTTTCAAGTTGCGGAGTCTCAAGCTGTGGAGTTTCTAGTTGTGGAGTTTCCAGTTGTGGAGTTTCGAGTTGTGGAGTTTCTAGTTGCAGAGTCTCTAGTTGTGGAGTTTCAAGTTGTGGAGTCTCTAGTTGTAAAGTTTCTAGTTGCCGAGTTTCCAGTTGTGGAGTATCTAGTAGTGGAGTTTCTAGTTGTGGAGTTTCTAGTTGCGGAGTCCCTAGTTGTGGAGTTTCTAGTTGCGGAGTCTCAAGCTGCGGAGTTTCAAGTTGTGGAGTTTTTAGTTGTGGAGTCTCAAGTTGTGGAGTTTCAAGTTGTGGAGTTTCAAGTTGTGGAGTCTCTAGTTGTGGAGTTTCTAGTTGCAGAGTATCTAGTTGTGGAGTTTCCAGTTGTGGAGTTTCTAGTTGTGAAGCTGTGGAGTCTCTGGTTGTGGAGTTTTTAGTTGTGGAGTTTCTAGTTGTGGAGTTTCGAGTTGTGGAGTCTCTAGTTGTGGAGTTTCAAGTTGTGGAGTTTCTAGTTGCGGAATCTCTAGTTGTGGAGTTTCTAGTTGTGGAGTTTCTAGTTGTGGAGTTTCTAGTTGTGGAGTTTCTAGTTGTAGAGTTTCTAGTTGTGGAGTTTCTAGTTGTGGAGTCTCTAGTTGCAGAGTTTCTAGTTGTGGAGTTTCTAGTTGTGGAGTTTCAAGTTGTGGAGTCTCTAGTTGTGGAGTTTCTAGTTGCGGAGTATCTAGTTGTGGAGTTTCCAGTTGTGGAGTTTCTAGTTGTGGAGTTTCTAGTTGTGGAGTTTCGAGTTGTGGAGTCTCTAGTTGTGGAGTTTCTAGTTGTGGAGTTTCCAGTTGTGGAGTATCTAGTTGTGGAGTTTCCAGTTGTGAAGTATCTAGTTGTGGAGTTTCCAGTTGTGGAGTATCTAGTTGTGGAATTTTAAGTTGTGGAGTTTTTAGTTGCGGAGTTTCTAGTTCCGGAGTCTCTGGTTGTGGAGTTTCTAGTTGCGGAATCTCTAGTTGTGGAGTTTCTAGTTGTGGAGTTTCTAGTTGTGGAGTTTCAAGTTGTGGAGTATCTAGTTGTGGAGTTTCTAGTTGTGGAGTTTCCAGTTGTGGAGTTTCTAGTTGTGGAGTTTCGAGTGGTGGAGTCTCTAGTTGTGGAGTTTCTATTTGTGGAGTTTCCAGTTGTGGAGGATCTAGTTGTGGAGTTTCCAGTTGTGAAGTATCTAGTTGTGGAGTTTCCAGTTGTGGAGTTTCTAGTTGTGGAGTTGCGGAGTTTCTGGTTGTGGAGTTTCTAGTCGTGGAGTTTCTAGTTGTGGAGTTTCGAGTTGTGGAGTCTCTAGTTGTGGAAATTCTAGTTGTGGAGTTTCCAGTTGTGGAGTATCTAGTTGTGGAGTTTCCAGTTGTGAAGTATCTAGTTGTGGAGTTTCCAGTTGTGGAGTATCTAGTTGTGGAATTCTAAGTTGTGGAGTTTTTAGTTGCTGAGTTTCTAGTTGCGGAGTTTCTAGTTGCGAAGTTTCTAGTTGTGAAGTTTCAAGTTGCGGAGTCTCAAGTTGTGGAGTTTCCAGTTGTGGAGTTTCTAGTTGTTGAGTTTCTAGTTGTGAAGTCTCTAGTTTTGCAGTTTCTAGTTGTGGAGTTTCTAGATATGGAATTTCTAGTTGCCGAGTCTGTTTTAATGGAGTTTGAAGTTGTGGAGTTTCCAGTTGTGGAGTTTCAAGTTGTGAAGTTTCTAGTTGTGGAGTTTCTAGTTGCGGAGTTTCTAGTTGTGGAGTTTCTGGTTGTGGAGTTTCTATTTGAGGAGTTTCAAGTTGTGAAGTTTCTAGTTGTGGAGTCTCTAGTTGAGGAGTTTCTAGTTGTGAAGTTTCTAGTTGTGGAGTTTCTAGTTTTCGAGTTTCTAGTTGTGGAGTTTCTAGTTATAGAGTCTCCTGTTGCGGAGTTTCTAGTTGCGGAGTTTCTAGTTGGGGAGTTCCCAGTTGTGGAGTTTCTAGTTGTGGAGTCTCAAGTTGTGGAGTTTAAACTTGTGGAGTTTCAAGTTGTGGAGTCTATAGTTGTGGAGTTTCTAGTTGTAGATTTTCTAGTTGTGGAGTATCTAGTTGTGGATTTTCCAGTTGTGGAGTTTCTAATTGTTGAGTTGCGGAGTCTCTAGTTGTTGAGTTTCTAGTTGCAGAGTCTCTAGTTGTGGAGTTTCAAGTTGTGGAGTCTCTAGATGTGGAGTTTCTAGTTGTCGAGTTTCCAGTTGTGGAGTATCTAGTAGTGGAGTTTCGAGTTGTGAAGTTTCTAGTTGTGGAGTTTCTAGTTGTGGAGTCCCTTGTTGTGGAGTTTCTAGTTGCGGAGTTTCTAGTTGTGGAGTTTCAAGTTGTGGAGTCTCAAGCTGGGGAGTTTCTAGTTGTTGAGTTTTTAGTTGTGGAGTTTCTAGTTGTTGAGTTTCTAGTTTGAAGTCTCTAGTTGTAGATTCTCTAGTTGTGGAGTCTCAAGTTTAGGAGTTTCTAGTTGAAGAGTTTTTTGTTGTGGAGTGTCTCGTTGTGGAGTTTCGAGTTGTGGAGTTTCGAGTTGTGAAGTTTCTAGTTGCAGAGTCTCTAGTTGTGGAGTTTCAAGTTGTGGAGTCTCTAGTTGTGGAGTTTCTAGTTGCCGAGTTTTCAGTTGTGGAGTATCTAGTAGTGGAGTTTCCAGTGTTGGAGTCCCTAGTTGTGGAGTTTCTAGTTGCGGAGTTTCAAGCTGTGGAGTTTCAAGTTGTGGAGTTTTTAGGTGTGGAGTCTCAAGTTATGGAGTTTAAAGTTGTGGAGTTTCAAGTTGTGGAGTCTCTAGTTGTGGAGTTTCTAGTTGCAGAGTATCTATTTGTGGAGTTTCCAGTTGTGGAGTTTCTAATTGTGAAGTCGCGGAGTCTCTTTTGTGGAGTTTCTAGTTGTGGAGTTTCTAGTTGAGGAGTTTCAGGTTGAAGAGTTTTTAGTTGTGGAGTGTCTAGTTGTAGAGTTTTCAGTTGTGGAGTTTCGAGTTGTGGAGTTTCTAGTTTTGGAGTTTCTAGTTGTGGAGTTTCTAGTTGTAGAGTCTCCTGTTGCGGAGTTTCTAGTTGCGGAGTTTCTAGTTGGAGAGTTTCCAGTTGTGGAGTTTCTAGTTGTGGAGTTTCTATTTTTGGAGTCTCTAGTTGTGTAGTTTCTAGCTGCGGAGTTTCTAGTTGCGGAGTTTCTATTTGTGGAGTTTCTAGCTGCGGAGTTTCTAGTTGCGGAGTCTCTGGTTGTGGAGTTTCTAGTTGCGGAATCTCTAGTTGTGGAGTTTCTAGTTGTGGAGTTTCTAGTTGTGGAGTTTCTAGTTGTGGAGTTTCTAGTTGTGGAGTTTCTAGTTGTGGAGTTTCTAGTTGTGGAGTCTCTAGTTGCAGAGTTTCTAGTTGTGGAGTTTCTAGTTGTGGAGTTTCAAGTTGTGGAGTCTCTAGTTGTGGAGTTTCTAGTTGCGGAGTATCTAGTTGTGGAGTTTCCAGTTGTGGAGTCTCTAGTTGCGGAGTTTCTAGTTGTGGAGTTTCTAAATTTCGAGTTTCTAGTTGTGGAGTTTCTAGTTGTAGAGTCTCCTGTTGCGGAGTTTCTAGTTGCGGTGTTTCTAGTTGGGGAGTTCCCAGTTGTGGAGTTTCTAGTTGTGGAGTTTCTAGTTGTGGAGTCTCAAGTTGTGGAGTTTAAACTTGTGGAGTTTCTAATTGTTGAGTTGCGGAGTCTCTAGTTGTTGAGTTTCTAGTTGCAGAGTCTCTAGTTGTGGAGTTTCAAGTTGTGGAGTCTCTAGATGTGGAGTTTCTAGTTGTCGAGTTTCCAGTTGTGGAGTATCTAGTAGTGGAGTTTCGAGTTGTGAAGTTTCTAGTTGTGGAGGTTCTAGTTGTGGAGTCCCTTGCTGTGGAGTTTCTAGTTGCGGAGTTTCTAGTTGTGGAGTTTAAAGTTGCGGAGTCTCAAGCTGGGGAGTTTCTAGTTGTTGAGTTTTTAGTTGTGGAGTTTCTAGTTGTTGAGTTTCTAGTTTGAAGTCTCTAGTTGTAGATTCTCTAGTTGTGGAGTCTCTAGTTTAGGAGTTTCTAGTTGAAGAGTTTTTTGTTGTGGAGTGTCTCGTTGTGGAGTTTCCAGTTGTGGAGTTTTCAGTTGTGGAGTTTCTAGTTGCAGAGTCTCTAGTTGTGGAGTTTCAAATTGTGGAGTCTCTAGATGTGGAGTTTCTAGTTGTCGAGTTTCCAGTTGTGGAGTATCTAGTAGTGGAGTTTCGAGTTGTGGAGTTTCTTGTTGTGGAGTTTCTAGTTGGGGAGTCCCTAGTTGCGGAGTTTCTAGTGTCAAAGCTTCAAGTTGTGGAGTTTCAAGTTGCGGAGTCTCAAGCTGTGGAGTTTCTAGTTGTGGAGTTTCCAGTTGTGGAGTTTCGAGTTGTGGAGTTTCTAGTTGCAGAGTCTCTAGTTGTGGAGTTTCAAGTTGTGGAGTCTCTAGTTGTAAAGTTTCTAGTTGCCGAGTTTCCAGTTGTGGAGTATCTAGTAGTGGAGTTTCTAGTTGTGGAGTTTCTAGTTGCGGAGTCCCTAGTTGTGGAGTTTCTAGTTGCGGAGTCTCAAGCTGCGGAGTTTCAAGTTGTGGAGTTTTTAGTTGTGGAGTCTCAAGTTGTGGAGTTTCAAGTTGTGGAGTTTCAAGTTGTGGAGTCTCTAGTTGTGGAGTTTCTAGTTGCAGAGTATCTAGTTGTGGAGTTTCCAGTTGTGGAGTTTCTAGTTGTGAAGCTGTGGAGTCTCTGGTTGTGGAGTTTTTAGTTGTGGAGTTTCTAGTTGTGGAGTTTCGAGTTGTGGAGTCTCTAGTTGTGGAGTTTCCAGTTGTGGAGTATCTAGTTGTGGAATTTCCAGTTGTGAAGTATCTAGTTGTGGAGTTTCCAGTTGTGGAGTATCTAGTTGTGGAGTATCTAGTTGTGGAGTTTTAATTTGTGGAGTTTTTAGTTGTGGAGTTTCAAGTTGTGGAGTCTCAAGTTGTGGAGTTTCCAGTTGTGGAGTTTTTAGTTGTGGAGTTTCTAGTTGTTGAGTTTCTAGTTGTGAAGTCTCTAGTTTTGCAGTTTCTAGTTGTGGAGTTTCTAGATATGGAATTTCTAGTTGCCGAGTCTCTATTTGTGGAGTTTGTAGTTGTGGAGTTTCTAGATATGGAATTTCTAGTTGCCGAGTCTCTATTTGTGGAGTTTGTAGTTGTGGAGTTTCTAGTTGTGGAGTCTCTAGTTGCAGAGTTTCTAGTTGTGGAGTTTCTAGTTGTGGAGTTTCTAGTTGCGGAGTCTCTGGTTGTGGAGTTTCTAGTTGCGGAATCTCTAGTTGTGGAGTTTCTAGTTGTGGAGTTTCTAGTTGTGGAGTTTCTAGTTGTGGAGTTTCTAGTTGTGGAGTTTCTAGTTGTGGAGTTTCTAGTTGTGGAGTCTCTAGTTTCAGAGTTTCTAGTTGTGGAGTTTCTAGTTGTGGAGTTTCAAGTTGTGGAGTCTCTAGTTGTGGAGTTTCTAGTTGCGGAGTATCTAGTTGTGGAGTTTCCAGTTGTGGAGTTTCTAGTTGTGGAGTTTCTAGTTGAGGAGTTTCAAGTTGAAGAGTTTTTAGTTGTGGAGTTTCGAGTTGTGGAGTTTCTAGTTTTGAGTTTCTAGTTGTGGAGTTTCTAGTTGTAGAGTCTCCTGTTGCGGAGTTTCTAGTTGCGGAGTTTCTAGTTGGAGAGTTTCCAGTTGTGGAGTTTCTAGTTGTGGAGTTTCTATTTGTGGAGTTTCTAGTTGTGGAGTCTCTAGCTGCGGAGTTTCTAGTTGTGAAGTTTCTAGTTGTGGAGTTTCTAGTTTTGAAGTTTCTAGTTGTGGAGTTTCTAGTTGTAGAGTCTCCTGTTGCGGAGTTTCTAGTTGCGGAGTTTCTAGTTGGGGAGTTTCCAGTTGTGGAGTTTCTAGTTGTGGAGTTTCTACTTGTGGAGTCTCAAGTTGTGGAGTTTAAACTTGTGGAGTTTCAAGTTGTGGAGTCTATAGTTGTGGAGTTTCTAGTTGTAGATTTTCTAGTTGTGGAGTATCTAGTTGTGGATTTTCCAGTTGTGGAGTTTCTAGTTGTTCAGTTGCGAAGTATCTAGTTGTTAAGTTTCTAGTTGCAGAGTCTCTAGTTGTGGAGTTTCAAATTGTGGAGTCTCTAGATGTGGAGTTTCTAGTTGTGGAGTTTCTAGTTGTGGAGTTTCTAGTTGTGGAGTTTCTAGTTGTGGAGTTTCTAGTTGTGGAGTTTCTAGTTGTGGAGTCTCTAGTTGCAGAGTTTCTAGTTGTGGAGTTTCTAGTTGTGGAGTTTCTAGTTGTGTAGTTTCTAGCTGCGGAGTTTCTAGTTGCGGAGTTTCTATTTGTGGAGTTTCTAGCTGCGGAGTTTCTAGTTGCGGAGTCTCTGGTTGTGGAGTTTCTAGTTGCGGAATCTCTAGTTGTGGAGTTTCTAGTTGTGGAGTTTCTAGTTGTGGAGTTTCTAGTTGTGGAGTTTCTAGTTGTGGAGTTTCTAGTTGTGGAGTTTCTAGTTGTGGAGTCTCTAGTTGCAGAGTTTCTAGTTGTGGAGTTTCTAGTTGTGGAGTTTCAAGTTGTGGAGTCTCTAGTTGTGGAGTTTCTAGTTGCGGAGTATCTAGTTGTGGAGTTTCCAGTTGTGGAGTTTCTAGTTGTGGAGTTTCTAGTTGAGGAGTTTCAAGTTGAAGAGTTTTTAGTTGTGGAGTTTCTAGTTGTGGAGTTTCTAGTTGTGGAGTTTCTAGTTGTGGAGTTTCTAGTTGTGGAGTCTCTAGTTGTGGAGTTTCTAGTTGTGGAGTTTCCAGTTGTGGAGTATCTAGTTGTGGAGTTTCCATTTGTGAAGTATCTAGTTGTGGAGTTTCTAGTTGCGGAGTATCTAGTTGTGGAGTTTCCAGTTGTGGAGTTTCTAGTTGTGGAGTTTCTAGTTGTGGAGTTTCGAGTTGTGGAGTCTCTAGTTGTGGAGTTTCTAGTTGTGGAGTTTCCAGTTGTGGAGTATCTAGTTGTGGAGTTTCCATTTGTGAAGTATCTAGTTGTGAAGTTTCCAGTTGTGGAGTATCTAGTTGTGGAGTTTCAAGTTGTGGAGTTTCTAGTTGCGGAGTTTCTAGTTGCGGAGTTTTTAATAGCGGAGTTTATTGTTGTGGAGTTTCAAGTTGCGGAGTCTCAAGTTGTGGAGTTTCCAGGTGTGGAGTTTTTAGTTGTGGAGTTTCAAGTTGTGGAGTCTATAGTTGTGGAGTTTCTAGTTGTAGATTTTCTAGTTGTGGAGTATCTAGTTGTGGATTTTCCAGTTGTGGAGTTTCTAGTTGTTCCGTTGCAGAGTATCTAGTTGTTGAGTTTCTAGTTGCAGAGTCTCTAGTTGTGGAGTTTCAAATTGTGGAGTCTCTAGATGTGGAGTTTCTAGTTGTCGAGTTTCCTGTTATGGAGTATCTAGTAGTGGAGTTTCGAGTTGTGGAGTTTCTAGTTGTGGAGTTTCTAGTTGTGGAGTCCCTAGTTGCGGAGTTTCTAGTTGCGAAGTTTCAAGTTGTGGAGTTTCAAGTTGCGGAGTCTCAAGCTGTGGAGTTTCTAGTTGTGGAGTTTCCAGTTGTGGAGTTTCGAGTTGTGGAGTTTCTAGTTGCAGAGTCTCTAGTTGTGGAGTTTCAAGTTGTGGAGTCTCTAGTTGTGGAGTTTCTAGTTGCCGAGTTTCCAGTGGTGGAGTATCTAGTAGTGGAGTTTCCAGTTGTGGAGTTTCTAGTTGTGGAGTTTCTAGTTGCGAAGTTTCAAGTTGTGGAGTTTCTAGGTGTGGAGTCTCAAGTTATGGAGTTTAAAGTTGTGGAGTTTCAAGTTGTGGAGTCTCTAGTTGTGGAGTTTCTAGTTGCAGAGTATCTATTTGTGGAGTTTCCAGTTGTGGAGTTTCTAATTGTGAAGTCGCGGAGTCTCTTTTGTGGAGTTTCTAGTTGTGGAGTTTCTAGTTGAGGAGTTTCAAGTTGAAGAGTTTTTAGTTGTGGAGTGTCTAGTTGTGGAGTTTCCAGTTGTGGAGTTTCGAGTTGTGGAGTTTCTAGTTTTGGAGTTTCTAGTTGTGGAGTTTCTAGTTGTAGAGTCTCCTGTTGCGGAGTTTCTAGTTGCGGAGTTTCTAGTTGGAGAGTTTCCAGTTGTGGAGTTTCTAGTTGTGGAGTTTCTATTTGTGGAGTCTCTAGTTGTGTAGTTTCTAGCTGCGGAGTTTCTAGTTGCGGAGTTTCTATTTGTGGAGTTTCTAGCTGCGGAGTTTCTAGTTGCGGAGTCTCTGGTTGTGGAGTTTCTAGTTGCGGAATCTCTAGTTGTGGAGTTTCTAGTTGTGGAGTTTCTAGTTGTGGAGTTTCTAGTTGTGGAGTTTCTAGTTGTAGAGTTTCTAGTTGTGGAGTTTCTAGTTGTGGAGTCTCTAGTTGCAGAGTTTCTAGTTGTGGAGTTTCTAGTTGTGGAGTTTCAAGTTGTGGAGTCTCTAGTTGTGGAGTTTCTAGTTGCGGAGTATCTAGTTGTGGAGTTTCCAGTTGTGGAGTTTCTAGTTGTGGAGTTTCTAGTTGTGGAGTTTCGAGTTGTGGAGTCTCTAGTTGTGGAGTTTCTAGTTGTGGAGTTTCCAGTTGTGGAGTATCTAGTTGTGGAGTTTCCAGTTGTGAAGTATCTAGTTGTGGAGTTTCCAGTTGTGGAGTATCTAGTTGTGGAATTTTAAGTTGTGGAGTTTTTAGTTGCGGAGTTTCTAGTTCCGGAGTCTCTGGTTGTGGAGTTTCTAGTTGCGGAATCTCTAGTTGTGGAGTTTCTAGTTGTGGAGTTTCTAGTTGTGGAGTTTCAAGTTGTGGAGTATCTAGTTGTGGAGTTTCTAGTTGTGGAGTTTCCAGTTGTGGAGTTTCTAGTTGTGGAGTTTCTAGTTGTGGAGTTTCGAGTGGTGGAGTCTCTAGTTGTGGAGTTTCTATTTGTGGAGTTTCCAGTTGTGGAGGATCTAGTTGTGGAGTTTCCAGTTGTGAAGTATCTAGTTGTGGAGTTTCCAGTTGTGGAGTTTCTAGTTGTGGAGTTGCGGAGTTTCTGGTTGTGGAGTTTCTAGTCGTGGAGTTTCTAGTTGTGGAGTTTCGAGTTGTGGAGTCTAGTTGTGGAAATTCTAGTTGTGGAGTTTCCAGTTGTGGAGTATCTAGTTGTGGAGTTTCCAGTTGTGAAGTATCTAGTTGTGGAGTTTCCAGTTGTGGAGTATCTAGTTGTGGAATTCTAAGTTGTGGAGTTTTTAGTTGCTGAGTTTCTAGTTGCGGAGTTTCTAGTTGCGAAGTTTCTAGTTGTGAAGTTTCAAGTTGCGGAGTCTCAAGTTGTGGAGTTTCCAGTTGTGGAGTTTCTAGTTGTTGAGTTTCTAGTTGTGAAGTCTCTAGTTTTGCAGTTTCTAGTTGTGGAGTTTCTAGATATGGAATTTCTAGTTGCCGAGTCTGTTTTAATGGAGTTTGAAGTTGTGGAGTTTCCAGTTGTGGAGTTTCAAGTTGTGAAGTTTCTAGTTGTGGAGTTTCTAGTTGCGGAGTTTCTAGTTGTGGAGTTTCTGGTTGTGGAGTTTCTATTTGAGGAGTTTCAAGTTGTGAAGTTTCTAGTTGTGGAGTCTCTAGTTGCGGAGTTTCTAGTTGTGAAGTTTCTAGTTGTGGAGTTTCTAGTTTTCGAGTTTCTAGTTGTGGAGTTTCTAGTTATAGAGTCTCCTGTTGCGGAGTTTCTAGTTGCGGAGTTTCTAGTTGGGGAGTTCCCAGTTGTGGAGTTTCTAGTTGTGGAGTCTCAAGTTGTGGAGTTTAAACTTGTGGAGTTTCAAGTTGTGGAGTCTATAGTTGTGGAGTTTCTAGTTGTAGATTTTCTAGTTGTGGAGTATCTAGTTGTGGATTTTCCAGTTGTGGAGTTTCTAATTGTTGAGTTGCGGAGTCTCTAGTTGTTGAGTTTCTAGTTGCAGAGTCTCTAGTTGTGGAGTTTCAAGTTGTGGAGTCTCTAGATGTGGAGTTTCTAGTTGTCGAGTTTCCAGTTGTGGAGTATCTAGTAGTGGAGTTTCGAGTTGTGAAGTTTCTAGTTGTGGAGTTTCTAGTTGTGGAGTCCCTTGTTGTGGAGTTTCTAGTTGCGGAGTTTCTAGTTGTGGAGTTTCAAGTTGCGGAGTCTCAAGCTGGGGAGTTTCTAGTTGTTGAGTTTTTAGTTGTGGAGTTTCTAGTTGTTGAGTTTCTAGTTTGAAGTCTCTAGTTGTAGATTCTCTAGTTGTGGAGTCTCAAGTTTAGGAGTTTCTAGTTGAAGAGTTTTTTGTTGTGGAGTGTCTCGTTGTGGAGTTTCGAGTTGTGGAGTTTCGAGTTGTGAAGTTTCTAGTTGCAGAGTCTCTAGTTGTGGAGTTTCAAGTTGTGGAGTCTCTAGTTGTGGAGTTTCTAGTTGCCGAGTTTTCAGTTGTGGAGTATCTAGTAGTTGAGTTTCCAGTGTTGGAGTCCCTAGTTGTGGAGTTTCTAGTTGCGGAGTTTCAAGCTGTGGAGTTTCAAGTTGTGGAGTTTTTAGGTGTGGAGTCTCAAGTTATGGAGTTTAAAGTTGTGGAGTTTCAAGTTGTGGAGTCTCTAGTTGTGGAGTTTCTAGTTGCAGAGTATCTATTTGTGGAGTTTCCAGTTGTGGAGTTTCTAATTGTGAAGTCGCGGAGTCTCTTTTGTGGAGTTTCTAGTTGTGGAGTTTCTAGTTGAGGAGTTTCAGGTTGAAGAGTTTTTAGTTGTGGAGTGTCTAGTTGTAGAGTTTTCAGTTGTGGAGTTTCGAGTTGTGGAGTTTCTAGTTTTGGAGTTTCTAGTTGTGGAGTTTCTAGTTGTAGAGTCTCCTGTTGCGGAGTTTCTAGTTGCGGAGTTTCTAGTTGGAGAGTTTCCAGTTGTGGAGTTTCTAGTTGTGGAGTTTCTATTTTTGGAGTCTCTAGTTGTGTAGTTTCTAGCTGCGGAGTTTCTAGTTGCGGAGTTTCTATTTGTGGAGTTTCTAGCTGAGGAGTTTCTAGTTGCGGAGTCTCTGGTTGTGGAGTTTCTAGTTGCGGAATCTCTAGTTGTGGAGTTTCTAGTTGTGGAGTTTCTAGTTGTGGAGTTTCTAGTTGTGGAGTTTCTAGTTGTGGAGTTTCTAGTTGTGGAGTTTCTAGTTGTGGAGTCTCTAGTTGCAGAGTTTCTAGTTGTGGAGTTTCTAGTTGTGGAGTTTCAAGTTGTGGAGTCTCTAGTTGTGGAGTTTCTAGTTGCGGAGTATCTAGTTGTGGAGTTTCCAGTTGTGGAGTCTCTAGTTGCGGAGTTTCTAGTTGTGGAGTTTCTAAATTTCGAGTTTCTAGTTGTGGAGTTTCTAGTTGTAGAGTCTCCTGTTGCGGAGTTTCTAGTTGCGGTGTTTCTAGTTGGGGAGTTCCCAGTTGTGGAGTTTCTAGTTGTGGAGTTTCTAGTTGTGGAGTCTCAAGTTGTGGAGTTTAAACTTGTGGAGTTTCAAGTTGTGGGGTCTATAGTTGTGGAGTTTCTAGTTGTAGATTTTCTAGTTGTGGAGTATCTAGTTGTGGATTTTCCAGTTGTGGAGTTTCTAATTGTTGAGTTGCGGAGTCTCTAGTTGTTGAGTTTCTAGTTGCAGAGTCTCTAGTTGTGGAGTTTCAAGTTGTGGAGTCTCTAGATGTGGAGTTTCTAGTTGTCGAGTTTCCAGTTGTGGAGTATCTAGTAGTGGAGTTTCGAGTTGTGAAGTTTCTAGTTGTGGAGGTTCTAGTTGTGGAGTCCCTTGTTGTGGAGTTTCTAGTTGCGGAGTTTCTAGTTGTGGAGTTTAAAGTTGCGGAGTCTCAAGCTGGGGAGTTTCTAGTTGTTGAGTTTTTAGTTGTGGAGTTTCTAGTTGTTGAGTTTCTAGTTTGAAGTCTCTAGTTGTAGATTCTCTAGTTGTGGAGTCTCTAGTTTAGGAGTTTCTAGTTGAAGAGTTTTTTGTTGTGGAGTGTCTCGTTGTGGAGTTTCCAGTTGTGGAGTTTTCAGTTGTGGAGTTTCTAGTTGCAGAGTCTCTAGTTGTGGAGTTTCAAATTGTGGAGTCTCTAGATGTGGAGTTTCTAGTTGTCGAGTTTCCAGTTGTGGAGTATCTAGTAGTGGAGTTTCGAGTTGTGGAGTTTCTTGTTGTGGAGTTTCTAGTTGGGGAGTCCCTAGTTGCGGAGTTTCTAGTGTCGAAGCTTCAAGTTGTGGAGTTTCAAGTTGCGGAGTCTCAAGCTGTGGAGTTTCTAGTTGTGGAGTTTCCAGTTGTGGAGTTTCGAGTTGTGGAGTTTCTAGTTGCAGAGTCTCTAGTTGTGGAGTTTCAAGTTGTGGAGTCTCTAGTTGTAAAGTTTCTAGTTGCCGAGTTTCCAGTTGTGGAGTATCTAGTAGTGGAGTTTCTAGTTGTGGAGTTTCTAGTTGCGGAGTCCCTAGTTGTGGAGTTTCTAGTTGCGGAGTCTCAAGCTGCGGAGTTTCAAGTTGTGGAGTTTTTAGTTGTGGAGTCTCAAGTTGTGGAGTTTCAAGTTGTGGAGTTTCAAGTTGTGGAGTCTCTAGTTGTGGAGTTTCTAGTTGCAGAGTATCTAGTTGTGGAGTTTCCAGTTGTGGAGTTTCTAGTTGTGAAGCTGTGGAGTCTCTGGTTGTGGAGTTTTTAGTTGTGGAGTTTCTAGTTGTGGAGTTTCGAGTTGTGGAGTCTCTAGTTGTGGAGTTTCCAGTTGTGGAGTATCTAGTTGTGGAGTTTCCAGTTGTGAAGTATCTAGTTGTGGAGTTTCCAGTTGTGGAGTATCTAGTTGTGGAGTATCTAGTTGTGGAGTTTTAATTTGTGGAGTTTTTAGTTGTGGAGTTTCAAGTTGTGGAGTCTCAAGTTGTGGAGTTTCCAGTTGTGGAGTTTTTAGTTGTGGAGTTTCTAGTTGTTGAGTTTCTAGTTGTGAAGTCTCTAGTTTTGCAGTTTCTAGTTGTGGAGTTTCTAGATATGGAATTTCTAGTTGCCGAGTCTCTATTTGTGGAGTTTGTAGTTGTGGAGTTTCTAGATATGGAATTTCTAGTTGCCGAGTCTCTATTTGTGGAGTTTGTAGTTGTGGAGTTTCTAGTTGTGGAGTCTCTAGTTGCAGAGTTTCTAGTTGTGGAGTTTCTAGTTGTGGAGTTTCTAGTTGCGGAGTCTCTGGTTGTGGAGTTTCTAGTTGCGGAATCTCTAGTTGTGGAGTTTCTAGTTGTGGAGTTTCTAGTTGTGGAGTTTCTAGTTGTGGAGTTTCTAGTTGTGGAGTTTCTAGTTGTGGAGTTTCTAGTTGTGGAGTCTCTAGTTGCAGAGTTTCTAGTTGTGGAGTTTCTAGTTGTGGAGTTTCAAGTTGTGGAGTCTCTAGTTGTGGAGTTTCTAGTTGCGGAGTATCTAGTTGTGGAGTTTCCAGTTGTGGAGTTTCTAGTTGTGGAGTTTCTAGTTGAGGAGTTTCAAGTTGAAGAGTTTTTAGTTGTGGAGTTTCGAGTTGTGGAGTTTCTAGTTTTGAGTTTCTAGTTGTGGAGTTTCTAGTTGTAGAGTCTCCTGTTGCGGAGTTTCTAGTTGCGGAGTTTCTAGTTGGAGAGTTTCCAGTTGTGGAGTTTCTAGTTGTGGAGTTTCTATTTGTGGAGTCTCTAGTTGTGTAGTTTCTAGCTGCGGAGTTTCTAGTTGCGGAGTTTCTAATTGTGGAGTTTCTAGCTGCGGAGTTTCTAGTTGCGGAGTCTCTGGTTGTGGAGTTTCTAGTTGCGGAATATCTAGTTGTGGAGTTTCTAGTTGTGGAGTTTCTAGTTGTGGAGTTTCTAGTTGTGGAGTTTCTAGTTGTGGAGTCTCTAGTTGTGGAGTTTCTAGTTGTGGAGTTTCCAGTTGTGGAGTATCTAGTTGTGGAGTTTCCATTTGTGAAGTATCTAGTTGTGGAGTTTCTAGTTGCGGAGTATCTAGTTGTGGAGTTTCCAGTTGTGGAGTTTCTAGTTGTGGAGTTTCTAGTTGTGGAGTTTCGAGTTGTGGAGTCTCTAGTTGTGGAGTTTCTAGTTGTGGAGTTTCCAGTTGTGGAGTATCTAGTTGTGGAGTTTCCATTTGTGAAGTATCTAGTTGTGGAGTTTCCAGTTGTGGAGTATCTAGTTGTGGAGTTTCAAGTTGTGGAGTTTCTAGTTGCGGAGTTTCTAGTTGCGGAGTTTTTAATAGCGGAGTTTATTGTTGTGGAGTTTCAAGTTGCGGAGTCTCAAGTTGTGGAGTTTCCAGGTGTGGAGTTTTTATTTGTGGAGTTTCTAGTTGTTGAGTTTCTAGTTGTGAAGTCTAGTTTTACAGTTTCTTGTTGTGGAGTTTCTAGATATGAAATTTCTAGTTGCCGAGTCTCTATTTGTGGAGTTTCTAGTTGCGGAGTTTCTAGTTGTGGAGTTTCAAGTTGTGGAGTTTCTTGTTGTGGAGTCTCTAGTTGCGGAGTTTCTAGTTGTGAAGTTTCTAGTTGTGGAGTTTCTAGTTTTGAAGTTTCTAGTTGTGGAGTTTCGAGTTGTAGAGTCTCCTGTTGCGGAGTTTCTAGTTGCGGAGTTTCTAGTTGGGGAGTTTCCAGTTGTGGAGTTTCTAGTTGTGGAGTTTCTACTTGTGGAGTCTCAAGTTGTGGAGTTTAAACTTGTGGAGTTTCAAGTTGTGGAGTCTATAGTTGTGGAGTCTATAGTTGTGGAGTTTCTAGTTGTAGATTTTCTAGTTGTGGAGTATCTAGTTGTGGATTTTCCAGTTGTGGAGTTTCTAGTTGTTCCGTTGCGGAGTATCTAGTTGTTGAGTTTCTAGTTGCAGAGTCTCTAGTTGTGGAGTTTCAAATTGTGGAGTCTCTAGATGTGGAGTTTCTAGTTGTCGAGTTTCCTGTTATGGAGTATCTAGTAGTGGAGTTTCGAGTTGTGGAGTTTCTAGTTGTGGAGTTTCTAGTTGTGGAGTCCCTAGTTGCGGAGTTTCTAGTTGCGAAGTTTCAAGTTGTGGAGTTTCAAGTTGCGGAGTCTCAAGCTGTGGAGTTTCTAGTTGTGGAGTTTCCAGTTGTGGAGTTTCTAGTTGTAGAGTTTCTAGTTGTGGAGTTTCTAGTTGTGGAGTCTCTAGTTGCAGAGTTTCTAGTTGTGGAGTTTCTAGTTGTGGAGTTTCAAGTTGTGGAGTCTTTAGTTGTGGAGTTTCTAGTTGCGGAGTATCCAGTTGTGGAGTTTCCAGTTGTGGAGTTTCTAGTTGTGGAGTTTCTAGTTGTGGAGTTTCGAGTTGTGGAGTCTCTAGTTGTGGAGTTTCTAGTTGTGGAGTTTCCAGTTGTGGAGTATCTAGTTGTGGAGTTTCCATTTGTGAAGTATCTAGTTGTGGAGTTTCCAGTTGTGGAGTATCTAGTTGTGGAGTTTCAAGTTGTGGAGTTTCTAGTTGCGGAGTTTCTAGTTGCGGAGTTTTTAATAGCGGAGTTTATTGTTGTGGAGTTTCAAGTTGCGGAGTCTCAGGTTGTGGAGTTTCCAGTTGTGGAGTTTTTAGTTGTGGAGTTTCTAGTTGTTGAGTTTCTAGTTGTGAAGTTGAGTTTTACAGTTTCTTGTTGTGGAGTTTCTAGATATGAAATTTCTAGTTGCTGAGTCTCTATTTGTGGAGTTTCTAGTTGCGGAGTTTCTAGTTGTGGAGTTTCAAGTTGTGGAGTTTCTAGTTGTGGAGTCTCTAGCTGCGGAGTTTCTAGTTGTGAAGTTTCTAGTTGTGGAGTTTCTAGTTTTGAAGTTTCTAGTTGTGGAGTTTCTAGTTGTAGAGTCTCCTGTTGCGGAGTTTCTAGTTGCGGAGTTTCTAGTTGGGGAGTTTCCAGTTGTGGAGTTTCTAGTTGTGGAGTTTCTACTGGTGGAGTCTCAAGTTGTGGAGTTTAAACTTGTGGAGTTTCAAGTTGTGGAGTCTATAGTTGTGGAGTTTCTAGTTGTAGATTTTCTAGTTGTGGAGTATCTAGTTGTGGATTTTCCAGTTGTGGAGTTTCTAGTTGTTCAGTTGCGAAGTATCTAGTTGTTAAGTTTCTAGTTGCAGAGTCTCTAGTTGTGGAGTTTCAAATTGTGGAGTCTCTAGATGTGGAGTTTCTAGTTGTGGAGTTTCTAGTTGTGGAGTTTCTAGTTGTGGAGTTTCTAGTTGTGGAGTTTCTAGTTGTGGAGTTTCTAGTTGTGGAGTCTCTAGTTGCAGAGTTTCTAGTTGTGGAGTTTCTAGTTGTGGAGTTTCTAGTTGTGTAGTTTCTAGCTGCGGAGTTTCTAGTTGCGGAGTTTCTATTTGTGGAGTTTCTAGCTGCGGAGTTTCTAGTTGCGGAGTCTCTGGTTGTGGAGTTTCTAGTTGCGGAATCTCTAGTTGTGGAGTTTCTAGTTGTGGAGTTTCTAGTTGTGGAGTTTCTAGTTGTGGAGTTTCTAGTTGTGGAGTTTCTAGTTGTGGAGTCTCTAGTTGCAGAGTTTCTAGTTGTGGAGTTTCTAGTTGTGGAGTTTCAAGTTGTGGAGTCTCTAGTTGTGGAGTTTCTAGTTGCGGAGTATCTAGTTGTGGAGTTTCCAGTTGTGGAGTTTCTAGTTGTGGAGTTTCTAGTTGAGGAGTTTCAAGTTGAAGAGTTTTTAGTTGTGGAGTTTCTAGTTGTGGAGTTTCTAGTTGTGGAGTTTCTAGTTGTGGAGTTTCTAGTTGTGGAGTCTCTAGTTGTGGAGTTTCTAGTTGTGGAGTTTCCAGTTGTGGAGTATCTAGTTGTGGAGTTTCCATTTGTGAAGTATCTAGTTGTGGAGTTTCTAGTTGCGGAGTATCTAGTTGTGGAGTTTCCAGTTGTGGAGTTTCTAGTTGTGGAGTTTCTAGTTGTGGAGTTTCGAGTTGTGGAGTCTCTAGTTGTGGAGTTTCTAGTTGTGGAGTTTCCAGTTGTGGAGTATCTAGTTGTGGAGTTTCCATTTGTGAAGTATCTAGTTGTGAAGTTTCCAGTTGTGGAGTATCTAGTTGTGGAGTTTCAAGTTGTGGAGTTTCTAGTTGCGGAGTTTCTAGTTGCGGAGTTTTTAATAGCGGAGTTTATTGTTGTGGAGTTTCAAGTTGCGGAGTCTCAAGTTGTGGAGTTTCCAGGTGTGGAGTTTTTAGTTGTGGAGTTTCTAGTTGTTGAGTTTCTAGTTGTGAAGTCTAGTTTTACAGTTTCTTGTTGTGGAGTTTCTAGATATGAAATTTCTAGTTGCCGAGTCTCTATTTGTGGAGTTTCTAGTTGCGGAGTTTCTAGTTGTGGAGTTTCAAGTTGTGGAGTTTCTTGTTGTGGAGTCTCTAGTTGCGGAGTTTCTAGTTGTGAAGTTTCTAGTTGTGGAGTTTCTAGTTTTGAAGTTTCTAGTTGTGGAGTTTCTAGTTGTAGAGTCTCCTGTTGCGGAGTTTCTAGTTGCGGAGTTTCTAGTTGGGGAGTTTCCAGTTGTGGAGTTTCTAGTTGTGGAGTTGCGGAGTTTCTGGTTGTGGAGTTTCTAGTCGTGGAGTTTCTAGTTGTGGAGTTTCGAGTTGTGGAGTCTCTAGTTGTGGAAATTCTAGTTGTGGAGTTTCCAGTTGTGGAGTATCTAGTTGTGGAGTTTCCAGTTGTGAAGTATCTAGTTGTGGAGTTTCCAGTTGTGGAGTATCTAGTTGTGGAATTTTAAGTTGTGGAGTTTTTAGTTGCGGAGTTTCTAGTTGCGGAGTTTCTAGTTGCGAAGTTTCTAGTTGTGAAGTTTCAAGTTGCGGAGTCTCAAGTTGTGGAGTTTCCAGTTGTGGAGATTTTAGTTGTGGAGTTTCTAGTTGTTCAGTTTCTAGTTGTGAAGTCTCTAGTTTTGCAGTTTCTAGTTGTGGAGTTTCTAGATATGGAATTTCTAGTTGCCGAGTCTGTTTTAATGGAGTTTGAAGTTGTGGAGTTTCTAGTTGTGGAGTTTCTAGTTGTGGAGTGTCTAGTTGCGGAGTTTCTAGTTGCGGAGTTTCTAGTTGTGGAGTTTCTGGTTGTGGAGTTTCTATTTGAGGAGTTTCAAGTTGTGAAGTTTCTAGTTGTGGAGTCTCTAGTTGCGGAGTTTCTAGTTGTGAAGTTTCTAGTTGTGGAGTTTCTAGTTTTCGAGTTTCTAGTTGTGGAGTTTCTAGTTGTAGAGTCTCCTGTTTCGGAGTTTCTAGTTGCGGAGTTTCTAGTTGGGGAGTTCCCAGTTGTGGAGTTTCTAGTTGTGGAGTCTCAAGTTGTGGAGTTTAAACTTGTGGAGTTTCAAGTTGTGGAGTCTATAGTTGTGGAGTTTCTAGTTGTAGATTTTCTAGTTGTGGAGTATCTAGTTGTGGATTTTCCAGTTGTGGAGTTTCTAATTGTTGAGTTGCGGAGTCCCTTGTTGTGGAGTTTCTAGTTGCGGAGTTTCTAGTTGTGGAGTTTCAAGTTGCGGAGTCTCAAGCTGGGGAGTTTCTAGTTGTTGAGTTTTTAGTTGTGGAGTTTCTAGTTGTTGAGTTTCTAGTTTGAAGTCTCTAGTTGTAGATTCTCTAGTTGTGGAGTCTCAAGTTTAGGAGTTTCTAGTTGAAGAGTTTTTTGTTGTGGAGTGTCTCGTTGTGGAGTTTCGAGTTGTGGAGTTTCGAGTTGTGGAGTTTCTAGTTGCAGAGTCTCTAGTTGTGGAGTTTCAAGTTGTGGAGTCTCTAGTTGTGGAGTTTCTAGTTGCCGAGTTTTCAGTTGTGGAGTATCTAGTAGTGGAGTTTCCAGTTGTGGAGTCCCTAGTTGTGGAGTTTCTAGTGTCGGAGTCTCAAGCTGTGGAGTTTCAAGTTGTGGAGTTTTTAGGTGTGGAGTCTCTAGTTGTGGAGTTTCTAGTTGCAGAGTATCTATTTGTGGAGTTTCCAGTTGTGGAGTTTGTAATTGTGAAGTCGCGGAGTCTCTTTTGTGGAGTTTCTAGTTGTGGAGTTTCTAGTTGAGGAGTTTCAGGTTGAAGAGTTTTTAGTTGTGGAGTGTCTAGTTGTAGAGTTTTCAGTTGTGGAGTTTCGAGTTGTGGAGTTTCTAGTTTTGGAGTTTCTAGTTGTGGAGTTTCTAGTTGTAGAGTCTCCTGTTGCGGAGTTTCTAGTTGCGGAGTTTCTAGTTGGAGAGTTTCCAGTTGTGGAGTTTCTAGTTGTGGAGTTTCTATTTGTGGAGTCTCTAGTTGTGTAGTTTCTAGCTGCGGAGTTTCTAGTTGCGGAGTTTCTATTTGTGGAGTTTCTAGCTGCGGAGTTTCTAGTTGCGGAGTCTCTGGTTGTGGAGTTTCTAGTTGCGGAATCTCTAGTTGTGGAGTTTCTAGTTGTGGAGTTTCTAGTTGTGGAGTTTCTAGTTGTGGAGTTTCTTGTTGTGGAGTTTCTAGTTGTGGAGTTTCTAGTTGTGGAGTCTTTGGTTGCAGAGTTTCTAGTTGTGGAGTTTCTAGTTGTGGAGTTTCAAGTTGTGGAGTCTCTAGTTGTGGAGTTTCTAGTTGCGGAGTATCTAGTTGTGGAGTTTCCAGTTGTGGAGTCTCTAGTTGCGGAGTTTCTAGTTGTGGAGTTTCTAGTTTTCGAGTTTCTAGTTGTGGAGTTTCTAGTTGTAGAGTCTCCTGTTGCGGAGTTTCTAGTTGCGGTGTTTCTAGTTGGGGAGTTCCCAGTTGTGGAGTTTCTAGTTGTGGAGTTTCTAGTTGTGGAGTCTCAAGTTGTGGAGTTTAAACTTGTGGAGTTTCAAGTTGTGGAGTCTATAGTTGTGGAGTTTCTAGTTGTAGATTTTCTAGTTGTGGAGTATCTAGTTGTGGATTTTCCAGTTGTGGAGTTTCTAATTGTTGAGTTGCGGAGTCTCTAGTTGTTGAGTTTCTAGTTGCAGAGTCTCTAGTTGTGGAGTTTCAAGTTGTGGAGTCTCTAGATGTGGAGTTTCTAGTTGTCGAGTTTCCAGTTGTGGAGTATCTAGTAGTGGAGTTTCGAGTTGTGGAGTTTCTTGTTGTGGAATTTCTAGTTGCCGAGTCTCTATTTGTGGAGTTTGTAGTTGTGGAGTTTCTAGATATGGAATTTCTAGTTGCCGAGTCTCTATTTGTGGAGTTTGTAGTTGTGGAGTTTCTAGTTGTGGAGTCTCTAGTTGCAGAGTTTCTAGTTGTGGAGTTTCTAGTTGTGGAGTTTCAAGTTGTGGAGTCTTTAGTTGTGGAGTTTCTAGTTGCGGAGTATCTAGTTGTGGAGTTTCTAGTTGGAGAGTTTCCAGTTGTGGAGTTTCTAGTTGTGGAGTTTCTATTTGTGGAGTCTAGTTGTGTAGTTTCTAGCTGCGGAGTTTCTAGTTGCGGAGTTTCTATTTGTGGAGTTTCTAGCTGCGGAGTTTCTAGTTGCGGAGTCTCTGGTTGTGGAGTTTCTAGTTGCGGAATCTCTAGTTGTGGAGTTTCTAGTTGTGGAGTTTCTAGTTGTGGAGTTTCTAGTTGTGGAGTTTCTAGTTGTGGAGTTTCTAGTTGTGGAGTTTCTAGTTGTGGAGTCTCTAGTTGCAGAGTTTCTAGTTGTGGAGTTTCTAGATGTGGAGTTTCAAGTTGTGGAGTCTCTAGTTGTGGAGTTTCTAGTTGCGGAGTATCTAGTTGTGGAGTTTCCAGTTGTGGAGTTTCTAGTTGAGGAGTTTCAAGTTGAAGAGTTTTTAGTTGTGGAGTTTCTAGTTGTGGAGTTTCTAGTTGTGGAGTTTCTAGTTGTGGAGTTTCTAGTTGTGGAGTCTCTAGTTGTGGAGTTTCTAGTTGTGGAGTTTCCAGTTGTGGAGTATCTAGTTGTGGAGTTTCCATTTGTGAAGTATCTAGTTGTGGAGTTTCTAGTTGCGGAGTATCTAGTTGTGGAGTTTCCAGTTGTGGAGTTTCTAGTTGTGGAGTTTCTAGTTGTGGAGTTTCGAGTTGTGGAGTCTCTAGTTGTGGAGTTTCTAGTTGTGGAGTTTCCAGTTGTGGAGTATCTAGTTGTGGAGTTTCCATTTGTGAAGTATCTAGTTGTGAAGTTTCCAGTTGTGGAGTATCTAGTTGTGGAGTTTCAAGTTGTGGAGTTTCTAGTTGCGGAGTTTCTAGTTGCGGAGTTTTTAATAGCGGAGTTTATTGTTGTGGAGTTTCAAGTTGCGGAGTCTCAAGTTGTGGAGTTTCCAGGTGTGGAGTTTTTAGTTGTGGAGTTTCTAGTTGTTGAGTTTCTAGTTGTGAAGTCTAGTTTTACAGTTTCTTGTTGTGGAGTTTCTAGATATGAAATTTCTAGTTGCCGAGTCTCTATTTGTGGAGTTTCTAGTTGCGGAGTTTCTAGTTGTGGAGTTTCAAGTTGTGGAGTTTCTTGTTGTGGAGTCTCTAGTTGCGGAGTTTCTAGTTGTGAAGTTTCTAGTTGTGGAGTTTCTAGTTTTGAAGTTTCTAGTTGTGGAGTTTCTAGTTGTAGAGTCTCCTGTTGCGGAGTTTCTAGTTGCGGAGTTTCTAGTTGGGGAGTTTCCAGTTGTGGAGTTTCTAGTTGTGGAGTTTCTACTTGTGGAGTCTCAAGTTGTGGAGTTTAAACTTGTGGAGTTTCAAGTTGTGGAGTCTATAGTTGTGGAGTTTCTAGTTGTAGATTTTCTAGTTGTGGAGTATCTAGTTGTGGATTTTCCAGTTGGAGTTTCTAGTTGTTCCGTTGCGGAGTATCTAGTTGTTGAGTTTCTAGTTGCAGAGTCTCTAGTTGTGGAGTTTCAAATTGTGGAGTCTCTAGATGTGGAGTTTCTAGTTGTCGAGTTTCCTGTTATGGAGTATCTAGTAGTGGAGTTTCGAGTTGTGGAGTTTCTAGTTGTGGAGTTTCTAGTTGTGGAGTCCCTAGTTGCGGAGTTTCTAGTTGCGAAGTTTCAAGTTGTGGAGTTTCAAGTTGCGGAGTCTCAAGCTGTGGAGTTTCTAGTTGTGGAGTTTCCAGTTGTGGAGTTTCGAGTTGTGGAGTTTCTAGTTGCAGAGTCTCTAGTTGTGGAGTTTCAAGTTGTGGAGTCTCTAGTTGTGGAGTTTCTAGTTGCCGAGTTTCCAGTGGTGGAGTATCTAGTAGTGGAGTTTCCAGTTGTGGAGTTTCTAGTTGTGGAGTTTCTAGTTGCGAAGTTTCAAGTTGTGGAGTTTCTAGGTGTGGAGTCTCAAGTTATGGAGTTTAAAGTTGTGGAGTTTCAAGTTGTGGAGTCTCTAGTTGTGGAGTTTCTAGTTGCAGAGTATCTATTTGTGGAGTTTCCAGTTGTGGAGTTTCTAATTGTGAAGTCGCGGAGTCTCTTTTGTGGAGTTTCTAGTTGTGGAGTTTCTAGTTGAGGAGTTTCAAGTTGAAGAGTTTTTAGTTGTGGAGTGTCTAGTTGTGGAGTTTCCAGTTGTGGAGTTTCGAGTTGTGGAGTTTCTAGTTTTGGAGTTTCTAGTTGTGGAGTTTCTAGTTGTAGAGTCTCCTGTTGCGGAGTTTCTAGTTGGAGAGTTTCCAGTTGTGGAGTTTCTAGTTGTGGAGTTTCTATTTGTGGAGTCTCTAGTTGTGTAGTTTCTAGCTGCGGAGTTTCTAGTTGCGGAGTTTCTATTTGTGGAGTTTCTAGCTGCGGAGTTTCTAGTTGCGGAGTCTCTGGTTGTGGAGTTTCTAGTTGCGGAATCTCTAGTTGTGGAGTTTCTAGTTGTGGAGTTTCTAGTTGTGGAGTTTCTAGTTGTGGAGTTTCTAGTTGTAGAGTTTCTAGTTGTGGAGTTTCTAGTTGTGGAGTCTCTAGTTGCAGAGTTTCTAGTTGTGGAGTTTCTAGTTGTGGAGTTTCAAGTTGTGGAGTCTCTAGTTGTGGAGTTTCTAGTTGCGGAGTATCTAGTTGTGGAGTTTCCAGTTGTGGAGTTTCTAGTTGTGGAGTTTCTAGTTGTGGAGTTTCGAGTTGTGGAGTCTCTAGTTGTGGAGTTTCTAGTTGTGGAGTTTCCAGTTGTGGAGTATCTAGTTGTGGAGTTTCCAGTTGTGAAGTATCTAGTTGTGGAGTTTCCAGTTGTGGAGTATCTAGTTGTGGAATTTTAAGTTGTGGAGTTTTTAGTTGCGGAGTTTCTAGTTCCGGAGTCTCTGGTTGTGGAGTTTCTAGTTGCGGAATCTCTAGTTGTGGAGTTTCTAGTTGTGGAGTTTCTAGTTGTGGAGTTTCAAGTTGTGGAGTATCTAGTTGTGGAGTTTCTAGTTGTGGAGTTTCCAGTTGTGGAGTTTCTAGTTGTGGAGTTTCTAGTTGTGGAGTTTCGAGTGGTGGAGTCTCTAGTTGTGGAGTTTCTATTTGTGGAGTTTCCAGTTGTGGAGGATCTAGTTGTGGAGTTTCCAGTTGTGAAGTATCTAGTTGTGGAGTTTCCAGTTGTGGAGTTTCTAGTTGTGGAGTTGCGGAGTTTCTGGTTGTGGAGTTTCTAGTCGTGGAGTTTCTAGTTGTGGAGTTTCGAGTTGTGGAGTCTCTAGTTGTGGAAATTCTAGTTGTGAAGTTTCCAGTTGTGGAGTATCTAGTTGTGGAGTTTCCAGTTGTGAAGTATCTAGTTGTGGAGTTTCCAGTTGTGGAGTATCTAGTTGTGGAATTTTAAGTTGTGGAGTTTTTAGTTGCTGAGTTTCTAGTTGCGGAGTTTCTAGTTGCGAAGTTTCTAGTTGTGAAGTTTCAAGTTGCGGAGTCTCAAGTTGTGGAGTTTCCAGTTGTGGAGTTTCTAGTTGTTGAGTTTCTAGTTGTGAAGTCTCTAGTTTTGCAGTTTCTAGTTGTGGAGTTTCTAGATATGGAATTTCTAGTTGCCGAGTCTGTTTTAATGGAGTTTGAAGTTGTGGAGTTTCCAGTTGTGGAGTTTCAAGTTGTGAAGTTTCTAGTTGTGGAGTTTCTAGTTGCGGAGTTTCTAGTTGTGGAGTTTCTGGTTGTGGAGTTTCTATTTGAGGAGTTTCAAGTTGTGAAGTTTCTAGTTGTGGAGTCTCTAGTTGCGGAGTTTCTAGTTGTGAAGTTTCTAGTTGTGGAGTTTCTAGTTTTCGAGTTTCTAGTTGTGGAGTTTAAACTTGTGGAGTTTCAAGTTGTGGAGTCTATAGTTGTGGAGTTTCTAGTTGTAGATTTTCTAGTTGTGGAGTATCTAGTTGTGGATTTTCCAGTTGTGGAGTTTCTAATTGTTGAGTTGCGGAGTCTCTAGTTGTTGAGTTTCTAGTTGCAGAGTCTCTAGTTGTGGAGTTTCAAGTTGTGGAGTCTCTAGATGTGGAGTTTCTAGTTGTCGAGTTTCCAGTTGTGGAGTATCTAGTAGTGGAGTTTCGAGTTGTGAAGTTTCTAGTTGTGGAGTTTCTAGTTGGGGAGTTCCCAGTTGTGGAGTTTCTAGTTGTGGAGTCTCAAGTTGTGGAGTTTAAACTTGTGGAGTTTCAAGTTGTGGAGTCTATAGTTGTGGAGTTTCTAGTTGTAGATTTTCTAGTTGTGGAGTATCTAGTTGTGGATTTTCCAGTTGTGGAGTTTCTAATTGTTGAGTTGCGGAGTCTCTAGTTGTTGAGTTTCTAGTTGCAGAGTCTCTAGTTGTGGAGTTTCAAGTTGTGGAGTCTCTAGATGTGGAGTTTCTAGTTGTCGAGTTTCCAGTTGTGGAGTATCTAGTAGTGGAGTTTCGAGTTGTGAAGTTTCTAGTTGTGGAGTTTCTAGTTGTGGAGTCCCTTGTTGTGGAGTTTCTAGTTGCGGAGTTTCTAGTTGTGGAGTTTCAAGTTGCGGAGTCTCAAGCTGGGGAGTTTCTAGTTGTTGAGTTTTTAGTTGTGGAGTTTCTAGTTGTTGAGTTTCTAGTTTGAAGTCTCTAGTTGTAGATTCTCTAGTTGTGGAGTCTCAAGTTTAGGAGTTTCTAGTTGAAGAGTTTTTTGTTGTGGAGTGTCTCGTTGTGGAGTTTCGAGTTGTGGAGTTTCGAGTTGTGAAGTTTCTAGTTGCAGAGTCTCTAGTTGTGGAGTTTCAAGTTGTGGAGTCTCTAGTTGTGGAGTTTCTAGTTGCCGAGTTTTCAGTTGTGGAGTATCTAGTAGTGGAGTTTCCAGTGTTGGAGTCCCTAGTTGTGGAGTTTCTAGTTGCGGAGTTTCAAGCTGTGGAGTTTCAAGTTGTGGAGTTTTTAGGTGTGGAGTCTCAAGTTATGGAGTTTAAAGTTGTGGAGTTTCAAGTTGTGGAGTCTCTAGTTGTGGAGTTTCTAGTTGCAGAGTATCTATTTGTGGAGTTTCCAGTTGTGGAGTTTCTAATTGTGAAGTCGCGGAGTCTCTTTTGTGGAGTTTCTAGTTGTGGAGTTTCTAGTTGAGGAGTTTCAGGTTGAAGAGTTTTTAGTTGTAGAGTGTCTAGTTGTAGAGTTTTCAGTTGTGGAGTTTCGAGTTGTGGAGTTTCTAGTTTTGGAGTTTCTAGTTGTGGAGTTTCTAGTTGTAGAGTCTCCTGTTGCGGAGTTTCTAGTTGCGGAGTTTCTAGTTGGAGAGTTTCCAGTTGTGGAGTTTCTAGTTGTGGAGTTTCTATTTTTGGAGTCTCTAGTTGTGTAGTTTCTAGCTGCGGAGTTTCTAGTTGCGGAGTTTCTATTTGTGGAGTTTCTAGCTGCGGAGTTTCTAGTTGCGGAGTCTCTGGTTGTGGAGTTTCTAGTTGCGGAATCTCTAGTTGTGGAGTTTCTAGTTGTGGAGTTTCTAGTTGTGGAGTTTCTAGTTGTGGAGTTTCTAGTTGTAGAGTTTCTAGTTGTGGAGTTTCTAGTTGTGGAGTCTCTAGTTGCAGAGTTTCTAGTTGTGGAGTTTCTAGTTGTGGAGTTTCAAGTTGTGGAGTCTCTAGTTGTGGAGTTTCTAGTTGCGGAGTATCTAGTTGTGGAGTTTCCAGTTGTGGAGTTTCTAGTTGTGGAGTTTCTAGTTGTGGAGTTTCGAGTTGTGGAGTCTCTAGTTGTGGAGTTTCTAGTTGTGGAGTTTCCAGTTGTGGAGTATCTAGTTGTGGAGTTTCCAGTTGTGAAGTATCTAGTTGTGGAGTTTCCAGTTGTGGAGTATCTAGTTGTGGAATTTTAAGTTGTGGAGTTTTTAGTTGTGGAGTTTCTAGTTGTGGAGTTTCTAGTTGTGGAGTTTCTAGTTGTGGAGTTTCTAGTTGTGGAGTCTCTAGTTGCAGAGTTTCTAGTTGTGGAGTTTCTAGTTGTGGAGTTTCAAGTTGTGGAGTCTCTAGTTTTGGAGTTTCTAGTTGCGGAGTATCTAGTTGTGGAGTTTCCAGTTGTGGAGTCTCTAGTTGCGGAGTTTCTAGTTGTGGAGTTTCTATTTTTCGAGTTTCTAGTTGTGGAGTTTCTAGTTGTAGAGTCTCCTGTTGCGGAGTTTCTAGTTGCGGTGTTTCTAGTTGGGGAGTTCCCAGTTGTGGAGTTTCTAGTTGTGGAGTTTCTAGTTGTGGAGTTTCAAGTTGTGGAGTCTATAGTTGTGGAGTTTCTAGTTGTAGATTTTCTAGTTGTGGAGTATCTAGTTGTGGATTTTCCAGTTGTGGAATTTCTAGTTGTTCCGTTGCGGAGTATCTAGTTGTTGAGTTTCTAGTTGCAGAGTCTCTAGTTGTGGAGTTTCAAATTGTGGAGTCTCTAGATGTGGAGTTTCTAGTTGTCGAGTTTCCTGTTATGGAGTATCTAGTAGTGGAGTTTCGAGTTGTGGAGTTTCTAGTTGTGGAGTTTCTAGTTGTGGAGTCCCTAGTTGCGGAGTTTCTAGTTGCGAAGTTTCAAGTTGTGGAGTTTCAAGTTGCGGAGTCTCAAGCTGTGGAGTTTCTAGTTGTGGAGTTTCCAGTTGTGGAGTTTCGAGTTGTGGAGTTTCCAGTTGTGGAGTTTCTAATTGTGAAGTCGCGGAGTCTCTTTTGTGGAGTTTCTAGTTGTGGAGTTTCTAGTTGAGGAGTTTCAAGTTGAAGAGTTTTTAGTTGTGGAGTGTCTAGTTGTGGAGTTTCCAGTTGTGGAGTTTCGAGTTGTGGAGTTTCTAGTTTTGGAGTTTCTAGTTGTGGAGTTTCTAGTTGTAGAGTCTCCTGTTGCGGAGTTTCTAGTTGCGGAGTTTCTAGTTGGAGAGTTTCCAGTTGTGGAGTTTCTAGTTGTGGAGTTTCTATTTGTGGAGTCTCTAGTTGTGTAGTTTCTAGCTGCGGAGTTTCTAGTTGCGGAGTTTCTATTTGTGGAGTTTCTAGCTGCGGAGTTTCTAGTTGCGGAGTCTCTGGTTGTGGAGTTTCTAGTTGCGGAATCTCTAGTTGTGGAGTTTCTAGTTGTGGAGTTTCTAGTTGTGGAGTTTCTAGTTGTGGAGTCTCTAGTTGCAGAGTTTCTAGTTGTGGAGTTTCTAGTTGTGGAGTTTCAAGTTGTGGAGTCTCTAGTTGTGGAGTTTCTAGTTGCGGAGTATCTAGTTGTGGAGTTTCCAGTTGTGGAGTCTCTAGTTGCGGAGTTTCTAGTTGTGGAGTTTCTATTTTTCGAGTTTCTAGTTGTGGAGTTTCTAGTTGTAGAGTCTCCTGTTGCGGAGTTTCTAGTTGCGGTGTTTCTAGTTGGGGAGTTCCCAGTTGTGGAGTTTCTAGTTGTGGAGTTTCTAGTTGTGGAGTTTCAAGTTGTGGAGTCTATAGTTGTGGAGTTTCTAGTTGTAGATTTTCTAGTTGTGGAGTATCTAGTTGTGGATTTTCCAGTTGTGGAGTTTCTAGTTGTTCCGTTGCGGAGTATCTAGTTGTTGAGTTTCTAGTTGCAGAGTCTCTAGTTGTGGAGTTTCAAGTTGTGGAGTCTCTAGTTGTGGAGTTTCTAGTTGCCGAGTTTCCAGTGGTGGAGTATCTAGTAGTGGAGTTTCCAGTTGTGGAGTTTCTAGTTGTGGAGTTTCTAGTTGCGAAGTTTCAAGTTGTGGAGTTTCTAGGTGTGGAGTCTCAAGTTATGGAGTTTAAAGTTGTGGAGTTTCAAGTTGTGGAGTCTCTAGTTGTGGAGTTTCTAGTTGCAGAGTATCTATTTGTGGAGTTTCCAGTTGTGGAGTTTCTAATTGTGAAGTCGCGGAGTCTCTTTTGTGGAGTTTCTAGTTGTGGAGTTTCTAGTTGTGGAGTCTCAAGTTGTGGAGTTTAAACTTGTGGAGTTTCAAGTTGTGGAGTCTATAGTTGTGGAGTTTCTAGTTGTAGATTTTCTAGTTGTGGAGTATCTAGTTGTGGATTTTCCAGTTGTGGAGTTTCTAATTGTTGAGTTGCGGAGTCTCTAGTTGTTGAGTTTCTAGTTGCAGAGTCTCTAGTTGTGGAGTTTCAAGTTGTGGAGTCTCTAGATGTGGAGTTTCTAGTTGTCGAGTTTCCAGTTGTGGAGTATCTAGTAGTGGAGTTTCGAGTTGTGGAGTTTCTTGTTGTGGAATTTCTAGTTGCCGAGTCTCTATTTGTGGAGTTTGTAGTTGTGGAGTTTCTAGATATGGAATTTCTAGTTGCCGAGTCTCTATTTGTGGAGTTTGTAGTTGTGGAGTTTCTAGTTGTGGAGTCTCTAGTTGCAGAGTTTCTAGTTGTGGAGTTTCTAGTTGTGGAGTTTCAAGTTGTGGAGTCTTTAGTTGTGGAGTTTCTAGTTGCGGAGTATCTAGTTGTGGAGTTTCTAGTTGGAGAGTTTCCAGTTGTGGAGTTTCTAGTTGTGGAGTTTCTATTTGTGGAGTCTAGTTGTGTAGTTTCTAGCTGCGGAGTTTCTAGTTGCGGAGTTTCTATTTGTGGAGTTTCTAGCTGCGGAGTTTCTAGTTGCGGAGTCTCTGGTTGTGGAGTTTCTAGTTGCGGAATCTCTAGTTGTGGAGTTTCTAGTTGTGGAGTTTCTAGTTGTGGAGTTTCTAGTTGTGGAGTTTCTAGTTGTGGAGTTTCTAGTTGTGGAGTTTCTAGTTGTGGAGTCTCTAGTTGCAGAGTTTCTAGTTGTGGAGTTTCTAGATGTGGAGTTTCAAGTTGTGGAGTCTCTAGTTGTGGAGTTTCTAGTTGCGGAGTATCTAGTTGTGGAGTTTCCAGTTGTGGAGTTTCTAGTTGAGGAGTTTCAAGTTGAAGAGTTTTTAGTTGTGGAGTTTCTAGTTGTGGAGTTTCTAGTTGTGGAGTTTCTAGTTGTGGAGTTTCTAGTTGTGGAGTCTCTAGTTGTGGAGTTTCTAGTTGTGGAGTTTCCAGTTGTGGAGTATCTAGTTGTGGAGTTTCCATTTGTGAAGTATCTAGTTGTGGAGTTTCTAGTTGCGGAGTATCTAGTTGTGGAGTTTCCAGTTGTGGAGTTTCTAGTTGTGGAGTTTCTAGTTGTGGAGTTTCGAGTTGTGGAGTCTCTAGTTGTGGAGTTTCTAGTTGTGGAGTTTCCAGTTGTGGAGTATCTAGTTGTGGAGTTTCCATTTGTGAAGTATCTAGTTGTGAAGTTTCCAGTTGTGGAGTATCTAGTTGTGGAGTTTCAAGTTGTGGAGTTTCTAGTTGCGGAGTTTCTAGTTGCGGAGTTTTTAATAGCGGAGTTTATTGTTGTGGAGTTTCAAGTTGCGGAGTCTCAAGTTGTGGAGTTTCCAGGTGTGGAGTTTTTAGTTGTGGAGTTTCTAGTTGTTGAGTTTCTAGTTGTGAAGTCTAGTTTTACAGTTTCTTGTTGTGGAGTTTCTAGATATGAAATTTCTAGTCGCCGAGTCTCTATTTGTGGAGTTTCTAGTTGCGGAGTTTCTAGTTGTGGAGTTTCAAGTTGTGGAGTTTCTTGTTGTGGAGTCTCTAGTTGCGGAGTTTCTAGTTGTGAAGTTTCTAGTTGTGGAGTTTCTAGTTTTGAAGTTTCTAGTTGTGGAGTTTCTAGTTGTAGAGTCTCCTGTTGCGGAGTTTCTAGTTGCGGAGTTTCTAGTTGGGGAGTTTCCAGTTGTGGAGTTTCTAGTTGTGGAGTTTCTACTTGTGGAGTCTCAAGTTGTGGAGTTTAAACTTGTGGAGTTTCAAGTTGTGGAGTCTATAGTTGTGGAGTTTCTAGTTGTAGATTTTCTAGTTGTGGAGTATCTAGTTGTGGATTTTCCAGTTGGAGTTTCTAGTTGTTCCGTTGCGGAGTATCTAGTTGTTGAGTTTCTAGTTGCAGAGTCTCTAGTTGTGGAGTTTCAAATTGTGGAGTCTCTAGATGTGGAGTTTCTAGTTGTCGAGTTTCCTGTTATGGAGTATCTAGTAGTGGAGTTTCGAGTTGTGGAGTTTCTAGTTGTGGAGTTTCTAGTTGTGGAGTCCCTAGTTGCGGAGTTTCTAGTTGCGAAGTTTCAAGTTGTGGAGTTTCAAGTTGCGGAGTCTCAAGCTGTGGAGTTTCTAGTTGTGGAGTTTCCAGTTGTGGAGTTTCGAGTTGTGGAGTTTCTAGTTGCAGAGTCTCTAGTTGTGGAGTTTCAAGTTGTGGAGTCTCTAGTTGTGGAGTTTCTAGTTGCCGAGTTTCCAGTGGTGGAGTATCTAGTAGTGGAGTTTCCAGTTGTGGAGTTTCTAGTTGTGGAGTTTCTAGTTGCGAAGTTTCAAGTTGTGGAGTTTCTAGGTGTGGAGTCTCAAGTTATGGAGTTTAAAGTTGTGGAGTTTCAAGTTGTGGAGTCTCTAGTTGTGGAGTTTCTAGTTGCAGAGTATCTATTTGTGGAGTTTCCAGTTGTGGAGTTTCTAATTGTGAAGTCGCGGAGTCTCTTTTGTGGAGTTTCTAGTTGTGGAGTTTCTAGTTGAGGAGTTTCAAGTTGAAGAGTTTTTAGTTGTGGAGTGTCTAGTTGTGGAGTTTCCAGTTGTGGAGTTTCGAGTTGTGGAGTTTCTAGTTTTGGAGTTTCTAGTTGTGGAGTTTCTAGTTGTAGAGTCTCCTGTTGCGGAGTTTCTAGTTGGAGAGTTTCCAGTTGTGGAGTTTCTAGTTGTGGAGTTTCTATTTGTGGAGTCTCTAGTTGTGTAGTTTCTAGCTGCGGAGTTTCTAGTTGCGGAGTTTCTATTTGTGGAGTTTCTAGCTGCGGAGTTTCTAGTTGCGGAGTCTCTGGTTGTGGAGTTTCTAGTTGCGGAATCTCTAGTTGTGGAGTTTCTAGTTGTGGAGTTTCTAGTTGTGGAGTTTCTAGTTGTGGAGTTTCTAGTTGTAGAGTTTCTAGTTGTGGAGTTTCTAGTTGTGGAGTCTCTAGTTGCAGAGTTTCTAGTTGTGGAGTTTCTAGTTGTGGAGTTTCAAGTTGTGGAGTCTCTAGTTGTGGAGTTTCTAGTTGCGGAGTATCTAGTTGTGGAGTTTCCAGTTGTGGAGTTTCTAGTTGTGGAGTTTCTAGTTGTGGAGTTTCGAGTTGTGGAGTCTCTAGTTGTGGAGTTTCTAGTTGTGGAGTTTCCAGTTGTGGAGTATCTAGTTGTGGAGTTTCCAGTTGTGAAGTATCTAGTTGTGGAGTTTCCAGTTGTGGAGTATCTAGTTGTGGAATTTTAAGTTGTGGAGTTTTTAGTTGCGGAGTTTCTAGTTCCGGAGTCTCTGGTTGTGGAGTTTCTAGTTGCGGAATCTCTAGTTGTGGAGTTTCTAGTTGTGGAGTTTCTAGTTGTGGAGTTTCAAGTTGTGGAGTATCTAGTTGTGGAGTTTCTAGTTGTGGAGTTTCCAGTTGTGGAGTTTCTAGTTGTGGAGTTTCTAGTTGTGGAGTTTCGAGTGGTGGAGTCTCTAGTTGTGGAGTTTCTATTTGTGGAGTTTCCAGTTGTGGAGGATCTAGTTGTGGAGTTTCCAGTTGTGAAGTATCTAGTTGTGGAGTTTCCAGTTGTGGAGTTTCTAGTTGTGGAGTTGCGGAGTTTCTGGTTGTGGAGTTTCTAGTCGTGGAGTTTCTAGTTGTGGAGTTTCGAGTTGTGGAGTCTCTAGTTGTGGAAATTCTAGTTGTGAAGTTTCCAGTTGTGGAGTATCTAGTTGTGGAGTTTCCAGTTGTGAAGTATCTAGTTGTGGAGTTTCCAGTTGTGGAGTATCTAGTTGTGGAATTTTAAGTTGTGGAGTTTTTAGTTGCTGAGTTTCTAGTTGCGGAGTTTCTAGTTGCGAAGTTTCTAGTTGTGAAGTTTCAAGTTGCGGAGTCTCAAGTTGTGGAGTTTCCAGTTGTGGAGTTTCTAGTTGTTGAGTTTCTAGTTGTGAAGTCTCTAGTTTTGCAGTTTCTAGTTGTGGAGTTTCTAGATATGGAATTTCTAGTTGCCGAGTCTGTTTTAATGGAGTTTGAAGTTGTGGAGTTTCCAGTTGTGGAGTTTCAAGTTGTGAAGTTTCTAGTTGTGGAGTTTCTAGTTGCGGAGTTTCTAGTTGTGGAGTTTCTGGTTGTGGAGTTTCTATTTGAGGAGTTTCAAGTTGTGAAGTTTCTAGTTGTGGAGTCTCTAGTTGCGGAGTTTCTAGTTGTGAAGTTTCTAGTTGTGGAGTTTCTAGTTTTCGAGTTTCTAGTTGTGGAGTTTAAACTTGTGGAGTTTCAAGTTGTGGAGTCTATAGTTGTGGAGTTTCTAGTTGTAGATTTTCTAGTTGTGGAGTATCTAGTTGTGGATTTTCCAGTTGTGGAGTTTCTAATTGTTGAGTTGCGGAGTCTCTAGTTGTTGAGTTTCTAGTTGCAGAGTCTCTAGTTGTGGAGTTTCAAGTTGTGGAGTCTCTAGATGTGGAGTTTCTAGTTGTCGAGTTTCCAGTTGTGGAGTATCTAGTAGTGGAGTTTCGAGTTGTGAAGTTTCTAGTTGTGGAGTTTCTAGTTGGGGAGTTCCCAGTTGTGGAGTTTCTAGTTGTGGAGTCTCAAGTTGTGGAGTTTAAACTTGTGGAGTTTCAAGTTGTGGAGTCTATAGTTGTGGAGTTTCTAGTTGTAGATTTTCTAGTTGTGGAGTATCTAGTTGTGGATTTTCCAGTTGTGGAGTTTCTAATTGTTGAGTTGCGGAGTCTCTAGTTGTTGAGTTTCTAGTTGCAGAGTCTCTAGTTGTGGAGTTTCAAGTTGTGGAGTCTCTAGATGTGGAGTTTCTAGTTGTCGAGTTTCCAGTTGTGGAGTATCTAGTAGTGGAGTTTCGAGTTGTGAAGTTTCTAGTTGTGGAGTTTCTAGTTGTGGAGTCCCTTGTTGTGGAGTTTCTAGTTGCGGAGTTTCTAGTTGTGGAGTTTCAAGTTGCGGAGTCTCAAGCTGGGGAGTTTCTAGTTGTTGAGTTTTTAGTTGTGGAGTTTCTAGTTGTTGAGTTTCTAGTTTGAAGTCTCTAGTTGTAGATTCTCTAGTTGTGGAGTCTCAAGTTTAGGAGTTTCTAGTTGAAGAGTTTTTTGTTGTGGAGTGTCTCGTTGTGGAGTTTCGAGTTGTGGAGTTTCGAGTTGTGAAGTTTCTAGTTGCAGAGTCTCTAGTTGTGGAGTTTCAAGTTGTGGAGTCTCTAGTTGTGGAGTTTCTAGTTGCCGAGTTTTCAGTTGTGGAGTATCTAGTAGTGGAGTTTCCAGTGTTGGAGTCCCTAGTTGTGGAGTTTCTAGTTGCGGAGTTTCAAGCTGTGGAGTTTCAAGTTGTGGAGTTTTTAGGTGTGGAGTCTCAAGTTATGGAGTTTAAAGTTGTGGAGTTTCAAGTTGTGGAGTCTCTAGTTGTGGAGTTTCTAGTTGCAGAGTATCTATTTGTGGAGTTTCCAGTTGTGGAGTTTCTAATTGTGAAGTCGCGGAGTCTCTTTTGTGGAGTTTCTAGTTGTGGAGTTTCTAGTTGAGGAGTTTCAGGTTGAAGAGTTTTTAGTTGTAGAGTGTCTAGTTGTAGAGTTTTCAGTTGTGGAGTTTCGAGTTGTGGAGTTTCTAGTTTTGGAGTTTCTAGTTGTGGAGTTTCTAGTTGTAGAGTCTCCTGTTGCGGAGTTTCTAGTTGCGGAGTTTCTAGTTGGAGAGTTTCCAGTTGTGGAGTTTCTAGTTGTGGAGTTTCTATTTTTGGAGTCTCTAGTTGTGTAGTTTCTAGCTGCGGAGTTTCTAGTTGCGGAGTTTCTATTTGTGGAGTTTCTAGCTGCGGAGTTTCTAGTTGCGGAGTCTCTGGTTGTGGAGTTTCTAGTTGCGGAATCTCTAGTTGTGGAGTTTCTAGTTGTGGAGTTTCTAGTTGTGGAGTTTCTAGTTGTGGAGTTTCTAGTTGTAGAGTTTCTAGTTGTGGAGTTTCTAGTTGTGGAGTCTCTAGTTGCAGAGTTTCTAGTTGTGGAGTTTCTAGTTGTGGAGTTTCAAGTTGTGGAGTCTCTAGTTGTGGAGTTTCTAGTTGCGGAGTATCTAGTTGTGGAGTTTCCAGTTGTGGAGTTTCTAGTTGTGGAGTTTCTAGTTGTGGAGTTTCGAGTTGTGGAGTCTCTAGTTGTGGAGTTTCTAGTTGTGGAGTTTCCAGTTGTGGAGTATCTAGTTGTGGAGTTTCCAGTTGTGAAGTATCTAGTTGTGGAGTTTCCAGTTGTGGAGTATCTAGTTGTGGAATTTTAAGTTGTGGAGTTTTTAGTTGTGGAGTTTCTAGTTGTGGAGTTTCTAGTTGTGGAGTTTCTAGTTGTGGAGTTTCTAGTTGTGGAGTCTCTAGTTGCAGAGTTTCTAGTTGTGGAGTTTCTAGTTGTGGAGTTTCAAGTTGTGGAGTCTCTAGTTTTGGAGTTTCTAGTTGCGGAGTATCTAGTTGTGGAGTTTCCAGTTGTGGAGTCTCTAGTTGCGGAGTTTCTAGTTGTGGAGTTTCTATTTTTCGAGTTTCTAGTTGTGGAGTTTCTAGTTGTAGAGTCTCCTGTTGCGGAGTTTCTAGTTGCGGTGTTTCTAGTTGGGGAGTTCCCAGTTGTGGAGTTTCTAGTTGTGGAGTTTCTAGTTGTGGAGTTTCAAGTTGTGGAGTCTATAGTTGTGGAGTTTCTAGTTGTAGATTTTCTAGTTGTGGAGTATCTAGTTGTGGATTTTCCAGTTGTGGAATTTCTAGTTGTTCCGTTGCGGAGTATCTAGTTGTTGAGTTTCTAGTTGCAGAGTCTCTAGTTGTGGAGTTTCAAATTGTGGAGTCTCTAGATGTGGAGTTTCTAGTTGTCGAGTTTCCTGTTATGGAGTATCTAGTAGTGGAGTTTCGAGTTGTGGAGTTTCTAGTTGTGGAGTTTCTAGTTGTGGAGTCCCTAGTTGCGGAGTTTCTAGTTGCGAAGTTTCAAGTTGTGGAGTTTCAAGTTGCGGAGTCTCAAGCTGTGGAGTTTCTAGTTGTGGAGTTTCCAGTTGTGGAGTTTCGAGTTGTGGAGTTTCCAGTTGTGGAGTTTCTAATTGTGAAGTCGCGGAGTCTCTTTTGTGGAGTTTCTAGTTGTGGAGTTTCTAGTTGAGGAGTTTCAAGTTGAAGAGTTTTTAGTTGTGGAGTGTCTAGTTGTGGAGTTTCCAGTTGTGGAGTTTCGAGTTGTGGAGTTTCTAGTTTTGGAGTTTCTAGTTGTGGAGTTTCTAGTTGTAGAGTCTCCTGTTGCGGAGTTTCTAGTTGCGGAGTTTCTAGTTGGAGAGTTTCCAGTTGTGGAGTTTCTAGTTGTGGAGTTTCTATTTGTGGAGTCTCTAGTTGTGTAGTTTCTAGCTGCGGAGTTTCTAGTTGCGGAGTTTCTATTTGTGGAGTTTCTAGCTGCGGAGTTTCTAGTTGCGGAGTCTCTGGTTGTGGAGTTTCTAGTTGCGGAATCTCTAGTTGTGGAGTTTCTAGTTGTGGAGTTTCTAGTTGTGGAGTTTCTAGTTGTGGAGTCTCTAGTTGCAGAGTTTCTAGTTGTGGAGTTTCTAGTTGTGGAGTTTCAAGTTGTGGAGTCTCTAGTTGTGGAGTTTCTAGTTGCGGAGTATCTAGTTGTGGAGTTTCCAGTTGTGGAGTCTCTAGTTGCGGAGTTTCTAGTTGTGGAGTTTCTATTTTTCGAGTTTCTAGTTGTGGAGTTTCTAGTTGTAGAGTCTCCTGTTGCGGAGTTTCTAGTTGCGGTGTTTCTAGTTGGGGAGTTCCCAGTTGTGGAGTTTCTAGTTGTGGAGTTTCTAGTTGTGGAGTTTCAAGTTGTGGAGTCTATAGTTGTGGAGTTTCTAGTTGTAGATTTTCTAGTTGTGGAGTATCTAGTTGTGGATTTTCCAGTTGTGGAGTTTCTAGTTGTTCCGTTGCGGAGTATCTAGTTGTTGAGTTTCTAGTTGCAGAGTCTCTAGTTGTGGAGTTTCAAGTTGTGGAGTCTCTAGTTGTGGAGTTTCTAGTTGCCGAGTTTCCAGTGGTGGAGTATCTAGTAGTGGAGTTTCCAGTTGTGGAGTTTCTAGTTGTGGAGTTTCTAGTTGCGAAGTTTCAAGTTGTGGAGTTTCTAGGTGTGGAGTCTCAAGTTATGGAGTTTAAAGTTGTGGAGTTTCAAGTTGTGGAGTCTCTAGTTGTGGAGTTTCTAGTTGCAGAGTATCTATTTGTGGAGTTTCCAGTTGTGGAGTTTCTAATTGTGAAGTCGCGGAGTCTCTTTTGTGGAGTTTCTAGTTGTGGAGTTTCTAGTTGAGGAGTTTCAAGTTGAAGAGTTTTTAGTTGTGGAGTGTCTAGTTGTGGAGTTTCCAGTTGTGGAGTTTCGAGTTGTGGAGTTTCTAGTTTTGGAGTTTCTAGTTGTGGAGTTTCTAGTTGTAGAGTCTCCTGTTGCGGAGTTTCTAGTTGCGGAGTTTCTAGTTGGAGAGTTTCCAGTTGTGGAGTTTCTAGTTGTGGAGTTTCTATTTGTGGAGTCTCTAGTTGTTTAGTTTCTAGCTGCGGAGTTTCTAGTTGCGGAGTTTCTATTTGTGGAGTTTCTAGCTGCGGAGTTTCTAGTTGCGGAGTCTCTGGTTGTGGAGTTTCTAGTTGCGGAATCTCTAGTTGTGGAGTTTCTAGTTGTGGAGTTTCTAGTTGTGGAGTTTCTAGTTGTGGAGTTTCTAGTTGTAGAGTTTCTAGTTGTGGAGTTTCTAGTTGTGGAGTCTCTAGTTGCAGAGTTTCTAGTTGTGGAGTTTCTAGTTGTGGAGTTTCAAGTTGTGGAGTCTCTAGTTGTGGAGTTTCTAGTTGCGGAGTATCTAGTTGTGGAGTTTCCAGTTGTGGAGTTTCTAGTTGTGGAGTTTCTAGTTGTGGAGTTTCGAGTTGTGGAGTCTCTAGTTGTGGAGTTTCTAGTTGTGGAGTTTCCAGTTGTGGAGTATCTAGTTGTGGAGTTTCCAGTTGTGAAGTATCTAGTTGTGGAGTTTCCAGTTGTGGAGTATCTAGTTGTGGAATTTTAAGTTGTGGAGTTTTTAGTTGCGGAGTTTCTAGTTCCGGAGTCTCTGGTTGTGGAGTTTCTAGTTGCGGAATCTCTAGTTGTGGAGTTTCTAGTTGTGGAGTTTCTAGTTGTGGAGTTTCAAGTTGTGGAGTATCTAGTTGTGGAGTTTCTAGTTGTGGAGTTTCCAGTTGTGGAGTTTCTAGTTGTGGAGTTTCTAGTTGTGGAGTTTCGAGTGGTGGAGTCTCTAGTTGTGGAGTTTCTATTTGTGGAGTTTCCAGTTGTGGAGGATCTAGTTGTGGAGTTTCCAGTTGTGAAGTATCTAGTTGTGGAGTTTCCAGTTGTGGAGTTTCTAGTTGTGGAGTTGCGGAGTTTCTGGTTGTGGAGTTTCTAGTCGTGGAGTTTCTAGTTGTGGAGTTTCGAGTTGTGGAGTCTCTAGTTGTGGAAATTCTAGTTGTGGAGTTTCCAGTTGTGGAGTATCTAGTTGTGGAGTTTCCAGTTGTGAAGTATCTAGTTGTGGAGTTTCCAGTTGTGGAGTATCTAGTTGTGGAATTTTAAGTTGTGGAGTTTTTAGTTGCTGAGTTTCTAGTTGCGGAGTTTCTAGTTGCGAAGTTTCTAGTTGTGAAGTTTCAAGTTGCGGAGTCTCAAGTTGTGGAGTTTCCAGTTGTGGAGTTTCTAGTTGTTGAGTTTCTAGTTGTGAAGTCTCTAGTTTTGCAGTTTCTAGTTGTGGAGTTTCTAGATATGGAATTTCTAGTTGCCGAGTCTGTTTAATGGAGTTTGAAGTTGTGGAGTTTCCAGTTGTGGAGTTTCAAGTTGTGAAGTTTCTAGTTGTGGAGTTTCTAGTTGCGGAGTTTCTAGTTGTGGAGTTTCTGGTTGTGGAGTTTCTATTTGAGGAGTTTCAAGTTGTGAAGTTTCTAGTTGTGGAGTCTCTAGTTGCGGAGTTTCTAGTTGTGAAGTTTCTAGTTGTGGAGTTTCTAGTTTTCGAGTTTCTAGTTGTGGAGTTTCTAGTTATAGAGTCTCCTGTTGCGGAGTTTCTAGTTGCGGAGTTTCTAGTTGGGGAGTTCCCAGTTGTGGAGTTTCTAGTTGTGGAGTCTCAAGTTGTGGAGTTTAAACTTGTGGAGTTTCAAGTTGTGGAGTCTATAGTTGTGGAGTTTCTAGTTGTAGATTTTCTAGTTGTGGAGTATCTAGTTGTGGATTTTCCAGTTGTGGAGTTTCTAATTGTTGAGTTGCGGAGTCTCTAGTTGTTGAGTTTCTAGTTGCAGAGTCTCTAGTTGTGGAGTTTCAAGTTGTGGAGTCTCTAGATGTGGAGTTTCTAGTTGTCGAGTATCCAGTTGTGGAGTATCTAGTAGTGGAGTTTCGAGTTGGGAAGTTTCTAGTTGTGGAGTTTCTAGTTGTGGAGTCCCTTGTTGTGGAGTTTCTAGTTGCGGAGTTTCTAGTTGTGGAGTTTCAAGTTGCGGAGTCTCAAGCTGGGGAGTTTCTAGTTGTTGAGTTTTTAGTTGTGGAGTTTCTAGTTGTTGAGTTTCTAGTTTGAAGTCTCTAGTTGTAGATTCTCTAGTTGTGGAGTCTCAAGTTTAGGAGTTTCTAGTTGAAGAGTTTTTTGTTGTGGAGTGTCTCGTTGTGGAGTTTCGAGTTGTGGAGTTTCGAGTTGTGAAGTTTCTAGTTGCAGAGTCTCTAGTTGTGGAGTTTCAAGTTGTGGAGTCTCTAGTTGTGGAGTTTCTAGTTGCCGAGTTTTCAGTTGTGGAGTATCTAGTAGTGGAGTTTCCAGTGTTGGAGTCCCTAGTTGTGGAGTTTCTAGTTGCGGAGTTTCAAGCTGTGGAGTTTCAAGTTGTGGAGTTTTTAGGTGTGGAGTCTCAAGTTATGGAGTTTAAAGTTGTGGAGTTTCAAGTTGTGGAGTCTCTAGTTGTGGAGTTTCTAGTTGCAGAGTATCTATTTGTGGAGTTTCCAGTTGTGGAGTTTCTAATTGTGAAGTCGCGGAGTCTCTTTTGTGGAGTTTCTAGTTGTGGAGTTTCTAGTTGAGGAGTTTCAGGTTGAAGAGTTTTTAGTTGTGGAGTGTCTAGTTGTAGAGTTTTCAGTTGTGGAGTTTCGAGTTGTGGAGTTTCTAGTTTTGGAGTTTCTAGTTGTGGAGTTTCTAGTTGTAGAGTCTCCTGTTGCGGAGTTTCTAGTTGCGGAGTTTCTAGTTGGAGAGTTTCCAGTTGTGGAGTTTCTAGTTGTGGAGTTTCTATTTTTGGAGTCTCTAGTTGTGTAGTTTCTAGCTGCGGAGTTTCTAGTTGCGGAGTTTCTATTTGTGGAGTTTCTAGCTGCGGAGTTTCTAGTTGCGGAGTCTCTGGTTGTGGAGTTTCTAGTTGCGGAATCTCTAGTTGTGGAGTTTCTAGTTGTGGAGTTTCTAGTTGTGGAGTTTCTAGTTGTGGAGTTTCTAGTTGTGGAGTTTCTAGTTGTGGAGTTTCTAGTTGTGGAGTCTCTAGTTGCAGAGTTTCTAGTTGTGGAGTTTCTAGTTGTGGAGTTTCAAGTTGTGGAGTCTCTAGTTGTGGAGTTTCTAGTTGCGGAGTATCTAGTTGTGGAGTTTCCAGTTGTGGAGTCTCTAGTTGCGGAGTTTCTAGTTGTGGAGTTTCTAAATTTCGAGTTTCTAGTTGTGGAGTTTCTAGTTGTAGAGTCTCCTGTTGCGGAGTTTCTAGTTGCGGTGTTTCTAGTTGGGGAGTTCCCAGTTGTGGAGTTTCTAGTTGTGGAGTTTCTAGTTGTGGAGTCTCAAGTTGTGGAGTTTAAACTTGTGGAGTTTCAAGTTGTGGGGTCTATAGTTGTGGAGTTTCTAGTTGTAGATTTTCTAGTTGTGGAGTATCTAGTTGTGGATTTTCCAGTTGTGGAGTTTCTAATTGTTGAGTTGTGGAGTCTCTAGTTGTTGAGTTTCTAGTTGCAGAGTCTCTAGTTGTGGAGTTTCAAGTTGTGGAGTCTCTAGATGTGGAGTTTCTAGTTGTCGAGTTTCCAGTTGTGGAGTATCTAGTAGTGGAGTTTCGAGTTGTGAAGTTTCTAGTTGTGGAGGTTCTAGTTGTGGAGTCCCTTGTTGTGGAGTTTCTAGTTGCGGAGTTTCTAGTTGTGGAGTTTAAAGTTGCGGAGTCTCAAGCTGGGGAGTTTCTAGTTGTTGAGTTTTTAGTTGTGGAGTTTCTAGTTGTTGAGTTTCTAGTTTGAAGTCTCTAGTTGTAGATTCTCTAGTTGTGGATTCTCTAGTTTAGGAGTTTCTAGTTGAAGAGTTTTTTGTTGTGGAGTGTCTCGTTGTGGAGTTTCCAGTTGTGGAGTTTTCAGTTGTGGAGTTTCTAGTTGCAGAGTCTCTAGTTGTGGAGTTTCAAATTGTGGAGTCTCTAGATGTGGAGTTTCTAGTTGTCGAGTTTCCAGTTGTGGAGTATCTAGTAGTGGAGTTTCGAGTTGTGGAGTTTCTTGTTGTGGAGTTTCTAGTTGGGGAGTCCCTAGTTGCGGAGTTTCTAGTGTCGAAGCTTCAAGTTGTGGAGTTTCAAGTTGCGGAGTCTCAAGCTGTGGAGTTTCTAGTTGTGGAGTTTCCAGTTGTGGAGTTTCGAGTTGTGGAGTTTCTAGTTGCAGAGTCTCTAGTTGTGGAGTTTCAAGTTGTGGAGTCTCTAGTTGTAAAGTTTCTAGTTGCCGAGTTTCCAGTTGTGGAGTATCTAGTAGTGGAGTTTCTAGTTGTGGAGTTTCTAGTTGCGGAGTCCCTAGTTGTGGAGTTTCTAGTTGCGGAGTCTCAAGCTGCGGAGTTTCAAGTTGTGGAGTTTTTAGTTGTGGAGTCTCAAGTTGTGGAGTTTCAAGTTGTGGAGTTTCAAGTTGTGGAGTCTCTAGTTGTGGAGTTTCTAGTTGCAGAGTATCTAGTTGTGGAGTTTCCAGTTGTGGAGTTTCTAGTTGTGAAGCTGTGGAGTCTCTGGTTGTGGAGTTTTTAGTTGTGGAGTTTCTAGTTGTGGAGTTTCGAGTTGTGGAGTCTCTAGTTGTGGAGTTTCCAGTTGTGGAGTATCTAGTTGTGGAGTTTCCAGTTGTGAAGTATCTAGTTGTGGAGTTTCCAGTTGTGGAGTATCTAGTTGTGGAGTATCTAGTTGTGGAGTTTTAATTTGTGGAGTTTTTAGTTGTGGAGTTTCAAGTTGTGGAGTCTCAAGTTGTGGAGTTTCCAGTTGTGGAGTTTTTAGTTGTGGAGTTTCTAGTTGTTGAGTTTCTAGTTGTGAAGTCTCTAGTTTTGCAGTTTCTAGTTGTGGAGTTTCTAGATATGGAATTTCTAGTTGCCGAGTCTCTATTTGTGGAGTTTGTAGTTGTGGAGTTTCTAGATATGGAATTTCTAGTTGCCGAGTCTCTATTTGTGGAGTTTGTAGTTGTGGAGTTTCTAGTTGTGGAGTCTCTAGTTGCAGAGTTTCTAGTTGTGGAGTTTCTAGTTGTGGAGTTTCTAGTTGCGGAGTCTCTGGTTGTGGAGTTTCTAGTTGCGGAATCTCTAGTTGTGGAGTTTCTAGTTGTGGAGTTTCTAGTTGTGGAGTTTCTAGTTGTGGAGTTTCTAGTTGTGGAGTTTCTAGTTGTGGAGTTTCTAGTTGTGGAGTCTCTAGTTGCAGAGTTTCTAGTTGTGGAGTTTCTAGTTGTGGAGTTTCAAGTTGTGGAGTCTCTAGTTGTGGAGTTTCTAGTTGCGGAGTATCTAGTTGTGGAGTTTCCAGTTGTGGAGTTTCTAGTTGTGGAGTTTCTAGTTGAGGAGTTTCAAGTTGAAGAGTTTTTAGTTGTGGAGTTTCGAGTTGTGGAGTTTCTAGTTTTGAGTTTCTAGTTGTGGAGTTTCTAGTTGTAGAGTCTCCTGTTGCGGAGTTTCTAGTTGCGGAGTTTCTAGTTGGAGAGTTTCCAGTTGTGGAGTTTCTAGTTGTGGAGTTTCTATTTGTGGAGTCTCTAGTTGTGTAGTTTCTAGCTGCGGAGTTTCTAGTTGCGGAGTTTCTAATTGTGGAGTTTCTAGCTGCGGAGTTTCTAGTTGCGGAGTCTCTGGTTGTGGAGTTTCTAGTTGCGGAATATCTAGTTGTGGAGTTTCTAGTTGTGGAGTTTCTAGTTGTGGAGTTTCTAGTTGTGGAGTTTCTAGTTGTGGAGTCTCTAGTTGTGGAGTTTCTAGTTGTGGAGTTTCCAGTTGTGGAGTATCTAGTTGTGGAGTTTCCATTTGTGAAGTATCTAGTTGTGGAGTTTCTAGTTGCGGAGTATCTAGTTGTGGAGTTTCCAGTTGTGGAGTTTCTAGTTGTGGAGTTTCTAGTTGTGGAGTTTCGAGTTGTGGAGTCTCTAGTTGTGGAGTTTCTAGTTGTGGAGTTTCCAGTTGTGGAGTATCTAGTTGTGGAGTTTCCATTTGTGAAGTATCTAGTTGTGGAGTTTCCAGTTGTGGAGTATCTAGTTGTGGAGTTTCAAGTTGTGGAGTTTCTAGTTGCGGAGTTTCTAGTTGCGGAGTTTTTAATAGCGGAGTTTATTGTTGTGGAGTTTCAAGTTGCGGAGTCTCAAGTTGTGGAGTTTCCAGGTGTGGAGTTTTTATTTGTGGAGTTTCTAGTTGTTGAGTTTCTAGTTGTGAAGTCTAGTTTTACAGTTTCTTGTTGTGGAGTTTCTAGATATGAAATTTCTAGTTGCCGAGTCTCTATTTGTGGAGTTTCTAGTTGCGGAGTTTCTAGTTGTGGAGTTTCAAGTTGTGGAGTTTCTTGTTGTGGAGTCTCTAGTTGCGGAGTTTCTAGTTGTGAAGTTTCTAGTTGTGGAGTTTCTAGTTTTGAAGTTTCTAGTTGTGGAGTTTCTAGTTGTAGAGTCTCCTGTTGCGGAGTTTCTAGTTGCGGAGTTTCTAGTTGGGGAGTTTCCAGTTGTGGAGTTTCTAGTTGTGGAGTTTCTACTTGTGGAGTCTCAAGTTGTGGAGTTTAAACTTGTGGAGTTTCAAGTTGTGGAGTCTATAGTTGTGGAGTCTATAGTTGTGGAGTTTCTAGTTGTAGATTTTCTAGTTGTGGAGTATCTAGTTGTGGATTTTCCAGTTGTGGAGTTTCTAGTTGTTCCGTTGCGGAGTATCTAGTTGTTGAGTTTCTAGTTGCAGAGTCTCTAGTTGTGGAGTTTCAAATTGTGGAGTCTCTAGATGTGGAGTTTCTAGTTGTCGAGTTTCCTGTTATGGAGTATCTAGTAGTGGAGTTTCGAGTTGTGGAGTTTCTAGTTGTGGAGTTTCTAGTTGTGGAGTCCCTAGTTGCGGAGTTTCTAGTTGCGAAGTTTCAAGTTGTGGAGTTTCAAGTTGCGGAGTCTCAAGCTGTGGAGTTTCTAGTTGTGGAGTTTCCAGTTGTGGAGTTTCTAGTTGTAGAGTTTCTAGTTGTGGAGTTTCTAGTTGTGGAGTCTCTAGTTGCAGAGTTTCTAGTTGTGGAGTTTCTAGTTGTGGAGTTTCAAGTTGTGGAGTCTTTAGTTGTGGAGTTTCTAGTTGCGGAGTATCCAGTTGTGGAGTTTCCAGTTGTGGAGTTTCTAGTTGTGGAGTTTCTAGTTGTGGAGTTTCGAGTTGTGGAGTCTCTAGTTGTGGAGTTTCTAGTTGTGGAGTTTCCAGTTGTGGAGTATCTAGTTGTGGAGTTTCCATTTGTGAAGTATCTAGTTGTGGAGTTTCCAGTTGTGGAGTATCTAGTTGTGGAGTTTCAAGTTGTGGAGTTTCTAGTTGCGGAGTTTCTAGTTGCGGAGTTTTTAATAGCGGAGTTTATTGTTGTGGAGTTTCAAGTTGCGGAGTCTCAGGCTGTGGAGTTTCCAGTTGTGGAGTTTTTAGTTGTGGAGTTTCTAGTTGTTGAGTTTCTAGTTGTGAAGTTGAGTTTTACAGTTTCTTGTTGTGGAGTTTCTAGATATGAAATTTCTAGTTGCTGAGTCTCTATTTGTGGAGTTTCTAGTTGCGGAGTTTCTAGTTGTGGAGTTTCAAGTTGTGGAGTTTCTAGTTGTGGAGTCTCTAGCTGCGGAGTTTCTAGTTGTGAAGTTTCTAGTTGTGGAGTTTCTAGTTTTGAAGTTTCTAGTTGTGGAGTTTCTAGTTGTAGAGTCTCCAGTTGCGGAGTTTCTAGTTGCGGAGTTTCTAGTTGGGGAGTTTCCAGTTGTGGAGTTTCTAGTTGTGGAGTTTCTACTTGTGGAGTCTCAAGTTGTGGAGTTTAAACTTGTGGAGTTTCAAGTTGTGGAGTCTATAGTTGTGGAGTTTCTAGTTGTAGATTTTCTAGTTGTGGAGTATCTAGTTGTGGATTTTCCAGTTGTGGAGTTTCTAGTTGTTCAGTTGCGAAGTATCTAGTTGTTAAGTTTCTAGTTGCAGAGTCTCTAGTTGTGGAGTTTCAAATTGTGGAGTCTCTAGATGTGGAGTTTCTAGTTGTCGAGTTTCCAGTTATGGAGTATCTAGTAGTGGAGTTTCGAGTTGTGGAGTTTCTAGTTGTGGAGTTTCTAGTTGTGGAATCCCTAGTTGCGGAGTTTCTAGTTGCGAAGTTTCAAGTTGTGGAGTTTCAAGTTGCGGAGTCTCAAGCTGTGGAGTTTCTAGTTGTCGAGTTTCCAGTTGTGGAGTATCTAGTAGTGGAGTTTCGAGTTGTGGAGTTTCTAGTTGTGGAGTTTCAAGTTGTGGAGTCTCTAGTTGTGGAGTTTCTAGTTGCCGAGTTTCCAGTTGTGGAGTATCTAGTAGTGGAGTTTCCAGTTGTGGAGTTTCTAGTTGTGGAGTTTCTAGTTGCGGAGTCCCTAGTTGTGGAGTTTCTAGTTGCGGAGTCTCAAGCTGCGGAGTTTCAAGTTGTGGAGTTTCTAGTTGTGGAGTCTCAAGTTGTGGAGTTTCAAGTTGTGGAGTTTCAAGTTGTGGAGTCTCTAGTTGTGGAGTTTCTAGTTGCAGAGTATCTAGTTGTGGAGTTTCCAGTTGTGGAGTTTCTAGTTGTGAAGCTGTGGAGTCTCTGGTTGTTGAGTTTTTAGTTGTGGAGTTTCTAGTTGTGGAGTTTCGAGTTGTGGAGTCTCTAGTTGTGGAGTTTCCAGTTGTGGAGTATCTAGTTGTGGAGTTTCCAGTTGTGAAGTATCTAGTTGTGGAGTTTCCAGTTGTGGAGTATATAGTTGTGGAGTTTTAAGTTGTAACGTTTCTAGTTGCGGAGTTTCAAGTTGCGGAGTCTCAAGTTGTGGAGTTTCCAGTTGTGGAGTTTTTAGTTGTGGAGTTTCTAGTTGTTGAGTTTCTAGTTGTGAAGTCTCTAGTTTTGCAGTTTCTAGTTGTGGAGTTTCTAGATATGGAATTTCTAGTTGCCGAGTCTCTATTTGTGGAGTTTGTAGTTGTGGAGTTTCTAGATATGGAATTTCTAGTTGCCGAGTCTCTATTTGTGGAGTTTGTAGTTGTGGAGTTTCTAATTGTGGAGTCTCTAGTTGCGGAGTTTCTAGTTGTGGAGTTTCTAGTTGTGGAGTTTCTAGTTGTGGAGTTTGTAGTTGTGGAGTCTCAACTTGTGGAGTTTCTAGCTTTGGAGTTCAAGTTGTGGAGTTTTGAGTTGTGGAGTTTCAAGTTGTGGAGTTTCGAGTTGTGGAGTTTCTAGTTGTGGAGTTTCTAGCTGCGGAGTTTCTAGGTGCAGAGTCTCAAGTTGTGGAGTTTCAAGTTGTGGAGTTTTGAGTTGTGGAGTTTCAAGTTGTGGAGTTTCTAGTTGTGAAGTTTCTAGTTGTGGAGTTTCTAGTTGTGGAGTTTCAAGTTGTGGAGTTTCTAGTGGCAGAGTCTGAAGTTGTGGAGTTTCTAGTTGTGGAGTTTCAAGTTGTGGAGTTTTGAGTTGTGGAGTTTCAAGTGTTGGAGTTTCTAGTTGTTGAGTCTCTAGTTGTGGAGTTTCCAGATATGGATTATCTAGTTGTGGAGTTTCCAATTGTGGAGTATCTAGTTGTGGAGTTTCAAGTTGTGGAGTTTCTAGTTGCGGAGTTTCTAGTTGCGGAGTTTTTAATAGCGGAGTTTTTAGTTGTGGAGTTTCAAGTTGCGGAGTCTCAAGTTGTGGAGTTTCCAGATGTGGAGTTTTTAGTTGTGGAGTTTCTAGTTGTTGAGTTTCTAGTTGTGAAGTCTCTAGTTTTGCAGTTTCTAGTTGTGGAGTTTCTAGATATGGAATTTCTAGTTGCCGAGTCTCTATTTGTGGAATTTGTAGTTGTGGAGTTTCTAGATATGGAATTTCTAGTTGCCGAGTGTCTATTTGTGGAGTTTGTAGTTGTGGAGTTTCTAGTTGTGGAATTTTCAATTGTGGAGTCTCTAGTTGCGGAGTTTCTAGTTGTGGAGTTTCTAGTTGTGGAGTTTCTAGTTGTAGAGTTTGTAGTTGTGGAGTTTCTAGTTGTGGAGTTTAAAGTTGTGGAGTTTCTAGTTGTGGAGTCTCTAGTTGCGGAGTTTCTAGTTGTGGAGTTTCTAGTTGTGGAGTTTCTGGATGTGGAGTTTCTAGTTGTGGAGTTTCAAGTTGTGGAGTTTCTAGTTGCGGAGTCACAAGTTGTGGAGTTTCTAGTTGTGTTGTTTCAAGTTGTGGAGTTTTGAGTTGTGGAGTTTCAAGTTGTGGAGTTTCTAGTTGTGGAGTTTCTAGGTGCAGAGTCTCTAGTTTTGGAGTTTCTAGTTGCGAATTCTCTAGTTGAGGAGCCTCTAGTTGTAGAGTTTTAGTTGTGGAGTTTCTAGTTGTGGAGTTTCAAGTTGTGGAGTTTCTAGTTGCAGAGTCTCTGGTTGTGGAGTTTCTAGTTGCGGAATCTCTAGTTGTGGAGTTTCTAGTTGTGGAGTTTCTAGTTGTGGAGTTTCCAGTTGTGGAGTTTTTAGCTCTGGACTTCCTAGACATGACATTTCTTGTAGCCGGGTCTCTATATGTGGAGTTCGTAGTTGTGGAGTTTCTAGTTGTGGAGTTTCTAGTTGTGGAGTCTCTTGTTGCAGAGTTTCTAGTTGTGGAGTTTCTAGTTGTGGAGTTTCAAGTTGTAGAGTCTCTAGTGTTGGAGTTTCTAGTTGCGGAGTATCTAGTTGTGGAGTTTCCAGTTGTGGAGTTTCCAGTTGTGGAATTGCGGAGTGTCTGGTTGTGGAGTTTCTAATTGTTGAGTTTCTAGTTGTGGAGTTTCGAGTTGTTGAGTCTCTAGTTGTGGAGTTTCTAGTTGTGGAGTTTCCAGATATGGAGTATCTTGTTGTTGAGTTCCCAGTTTTGAAGTATCTAGTTGTGGAGTTTCCAGTTGTGGAGTATCTAGTTGTGGAGTTTCAAGTTGTGGAGTTTCTAGTTGCAGAGTTTCTAGTTGCGGAGTTTTTAACAGCGGAGTTTCTAGTTTTGGAGTTTCAAGTTGCGGAGTCTCAAAATGTGGAGTTTCCAGTTGTGGAGTTTTTAGTTGTGGAGTTTCTAGTTGTTGAGTTTCTAGTTGTGGAGTTTCAAGTTGTGGAGTTTCTAGTTGCGGAGTCTCAAGTTGTGGAGTTTCTAGCTTTGGAGTTCAAGTTGTGAAGTTTTGAGTTGTGGAGTTTCAAGTTGCGGAGTCTCAAGCTGTGGAGTTTCTAGTTGTGGAGTTTCTAGTTTTGAAGTTTCTAGTTGTGGAGTTTCTAGTTGTAGAGTCTCCTGTTGCGGAGTTTCTAGTTGCGGAGTTTCTAGTTGGGGAGTTTCCAGTTGTGGAGTTTCTAGTTGTGGAGTTTCTACTTGTGGAGTCTCAAGTTGTGGAGTTTAAACTTGTGGAGTTTCAAGTTGTGGAGTCTATAGTTGTGGAGTCTATAGTTGTGGAGTTTCTAGTTGTAGATTTTCTAGTTGTGGAGTATCTAGTTGTGGATTTTCCAGTTGTGGAGTTTCTAGTTGTTCCGTTGCGGAGTATCTAGTTGTTGAGTTTCTAGTTGCAGAGTCTCTAGTTGTGGAGTTTCAAATTGTGGAGTCTCTAGATGTGGAGTTTCTAGTTGTCGAGTTTCCTGTTATGGAGTATCTAGTAGTGGAGTTTCGAGTTGTGGAGTTTCTAGTTGTGGAGTTTCTAGTTGTGGAGTCCCTAGTTGCGGAGTTTCTAGTTGCGAAGTTTCAAGTTGTGGAGTTTCAAGTTGCGGAGTCTCAAGCTGTGGAGTTTCTAGTTGTGGAGTTTCCAGTTGTGGAGTTTCTAGTTGTAGAGTTTCTAGTTGTGGAGTTTCTAGTTGTGGAGTCTCTAGTTGCAGAGTTTCTAGTTGTGGAGTTTCTAGTTGTGGAGTTTCAAGTTGTGGAGTCTTTAGTTGTGGAGTTTCTAGTTGCGGAGTATCCAGTTGTGGAGTTTCCAGTTGTGGAGTTTCTAGTTGTGGAGTTTCTAGTTGTGGAGTTTCGAGTTGTGGAGTCTCTAGTTGTGGAGTTTCTAGTTGTGGAGTTTCCAGTTGTGGAGTATCTAGTTGTGGAGTTTCCATTTGTGAAGTATCTAGTTGTGGAGTTTCCAGTTGTGGAGTATCTAGTTGTGGAGTTTCAAGTTGTGGAGTTTCTAGTTGCGGAGTTTCTAGTTGCGGAGTTTTTAATAGCGGAGTTTATTGTTGTGGAGTTTCAAGTTGCGGAGTCTCAGGCTGTGGAGTTTCCAGTTGTGGAGTTTTTAGTTGTGGAGTTTCTAGTTGTTGAGTTTCTAGTTGTGAAGTTGAGTTTTACAGTTTCTTGTTGTGGAGTTTCTAGATATGAAATTTCTAGTTGCTGAGTCTCTATTTGTGGAGTTTCTAGTTGCGGAGTTTCTAGTTGTGGAGTTTCAAGTTGTGGAGTTTCTAGTTGTGGAGTCTCTAGCTGCGGAGTTTCTAGTTGTGAAGTTTCTAGTTGTGGAGTTTCTAGTTTTGAAGTTTCTAGTTGTGGAGTTTCTAGTTGTAGAGTCTCCAGTTGCGGAGTTTCTAGTTGCGGAGTTTCTAGTTGGGGAGTTTCCAGTTGTGGAGTTTCTAGTTGTGGAGTTTCTACTTGTGGAGTCTCAAGTTGTGGAGTTTAAACTTGTGGAGTTTCAAGTTGTGGAGTCTATAGTTGTGGAGTTTCTAGTTGTGGAGTATCTAGTTGTGGATTTTCCAGTTGTGGAGTTTCTAGTTGTTCAGTTGCGAAGTATCTAGTTGTTAAGTTTCTAGTTGCAGAGTCTCTAGTTGTGGAGTTTCAAATTGTGGAGTCTCTAGATGTGGAGTTTCTAGTTGTCGAGTTTCCAGTTATGGAGTATCTAGTAGTGGAGTTTCGAGTTGTGGAGTTTCTAGTTGTGGAGTTTCTAGTTGTGGAATCCCTAGTTGCGGAGTTTCTAGTTGCGAAGTTTCAAGTTGTGGAGTTTCAAGTTGCGGAGTCTCAAGCTGTGGAGTTTCTAGTTGTCGAGTTTCCAGTTGTGGAGTATCTAGTAGTGGAGTTTCGAGTTGTGGAGTTTCTAGTTGTGGAGTTTCAAGTTGTGGAGTCTCTAGTTGTGGAGTTTCTAGTTGCCGAGTTTCCAGTTGTGGAGTATCTAGTAGTGGAGTTTCCAGTTGTGGAGTTTCTAGTTGTGGAGTTTCTAGTTGCGGAGTCCCTAGTTGTGGAGTTTCTAGTTGCGGAGTCTCAAGCTGCGGAGTTTCAAGTTGTGGAGTTTCTAGTTGTGGAGTCTCAAGTTGTGGAGTTTCAAGTTGTGGAGTTTCAAGTTGTGGAGTCTCTAGTTGTGGAGTTTCTAGTTGCAGAGTATCTAGTTGTGGAGTTTCCAGTTGTGGAGTTTCTAGTTGTGAAGCTGTGGAGTCTCTGGTTGTTGAGTTTTTAGTTGTGGAGTTTCTAGTTGTGGAGTTTCGAGTTGTGGAGTCTCTAGTTGTGGAGTTTCCAGTTGTGGAGTATCTAGTTGTGGAGTTTCCAGTTGTGAAGTATCTAGTTGTGGAGTTTCCAGTTGTGGAGTATATAGTTGTGGAGTTTTAAGTTGTAACGTTTCTAGTTGCGGAGTTTCAAGTTGCGGAGTCTCAAGTTGTGGAGTTTCCAGTTGTGGAGTTTTTAGTTGTGGAGTTTCTAGTTGTTGAGTTTCTAGTTGTGAAGTCTCTAGTTTTGCAGTTTCTAGTTGTGGAGTTTCTAGATATGGAATTTCTAGTTGCCGAGTCTCTATTTGTGGAGTTTGTAGTTGTGGAGTTTCTAGATATGGAATTTCTAGTTGCCGAGTCTCTATTTGTGGAGTTTGTAGTTGTGGAGTTTCTAATTGTGGAGTCTCTAGTTGCGGAGTTTCTAGTTGTGGAGTTTCTAGTTGTGGAGTTTCTAGTTGTGGAGTTTGTAGTTGTGGAGTCTCAACTTGTGGAGTTTCTAGCTTTGGAGTTCAAGTTGTGGAGTTTTGAGTTGTGGAGTTTCAAGTTGTGGAGTTTCGAGTTGTGGAGTTTCTAGTTGTGGAGTTTCTAGCTGCGGAGTTTCTAGGTGCAGAGTCTCAAGTTGTGGAGTTTCAAGTTGTGGAGTTTTGAGTTGTGGAGTTTCAAGTTGTGGAGTTTCTAGTTGTGAAGTTTCTAGTTGTGGAGTTTCTAGTTGTGGAGTTTCAAGTTGTGGAGTTTCTAGTGGCAGAGTCTGAAGTTGTGGAGTTTCTAGTTGTGGAGTTTCAAGTTGTGGAGTTTTGAGTTGTGGAGTTTCAAGTGTTGGAGTTTCTAGTTGTTGAGTCTCTAGTTGTGGAGTTTCCAGATATGGATTATCTAGTTGTGGAGTTTCCAATTGTGGAGTATCTAGTTGTGGAGTTTCAAGTTGTGGAGTTTCTAGTTGCGGAGTTTCTAGTTGCGGAGTTTTTAATAGCGGAGTTTTTAGTTGTGGAGTTTCAAGTTGCGGAGTCTCAAGTTGTGGAGTTTCCAGATGTGGAGTTTTTAGTTGTGGAGTTTCTAGTTGTTGAGTTTCTAGTTGTGAAGTCTCTAGTTTTGCAGTTTCTAGTTGTGGAGTTTCTAGATATGGAATTTCTAGTTGCCGAGTCTCTATTTGTGGAATTTGTAGTTGTGGAGTTTCTAGATATGGAATTTCTAGTTGCCGAGTGTCTATTTGTGGAGTTTGTAGTTGTGGAGTTTCTAGTTGTGGAATTTTCAATTGTGGAGTCTCTAGTTGCGGAGTTTCTAGTTGTGGAGTTTCTAGTTGTGGAGTTTCTAGTTGTAGAGTTTGTAGTTGTGGAGTTTCTAGTTGTGGAGTTTAAAGTTGTGGAGTTTCTAGTTGTGGAGTCTCTAGTTGCGGAGTTTCTAGTTGTGGAGTTTCTAGTTGTGGAGTTTCTGGATGTGGAGTTTCTAGTTGTGGAGTTTCAAGTTGTGGAGTTTCTAGTTGCGGAGTCACAAGTTGTGGAGTTTCTAGTTGTGTTGTTTCAAGTTGTGGAGTTTTGAGTTGTGGAGTTTCAAGTTGTGGAGTTTCTAGTTGTGGAGTTTCTAGGTGCAGAGTCTCTAGTTTTGGAGTTTCTAGTTGCGAATTCTCTAGTTGAGGAGCCTCTAGTTGTAGAGTTTTAGTTGTGGAGTTTCTAGTTGTGGAGTTTCAAGTTGTGGAGTTTCTAGTTGCAGAGTCTCTGGTTGTGGAGTTTCTAGTTGCGGAATCTCTAGTTGTGGAGTTTCTAGTTGTGGAGTTTCTAGTTGTGGAGTTTCCAGTTGTGGAGTTTTTAGCTCTGGACTTCCTAGACATGACATTTCTTGTAGCCGGGTCTCTATATGTGGAGTTCGTAGTTGTGGAGTTTCTAGTTGTGGAGTTTCTAGTTGTGGAGTCTCTTGTTGCAGAGTTTCTAGTTGTGGAGTTTCTAGTTGTGGAGTTTCAAGTTGTAGAGTCTCTAGTGTTGGAGTTTCTAGTTGCGGAGTATCTAGTTGTGGAGTTTCCAGTTGTGGAGTTTCCAGTTGTGGAATTGCGGAGTGTCTGGTTGTGGAGTTTCTAATTGTTGAGTTTCTAGTTGTGGAGTTTCGAGTTGTTGAGTCTCTAGTTGTGGAGTTTCTAGTTGTGGAGTTTCCAGATATGGAGTATCTTGTTGTTGAGTTCCCAGTTTTGAAGTATCTAGTTGTGGAGTTTCCAGTTGTGGAGTATCTAGTTGTGGAGTTTCAAGTTGTGGAGTTTCTAGTTGCAGAGTTTCTAGTTGCGGAGTTTTTAACAGCGGAGTTTCTAGTTTTGGAGTTTCAAGTTGCGGAGTCTCAAAATGTGGAGTTTCCAGTTGTGGAGTTTTTAGTTGTGGAGTTTCTAGTTGTTGAGTTTCTAGTTGTGGAGTTTCAAGTTGTGGAGTTTCTAGTTGCGGAGTCTCAAGTTGTGGAGTTTCTAGCTTTGGAGTTCAAGTTGTGAAGTTTTGAGTTGTGGAGTTTCAAGTTGCGGAGTCTCAAGCTGTGGAGTTTCTAGTTGTGGAGTTTCCAGTTGTGGAGTTTCTAGTTGTAGAGTTTCTAGTTGTGGAGTTTCTAGTTGTGGAGTCTCTAGTTGCAGAGTTTCTAGTTGTGGAGTTTCTAGTTGTGGAGTTTCAAGTTGTGGAGTCTTTAGTTGTGGAGTTTCTAGTTGCGGAGTATCCAGTTGTGGAGTTTCCAGTTGTGGAGTTTCTAGTTGTGGAGTTTCTAGTTGTGGAGTTTCGAGTTGTGGAGTCTCTAGTTGTGGAGTTTCTAGTTGTGGAGTTTCCAGTTGTGGAGTATCTAGTTGTGGAGTTTCCATTTGTGAAGTATCTAGTTGTGGAGTTTCCAGTTGTGGAGTATCTAGTTGTGGAGTTTCAAGTTGTGGAGTTTCTAGTTGCGGAGTTTCTAGTTGCGGAGTTTTTAATAGCGGAGTTTATTGTTGTGGAGTTTCAAGTTGCGGAGTCTCAGGCTGTGGAGTTTCCAGTTGTGGAGTTTTTAGTTGTGGAGTTTCTAGTTGTTGAGTTTCTAGTTGTGAAGTTGAGTTTTACAGTTTCTTGTTGTGGAGTTTCTAGATATGAAATTTCTAGTTGCTGAGTCTCTATTTGTGGAGTTTCTAGTTGCGGAGTTTCTAGTTGTGGAGTTTCAAGTTGTGGAGTTTCTAGTTGTGGAGTCTCTAGCTGCGGAGTTTCTAGTTGTGAAGTTTCTAGTTGTGGAGTTTCTAGTTTTGAAGTTTCTAGTTGTGGAGTTTCTAGTTGTAGAGTCTCCAGTTGCGGAGTTTCTAGTTGCGGAGTTTCTAGTTGGGGAGTTTCCAGTTGTGGAGTTTCTAGTTGTGGAGTTTCTACTTGTGGAGTCTCAAGTTGTGGAGTTTAAACTTGTGGAGTTTCAAGTTGTGGAGTCTATAGTTGTGGAGTTTCTAGTTGTAGATTTTCTAGTTGTGGAGTATCTAGTTGTGGATTTTCCAGTTGTGGAGTTTCTAGTTGTTCAGTTGCGAAGTATCTAGTTGTTAAGTTTCTAGTTGCAGAGTCTCTAGTTGTGGAGTTTCAAATTGTGGAGTCTCTAGATGTGGAGTTTCTAGTTGTCGAGTTTCCAGTTATGGAGTATCTAGTAGTGGAGTTTCGAGTTGTGGAGTTTCTAGTTGTGGAGTTTCTAGTTGTGGAATCCCTAGTTGCGGAGTTTCTAGTTGCGAAGTTTCAAGTTGTGGAGTTTCAAGTTGCGGAGTCTCAAGCTGTGGAGTTTCTAGTTGTCGAGTTTCCAGTTGTGGAGTATCTAGTAGTGGAGTTTCGAGTTGTGGAGTTTCTAGTTGTGGAGTTTCAAGTTGTGGAGTCTCTAGTTGTGGAGTTTCTAGTTGCCGAGTTTCCAGTTGTGGAGTATCTAGTAGTGGAGTTTCCAGTTGTGGAGTTTCTAGTTGTGGAGTTTCTAGTTGCGGAGTCCCTAGTTGTGGAGTTTCTAGTTGCGGAGTCTCAAGCTGCGGAGTTTCAAGTTGTGGAGTTTCTAGTTGTGGAGTCTCAAGTTGTGGAGTTTCAAGTTGTGGAGTTTCAAGTTGTGGAGTCTCTAGTTGTGGAGTTTCTAGTTGCAGAGTATCTAGTTGTGGAGTTTCCAGTTGTGGAGTTTCTAGTTGTGAAGCTGTGGAGTCTCTGGTTGTTGAGTTTTTAGTTGTGGAGTTTCTAGTTGTGGAGTTTCGAGTTGTGGAGTCTCTAGTTGTGGAGTTTCCAGTTGTGGAGTATCTAGTTGTGGAGTTTCCAGTTGTGAAGTATCTAGTTGTGGAGTTTCCAGTTGTGGAGTATATAGTTGTGGAGTTTTAAGTTGTAACGTTTCTAGTTGCGGAGTTTCAAGTTGCGGAGTCTCAAGTTGTGGAGTTTCCAGTTGTGGAGTTTTTAGTTGTGGAGTTTCTAGTTGTTGAGTTTCTAGTTGTGAAGTCTCTAGTTTTGCAGTTTCTAGTTGTGGAGTTTCTAGATATGGAATTTCTAGTTGCCGAGTCTCTATTTGTGGAGTTTGTAGTTGTGGAGTTTCTAGATATGGAATTTCTAGTTGCCGAGTCTCTATTTGTGGAGTTTGTAGTTGTGGAGTTTCTAATTGTGGAGTCTCTAGTTGCGGAGTTTCTAGTTGTGGAGTTTCTAGTTGTGGAGTTTCTAGTTGTGGAGTTTGTAGTTGTGGAGTCTCAACTTGTGGAGTTTCTAGCTTTGGAGTTCAAGTTGTGGAGTTTTGAGTTGTGGAGTTTCAAGTTGTGGAGTTTCGAGTTGTGGAGTTTCTAGTTGTGGAGTTTCTAGCTGCGGAGTTTCTAGGTGCAGAGTCTCAAGTTGTGGAGTTTCAAGTTGTGGAGTTTTGAGTTGTGGAGTTTCAAGTTGTGGAGTTTCTAGTTGTGAAGTTTCTAGTTGTGGAGTTTCTAGTTGTGGAGTTTCAAGTTGTGGAGTTTCTAGTGGCAGAGTCTGAAGTTGTGGAGTTTCTAGTTGTGGAGTTTCAAGTTGTGGAGTTTTGAGTTGTGGAGTTTCAAGTGTTGGAGTTTCTAGTTGTTGAGTCTCTAGTTGTGGAGTTTCCAGATATGGATTATCTAGTTGTGGAGTTTCCAATTGTGGAGTATCTAGTTGTGGAGTTTCAAGTTGTGGAGTTTCTAGTTGCGGAGTTTCTAGTTGCGGAGTTTTTAATAGCGGAGTTTTTAGTTGTGGAGTTTCAAGTTGCGGAGTCTCAAGTTGTGGAGTTTCCAGATGTGGAGTTTTTAGTTGTGGAGTTTCTAGTTGTTGAGTTTCTAGTTGTGAAGTCTCTAGTTTTGCAGTTTCTAGTTGTGGAGTTTCTAGATATGGAATTTCTAGTTGCCGAGTCTCTATTTGTGGAATTTGTAGTTGTGGAGTTTCTAGATATGGAATTTCTAGTTGCCGAGTGTCTATTTGTGGAGTTTGTAGTTGTGGAGTTTCTAGTTGTGGAATTTTCAATTGTGGAGTCTCTAGTTGCGGAGTTTCTAGTTGTGGAGTTTCTAGTTGTGGAGTTTCTAGTTGTAGAGTTTGTAGTTGTGGAGTTTCTAGTTGTGGAGTTTAAAGTTGTGGAGTTTCTAGTTGTGGAGTCTCTAGTTGCGGAGTTTCTAGTTGTGGAGTTTCTAGTTGTGGAGTTTCTGGATGTGGAGTTTCTAGTTGTGGAGTTTCAAGTTGTGGAGTTTCTAGTTGCGGAGTCACAAGTTGTGGAGTTTCTAGTTGTGTTGTTTCAAGTTGTGGAGTTTTGAGTTGTGGAGTTTCAAGTTGTGGAGTTTCTAGTTGTGGAGTTTCTAGGTGCAGAGTCTCTAGTTTTGGAGTTTCTAGTTGCGAATTCTCTAGTTGAGGAGCCTCTAGTTGTAGAGTTTTAGTTGTGGAGTTTCTAGTTGTGGAGTTTCAAGTTGTGGAGTTTCTAGTTGCAGAGTCTCTGGTTGTGGAGTTTCTAGTTGCGGAATCTCTAGTTGTGGAGTTTCTAGTTGTGGAGTTTCTAGTTGTGGAGTTTCCAGTTGTGGAGTTTTTAGCTCTGGACTTCCTAGACATGACATTTCTTGTAGCCGGGTCTCTATATGTGGAGTTCGTAGTTGTGGAGTTTCTAGTTGTGGAGTTTCTAGTTGTGGAGTCTCTTGTTGCAGAGTTTCTAGTTGTGGAGTTTCTAGTTGTGGAGTTTCAAGTTGTAGAGTCTCTAGTGTTGGAGTTTCTAGTTGCGGAGTATCTAGTTGTGGAGTTTCCAGTTGTGGAGTTTCCAGTTGTGGAATTGCGGAGTGTCTGGTTGTGGAGTTTCTAATTGTTGAGTTTCTAGTTGTGGAGTTTCGAGTTGTTGAGTCTCTAGTTGTGGAGTTTCTAGTTGTGGAGTTTCCAGATATGGAGTATCTTGTTGTTGAGTTCCCAGTTTTGAAGTATCTAGTTGTGGAGTTTCCAGTTGTGGAGTATCTAGTTGTGGAGTTTCAAGTTGTGGAGTTTCTAGTTGCAGAGTTTCTAGTTGCGGAGTTTTTAACAGCGGAGTTTCTAGTTTTGGAGTTTCAAGTTGCGGAGTCTCAAAATGTGGAGTTTCCAGTTGTGGAGTTTTTAGTTGTGGAGTTTCTAGTTGTTGAGTTTCTAGTTGTGGAGTTTCAAGTTGTGGAGTTTCTAGTTGCGGAGTCTCAAGTTGTGGAGTTTCTAGCTTTGGAGTTCAAGTTGTGAAGTTTTGAGTTGTGGAGTTTCAAGTTGTGGAGTTTCAAGTTGTGGAGTTTCTAGTTGTGGCATCTCTAGTTGCGGAGTTTCTAGTTGTGAAGTTTCTAGTTGTGGAGTTTCTAGTTGTGGAGTTTCTGGTTGTGGAGTTTCTAGTTGTTGAGTTTATAGTTGTGAAGTCTCTAGTTTTGCAGTTTCTAGTTGTGGAGTTTCTAGTTGTGGAGTTTCTAGTGGCGGAGTCTCAAGTTGTGGAGTTTCTAGTTGTGGAGTTTCAAGTTGTGGAGTTTTGAGCTGTGGAGTTTCAAGTGTTGGAGTTTCTAGTTGTTGAGTCTCTAGTTGTGGAGTTTCTAGTTGTGGAGTTTCCAGATATGGGTTATCTAGTTGTGGAGTTTCCAATTGTGGAGTATCTAGTTGTGGAGTTTCAAGTTGTGGAGTTTCTAGTTGCGGAGTTTCTAGTTGCGGAGTTTTTAATAGCGGAGTTTTTAGTTGTGGAGTTTCAAGTTGCGGAGTCTCAAGTTGTGGAGTTTCCAGTTGTGGAGGTTTTAGTTGTGGAGTTTCTACATATAAAATTTCCAGTTGCCGAGTCTCTATTTGTGGAGTTTGTAGTTGTAGAGTTTCTAGTTGTGGAATTTCTAATTGTGGAGTCTCTAGTTGCGGAGTTTCTAGTTGTGGAGTTTCTAGTTGTGGAGTTTGTAGTTGTGGAGTTTCTAGTTGTGGAGTTTAAAGTTGTGGAGTTTCTAGTTGTGGAGTCTCTAGTTGCGGAGTTTCTAGTTGTGAGTTTCTAGTTGTGGAGTTTCTAGTTGTGGAGTTTCTGGATGTGGAGTTTCTAGTTGTGGAGTTTCAAGTTGTGGAGTTTCTAGTTGCGGAGTAACAAGTTGTGGAGTTTCTGGTTGTGGAGTTTCGAGTTGTGGAGTTTCTAGTTGTGGAGTTTGCAGCTGCGGAGTTTCTAGGTGCAGAGTCTCTAGTTTTGGAGTTTCTAGTTGCGAATTCTCTAGTTGAGGAGCCTCTAGTTGTAGAGTTTTTAGTTGTGGAGTTTCTAGTTGTGGAGTTTCAAGTTGTGGAGTTTCTAGTTGCGGCGTCTCAAGTTGTGGAGTTTTTAAATGCGGAGTTTCTAGCTGCGGAGTTTCTAGTTGCAGAGTCTCTGGTTGTGGAGTTTCTAGTCTCGGAATCTCTAGTTGTGGAGTTTCTAGTTGTGGAGTTTCTAGTTGTGGAGTTTCCAGTTGTGGAGTTTTTAGCTCTGGACTTTCTAGACATGAAATTTCTTGTAGCCGAGTCTCTATTTGTGGAGTTCGTAGTTGTGGAGTTTCTAGTTGTGGAGTTTCTAGTTGTGGAGTTTCTAGTTGTGGAGTTTCAAGTTGTGGAGTCTCTAGTTGTGGAGTTGCTAGTTGCGGAGTATCTAGTTGTGGAGTTTCCAGTTGTGGAGTTTCCAGTTGTGGAATTGCGGAGTGTCTGGTTGTGGAGTTTCTAATTGTTGAGTTTCTAGTTGTGAAGTTTCGAGTTGTTGAGTCTCTAGTTGTGGAGTTTCTAGTTGTGGAGTTTCCAGGTATTGAGTATCTAGTTGTGGAGTTCCCAGTTTTGAAGTATCTAGTTGTGGAGTTTCCAGTTGTGGAGTATATAGTTGTGGAGTTTCAAGTTGTGGAGTTTCTAGTTGCGGAGTTTCTAGTTGCGGAGTTTTTAACAGCGGAGTTTCTAGTTGTGGAGTTTCAAGTTGCGGAGTCTCAAGTTGTGGAGTTTCCAGTTGTGGAGTTTTTAGTTGTGGAGTTTCTAGTTGTTGAGTTTCTAGTTGTGGAGTTTCAAGTTGTGGAGTTTCTAGTTGCGGAGTCTCAAGTTGTGGAGTTTCTAGCTTTGGAATTCAAGTTGTGGAGTTTTGAGTTGTGGAGTTTCAAGTTGTGGAGTTTCTAGTTGTGGAGTTTTGAGTTGTGGAGTTTCTAGTTGTGGAGTTTCTACCTGCGGAGTTTCTAGGTGCAGAGTCTCAAGTTGTGGAGTTTCAAGTTGTGGAGTTTTGAGTTGTGGAGTTTCAAGTTGTGGAGATTCTAGTTGTGGAGTCTCTAGTTGCGGAGTTTCTAGTTGTGAAGTTTCTAGTTGTGGAGTTTCTAGTTGTGGAGTTTCTGGTTGTGGAGTTTCTAGTTGTTGAGTTTCTAGTTGTGAAGTCTCTAGTTTTGCAGTTTCTAGTTGTGGAGTTTCTAGTTGTGGAGTTTCAAGTTGTGGAGTTTCTAGTGGCAGAGTCTCAAGTTGTGGAGTTTCTAGTTGTGGAGTTTCAAGTTGTGGAGTTTTGAGCTGTGGAGTTTCAAGTGTTGGAGTTTCTAGTTGTTGAGTCTCTAGTTGTGGAGTTTCTAGTTGTGGAGTTTCCAGATATGGATTATCTAGTTGTGGAGTTTCCAATTGTGGAGTATCTAGTTGTGGAGTTTCAAGTTGTGGAGTTTCTAGTTGCGGAGTTTCTAGTTGCGGAGTTTCTAGTTGCGGAGTTTTTAATAGCGGAGTTTTTAGTTGTGGAGTTTCAAGTTGCGGAGTCTCAAGTTGTGGAGTTTCCAGTTGTGGAGTTTTTAGTTGTGGAGTTTCTGGATATGGAATTTCTAGTTGCCGAGTCTCTATTTGTGGAGTTTGTAGTTGTGGAGTTTCTAGTTGTGGAATTTCTAATTGTGGAGTCTCTAGTTGCGGAGTTTCTAGTTGTGGAGTTTCTAGTTGTGGAGTTTCTAGTTGTGGAGTTTGTAGTTGTGGAGTTTCTAGTTGTGGAGTTTAAAGTTGTGGAGTTTCTAGTTGTGGAGTCTCTAGTTGCGGAGTTTCTAGTTGTGAGTTTCTAGTTGTGGAGTTTCTAGTTGTGGAGTTTCTGGATGTGGAGTTTCTAGTTGTGGAGTTTCAAGTTGTGGAGTTTCTAGTTGCGAAGTCACAAGTTGTGGAGTTTCTAGTTGTGTTGTTTCAAGTTGTGGAGTTTTGAGTTGTGGAGTTTCAAGTTGTGGAGTTTCGAGTTGTGGAGTTTCGAGTTGTGGAGTTTCTAGTTGTGGAGTTTCTAGCTGCGGAGTTTCTAGGTGCAGAGTCTCTAGTTTTGGAGTTTCTAGTTGCGAATTCTCTAGTTGAGGAGCCTCTAGTTGTAGAGTTTTTAGTTGTGGAGTTTCTAGTTGTGGAGTTTCAAGTTGTGGAGTTTTTAAATGCGGAGTTTCTAGCTGTGGAGTTTCTAGTTGCAGAGTCTCTGGTTGTGGAGTTTCTAGTTGCGGAATCTCTAGTTGTGGAGTTTTGAGTTGTGGAGTTTCAAGTTGTGGAGTTTCGAGTTGTGGAGTTTCTAGTTGTGGAGTTTCTAGCTGCGGAGTTTCTAGGTGCAGAGTCTCAAGTTGTGGAGTTTCAAGTTGTGGAGTTTTGAGTTGTGGAGTTTCAAGTTGTGGAGTTTCTAGTTGTGAAGTTTCTAGTTGTGGAGTTTCTAGTTGTGGAGTTTCAAGTTGTGGAGTTTCTAGTGGCGGAGTCTCAAGTTGTGGAGTTTCTAGTTGTGGAGTTTCAAGTTGTGGAGTTTTGAGTTGTGGAGTTTCAAGTGTTGGAGTTTCTAGTTGTTGAGTCTCTAGTTGTGGAGTTTCCAGATATGGATTATCTAGTTGTGGAGTTTCCAATTGTGGAGTATCTAGTTGTGGAGTTTCAAGTTGTGGAGTTTCTAGTTGCGGAGTTTCTAGTTGCGGAGTTTTTAATAGCGGAGTTTTTAGTTGTGGAGTTTCAAGTTGCGGAGTCTCAAGTTGTGGAGTTTCCAGATGTGGAGTTTTTAGTTGTGGAGTTTCTAGTTGTTGAGTTTCTAGTTGTGAAGTCTCTAGTTTTGCAGCTTCTAGTTGTGGAGTTTTTTAGATATGGAATTTCTAGTTGCCGAGTCTCTATTTGTGGAGTTTGTAGTTGTGGAGTTTCTAGATATGGAATTTCTAGTTGCCGAGTGTCTATTTGTGGAGTTTGTAGTTGTGGAGTTTCTAGTTGTGGAATTTTCAATTGTGGAGTCTCTAGTTGCGGAGTTTCTAGTTGTGGAGTTTCTAGTTGTGGAGTTTCTAGTTGTAGAGTTTGTAGTTGTGGAGTTTCTAGTTGTGGAGTTTAAAGTTGTGGAGTTTCTAGTTGTGGAGTCTCTAGTTGCGGAGTTTCTAGTTGTGGAGTTTCTAGTTGTGGAGTTTCTAGTTGTGGAGTTTCTGAATGTGGAGTTTCTAGTTGTGGAGTTTCAAGTTGTGGAGTTTCTAGTTGCGGAGTCACAAGTTGTGGAGTTTCTAGTTGTGTTGTTTCAAGTTGTGGAGTTTTGAGTTGTGGAGTTTCAATTTGTGGAGTTTCTAGTTGTGGAGTTTCGAGTTGTGGAGTTTCTAGTTGTGGAGTTTCTAGCTGCGGAGTTTCTAGGTGCAGAGTCTCTAGTTTTGGAGTTTCTAGTTGCGAATTCTCTTGTTGAGGAGCCTCTAGTTGTAGAGTTTTTAGTTGTGGAGTTTGTAGTTGTGGAGTTTCAAGTTGTGGAGTTTCTAGTTGCAGAGTCTCTGGTTGTGGAGTTTCTAGTTGCGGAATCTCTAGTTGTGGAGTTTCTAGTTGTGGAGTTTCCAGTTGTGGAGTTTTTAGCTCTGGACTTCCTAGACTTGAAATTTCTTGTAGCCGGGTCTCTATATGTGGAGTTCGTAGTTGTGGAGTTTCTAGTTGTGGAGTCTCTTGTTGCAGAGTTTCTAGTTGTGGAGTTTCTAGTTGTGGAGTTTCAAGTTGTAGAGTCTCTAGTTGTGGAGTTTCTAGTTGCGGAGTATCTAGTTGTGGAGTGTCCAGTTGTGGAGTTTCCAGTTGTGGAATTGCGGAGTGTCTGGTTGTGGAGTTTCTAATTGTTGAGTTTCTAGTTGTGGAGTTTCGAGTTGTTGAGTCTCTAGTTGTGGAGTTTCTAGTTGTGGAGTTTCCAGATATGGAGTATCTTGTTGTGGAGTTCCCAGTTTTGAAGTATCTAGTTGTGGAGTTTCCAGTTGTGGAGTATCTAGTTGTGGAGTTTCAAGTTGTGGAGTTTCTAGTTGCGGAGTTTCTAGTTGCGGAGTTTTTAACAGCGGAGTTTCTAGTTGTGGAGTTTCAAGTTGCGGAGTCTCAAGTTGTGGAGTTTCCAGTTGTGGAGTTTTTAGTTGTGGAGTTTCTAGTTGTTGAGTTTCTAGTTGTGGAGTTTCAAGTTGTGGAGTTTCTAGTTGCGGAGTCTCAAGTTGTGGAGTTTCTAGCTTTGGAGTTCAAGTTGTGGAGTTTTGAGTTGTGGAGTTTCAAGTTGTGGAGTTTCAAGTTGTGGAGTTTCTAGTTGTGGAATCTCTAGTTGCGGAGTTTCTAGTTGTGAAGTTTCTAGTTGTGGAGTTTCTAGTTGTGGAGTTTCTGGTTGTGGAGTTTCTAGTTATTGAGTTTATAGTTGTGAAGTCTCTAGTTTTGCAGTTTCTAGTTGTGGAGTTTCTAGTTGTGGAGTTTCTAGTGGCGGAGTCTCAAGTTGTGGAGTTTCTAGTTGTGGAGTTTCAAGTTGTGGAGTTTTGAGCTGTGGAGTTTCAAGTGTTGGAGTTTCTAGTTGTTGATACTCTAGTTGTGGAGTTTCTAGTTGTGGAGTTTCCAGATATGGATTATCTAGTTGTGGAGTTTCCAATTGTGGAGTATCTAGTTGTGGAGTTTCAAGTTGTGGAGTATCTAGTTGCGGAGTTTCTAGTTGCGGAGTTTTTAATAGCGGAGTTTTTAGTTGTGGAGTTTCAAGTTGCGGAGTCTCAAGTTGTGGAGTTTCCAGTTGTGGAGGTTTTAGTTGTGGAGTTTCTACATATAAAATTTCCAGTTGCCGAGTCTCTATTTGTGGAGTTTGTAGTTGTAGAGTTTCTAGTTGTGGAATTTCTAATTGTGGAGTCTCTAGTTGCGGAGTTTCTAGTTGTGGAGTTTCTAGTTGTGGAGTTTGTAGTTGTGGAGTTTCTAGTTGTGGAGTTTAAAGTTGTGGAGTTTCTAGTTGTGGAGTCTCTAGTTGCGGAGTTTCTAGTTGTGAGTTTCTAGTTGTGGAGTTTCTAGTTGTGGAGTTTCTGGATGTGGAGTTTCTAGTTGTGGAGTTTCAAGTTGTGGAGTTTCTAGTTGCGGAGTCACAAGTTGTGGAGTTTCTAGTTGTGTTGTTTCAAGTTGTGGAGTTTTGAGTTGTGGAGTTTCAAGTTGTGGAGTTTCTAGTGGTGGAGTTTCGAGTTGTGGAGTTTCTAGTTGTGGAGGTTGTAGCTGCGGAGTTTCTAGGTGCAGAGTCTCTAGTTTTGGAGTTTCTAGTTGCGAATTCTCTAGTTGAGGAGCCTCTAGATGTAGAGTTTTTAGTTGTGGAGTTTCTAGTTGTGGAGTTTCAAGTTGTGGAGTTTCTAGTTGCGGCGTCTCAAGTTGTGGAGTTTTTAAATGCGGAGTTTCTAGCTGCGGAGTTTCTAGTTGCAGAGTCTCTGGTTGTGGAGTTTCTAGTTGCGGAATCTCTAGTTGTGGAGTTTCTAGTTGTGGAGTTTCTAGTTGTGGAGTTTCCAGTTGTGGAGTTTTTAGCTCTGGACTTTCTAGACATGAAATTTCTTGTAGCCGAGTCTCTATTTGTGGAGTTCGTAGTTGTGGAGTTTCTAGTTGTGGAGTTTCTAGTTGTGGAGTTTCTAGTTGTGGAGTTTCAAGTTGTGGAGTCTCTAGTTGTGGAGTTTCTAGTTGCGGAGTATCTAGTTGTGGAGTTTCCAGTTGTGGAGTTTCCAGTTGTGGAATTGCGGAGTGTCTGGTTGTGGAGTTTCTAATTGTTGAGTTTCTAGTTGTGGAGTTTCGAGTTGTTGAGTCTCTAGTTGTGGAGTTTCTAGTTGTGGAGTTTCCAGATATTGAGTATCTAGTTGTGGAGTTCCCAGTTTTGAAGTATCTAGTTGTGGAGTTTCCAGTTGTGGAGTATATAGTTGTGGAGTTTCAAGTTGTGGAGTTTCTAGTTGCGGAGTTTCTAGTTGCGGAGTTTTTAACAGCGGAGTTTCTAGTTGTGGAGTTTCAAGTTGCGGAGTCTCAAGTTGTGGAGTTTCCAGTTGTGGAGTTTTTAGTTGTGGAGTTTCTAGTTGTTGAGTTTCTAGTTGTGGAGTTTCAAGTTGTGGAGTTTCTAGCTTTGGAATTCAAGTTGTGGAGTTTTGAGTTGTGGAGTTTCAAGTTGTGGAGTTTCTAGTTGTGGAGTTTTGAGTTGTGGAGTTTCTAGTTGTGGAGTTTCTACCTGCGGAGTTTCTAGGTGCAGAGTCTCAAGTTGTGGAGTTTCAAGTTGTGGAGTTTTGAGTTGTGGAGTTTCAAGTTGTGGAGTTTCTAGTTGTAGAGTCTCTAGTTGCGGAGTTTCTAGTTGTGAAGTTTCTAGTTGTGGAGTTTCTAGTTGTGGAGTTTCTAGTTGTTGAGTTTCTAGTTGTGAAGTCTCTAGTTTTGCAGTTTCTAGTTGTGGAGTTTCTAGTTGTGGAGTTTCAAGTTGTGGAGTTTCTAGTGGCGGAGTCTCAAGTTGTGGAGTTTCTAGTTGTGGAGTTTCAAGTTGTGGAGTTTTGAGCTGTGGAGTTTCAAGTGTTGGAGTTTCTAGTTGTTGAGTCCCTAGTTGTGGAGTTTCTAGTTGTGGAGTTTCCAGATATGGATTATCTAGTTGTGGAGTTTCCAATTGTGGAGTATCTAGTTGTGGAGTTTCAAGTTGTGGAGTTTCTAGTTGCGGAGTTTCTAGTTGCGGAGTTTTTAATAGCGGAGTTTTAGTTGTGGAGTTTCAAGTTGCGGAGTCTCAAGTTGTGGAGTTTCCAGTTGTGGAGTTTTTAGTTGTGGAGTTTCTAGATATGGAATTTCTAGTTGCCGAGTCTCTATTTGTGGAGTTTGTAGTTGTGGAGTTTCTAGTTGTGGAATTTCTAATTGTGGAGTCTCTAGTTGCGGAGTTTCTAGTTGTGGAGTTTCTAGTTGTGGAGTTTGTAGTTGTGGAGTTTGTAGTTGTGGAGTTTCTAGTTGTGGAGTTTAAAGTTGTGGAGTTTCTAGTTGTGGAGTCTCTAGTTGCGGAGTTTCTAGTTGTGAGTTTCTAGTTGTGGAGTTTCTAGTTGTGGAGTTTCTGGATGTGGAGTTTCTAGTTGTGGAGTTTCAAGTTGTGGAGTTTCTAGTTGCGAAGTCACAAGTTGTGGAGTTTCTAGTTGTGTTGTTTCAAGTTGTGGAGTTTTGAGTTGTGGAGTTTCAAGTTGTGGAGTTTCTAGTTGTGGAGTTTCTAGTTGTGGAGTTTCGAGTTGTGGAGTTTCTAGTTGTGGAGTTTCTAGCTGCGGAGTTTCTAGGTGCAGAGTCTCTAGTTTTGGAGTTTCTAGTTGCGAATTCTCTAGTTGAGGAGCCTCTAGTTGTAGAGTTTTTAGTTGTGGAGTTTCTAGTTGTGGAGTTTCAAGTTGTGGAGTTTTTAAATGCGGAGTTTCTAGCTGTGGAGTTTCTAGTTGCAGAGTCTCTGGTTGTGGAGTTTCTAGTTGCGGAATCTCTAGTTGTGGAGTTTTGAGTTGTGGAGTTTCAAGTTGTGGAGTTTCGAGTTGTGGAGTTTCTAGTTGTGGAGTTTCTAGCTGCGGAGTTTCTAGGTGCAGAGTCTCAAGTTGTGGAGTTTCAAGTTGTGGAGTTTTGAGTTGTGGAGTTTCAAGTTGTGGAGTTTCTAGTTGTGAAGTTTCTAGTTGTGGAGTTTCTAGTTGTGGAGTTTCAAGTTGTCGAGTTTCTAGTGGCGGAGTCTCAAGTTGTGGAGTTTCTAGTTGTGGAGTTTCAAGTTGTGGAGTTTTGAGTTGTGGAGTTTCAAGTGTTGGAGTTTCTAGTTGTTGAGTCTCTAGTTGTGGAGTTTCCAGATATGGATTATCTAGTTGTGGAGTTTCCAATTGTGGAGTATATAGTTGTGGAGTTTCAAGTTGTGGAGTTTCTAGTTGCGGAGTTTCTAGTTGCGGAGTTTTTAATAGCGGAGTTTTTAGTTGTGGAGTTTCAAGTTGCGGAGTCTCAAGTTGTGGAGTTTCCAGATGTGGAGTTTTTAGTTGTGGAGTTTCTAGTTGTTGAGTTTCTAGTTGTGAAGTCTCTAGTTTTGCAGTTTCTAGTTGTGGAGTTTCTAGATATGAAATTTCTAGTTGCCGAGTCTCTATTTGTGGAGTTTGTAGTTGTGGAGTTTCTAGATATGGAATTTCTAGTTGCCGAGTGTCTATTGGTGGAGTTTGTAGTTGTGGAGTTTCTAGTTGTGGAATTTTCAATTGTGGAGTCTCTAGTTGCGGAGTTTCTAGTTGTGGAGTTTCTAGTTGTGGAGTTTCTAGTTGTAGAGTTTGTAGTTGTGGAGTTTCTAGTTGTGGAGTTTAAAGTTGTGGAGTTTCTAGTTGTGGAGTCTCTAGTTGCGGAGTTTCTAGTTGTGGAGTTTCTAGTTGTGGAGTTTCTAGTTGTGGAGTTTCTGGATGTGGAGTTTCTAGTTGTGGAGTTTCAAGTTGTGGAGTTTCTAGTTGCAGAGTCACAAGTTGTGGAGTTTCTACTTGTGTTGTTTCAAGTTGTGGAGTTTTGAGTTGTGGAGTTTCAAGTTGTGGAGTTTCTAGTTGTGGAGTTTCGAGTTGTGGAGTTTCTAGTTGTGGAGTTTCTAGCTGCGGAGTTTCTAGGTGCAGAGTCTCTAGTTTTGGAGTTTCTAGTTGCGAATTCTCTAGTTGAGGAGCCTCTAGTTGTAGAGTTTTTAGTTGTGGAGTTTCTAGTTGTGGACTTTCAAGTTGTGGAGTTTCTAGTTGCAGAGTCTCTGGTTGTGGAGTTTCTAGTTGCGGAATCTCTAGTTGTGGAGTTTCTAGTTGTGGAGTTTCTAGTTGTGGAGTTTCCAGTTGTGGAGTTTTTAGCTCTGGACTTCCTAGACATGAAATTTCTTGTAGCCGGGTCTTTATATGTGGAGTTCGTAGTTGTGGAGTTTCTAGTTGTGGAGTTTCTAGTTGTGGAGTCTCTTGTTGCAGAGTTTCTAGTTGTGGAGTTTCTAGTTGTGGAGTTTCAAGTTGTAGAGTCTCTAGTTGTGGAGTTTCTAGTTGCGGAGTATCTAGTTGTGGAGTTTCCAGTTGTGGAGTTTCCAGTTGTGGAATTGCGGAGTGTCTCGTTGTGGAGTTTCTGATTGTTGAGTTTCTAGTTGTGGAGTTTCGAGTTGTTGAGTCTCTAGTTGTGGAGTTTCTAGTTGTGGAGTTTCCAGATATGGAGTATCTTGTTGTGGAGTTCCCAGTTTTGAAGTATCTAGTTGTGGAGTTTCCAGTTGTGGAGTATCTAGTTGTGGTGTTTCAAGTTGTGGAGTTTCTAGTTGCGGAGTTTCTAGTTGCGGAGTTTTTAACAGCGGAGTTTCTAGTTGTGGAGTTTCAAGTTGCGGAGTCTCAAGTTGTGGAGTTTCCAGTTGTGAAGTTTTTAGTTGTGGAGTTTCTAGTTGTTGAGTTTCTAGTTGTGGAGTTTCAAGTTGTGGAGTTTCTAGTTGCGGAGTCTCAAGTTGTGGAGTTTCTAGCTTTGGAGTTCAAGTTGTGGAGTTTTGAGTTGTGGAGTTTCAAGTTGTGGAGTTTCAAGTTGTGGAGTTTCTAGTTGTGGAATCTCTAGTTGCGGAGTTTCTAGTTGTGAAGTTTCTAGTTGTGGAGTTTCTAGTTGTGGAGTTTCTGGTTGTGGAGTTTCTAGTTGTTGAGTTTATAGTTGTGAAGTCTCTAGTTTTGCAGTTTCTAGTTGTGGAGTTTCTAGTGGCGGAGTCTCAAGTTGTGAAGTTTCTAGTTGTGGAGTTTCAAGTTGTGGAGTTTTGAGCTGTGGAGTTTCAAGTGTTGGAGTTTCTAGTTTTTGAGTCTCTAGTTGTGGAGTTTCTAGTTGTGGAGTTTCCAGATATGGATTATCTAGTTGTGGAGTTTCCAATTGTGGAGTATCTAGTTGTGGAGTTTCAAGTTGTGGAGTTTCTAGTTGCGGAGTTTCTAGTTGCGGAGTTTTTAATAGCGGAGTTTTTAGTTGTGGAGTTTCAAGTTGCGGAGTCTCAAGTTGTGGAGTTTCCAGTTGTGGAGGTTTTAGTTGTGGAGTTTCTACATATAAAATTTCCAGTTGCCGAGTCTCTATTTGTGGAGTTTGTAGTTGTAGAGTTTCTAGTTGTGGAATTTCTAATTGTGGAGTCTCTAGTTGCGGAGTTTCTAGTTGTGGAGTTTCTAGTTGTGGAGTTTGTAGTTGTGGAGTTTCTAGTTGTGGAGTTTAAAGTTGTGGAGTTTCTAGTTGTGGAGTCTCTAGTTGCGGAGTTTCTAGTTGTGAGTTTCTAGTTGTGGAGTTTCTAGTTGTGGAGTTTCTGGATGTGGAGTTTCTAGTTGTGGAGTTTCAAGTTGTGGAGTTTCTAGTTGCGGAGTCACAAGTTGTGGAGTTTCTAGTTGTGTTGTTTCAAGTTGTGGAGTTTTGAGTTGTGGAGTTTCAAGTTGTGGAGTTTCTAGTTGTGGAGTTTCGAGTTGTGGAGTTTCTAGTTGTAGAGTTTGTAGCTGCGGAGTTTCTAGGTGCAGAGTCTCTAGTTTTGGAGTTTCTAGTTGCGAATTCTCTAGTTGAGGAGCCTCTAGTTGTAGAGTTTTTAGTTGTGGAGTTTCTAGTTGTGGAGTTTCAAGTTGTGGAGTTTCTAGTTGCGGCGTCTCAAGTTGTGGAGTTTTTAAATGCGGAGTTTCTAGCTGCGGAGTTTCTAGTTGCAGAGTCTCTGGTTGTGGAGTTTCTAGTTGCGGAATCTCTAGTTGTGGAGTTTCTAGTTGTGGAGTTTCTAGTTGTGGAGTTTCCAGTTGTGGAGTTTTTAGCTCTGGACTTTCTAGACATGAAATTTCTTGTAGCCGAGTCTCTATTTGTGGAGTTCGTAGTTGTGGAGTTTCTAGTTTTGCAGTTTCTAGTTGTGGAGTTTCTAGTTGTGGAGTTTCAAGTTGTGGAGTTTCTAGTGGCGGAGTCTCAAGTTGTGGAGTTTCTAGTTGTGGAGTTTCAAGTTGTGGAGTTTTGAGCTGTGGAGTTTCAAGTGTTGGAGTTTCTAGTTGTTGAGTCCCTAGTTGTGGAGTTTCTAGTTGTGGAGTTTCCAGATATGGATTATCTAGTTGTGGAGTTTCCAATTGTGGAGTATCTAGTTGTGGAGTTTCAAGTTGTGGAGTTTCTAGTTGCGGAGTTTCTAGTTGCGGAGTTTTTAATAGCGGAGTTTTTAGTTGTGGAGTTTCAAGTTGCGGAGTCTCAAGTTGTGGAGTTTCCAGTTGTGGAGTTTTTAGTTGTGGAGTTTCTAGATATGGAATTTCTAGTTGCCGAGTCTCTATTTGTGGAGTTTGTAGTTGTGGAGTTTCTAGTTGTGGAATTTCTAATTGTGGAGTCTCTAGTTGCGGAGTTTCTAGTTGTGGAGTTTCTAGTTGTGGAGTTTCTAGTTGTGGAGTTTGTAGTTGTGGAGTTTCTAGTTGTGGAGTTTAAAGTTGTGGAGTTTCTAGTTGTGGAGTCTCTAGTTGCGGAGTTTCTAGTTGTGAGTTTCTAGTTGTGGAGTTTCTAGTTGTGGAGTTTCTGGATGTGGAGTTTCTAGTTGTGGAGTTTCAAGTTGTGGAGTTTCTAGTTGCGAAGTCACAAGTTGTGGAGTTTCTAGTTGTGTTGTTTCAAGTTGTGGAGTTTTGAGTTGTGGAGTTTCAAGTTGTGGAGTTTCTAGTTGTGGAGTTTCTAGTTGTGGAGTTTCGAGTTGTGGAGTTTCTAGTTGTGGAGTTTCTAGCTGCGGAGTTTCTAGGTGCAGAGTCTCTAGTTTTGGAGTTTCTAGTTGCGAATTCTCTAGTTGAGGAGCCTCTAGTTGTAGAGTTTTTAGTTGTGGAGTTTCTAGTTGTGGAGTTTCAAGTTGTGGAGTTTTTAAATGCGGAGTTTCTAGCTGTGGAGTTTCTAGTTGCAGAGTCTCTGGTTGTGGAGTTTCTAGTTGCGGAATCTCTAGTTGTGGAGTTTTGAGTTGTGGAGTTTCAAGTTGTGGAGTTTCGAGTTGTGGAGTTTCTAGTTGTGGAGTTTCTAGCTGCGGAGTTTCTAGGTGCAGAGTCTCAAGTTGTGGAGTTTCAAGTTGTGGAGTTTTGAGTTGTGGAGTTTCAAGTTGTGGAGTTTCTATTTGTGAAGTTTCTAGTTGTGGAGTTTCTAGTTGTGGAGTTTCAAGTTGTGGAGTTTCTAGTGGCGGAGTCTCAAGTTGTGGAGTTTCTAGTTGTGGAGTTTCAAGTTGTGGAGTTTTGAGTTGTGGAGTTTCAAGTGTTGGAGTTTCTAGTTGTAGAGTCTCTAGTTGTGGAGTTTCCAGATATGGATTATCTAGTTGTGGAGTTTCCAATTGTGGAGTATCTAGTTGTGGAGTTTCAAGTTGTGGAGTTTCTAGTTGCGGAGTTTCTAGTTGCGGAGTTTTTAATAGCGGAGTTTTTAGTTGTGGAGTTTCAAGTTGCGGAGTCTCAAGTTGTGGAGTTTCCAGTTGTGGAGGTTTTAGTTGTGGAGTTTCTACATATAAAATTTCCAGTTGCCGAGTCTCTATTTGTGGAGTTTGTAGTTGTAGAGTTTCTAGTTGTGGAATTTCTAATTGTGGAGTCTCTAGTTGCGGAGTTTCTAGTTGTGGAGTTTCTAGTTGTGGAGTTTGTAGTTGTGGAGTTTCTAGTTGTGGAGTTTAAAGTTGTGGAGTTTCTAGTTGTGGAGTCTCTAGTTGCGGAGTTTCTAGTTGTGAGTTTCTAGTTGTGGAGTTTCTAGTTGTGGAGTTTCTGGATGTGGAGTTTCTAGTTGTGGAGTTTCAAGTTGTGGAGTTTCTAGTTGCGGAATCACAAGTTGTGGAGTTTCTAGTTGTGTTGTTTCAAGTTGTGGAGTTTTGAGTTGTGGAGTTTCAAGTTGTGGAGTTTCTAGTTGTGGAGTTTCGAGTTGTGGAGTTTCTAGTTGTAGAGTTTGTAGCTGCGGAGTTTCTAGGTGCAGAGTCTCTAGTTTTGGAGTTTCTAGTTGCGAATTCTCTAGTTGAGGAGCCTCTAGTTGTAGAGTTTTTAGTTGTGGAGTTTCTAGTTGTGGAGTTTCAAGTTGTGGAGTTTCTAGTTGCGGCGTCTCAAGTTGTGGAGTTTTTAAATGCGGAGTTTCTAGCTGCGGAGTTTCTAGTTGCAGAGTCTCTGGTTGTGGAGTTTCTAGTTGCGGAATCTCTAGTTGTGGAGTTTCTAGTTGTGGAGTTTCTAGTTGTGGAGTTTCCAGTTGTGGAGTTTTTAGCTCTGGACTTTCTAGACATGAAATTTCTTGTAGCCGAGTCTCTATTTGTGGAGTTCGTAGTTGTGGAGTTTCTAGTTTTGCAGTTTCTAGTTGTGGAGTTTCTAGTTGTGGAGTTTCAAGTTGTGGAGTTTCTAGTGGCGGAGTCTCAAGTTGTGGAGTTTCTAGTTGTGGAGTTTCAAGTTGTGGAGTTTTGAGCTGTGGAGTTTCAAGTGTTGGAGTTTCTAGTTGTTGAGTCCCTAGTTGTGGAGTTTCTAGTTGTGGAGTTTCCAGATATGGATTATCTAGTTGTGGAGTTTCCAATTGTGGAGTATCTAGTTGTGGAGTTTCAAGTTGTGGAGTTTCTAGTTGCGGAGTTTCTAGTTGCGGAGTTTTTAATAGCGGAGTTTTTAGTTGTGGAGTTTCAAGTTGCGGAGTCTCAAGTTGTGGAGTTTCCAGTTGTGGAGTTTTTAGTTGTGGAGTTTCTAGATATGGAATTTCTAGTTGCCGAGTCTCTATTTGTGGAGTTTGTAGTTGTGGAGTTTCTAGTTGTGGAATTTCTAATTGTGGAGTCTCTAGTTGCGGAGTTTCTAGTTGTGGAGTTTCTAGTTGTGGAGTTTCTAGTTGTGGAGTTTGTAGTTGTGGAGTTTCTAGTTGTGGAGTTTAAAGTTGTGGAGTTTCTAGTTGTGGAGTCTCTAGTTGCGGAGTTTCTAGTTGTGAGTTTCTAGTTGTGGAGTTTCTAGTTGTGGAGTTTCTGGATGTGGAGTTTCTAGTTGTGGAGTTTCAAGTTGTGGAGTTTCTAGTTGCGAAGTCACAAGTTGTGGAGTTTCTAGTTGTGTTGTTTCAAGTTGTGGAGTTTTGAGTTGTGGAGTTTCAAGTTGTGGAGTTTCTAGTTGTGGAGTTTCTAGTTGTGGAGTTTCGAGTTGTGGAGTTTCTAGTTGTGGAGTTTCTAGCTGCGGAGTTTCTAGGTGCAGAGTCTCTAGTTTTGGAGTTTCTAGTTGCGAATTCTCTAGTTGAGGAGCCTCTAGTTGTAGAGTTTTTAGTTGTGGAGTTTCTAGTTGTGGAGTTTCAAGTTGTGGAGTTTTTAAATGCGGAGTTTCTAGCTGTGGAGTTTCTAGTTGCAGAGTCTCTGGTTGTGGAGTTTCTAGTTGCGGAATCTCTAGTTGTGGAGTTTTGAGTTGTGGAGTTTCAAGTTGTGGAGTTTCGAGTTGTGGAGTTTCTAGTTGTGGAGTTTCTAGCTGCGGAGTTTCTAGGTGCAGAGTCTCAAGTTGTGGAGTTTCAAGTTGTGGAGTTTTGAGTTGTGGAGTTTCAAGTTGTGGAGTTTCTATTTGTGAAGTTTCTAGTTGTGGAGTTTCTAGTTGTGGAGTTTCAAGTTGTGGAGTTTCTAGTGGCGGAGTCTCAAGTTGTGGAGTTTCTAGTTGTGGAGTTTCAAGTTGTGGAGTTTTGAGTTGTGGAGTTTCAAGTGTTGGAGTTTCTAGTTGTTGAGTCTCTAGTTGTGGAGTTTCCAGATATGGATTATCTAGTTGTGGAGTTTCCAATTGTGGAGTATCTAGTTGTGGAGTTTCAAGTTGTGGAGTTTCTAGTTGCGGAGTTTCTAGTTGCGGAGTTTTTAATAGCGGAGTTTTTAGTTGTGGAGTTTCAAGTTGCGGAGTCTCAAGTTGTGGAGTTTCCAGATGTGGAGTTTTTAGTTGTGGAGTTTCTAGTTGTTGAGTTTCTAGTTGTGAAGTCTCTAGTTTTGCAGTTTCTAGTTGTGGAGTTTCTAGATATGGAATTTCTAGTTGCCGAGTCTCTATTTGTGGAGTTTGTAGTTGTGGAGTTTCTAGATATGGAATTTCTAGTTGCCGAGTGTCTATTTGTGGAGTTTGTAGTTGTGGAGTTTCTAGTTGTGGAATTTTCAATTGTGGAGTCTCTAGTTGCGGAGTTTCTAGTTGTGGAGTTTCTAGTTGTGGAGTTTCTAGTTGTAGAGTTTGTAGTTGTGGAGTTTCTAGTTGTGGAGTTTAAAGTTGTGGAGTTTCTAGTTGTGGAGTTTCTAGTTGCGGAGTTTCTAGTTGTGGAGTTTCTAGTTGTGGAGTTTCTAGTTGTGGAGTTTCTGGATGTGGAGATTCTAGTTGTGGAGTTTCAAGTTGTGGAGTTTCTAGTTGCGGAGTCACAAGTTGTGGAGTTTCTAGTTGTGTTGTTTCAAGTTGTGGAGTTTTGAGTTGTGGAGTTTCAAGTTGTGGAGTTTCTAGTTGTGGAGTTTCGAGTTGTGGAGTTTCTAGTTGTGGAGTTTCTAGCTGCGGAGTTTCTAGGTGCAGAGTCTTTAGTTTTGGAGTTTCTAGTTGCGAATTCTCTAGTTGAGGAGCCTCTAGTTGTAGAGTTTTTAGTTGTGGAGTTTCTAGTTGTGGAGTTTCAAGTTGTGGAGTTTCTAGTTGCAGAGTCTCTGGTTGTGGAGTTTCTAGTTGCGGAATCTCTAGTTGTGGAGTTTCTAGTTGTGGAGTTTCTAGTTGTGGAGTTTCCAGTTGTGGAGTTTTTAGCTCTGGACTTCCTAGACATGAAATTTCTTGTAGCCGGGTCTTTATATGTGGAGTTCGTAGTTGTGGAGTTTCTAGTTGTGGAGTTTCTAGTTGTGGAGTTTCTAGTTGTGGAGTCTCTTGTTGCAGAGTTTCTAGTTGTGGAGTTTCAAGTTGTAGAGTCTCTAGTTGTGGAGTTTCTAGTTGCGGAGTATCTAGTTGTGGAGTTTCCAGTTGTGGAGTTTCCAGTTGTGGAATTGCGGAGTGTCTGGTTGTGGAGTTTCTAATTGTTGAGTTTCTAGTTGTGGAGTTTCGAGTTGTTGAGTCTCTAGTTGTGGAGTTTCTAGTTGTGGAGTTTCCAGATATGGAGTATCTTGTTGTGGAGTTCCCAGTTTTGAAGTATCTAGTTGTGGAGTTTCCAGTTGTGGAGTATCTAGTTGTGGAGTTTCAAGTTGTGGAGTTTCTAGTTGCGGAGTTTCTAGTTGCGGAGTTTTTAACAGCGGAGTTTCTAGTTGTGGAGTTTCAAGTTGCGGAGTCTCAAGTTGTGCAGTTTCCAGTTGTGGAGTTTTTAGTTGTGGAGTTTCTAGTTGTTGAGTTTCTAGTTGTGGAGTTTCAAGTTGTGGAGTTTCTAGTTGCGGAGTCTCAAGTTGTGGAGTTTCTAGCTTTGGAGTTCAAGTTGTGGAGTTTTGAGTTGTGGAGTTTCAAGTTGTGGAGTTTCAAGTTGTGGAGTTTCTAGTTGTGGAATCTCTAGTTGCGGAGTTTCTAGTTGTGAAGTTTCTAGTTGTGGAGTTTCTAGTTGTGGAGTTTCTGGTTGTGGAGTTTCTAGTTGTTGAGTTTATAGTTGTGAAGTCTCTAGTTTTGCAGTTTCTAGTTGTGGAGTTTCTAGTTGTGGAGTTTCTAGTGGCGGAGTCTCAAGTTGTGGAGTTTCTAGTTGTGGAGTTTCAAGTTGTGGAGTTTTGAGCTGTGGAGTTTCAAGTGTTGGAGTTTCTAGTTGTTGAGTCTCTAGTTGTGGAGTTTCTAGTTGTGGAGTTTCCAGATATGGATTATCTAGTTGTGGAGTTTCCAATTGTGGAGTATCTAGTTGTGGAGTTTCAAGTTGTGGAGTTTCTAGTTGCGGAGTTTCTAGTTGCGGAGTTTTTAATAGCGGAGTTTTTAGTTGTGGAGTTTCAAGTTGCGGAGTCTCAAGTTGTGGAGTTTCCAGTTGTGGAGGTTTTAGTTGTGGAGTTTCTACATATAAAATTTCCAGTTGCCGAGTCTCTATTTGTGGAGTTTGTAGTTGTAGAGTTTCTAGTTGTGGAATTTCTAATTGTGGAGTCTCTAGTTGCGGAGTTTCTAGTTGTGGAGTTTCTAGTTGTGGAGTTTAAAGTTGTGGAGTTTCTAGTTGTGGAGTCTCTAGTTGCGGAGTTTCTAGTTGTGAGTTTCTAGTTGTGGAGTTTCTAGTTGTGGAGTTTCTGGATGTGGAGTTTCTAGTTGTGGAGTTTCAAGTTGTGGAGTTTCTAGTTGCGGAGTCACAAGTTGTGGAGTTTCTAGTTGTGTTGTTTCAAGTTGTGGAGTTTTGAGTTGTGGAGTTTCAAGTTGTGGAGTTTCTAGTTGTGGAGTTTCGAGTTGTGGAGTTTCTAGTTGTAGAGTTTGTAGCTGCGGAGTTTCTAGGTGCAGAGTCTCTAGTTTTGGAGTTTCTAGTTGCGAATTCTCTAGTTGAGGAGCCTCTAGTTGTAGAGTTTTTAGTTGTGGAGTTTCTAGTTGTGGAGTTTCAAGTTGTGGAGTTTCTAGTTGCGGCGTCTCAAGTTGTGGAGTTTTTAAATGCGGAGTTTCTAGCTGCGGAGTTTCTAGTTGCAGAGTCTCTGGTTGTGGAGTTTCTAGTTGCGGAATCTCTAGTTGTGGAGTTTCTAGTTGTGGAGTTTCTAGTTGTGGAGTTTCCAGTTGTGGAGTTTTTAGCTCTGGACTTTCTAGACATGAAATTTCTTGTAGCCGAGTCTCTATTTGTGGAGTTCGTAGTTGTGGAGTTTCTAGTTGTGGAGTTTCTAGTTGTGGAGTTTCTAGTTGTGGAGTTTCAAGTTGTGGAGTCTCTAGTTGTGGAGTTTCTAGTTGCGGTATATCTAGTTGTGGAGTTTCCAGTTGTGGAGTTTCCAGTTGTGGAATTGCGGAGTGTCTGGTTGTGGAGTTTCTAATTGTTGAGTTTCTAGTTGTGGAGTTTCGAGTTGTTGAGTCTCTAGTTGTGAAGTTTCTAGTTGTGGAGTTTCCAGATATTGAGTATCCAGTTGTGGAGTTCCCAGTTTTGAAGTATCTAGTTGTGGAGTTTCCAGTTGTGGAGTATATAGTTGTGGAGTTTCAAGTTGTGGGGTTTCTAGCTGCGGAGTTTCTAGTTGCGGAGTTTTTAACAGCGGAGTTTCTAGTTGTGGAGTTTCAAGTTGCGGAGTCTCAAGTTGCGGAGTCTCAAGTTGTGGAGTTTCCAGTTGTGGAGTTTTTAGTTGTGGAGTTTCTAGTTGTTGAGTTTCGAGTTGTGGAGTTTCAAGTTGTGGAGTTTCTAGTTGCGGAGTCTCAAGTTGTGGAGTTTCTAGCTTTGGAATTCAAGTTGTGGAGTTTTGAGTTGTGGAGTTTCAAGTTGTGGAGTTTCTAGTTGTGGAGTTTTGAGTTGTGGAGTTTCTAGTTGTGGAGTTTCTACCTGCGGAGTTTCTAGGTGCAGAGTCTCAAGTTGTGGAGTTTCAAGTTGTGGAGTTTTGAGTTGTGGAGTTTCAAGTTGTGGAGTTTCTAGTTGTGGAGTCTCTAGTTGCGGAGTTTCTAGTTGTGAAGTTTCTAGTTGTGGAGTTTCTAGTTGTGGAGTTTCTGGTTGTGGAGTTTCTAGTTGTTGAGTTTCTAGTTGTGAAGTCTCTAGTTTTGCAGTTTCTAGTTGTGGAGTTTCTAGTTGTGGAGTTTTAAGTTGTGGAGTTTCTAGTGGCGGAGTCTCAAGTTGTGGAGTTTCTAGTTGTGGAGTTTCAAGTTGTGGAGTTTTGAGCTGTGGAGTTTCAAGTGTTGGAGTTTCTAGTTGTTGAGTCTCTAGTTGTGGAGTTTCTAGTTGTGGAGTTTCCAGATATGGATTATCTAGTTGTGGAGTTTCCAATTGTGGAGTATCTAGTTGTGGAGTTTCAAGTTGTGGAGTTTCTAGTTGCGGAGTTTCTAGTTGCGGAGTTTTTAATAGCGGAGTTTTTAGTTGTGGAGTTTCAAGTTGCGGAGTCTCAAGTTGTGGAGTTTCCAGTTGTGGAGTTTTTAGTTGTGGAGTTTCTAGATATGGAATTTCTAGTTGCCGAGTCTCTATTTGTGGAGTTTGTAGTTGTGGAGTTTCTAGTTGTGGAATTTCTAATTGTGGAGTCTCTAGTTGCGGAGTTTCTAGTTGTGGAGTTTCTAGTTGTGGAGTTTCTAGTTGTGGAGTTTGTAGTTGTGGAGTCTCTAGTTGTGGAGTTTAAAGTTGTGGAGTTTCTAGTTGTGGAGTCTCTAGTTGCGGAGTTTCTAGTTGTGAGTTTCTAGTTGTGGAGTTTCTAGTTGTGGAGTTTCTGGATGTGGAGTTTCTAGTTGTGGAGTTTCAAGTTGTGGAGTTTCTAGTTGCGAAGTCACAAGTTGTGGAGTTTCTAGTTGTGTTGTTTCAAGTTGTGGAGTTTTGAGTTGTGGAGTTTCAAGTTGTGGAGTTTCTAGTTGTGGAGTTTCGAGTTGTGGAGTTTCTAGTTGTGGAGTTTCTAGCTGCGGAGTTTCTAGGTGCAGAGTCTCTAGTTTTGGAGTTTCTAGTTGCGAATTCTCTAGTTGAGGAGCCTCTAGTTGTAGAGTTTTTAGTTGTGGAGTTTCTAGTTGTGGAGTTTCAAGTTGTGGAGTTTTTAAATGCGGAGTTTCTAGCTGTGGAGTTTCTAGTTGCAGAGTCTCTGGTTGTGGAGTTTCTAGTTGCGGAATCTCTAGTTGTGGAGTTTTGAGTTGTGGAGTTTCAAGTTGTGGAGTTTCGAGTTGTGGAGTTTCTAGTTGTGGAGTTTCTAGCTGCGGAGTTTCTAGGTGCAGAGTCTCAAGTTGTGGAGTTTCAAGTTGTGGAGTTTTGAGTTGTGGAGTTTCAAGTTGTGGAGTTTCTAGTTGTGAAGTTTCTAGTTGTGGAGTTTCTAGTTGTGGAGTTTCAAGTTGTCGAGTTTCTAGTGGCGGAGTCTCAAGTTGTGGAGTTTCTAGTTGTGGAGTTTCAAGTTGTGGAGTTTTGAGTTGTGGAGTTTCAAGTGTTGGAGTTTCTAGTTGTTGAGTCTCTAGTTGTGGAGTTTCCAGATATGGATTATCTAGTTGTGGAGTTTCCAATTGTGGAGTATCTAGTTGTGGAGTTTCAAGTTGTGGAGTTTCTAGTTGCGGAGTTTCTAGTTGCGGAGTTTTTAATAGCGGAGTTTTTAGTTGTGGAGTTTCAAGTTGCGGAGTCTCAAGTTGTGGAGTTTCCAGATGTGGAGTTTTTAGTTGTGGAGTTTCTAGTTGTTGAGTTTCTAGTTGTGAAGTCTCTAGTTTTGCAGTTTCTAGTTGTGGAGTTTCTAGATATGGAATTTCTAGTTGCCGAGTCTCTATTTGTGGAGTTTGTAGTTGTGGAGTTTCTAGTTGTGGAATTTTCAATTGTGGAGTCTCTAGTTGCGGAGTTTCTAGTTGTGGAGTTTCTAGTTGTGGAGTTTCTAGTTGTAGAGTTTGTAGTTGTGGAGTTTCTAGTTGTGGAGTTTAAAGTTGTGGAGTTTCTAGTTGTGGAGTCTCTAGTTGCGGAGTTTCTAGTTGTGGAGTTTCTAGTTGTGGAGTTTCTAGTTGTGGAGTTTCTGGATGTGGAGTTTCTAGTTGTGGAGTTTCAAGTTGTGGAGTTTCTAGTTGCAGAGTCACAAGTTGTGGAGTTTCTAGTTGTGTTGTTTCAAGTTGTGGAGTTTTGAGTTGTGGAGTTTCAAGTTGTGGAGTTTCTAGTTGTGGAGTTTCGAGTTGTGGAGTTTCTAGTTGTGGAGTTTCTAGCTGCGGAGTTTCTAGGTGCAGAGTCTCTAGTTTTGGAGTTTCTAGTTGCGAATTCTCTAGTTGAGGAGCCTCTAGTTGTAGAGTTTTTAGTTGTGGAGTTTCTAGTTGTGGACTTTCAAGTTGTGGAGTTTCTAGTTGCAGAGTCTCTGGTTGTGGAGTTTCTAGTTGCGGAATCTCTAGTTGTGGAGTTTCTAGTTGTGGAGTTTCTAGTTGTGGAGTTTCCAGTTGTGGAGTTTTTAGCTCTGGACTTCCTAGACATGAAATTTCTTGTAGCCGGGTCTTTATATGTGGAGTTCGTAGTTGTGGAGTTTCTAGTTGTGGAGTTTCTAGTTGTGGAGTCTCTTGTTGCAGAGTTTCTAGTTGTGGAGTTTCTAGTTGTGGAGTTTCAAGTTGTAGAGTCTCTAGTTGTGGAGTTTCTAGTTGCGGAGTATCTAGTTGTGGAGTTTCCAGTTGTGGAGTTTCCAGTTGTGGAATTGCGGAGTGTCTCGTTGTGGAGTTTCTGATTGTTGAGTTTCTAGTTGTGGAGTTTCGAGTTGTTGAGTCTCTAGTTGTGGAGTTTCTAGTTGTGGAGTTTCCAGATATGGAGTATCTTGTTGTGGAGTTCCCAGTTTTGAAGTATCTAGTTGTGGAGTTTCCAGTTGTGGAGTATCTAGTTGTGGTGTTTCAAGTTGTGGAGTTTCTAGTTGCGGAGTTTCTAGTTGCGGAGTTTTTAACAGCGGAGTTTCTAGTTGTGGAGTTTCAAGTTGCGGAGTCTCAAGTTGTGGAGTTTCCAGTTGTGAAGTTTTTAGTTGTGGAGTTTCTAGTTGTTGAGTTTCTAGTTGTGGAGTTTCAAGTTGTGGAGTTTCTAGTTGCGGAGTCTCAAGTTGTGGAGTTTCTAGCTTTGGAGTTCAAGTTGTGGAGTTTTGAGTTGTGGAGTTTCAAGTTGTGGAGTTTCAAGTTGTGGAGTTTCTAGTTGTGGAATCTCTAGTTGCGGAGTTTCTAGTTGTGAAGTTTCTAGTTGTGGAGTTTCTAGTTGTGGAGTTTCTGGTTGTGGAGTTTCTAGTTGTTGAGTTTATAGTTGTGAAGTCTCTAGTTTTGCAGTTTCTAGTTGTGGAGTTTCTAGTGGCGGAGTCTCAAGTTGTGGAGTTTCTAGTTGCGGCGTCTCAAGTTGTGGAGTTTTTAAATGCGGAGTTTCTAGCTGCGGAGTTTCTAGTTGCAGAGTCTCTGGTTGTGGAGTTTCTAGTTGCGGAATCTCTAGTTGTGGAGTTTCTAGTTGTGGAGTTTCTAGTTGTGGAGTTTCCAGTTGTGGAGTTTTTAGCTCTGGACTTTCTAGACATGAAATTTCTTGTAGCCGAGTCTCTATTTGTGGAGTTCGTAGTTGTGGAGTTTCTAGTTGTGGAGTTTCTAGTTGTGGAGTTTCTAGTTGTGGAGTTTCAAGTTGTGGAGTCTCTAGTTGTGGAGTTTCTAGTTGCGGTATATATAGTTGTGGAGTTTCCAGTTGTGGAGTTTCCAGTTGTGGAATTGCGGAGTGTCTGGTTGTGGAGTTTCTAATTGTTGAGTTTCTAGTTGTGGAGTTTCGAGTTGTTGAGTCTCTAGTTGTGGAGTTTCTAGTTGTGGAGTTTCCAGATATTGAGTATCCAGTTGTGGAGTTCCCAGTTTTGAAGTATCTAGTTGTGGAGTTTCCAGTTGTGGAGTATATAGTTGTGGAGTTTCAAGTTGTGGGGTTTCTAGTTGCGGAGTTTCTAGTTGCGGAGTTTTTAACAGCGGAGTTTCTAGTTGTGGAGTTTCAAGTTGCGGAGTCTCAAGTTGCGGAGTCTCAAGTTGTGGAGTTTCCAGTTGTGGAGTTTTTAGTTGTGGAGTTTCTAGTTGTTGAGTTTCGAGTTGTGGAGTTTCAAGTTGTGGAGTTTCTAGTTGCGGAGTCTCAAGTTGTGGAGTTTCTAGCTTTGGAATTCAAGTTGTGGAGTTTTGAGTTGTGGAGTTTCAAGTTGTGGAGTTTCTAGTTGTGGAGTTTTGAGTTGTGGAGTTTCTAGTTGTGGAGTTTCTACCTGCGGAGTTTCTAGGTGCAGAGTCTCAAGTTGTGGAGTTTCAAGTTGTGGAGTTTTGAGTTGTGGAGTTTCAAGTTGTGGAGTTTCTAGTTGTGGAGTCTCTAGTTGCGGATTTTCTAGTTGTGAAGTTTCTAGTTGTGGAGTTTCTAGTTGTGGAGTTTCTGGTTGTGGAGTTTCTAGTTGTTGAGTTTCTAGTTGTGAAGTCTCTAGTTTTGCAGTTTCTAGTTGTGGAGTTTCTAGTTGTGGAGTTTTAAGTTGTGGAGTTTCTAGTGGCGGAGTCTCAAGTTGTGGAGTTTCTAGTTGTGGAGTTTCAAGTTGTGGAGTTTTGAGCTGTGGAGTTTCAAGTGTTGGAGTTTCTAGTTGTTGAGTCTCTAGTTGTGGAGTTTCTAGTTGTGGAGTTTCCAGATATGGATTATCTAGTTGTGGAGTTTCCAATTGTGGAGTATCTAGTTGTGGAGTTTCAAGTTGTGGAGTTTCTAGTTGCGGAGTTTCTAGTTGCGGAGTTTTTAATAGCGGAGTTTTTAGTTGTGGAGTTTCAAGTTGCGGAGTCTCAAGTTGTGGAGTTTCCAGTTGTGGAGTTTTTAGTTGTGGAGTTTCTAGATATGGAATTTCTAGTTGCCGAGTCTCTATTTGTGGAGTTTGTAGTTGTGGAGTTTCTAGTTGTGGAATTTCTAATTGTGGAGTCTCTAGTTGCGGAGTTTCTAGTTGTGGAGTTTCTAGTTGTGGAGTTTCTAGTTGTGGAGTTTGTAGTTGTGGAGTCTCTAGTTGTGGAGTTTAAAGTTGTGGAGTTTCTAGTTGTGGAGTCTCTAGTTGCGGAGTTTCTAGTTGTGAGTTTCTAGTTGTGGAGTTTCTAGTTGTGGAGTTTCTGGATGTGGAGTTTCTAGTTGTGGAGTTTCAAGTTGTGGAGTTTCTAGTTGCGAAGTCACAAGTTGTGGAGTTTCTAGTTGTGTTGTTTCAAGTTGTGGAGTTTTGAGTTGTGGAGTTTCAAGTTGTGGAGTTTCTAGTTGTGGAGTTTCGAGTTGTGGAGTTTCTAGTTGTGGAGTTTCTAGCTGCGGAGTTTCTAGGTGCAGAGTCTCTAGTTTTGGAGTTTCTAGTTGCGAATTCTCTAGTTGAGGAGCCTCTAGTTGTAGAGTTTTTAGTTGTGGAGTTTCTAGTTGTGGAGTTTCAAGTTGTGGAGTTTTTAAATGCGGAGTTTCTAGCTGTGGAGTTTCTAGTTGCAGAGTCTCTGGTTGTGGAGTTTCTAGTTGCGGAATCTCTAGTTGTGGAGTTTTGAGTTGTGGAGTTTCAAGTTGTGGAGTTTCGAGTTGTGGAGTTTCTAGTTGTGGAGTTTCTAGCTGCGGAGTTTCTAGGTGCAGAGTCTCAAGTTGTGGAGTTTCAAGTTGTGGAGTTTTGAGTTGTGGAGTTTCAAGTTGTGGAGTTTCTAGTTGTGAAGTTTCTAGTTGTGGAGTTTCTAGTTGTGGAGTTTCAAGTTGTCGAGTTTCTAGTGGCGGAGTCTCAAGTTGTGGAGTTTCTAGTTGTGGAGTTTCAAGTTGTGGAGTTTTGAGTTGTGGAGTTTCAAGTGTTGGAGTTTCTAGTTGTTGAGTCTCTAGTTGTGGAGTTTCCAGATATGGATTATCTAGTTGTGGAGTTTCCAATTGTGGAGTATCTAGTTGTGGAGTTTCAAGTTGTGGAGTTTCTAGTGGCGGAGTTTCTAGTTGCGGAGTTTTTAATAGCGGAGTTTTTAGTTGTGGAGTTTCAAGTTGCGGAGTCTCAAGTTGTGGAGTTTCCAGATGTGGAGTTTTTAGTTGTGGAGTTTCTAGTTGTTGAGTTTCTAGTTGTGAAGTCTCTAGTTTTGCAGTTTCTAGTTGTGGAGTTTCTAGATATGGAATTTCTAGTTGCCGAGTCTCTATTTGTGGAGTTTGTAGTTGTGGAGTTTCTAGATATGGAATTTCTAGTTGCCGAGTGTCTATTTGTGGAGTTTGTAGTTGTGGAGTTTCTAGTTGTGGAATTTTCAATTGTGGAGTCTCTAGTTGCGGAGTTTCTAGTTGTGGAGTTTCTAGTTGTGGAGTTTCTAGTTGTAGAGTTTGTAGTTGTGGAGTTTCTAGTTGTGGAGTTTAAAGTTGTGGAGTTTCTAGTTGTGGAGTCTCTAGTTGCGGAGTTTCTAGTTGTGGAGTTTCTAGTTGTGGAGTTTCTAGTTGTGGAGTTTCTGGATGTGGAGTTTCTAGTTGTGGAGTTTCAAGTTGTGGAGTTTCTAGTTGCAGAGTCACAAGTTGTGGAGTTTCTAGTTGTGTTGTTTCAAGTTGTGGAGTTTTGAGTTGTGGAGTTTCAAGTTGTGGAGTTTCTAGTTGTGGAGTTTCGAGTTGTGGAGTTTCTAGTTGTGGAGTTTCTAGCTGCGGAGTTTCTAGGTGCAGAGTCTCTAGTTTTGGAGTTTCTAGTTGCGAATTCTCTAGTTGAGGAGCCTCTAGTTGTAGAGTTTTTAGTTGTGGAGTTTCTAGTTGTGGACTTTCAAGTTGTGGAGTTTCTAGTTGCAGAGTCTCTGGTTGTGGAGTTTCTAGTTGCGGAATCTCTAGTTGTGGAGTTTCTAGTTGTGGAGTTTCTAGTTGTGGAGTTTCCAGTTGTGGAGTTTTTAGCTCTGGACTTCCTAGACATGAAATTTCTTGTAGCCGGGTCTTTATATGTGGAGTTCGTAGTTGTGGAGTTTCTAGTTGTGGAGTTTCTAGTTGTGGAGTCTCTTGTTGCAGAGTTTCTAGTTGTGGAGTTTCTAGTTGTGGAGTTTCAAGTTGTAGAGTCTCTAGTTGTGGAGTTTCTAGTTGCGGAGTATCTAGTTGTGGAGTTTCCAGTTGTGGAGTTTCCAGTTGTGGAATTGCGGAGTGTCTCGTTGTGGAGTTTCTGATTGTTGAGTTTCTAGTTGTGGAGTTTCGAGTTGTTGAGTCTCTAGTTGTGGAGTTTCTAGTTGTGGAGTTTCCAGATATGGAGTATCTTGTTGTGGAGTTCCCAGTTTTGAAGTATCTAGTTGTGGAGTTTCCAGTTGTGGAGTATCTAGTTGTGGTGTTTCAAGTTGTGGAGTTTCTAGTTGCGGAGTTTCTAGTTGCGGAGTTTTTAACAGCGGAGTTTCTAGTTGTGGAGTTTCAAGTTGCGGAGTCTCAAGTTGTGGAGTTTCCAGTTGTGAAGTTTTTAGTTGTGGAGTTTCTAGTTGTTGAGTTTCTAGTTGTGGAGTTTCAAGTTGTGGAGTTTCTAGTTGCGGAGTCTCAAGTTGTGGAGTTTCTAGCTTTGGAGTTCAAGTTGTGGAGTTTTGAGTTGTGGAGTTTCAAGTTGTGGAGTTTCAAGTTGTGGAGTTTCTAGTTGTGGAATCTCTAGTTGCGGAGTTTCTAGTTGTGAAGTTTCTAGTTGTGGAGTTTCTAGTTGTGGAGTTTCTGGTTGTGGAGTTTCTAGTTGTTGAGTTTATAGTTGTGAAGTCTCTAGTTTTGCAGTTTCTAGTTGTGGAGTTTCTAGTGGCGGAGTCTCAAGTTGTGGAGTTTCTAGTTGTGGAGTTTCAAGTTGTGGAGTTTTGAGCTGTGGAGTTTCAAGTGTTGGAGTTTCTAGTTTTTGAGTCTCTAGTTGTGGAGTTTCTAGTTGTGGAGTTTCCAGATATGGATTATCTAGTTGTGGAGTTTCCAATTGTGGAGTATCTAGTTGTGGAGTTTCAAGTTGTGGAGTTTCTAGTTGCGGAGTTTCTAGTTGCGGAGTTTTTAATAGCGGAGTTTTTAGTTGTGGAGTTTCAAGTTGCGGAGTCTCAAGTTGTGGAGTTTCCAGTTGTGGAGGTTTTAGTTGTGGAGTTTCTACATATAAAATTTCCAGTTGCCGAGTCTCTATTTGTGGAGTTTGTAGTTGTAGAGTTTCTAGTTGTGGAATTTCTAATTGTGGAGTCTCTAGTTGCGGAGTTTCTAGTTGTGGAGTTTCTAGTTGTGGAGTTTGTAGTTGTGGAGTTTCTAGTTGAGGAGTTTAAAGTTGTGGAGTTTCTAGTTGTGGAGTCTCTAGTTGCGGAGTTTCTAGTTGTGAGTTTCTAGTTGTGGAGTTTCTAGTTGTGGAGTTTCTGGATGTGGAGTTTCTAGTTGTGGAGTTTCAAGTTGTGGAGTTTCTAGTTGCGGAGTCACAAGTTGTGGAGTTTCTAGTTGTGTTGTTTCAAGTTGTGGAGTTTTGAGTTGTGGAGTTTCAAGTTGTGGAGTTTCTAGTTGTGGAGTTTCGAGTTGTGGAGTTTCTAGTTGTAGAGTTTGTAGCTGCGGAGTTTCTAGGTGCAGAGTCTCTAGTTTTGGAGTTTCTAGTTGCGAATTCTCTAGTTGAGGAGCCTCTAGTTGTAGAGTTTTTAGTTGTGGAGTTTCTAGTTGTGGAGTTTCAAGTTGTGGAGTTTCTAGTTGCGGCGTCTCAAGTTGTGGAGTTTTTAAATGCGGAGTTTCTAGCTGCGGAGTTTCTAGTTGCAGAGTCTCTGGTTGTGGAGTTTCTAGTTGCGGAATCTCTAGTTGTGGAGTTTCTAGTTGTGGAGTTTCTAGTTGTGGAGTTTCCAGTTGTGGAGTTTTTAGCTCTGGACTTTCTAGACATGAAATTTCTTGTAGCCGAGTCTCTATTTGTGGAGTTCGTAGTTGTGGAGTTTCTAGTTTTGCAGTTTCTAGTTGTGGAGTTTCTAGTTGTGGAGTTTCAAGTTGTGGAGTTTCTAGTGGCGGAGTCTCAAGTTGTGGAGTTTCTAGTTGTGGAGTTTCAAGTTGTGGAGTTTTGAGCTGTGGAGTTTCAAGTGTTGGAGTTTCTAGTTGTTGAGTCCCTAGTTGTGGAGTTTCTAGTTGTGGAGTTTCCAGATATGGATTATCTAGTTGTGGAGTTTCCAATTGTGGAGTATCTAGTTGTGGAGTTTCAAGTTGTGGAGTTTCTAGTTGCGGAGTTTCTAGTTGCGGAGTTTTTAATAGCGGAGTTTTTAGTTGTGGAGTTTCAAGTTGCGGAGTCTCAAGTTGTGGAGTTTCCAGTTGTGGAGTTTTTAGTTGTGGAGTTTCTAGATATGGAATTTCTAGTTGCCGAGTCTCTATTTGTGGAGTTTGTAGTTGTGGAGTTTCTAGTTGTGGAATTTCTAATTGTGGAGTCTCTAGTTGCGGAGTTTCTAGTTGTGGAGTTTCTAGTTGTGGAGTTTCTAGTTGTGGAGTTTGTAGTTGTGGAGTTTCTAGTTGTGGAGTTTAAAGTTGTGGAGTTTCTAGTTGTGGAGTCTCTAGTTGCGGAGTTTCTAGTTGTGAGTTTCTAGTTGTGGAGTTTCTAGTTGTGGAGTTTCTGGATGTGGAGTTTCTAGTTGTGGAGTTTCAAGTTGTGGAGTTTCTAGTTGCGAAGTCACAAGTTGTGGAGTTTCTAGTTGTGTTGTTTCAAGTTGTGGAGTTTTGAGTTGTGGAGTTTCAAGTTGTGGAGTTTCTAGTTGTGGAGTTTCTAGTTGTGGAGTTTCGAGTTGTGGAGTTTCTAGTTGTGGAGTTTCTAGCTGCGGAGTTTCTAGGTGCAGAGTCTCTAGTTTTGGAGTTTCTAGTTGCGAATTCTCTAGTTGAGGAGCCTCTAGTTGTAGAGTTTTTAGTTGTGGAGTTTCTAGTTGTGGAGTTTCAAGTTGTGGAGTTTTTAAATGCGGAGTTTCTAGCTGTGGAGTTTCTAGTTGCAGAGTCTCTGGTTGTGGAGTTTCTAGTTGCGGAATCTCTAGTTGTGGAGTTTTGAGTTGTGGAGTTTCAAGTTGTGGAGTTTCGAGTTGTGGAGTTTCTAGTTGTGGAGTTTCTAGCTGCGGAGTTTCTAGGTGCAGAGTCTCAAGTTGTGGAGTTTCAAGTTGTGGAGTTTTGAGTTGTGGAGTTTCAAGTTGTGGAGTTTCTAGTTGTGAAGTTTCTAGTTGTGGAGTTTCTAGTTGTGGAGTTTCAAGTTGTGGAGTTTCTAGTGGCGGAGTCTCAAGTTGTGGAGTTTCTAGTTGTGGAGTTTCAAGTTGTGGAGTTTTGAGTTGTGGAGTTTCAGGTGTTGGAGTTTCTAGTTGTTGAGTCTCTAGTTGTGGAGTTTCCAGATATGGATTATCTAGTTGTGGAGTTTCCAATTGTGGAGTATCTAGTTGTGGAGTTTCAAGTTGTGGAGTTTCTAGTTGCGGAGTTTCTAGTTGCGGAGTTTTTAATAGCGGAGTTTTTAGTTGTGGAGTTTCAAGTTGCGGAGTCTCAAGTTGTGGAGTTTCCAGATGTGGAGTTTTTAGTTGTGGAGTTTCTAGTTGTTGAGTTTCTAGTTGTGAAGTCTCTTGTTTTGCAGTTTCTAGTTGTGGAGTTTCTAGATATGGAATTTCTAGTTGCCGAGTCTCTATTTGTGGAGTTTGTAGGTGTGGAGTTTCTAGATATGGAATTTCTAGTTGCCGAGTGTCTATATGTGGAGTTTGTAGTTGTGGAGTTTCTAGTTGTGGAATTTTCAATTGTGGAGTCTCTAGTTGCGGAGTTTCTAGTTGTGGAGTTTCTAGTTGTGGAGTTTCTAGTTGTAGAGTTTGTAGTTGTGGAGTTTCTAGTTGTGGAGTTTAAAGTTGTGGAGTTTCTAGTTGTGGAGTCTCTAGTTGCGGAGTTTCTAGTTGTGGAGTTTCTAGTTGTGGAGTTTCTAGTTGTGGAGTTTCTGGATGTGGAGTTTCTAGTTGTGGAGTTTCAAGTTGTGGAGTTTCTAGTTGCGGAGTCACAAGTTGTGGAGTTTCTAATTGTGTTGTTTCAAGTTGTGGAGTTTTGAGTTGTGGAGTTTCAAGTTGTGGAGTTTCTAGTTGTGGAGTTTCGAGTTGTGGAGTTTCTAGTTGTGGAGTTTCTAGCTGCGGAGTTTCTAGGTGCAGAGTCTTTAGTTTTGGAGTTTCTAGTTGCGAATTCTCTAGTTGAGGAGCCTCTAGTTGTAGAGTTTTTAGTTGTGGAGTTTCTAGTTGTGGAGTTTCAAGTTGTGGAGTTTCTAGTTGCAGAGTCTCTGGTTGTGGAGTTTCTAGTTGCGGAATCTCTAGTTGTGGAGTTTCTAGTTGTGGAGTTTCTAGTTGTGGAGTTTCCAGTTGTGGAGTTTTTAGCTCTGGACTTCCTAGACATGAAATTTCTTGTAGCCGGGTCTTTATATGTGGAGTTCGTAGTTGTGGAGTTTCTAGTTGTGGAGTTTCTAGTTGTGGAGTCTCTTGTTGCAGAGTTTCAAGTTGTGGAGTTTTGAGCTGTGGAGTTTCAAGTGTTGGAGTTTCTAGTTGTTGAGTCCCTAGTTGTGGAGTTTCTAGTTGTGGAGTTTCCAGATATGGATTATCTAGTTGTGGAGTTTCCAATTGTGGAGTATCTAGTTGTGGAGTTTCAAGTTGTGGAGTTTCTAGTTGCGGAGTTTCTAGTTGCGGAGTTTTTAATAGCGGAGTTTTTAGTTGTGGAGTTTCAAGTTGCGGAGTCTCAAGTTGTGGAGTTTCCAGTTGTGGAGTTTTTAGTTGTGGAGTTTCTAGATATGGAATTTCTAGTTGCCGAGTCTCTATTTGTGGAGTTTGTAGTTGTGGAGTTTCTAGTTGTGGAATTTCTAATTGTGGAGTCTCTAGTTGCGGAGTTTCTAGTTGTGGAGTTTCTAGTTGTGGAGTTTCTAGTTGTGGAGTTTGTAGTTGTGGAGTTTCTAGTTGTGGAGTTTAAAGTTGTGGAGTTTCTAGTTGTGGAGTCTCTAGTTGCGGAGTTTCTAGTTGTGAGTTTCTAGTTGTGGAGTTTCTAGTTGTGGAGTTTCTGGATGTGGAGTTTCTAGTTGTGGAGTTTCAAGTTGTGGAGTTTCTAGTTGCGAAGTCACAAGTTGTGGAGTTTCTAGTTGTGTTGTTTCAAGTTGTGGAGTTTTGAGTTGTGGAGTTTCAAGTTGTGGAGTTTCTAGTTGTGGAGTTTCTAGTTGTGGAGTTTCGAGTTGTGGAGTTTCTAGTTGTGGAGTTTCTAGCTGCGGAGTTTCTAGGTGCAGAGTCTCTAGTTTTGGAGTTTCTAGTTGCGAATTCTCTAGTTGAGGAGCCTCTAGTTGTAGAGTTTTTAGTTGTGGAGTTTCTAGTTGTGGAGTTTCAAGTTGTGGAGTTTTTAAATGCGGAGTTTCTAGCTGTGGAGTTTCTAGTTGCAGAGTCTCTGGTTGTGGAGTTTCTAGTTGCGGAATCTCTAGTTGTGGAGTTTTGAGTTGTGGAGTTTCAAGTTGTGGAGTTTCGAGTTGTGGAGTTTCTAGTTGTGGAGTTTCTAGCTGCGGAGTTTCTAGGTGCAGAGTCTCAAGTTGTGGAGTTTCAAGTTGTGGAGTTTTGAGTTGTGGAGTTTCAAGTTGTGGAGTTTCTAGTTGTGAAGTTTCTAGTTGTGGAGTTTCTAGTTGTGGAGTTTCAAGTTGTGGAGTTTCTAGTGGCGGAGTCTCAAGTTGTGGAGTTTCTAGTTGTGGAGTTTCAAGTTGTGGAGTTTTGAGTTGTGGAGTTTCAGGTGTTGGAGTTTCTAGTTGTTGAGTCTCTAGTTGTGGAGTTTCCAGATATGGATTATCTAGTTGTGGAGTTTCCAATTGTGGAGTATCTAGTTGTGGAGTTTCAAGTTGTGGAGTTTCTAGTTGCGGAGTTTCTAGTTGCGGAGTTTTTAATAGCGGAGTTTTTAGTTGTGGAGTTTCAAGTTGCGGAGTCTCAAGTTGTGGAGTTTCCAGATGTGGAGTTTTTAGTTGTGGAGTTTCTAGTTGTTGAGTTTCTAGTTGTGAAGTCTCTTGTTTTGCAGTTTCTAGTTGTGGAGTTTCTAGATATGGAATTTCTAGTTGCCGAGTCTCTATTTGTGGAGTTTGTAGGTGTGGAGTTTCTAGATATGGAATTTCTAGTTGCCGAGTGTCTATTTGTGGAGTTTGTAGTTGTGGAGTTTCTAGTTGTGGAATTTTCAATTGTGGAGTCTCTAGTTGCGGAGTTTCTAGTTGTGGAGTTTCTAGTTGTGGAGTTTCTAGTTGTAGAGTTTGTAGTTGTGGAGTTTCTAGTTGTGGAGTTTAAAGTTGTGGAGTTTCTAGTTGTGGAGTCTCTAGTTGCGGAGTTTCTAGTTGTGGAGTTTCTAGTTGTGGAGTTTCTAGTTGTGGAGTTTCTGGATGTGGAGTTTCTAGTTGTGGAGTTTCAAGTTGTGGAGTTTCTAGTTGCGGAGTCACAAGTTGTGGAGTTTCTAGTTGTGTTGTTTCAAGTTGTGGAGTTTTGAGTTGTGGAGTTTCAAGTTGTGGAGTTTCTAGTTGTGGAGTTTCGAGTTGTGGAGTTTCTAGTTGTGGAGTTTCTAGCTGCGGAGTTTCTAGGTGCAGAGTCTTTAGTTTTGGAGTTTCTAGTTGCGAATTCTCTAGTTGAGGAGCCTCTAGTTGTAGAGTTTTTAGTTGTGGAGTTTCTAGTTGTGGAGTTTCAAGTTGTGGAGTTTCTAGTTGCAGAGTCTCTGGTTGTGGAGTTTCTAGTTGCGGAATCTCTAGTTGTGGAGTTTCTAGTTGTGGAGTTTCTAGTTGTGGAGTTTCCAGTTGTGGAGTTTTTAGCTCTGGACTTCCTAGACATGAAATTTCTTGTAGCCGGGTCTTTATATGTGGAGTTCGTAGTTGTGGAGTTTCTAGTTGTGGAGTTTCTAGTTGTGGAGTCTCTTGTTGCAGAGTTTCTAGTTGTGGAGTTTCAAGTTGTAGAGTCTCTAGTTGTGGAGTTTCTAGTTGCGGAGTATCTAGTTGTGGAGTTTCCAGTTGTGGAGTTTCCAGTTGTGGAATTGCGGAGTGTCTGGTTGTGGAGTTTCTAATTGTTGAGTTTCTAGTTGTGGAGTTTCGAGTTGTTGAGTCTCTAGTTGTGGAGTTTCTAGTTGTGGAGTTTCCAGATATGGAGTATCTTGTTGTGGAGTTCCCAGTTTTGAAGTATCTAGTTGTGGAGTTTCCAGTTGTGGAGTATCTAGTTGTGGAGTTTCAAGTTGTGGAGTTTCTAGTTGCGGAGTTTCTAGTTGCGGAGTTTTTAACAGCGGAGTTTCTAGTTGTGGAGTTTCAAGTTGCGGAGTCTCAAGTTGTGCAGTTTCCAGTTGTGGAGTTTTTAGTTGTGGAGTTTCTAGTTGTTGAGTTTCTAGTTGTGGAGTTTCAAGTTGTGGAGTTTCTAGTTGCGGAGTCTCAAGTTGTGGAGTTTCTAGCTTTGGAGTTCAAGTTGTGGAGTTTTGAGTTGTGGAGTTTCAAGTTGTGGAGTTTCAAGTTGTGGAGTTTCTAGTTGTGGAATCTCTAGTTGCGGAGTTTCTAGTTGTGAAGTTTCTAGTTGTGGAGTTTCTAGTTGTGGAGTTTCTGGTTGTGGAGTTTCTAGTTGTTGAGTTTATAGTTGTGAAGTCTCTAGTTTTGCAGTTTCTAGTTGTGGAGTTTCTAGTTGTGGAGTTTCTAGTGGCGGAGTCTCAAGTTGTGGAGTTTCTAGTTGTGGAGTTTCAAGTTGTGGAGTTTTGAGCTGTGGAGTTTCAAGTGTTGGAGTTTCTAGTTGTTGAGTCTCTAGTTGTGGAGTTTCTAGTTGTGGAGTTTCCAGATATGGATTATCTAGTTGTGGAGTTTCCAATTGTGGAGTATCTAGTTGTGGAGTTTCAAGTTGTGGAGTTTCTAGTTGCGGAGTTTCTAGTTGCGGAGTTTTTAATAGCGGAGTTTTTAGTTGTGGAGTTTCAAGTTGCGGAGTCTCAAGTTGTGGAGTTTCCAGTTGTGGAGGTTTTAGTTGTGGAGTTTCTACATATAAAATTTCCAGTTGCCGAGTCTCTATTTGTGGAGTTTGTAGTTGTAGAGTTTCTAGTTGTGGAATTTCTAATTGTGGAGTCTCTAGTTGCGGAGTTTCTAGTTGTGGAGTTTCTAGTTGTGGAGTTTAAAGTTGTGGAGTTTCTAGTTGTGGAGTCTCTAGTTGCGGAGTTTCTAGTTGTGAGTTTCTAGTTGTGGAGTTTCTAGTTGTGGAGTTTCTGGATGTGGAGTTTCTAGTTGTGGAGTTTCAAGTTGTGGAGTTTCTAGTTGCGGAGTCACAAGTTGTGGAGTTTCTAGTTGTGTTGTTTCAAGTTGTGGAGTTTTGAGTTGTGGAGTTTCAAGTTGTGGAGTTTCTAGTTGTGGAGTTTCGAGTTGTGGAGTTTCTAGTTGTAGAGTTTGTAGCTGCGGAGTTTCTAGGTGCAGAGTCTCTAGTTTTGGAGTTTCTAGTTGCGAATTCTCTAGTTGAGGAGCCTCTAGTTGTAGAGTTTTTAGTTGTGGAGTTTCTAGTTGTGGAGTTTCAAGTTGTGGAGTTTCTAGTTGCGGCGTCTCAAGTTGTGGAGTTTTTAAATGCGGAGTTTCTAGCTGCGGAGTTTCTAGTTGCAGAGTCTCTGGTTGTGGAGTTTCTAGTTGCGGAATCTCTAGTTGTGGAGTTTCTAGTTGTGGAGTTTCTAGTTGTGGAGTTTCCAGTTGTGGAGTTTTTAGCTCTGGACTTTCTAGACATGAAATTTCTTGTAGCCGAGTCTCTATTTGTGGAGTTCGTAGTTGTGGAGTTTCTAGTTGTGGAGTTTCTAGTTGTGGAGTTTCTAGTTGTGGAGTTTCAAGTTGTGGAGTCTCTAGTTGTGGAGTTTCTAGTTGCGGTATATCTAGTTGTGGAGTTTCCAGTTGTGGAGTTTCCAGTTGTGGAATTGCGGAGTGTCTGGTTGTGGAGTTTCTAATTGTTGAGTTTCTAGTTGTGGAGTTTCGAGTTGTTGAGTCTCTAGTTGTGGAGTTTCTAGTTGTGGAGTTTCCAGATATTGAGTATCCAGTTGTGGAGTTCCCACTTTTGAAGTATCTAGTTGTGGAGTTTCCAGTTGTGGAGTATATAGTTGTGGAGTTTCAAGTTGTGGGGTTTCTAGTTGCGGAGTTTCTAGTTGCGGAGTTTTTAACAGCGGAGTTTCTAGTTGTGGAGTTTCAAGTTGCGGAGTCTCAAGTTGCGGAGTCTCAAGTTGTGGAGTTTCCAGTTGTGGAGTTTTTAGTTGTGGAGTTTCTAGTTGTTGAGTTTCGAGTTGTGGAGTTTCAAGTTGTGGAGTTTCTAGTTGCGGAGTCTCAAGTTGTGGAGTTTCTAGCTTTGGAATTCAAGTTGTGGAGTTTTGAGTTGTGGAGTTTCAAGTTGTGGAGTTTCTAGTTGTGGAGTTTTGAGTTGTGGAGTTTCTAGTTGTGGAGTTTCTACCTGCGGAGTTTCTAGGTGCAGAGTCTCAAGTTGTGGAGTTTCAAGTTGTGGAGTTTTGAGTTGTGGAGTTTCAAGTTGTGGAGTTTCTAGTTGTGGAGTCTCTAGTTGCGGAGTTTCTAGTTGTGAAGTTTCTAGTTGTGGAGTTTCTAGTTGTGGAGTTTCTGGTTGTGGAGTTTCTAGTTGTTGAGTTTCTAGTTGTGAAGTCTCTAGTTTTGCAGTTTCTAGTTGTGGAGTTTCTAGTTGTGGAGTTTTAAGTTGTGGAGTTTCTAGTGGCGGAGTCTCAAGTTGTGGAGTTTCTAGTTGTGGAGTTTCAAGTTGTGGAGTTTTGAGCTGTGGAGTTTCAAGTGTTGGAGTTTCTAGTTGTTGAGTCTCTAGTTGTGGAGTTTCTAGTTGTGGAGTTTCCAGATATGGATTATCTAGTTGTGGAGTTTCCAATTGTGGAGTATCTAGTTGTGGAGTTTCAAGTTGTGGAGTTTCTAGTTGCGGAGTTTCTAGTTGCGGAGTTTTTAATAGCGGAGTTTTTAGTTGTGGAGTTTCAAGTTGCGGAGTCTCAAGTTGTGGAGTTTCCAGTTGTGGAGTTTTTAGTTGTGGAGTTTCTAGATATGGAATTTCTAGTTGCCGAGTCTCTATTTGTGGAGTTTGTAGTTGTGGAGTTTCTAGTTGTGGAATTTCTAATTGTGGAGTCTCTAGTTGCGGAGTTTCTAGTTGTGGAGTTTCTAGTTGTGGAGTTTCTAGTTGTGGAGTTTGTAGTTGTGGAGTCTCTAGTTGTGGAGTTTAAAGTTGTGGAGTTTCTAGTTGTGGAGTCTCTAGTTGCGGAGTTTCTAGTTGTGAGTTTCTAGTTGTGGAGTTTCTAGTTGTGGAGTTTCTGGATGTGGAGTTTCTAGTTGTGGAGTTTCAAGTTGTGGAGTTTCTAGTTGCGAAGTCACAAGTTGTGGAGTTTCTAGTTGTGTTGTTTCAAGTTGTGGAGTTTTGAGTTGTGGAGTTTCAAGTTGTGGAGTTTCTAGTTGTGGAGTTTCGAGTTGTGGAGTTTCTAGTTGTGGAGTTTCTAGCTGCGGTGTTTCTAGGTGCAGAGTCTCTAGTTTTGGAGTTTCTAGTTGCGAATTCTCTAGTTGAGGAGCCTCTAGTTGTAGAGTTTTTAGTTGTGGAGTTTCTAGTTGTGGAGTTTCAAGTTGTGGAGTTTTTAAATGCGGAGTTTCTAGCTGTGGAGTTTCTAGTTGCAGAGTCTCTGGTTGTGGAGTTTCTAGTTGCGGAATCTCTAGTTGTGGAGTTTCTAGTTGCGGAGTTTCTAGTTGTGGAGTTTCAAGTTGTGGAGTTTCTAGTTGTGGAGTCTCTAGTTGCGGAGTTTCTAGTTGTGAAGTTTCTAGTTGTGGAGTTTCTAGTTTTGAAGTTTCTAGTTGTGGAGTTTCTAGTTGTAGAGTCTCCTGTTGCGGAGTTTCTAGTTGTGGAGTTTCTAGTTGGGGAGTTTCCAGTTGTGGAGTTTCTAGTTGTGGAGTTTCTACTTGTGGAGTCTCAAGTTGTGGAGTTTAAACTTGTGGAGTTTCAAGTTATGGAGTCTATAGTTGTGGAGTTTCTAGTTGTAGATTTTCTAGTTGTGGAGTATCTAGTTGTGGATTTTCCAGTTGTGGAGTTTCTAGTAGTTCCGTTGCGGAGTATGTAGTTGTTGAGTTTCTAGTTGCAGAGTCTCTAGTTGTGGAGTTTCAAATTGTGGAGTCTCTAGATGTGGAGTTTCTAGTTGTCGAGTTTCCAGTTATGGAGTATCTAGTAGTGGAGTTTCGAGTTGTGGAGTTTCTAGTTGTGGAGTTTCTAGTTGTGGAGTCCCTAGTTGCGGAGTTTCTAGTTGCGAAGTTTCAAGTTGTGGAGTTTCAAGTTGCGGAGTCTCAAGCTGTGGAGTTTCTAGTTGTGGAGTTTCCAGTTGTGGAGTTTTGAGTTGTGGAGTTTCTAGTTGCAGAGTCTCTAGTTGTGGAGTTTCAAGTTGTGGAGTCTCTAGTTGTGGAGTTTCTAGTTGCCGAGTTTCCAGTTGTGGAGTATCTAGTAGTGGAGTTTCCAGTTGTGGAGTTTCTAGTTGCGGAGTTTCTAGTTGTGAGTTTCTAGTTGTGGAGTTTCTAGTTGTGGAGTTTCTGGATGTGGAGTTTCTAGTTGTGGAGTTTCAAGTTGTGGAGTTTCTAGTTGCGAAGTCACAAGTTGTGGAGTTTCTAGTTGTGTTGTTTCAAGTTGTGGAGTTTTGAGTTGTGGAGTTTCAAGTTGTGGAGTTTCAAGTTGTGGAGTTTCGAGTTGTGGAGTTTCTAGTTGTGGAGTTTCTAGCTGCGGAGTTTCTAGGTGCAGAGTCTCTAGTTTTGGAGTTTCTAGTTGCGAATTCTCTAGTTGAGGAGCCTCTAGTTGTAGAGTTTTTAGTTGTGGAGTTTCTAGTTGTGGAGTTTCAAGTTGTGGAGTTTTTAAATGCGGAGTTTCTAGCTGTGGAGTTTCTAGTTGCAGAGTCTCTGGTTGTGGAGTTTCTAGTTGCGGAATCTCTAGTTGTGGAGTTTCTAGTTGCGGAGTTTCTAGTTGTGGAGTTTCAAGTTGTGGAGTTTCTAGTTGTGGAGTCTCTAGTTGCGGAGTTTCTAGTTGTGAAGTTTCTAGTTGTGGAGTTTCTAGTTTTGAAGTTTCTAGTTGTGGAGTTTCTAGTTGTAGAGTCTCCTGTTGCGGAGTTTCTAGTTGCGGAGTTTCTAGTTGGGGAGTTTCCAGTTGTGGAGTTTCTAGTTGTGGAGTTTCTACTTGTGGAGTCTCAAGTTGTGGAGTTTAAACTTGTGGAGTTTCAAGTTGTGGAGTCTATAGTTGTGGAGTTTCTAGTTGTAGATTTTCTAGTTGTGGAGTATCTAGTTGTGGATTTTCCAGTTGTGGAGTTTCTAGTAGTTCCGTTGCGGAGTATCTAGTTGTTGAGTTTCTAGTTGCAGAGTCTCTAGTTGTGGAGTTTCAAATTGTGGAGTCTCTAGATGTGGAGTTTCTAGTTGTCGAGTTTCCAGTTATGGAGTATCTAGTAGTGGAGTTTCGAGTTGTGGAGTTTCTAGTTGTGGAGTTTCTAGTTGTGGAGTCCCTAGTTGCGGAGTTTCTAGTTGCGAAGTTTCAAGTTGTGGAGTTTCAAGTTGCGGAGTCTCAAGTTGTGGAGTTTCTAGTTGTGGAGTTTCAAGTTGTGGAGTTTTGAGTTGTGGAGTTTCAAGTGTTGGAGTTTCTAGTTGTTGAGTCTCTAGTTGTGGAGTTTCCAGATATGGATTATCTAGTTGTGGAGTTTCCAATTGTGGAGTATCTAGTTGTGGAGTTTCAAGTTGTGGAGTTTCTAGTTGCGGAGTTTCTAGTTGCGGAGTTTTTAATAGCGGAGTTTTTAGTTGTGGAGTTTCAAGTTGCGGAGGCTCAAGTTGTGGAGTTTCCAGATGTGGAGTTTTTAGTTGTGGAGTTTCTAGTTGTTGAGTTTCTAGTTGTGAAGTCTCTAGTTTTGCAGTTTCTAGTTGTGGAGTTTCTAGATATGGAATTTCTAGTTGCCGAGTCTCTATTTGTGGAGTTTGTAGTTGTGGAGTTTCTAGATATGGAATTTCTAGTTGCCGAGTGTCTATTTGTGGAGTTTGTAGTTGTGGAGTTTCTAGTTGTGGAATTTTCAATTGTGGAGTCTCTAATTGCGGAGTTTCTAGTTGTGGAGTTTCTAGTTGTGGAGTTTCTAGTTGTAGAGTTTGTAGTTGGGGAGTGTCTAGTTGTGGAGTTTAAAGTTGTGGAGTTTCTAGTTGTGGAGTCTCTAGTTGCGGAGTTTCTAGTTGTGGAGTTTCTAGTTGTGGAGTTTCTAGTTGTGGAGTTTCTGGATGTGGAGTTTCTAGTTGTGGAGTTTCAAGTTGTGGAGTTTCTAGTTGCGGAGTCACAAGTTGTGGAGTTTCTAGTTGTGTTGTTTCAAGTTGTGGAGTTTTGAGTTGTGGAGTTTCAAGTTGTGGAGTTTCTAGTTGTGGAGTTTCGAGTTGTGGAGTTTCTAGTTGTGGAGTTTCTAGCTGCGGAGTTTCTAGGTGCAGAGTCTCTAGTTTTGGAGTTTCTAGTTGCGAATTCTCTAGTTGAGGAGCCTCTAGTTGTAGAGTTTTCAGTTGTGGAGTTTCTAGTTGTGGAGTTTCAAGTTGTGGAGTTTCTAGTTGCAGAGTCTCTGGTTGTGGAGTTTCTAGTTGCGGAATCTCTAGTTGTGGAGTTTCTAGTTGTGGAGTTTCTAGTTGTGGAGTTTCCAGTTGTGGAGTTTTTAGCTCTGGACTTCCTAGACATGAAATTTCTTGTAGCCGGGTCTTTATATGTGGAGTTCGTAGTTGTGGAGTTTCTAGTTGTGGAGTTTCTAGTTGTGAAGTCTCTTGTTGCAGAGTTTCTAGTTGTGGAGTTTCTAGTTGTGGAGTTTCAAGTTGTAGAGTCTCTAGTTGTGGAGTTTCTAGTTGCGGAGTATCTAGTTGTGGAGTTTCCAGTTGTGGAGTTTCCAGTTGTGGAATTGCGGAGTGTCTGGTTGTGGAGTTTCTAATTGTTGAGTTTCTAGTTGTGGAGTTTCGAGTTGTTGAGTCTCTAGTTGTGGAGTTTCTAGTTGTGGAGTTTCCAGATATGGAGTATCTTGTTGTGGAGTTCCCAGTTTTGAAGTATCTAGTTGTGGAGTTTCCAGTTGTGGAGTATCTAGTTGTGGAGTTTCAAGTTGTGGAGTTTCTAGTTGCGGAGTTTCTAGTTGCGGAGTTTTTAACAGCGGAGTTTCTAGTTGTGGAGTTTCAAGTTGCGGAGTCTCAAGTTGTGGAGTTTCCAGTTGTGGAGTTTTTAGTTGTGGAGTTTCTAGTTGTTGAGTTTCTAGTTGTGGAGTTTCAAGTTGTGGAGTTTCTAGTTGCGGAGTCTCAAGTTGTGGAGTTTCTAGCTTTGGAGTTCAAGTTGTGGAGTTTTGAGTTGTGGAGTTTCAAGTTGTGGAGTTTCAAGTTGTGGAGTTTCTAGTTGTGGAATCTCTAGTTGCGGAGTTTCTAGTTGTGAAGTTTCTAGTTGTGGAGTTTCTAGTTGTGGAGTTTCTGGTTGTGGAGTTTCTAGTTGTTGAGTTTATAGTTGTGAAGTCTCTAATTTTGCAGTTTCTAGTTGTGGAGTTTCTAGTTGTGGAGTTTCTAGTGGCGGAGTCTCAAGTTGTGGAGTTTCTAGTTGTGGAGTTTCAAGTTGTGGAGTTTTGAGCTGTGGAGTTTCAAGTGTTGGAGTTTCTAGTTGTTGAGTCTCTAGTTGTGGAGTTTCTAGTTGTGGAGTTTCCAGATATGGATTATCTAGTTGTGGAGTTTCCAATTGTGGAGTATCTAGTTGTGGAGTTTCAAGTTGTGGAGTTTCTAGTTGCGGAGTTTCTAGTTGCGGAGTTTTTAATAGCGGAGTTTTTAGTTGTGGAGTTTCAAGTTGCGGAGTCTCAAGTTGTGGAGTTTCCAGTTGTGGAGGTTTTAGTTGTGGAGTTTCTACATATAAAATTTCCAGTTGCCGAGTCTCTATTTGTGGAGTTTGTAGTTGTAGAGTTTCTAGTTGTGGAATTTCTAATTGTGGAGTCTCTAGTTGCGGAGTTTCTAGTTGTGGAGTTTCTAGTTGTGGAGTTTAAAGTTGTGGAGTTTCTAGTTGTGGAGTCTCTAGTTGCGGAGTTTCTAGTTGTGAGTTTCTAGTTGTGGAGTTTCTAGTTGTGGAGTTTCTGGATGTGGAGTTTCTAGTTGTGGAGTTTCAAGTTGTGGAGTTTCTAGTTGCGGAGTCACAAGTTGTGGAGTTTCTAGTTGTGTTGTTTCAAGTTGTGGAGTTTTGAGTTGTGGAGTTTCAAGTTGTGGAGTTTCTAGTTGTGGAGTTTCGAGTTGTGGAGTTTCTAGTTGTAGAGTTTGTAGCTGCGGAGTTTCTAGGTGCAGAGTCTCTAGTTTTGGAGTTTCTAGTTGTGAATTCTCTAGTTGAGGAGCCTCTAGTTGTAGAGTTTTTAGTTGTGGAGTTTCTAGTTGTGGAGTTTCAAGTTGTGGAGTTTCTAGTTGCGGCGTCTCAAGTTGTGGAGTTTTTAAATGCGGAGTTTCTAGCTGCGGAGTTTCTAGTTGCAGAGTCTCTGGTTGTGGAGTTTCTAGTTGCGGAATCTCTAGTTGTGGAGTTTCTAGTTGTGGAGTTTCTAGTTGTGGAGTTTCCAGTTGTGGAGTTTTTAGCTCTGGACTTTCTAGACATGAAATTTTTTGTAGCCGAGTCTCTATTTGTGGAGTTCGTAGTTGTGGAGTTTCTAGTTGTGGAGTTTCTAGTTGTGGAGTTTCTAGTTGTGGAGTTTCAAGTTGTGGAGTCTCTAGTTGTGGAGTTTCTAGTTGCGGTATATCTAGTTGTGGAGTTTCCAGTTGTGGAGTTTCTAGTTGCAGAGTCTCTAGTTGTGGAGTTTCAAGTTGTGGAGTCTCTAGTTGTGGAATTTCTAGTTGCCGAGTTTCCAGTTGTGGAGTATCTAGTAGTGGAGTTTCCAGTTGTGGAGTTTCTAGTTGCGGAGTTTCTAGTTGTGAGTTTCTAGTTGTGGAGTTTCTAGTTGTGGAGTTTCTGGATGTGGAGTTTCTAGTTGTGGAGTTTCAAGTTGTGGAGTTTCTAGTTGCGAAGTCACAAGTTGTGGAGTTTCTAGTTGTGTTGTTTCAAGTTTTGGAGTTTTGAGTTGTGGAGTTTCAAGTTGTGGAGTTTCAAGTTGTGGAGTTTCGAGTTGTGGAGTTTCTAGTTGTGGAGTTTCTAGCTGCGGAGTTTCTAGGTGCAGAGTCTCTAGTTTTGGAGTTTCTAGTTGCGAATTCTCTAGTTGAGGAGCCTCTAGTTGTAGAGTTTTTAGTTGTGGAGTTTCTAGTTGTGGAGTTTCAAGTTGTGGAGTTTTTAAATGCGGAGTTTCTAGCTGTGGAGTTTCTAGTTGCAGAGTCTCTGGTTGTGGAGTTTCTAGTTGCGGAATCTCTAGTTGTGGAGTTTCTAGTTGCGGAGTTTCTAGTTGTGGAGTTTCAAGTTGTGGAGTTTCTAGTTGTGGAGTCTCTAGTTGCGGAGTTTCTAGTTGTGAAGTTTCTAGTTGTGGAGTTTCTAGTTTTGAAGTTTCTAGTTGTGGAGTTTCTAGTTGTAGAGTCTCCTGTTGCGGAGTTTCTAGTTGCGGAGTTTCTAGTTGGGGAGTTTCCAGTTGTGGAGTTTCTAGTTGTGGAGTTTCTACTTGTGGAGTCTCAAGTTGTGGAGTTTAAACTTGTGGAGTTTCAAGTTGTGGAGTCTATAGTTGTGGAGTTTCTAGTTGCAGATTTTCTAGTTGTGGAGTATCTAGTTGTGGATTTTCCAGTTGTGGAGTTTCTAGTAGTTCCGTTGCGGAGTATCTAGTTGTTGAGTTTCTAGTTGCAGAGTCTCTAGTTGTGGAGTTTCAAATTGTGGAGTCTCTAGATGTGGAGTTTCTAGTTGTCGAGTTTCCAGTTATGGAGTATCTAGTAGTGGAGTTTCGAGTTATGGAGTTTCTAGTTGTGGAGTTTCTAGTTGTGGAGTCCCTAGTTGCGGAGTTTCTAGTTGCGAAGTTTCAAGTTGTGGAGTTTCAAGTTGCGGAGTCTCAAGTTGTGGAGTTTCTAGTTGTGGAGTTTCAAGTTGTGGAGTTTTGAGTTGTGGAGTTTCAAGTGTTGGAGTTTCTAGTTGTTGAGTCTCTAGTTGTGGAGTTTCCAGATATGGATTATCTAGTTGTGGAGTTTCCAATTGTGGAGTATCTAGTTGTGGAGTTTCAAGTTGTGGAGTTTCTAGTTGCGGAGTTTCTAGTTGCGGAGTTTTTAATAGCGGAGTTTTTAGTTGTGGAGTTTCAAGTTGCGGAGGCTCAAGTTGTGGAGTTTCCAGATGTGGAGTTTTTAGTTGTGGAGTTTCTAGTTGTTGAGTTTCTAGTTGTGAAGTCTCTAGTTTTGCAGTTTCTAGTTGTGGAGTTTCTAGATATGGAATTTCTAGTTGCCGAGTCTCTATTTGTGGAGTTTGTAGTTGTGGAGTTTCTAGATATGGAATTTCTAGTTGCCGAGTGTCTATTTGTGGAGTTTGTAGTTGTGGAGTTTCTAGTTGTGGAATTTTCAATTGTGGAGTCTCTAATTGCGGAGTTTCTAGTTGTGGAGTTTCTAGTTGTGGAGTTTCTAGTTGTAGAGTTTGTAGTTGGGGAGTGTCTAGTTGTGGAGTTTAAAGTTGTGGAGTTTCTAGTTGTGGAGTCTCTAGTTGCGGAGTTTCTAGTTGTGGAGTTTCTAGTTGTGGAGTTTCTAGTTGTGGAGTTTCTGGATGTGGAGTTTCTAGTTGTGGAGTTTCAAGTTGTGGAGTTTCTAGTTGCGGAGTCACAAGTTGTGGAGTTTCTAGTTGTGTTGTTTCAAGTTGTGGAGTTTTGAGTTGTGGAGTTTCAAGTTGTGGAGTTTCTAGTTGTGGAGTTTCGAGTTGTGGAGTTTCTAGTTGTGGAGTTTCTAGCTGCGGAGTTTCTAGGTGCAGAGTCTCTAGTTTTGGAGTTTCTAGTTGCGAATTCTCTAGTTGAGGAGCCTCTAGTTGTAGAGTTTTTAGTTGTGGAGTTTCTAGTTGTGGAGTTTCAAGTTGTGGAGTTTCTAGTTGCAGAGTCTCTGGTTGTGGAGTTTCTAGTTGCAGAATCTCTAGTTGTGGAGTTTCTAGTTGTGGAGTTTCTAGTTGTGGAGTTTCCAGTTGTGGAGTTTTTAGCTCTGGACTTCCTAGACATGAAATTTCTTGTAGCCGGGTCTTTATATGTGGAGTTCGTAGTTGTGGAGTTTCTAGTTGTGGAGTTTCTAGTTGTGAAGTCTCTTGTTGCAGAGTTTCTAGTTGTGGAGTTTCTAGTTGTGGAGTTTCAAGTTGTAGAGTCTCTAGTTGTGGAGTTTCTAGTTGCGGAGTATCTAGTTGTGGAGTTTCCAGTTGTGGAGTTTCCAGTTGTGGAATTGCGGAGTGTCTGGTTGTGGAGTTTCTAATTGTTGAGTTTCTAGTTGTGGAGTTTCGAGTTGTTGAGTCTCTAGTTGTGGAGTTTCTAGTTGTGGAGTTTCCAGATATGGAGTATCTTGTTGTGGAGTTCCCAGTTTTGAAGTATCTAGTTGTGGAGTTTCCAGTTGTGGAGTATCTAGTTGTGGAGTTTCAAGTTGTGGAGTTTCTAGTTGCGGAGTTTCTAGTTGCGGAGTTTTTAACAGCGGAGTTTCTAGTTGTGGAGTTTCAAGTTGCGGAGTCTCAAGTTGTGGAGTTTCCAGTTGTGGAGTTTTTAGTTGTGGAGTTTCTAGTTGTTGAGTTTCTAGTTGTGGAGTTTCAAGTTGTGGAGTTTCTAGTTGCGGAGTCTCAAGTTGTGGAGTTTCTAGCTTTGGAGTTCAAGTTGTGGAGTTTTGAGTTGTGGAGTTTCAAGTTGTGGAGTTTCAAGTTGTGGAGTTTCTAGTTGTGGAATCTCTAGTTGCGGAGTTTCTAGTTGTGAAGTTTCTAGTTGTGGAGTTTCTAGTTGTGGAGTTTCTGGTTGTGGAGTTTCTAGTTGTTGAGTTTATAGTTGTGAAGTCTCTAGTTTTGCAGTTTCTAGTTGTGGAGTTTCTAGTTGTGGAGTTTCTAGTGGCGGAGTCTCAAGTTGTGGAGTTTCTAGTTGTGGAGTTTCAAGTTGTGGAGTTTTGAGCTGTGGAGTTTCAAGTGTTGGAGTTTCTAGTTGTTGAGTCTCTAGTTGTGGAGTTTCTAGTTGTGGAGTTTCCAGATATGGATTATCTAGTTGTGGAGTTTCCAATTGTGGAGTATCTAGTTGTGGAGTTTCAAGTTGTGGAGTTTCTAGTTGCGGAGTTTCTAGTTGCGGAGTTTTTAATAGCGGAGTTTTTAGTTGTGGAGTTTCAAGTTGCGGAGTCTCAAGTTGTGGAGTTTCCAGTTGTGGAGGTTTTAGTTGTGGAGTTTCTACATATAAAATTTCCAGTTGCCGAGTCTCTATTTGTGGAGTTTGTAGTTGTAGAGTTTCTAGTTGTGGAATTTCTAATTGTGGAGTCTCTAGTTGCGGAGTTTCTAGTTGTGGAGTTTCTAGTTGTGGAGTTTAAAGTTGTGGAGTTTCTAGTTGTGGAGTCTCTAGTTGCGGAGTTTCTAGTTGTGAGTTTCTAGTTGTGGAGTTTCTAGTTGTGGAGTTTCTGGATGTGGAGTTTCTAGTTGTGGAGTTTCAAGTTGTGGAGTTTCTAGTTGCGGAGTCACAAGTTGTGGAGTTTCTAGTTGTGTTGTTTCAAGTTGTGGAGTTTTGAGTTGTGGAGTTTCAAGTTGTGGAGTTTCTAGTTGTGGAGTTTCGAGTTGTGGAGTTTCTAGTTGTAGAGTTTGTAGCTGCGGAGTTTCTAGGTGCAGAGTCTCTAGTTTTGGAGTTTCTAGTTGCGAATTCTCTAGTTGAGGAGCCTCTAGTTGTAGAGTTTTTAGTTGTGGAGTTTCTAGTTGTGGAGTTTCAAGTTGTGGAGTTTCTAGTTGCGGCGTCTCAAGTTGTGGAGTTTTTAAATGCGGAGTTTCTAGCTGCGGAGTTTCTAGTTGCAGAGTCTCTGGTTGTGGAGTTTCTAGTTGCGGAATCTCTAGTTGTGGAGTTTCTAGTTGTGGAGTTTCTAGTTGTGGAGTTTCCAGTTGTGGAGTTTTTAGCTCTGGACTTTCTAGACATGAAATTTCTTGTAGCCGAGTCTCTATTTGTGGAGTTCGTAGTTGTGGAGTTTCTAGTTGTGGAGTTTCTAGTTGTGGAGTTTCTAGTTGTGGAGTTTCAAGTTGTGGAGTCTCTAGTTGTGGAGTTTCTAGTTGCGGTATATCTAGTTGTGGAGTTTCCAGTTGTGGAGTTTCCAGTTGTGGAATTGCGGAGTGTCTGGTTGTGGAGTTTCTAATTGTTGAGTTTCTAGTTGTGGAGTTTCGAGTTGTTGAGTCTCTAGTTGTGGAGTTTCTAGTTGTGGAGTTTCCAGATATTGAGTATCCAGTTGTGGAGTTCCCAGTTTTGAAGTATCTAGTTGTGGAGTTTCCAGTTGTGGAGTATATAGTTGTGGAGTTTCAAGTTGTGGAGTTTCTAGTTGCGGAGTTTCTAGTTGCGGAGTTTTTAACAGCGGAGTATCTAGTTGTGGAGTTTCAAGTTGCGGAGTCTCAAGTTGTGGAGTTTCCAGTTGTGGAGTTTTTAGTTGTGGAGTTTCTAGTTGTTGAGTTTCGAGTTGTGGAGTTTCAAGTTGTGGAGTTTCTAGTTGCGGAGTCTCAAGTTGTGGAGTTTCTAGCTTTGGAATTCAAGTTGTGGAGTTTTGAGTTGTGGAGTTTCAAGTTGTGGAGTTTCTAGTTGTGGAGTTTTGAGTTGTGGAGTTTCTAGTTGTGGAGTTTCTACCTGCGGAGTTTCTAGGTGCAGAGTCTCAAGTTGTGGAGTTTCAAGTTGTGGAGTTTTGAGTTGTGGAGTTTCAAGTTGTGGAGTTTCTAGTTGTGGAGTCTCTAGTTGCGGAGTTTCTAGTTGTGAAGTTTCTAGTTGTGGAGTTTCTAGTTGTGGAGTTTCTGGTTGTGGAGTTTCTAGTTGTTGAGTTTCTAGTTGTGAAGTCTCTAGTTTTGCAGTTTCTAGTTGTGGAGTTTCTAGTTGTGGAGTTTCAAGTTGTGGAGTTTCTAGTGGCGGAGTCTCAAGTTGTGGAGTTTCTAGTTGTGGAGTTTCAAGTTGTGGAGTTTTGAGCTGTGGAGTTTCAAGTGTTGCAGTTTCTAGTTGTTGAGTCTCTAGTTGTGGAGTTTCTAGTTGTGGAGTTTCCAGATATGGATTATCTAGTTGTGGAGTTTCCAATTGTGGAGTATCTAGTTGTGGAGTTTCAAGTTGTGGAGTTTCTAGTTGCGGAGTTTCTAGTTGCGGAGTTTTTAATAGCGGAGTTTTTAGTTGTGGAGTTTCAAGTTGCGGAGTCTCAAGTTGTGGAGTTTCCAGTTGTGGAGTTTTTAGTTGTGGAGTTTCTAGATATGGAATTTCTAGTTGCCGAGTCTCTATTTGTGGAGTTTGTAGTTGTGGAGTTTCTAGTTGTGGAATTTCTAATTGTGGAGTCTCTAGTTGCGGAGTTTCTAGTTGTGGAGTTTCTAGTTGTGGAGTTTCTAGTTGTGGAGTTTGTAGTTGTGGAGTCTCTAGTTGTGGAGTTTAAAGTTGTGGAGTTTCTAGTTGTGGAGTCTCTAGTTGCGGAGTTTCTAGTTGTGAGTTTCTAGTTGTGGAGTTTCTAGTTGTGGAGTTTCTGGATGTGGAGTTTCTAGTTGTGGAGTTTCTAGTTGCGAAGTCACAAGTTGTGGAGTTTCTAGTTGTGTTGTTTCAAGTTGTGGAGTTTTGAGTTGTGGAGTTTCAAGTTGTGGAGTTTCTAGTTGTGGAGTTTCGAGTTGTGGAGTTTCTAGTTGTGGAGTTTCTAGCTGCGGAGTTTCTAGGTGCAGAGTCTCTAGTTTTGGAGTTTCTAGTTGCGAATTCTCTAGTTGAGGAGCCTCTAGTTGTAGAGTTTTTAGTTGTGGAGTTTCTAGTTGTGGAGTTTCAAGTTGTGGAGTTTTTAAATGCGGAGTTTCTAGCTGTGGAGTTTCTAGTTGCAGAGTCTCTGGTTGTGGAGTTTCTAGTTGCGGAATCTCTAGTTGTGGAGTTTCTAGTTGCGGAGTTTCTAGTTGTGGAGTTTCAAGTTGTGGAGTTTCTAGTTGTGGAGTCTCTAGTTGCGGAGTTTCTAGTTGTGAAGTTTCTAGTTGTGGAGTTTCTAGTTTTGAAGTTTCTAGTTGTGGAGTTTCTAGTTGTAGAGTCTCCTGTTGCGGAGTTTCTAGTTGCGGAGTTTCTAGTTGGGGAGTTTCCAGTTGTGGAGTTTCTAGTTGTGGAGTTTCTACTTGTGGAGTCTCAAGTTGTGGAGTTTAAACTTGTGGAGTTTCAAGTTGTGGAGTCTATAGTTGTGGAGTTTCTAGTTGTAGATTTTCTAGTTGTGGAGTATCTAGTTGTGGATTTTCCAGTTGTGGAGTTTCTAGTAGTTCCGTTGCGGAGTATCTAGTTGTTGAGTTTCTAGTTGCAGAGTCTCTAGTTGTGGAGTTTCAAATTGTGGAGTCTCTAGATGTGGAGTTTCTAGTTGTCGAGTTTCCAGTTATGGAGTATCTAGTAGTGGAGTTTCGAGTTGTGGAGTTTCTAGTTGTGGAGTTTCTAGTTGTGGAGTCCCTAGTTGCGGAGTTTCTAGTTGCGAAGTTTCAAGTTGTGGAGTTTCAAGTTGCGGAGTCTCAAGCTGTGGAGTTTCTAGTTGTGGAGTTTCCAGTTGTGGAGTTTTGAGTTGTGGAGTTTCTAGTTGCAGAGTCTCTAGTTGTGGAGTTTCTAGTTGCAGAGTCTCTAGTTGTGGAGTTTCAAGTTTTGGAGTCTCTAGTTGTGGAGTTTCTAGTTGCCGAGTTTTCAGTTGTGGAGTATCTAGTAGTGGAGTTTCCAGTTGTGGAGTCCCTAGTTGTGGAGTTTCTAGTTGCGGAGTCTCAAGCTGTGGAGTTTCAAGTTGTGGAGTTTCTAGGTGTGGAGTCTCAAGTTATGGAGTTTAAAGTTGTGGAGTTTCAAGTTGTGGAGTCTCTAGTTGTGGAGTTTCTAGTTGCAGAGTATCTATTTGTGGAGTTTCCAGTTGTGGAGTTTCTAATTGTGAAGTCGCGGAGTCTCTTTTGTGGAGTTTCTAGTTGTGGAGTTTCTAGTTGAGGAGTTTCAAGTTGAAGAGTTTTTAGTTGTGGAGTGTCTAGCTGTGGAGTTTCCAGTTGTGGAGTTTCGAGTTGTGGAGTTTCTAGTTTTGGAGTTTCTAGTTGTGGAGTTTCTAGTTGTAGAGTCTCCTGTTGCGGAGTTTCTAGTTGCGGAGTTTCTAGTTGGAGAGTTTCCAGTTGTGGAGTTTCTAGTTGTGGAGTTTCTATTTGTGGAGTCTCTAGTTGTGTAGTTTCTAGCTGCGGAGTTTCTAGTTGCGGAGTTTCTATTTGTGGAGTTTCTAGCTGCGGAGTTTCTAGTTGCGGAGTCTCTGGTTGTGGAGTTTCTAGTTGCGGAATCTCTAGTTGTGGAGTTTCTAGTTGTGGAGTTTCTAGTTGTGGAGTTTCTAGTTGTGGAGTTTCTAGTTGTAGAGTTTCTAGTTGTGGAGTTTCTAGTTGTGGAGTCTCTAGTTGCAGAGTTTCTAGTTGTGGAGTTTCTAGTTGTGGAGTTTCAAGTTGTGGAGTCTCTAGTTGTGGAGTATCTAGTTGCGGAGTATCTAGTTGCGGAGTTTCTAGTTGCGGAGTTTTTAATAGCGGAGTTTATTGTTGTGGAGTTTCAAGTTGCGGAGTCTCAAGTTGTGGAGTTTCCAGTTGTGGAGTTTTTAGTTGTGGAGTTTCTAGTTGTTGAGTTTCTAGTTGTGGAGTTTCCAGTTGTGGAGGTTTTAGCTCTGGACTTTCTAGACATGAAATTTCTTGTAGCCGAGTCTCTATTTGTGGAGTTCGTAGTTGTGGAGTTTCTAGTTGTGGAGTTTCTGGTTGTGGAGTTTCAAGTTGTGGAGTCTCTAGTTGTGGAGTTTCTAGTTGCGGAGTATCTAGTTGTGGAGTTTCCAGTTGTGGAGTTTCCAGTTGTGGAATTGCGGAGTGTCTGGTTGTGGAGTTTCTAATTGTTGAGTCTCTAGTTGTGGAGTTTCTAGTTGTGGAGTTTCCAGATATTGAGTATCTAGTTGTGGAGTTCCCAGTTTTGAAGTATCTAGTTGTGGAGTTTCCAGTTGTGGAGTATATAGTTGTGGAGTTTCAAGTTGTGGACTTTCTAGTTGCGGAGTTCTAGTTGTGGAGTTTTGAGTTGTGGAGTTTCAGGTTGTGGAGTTTCTAGTTGTAGAGTTTTGAGTTGTGGAGTTTTTACCTGCGGAGTTTCTAGGTGCAGAGTCTCAAGTTGTGGAGTTTCAAGTTGTGGAGTTTTGAGTTGTGGAGTTTCAAGTGTTGGAGTTTCTAGTTGTGGAGTCTCTAGTTGCGGAGTTTCTAGTTGTGAAGTTTCTAGTTGTGGAGTTTCTAGTTGTGGAGTTTCTGGTTGTGGAGTTTCTAGTTGTTGAGTTTCTAGTTGTGAAGTCTCTAGTTTTGCAGTTTCTAGTTGTGGAGTTTCTAGTTGTGGAGTTTCTAGTGGCGGAGTCTCAAGTTGTGGAGTTTCTAGTTGTGGAGTTTCAAGTTGTGGAGTTTTGAGCTGTGGAGTTTCAAGTGTTGGAGTTTCTAGTTGTTGAGTCTCTAGTTGTGGAGTTTCTAGTTGTGGAGTTTCCAGATATGGATTATCTAGTTGTGGAGTTTCCAATTGTGGAGTATCTAGTTGTGGAGTTTCAAGTTGTGGAGTTTCTAGTTGCGGAATTTCTAGTTGCGGAGTTTTTAATAGCGGAGTTTTTAGTTGTGGAGTTTCAAGTTGCGGAGTCTCAAGTTGTGGAGTTTCCAGTTGTGGAGTTTTTAGTTGTGGAGTTTCTAGATATGGAATTTCTAGTTGCCGAGTATCTATTTGTGGAGTTTGTAGTTGTGGAGTTTCTAGTTGTGGAATTTCTAATTGTGGAGTCTCTAGTTGCGGAGTTTCTAGTTGTGGAGTTTCTAGTTGTGGAGTTTCTAGTTGTGGAGTTTGTAGTTGTGGAGTTTCTAGTCGTGGAGTTTAAAGTTGTGGAGTTTCTAGTTGTGGAGTCTCTAGTTGCGGAGTTTCTAGTTGTGAGTTTCTAGTTGTGGAGTTTCTAGTTGTGGAGTTTCTGGATGTGGAGTTTCTAGTTGTGGAGTTTCAAGTTGTGGAGTTTCTAGTTGCGAAGTCACAAGTTGTGGAGTTTCTAGTTGTGTTGTTTCAAGTTGTGGAGTTTTGAGTTGTAGAGTCTCTAGTTGTGGAGTTTCTAGTTGCGGAGTATCTAGTTGTGGAGTTTCCAGTTGTGGAGTTTCCAGTTGTGGAATTGCGGAGTGTCTGGTTGTGGAGTTTCTAATTGTTGAGTTTCTAGTTGTGGAGTTTCGAGTTGTTGAGTCTCTAGTTGTGGAGTTTCTAGTTGTGGAGTTTCCAGATATGGAGTATCTTGTTGTGGAGTTCCCAGTTTTGAAGTATCTAGTTGTGGAGTTTCCAGTTGTGGAGTATCTAGTTGTGGAGTTTCAAGTTGTGGAGTTTCTAGTTGCGGAGTTTCTAGTTGCGGAGTTTTTAACAGCGGAGTTTCTAGTTGTGGAGTTTCAAGTTGCGGAGTCTCAAGTTGTGGAGTTTCCAGTTGTGGAGTTTTTAGTTGTGGAGTTTCTAGTTGTGGAGTTTCTGGTTGTGGAGTTTCTAGTTGTTGAGTTTCTAGTTGTGAAGTCTCTAGTTTTGCAGTTTCTAGTTGTGGAGTTTCTAGTTGTGGAGTTTCAAGTTGTGGAGTTTCTAGTGGCGGAGTCTCAAGTTGTGGAGTTTCTAGTTGTGGAGTTTCAAGTTGTGGAGTTTTGAGCTGTGGAGTTTCAAGTGTTGGAGTTTCTAGTTGTTGAGTCTCTAGTTGTGGAGTTTCTAGTTGAGGAGTTTCCAGATATGGATTATCTAGTTGTGGAGTTTCCAATTGTGGAGTATCTAGTTGTGGAGTTTCAAGTTGTGGAGTTTCTAGTTGCGGAGTTTCTAGTTGCGGAGTTTTTAATAGCGGAGTTTTTAGTTGTGGAGTTTCAAGTTGCGGAGTCTCAAGTTGTGGAGTTTCCAGTTGTGGAGTTTTTAGTTGTGGAGTTTCTAGATATGGAATTTCTAGTTGCCGAGTCTCTATTTGTGGAGTTTGTAGTTGTGGAGTTTCTAGTTGGGGAATTTCTAATTGTGGAGTCTCTAGTTGCGGAGTTTCTAGTTGTGGAGTTTCTAGTTGTGGAGTTTCTAGTTGTGGAGTTTGTAGTTGTGGAGTTTCTAGTTGTGGAGTTTAAAGTTGTGGAGTTTCTTGTTGTGGAGTCTCTAGTTGCGGAGTTTCTAGTTGTGAGTTTCTAGTTGTAGAGTTTCTAGTTGTGGAGTTTCTGGATGTGGAGTTTCTAGTTGTGGAGTTTCAAGTTGTGGAGTTTCTAGTTGCGAAGTCACAAGTTGTGGAGTTTCTAGTTGTGTTGTTTCAAGTTGTGGAGTTTTGAGTTGTGGAGTTTCAATTTGTGGAGTTTCTAGTTGTGGAGTTTCGAGTTGTGGAGTTTCTAGTTGTGGAGTTTCTAGCTGCGGAGTTTCTAGGTGCAGAGTCTCTAGTTTTGGAGTTTCTAGTTGCGAATTCTCTAGTTGAGGAGCCTCTAGTTGTAGAGTTTTTAGTTGTGGAGTTTCTTGTTGTGGAGTTTCAAGTTGTGGAGTTTTTAAATGCGGAGTTTCTAGCTGTGGAGTTTCTAGTTGCAGAGTCTCTGGTTGTGGAGTTTCTAGTTGCGGAATCTCTAGTTGTGGAGTTTTGAGTTGTGGAGTTTCAAGTTGTGGAGTTTCGAGTTGTGGAGTTTCTAGTTGTGAAGTTTCTAGCTGCGGAGTTTCTAGGTGCAGAGTCTCAAGTTGTGGAGTTTCAAGTTGTGGAGTTTTGAGTTGTGGAGTTTCAAGTTGTGGAGTTTCTAGTTGTGAAGTTTCTAGTTGTGGAGTTTCTAGTTGTGGAGTTTCAAGTTGTGGAGTTTCTAGTGGCGGAGTCTCAAGTTGTGGAGTTTCTAGTTGTGGAGTTTCAAGTTGTGGAGTTTTGAGTTGTGGAGTTTCAAGTGTTGGAGTTTCTAGTTGTTGAGTCTCTAGTTGTGGATTTTCCAGATATGGATTATCTAGTTGTGGAGTTTCCAATTGTGGAGTATCTAGTTGTGGAGTATCAAGTTGTGGAGTTTCTAGTTGCGGAGTTTCTAGTTGCGGAGTTTTTAATAGCGGAGTTTTTAGTTGTGGAGTTTCAAGTTGCGGAGTCTCAAGTTGTGGAGTTTCCAGATGTGGAGTTTTTAGTTGTGGAGTTTCTAGTTGTTGAGTTTCTAGTTGTGAAGTCTCTAGTTTTGCAGTTTCTAGTTGTGGAGTTTCTAGATATGGAATTTCTAGTTGCCGAGTCTCTATTTGTGGAGTTTGTAGTTGTGGAGTTTCTAGTTGTGGAATTTTCAATTGTGGAGTCTCTAGTTGCGGAGTTTCTAGTTGTGGAGTTTCTAGTTGTGAAGTTTCTAGTTGTAGAGTTTGTAGTTGTGGAGTTTCTAGTTGTGGAGTTTAAAGTTGTGGAGTTTCTAGTTGTGGAGTCTCTAGTTGCGGAGTTTCTAGTTGTGGAGTTTCTAGTTGTGGAGTTTCTAGTTGTGGAGTTTCTGGATGTGGAGTTTCTAGTTGTGGAGTTTCAAGTTGTGGAGTTTCTAGTTGCGGAGTCACAAGTTGTGGAGTTTCTAGTTGTGTTGTTTCAAGTTGTGGAGTATTGAGTTGTGGAGTTTCAAGTTGTGGAGTTTCTAGTTGCGGAGTTTCTAGTTGCGAAGTTTCAAGTTGTGGAGTTTCAAGTTGCGGAGTCTCAAGCTGTGGAGTTTCTAGTTGTGGAGTTTCCAGTTGTGGAGTTTTGAGTTGTGGAGTTTCTAGTTGCAGAGTCTCTAGTTGTGGAGTTTCAAGTTGTGGAGTCTCTAGTTGTGGAGTTTCTAGTTGCCGAGTTTCCAGTTGTGGAGTATCTAGTAGTGGAGTTTCCAGTTGTGGAGTTTCTAGTTGCGGAGTTTCTAGTTGTGAGTTTCTAGTTGTGGAGTTTCTAGTTGTGGAGTTTCTGGATGTGGAGTTTCTAGTTGTGGAGTTTCAAGTTGTGGAGTTTCTAGTTACGAAGTCACAAGTTGTGGAGTTTCTAGTTGTGTTGTTTCAAGTTGTGGAGTTTTGAGTTGTGGAGTTTCAAGTTGTGGAGTTTCAAGTTGTGGAGTTTCGAGTTGTGGAGTTTCTAGTTGTGGAGTTTCTAGCTGCGGAGTTTCTAGGTGCAGAGTCTCTAGTTTTGGAGTTTCTAGTTGCGAATTCTCTAGTTGAGGAGCCTCTAGTTGTAGAGTTTTTAGTTGTGGAGTTTCTAGTTGTGGAGTTTCAAGTTGTGGAGTTTTTAAATGCGGAGTTTCTAGCTGTGGAGTTTCTAGTTGCAGAGTCTCTGGTTGTGGAGTTTCTAGTTGCGGAATCTCTAGTTGTGGAGTTTCTAGTTGCGGAGTTTCTAGTTGTGGAGTTTCAAGTTGTGGAGTTTCTAGTTGTGGAGTCTCTAGTTGCGGAGTTTCTAGTTGTGAAGTTTCTAGTTGTGGAGTTTCTAGTTTTGAAGTTTCTAGTTGTGGAGTTTCTAGTTGTAGAGTCTCCTGTTGCGGAGTTTCTAGTTGCGGAGTTTCTAGTTTGGGAGTTTCCAGTTGTGGAGTTTCTAGTTGTGGAGTTTCTACTTGTGGAGTCTCAAGTTGTGGAGTTTAAACTTGTGGAGTTTCAAGTTGTGGAGTCTATAGTTGTGGAGTTTCTAGTTGTAGATTTTCTAGTTGTGGAGTATCTAGTTGTGGATTTTCCAGTTGTGGAGTTTCTAGTAGTTCCGTTGCGGAGTATCTAGTTGTTGAGTTTCTAGTTGCAGAGTCTCTAGTTGTGGAGTTTCAAATTGTGGAGTCTCTAGATGTGGAGTTTCTAGTTGTCGAGTTTCCAGTTATGGAGTATCTAGTAGTGGAGTTTCGAGTTGTGGAGTTTCTAGTTGTGGAGTTTCTAGTTGTGGAGTCCCTAGTTGCGGAGTTTCTAGTTGCGAAGTTTCAAGTTGTGGAGTTTCAAGTTGCGGAGTCTCAAGCTGTGGAGTTTCTAGTTGTGGAGTTTCCAGTTGTGGAGTTTTGAGTTGTGGAGTTTCTAGTTGCAGAGTCTCTAGTTGTGGAGTTTCTAGTTGCAGAGTCTCTAGTTGTGGAGTTTCAAGTTGTGGAGTCTCTAGTTGTGGAGTTTCTAGTTGCCGAGTTTTCAGTTGTGGAGTATCTAGTAGTGGAGTTTCCAGTTGTGGAGTCCCTAGTTGTGGAGTTTCTAGTTGCGGAGTCTCAAGCTGTGGAGTTTCAAGTTGTGGAGTTTCTAGGTGTGGAGTCTCAAGTTATGGAGTTTAAAGTTGTGGAGTTTCAAGTTGTGGAGTCTCTAGTTGTGGAGTTTCTAGTTGCAGAGTATCTATTTGTGGAGTTTCCAGTTGTGGAGTTTCTAATTGTGAAGTCGCGGAGTCTCTTTTGTGGAGTTTCTAGTTGTGGAGTTTCTAGTTGAGGAGTTTCAAGTTGAAGAGTTTTTAGTTGTGGAGTGTCTAGTTGTGGAGTTTCCAGTTGTGGAGTTTCGAGTTGTGGAGTTTCTAGTTTTGGAGTTTCTAGTTGTGGAGTTTCTAGTTGTAGAGTCTCCTGTTGCGGAGTTTCTAGTTGCGGAGTTTCTAGTTGGAGAGTTTCCAGTTGTGGAGTTTCTAGTTGTGGAGTTTCTATTTGTGGAGTCTCTAGTTGTGTAGTTTCTAGCTGCGGAGTTTCTAGTTGCGGAGTTTCTATTTGTGGAGTTTCTAGCTGCGGAGTTTCTAGTTGCGGAGTCTCTGGTTGTAGAGTTTCTAGTTGCGGAATCTCTAGTTGTGGAGTTTCTAGTTGTGGAGTTTCTAGTTGTGGAGTTTCTAGTTGTGGAGTTTCTAGTTGTAGAGTTTCTAGTTGTGGAGTTTCTAGTTGTGGAGTCTCTAGTTGCAGAGTTTCTAGTTGTGGAGTTTCTAGTTGTGGAGTTTCAAGTTGTGGAGTCTCTAGTTGTGGAGTATCTAGTTGCGGAGTATCTAGTTGCGGAGTTTCTAGTTGCGGAGTTTTTAATAGCGGAGTTTATTATTGTGGAGTTTCAAGTTGCGGAGTCTCAAGTTGTGGAGTTTCCAGTTGTGGAGTTTTTAGTTGTGGAGTTTCTAGTTGTTGAGTTTCTAGTTGTGGAGTTTCCAGTTGTGGAGGTTTTAGCTCTGGACTTTCTAGACATGAAATTTTTTGTAGCCGAGTCTCTATTTGTGGAGTTCGTAGTTGTGGAGTTTCTAGTTGTGGAGTTTCTAGTTGTGGAGTTTCTAGTTGTGGAGTCTCTAGTTGTGGAGTTTCTAGTTGCGGAGTATCTAGTTGTGGAGTTTCCAGTTGTGGAGTTTCCAGTTGTGGAATTGCGGAGTGTCTGGTTGTGGAGTTTCTAATTGTTGAGTCTCTAGTTGTGGAGTTTCTAGTTGTGGAGTTTCCAGATATTGAGTATCTAGTTGTGGAGTTCCCAGTTTTGAAGTATCTAGTTGTGGAGTTTCCAGTTGTGGAGTATATAGTTGTGGAGTTTCAAGTTGTGGACTTTCTAGTTGCGGAGTTTTAGTTGCGGAGTTTTTAACAGCGGAGTTTCTAGTTGTGGAGTTTCAAGTTGCGGAGTCTCAAGTTGTGGAGTTTCCAGTTGTGGAGTTTTTAGTTGTGGAGTTTCTAGTTGTTGAGTTTCTAGTTGTGGAGTTTCAAGTTGTGGAGTTTCTAGTTGCGGAGTCTCAAGTTGTGGAGTTTCTAGCTTTGGAATTCAAGTTGTGGAGTTTTGAGTTGTGGAGTTTCAAGTTGTGGAGTTTCTAGTTGTGGAGTTTTGAGTTGTGGAGTTTTTACCTGCGGAGTTTCTAGGTGCAGAGTCTCAAGTTGTGGAGTTTCAAGTTGTGGAGTTTTGAGTTGTGGAGTTTCAAGTGTTGGAGTTTCTAGTTGTGGAGTCTCTAGTTGCGGAGTTTCTAGTTGTGAAGTTTCTAGTTGTGGAGTTTCTAGTTGTGGAGTTTCTGGTTGTGGAGTTTCTAGTTGTTGAGTTTCTAGTTGTGAAGTCTCTAGTTTTGCAGTTTCTAGTTGTGGAGTTTCTAGTTGTGGAGTTTCTAGTGGCGGAGTCTCAAGTTGTGGAGTTTCTAGTTGTGGAGTTTCAAGTTGTGGAGTTTTGAGCTGTGGAGTTTCAAGTGTTGGAGTTTCTAGTTGTTGAGTCTCTAGTTGTGGAGTTTCTAGTTGTGGAGTTTCCAGATATGGATTATCTAGTTGTGGAGTTTCCAATTGTGGAGTATCTAGTTGTGGAGTTTCAAGTTGTGGAGTTTCTAGTTGCGGAGTTTCTAGTTGCGGAGTTTTTAATAGCGGAGTTTTTAGTTGTGGAGTTTCAAGTTGCGGAGTCTCAAGTTGTGGAGTTTCCAGTTGTGGAGTTTTTAGTTGTGGAGTTTCTAGATATGGAATTTCTAGTTGCCGAGTCTCTATTTGTGGAGTTTGTAGTTGTGGAGTTTCTAGTTGTGGAATTTCTAATTGTGGAGTCTCTAGTTGCGGAGTTTCTAGTTGTGGAGTTTCTAGTTGTGGAGTTTCTAGTTGTGGAGTTTGTAGTTGTGGAGTTTCTAGTTGTGGAGTTTAAAGTTGTGGAGTTTCTAGTTGTGGAGTCTCTAGTTGCGGAGTTTCTAGTTGTGAGTTTCTAGTTGTGGAGTTTCTAGTTGTGAAGTTTCTGGATGTGGAGTTTCTAGTTGTGGAGTTTCAAGTTGTGGAGTTTCTAGTTGCGAAGTCACAAGTTGTGGAGTTTCTAGTTGTGTTGTTTCAAGTTGTGGAGTTTTGAGTTGTAGAGTCTCTAGTTGTGGAGTTTCTAGTTGCGGAGTATCTAGTTGTGGAGTTTCCAGTTGTGGAGTTTCCAGTTGTGGAATTGCGGAGTGTCTGGTTGTGGAGTTTCTAATTGTTGAGTTTCTAGTTGTGGAGTTTCGAGTTGTTGAGTCTCTAGTTGTGGAGTTTCTAGTTGTGGAGTTTCCAGATATGGAGTATCTTGTTGTGGAGTTCCCAGTTTTGAAGTATCTAGTTGTGGAGTTTCCAGTTGTGGAGTATCTAGTTGTGGAGTTTCAAGTTGTGGAGTTTCTAGTTGCGGAGTTTCTAGTTGCGGAGTTTTTAACAGCGGAGTTTCTAGTTGTGGAGTTTCAAGTTGCGGAGTCTCAAGTTGTGGAGTTTCCAGTTGTGGAGTTTTTAGTTGTGGAGTTTCTAGTTGTGGAGTTTCTGGTTGTGGAGTTTCTAGTTGTTGAGTTTCTAGTTGTGAAGTCTCTAGTTTTGCAGTTTCTAGTTGTGGAGTTTCTAGTTGTGGAGTTTCAAGTTGTGGAGTTTCTAGTGGCGGAGTCTCAAGTTGTGGAGTTTCTAGTTGTGGAGTTTCAAGTTGTGGAGTTTTGAGCTGTGGAGTTTCAAGTGTTGGAGTTTCTTGTTGTTGAGTCTCTAGTTGTGGAGTTTCTAGTTGAGGAGTTTCCAGATATGGATTATCTAGTTGTGGAGTTTCCAATTGTGGAGTATCTAGTTGTGGAGTTTCAAGTTGTGGAGTTTCTAGTTGCGGAGTTTCTAGTTGCGGAGTTTTTAATAGCGGAGTTTTTAGTTGTGGAGTTTCAAGTTGCGGAGTCTCAAGTTGTGGAGTTTCCAGTTGTGGAGTTTTTAGTTGTGGAGTTTCTAGATATGGAATTTCTAGTTGCCGAGTCTCTATTTGTGGAGTTTGTAGTTGTGGAGTTTCTAGTTGGGGAATTTCTAATTGTGGAGTCTCTAGTTGCGGAGTTTCTAGTTGTGGAGTTTGTAGTTGTGGAGTTTCTAGTTGTGGAGTTTAAAGTTGTGGAGTTTCTTGTTGTGGAGTCTCTAGTTGCGGAGTTTCTAGTTGTGAGTTTCTAGTTGTAGAGTTTCTAGTTGTGGAGTTTCTGGATGTGGAGTTTCTAGTTGTGGAGTTTCAAGTTGTGGAGTTTCTAGTTGCGAAGCCACAAGTTGTGGAGTTTCTAGTTGTGTTGTTTCAAGTTGTGGAGTTTTGAGTTGTGGAGTTTCAATTTGTGGAGTTTCTAGTTGTGGAGTTTCGAGTTGTGGAGTTTCTAGTTGTGGAGTTTCTAGCTGCGGAGTTTCTAGGTGCAGAGTCTCTAGTTTTGGAGTTTCTAGTTGCGAATTCTCTAGTTGAGGAGCCTCTAGTTGTAGAGTTTTTAGTTGTGGAGTTTCTAGTTGTGGAGTTTCAAGTTGTGGAGTTTTTAAATGCGGAGTTTCTAGCTGTGGAGTTTCTAGTTGCAGAGTCTCTGGTTGTGGAGTTTCTAGTTGCGGAATCTCTAGTTGTGGAGTTTTGAGTTGTGGAGTTTCAAGTTGTGGAGTTTCGAGTTGTGGAGTTTCTAGTTGTGAAGTTTCTAGCTGCGGAGTTTCTAGGTGCAGAGTCTCAAGTTGTGGAGTTTCAAGTTGTGGAGTTTTGAGTTGTGGAGTTTCAAGTTGTGGAGTTTCTAGTTGTGAAGTTTCTAGTTGTGGAGTTTCTAGTTGTGGAGTTTCAAGTTGTGGAGTTTCTAGTGGCGGAGTCTCAAGTTGTGGAGTTTCTAGTTGTGGAGTTTCAAGTTGTGGAGTTTTGAGTTGTGGAGTTTCAAGTGTTGGAGTTTCTAGTTGTGTAGTCTCTAGTTGTGGATTTTCCAGACATGGATTATCTAGTTGTGGAGTTTCCAATTGTGGAGTATCTAGTTGTGGAGTATCAAGTTGTGGAGTTTCTAGTTGCGGAGTTTCTAGTTGTGGAGTTTTGAGTTGTGGAGTTTTTACCTGCGGAGTTTCTAGGTGCAGAGTCTCAAGTTGTGGAGTTTCAAGTTGTGGAGTTTTGAGTTGTGGAGTTTCAAGTGTTGGAGTTTCTAGTTGTGGAGTCTCTAGTTGCGGAGTTTCTAGTTGTGAAGTTTCTAGTTGTGGAGTTTCTAGTTGTGGAGTTTCTGGTTGTGGAGTTTCTAGTTGTTGAGTTTCTAGTTGTGAAGTCTCTAGTTTTGCAGTTTCTAGTTGTGGAGTTTCTAGTTGTGGAGTTTCTAGTGGCGGAGTCTCAAGTTGTGGAGTTTCTAGTTGTGGAGTTTCAAGTTGTGGAGTTTTGAGCTGTGGAGTTTCAAGTGTTGGAGTTTCTAGTTGTTGAGTCTCTAGTTGTGGAGTTTCTAGTTGTGGAGTTTCCAGATATGGATTATCTAGTTGTGGAGTTTCCAATTGTGGAGTATCTAGTTGTGGAGTTTCAAGTTGTGGAGTTTCTAGTTGCGGAGTTTCTAGTTGCGGAGTTTTTAATAGCGGAGTTTTTAGTTGTGGAGTTTCAAGTTGCGGAGTCTCAAGTTGTGGAGTTTCCAGTTGTGGAGTTTTTAGTTGTGGAGTTTCTAGATATGGAATTTCTAGTTGCCGAGTCTCTATTTGTGGAGTTTGTAGTTGTGGAGTTTCTAGTTGTGGAATTTCTAATTGTGGAGTCTCTAGTTGCGGAGTTTCTAGTTGTGGAGTTTCTAGTTGTGGAGTTTCTAGTTGTGGAGTTTGTAGTTGTGGAGTTTCTAGTTGTGGAGTTTGTAGTTGTGGAGTTTCTAGTTGTGGAGTTTAAAGTTGTGGAGTTTCTAGTTGTGGAGTCTCTAGTTGCGGAGTTTCTAGTTGTGAGTTTCTAGTTGTGGAGTTTCTAGTTGTGGAGTTTCTGGATGTGGAGTTTCTAGTTGTGGAGTTTCAAGTTGTGGAGTTTCTAGTTGCGAAGTCAGAAGTTGTGGAGTTTCTAGTTGTGTTGTTTCAAGTTGTGGAGTTTTGAGTTGTAGAGTCTCTAGTTGTGGAGTTTCTAGTTGCGGAGTATCTAGTTGTGGAGTTTCCAGTTGTGGAGTTTCCAGTTGTGGAATTGCGGAGTGTCTGGTTGTGGAGTTTCTAATTGTTGAGTTTCTAGTTGTGGAGTTTCGAGTTGTTGAGTCTCTAGTTGTGGAGTTTCTAGTTGTGGAGTTTCCAGATATGGAGTATCTTATTGTGGAGTTCCCAGTTTTGAAGTATCTAGTTGTGGAGTTTCCAGTTGTGGAGTATCTAGTTGTGGAGTTTCAAGTTGTGGAGTTTCTAGTTGCGGAGTTTCTAGTTGCGGAGTTTTTAACAGCGGATTTTCTAGTTGTGGAGTTTCAAGTTGCGGAGTCTCAAGTTGTGGAGTTTCCAGTTGTGGAGTTTTTAGTTGTGGAGTTTCTAGTTGTGGAGTTTCTGGTTGTGGAGTTTCTAGTTGTTGAGTTTCTAGTTGTGAAGTCTCTAGTTTTGCAGTTTCTAGTTGTGGAGTTTCTAGTTGTGGAGTTTCAAGTTGTGGAGTTTCTAGTGGCGGAGTCTCAAGTTGTGGAGTTTCTAGTTGTGGAGTTTCAAGTTGTGGAGTTTTGAGCTGTGGAGTTTCAAGTGTTGGAGTTTCTAGTTGTTGAGTCTCTAGTTGTGGAGTTTCTAGTTGAGGAGTTTCCAGATATGGATTATCTAGTTGTGGAGTTTCCAATTGTGGAGTATCTAGTTGTGGAGTTTCAAGTTGTGGAGTTTCTAGTTGCGGAGTTTCTAGTTGCGGAGTTTTTAATAGCGGAGTTTTTAGTTGTGGAGTTTCAAGTTGCGGAGTCTCAAGTTGTGGAGTTTCCAGTTGTGGAGTTTTTAGTTGTGGAGTTTCTAGATATGGAATTTCTAGTTGCCGAGTCTCTATTTGTGGAGTTTGTAGTTGTGGAGTTTCTAGTTGGGGAATTTCTAATTGTGGAGTCTCTAGTTGCGGAGTTTCTAGTTGTGGAGTTTCTAGTTGTGGAGTTTCTAGTTGTGGAGTTTGTAGTTGTGGAGTTTCTAGTTGTGGAGTTTAAAGTTGTGGAGTTTCTTGTTGTGGAGTCTCTAGTTGCGGAGTTTCTAGTTGTGAGTTTCTAGTTGTAGAGTTTCTAGTTGTGGAGTTTCTGGATGTGGAGTTTCTAGTTGTGGAGTTTCAAGTTGTGGAGTTTCTAGTTGCGAAGTCACAAGTTGTGGAGTTTCTAGTTGTGTTGTTTCAAGTTGTGGAGTTTTGAGTTGTGGAGTTTCAATTTGTGGAGTTTCTAGTTGTGGAGTTTCGAGTTGTGGAGTTTCTAGTTGTGGAGTTTCTAGTAGTTCCGTTGCGGAGTATCTAGTTGTTGAGTTTCTAGTTGCAGAGTCTCTAGTTGTGGAGTTTCAAATTGTGGAGTCTCTAGATGTGGAGTTTCTAGTTGTCGAGTTTCCAGTTATGGAGTATCTAGTAGTGGAGTTTCAAGTTGTGGAGTTTCTAGTTGCGGAGTTTCTAGTTGCGGAGTTTTTAACAGCGGAGTTTCTAGTTGTGGAGTTTCAAGTTGCGGAGTCTCAAGTTGTGCAGTTTCCAGTTGTGGAGTTTTTAGTTGTGGAGTTTCTAGTTGTTGAGTTTCTAGTTGTGGAGTTTCAAGTTGTGGAGTTTCTAGTTGCGGAGTCTCAAGTTGTGGAGTTTCTAGCTTTGGAGTTCAAGTTGTGGAGTTTTGAGTTGTGGAGTTTCAAGTTGTGGAGTTTCAAGTTGTGGAGTTTCTAGTTGTGGAATCTCTAGTTGCGGAGTTTCTAGTTGTGAAGTTTCTAGTTGTGGAGTTTCTAGTTGTGGAGTTTCTGGTTGTGGAGTTTCTAGTTGTTGAGTTTATAGTTGTGAAGTCTCTAGTTTTGCAGTTTCTAGTTGTGGAGTTTCTAGTTGTGGAGTTTCTAGTGGCGGAGTCTCAAGTTGTGGAGTTTCTAGTTGTGGAGTTTCAAGTTGTGGAGTTTTGAGCTGTGGAGTTTCAAGTGTTGGAGTTTCTAGTTGTTGAGTCTCTAGTTGTGGAGTTTCTAGTTGTGGAGTTTCCAGATATGGATTATCTAGTTGTGGAGTTTCCAATTGTGGAGTATCTAGTTGTGGAGTTTCAAGTTGTGGAGTTTCTAGTTGCGGAGTTTCTAGTTGCGGAGTTTTTAATAGCGGAGTTTTTAGTTGTGGAGTTTCAAGTTGCGGAGTCTCAAGTTGTGGAGTTTCCAGTTGTGGAGGTTTTAGTTGTGGAGTTTCTACATATAAAATTTCCAGTTGCCGAGTCTCTATTTGTGGAGTTTGTAGTTGTAGAGTTTCTAGTTGTGGAATTTCTGATTGTGGAGTCTCTAGTTGCGGAGTTTCTAGTTGTGGAGTTTCTAGTTGTGGAGTTTAAAGTTGTGGAGTTTCTAGTTGTGGAGTCTCTAGTTGCGGAGTTTCTAGTTGTGAATTTCTAGTTGTGGAGTTTCTAGTTGTGGAGTTTCTGGATGTGGAGTTTCTAGTTGTGGAGTTTCAAGTTGTGGAGTTTCTAGTTGCGGAGTCACAAGTTGTGGAGTTTCTAGTTGTGTTGTTTCAAGTTGTGGAGTTTTGAGTTGTGGAGTTTCAAGTTGTGGAGTTTCTAGTTGTGGAGTTTCGAGTTGTGGAGTTTCTAGTTGTAGAGTTTGTAGCTGCGGAGTTTCTAGGTGCAGAGTCTCTAGTTTTGGAGTTTCTAGTTGCGAATTCTCTAGTTGAGGAGCCTCTAGTTGTAGAGTTTTTAGTTGTGGAGTTTCTAGTTGTGGAGTTTCAAGTTGTGGAGTTTCTAGTTGCGGCGTCTCAAGTTGTGGAGTTTTTAAATGCGGAGTTTCTAGCTGCGGAGTTTCTAGTTGCAGAGTCTCTGGTTGTGGAGTTTCTAGTTGCGGAATCTCTAGTTGTGGAGTTTCTAGTTGTGGAGTTTCTAGTTGTGGAGTTTCCAGTTGTGAAGTTTTTAGCTCTGGACTTTCTAGACATGAAATTTCTTGTAGCCGAGTCTCTATTTGTGGAGTTCGTAGTTGTGGAGTTTCTAGTTGTGGAGTTTCTAGTTGTGGAGTTTCTAGTTGTGGAGTTTCAAGTTGTGGAGTCTCTAGTTGTGGAGTTTCTAGTTGCGGTATATCTAGTTGTGGAGTTTCCAGTTGTGGAGTTTCCAGTTGTGGAATTGCGGAGTGTCTGGTTGTGGAGTTTCTAATTGTTGAGTTTCTAGTTGTGGAGTTTCGAGTTGTTGAGTCTCTAGTTGTGGAGTTTCTAGTTGTGGAGTTTCCAGATATTGAGTATCCAGTTGTGGAGTTCCCAGTTTTGAAGTATCTAGTTGTGGAGTTTCCAGTTGTGGAGTATATAGTTGTGGAGTTTCAAGTTGTGGGGTTTCTAGTTGCGGAGTTTCTAGTTGTGGAGTTTTGAGTTGTGGAGTTTTTACCTGCGGAGTTTCTAGGTGCAGAGTCTCAAGTTGTGGAGTTTCAAGTTGTGGAGTTTTGAGTTGTGGAGTTTCAAGTGTTGGAGTTTCTAGTTGTGGAGTCTCTAGTTGCGGAGTTTCTAGTTGTGAAGTTTCTAGTTGTGGAGTTTCTAGTTGTGGAGTTTCTGGTTGTGGAGTTTCTAGTTGTTGAGTTTCTAGTTGTGAAGTCTCTAGTTTTGCAGTTTCTAGTTGTGGAGTTTCTAGTTGTGGAGTTTCTAGTGGCGGAGTCTCAAGTTGTGGAGTTTCTAGTTGTGGAGTTTCAAGTTGTGGAGTTTTGAGCTGTGGAGTTTCAAGTGTTGGAGTTTCTAGTTGTTGAGTCTCTAGTTGTGGAGTTTCTAGTTGTGGAGTTTCCAGATATGGATTATCTAGTTGTGGAGTTTCCAATTGTGGAGTATCTAGTTGTGGAGTTTCAAGTTGTGGAGTTTCTAGTTGCGGAGTTTCTAGTTGCGGAGTTTTTAATAGCGGAGTTTTTAGTTGTGGAGTTTCAAGTTGCGGAGTCTCAAGTTGTGGAGTTTCCAGTTGTGGAGTTTTTAGTTGTGGAGTTTCTAGATATGGAATTTCTAGTTGCCGAGTCTCTATTTGTGGAGTTTGTAGTTGTGGAGTTTCTAGTTGTGGAATTTCTAATTGTGGAGTCTCTAGTTGCGGAGTTTCTAGTTGTGGAGTTTCTAGTTGTGGAGTTTCTAGTTGTGGAGTTTGTAGTTGTGGAGTTTCTAGTTGTGGAGTTTAAAGTTGTGGAGTTTCTAGTTGTGGAGTCTCTAGTTGCGGAGTTTCTAGTTGTGAGTTTCTAGTTGTGGAGTTTCTAGTTGTGAAGTTTCTGGATGTGGAGTTTCTAGTTGTGGAGTTTCAAGTTGTGGAGTTTCTAGTTGCGAAGTCACAAGTTGTGGAGTTTCTAGTTGTGTTGTTTCAAGTTGTGGAGTTTTGAGTTGTAGAGTCTCTAGTTGTAGAGTTTCTAGTTGCGGAGTATCTAGTTGTGGAGTTTCCAGTTGTGGAGTTTCCAGTTGTGGAATTGCGGAGTGTCTGGTTGTGGAGTTTCTAATTGTTGAGTTTCTAGTTGTGGAGTTTCGAGTTGTTGAGTCTCTAGTTGTGGAGTTTCTAGTTGTGGAGTTTCCAGATATGGAGTATCTTGTTGTGGAGTTCCCAGTTTTGAAGTATCTAGTTGTGGAGTTTCCAGTTGTGGAGTATCTAGTTGTGGAGTTTCAAGTTGTGGAGTTTCTAGTTGCGGAGTTTCTAGTTGCGGAGTTTTTAACAGCGGAGTTTCTAGTTGTGGAGTTTCAAGTTGCGGAGTCTCAAGTTGTGGAGTTTCCAGTTGTGGAGTTTTTAGTTGTGGAGTTTCTAGTTGTGGAGTTTCTGGTTGTGGAGTTTCTAGTTGTTGAGTTTCTAGTTGTGAAGTCTCTAGTTTTGCAGTTTCTAGTTGTGGAGTTTCTAGTTGTGGAGTTTCAAGTTGTGGAGTTTCTAGTGGCGGAGTCTCAAGTTGTGGAGTTTCTAGTTGTGGAGTTTCAAGTTGTGGAGTTTTGAGCTGTGGAGTTTCAAGTGTTGGAGTTTCTAGTTGTTGAGTCTCTAGTTGTGGAGTTTCTAGTTGAGGAGTTTCCAGATATGGATTATCTAGTTGTGGAGTTTCCAATTGTGGAGTATCTAGTTGTGGAGTTTCAAGTTGTGGAGTTTCTAGTTGCGGAGTTTCTAGTTGCGGAGTTTTTAATAGCGGAGTTTTTAGTTGTGGAGTTTCAAGTTGCGGAGTCTCAAGTTGTGGAGTTTCCAGTTGTGGAGTTTTTAGTTGTGGAGTTTCTAGATATGGAATTTCTAGTTGCCGAGTCTCTATTTGTGGAGTTTGTAGTTGTGGAGTTTCTAGTTGGGGAATTTCTAATTGTGGAGTCTCTAGTTGCGGAGTTTCTAGTTGTGGAGTTTGTAGTTGTGGAGTTTCTAGTTGTGGAGTTTAAAGTTGTGGAGTTTCTTGTTGTGGAGTCTCTAGTTGCGGAGTTTCTAGTTGTGAGTTTCTAGTTGTAGAGTTTCTAGTTGTGGAGTTTCTGGATGTGGAGTTTCTAGTTGTGGAGTTTCAAGTTGTGGAGTTTCTAGTTGCGAAGCCACAAGTTGTGGAGTTTCTAGTTGTGTTGTTTCAAGTTGTGGAGTTTTGAGTTGTGGAGTTTCAATTTGTGGAGTTTCTAGTTGTGGAGTTTCGAGTTGTGGAGTTTCTAGTTGTGGAGTTTCTAGCTGCGGAGTTTCTAGGTGCAGAGTCTCTAGTTTTGGAGTTTCTAGTTGCGAATTCTCTAGTTGAGGAGCCTCTAGTTGTAGAGTTTTTAGTTGTGGAGTTTCTAGTTGTGGAGTTTCAAGTTGTGGAGTTTTTAAATGCGGAGTTTCTAGCTGTGGAGTTTCTAGTTGCAGAGTCTCTGGTTGTGGAGTTTCTAGTTGCGGAATCTCTAGTTGTGGAGTTTTGAGTTGTGGAGTTTCAAGTTGTGGAGTTTCGAGTTGTGGAGTTTCTAGTTGTGAAGTTTCTAGCTGCGGAGTTTCTAGGTGCAGAGTCTCAAGTTGTGGAGTTTCAAGTTGTGGAGTTTTGAGTTGTGGAGTTTCAAGTTGTGGAGTTTCTAGTTGTGAAGTTTCTAGTTGTGGAGTTTCTAGTTGTGGAGTTTCAAGTTGTGGAGTTTCTAGTGGCGGAGTCTCAAGTTGTGGAGTTTCTAGTTGTGGAGTTTCAAGTTGTGGAGTTTTGAGTTGTGGAGTTTCAAGTGTTGGAGTTTCTAGTTGTGTAGTCTCTAGTTGTGGATTTTCCAGACATGGATTATCTAGTTGTGGAGTTTCCAATTGTGGAGTATCTAGTTGTGGAGTATCAAGTTGTGGAGCTTCTAGTTGCGGAGTTTCTAGTTGTGGAGTTTTGAGTTGTGGAGTTTTTACCTGCGGAGTTTCTAGGTGCAGAGTCTCAAGTTGTGGAGTTTCAAGTTGTGGAGTTTTGAGTTGTGGAGTTTCAAGTGTTGGAGTTTCTAGTTGTGGAGTCTCTAGTTGCGGAGTTTCTAGTTGTGAAGTTTCTAGTTGTGGAGTTTCTAGTTGTGGAGTTTCTGGTTGTGGAGTTTCTAGTTGTTGAGTTTCTAGTTGTGAAGTCTCTAGTTTTGCAGTTTCTAGTTGTGGAGTTTCTAGTTGTGGAGTTTCTAGTGGCGGAGTCTCAAGTTGTGGAGTTTCTAGTTGTGGAGTTTCAAGTTGTGGAGTTTTGAGCTGTGGAGTTTCAAGTGTTGGAGTTTCTAGTTGTTGAGTCTCTAGTTGTGGAGTTTCTAGTTGTGGAGTTTCCAGATATGGATTATCTAGTTGTGGAGTTTCCAATTGTGGAGTATCTAGTTGTGGAGTTTCAAGTTGTGGAGTTTCTAGTTGCGGAGTTTCTAGTTGCGGAGTTTTTAATAGCGGAGTTTTTAGTTGTGGAGTTTCAAGTTGCGGAGTCTCAAGTTGTGGAGTTTCCAGTTGTGGAGTTTTTAGTTGTGGAGTTTCTAGATATGGAATTTCTAGTTGCCGAGTCTCTATTTGTGGAGTTTGTAGTTGTGGAGTTTCTAGTTGTGGAATTTCTAATTGTGGAGTCTCTAGTTGCGGAGTTTCTAGTTGTGGAGTTTCTAGTTGTGGAGTTTCTAGTTGTGGAGTTTGTAGTTGTGGAGTTTCTAGTTGTGGAGTTTGTAGTTGTGGAGTTTCTAGTTGTGGAGTTTAAAGTTGTGGAGTTTCTAGTTGTGGAGTCTCTAGTTGCGGAGTTTCTAGTTGTGAGTTTCTAGTTGTGGAGTTTCTAGTTGTGGAGTTTCTGGATGTGGAGTTTCTAGTTGTGGAGTTTCAAGTTGTGGAGTTTCTAGTTGCGAAGTCAGAAGTTGTGGAGTTTCTAGTTGTGTTGTTTCAAGTTGTGGAGTTTTGAGTTGTAGAGTCTCTAGTTGTGGAGTTTCTAGTTGCGGAGTATCTAGTTGTGGAGTTTCCAGTTGTGGAGTTTCCAGTTGTGGAATTGCGGAGTGTCTGGTTGTGGAGTTTCTAATTGTTGAGTTTCTAGTTGTGGAGTTTCGAGTTGTTGAGTCTCTAGTTGTGGAGTTTCTAGTTGTGGAGTTTCCAGATATGGAGTATCTTATTGTGGAGTTCCCAGTTTTGAAGTATCTAGTTGTGGAGTTTCCAGTTGTGGAGTATCTAGTTGTGGAGTTTCAAGTTGTGGAGTTTCTAGTTGCGGAGTTTCTAGTTGCGGAGTTTTTAACAGCGGATTTTCTAGTTGTGGAGTTTCAAGTTGCGGAGTCTCAAGTTGTGGAGTTTCCAGTTGTGGAGTTTTTAGTTGTGGAGTTTCTAGTTGTGGAGTTTCTGGTTGTGGAGTTTCTAGTTGTTGAGTTTCTAGTTGTGAAGTCTCTAGTTTTGCAGTTTCTAGTTGTGGAGTTTCTAGTTGTGGAGTTTCAAGTTGTGGAGTTTCTAGTGGCGGAGTCTCAAGTTGTGGAGTTTCTAGTTGTGGAGTTTCAAGTTGTGGAGTTTTGAGCTGTGGAGTTTCAAGTGTTGGAGTTTCTAGTTGTTGAGTCTCTAGTTGTGGAGTTTCTAGTTGAGGAGTTTCCAGATATGGATTATCTAGTTGTGGAGTTTCCAATTGTGGAGTATCTAGTTGTGGAGTTTCAAGTTGTGGAGTTTCTAGTTGCGGAGTTTCTAGTTGCGGAGTTTTTAATAGCGGAGTTTTTAGTTGTGGAGTTTCAAGTTGCGGAGTCTCAAGTTGTGGAGTTTCCAGTTGTGGAGTTTTTAGTTGTGGAGTTTCTAGATATGGAATTTCTAGTTGCCGAGTCTCTATTTGTGGAGTTTGTAGTTGTGGAGTTTCTAGTTGGGGAATTTCTAATTGTGGAGTCTCTAGTTGCGGAGTTTCTAGTTGTGGAGTTTCTAGTTGTGGAGTTTCTAGTTGTGGAGTTTGTAGTTGTGGAGTTTCTAGTTGTGGAGTTTAAAGTTGTGGAGTTTCTTGTTGTGGAGTCTCTAGTTGCGGAGTTTCTAGTTGTGAGTTTCTAGTTGTAGAGTTTCTAGTTGTGGAGTTTCTGGATGTGGAGTTTCTAGTTGTGGAGTTTCAAGTTGTGGAGTTTCTAGTTGCGAAGTCACAAGTTGTGGAGTTTCTAGTTGTGTTGTTTCAAGTTGTGGAGTTTTGAGTTGTGGAGTTTCAATTTGTGGAGTTTCTAGTTGTGGAGTTTCGAGTTGTGGAGTTTCTAGTTGTGGAGTTTCTAGTAGTTCCGTTGCGGAGTATCTAGTTGTTGAGTTTCTAGTTGCAGAGTCTCTAGTTGTGGAGTTTCAAATTGTGGAGTCTCTAGATGTGGAGTTTCTAGTTGTCGAGTTTCCAGTTATGGAGTATCTAGTAGTGGAGTTTCAAGTTGTGGAGTTTCTAGTTGCGGAGTTTCTAGTTGCGGAGTTTTTAACAGCGGAGTTTCTAGTTGTGGAGTTTCAAGTTGCGGAGTCTCAAGTTGTGCAGTTTCCAGTTGTGGAGTTTTTAGTTGTGGAGTTTCTAGTTGTTGAGTTTCTAGTTGTGGAGTTTCAAGTTGTGGAGTTTCTAGTTGCGGAGTCTCAAGTTGTGGAGTTTCTAGCTTTGGAGTTCAAGTTGTGGAGTTTTGAGTTGTGGAGTTTCAAGTTGTGGAGTTTCAAGTTGTGGAGTTTCTAGTTGTGGAATCTCTAGTTGCGGAGTTTCTAGTTGTGAAGTTTCTAGTTGTGGAGTTTCTAGTTGTGGAGTTTCTGGTTGTGGAGTTTCTAGTTGTTGAGTTTATAGTTGTGAAGTCTCTAGTTTTGCAGTTTCTAGTTGTGGAGTTTCTAGTTGTGGAGTTTCTAGTGGCGGAGTCTCAAGTTGTGGAGTTTCTAGTTGTGGAGTTTCAAGTTGTGGAGTTTTGAGCTGTGGAGTTTCAAGTGTTGGAGTTTCTAGTTGTTGAGTCTCTAGTTGTGGAGTTTCTAGTTGTGGAGTTTCCAGATATGGATTATCTAGTTGTGGAGTTTCCAATTGTGGAGTATCTAGTTGTGGAGTTTCAAGTTGTGGAGTTTCTAGTTGCGGAGTTTCTAGTTGCGGAGTTTTTAATAGCGGAGTTTTTAGTTGTGGAGTTTCAAGTTGCGGAGTCTCAAGTTGTGGAGTTTCCAGTTGTGGAGGTTTTAGTTGTGGAGTTTCTACATATAAAATTTCCAGTTGCCGAGTCTCTATTTGTGGAGTTTGTAGTTGTAGAGTTTCTAGTTGTGGAATTTCTAATTGTGGAGTCTCTAGTTGCGGAGTTTCTAGTTGTGGAGTTTCTAGTTGTGGAGTTTAAAGTTGTGGAGTTTCTAGTTGTGGAGTCTCTAGTTGCGGAGTTTCTAGTTGTGAATTTCTAGTTGTGGAGTTTCTAGTTGTGGAGTTTCTGGATGTGGAGTTTCTAGTTGTGGAGTTTCAAGTTGTGGAGTTTCTAGTTGCGGAGTCACAAGTTGTGGAGTTTCTAGTTGTGTTGTTTCAAGTTGTGGAGTTTTGAGTTGTGGAGTTTCAAGTTGTGGAGTTTCTAGTTGTGGAGTTTCGAGTTGTGGAGTTTCTAGTTGTAGAGTTTGTAGCTGCGGAGTTTCTAGGTGCAGAGTCTCTAGTTTTGGAGTTTCTAGTTGCGAATTCTCTAGTTGAGGAGCCTCTAGTTGTAGAGTTTTTAGTTGTGGAGTTTCTAGTTGTGGAGTTTCAAGTTGTGGAGTTTCTAGTTGCGGCGTCTCAAGTTGTGGAGTTTTTAAATGCGGAGTTTCTAGCTGCGGAGTTTCTAGTTGCAGAGTCTCTGGTTGTGGAGTTTCTAGTTGCGGAATCTCTAGTTGTGGAGTTTCTAGTTGTGGAGTTTCTAGTTGTGGAGTTTCCAGTTGTGAAGTTTTTAGCTCTGGACTTTCTAGACATGAAATTTCTTGTAGCCGAGTCTCTATTTGTGGAGTTCGTAGTTGTGGAGTTTCTAGTTGTGGAGTTTCTAGTTGTGGAGTTTCTAGTTGTGGAGTTTCAAGTTGTGGAGTCTCTAGTTGTGGAGTTTCTAGTTGCGGTATATCTAGTTGTGGAGTTTCCAGTTGTGGAGTTTCCAGTTGTGGAATTGCGGAGTGTCTGGTTGTGGAGTTTCTAATTGTTGAGTTTCTAGTTGTGGAGTTTCGAGTTGTTGAGTCTCTAGTTGTGGAGTTTCTAGTTGTGGAGTTTCCAGATATTGAGTATCCAGTTGTGGAGTTCCCAGTTTTGAAGTATCTAGTTGTGGAGTTTCCAGTTGTGGAGTATATAGTTGTGGAGTTTCAAGTTGTGGGGTTTCTAGTTGCGGAGTTTCTAGTTGCGGAGTTTTTAACAGCGGAGTTTCTAGTTGTGGAGTTTCAAGTTGCGGAGTCTCAAGTTGCGGAGTCTCAAGTTGTGGAGTTTCCAGTTGTGGAGTTTTTAGTTGTGGAGTTTCTAGTTGTTGAGTTTCGAGTTGTGGAGTTTCAAGTTGTGGAGTTTCTAGTTGCGGAGTCTCAAGTTGTGGAGTTTCTAGCTTTGGAATTCAAGTTGTGGAGTTTTGAGTTGTGGAGTTTCAAGTTGTGGAGTTTCTAGTTGTGGAGTTTTGAGTTGTGGAGTTTCTAGTTGTGGAGTTTCTACCTGCGGAGTTTCTAGGTGCAGAGTCTCAAGTTGTGGAGTTTCAAGTTGTGGAGTTTTGAGTTGTGGAGTTTCAAGTTGTGGAGTTTCTAGTTGTGGAGTCTCTAGTTGCGGAGTTTCTAGTTGTGAAGTTTCTAGTTGTGGAGTTTCTAGTTGTGGAGTTTCTGGTTGTGGAGTTTCTAGTTGTTGAGTTTCTAGTTGTGAAGTCTCTAGTTTTGCAGTTTCTAGTTGTGGAGTTTCTAGTTGTGGAGTTTTAAGTTGTGGAGTTTCTAGTGGCGGAGTCTCAAGTTGTGGAGTTTCTAGTTGTGGAGTTTCAAGTTGTGGAGTTTTGAGCTGTGGAGTTTCAAGTGTTGGAGTTTCTAGTTGTTGAGTCTCTAGTTGTGGAGTTTCTAGTTGTGGAGTTTCCAGATATGGATTATCTAGTTGTGGAGTTTCCAATTGTGGAGTATCTAGTTGTGGAGTTTCAAGTTGTGGAGTTTCTAGTTGCGGAGTTTCTAGTTGCGGAGTTTTTAATAGCGGAGTTTTTAGTTGTGGAGTTTCAAGTTGCGGAGTCTCAAGTTGTGGAGTTTCCAGTTGTGGAGTTTTTAGTTGTGGAGTTTCTAGATATGGAATTTCTAGTTGCCGAGTCTCTATTTGTGGAGTTTGTAGTTGTGGAGTTTCTAGTTGTGGAATTTCTAATTGTGGAGTCTCTAGTTGCGGAGTTTCTAGTTGTGGAGTTTCTAGTTGTGGAGTTTCTAGTTGTGGAGTTTGTAGTTGTGGAGTCTCTAGTTGTGGAGTTTAAAGTTGTGGAGTTTCTAGTTGTGGAGTCTCTAGTTGCGGAGTTTCTAGTTGTGAGTTTCTAGTTGTGGAGTTTCTAGTTGTGGAGTTTCTGGATGTGGAGTTTCTAGTTGTGGAGTTTCAAGTTGTGGAGTTTCTAGTTGCGAAGTCACAAGTTGTGGAGTTTCTAGTTGTGTTGTTTCAAGTTGTGGAGTTTTGAGTTGTGGAGTTTCAAGTTGTGGAGTTTCTAGTTGTGGAGTTTCGAGTTGTGGAGTTTCTAGTTGTGGAGTTTCTAGCTGCGGAGTTTCTAGGTGCAGAGTCTCTAGTTTTGGAGTTTCTAGTTGCGAATTCTCTAGTTGAGGAGCCTCTAGTTGTAGAGTTTTTAGTTGTGGAGTTTCTAGTTGTGGAGTTTCAAGTTGTGGAGTTTTTAAATGCGGAGTTTCTAGCTGTGGAGTTTCTAGTTGCAGAGTCTCTGGTTGTGGAGTTTCTAGTTGCGGAATCTCTAGTTGTGGAGTTTCTAGTTGCGGAGTTTCTAGTTGTGGAGTTTCAAGTTGTGGAGTTTCTAGTTGTGGAGTCTCTAGTTGCGGAGTTTCTAGTTGTGAAGTTTCTAGTTGTGGAGTTTCTAGTTTTGAAGTTTCTAGTTGTGGAGTTTCTAGTTGTAGAGTCTCCTGTTGCGGAGTTTCTAGTTGTGGAGTTTCTAGTTGGGGAGTTTCCAGTTGTGGAGTTTCTAGTTGTGGAGTTTCTACTTGTGGAGTCTCAAGTTGTGGAGTTTAAACTTGTGGAGTTTCAAGTTATGGAGTCTATAGTTGTGGAGTTTCTAGTTGTAGATTTTCTAGTTGTGGAGTATCTAGTTGTGGATTTTCCAGTTGTGGAGTTTCTAGTAGTTCCGTTGCGGAGTATGTAGTTGTTGAGTTTCTAGTTGCAGAGTCTCTAGTTGTGGAGTTTCAAATTGTGGAGTCTCTAGATGTGGAGTTTCTAGTTGTCGAGTTTCCAGTTATGGAGTATCTAGTAGTGGAGTTTCGAGTTGTGGAGTTTCTAGTTGTGGAGTTTCTAGTTGTGGAGTCCCTAGTTGCGGAGTTTCTAGTTGCGAAGTTTCAAGTTGTGGAGTTTCAAGTTGCGGAGTCTCAAGCTGTGGAGTTTCTAGTTGTGGAGTTTCCAGTTGTGGAGTTTTGAGTTGTGGAGTTTCTAGTTGCAGAGTCTCTAGTTGTGGAGTTTCAAGTTGTGGAGTCTCTAGTTGTGGAGTTTCTAGTTGCCGAGTTTCCAGTTGTGGAGTATCTAGTAGTGGAGTTTCCAGTTGTGGAGTTTCTAGTTGCGGAGTTTCTAGTTGTGAGTTTCTAGTTGTGGAGTTTCTAGTTGTGGAGTTTCTGGATGTGGAGTTTCTAGTTGTGGAGTTTCAAGTTGTGGAGTTTCTAGTTGCGAAGTCACAAGTTGTGGAGTTTCTAGTTGTGTTGTTTCAAGTTGTGGAGTTTTGAGTTGTGGAGTTTCAAGTTGTGGAGTTTCAAGTTGTGGAGTTTCGAGTTGTGGAGTTTCTAGTTGTGGAGTTTCTAGCTGCGGAGTTTCTAGGTGCAGAGTCTCTAGTTTTGGAGTTTCTAGTTGCGAATTCTCTAGTTGAGGAGCCTCTAGTTGTAGAGTTTTTAGTTATGGAGTTTCTAGTTGTGGAGTTTCAAGTTGTGGAGTTTTTAAATGCGGAGTTTCTAGCTGTGGAGTTTCTAGTTGCAGAGTCTCTGGTTGTGGAGTTTCTAGTTGCGGAATCTCTAGTTGTGGAGTTTCTAGTTGCGGAGTTTCTAGTTGTGGAGTTTCAAGTTGTGGAGTTTCTAGTTGTGGAGTCTCTAGTTGCGGAGTTTCTAGTTGTGAAGTTTCTAGTTGTGGAGTTTCTAGTTTTGAAGTTTCTAGTTGTGGAGTTTCTAGTTGTAGAGTCTCCTGTTGCGGAGTTTCTAGTTGCGGAGTTTCTAGTTGGGGAGTTTCCAGTTGTGGAGTTTCTAGTTGTGGAGTTTCTACTTGTGGAGTCTCAAGTTGTGGAGTTTAAACTTGTGGAGTTTCAAGTTGTGGAGTCTATAGTTGTGGAGTTTCTAGTTGTAGATTTTCTAGTTGTGGAGTATCTAGTTGTGGATTTTCCAGTTGTGGAGTTTCTAGTAGTTCCGTTGCGGAGTATCTAGTTGTTGAGTTTCTAGTTGCAGAGTCTCTAGTTGTGGAGTTTCAAATTGTGGAGTCTCTAGATGTGGAGTTTCTAGTTGTCGAGTTTCCAGTTATGGAGTATCTAGTAGTGGAGTTTCGAGTTGTGGAGTTTCTAGTTGTGGAGTTTCTAGTTGTGGAGTCCCTAGTTGCGGAGTTTCTAGTTGCGAAGTTTCAAGTTGTGGAGTTTCAAGTTGCGGAGTCTCAAGTTGTGGAGTTTCTAGTAGTGGAGTTTCAAGTTGTGGAGTTTTGAGTTGTGGAGTTTCAAGTGTTGGAGTTTCTAGTTGTTGAGTCTCTAGTTGTGGAGTTTCCAGATATGGATTATCTAGTTGTGGAGTTTCCAATTGTGGAGTATCTAGTTGTGGAGTTTCAAGTTGTGGAGTTTCTAGTTGCGGAGTTTCTAGTTGCGGAGTTTTTAATAGCGGAGTTTTTAGTTGTGGAGTTTCAAGTTGCGGAGGCTCAAGTTGTGGAGTTTCCAGATGTGGAGTTTTTAGTTGTGGAGTTTCTAGTTGTTGAGTTTCTAGTTGTGAAGTCTCTAGTTTTGCAGTTTCTAGTTGTGGAGTTTCTAGATATGGAATTTCTAGTTGCCGAGTCTCTATTTGTGGAGTTTGTAGTTGTGGAGTTTCTAGATATGGAATTTCTAGTTGCCGAGTGTCTATTTGTGGAGTTTGTAGTTGTGGAGTTTCTAGTTGTGGAATTTTCAATTGTGGAGTCTCTAATTGCGGAGTTTCTAGTTGTGGAGTTTCTAGTTGTGGAGTTTCTAGTTGTAGAGTTTGTAGTTGGGGAGTGTCTAGTTGTGGAGTTTAAAGTTGTGGAGTTTCTAGTTGTGGAGTCTCTAGTTGCGGAGTTTCTAGTTGTGGAGTTTCTAGTTGTGGAGTTTCTAGTTGTGGAGTTTCTGGATGTGGAGTTTCTAGTTGTGGAGTTTCAAGTTGTGGAGTTTCTAGTTGCGGAGTCACAAGTTGTGGAGTTTCTAGTTGTGTTGTTTCAAGTTGTGGAGTTTTGAGTTGTGGAGTTTCAAGTTGTGGAGTTTCTAGTTGTGGAGTTTCGAGTTGTGGAGTTTCTAGTTGTGGAGTTTCTAGCTGCGGAGTTTCTAGGTGCAGAGTCTCTAGTTTTGGAGTTTCTAGTTGCGAATTCTCTAGTTGAGGAGCCTCTAGTTGTAGAGTTTTTAGTTGTGGAGTTTCTAGTTGTGGAGTTTCAAGTTGTGGAGTTTCTAGTTGCAGAGTCTCTGGTTGTGGAGTTTCTAGTTGCGGAATCTCTAGTTGTGGAGTTTCTAGTTGTGGAGTTTCTAGTTGTGGAGTTTCCAGTTGTGGAGTTTTTAGCTCTGGACTTCCTAGACATGAAATTTCTTGTAGCCGGGTCTTTATATGTGGAGTTCGTAGTTGTGGAGTTTCTAGTTGTGGAGTTTCTAGTTGTGAAGTCTCTTGTTGCAGAGTTTCTAGTTGTGGAGTTTCTAGTTGTGGAGTTTCAAGTTGTAGAGTCTCTAGTTGTGGAGTTTCTAGTTGCGGAGTATCTAGTTGTGGAGTTTCCAGTTGTGGAGTTTCCAGTTGTGGAATTGTGGAGTGTCTGGTTGTGGAGTTTCTAATTGTTGAGTTTCTAGTTGTGGAGTTTCGAGTTGTTGAGTCTCTAGTTGTGGAGTTTCTAGTTGTGGAGTTTCCAGATATGGAGTATCTTGTTGTGGAGTTCCCAGTTTTGAAGTATCTAGTTGTGGAGTTTCCAGTTGTGGAGTATCTAGTTGTGGAGTTTCAAGTTGTGGAGTTTCTAGTTGCGGAGTTTCTAGTTGCGGAGTTTTTAACAGCGGAGTTTCTAGTTGTGGAGTTTCAAGTTGCGGAGTCTCAAGTTGTGGAGTTTCCAGTTGTGGAGTTTTTAGTTGTGGAGTTTCTAGTTGTTGAGTTTCTAGTTGTGGAGTTTCAAGTTGTGGAGTTTCTAGTTGCGGAGTCTCAAGTTGTGGAGTTTCTAGCTTTGGAGTTCAAGTTGTGGAGTTTTGAGTTGTGGAGTTTCAAGTTGTGGAGTTTCAAGTTGTGGAGTTTCTAGTTGTGGAATCTCTAGTTGCGGAGTTTCTAGTTGTGAAGTTTCTAGTTGTGGAGTTTCTAGTTGTGGAGTTTCTGGTTGTGGAGTTTCTAGTTGTTGAGTTTATAGTTGTGAAGTCTCTAGTTTTGCAGTTTCTAGTTGTGGAGTTTCTAGTTGTGGAGTTTCTAGTGGCGGAGTCTCAAGTTGTGGAGTTTCTAGTTGTGGAGTTTCAAGTTGTGGAGTTTTGAGCTGTGGAGTTTCAAGTGTTGGAGTTTCTAGTTGTTGAGTCTCTAGTTGTGGAGTTTCTAGTTGTGGAGTTTCCAGATATGGATTATCTAGTTGTGGAGTTTCCAATTGTGGAGTATCTAGTTGTGGAGTTTCAAGTTGTGGAGTTTCTAGTTGCGGAGTTTCTAGTTGCGGAGTTTTTAATAGCGGAGTTTTTAGTTGTGGAGTTTCAAGTTGCGGAGTCTCAAGTTGTGGAGTTTCCAGTTGTGGAGGTTTTAGTTGTGGAGTTTCTACATATAAAATTTCCAGTTGCCGAGTCTCTATTTGTGGAGTTTGTAGTTGTAGAGTTTCTAGTTGTGGAATTTCTAATTGTGGAGTCTCTAGTTGCGGAGTTTCTAGTTGTGGAGTTTCTAGTTGTGGAGTTTAAAGTTGTGGAGTTTCTAGTTGTGGAGTCTCTAGTTGCGGAGTTTCTAGTTGTGAGTTTCTAGTTGTGGAGTTTCTAGTTGTGGAGTTTCTGGATGTGGAGTTTCTAGTTGTGGAGTTTCAAGTTGTGGAGTTTCTAGTTGCGGAGTCACAAGTTGTGGAGTTTCTAGTTGTGTTGTTTCAAGTTGTGGAGTTTTGAGTTGTGGAGTTTCAAGTTGTGGAGTTTCTAGTTGTGGAGTTTCGAGTTGTGGAGTTTCTAGTTGTAGAGTTTGTAGCTGCGGAGTTTCTAGGTGCAGAGTCTCTAGTTTTGGAGTTTCTAGTTGCGAATTCTCTAGTTGAGGAGCCTCTAGTTGTAGAGTTTTTAGTTGTGGAGTTTCTAGTTGTGGAGTTTCAAGTTGTGGAGTTTCTAGTTGCGGCGTCTCAAGTTGTGGAGTTTTTAAATGCGGAGTTTCTAGCTGCGGAGTTTCTAGTTGCAGAGTCTCTGGTTGTGGAGTTTCTAGTTGCGGAATCTCTAGTTGTGGAGTTTCTAGTTGTGGAGTTTCTAGTTGTGGAGTTTCCAGTTGTGGAGTTTTTAGCTCTGGACTTTCTAGACATGAAATTTCTTGTAGCCGAGTCTCTATTTGTGGAGTTCGTAGTTGTGGAGTTTCTAGTTGTGGAGTTTCTAGTTGTGGAGTTTCTAGTTGTGGAGTTTCAAGTTGTGGAGTCTCTAGTTGTGGAGTTTCTAGTTGCGGTATATCTAGTTGTGGAGTTTCCAGTTGTGGAGTTTCTAGTTGCAGAGTCTCTAGTTGTGGAGTTTCAAGTTGTGGAGTCTCTAGTTGTGGAGTTTCTAGTTGCCGAGTTTCCAGTTGTGGAGTATCTAGTAGTGGAGTTTCCAGTTGTGGAGTTTCTAGTTGCGGAGTTTCTAGTTGTGAGTTTCTAGTTGTGGAGTTTCTAGTTGTGGAGTTTCTGGATGTGGAGTTTCTAGTTGTGGAGTTTCAAGTTGTGGAGTTTCTAGTTGCGAAGTCACAAGTTGTGGAGTTTCTAGTTGTGTTGTTTCAAGTTGTGGAGTTTTGAGTTGTGGAGTTTCAAGTTGTGGAGTTTCAAGTTGTGGAGTTTCGAGTTGTGGAGTTTCTAGTTGTGGAGTTTCTAGCTGCGGAGTTTCTAGGTGCAGAGTCTCTAGTTTTGGAGTTTCTAGTTGCGAATTCTCTAGTTGAGGAGCCTCTAGTTGTAGAGTTTTTAGTTGTGGAGTTTCTAGTTGTGGAGTTTCAAGTTGTGGAGTTTTTAAATGCGGAGTTTCTAGCTGTGGAGTTTCTAGTTGCAGAGTCTCTGGTTGTGGAGTTTCTAGTTGCGGAATCTCTAGTTGTGGAGTTTCTAGTTGCGGAGTTTCTAGTTGTGGAGTTTCAAGTTGTGGAGTTTCTAGTTGTGGAGTCTCTAGTTGCGGAGTTTCTAGTTGTGAAGTTTCTAGTTGTGGAGTTTCTAGTTTTGAAGTTTCTAGTTGTGGAGTTTCTAGTTGTAGAGTCTCCTGTTGCGGAGTTTCTAGTTGCGGAGTTTCTAGTTGGGGAGTTTCCAGTTGTGGAGTTTCTAGTTGTGGAGTTTCTACTTGTGGAGTCTCAAGTTGTGGAGTTTAAACTTGTGGAGTTTCAAGTTGTGGAGTCTATAGTTGTGGAGTTTCTAGTTGTAGATTTTCTAGTTGTGGAGTATCTAGTTGTGGATTTTCCAGTTGTGGAGTTTCTAGTAGTTCCGTTGCGGAGTATCTAGTTGTTGAGTTTCTAGTTGCAGAGTCTCTAGTTGTGGAGTTTCAAATTGTGGAGTCTCTAGATGTGGAGTTTCTAGTTGTCGAGTTTCCAGTTATGGAGTATCTAGTAGTGGAGTTTCGAGTTGTGGAGTTTCTAGTTGTGGAGTTTCTAGTTGTGGAGTCCCTAGTTGCGGAGTTTCTAGTTGCGAAGTTTCAAGTTGTGGAGTTTCAAGTTGCGGAGTCTCAAGTTGTGGAGTTTCTAGTTGTGGAGTTTCAAGTTGTGGAGTTTTGAGTTGTGGAGTTTCAAGTGTTGGAGTTTCTAGTTGTTGAGTCTCTAGTTGTGGAGTTTCCAGATATGGATTATCTAGTTGTGGAGTTTCCAATTGTGGAGTATCTAGTTGTGGAGTTTCAAGTTGTGGAGTTTCTAGTTGCGGAGTTTCTAGTTGCGGAGTTTTTAATAGCGGAGTTTTTAGTTGTGGAGTTTCAAGTTGCGGAGGCTCAAGTTGTGGAGTTTCCAGATGTGGAGTTTTTAGTTGTGGAGTTTCTAGTTGTTGAGTTTCTAGTTGTGAAGTCTCTAGTTTTGCAGTTTCTAGTTGTGGAGTTTCTAGATATGGAATTTCTAGTTGCCGAGTCTCTATTTGTGGAGTTTGTAGTTGTGGAGTTTCTAGATATGGAATTTCTAGTTGCCGAGTGTCTATTTGTGGAGTTTGTAGTTGTGGAGTTTCTAGTTGTGGAATTTTCAATTGTGGAGTCTCTAATTGCGGAGTTTCTAGTTGTGGAGTTTCTAGTTGTGGAGTTTCTAGTTGTAGAGTTTGTAGTTGGGGAGTGTCTAGTTGTGGAGTTTAAAGTTGTGGAGTTTCTAGTTGTGGAGTCTCTAGTTGCGGAGTTTCTAGTTGTGGAGTTTCTAGTTGTGGAGTTTCTGGATGTGGAGTTTCTAGTTGTGGAGTTTCAAGTTGTGGAGTTTCTAGTTGCGGAGTCACAAGTTGTGGAGTTTCTAGTTGTGTTGTTTCAAGTTGTGGAGTTTTGAGTTGTGGAGTTTCAAGTTGTGGAGTTTCTAGTTGTGGAGTTTCGAGTTGTGGAGTTTCTAGTTGTGGAGTTTCTAGCTGCGGAGTTTCTAGGTGCAGAGTCTCTAGTTTTGGAGTTTCTAGTTGCGAATTCTCTAGTTGAGGAGCCTCTAGTTGTAGAGTTTTTAGTTGTGGAGTTTCTAGTTGTGGAGTTTCAAGTTGTGGAGTTTCTAGTTGCAGAGTCTCTGGTTGTGGAGTTTCTAGTTGCGGAATCTCTAGTTGTGGAGTTTCTAGTTGTGGAGTTTCTAGTTGTGGAGTTTCCAGTTGTGGAGTTTTTAGCTCTGGACTTCCTAGACATGAAATTTGTTGTAGCCGGGTCTTTATATGTGGAGTTCGTAGTTGTGGAGTTTCTAGTTGTGGAGTTTCTAGTTGTGAAGTCTCTTGTTGCAGAGTTTCTAGTTGTGGAGTTTCTAGTTGTGGAGTTTCAAGTTGTAGAGTCTCTAGTTGTGGAGTTTCTAGTTGCGGAGTATCTAGTTGTGGAGTTTCCAGTTGTGGAGTTTCCAGTTGTGGAATTGCGGAGTGTCTGGTTGTGGAGTTTCTAATTGTTGAGTTTCTAGTTGTGGAGTTTCGAGTTGTTGAGTCTCTAGTTGTGGAGTTTCTAGTTGTGGAGTTTCCAGATATGGAGTATCTTGTTGTGGAGTTCCCAGTTTTGAAGTATCTAGTTGTGGAGTTTCCAGTTGTGGAGTATCTAGTTGTGGAGTTTCAAGTTGTGGAGTTTCTAGTTGCGGAGTTTCTAGTTGCGGAGTTTTTAACAGCGGAGTTTCTAGTTGTGGAGTTTCAAGTTGCGGAGTCTCAAGTTGTGGAGTTTCCAGTTGTGGAGTTTTTAGTTGTGGAGTTTCTAGTTGTTGAGTTTCTAGTTGTGGAGTTTCAAGTTGTGGAGTTTCTAGTTGCGGAGTCTCAAGTTGTGGAGTTTCTAGCTTTGGAGTTCAAGTTGTGGAGTTTTGAGTTGTGGAGTTTCAAGTTGTGGAGTTTCAAGTTGTGGAGTTTCTAGTTGTGGAATCTCTAGTTGCGGAGTTTCTAGTTGTGAAGTTTCTAGTTGTGGAGTTTCTAGTTGTGGAGTTTCTGGTTGTGGAGTTTCTAGTTGTTGAGTTTATAGTTGTGAAGTCTCTAGTTTTGCAGTTTCTAGTTGTGGAGTTTCTAGTTGTGGAGTTTCTAGTGGCGGAGTCTCAAGTTGTGGAGTTTCTAGTTGTGGAGTTTCAAGTTGTGGAGTTTTGAGCTGTGGAGTTTCAAGTGTTGGAGTTTCTAGTTGTTGAGTCTCTAGTTGTGGAGTTTCTAGTTGTGGAGTTTCCAGATATGGATTATCTAGTTGTGGAGTTTCCAATTGTGGAGTATCTAGTTGTGGAGTTTCAAGTTGTGGAGTTTCTAGTTGCGGAGTTTCTAGTTGCGGAGTTTTTAATAGCGGAGTTTTTAGTTGTGGAGTTTCAAGTTGCGGAGTCTCAAGTTGTGGAGTTTCCAGTTGTGGAGGTTTTAGTTGTGGAGTTTCTACATATAAAATTTCCAGTTGCCGAGTCTCTATTTGTGGAGTTTGTAGTTGTAGAGTTTCTAGTTGTGGAATTTCTAATTGTGGAGTCTCTAGTTGCGGAGTTTCTAGTTGTGGAGTTTCTAGTTGTGGAGTTTAAAGTTGTGGAGTTTCTAGTTGTGGAGTCTCTAGTTGCGGAGTTTCTAGTTGTGAGTTTCTAGTTGTGGAGTTTCTAGTTGTGGAGTTTCTGGATGTGGAGTTTCTAGTTGTGGAGTTTCAAGTTGTGGAGTTTCTAGTTGCGGAGTCACAAGTTGTGGAGTTTCTAGTTGTGTTGTTTCAAGTTGTGGAGTTTTGAGTTGTGGAGTTTCAAGTTGTGGAGTTTCTAGTTGTGGAGTTTCGAGTTGTGGAGTTTCTAGTTGTAGAGTTTGTAGCTGCGGAGTTTCTAGGTGCAGAGTCTCTAGTTTTGGAGTTTCTAGTTGCGAATTCTCTAGTTGAGGAGCCTCTAGTTGTAGAGTTTTTAGTTGTGGAGTTTCTAGTTGTGGAGTTTCAAGTTGTGGAGTTTCTAGTTGCGGCGTCTCAAGTTGTGGAGTTTTTAAATGCGGAGTTTCTAGCTGCGGAGTTTCTAGTTGCAGAGTCTCTGGTTGTGGAGTTTCTAGTTGCGGAATCTCTAGTTGTGGAGTTTCTAGTTGTGGAGTTTCTAGTTGTGGAGTTTCCAGTTGTGGAGTTTTTAGCTCTGGACTTTCTAGACATGAAATTTCTTGTAGCCGAGTCTCTATTTGTGGAGTTCGTAGTTGTGGAGTTTCTAGTTGTGGAGTTTCTAGTTGTGGAGTTTCTAGTTGTGGAGTTTCAAGTTGTGGAGTCTCTAGTTGTGGAGTTTCTAGTTGCGGTATATCTAGTTGTGGAGTTTCCAGTTGTGGAGTTTCCAGTTGTGGAATTGCGGAGTGTCTGGTTGTGGAGTTTCTAATTGTTGAGTTTCTAGTTGTGGAGTTTCGAGTTGTTGAGTCTCTAGTTGTGGAGTTTCTAGTTGTGGAGTTTCCAGATATTGAGTATCCAGTTGTGGAGTTCCCAGTTTTGAAGTATCTAGTTGTGGAGTTTCCAGTTGTGGAGTATATAGTTGTGGAGTTTCAAGTTGTGGAGTTTCTAGTTGCGGAGTTTCTAGTTGCGGAGTTTTTAACAGCGGAGTATCTAGTTGTGGAGTTTCAAGTTGCGGAGTCTCAAGTTGTGGAGTTTCCAGTTGTGGAGTTTTTAGTTGTGGAGTTTCTAGTTGTTGAGTTTCGAGTTGTGGAGTTTCAAGTTGTGGAGTTTCTAGTTGCGGAGTCTCAAGTTGTGGAGTTTCTAGCTTTGGAATTCAAGTTGTGGAGTTTTGAGTTGTGGAGTTTCAAGTTGTGGAGTTTCTAGTTGTGGAGTTTTGAGTTGTGGAGTTTCTAGTTGTGGAGTTTCTACCTGCGGAGTTTCTAGGTGCAGAGTCTCAAGTTGTGGAGTTTCAAGTTGTGGAGTTTTGAGTTGTGGAGTTTCAAGTTGTGGAGTTTCTAGTTGTGGAGTCTCTAGTTGCGGAGTTTCTAGTTGTGAAGTTTCTAGTTGTGGAGTTTCTAGTTGTGGAGTTTCTGGTTGTGGAGTTTCTAGTTGTTGAGTTTCTAGTTGTGAAGTCTCTAGTTTTGCAGTTTCTAGTTGTGGAGTTTCTAGTTGTGGAGTTTCAAGTTGTGGAGTTTCTAGTGGCGGAGTCTCAAGTTGTGGAGTTTCTAGTTGTGGAGTTTCAAGTTGTGGAGTTTTGAGCTGTGGAGTTTCAAGTGTTGCAGTTTCTAGTTGTTGAGTCTCTAGTTGTGGAGTTTCTAGTTGTGGAGTTTCCAGATATGGATTATCTAGTTGTGGAGTTTCCAATTGTGGAGTATCTAGTTGTGGAGTTTCAAGTTGTGGAGTTTCTAGTTGCGGAGTTTCTAGTTGCGGAGTTTTTAATAGCGGAGTTTTTAGTTGTGGAGTTTCAAGTTGCGGAGTCTCAAGTTGTGGAGTTTCCAGTTGTGGAGTTTTTAGTTGTGGAGTTTCTAGATATGGAATTTCTAGTTGCCGAGTCTCTATTTGTGGAGTTTGTAGTTGTGGAGTTTCTAGTTGTGGAATTTCTAATTGTGGAGTCTCTAGTTGCGGAGTTTCTAGTTGTGGAGTTTCTAGTTGTGGAGTTTCTAGTTGTGGAGTTTGTAGTTGTGGAGTCTCTAGTTGTGGAGTTTAAAGTTGTGGAGTTTCTAGTTGTGGAGTCTCTAGTTGCGGAGTTTCTAGTTGTGAGTTTCTAGTTGTGGAGTTTCTAGTTGTGGAGTTTCTGGATGTGGAGTTTCTAGTTGTGGAGTTTCAAGTTGTGGAGTTTCTAGTTGCGAAGTCACAAGTTGTGGAGTTTCTAGTTGTGTTGTTTCAAGTTGTGGAGTTTTGAGTTGTGGAGTTTCAAGTTGTGGAGTTTCTAGTTGTGGAGTTTCGAGTTGTGGAGTTTCTAGTTGTGGAGTTTCTAGCTGCGGAGTTTCTAGGTGCAGAGTCTCTAGTTTTGGAGTTTCTAGTTGCGAATTCTCTAGTTGAGGAGCCTCTAGTTGTAGAGTTTTTAGTTGTGGAGTTTCTAGTTGTGGAGTTTCAAGTTGTGGAGTTTTTAAATGCGGAGTTTCTAGCTGTGGAGTTTCTAGTTGCAGAGTCTCTGGTTGTGGAGTTTCTAGTTGCGGAATCTCTAGTTGTGGAGTTTCTAGTTGCGGAGTTTCTAGTTGTGGAGTTTCAAGTTGTGGAGTTTCTAGTTGTGGAGTCTCTAGTTGCGGAGTTTCTAGTTGTGAAGTTTCTAGTTGTGGAGTTTCTAGTTTTGAAGTTTCTAGTTGTGGAGTTTCTAGTTGTAGAGTCTCCTGTTGCGGAGTTTCTAGTTGCGGAGTTTCTAGTTGGGGAGTTTCCAGTTGTGGAGTTTCTAGTTGTGGAGTTTCTACTTGTGGAGTCTCAAGTTGTGGAGTTTAAACTTGTGGAGTTTCAAGTTGTGGAGTCTATAGTTGTGGAGTTTCTAGTTGTAGATTTTCTAGTTGTGGAGTATCTAGTTGTGGATTTTCCAGTTGTGGAGTTTCTAGTAGTTCCGTTGCGGAGTATCTAGTTGTTGAGTTTCTAGTTGCAGAGTATCTAGTTGTGGAGTTTCAAATTGTGGAGTCTCTAGATGTGGAGTTTCTAGTTGTCGAGTTTCCAGTTATGGAGTATCTAGTAGTGGAGTTTCGAGTTGTGGAGTTTCTAGTTGTGGAGTTTCTAGTTGTGGAGTCCCTAGTTGCGGAGTTTCTAGTTGCGAAGTTTCAAGTTGTGGAGTTTCAAGTTGCGGAGTCTCAAGCTGTGGAGTTTCTAGTTGTGGAGTTTCCAGTTGTGGAGTTTTGAGTTGTGGAGTTTCTAGTTGCAGAGTCTCTAGTTGTGGAGTTTCTAGTTGCAGAGTCTCTAGTTGTGGAGTTTCAAGTTGTGGAGTCTCTAGTTGTGGAGTTTCTAGTTGCCGAGTTTTCAGTTGTGGAGTATCTAGTAGTGGAGTTTCCAGTTGTGGAGTCCCTAGTTGTGGAGTTTCTAGTTGCGGAGTCTCAAGCTGTGGAGTTTCAAGTTGTGGAGTTTCTAGGTGTGGAGTCTCAAGTTATGGAGTTTAAAGTTGTGGAGTTTCAAGTTGTGGAGTCTCTAGTTGTGGAGTTTCTAGTTGCAGAGTATCTATTTGTGGAGTTTCCAGTTGTGGAGTTTCTAATTGTGAAGTCGCGGAGTCTCTTTTGTGGAGTTTCTAGTTGTGGAGTTTCTAGTTGAGGAGTTTCAAGTTGAAGAGTTTTTAGTTGTGGAGTGTCTAGTTGTGGAGTTTCCAGTTGTGGAGTTTCGAGTTGTGGAGTTTCTAGTTTTGGAGTTTCTAGTTGTGGAGTTTCTAGTTGTAGAGTCTCCTGTTGCGGAGTTTCTAGTTGCGGAGTTTCTAGTTGGAGAGTTTCCAGTTGTGGAGTTTCTAGTTGTGGAGTTTCTATTTGTGGAGTCTCTAGTTGTGTAGTTTCTAGCTGCGGAGTTTCTAGTTGCGGAGTTTCTATTTGTGGAGTTTCTAGCTGCGGAGTTTCTAGTTGCGGAGTCTCTGGTTGTGGAGATTCTAGTTGCGGAATCTCTAGTTGTGGAGTTTCTAGTTGTGGAGTTTCTAGTTGTGGAGTTTCTAGTTGTGGAGTTTCTAGTTGTAGAGTTTCTAGTTGTGGAGTTTCTAGTTGTGGAGTCTCTAGTTGCAGAGTTTCTAGTTGTGGAGTTTCTAGTTGTGGAGTTTCAAGTTGTGGAGTCTCTAGTTGTGGAGTATCTAGTTGCGGAGTATCTAGTTGCGGAGTTTCTAGTTGCGGAGTTTTTAATAGCGGAGTTTATTGTTGTGGAGTTTCAAGTTGCGGAGTCTCAAGTTGTGGAGTTTCCAGTTGTGGAGTTTTTAGTTGTGGAGTTTCTAGTTGTTGAGTTTCTAGTTGTGGAGTTTCCAGTTGTGGAGGTTTTAGCTCTGGACTTTCTAGACATGAAATTTCTTGTAGCCGAGTCTCTATTTGTGGAGTTCGTAGTTGTGGAGTTTCTAGTTGTGGAGTTTCTGGTTGTGGAGTTTCAAGTTGTGGAGTCTCTAGTTGTGGAGTTTCAAGTTGTGGAGTTTCTAGTTGCGGAGTTTCTAGTTGCGGAGTTTTTAATAGCGGAGTTTTTAGTTGTGGAGTTTCAAGTTGCGGAGGCTCAAGTTGTGGAGTTTCCAGATGTGGAGTTTTTAGTTGTGGAGTTTCTAGTTGTTGAGTTTCTAGTTGTGAAGTCTCTAGTTTTGCAGTTTCTAGTTGTGGAGTTTCTAGATATGGAATTTCTAGTTGCCGAGTCTCTATTTGTGGAGTTTGTAGTTGTGGAGTTTCTAGATATGGAATTTCTAGTTGCCGAGTGTGTATTTGTGGAGTTTGTAGTTGTGGAGTTTCTAGTTGTGGAATTTTCAATTGTGGAGTCTCTAATTGCGGAGTTTCTAGTTGTGGAGTTTCTAGTTGTGGAGTTTCTAGTTGTAGAGTTTGTAGTTGGGGAGTGTCTAGTTGTGGAGTTTAAAGTTGTGGAGTTTCTAGTTGTGGAGTCTCTAGTTGCGGAGTTTCTAGTTGTGGAGTTTCTAGTTGTGGAGTTTCTGGATGTGGAGTTTCTAGTTGTGGAGTTTCAAGTTGTGGAGTTTCTAGTTGCGGAGTCACAAGTTGTGGAGTTTCTAGTTGTGTTGTTTCAAGTTGTGGAGTTTTGAGTTGTGGAGTTTCAAGTTGTGGAGTTTCTAGTTGTGGAGTTTCGAGTTGTGGAGTTTCTAGTTGTGGAGTTTCTAGCTGCGGAGTTTCTAGGTGCAGAGTCTCTAGTTTTGGAGTTTCTAGTTGCGAATTCTCTAGTTGAGGAGCCTCTAGTTGTAGAGTTTTTAGTTGTGGAGTTTCTAGTTGTGGAGTTTCAAGTTGTGGAGTTTCTAGTTGCAGAGTCTCTGGTTGTGGAGTTTCTAGTTGCGGAATCTCTAGTTGTGGAGTTTCTAGTTGTGGAGTTTCTAGTTGTGGAGTTTCCAGTTGTGGAGTTTTTAGCTCTGGACTTCCTAGACATGAAATTTGTTGTAGCCGGGTCTTTATATGTGGAGTTCGTAGTTGTGGAGTTTCTAGTTGTGGAGTTTCTAGTTGTGAAGTCTCTTGTTGCAGAGTTTCTAGTTGTGGAGTTTCTAGTTGTGGAGTTTCAAGTTGTAGAGTCTCTAGTTGTGGAGTTTCTAGTTGCGGAGTATCTAGTTGTGGAGTTTCCAGTTGTGGAGTTTCCAGTTGTGGAATTGCGGAGTGTCTGGTTGTGGAGTTTCTAATTGTTGAGTTTCTAGTTGTGGAGTTTCGAGTTGTTGAGTCTCTAGTTGTGGAGTTTCTAGTTGTGGAGTTTCCAGATATGGAGTATCTTGTTGTGGAGTTCCCAGTTTTGAAGTATCTAGTTGTGGAGTTTCCAGTTGTGGAGTATCTAGTTGTGGAGTTTCAAGTTGTGGAGTTTCTAGTTGCGGAGTTTCTAGTTGCGGAGTTTTTAACAGCGGAGTTTCTAGTTGTGGAGTTTCAAGTTGCGGAGTCTCAAGTTGTGGAGTTTCCAGTTGTGGAGTTTTTAGTTGTGGAGTTTCTAGTTGTTGAGTTTCTAGTTGTGGAGTTTCAAGTTGTGGAGTTTCTAGTTGCGGAGTCTCAAGTTGTGGAGTTTCTAGCTTTGGAGTTCAAGTTGTGGAGTTTTGAGTTGTGGAGTTTCAAGTTGTGGAGTTTCAAGTTGTGGAGTTTCTAGTTGTGGAATCTCTAGTTGCGGAGTTTCTAGTTGTGAAGTTTCTAGTTGTGGAGTTTCTAGTTGTGGAGTTTCTGGTTGTGGAGTTTCTAGTTGTTGAGTTTATAGTTGTGAAGTCTCTAGTTTTGCAGTTTCTAGTTGTGGAGTTTCTAGTTGTGGAGTTTCTAGTGGCGGAGTCTCAAGTTGTGGAGTTTCTAGTTGTGGAGTTTCAAGTTGTGGAGTTTTGAGCTGTGGAGTTTCAAGTGTTGGAGTTTCTAGTTGTTGAGTCTCTAGTTGTGGAGTTTCTAGTTGTGGAGTTTCCAGATATGGATTATCTAGTTGTGGAGTTTCCAATTGTGGAGTATCTAGTTGTGGAGTTTCAAGTTGTGGAGTTTCTAGTTGCGGAGTTTCTAGTTGCGGAGTTTTTAATAGCGGAGTTTTTAGTTGTGGAGTTTCAAGTTGCGGAGTCTCAAGTTGTGGAGTTTCCAGTTGTGGAGGTTTTAGTTGTGGAGTTTCTACATATAAAATTTCCAGTTGCCGAGTCTCTATTTGTGGAGTTTGTAGTTGTAGAGTTTCTAGTTGTGGAATTTCTAATTGTGGAGTCTCTAGTTGCGGAGTTTCTAGTTGTGGAGTTTCTAGTTGTGGAGTTTAAAGTTGTGGAGTTTCTAGTTGTGGAGTCTCTAGTTGCGGAGTTTCTAGTTGTGAGTTTCTAGTTGTGGAGTTTCTAGTTGTGGAGTTTCTGGATGTGGAGTTTCTAGTTGTGGAGTTTCAAGTTGTGGAGTTTCTAGTTGCGGAGTCACAAGTTGTGGAGTTTCTAGTTGTGGAGTTTCTAGTTGCGGAGTTTCTAGTTGCGAAGTTTCAAGTTGTGGAGTTTCAAGTTGCGGAGTCTCAAGCTGTGGAGTTTCTAGTTGTGGAGTTTCCAGTTGTGGAGTTTTGAGTTGTGGAGTTTCTAGTTGCAGAGTCTCTAGTTGTGGAGTTTCAAGTTGTGGAGTCTCTAGTTGTGGAGTTTCTAGTTGCCGAGTTTCCAGTTGTGGAGTATCTAGTAGTGGAGTTTCCAGTTGTGGAGTTTCTAGTTGCGGAGTTTCTAGTTGTGAGTTTCTAGTTGTGGAGTTTCTAGTTGTGGAGTTTCTGGATGTGGAGTTTCTAGTTGTGGAGTTTCAAGTTGTGGAGTTTCTAGTTACGAAGTCACAAGTTGTGGAGTTTCTAGTTGTGTTGTTTCAAGTTGTGGAGTTTTGAGTTGTGGAGTTTCAAGTTGTGGAGTTTCAAGTTGTGGAGTTTCGAGTTGTGGAGTTTCTAGTTGTGGAGTTTCTAGCTGCGGAGTTTCTAGGTGCAGAGTCTCTAGTTTTGGAGTTTCTAGTTGCGAATTCTCTAGTTGAGGAGCCTCTAGTTGTAGAGTTTTTAGTTTTGGAGTTTCTAGTTGTGGAGTTTCAAGTTGTGGAGTTTTTAAATGCGGAGTTTCTAGCTGTGGAGTTTCTAGTTGCAGAGTCTCTGGTTGTGGAGTTTCTAGTTGCGGAATCTCTAGTTGTGGAGTTTCTAGTTGCGGAGTTTCTAGTTGTGGAGTTTCAAGTTGTGGAGTTTCTAGTTGTGGAGTCTCTAGTTGCGGAGTTTCTAGTTGTGAAGTTTCTAGTTGTGGAGTTTCTAGTTTTGAAGTTTCTAGTTGTGGAGTTTCTAGTTGTAGAGTCTCCTGTTGCGGAGTTTCTAGTTGCGGAGTTTCTAGTTTGGGAGTTTCCAGTTGTGGAGTTTCTAGTTGTGGAGTTTCTACTTGTGGAGTCTCAAGTTGTGGAGTTTAAACTTGTGGAGTTTCAAGTTGTGGAGTCTATAGTTGTGGAGTTTCTAGTTGTAGATTTTCTAGTTGTGGAGTATCTAGTTGTGGATTTTCCAGTTGTGGAGTTTCTAGTAGTTCCGTTGCGGAGTATCTAGTTGTTGAGTTTCTAGTTGCAGAGTCTCTAGTTGTGGAGTTTCAAATTGTGGAGTCTCTAGATGTGGAGTTTCTAGTTGTCGAGTTTCCAGTTATGGAGTATCTAGTAGTGGAGTTTCGAGTTGTGGAGTTTCTAGTTGTGGAGTTTCTAGTTGTGGAGTCCCTAGTTGCGGAGTTTCTAGTTGCGAAGTTTCAAGTTGTGGAGTTTCAAGTTGCGGAGTCTCAAGCTGTGGAGTTTCTAGTTGTGGAGTTTCCAGTTGTGGAGTTTTGAGTTGTGGAGTTTCTAGTTGCAGAGTCTCTAGTTGTGGAGTTTCTAGTTGCAGAGTCTCTAGTTGTGGAGTTTCAAGTTGTGGAGTCTCTAGTTGTGGAGTTTCTAGTTGCCGAGTTTTCAGTTGTGGAGTATCTAGTAGTGGAGTTTCCAGTTGTGGAGTCCCTAGTTGTGGAGTTTCTAGTTGCGGAGTCTCAAGCTGTGGAGTTTCAAGTTGTGGAGTTTCTAGGTGTGGAGTCTCAAGTTATGGAGTTTAAAGTTGTGGAGTTTCAAGTTGTGGAGTCTCTAGTTGTGGAGTTTCTAGTTGCAGAGTATCTATTTGTGGAGTTTCCAGTTGTGGAGTTTCTAATTGTGAAGTCGCGGAGTCTCTTTTGTGGAGTTTCTAGTTGTGGAGTTTCTAGTTGAGGAGTTTCAAGTTGAAGAGTTTTTAGTTGTGGAGTGTCTAGTTGTGGAGTTTCCAGTTGTGGAGTTTCGAGTTGTGGAGTTTCTAGTTTTGGAGTTTCTAGTTGTGGAGTTTCTAGTTGTAGAGTCTCCTGTTGCGGAGTTTCTAGTTGCGGAGTTTCTAGTTGGAGAGTTTCCAGTTGTGGAGTTTCTAGTTGTGGAGTTTCTATTTGTGGAGTCTCTAGTTGTGTAGTTTCTAGCTGCGGAGTTTCTAGTTGCGGAGTTTCTATTTGTGGAGTTTCTAGCTGCGGAGTTTCTAGTTGCGGAGTCTCTGGTTGTAGAGTTTCTAGTTGCGGAATCTCTAGTTGTGGAGTTTCTAGTTGTGGAGTTTCTAGTTGTGGAGTTTCTAGTTGTGGAGTTTCTAGTTGTAGAGTTTCTAGTTGTGGAGTTTCTAGTTGTGGAGTCTCTAGTTGCAGAGTTTCTAGTTGTGGAGTTTCTAGTTGTGGAGTTTCAAGTTGTGGAGTCTCTAGTTGTGGAGTATCTAGTTGCGGAGTATCTAGTTGCGGAGTTTCTAGTTGCGGAGTTTTTAATAGCGGAGTTTATTATTGTGGAGTTTCAAGTTGCGGAGTCTCAAGTTGTGGAGTTTCCAGTTGTGGAGTTTTTAGTTGTGGAGTTTCTAGTTGTTGAGTTTCTAGTTGTGGAGTTTCCAGTTGTGGAGGTTTTAGCTCTGGACTTTCTAGACATGAAATTTTTTGTAGCCGAGTCTCTATTTGTGGAGTTCGTAGTTGTGGAGTTTCTAGTTGTGGAGTTTCTAGTTGTGGAGTTTCTAGTTGTGGAGTCTCTAGTTGTGGAGTTTCTAGTTGCGGAGTATCTAGTTGTGGAGTTTCCAGTTGTGGAGTTTCCAGTTGTGGAATTGCGGAGTGTCTGGTTGTGGAGTTTCTAATTGTTGAGTCTCTAGTTGTGGAGTTTCTAGTTGTGGAGTTTCCAGATATTGAGTATCTAGTTGTGGAGTTCCCAGTTTTGAAGTATCTAGTTGTGGAGTTTCCAGTTGTGGAGTATATAGTTGTGGAGTTTCAAGTTGTGGACTTTCTAGTTGCGGAGTTTTAGTTGCGGAGTTTTTAACAGCGGAGTTTCTAGTTGTGGAGTTTCAAGTTGCGGAGTCTCAAGTTGTGGAGTTTCCAGTTGTGGAGTTTTTAGTTGTGGAGTTTCTAGTTGTTGAGTTTCTAGTTGTGGAGTTTCAAGTTGTGGAGTTTCTAGTTGCGGAGTCTCAAGTTGTGGAGTTTCTAGCTTTGGAATTCAAGTTGTGGAGTTTTGAGTTGTGGAGTTTCAAGTTGTGGAGTTTCTAGTTGTGGAGTTTTGAGTTGTGGAGTTTTTACCTGCGGAGTTTCTAGGTGCAGAGTCTCAAGTTGTGGAGTTTCAAGTTGTGGAGTTTTGAGTTGTGGAGTTTCAAGTGTTGGAGTTTCGAGTTGTGGAGTCTCTAGTTGCGGAGTTTCTAGTTGTGAAGTTTCTAGTTGTGGAGTTTCTAGTTGTGGAGTTTCTGGTTGTGGAGTTTCTAGTTGTTGAGTTTCTAGTTGTGAAGTCTCTAGTTTTGCAGTTTCTAGTTGTGGAGTTTCTAGTTGTGGAGTTTCTAGTGGCGGAGTCTCAAGTTGTGGAGTTTCTAGTTGTGGAGTTTCAAGTTGTGGAGTTTTGAGCTGTGGAGTTTCAAGTGTTGGAGTTTCTAGTTGTTGAGTCTCTAGTTGTGGAGTTTCTAGTTGTGGAGTTTCCAGATATGGATTATCTAGTTGTGGAGTTTCCAATTGTGGAGTATCTAGTTGTGGAGTTTCAAGTTGTGGAGTTTCTAGTTGCGGAGTTTCTAGTTGCGGAGTTTTTAATAGCGGAGTTTTTAGTTGTGGAGTTTCAAGTTGCGGAGTCTCAAGTTGTGGAGTTTCCAGTTGTGGAGTTTTTAGTTGTGGAGTTTCTAGATATGGAATTTCTAGTTGCCGAGTCTCTATTTGTGGAGTTTGTAGTTGTGGAGTTTCTAGTTGTGGAATTTCTAATTGTGGAGTCTCTAGTTGCGGAGTTTCTAGTTGTGGAGTTTCTAGTTGTGGAGTTTCTAGTTGTGGAGTTTGTAGTTGTGGAGTTTCTAGTTGTGGAGTTTAAAGTTGTGGAGTTTCTAGTTGTGGAGTCTCTAGTTGCGGAGTTTCTAGTTGTGAGTTTCTAGTTGTGGAGTTTCTAGTTGTGAAGTTTCTGGATGTGGAGTTTCTAGTTGTGGAGTTTCAAGTTGTGGAGTTTCTAGTTGCGAAGTCACAAGTTGTGGAGTTTCTAGTTGTGTTGTTTCAAGTTGTGGAGTTTTGAGTTGTAGAGTCTCTAGTTGTGGAGTTTCTAGTTGCGGAGTATCTAGTTGTGGAGTTTCCAGTTGTGGAGTTTCCAGTTGTGGAATTGCGGAGTGTCTGGTTGTGGAGTTTCTAATTGTTGAGTTTCTAGTTGTGGAGTTTCGAGTTGTTGAGTCTCTAGTTGTGGAGTTTCTAGTTGTGGAGTTTCCAGATATGGAGTATCTTGTTGTGGAGTTCCCAGTTTTGAAGTATCTAGTTGTGGAGTTTCCAGTTGTGGAGTATCTAGTTGTGGAGTTTCAAGTTGTGGAGTTTCTAGTTGCGGAGTTTCTAGTTGCGGAGTTTTTAACAGCGGAGTTTCTAGTTGTGGAGTTTCAAGTTGCGGAGTCTCAAGTTGTGGAGTTTCCAGTTGTGGAGTTTTTAGTTGTGGAGTTTCTAGTTGTGGAGTTTCTGGTTGTGGAGTTTCTAGTTGTTGAGTTTCTAGTTGTGAAGTCTCTAGTTTTGCAGTTTCTAGTTGTGGAGTTTCTAGTTGTGGAGTTTCAAGTTGTGGAGTTTCTAGTGGCGGAGTCTCAAGTTGTGGAGTTTCTAGTTGTGGAGTTTCAAGTTGTGGAGTTTTGAGCTGTGGAGTTTCAAGTGTTGGAGTTTCTAGTTGTTGAGTCTCTAGTTGTGGAGTTTCTAGTTGAGGAGTTTCCAGATATGGATTATCTAGTTGTGGAGTTTCCAATTGTGGAGTATCTAGTTGTGGAGTTTCAAGTTGTGGAGTTTCTAGTTGCGGAGTTTCTAGTTGCGGAGTTTTTAATAGCGGAGTTTTTAGTTGTGGAGTTTCAAGTTGCGGAGTCTCAAGTTGTGGAGTTTCCAGTTGTGGAGTTTTTAGTTGTGGAGTTTCTAGATATGGAATTTCTAGTTGCCGAGTCTCTATTTGTGGAGTTTGTAGTTGTGGAGTTTCTAGTTGGGGAATTTCTAATTGTGGAGTCTCTAGTTGCGGAGTTTCTAGTTGTGGAGTTTGTAGTTGTGGAGTTTCTAGTTGTGGAGTTTAAAGTTGTGGAGTTTCTTGTTGTGGAGTCTCTAGTTGCGGAGTTTCTAGTTGTGAGTTTCTAGTTGTAGAGTTTCTAGTTGTGGAGTTTCTGGATGTGGAGTTTCTAGTTGTGGAGTTTCAAGTTGTGGAGTTTCTAGTTGCGAAGCCACAAGTTGTGGAGTTTCTAGTTGTGTTGTTTCAAGTTGTGGAGTTTTGAGTTGTGGAGTTTCAATTTGTGGAGTTTCTAGTTGTGGAGTTTCGAGTTGTGGAGTTTCTAGTTGTGGAGTTTCTAGCTGCGGAGTTTCTAGGTGCAGAGTCTCTAGTTTTGGAGTTTCTAGTTGCGAATTCTCTAGTTGAGGAGCCTCTAGTTGTAGAGTTTTTAGTTGTGGAGTTTCTAGTTGTGGAGTTTCAAGTTGTGGAGTTTTTAAATGCGGAGTTTCTAGCTGTGGAGTTTCTAGTTGCAGAGTCTCTGGTTGTGGAGTTTCTAGTTGCGGAATCTCTAGTTGTGGAGTTTTGAGTTGTGGAGTTTCAAGTTGTGGAGTTTCGAGTTGTGGAGTTTCTAGTTGTGAAGTTTCTAGCTGCGGAGTTTCTAGGTGCAGAGTCTCAAGTTGTGGAGTTTCAAGTTGTGGAGTTTTGAGTTGTGGAGTTTCAAGTTGTGGAGTTTCTAGTTGTGAAGTTTCTAGTTGTGGAGTTTCTAGTTGTGGAGTTTCAAGTTGTGGAGTTTCTAGTGGCGGAGTCTCAAGTTGTGGAGTTTCTAGTTGTGGAGTTTCAAGTTGTGGAGTTTTGAGTTGTGGAGTTTCAAGTGTTGGAGTTTCTAGTTGTTGAGTCTCTAGTTGTGGATTTTCCAGACATGGATTATCTAGTTGTGGAGTTTCCAATTGTGGAGTATCTAGTTGTGGAGTATCAAGTTGTGGAGTTTCTAGTTGCGGAGTTTCTAGTTGTGGAGTTTTGAGTTGTGGAGTTTTTACCTGCGGAGTTTCTAGGTGCAGAGTCTCAAGTTGTGGAGTTTCAAGTTGTGGAGTTTTGAGTTGTGGAGTTTCAAGTGTTGGAGTTTCTAGTTGTGGAGTCTCTAGTTGCGGAGTTTCTAGTTGTGAAGTTTCTAGTTGTGGAGTTTCTAGTTGTGGAGTTTCTGGTTGTGGAGTTTCTAGTTGTTGAGTTTCTAGTTGTGAAGTCTCTAGTTTTGCAGTTTCTAGTTGTGGAGTTTCTAGTTGTGGAGTTTCTAGTGGCGGAGTCTCAAGTTGTGGAGTTTCTAGTTGTGGAGTTTCAAGTTGTGGAGTTTTGAGCTGTGGAGTTTCAAGTGTTGGAGTTTCTAGTTGTTGAGTCTCTAGTTGTGGAGTTTCTAGTTGTGGAGTTTCCAGATATGGATTATCTAGTTGTGGAGTTTCCAATTGTGGAGTATCTAGTTGTGGAGTTTCAAGTTGTGGAGTTTCTAGTTGCGGAGTTTCTAGTTGCGGAGTTTTTAATAGCGGAGTTTTTAGTTGTGGAGTTTCAAGTTGCGGAGTCTCAAGTTGTGGAGTTTCCAGTTGTGGAGTTTTTAGTTGTGGAGTTTCTAGATATGGAATTTCTAGTTGCCGAGTCTCTATTTGTGGAGTTTGTAGTTGTGGAGTTTCTAGTTGTGGAATTTCTAATTGTGGAGTCTCTAGTTGCGGAGTTTCTAGTTGTGGAGTTTCTAGTTGTGGAGTTTCTAGTTGTGGAGTTTGTAGTTGTGGAGTTTCTAGTTGTGGAGTTTGTAGTTGTGGAGTTTCTAGTTGTGGAGTTTAAAGTTGTGGAGTTTCTAGTTGTGGAGTCTCTAGTTGCGGAGTTTCTAGTTGTGAGTTTCTAGTTGTGGAGTTTCTAGTTGTGGAGTTTCTGGATGTGGAGTTTCTAGTTGTGGAGTTTCAAGTTGTGGAGTTTCTAGTTGCGAAGTCAGAAGTTGTGGAGTTTCTAGTTGTGTTGTTTCAAGTTGTGGAGTTTTGAGTTGTAGAGTCTCTAGTTGTGGAGTTTCTAGTTGCGGAGTATCTAGTTGTGGAGTTTCCAGTTGTGGAGTTTCCAGTTGTGGAATTGCGGAGTGTCTGGTTGTGGAGTTTCTAATTGTTGAGTTTCTAGTTGTGGAGTTTCGAGTTGTTGAGTCTCTAGTTGTGGAGTTTCTAGTTGTGGAGTTTCCAGATATGGAGTATCTTATTGTGGAGTTCCCAGTTTTGAAGTATCTAGTTGTGGAGTTTCCAGTTGTGGAGTATCTAGTTGTGGAGTTTCAAGTTGTGGAGTTTCTAGTTGCGGAGTTTCTAGTTGCGGAGTTTTTAACAGCGGATTTTCTAGTTGTGGAGTTTCAAGTTGCGGAGTCTCAAGTTGTGGAGTTTCCAGTTGTGGAGTTTTTAGTTGTGGAGTTTCTAGTTGTGGAGTTTCTGGTTGTGGAGTTTCTAGTTGTTGAGTTTCTAGTTGTGAAGTCTCTAGTTTTGCAGTTTCTAGTTGTGGAGTTTCTAGTTGTGGAGTTTCAAGTTGTGGAGTTTCTAGTGGCGGAGTCTCAAGTTGTGGAGTTTCTAGTTGTGGAGTTTCAAGTTGTGGAGTTTTGAGCTGTGGAGTTTCAAGTGTTGGAGTTTCTAGTTGTTGAGTCTCTAGTTGTGGAGTTTCTAGTTGAGGAGTTTCCAGATATGGATTATCTAGTTGTGGAGTTTCCAATTGTGGAGTATCTAGTTGTGGAGTTTCAAGTTGTGGAGTTTCTAGTTGCGGAGTTTCTAGTTGCGGAGTTTTTAATAGCGGAGTTTTTAGTTGTGGAGTTTCAAGTTGCGGAGTCTCAAGTTGTGGAGTTTCCAGTTGTGGAGTTTTTAGTTGTGGAGTTTCTAGATATGGAATTTCTAGTTGCCGAGTCTCTATTTGTGGAGTTTGTAGTTGTGGAGTTTCTAGTTGGGGAATTTCTAATTGTGGAGTCTCTAGTTGCGGAGTTTCTAGTTGTGGAGTTTCTAGTTGTGGAGTTTCTAGTTGTGGAGTTTGTAGTTGTGGAGTTTCTAGTTGTGGAGTTTAAAGTTGTGGAGTTTCTTGTTGTGGAGTCTCTAGTTGCGGAGTTTCTAGTTGTGAGTTTCTAGTTGTAGAGTTTCTAGTTGTGGAGTTTCTGGATGTGGAGTTTCTAGTTGTGGAGTTTCAAGTTGTGGAGTTTCTAGTTGCGAAGTCACAAGTTGTGGAGTTTCTAGTTGTGTTGTTTCAAGTTGTGGAGTTTTGAGTTGTGGAGTTTCAATTTGTGGAGTTTCTAGTTGTGGAGTTTCGAGTTGTGGAGTTTCTAGTTGTGGAGTTTCTAGTAGTTCCGTTGCGGAGTATCTAGTTGTTGAGTTTCTAGTTGCAGAGTCTCTAGTTGTGGAGTTTCAAATTGTGGAGTCTCTAGATGTGGAGTTTCTAGTTGTCGAGTTTCCAGTTATGGAGTATCTAGTAGTGGAGTTTCAAGTTGTGGAGTTTCTAGTTGCGGAGTTTCTAGTTGCGGAGTTTTTAACAGCGGAGTTTCTAGTTGTGGAGTTTCAAGTTGCGGAGTCTCAAGTTGTGCAGTTTCCAGTTGTGGAGTTTTTAGTTGTGGAGTTTCTAGTTGTTGAGTTTCTAGTTGTGGAGTTTCAAGTTGTGGAGTTTCTAGTTGCGGAGTCTCAAGTTGTGGAGTTTCTAGCTTTGGAGTTCAAGTTGTGGAGTTTTGAGTTGTGGAGTTTCAAGTTGTGGAGTTTCAAGTTGTGGAGTTTCTAGTTGTGGAATCTCTAGTTGCGGAGTTTCTAGTTGTGAAGTTTCTAGTTGTGGAGTTTCTAGTTGTGGAGTTTCTGGTTGTGGAGTTTCTAGTTGTTGAGTTTATAGTTGTGAAGTCTCTAGTTTTGCAGTTTCTAGTTGTGGAGTTTCTAGTTGTGGAGTTTCTAGTGGCGGAGTCTCAAGTTGTGGAGTTTCTAGTTGTGGAGTTTCAAGTTGTGGAGTTTTGAGCTGTGGAGTTTCAAGTGTTGGAGTTTCTAGTTGTTGAGTCTCTAGTTGTGGAGTTTCTAGTTGTGGAGTTTCCAGATATGGATTATCTAGTTGTGGAGTTTCCAATTGTGGAGTATCTAGTTGTGGAGTTTCAAGTTGTGGAGTTTCTAGTTGCGGAGTTTCTAGTTGCGGAGTTTTTAATAGCGGAGTTTTTAGTTGTGGAGTTTCAAGTTGCGGAGTCTCAAGTTGTGGAGTTTCCAGTTGTGGAGGTTTTAGTTGTGGAGTTTCTACATATAAAATTTCCAGTTGCCGAGTCTCTATTTGTGGAGTTTGTAGTTGTAGAGTTTCTAGTTGTGGAATTTCTAATTGTGGAGTCTCTAGTTGCGGAGTTTCTAGTTGTGGAGTTTCTAGTTGTGGAGTTTAAAGTTGTGGAGTTTCTAGTTGTGGAGTCTCTAGTTGCGGAGTTTCTAGTTGTGAATTTCTAGTTGTGGAGTTTCTAGTTGTGGAGTTTCTGGATGTGGAGTTTCTAGTTGTGGAGTTTCAAGTTGTGGAGTTTCTAGTTGCGGAGTCACAAGTTGTGGAGTTTCTAGTTGTGTTGTTTCAAGTTGTGGAGTTTTGAGTTGTGGAGTTTCAAGTTGTGGAGTTTCTAGTTGTGGAGTTTCGAGTTGTGGAGTTTCTAGTTGTAGAGTTTGTAGCTGCGGAGTTTCTAGGTGCAGAGTCTCTAGTTTTGGAGTTTCTAGTTGCGAATTCTCTAGTTGAGGAGCCTCTAGTTGTAGAGTTTTTAGTTGTGGAGTTTCTAGTTGTGGAGTTTCAAGTTGTGGAGTTTCTAGTTGCGGCGTCTCAAGTTGTGGAGTTTTTAAATGCGGAGTTTCTAGCTGCGGAGTTTCTAGTTGCAGAGTCTCTGGTTGTGGAGTTTCTAGTTGCGGAATCTCTAGTTGTGGAGTTTCTAGTTGTGGAGTTTCTAGTTGTGGAGTTTCCAGTTGTGAAGTTTTTAGCTCTGGACTTTCTAGACATGAAATTTCTTGTAGCCGAGTCTCTATTTGTGGAGTTCGTAGTTGTGGAGTTTCTAGTTGTGGAGTTTCTAGTTGTGGAGTTTCTAGTTGTGGAGTTTCAAGTTGTGGAGTCTCTAGTTGTGGAGTTTCTAGTTGCGGTATATCTAGTTGTGGAGTTTCCAGTTGTGGAGTTTCCAGTTGTGGAATTGCGGAGTGTCTGGTTGTGGAGTTTCTAATTGTTGAGTTTCTAGTTGTGGAGTTTCGAGTTGTTGAGTCTCTAGTTGTGGAGTTTCTAGTTGTGGAGTTTCCAGATATTGAGTATCCAGTTGTGGAGTTCCCAGTTTTGAAGTATCTAGTTGTGGAGTTTCCAGTTGTGGAGTATATAGTTGTGGAGTTTCAAGTTGTGGGGTTTCTAGTTGCGGAGTTTCTAGTTGCGGAGTTTTTAACAGCGGAGTTTCTAGTTGTGGAGTTTCAAGTTGCGGAGTCTCAAGTTGCGGAGTCTCAAGTTGTGGAGTTTCCAGTTGTGGAGTTTTTAGTTGTGGAGTTTCTAGTTGTTGAGTTTCGAGTTGTGGAGTTTCAAGTTGTGGAGTTTCTAGTTGCGGAGTCTCAAGTTGTGGAGTTTCTAGCTTTGGAATTCAAGTTGTGGAGTTTTGAGTTGTGGAGTTTCAAGTTGTGGAGTTTCTAGTTGTGGAGTTTTGAGTTGTGGAGTTTCTAGTTGTGGAGTTTCTACCTGCGGAGTTTCTAGGTGCAGAGTCTCAAGTTGTGGAGTTTCAAGTTGTGGAGTTTCAAGTTGTGGAGTTTTGAGTTGTGGAGTTTCAAGTGTTGGAGTTTCTAGTTGTGGAGTCTCTAGTTGCGGAGTTTCTATTTGTGAAGTTTCTAGTTGTGGAGTTTCTAGTTGTGGAGTTTCTGGTTGTGGAGTTTCTAGTTGTTGAGTTTCTAGTTGTGAAGTCTCTAGTTTTGCAGTTTCTAGTTGTGGAGTTTCTAGTTGTGGAGTTTCTAGTGGCGGAGTCTCAAGTTGTGGAGTTTCTAGTTGTGGAGTTTCAAGTTGTGGAGTTTTGAGCTGTGGAGTTTCAAGTGTTGGAGTTTCTAGTTGTTGAGTCTCTAGTTGTGGAGTTTCTAGTTGTGGAGTTTCCAGATATGGATTATCTAGTTGTGGAGTTTCCAATTGTGGAGTATCTAGTTGTGGAGTTTCAAGTTGTGGAGTTTCTAGTTGCGGAGTTTCTAGTTGCGGAGTTTTTAATAGCGGAGTTTTTAGTTGTGGAGTTTCAAGTTGCGGAGTCTCAAGTTGTGGAGTTTCCAGTTGTGGAGTTTTTAGTTGTGGAGTTTCTAGATATGGAATTTCTAGTTGCCGAGTCTCTATTTGTGGAGTTTGTAGTTGTGGAGTTTCTAGTTGTGGAATTTCTAATTGTGGAGTCTCTAGTTGCGGAGTTTCTAGTTGTGGAGTTTCTAGTTGTGGAGTTTCTAGTTGTGGAGTTTGTAGTTGTGGAGTTTCTAGTTGTGGAGTTTAAAGTTGTGGAGTTTCTAGTTGTGGAGTCTCTAGTTGCGGAGTTTCTAGTTGTGAGTTTCTAGTTGTGGAGTTTCTAGTTGTGAAGTTTCTGGATGTGGAGTTTCTAGTTGTGGAGTTTCAAGTTGTGGAGTTTCTAGTTGCGAAGTCACAAGTTGTGGAGTTTCTAGTTGTGTTGTTTCAAGTTGTGGAGTTTTGAGTTGTAGAGTCTCTAGTTGTGGAGTTTCTAGTTGCGGAGTATCTAGTTGTGGAGTTTCCAGTTGTGGAGTTTCCAGTTGTGGAATTGCGGAGTGTCTGGTTGTGGAGTTTCTAATTGTTGAGTTTCTAGTTGTGGAGTTTCGAGTTGTTGAGTCTCTAGTTGTGGAGTTTCTAGTTGTGGAGTTTCCAGATATGGAGTATCTTGTTGTGGAGTTCCCAGTTTTGAAGTATCTAGTTGTGGAGTTTCCAGTTGTGGAGTATCTAGTTGTGGAGTTTCAAGTTGTGGAGTTTCTAGTTGCGGAGTTTCTAGTTGCGGAGTTTTTAACAGCGGAGTTTCTAGTTGTGGAGTTTCAAGTTGCGGAGTCTCAAGTTGTGGAGTTTCCAGTTGTGGAGTTTTTAGTTGTGGAGTTTCTAGTTGTGGAGTTTCTGGTTGTGGAGTTTCTAGTTGTTGAGTTTCTAGTTGTGAAGTCTCTAGTTTTGCAGTTTCTAGTTGTGGAGTTTCTAGTTGTGGAGTTTCAAGTTGTGGAGTTTCTAGTGGCGGAGTCTCAAGTTGTGGAGTTTCTAGTTGTGGAGTTTCAAGTTGTGGAGTTTTGAGCTGTGGAGTTTCAAGTGTTGGAGTTTCTAGTTGTTGAGTCTCTAGTTGTGGAGTTTCTAGTTGAGGAGTTTCCAGATATGGATTATCTAGTTGTGGAGTTTCCAATTGTGGAGTATCTAGTTGTGGAGTTTCAAGTTGTGGAGTTTCTAGTTGCGGAGTTTCTAGTTGCGGAGTTTTTAATAGCGGAGTTTTTAGTTGTGGAGTTTCAAGTTGCGGAGTCTCAAGTTGTGGAGTTTCCAGTTGTGGAGTTTTTAGTTGTGGAGTTTCTAGATATGGAATTTCTAGTTGCCGAGTCTCTATTTGTGGAGTTTGTAGTTGTGGAGTTTCTAGTTGGGGAATTTCTAATTGTGGAGTCTCTAGTTGCGGAGTTTCTAGTTGTGGAGTTTGTAGTTGTGGAGTTTCTAGTTGTGGAGTTTAAAGTTGTGGAGTTTCTTGTTGTGGAGTCTCTAGTTGCGGAGTTTCTAGTTGTGAGTTTCTAGTTGTAGAGTTTCTAGTTGTGGAGTTTCTGGATGTGGAGTTTCTAGTTGTGGAGTTTCAAGTTGTGGAGTTTCTAGTTGCGAAGTCACAAGTTGTGGAGTTTCTAGTTGTGTTGTTTCAAGTTGTGGAGTTTTGAGTTGTGGAGTTTCAATTTGTGGAGTTTCTAGTTGTGGAGTTTCGAGTTGTGGAGTTTCTAGTTGTGGAGTTTCTAGCTGCGGAGTTTCTAGGTGCAGAGTCTCTAGTTTTGGAGTTTCTAGTTGCGAATTCTCTAGTTGAGGAGCCTCTAGTTGTAGAGTTTTTAGTTGTGGAGTTTCTAGTTGTGGAGTTTCAAGTTGTGGAGTTTTTAAATGCGGAGTTTCTAGCTGTGGAGTTTCTAGTTGCAGAGTCTCTGGTTGTGGAGTTTCTAGTTGCGGAATCTCTAGTTGTGGAGTTTTGAGTTGTGGAGTTTCAAGTTGTGGAGTTTCGAGTTGTGGAGTTTCTAGTTGTGAAGTTTCTAGCTGCGGAGTTTCTAGGTGCAGAGTCTCAAGTTGTGGAGTTTCAAGTTGTGGAGTTTTGAGTTGTGGAGTTTCAAGTTGTGGAGTTTCTAGTTGTGAAGTTTCTAGTTGTGGAGTTTCTAGTTGTGGAGTTTCAAGTTGTGGAGTTTCTAGTGGCGGAGTCTCAAGTTGTGGAGTTTCTAGTTGTGGAGTTTCAAGTTGTGGAGTTTTGAGTTGTGGAGTTTCAAGTGTTGGAGTTTCTAGTTGTTGAGTCTCTAGTTGTGGATTTTCCAGACATGGATTATCTAGTTGTGGAGTTTCCAATTGTGGAGTATCTAGTTGTGGAGTATCAAGTTGTGGAGTTTCTAGTTGCGGAGTTTCTAGTTGTGGAGTTTTGAGTTGTGGAGTTTTTACCTGCGGAGTTTCTAGGTGCAGAGTCTCAAGTTGTGGAGTTTCAAGTTGTGGAGTTTTGAGTTGTGGAGTTTCAAGTGTTGGAGTTTCTAGTTGTGGAGTCTCTAGTTGCGGAGTTTCTAGTTGTGAAGTTTCTAGTTGTGGAGTTTCTAGTTGTGGAGTTTCTGGTTGTGGAGTTTCTAGTTGTTGAGTTTCTAGTTGTGAAGTCTCTAGTTTTGCAGTTTCTAGTTGTGGAGTTTCTAGTTGTGGAGTTTCTAGTGGCGGAGTCTCAAGTTGTGGAGTTTCTAGTTGTGGAGTTTCAAGTTGTGGAGTTTTGAGCTGTGGAGTTTCAAGTGTTGGAGTTTCTAGTTGTTGAGTCTCTAGTTGTGGAGTTTCTAGTTGTGGAGTTTCCAGATATGGATTATCTAGTTGTGGAGTTTCCAATTGTGGAGTATCTAGTTGTGGAGTTTCAAGTTGTGGAGTTTCTAGTTGCGGAGTTTCTAGTTGCGGAGTTTTTAATAGCGGAGTTTTTAGTTGTGGAGTTTCAAGTTGCGGAGTCTCAAGTTGTGGAGTTTCCAGTTGTGGAGTTTTTAGTTGTGGAGTTTCTAGATATGGAATTTCTAGTTGCCGAGTCTCTATTTGTGGAGTTTGTAGTTGTGGAGTTTCTAGTTGTGGAATTTCTAATTGTGGAGTCTCTAGTTGCGGAGTTTCTAGTTGTGGAGTTTCTAGTTGTGGAGTTTCTAGTTGTGGAGTTTGTAGTTGTGGAGTTTCTAGTTGTGGAGTTTGTAGTTGTGGAGTTTCTAGTTGTGGAGTTTAAAGTTGTGGAGTTTCTAGTTGTGGAGTCTCTAGTTGCGGAGTTTCTAGTTGTGAGTTTCTAGTTGTGGAGTTTCTAGTTGTGGAGTTTCTGGATGTGGAGTTTCTAGTTGTGGAGTTTCAAGTTGTGGAGTTTCTAGTTGCGAAGTCAGAAGTTGTGGAGTTTCTAGTTGTGTTGTTTCAAGTTGTGGAGTTTTGAGTTGTAGAGTCTCTAGTTGTGGAGTTTCTAGTTGCGGAGTATCTAGTTGTGGAGTTTCCAGTTGTGGAGTTTCCAGTTGTGGAATTGCGGAGTGTCTGGTTGTGGAGTTTCTAATTGTTGAGTTTCTAGTTGTGGAGTTTCGAGTTGTTGAGTCTCTAGTTGTGGAGTTTCTAGTTGTGGAGTTTCCAGATATGGAGTATCTTATTGTGGAGTTCCCAGTTTTGAAGTATCTAGTTGTGGAGTTTCCAGTTGTGGAGTATCTAGTTGTGGAGTTTCAAGTTGTGGAGTTTCTAGTTGCGGAGTTTCTAGTTGCGGAGTTTTTAACAGCGGATTTTCTAGTTGTGGAGTTTCAAGTTGCGGAGTCTCAAGTTGTGGAGTTTCCAGTTGTGGAGTTTTTAGTTGTGGAGTTTCTCGTTGTGGAGTTTCTGGTTGTGGAGTTTCTAGTTGTTGAGTTTCTAGTTGTGAAGTCTCTAGTTTTGCAGTTTCTAGTTGTGGAGTTTCTAGTTGTGGAGTTTCAAGTTGTGGAGTTTCTAGTGGCGGAGTCTCAAGTTGTGGAGTTTCTAGTTGTGGAGTTTCAAGTTGTGGAGTTTTGAGCTGTGGAGTTTCAAGTGTTGGAGTTTCTAGTTGTTGAGTCTCTAGTTGTGGAGTTTCTAGTTGAGGAGTTTCCAGATATGGATTATCTAGTTGTGGAGTTTCCAATTGTGGAGTATCTAGTTGTGGAGTTTCAAGTTGTGGAGTTTCTAGTTGCGGAGTTTCTAGTTGCGGAGTTTTTAATAGCGGAGTTTTTAGTTGTGGAGTTTCAAGTTGCGGAGTCTCAAGTTGTGGAGTTTCCAGTTGTGGAGTTTTTAGTTGTGGAGTTTCTAGATATGGAATTTCTAGTTGCCGAGTCTCTATTTGTGGAGTTTGTAGTTGTGGAGTTTCTAGTTGGGGAATTTCTAATTGTGGAGTCTCTAGTTGCGGAGTTTCTAGTTGTGGAGTTTCTAGTTGTGGAGTTTCTAGTTGTGGAGTTTGTAGTTGTGGAGTTTCTAGTTGTGGAGTTTAAAGTTGTGGAGTTTCTTGTTGTGGAGTCTCTAGTTGCGGAGTTTCTAGTTGTGAGTTTCTAGTTGTAGAGTTTCTAGTTGTGGAGTTTCTGGATGTGGAGTTTCTAGTTGTGGAGTTTCAAGTTGTGGAGTTTCTAGTTGCGAAGTCACAAGTTGTGGAGTTTCTAGTTGTGTTGTTTCAAGTTGTGGAGTTTTGAGTTGTGGAGTTTCAATTTGTGGAGTTTCTAGTTGTGGAGTTTCGAGTTGTGGAGTTTCTAGTTGTGGAGTTTCTAGTAGTTCCGTTGCGGAGTATCTAGTTGTTGAGTTTCTAGTTGCAGAGTCTCTAGTTGTGGAGTTTCAAATTGTGGAGTCTCTAGATGTGGAGTTTCTAGTTGTCGAGTTTCCAGTTATGGAGTATCTAGTAGTGGAGTTTCAAGTTGTGGAGTTTCTAGTTGCGGAGTTTCTAGTTGCGGAGTTTTTAACAGCGGAGTTTCTAGTTGTGGAGTTTCAAGTTGCGGAGTCTCAAGTTGTGCAGTTTCCAGTTGTGGAGTTTTTAGTTGTGGAGTTTCTAGTTGTTGAGTTTCTAGTTGTGGAGTTTCAAGTTGTGGAGTTTCTAGTTGCGGAGTCTCAAGTTGTGGAGTTTCTAGCTTTGGAGTTCAAGTTGTGGAGTTTTGAGTTGTGGAGTTTCAAGTTGTGGAGTTTCAAGTTGTGGAGTTTCTAGTTGTGGAATCTCTAGTTGCGGAGTTTCTAGTTGTGAAGTTTCTAGTTGTGGAGTTTCTAGTTGTGGAGTTTCTGGTTGTGGAGTTTCTAGTTGTTGAGTTTATAGTTGTGAAGTCTCTAGTTTTGCAGTTTCTAGTTGTGGAGTTTCTAGTTGTGGAGTTTCTAGTGGCGGAGTCTCAAGTTGTGGAGTTTCTAGTTGTGGAGTTTCAAGTTGTGGAGTTTTGAGCTGTGGAGTTTCAAGTGTTGGAGTTTCTAGTTGTTGAGTCTCTAGTTGTGGAGTTTCTAGTTGTGGAGTTTCCAGATATGGATTATCTAGTTGTGGAGTTTCCAATTGTGGAGTATCTAGTTGTGGAGTTTCAAGTTGTGGAGTTTCTAGTTGCGGAGTTTCTAGTTGCGGAGTTTTTAATAGCGGAGTTTTTAGTTGTGGAGTTTCAAGTTGCGGAGTCTCAAGTTGTGGAGTTTCCAGTTGTGGAGGTTTTAGTTGTGGAGTTTCTACATATAAAATTTCCAGTTGCCGAGTCTCTATTTGTGGAGTTTGTAGTTGTAGAGTTTCTAGTTGTGGAATTTCTAATTGTGGAGTCTCTAGTTGCGGAGTTTCTAGTTGTGGAGTTTCTAGTTGTGGAGTTTAAAGTTGTGGAGTTTCTAGTTGTGGAGTCTCTAGTTGCGGAGTTTCTAGTTGTGAATTTCTAGTTGTGGAGTTTCTAGTTGTGGAGTTTCTGGATGTGGAGTTTCTAGTTGTGGAGTTTCAAGTTGTGGAGTTTCTAGTTGCGGAGTCACAAGTTGTGGAGTTTCTAGTTGTGTTGTTTCAAGTTGTGGAGTTTTGAGTTGTGGAGTTTCAAGTTGTGGAGTTTCTAGTTGTGGAGTTTCGAGTTGTGGAGTTTCTAGTTGTAGAGTTTGTAGCTGCGGAGTTTCTAGGTGCAGAGTCTCTAGTTTTGGAGTTTCTAGTTGCGAATTCTCTAGTTGAGGAGCCTCTAGTTGTAGAGTTTTTAGTTGTGGAGTTTCTAGTTGTGGAGTTTCAAGTTGTGGAGTTTCTAGTTGCGGCGTCTCAAGTTGTGGAGTTTTTAAATGCGGAGTTTCTAGCTGCGGAGTTTCTAGTTGCAGAGTCTCTGGTTGTGGAGTTTCTAGTTGCGGAATCTCTAGTTGTGGAGTTTCTAGTTGTGGAGTTTCTAGTTGTGGAGTTTCCAGTTGTGAAGTTTTTAGCTCTGGACTTTCTAGACATGAAATTTCTTGTAGCCGAGTCTCTATTTGTGGAGTTCGTAGTTGTGGAGTTTCTAGTTGTGGAGTTTCTAGTTGTGGAGTTTCTAGTTGTGGAGTTTCAAGTTGTGGAGTCTCTAGTTGTGGAGTTTCTAGTTGCGGTATATCTAGTTGTGGAGTTTCCAGTTGTGGAGTTTCCAGTTGTGGAATTGCGGAGTGTCTGGTTGTGGAGTTTCTAATTGTTGAGTTTCTAGTTGTGGAGTTTCGAGTTGTTGAGTCTCTAGTTGTGGAGTTTCTAGTTGTGGAGTTTCCAGATATTGAGTATCCAGTTGTGGAGTTCCCAGTTTTGAAGTATCTAGTTGTGGAGTTTCCAGTTGTGGAGTATATAGTTGTGGAGTTTCAAGTTGTGGGGTTTCTAGTTGCGGAGTTTCTAGTTGCGGAGTTTTTAACAGCGGAGTTTCTAGTTGTGGAGTTTCAAGTTGCGGAGTCTCAAGTTGCGGAGTCTCAAGTTGTGGAGTTTCCAGTTGTGGAGTTTTTAGTTGTGGAGTTTCTAGTTGTTGAGTTTCGAGTTGTGGAGTTTCAAGTTGTGGAGTTTCTAGTTGCGGAGTCTCAAGTTGTGGAGTTTCTAGCTTTGGAATTCAAGTTGTGGAGTTTTGAGTTGTGGAGTTTCAAGTTGTGGAGTTTCTAGTTGTGGAGTTTTGAGTTGTGGAGTTTCTAGTTGTGGAGTTTCTACCTGCGGAGTTTCTAGGTGCAGAGTCTCAAGTTGTGGAGTTTCAAGTTGTGGAGTTTTGAGTTGTGGAGTTTCAAGTTGTGGAGTTTCTAGTTGTGGAGTCTCTAGTTGCGGAGTTTCTAGTTGTGAAGTTTCTAGTTGTGGAGTTTCTAGTTGTGGAGTTTCTGGTTGTGGAGTTTCTAGTTGTTGAGTTTCTAGTTGTGAAGTCTCTAGTTTTGCAGTTTCTAGTTGTGGAGTTTCTAGTTGTGGAGTTTTAAGTTGTGGAGTTTCTAGTGGCGGAGTCTCAAGTTGTGGAGTTTCTAGTTGTGGAGTTTCAAGTTGTGGAGTTTTGAGCTGTGGAGTTTCAAGTGTTGGAGTTTCTAGTTGTTGAGTCTCTAGTTGTGGAGTTTCTAGTTGTGGAGTTTCCAGATATGGATTATCTAGTTGTGGAGTTTCCAATTGTGGAGTATCTAGTTGTGGAGTTTCAAGTTGTGGAGTTTCTAGTTGCGGAGTTTCTAGTTGCGGAGTTTTTAATAGCGGAGTTTTTAGTTGTGGAGTTTCAAGTTGCGGAGTCTCAAGTTGTGGAGTTTCCAGTTGTGGAGTTTTTAGTTGTGGAGTTTCTAGATATGGAATTTCTAGTTGCCGAGTCTCTATTTGTGGAGTTTGTAGTTGTGGAGTTTCTAGTTGTGGAATTTCTAATTGTGGAGTCTCTAGTTGCGGAGTTTCTAGTTGTGGAGTTTCTAGTTGTGGAGTTTCTAGTTGTGGAGTTTGTAGTTGTGGAGTCTCTAGTTGTGGAGTTTAAAGTTGTGGAGTTTCTAGTTGTGGAGTCTCTAGTTGCGGAGTTTCTAGTTGTGAGTTTCTAGTTGTGGAGTTTCTAGTTGTGGAGTTTCTGGATGTGGAGTTTCTAGTTGTGGAGTTTCAAGTTGTGGAGTTTCTAGTTGCGAAGTCACAAGTTGTGGAGTTTCTAGTTGTGTTGTTTCAAGTTGTGGAGTTTTGAGTTGTGGAGTTTCAAGTTGTGGAGTTTCTAGTTGTGGAGTTTCGAGTTGTGGAGTTTCTAGTTGTGGAGTTTCTAGCTGCGGAGTTTCTAGGTGCAGAGTCTCTAGTTTTGGAGTTTCTAGTTGCGAATTCTCTAGTTGAGGAGCCTCTAGTTGTAGAGTTTTTAGTTGTGGAGTTTCTAGTTGTGGAGTTTCAAGTTGTGGAGTTTTTAAATGCGGAGTTTCTAGCTGTGGAGTTTCTAGTTGCAGAGTCTCTGGTTGTGGAGTTTCTAGTTGCGGAATCTCTAGTTGTGGAGTTTCTAGTTGCGGAGTTTCTAGTTGTGGAGTTTCAAGTTGTGGAGTTTCTAGTTGTGGAGTCTCTAGTTGCGGAGTTTCTAGTTGTGAAGTTTCTAGTTGTGGAGTTTCTAGTTTTGAAGTTTCTAGTTGTGGAGTTTCTAGTTGTAGAGTCTCCTGTTGCGGAGTTTCTAGTTGGGGAGTTTCCAGTTGTGGAGTTTCTAGTTGTGGAGTTTCTACTTGTGGAGTCTCAAGTTGTGGAGTTTAAACTTGTGGAGTTTCAAGTTATGGAGTCTATAGTTGTGGAGTTTCTAGTTGTAGATTTTCTAGTTGTGGAGTATCTAGTTGTGGATTTTCCAGTTGTGGAGTTTCTAGTAGTTCCGTTGCGGAGTATGTAGTTGTTGAGTTTCTAGTTGCAGAGTCTCTAGTTGTGGAGTTTCAAATTGTGGAGTCTCTAGATGTGGAGTTTCTAGTTGTCGAGTTTCCAGTTATGGAGTATCTAGTAGTGGAGTTTCGAGTTGTGGAGTTTCTAGTTGTGGAGTTTCTAGTTGTGGAGTCCCTAGTTGCGGAGTTTCTAGTTGCGAAGTTTCAAGTTGTGGAGTTTCAAGTTGCGGAGTCTCAAGCTGTGGAGTTTCTAGTTGTGGAGTTTCCAGTTGTGGAGTTTTGAGTTGTGGAGTTTCTAGTTGCAGAGTCTCTAGTTGTGGAGTTTCAAGTTGTGGAGTCTCTAGTTGTGGAGTTTCTAGTTGCCGAGTTTCCAGTTGTGGAGTATCTAGTAGTGGAGTTTCCAGTTGTGGAGTTTCTAGTTGCGGAGTTTCTAGTTGTGAGTTTCTAGTTGTGGAGTTTCTAGTTGTGGAGTTTCTGGATGTGGAGTTTCTAGTTGTGGAGTTTCAAGTTGTGGAGTTTCTAGTTGCGAAGTCACAAGTTGTGGAGTTTCTAGTTGTGTTGTTTCAAGTTGTGGAGTTTTGAGTTGTGGAGTTTCAAGTTGTGGAGTTTCAAGTTGTGGAGTTTCGAGTTGTGGAGTTTCTAGTTGTGGAGTTTCTAGCTGCGGAGTTTCTAGGTGCAGAGTCTCTAGTTTTGGAGTTTCTAGTTGCGAATTCTCTAGTTGAGGAGCCTCTAGTTGTAGAGTTTTTAGTTATGGAGTTTCTAGTTGTGGAGTTTCAAGTTGTGGAGTTTTTAAATGCGGAGTTTCTAGCTGTGGAGTTTCTAGTTGCAGAGTCTCTGGTTGTGGAGTTTCTAGTTGCGGAATCTCTAGTTGTGGAGTTTCTAGTTGCGGAGTTTCTAGTTGTGGAGTTTCAAGTTGTGGAGTTTCTAGTTGTGGAGTCTCTAGTTGCGGAGTTTCTAGTTGTGAAGTTTCTAGTTGTGGAGTTTCTAGTTTTGAAGTTTCTAGTTGTGGAGTTTCTAGTTGTAGAGTCTCCTGTTGCGGAGTTTCTAGTTGCGGAGTTTCTAGTTGGGGAGTTTCCAGTTGTGGAGTTTCTAGTTGTGGAGTTTCTACTTGTGGAGTCTCAAGTTGTGGAGTTTAAACTTGTGGAGTTTCAAGTTGTGGAGTCTATAGTTGTGGAGTTTCTAGTTGTAGATTTTCTAGTTGTGGAGTATCTAGTTGTGGATTTTCCAGTTGTGGAGTTTCTAGTAGTTCCGTTGCGGAGTATCTAGTTGTTGAGTTTCTAGTTGCAGAGTCTCTAGTTGTGGAGTTTCAAATTGTGGAGTCTCTAGATGTGGTGTTTCTAGTTGTCGAGTTTCCAGTTATGGAGTATCTAGTAGTGGAGTTTCGAGTTGTGGAGTTTCTAGTTGTGGAGTTTCTAGTTGTGGAGTCCCTAGTTGCGGAGTTTCTAGTTGCGAAGTTTCAAGTTGTGGAGTTTCAAGTTGCGGAGTCTCAAGTTGTGGAGTTTCTAGTAGTGGAGTTTCAAGTTGTGGAGTTTTGAGTTGTGGAGTTTCAAGTGTTGGAGTTTCTAGTTGTTGAGTCTCTAGTTGTGGAGTTTCCAGATATGGATTATCTAGTTGTGGAGTTTCCAATTGTGGAGTATCTAGTTGTGGAGTTTCAAGTTGTGGAGTTTCTAGTTGCGGAGTTTCTAGTTGCGGAGTTTTTAATAGCGGAGTTTTTAGTTGTGGAGTTTCAAGTTGCGGAGGCTCAAGTTGTGGAGTTTCCAGATGTGGAGTTTTTAGTTGTGGAGTTTCTAGTTGTTGAGTTTCTAGTTGTGAAGTCTCTAGTTTTGCAGTTTCTAGTTGTGGAGTTTCTAGATATGGAATTTCTAGTTGCCGAGTCTCTATTTGTGGAGTTTGTAGTTGTGGAGTTTCTAGATATGGAATTTCTAGTTGCCGAGTGTCTATTTGTGGAGTTTGTAGTTGTGGAGTTTCTAGTTGTGGAATTTTCAATTGTGGAGTCTCTAATTGCGGAGTTTCTAGTTGTGGAGTTTCTAGTTGTGGAGTTTCTAGTTGTAGAGTTTGTAGTTGGGGAGTGTCTAGTTGTGGAGTTTAAAGTTGTGGAGTTTCTAGTTGTGGAGTCTCTAGTTGCGGAGTTTCTAGTTGTGGAGTTTCTAGTTGTGGAGTTTCTAGTTGTGGAGTTTCTGGATGTGGAGTTTCTAGTTGTGGAGTTTCAAGTTGTGGAGTTTCTAGTTGCGGAGTCACAAGTTGTGGAGTTTCTAGTTGTGTTGTTTCAAGTTGTGGAGTTTTGAGTTGTGGAGTTTCAAGTTGTGGAGTTTCTAGTTGTGGAGTTTCGAGTTGTGGAGTTTCTAGTTGTGGAGTTTCTAGCTGCGGAGTTTCTAGGTGCAGAGTCTCTAGTTTTGGAGTTTCTAGTTGCGAATTCTCTAGTTGAGGAGCCTCTAGTTGTAGAGTTTTTAGTTGTGGAGTTTCTAGTTGTGGAGTTTCAAGTTGTGGAGTTTCTAGTTGCAGAGTCTCTGGTTGTGGAGTTTCTAGTTGCGGAATCTCTAGTTGTGGAGTTTCTAGTTGTGGAGTTTCTAGTTGTGGAGTTTCCAGTTGTGGAGTTTTTAGCTCTGGACTTCCTAGACATGAAATTTCTTGTAGCCGGGTCTTTATATGTGGAGTTCGTAGTTGTGGAGTTTCTAGTTGTGGAGTTTCTAGTTGTGAAGTCTCTTGTTGCAGAGTTTCTAGTTGTGGAGTTTCTAGTTGTGGAGTTTCAAGTTGTAGAGTCTCTAGTTGTGGAGTTTCTAGTTGCGGAGTATCTAGTTGTGGAGTTTCCAGTTGTGGAGTTTCCAGTTGTGGAATTGTGGAGTGTCTGGTTGTGGAGTTTCTAATTGTTGAGTTTCTAGTTGTGGAGTTTCGAGTTGTTGAGTCTCTAGTTGTGGAGTTTCTAGTTGTGGAGTTTCCAGATATGGAGTATCTTGTTGTGGAGTTCCCAGTTTTGAAGTATCTAGTTGTGGAGTTTCCAGTTGTGGAGTATCTAGTTGTGGAGTTTCAAGTTGTGGAGTTTCTAGTTGCGGAGTTTCTAGTTGCGGAGTTTTTAACAGCGGAGTTTCTAGTTGTGGAGTTTCAAGTTGCGGAGTCTCAAGTTGTGGAGTTTCCAGTTGTGGAGTTTTTAGTTGTGGAGTTTCTAGTTGTTGAGTTTCTAGTTGTGGAGTTTCAAGTTGTGGAGTTTCTAGTTGCGGAGTCTCAAGTTGTGGAGTTTCTAGCTTTGGAGTTCAAGTTGTGGAGTTTTGAGTTGTGGAGTTTCAAGTTGTGGAGTTTCAAGTTGTGGAGTTTCTAGTTGTGGAATCTCTAGTTGCGGAGTTTCTAGTTGTGAAGTTTCTAGTTGTGGAGTTTCTAGTTGTGGAGTTTCTGGTTGTGGAGTTTCTAGTTGTTGAGTTTATAGTTGTGAAGTCTCTAGTTTTGCAGTTTCTAGTTGTGGAGTTTCTAGTTGTGGAGTTTCTAGTGGCGGAGTCTCAAGTTGTGGAGTTTCTAGTTGTGGAGTTTCAAGTTGTGGAGTTTTGAGCTGTGGAGTTTCAAGTGTTGGAGTTTCTAGTTGTTGAGTCTCTAGTTGTGGAGTTTCTAGTTGTGGAGTTTCCAGATATGGATTATCTAGTTGTGGAGTTTCCAATTGTGGAGTATCTAGTTGTGGAGTTTCAAGTTGTGGAGTTTCTAGTTGCGGAGTTTCTAGTTGCGGAGTTTTTAATAGCGGAGTTTTTAGTTGTGGAGTTTCAAGTTGCGGAGTCTCAAGTTGTGGAGTTTCCAGTTGTGGAGGTTTTAGTTGTGGAGTTTCTACATATAAAATTTCCAGTTGCCGAGTCTCTATTTGTGGAGTTTGTAGTTGTAGAGTTTCTAGTTGTGGAATTTCTAATTGTGGAGTCTCTAGTTGCGGAGTTTCTAGTTGTGGAGTTTCTAGTTGTGGAGTTTAAAGTTGTGGAGTTTCTAGTTGTGGAGTCTCTAGTTGCGGAGTTTCTAGTTGTGAGTTTCTAGTTGTGGAGTTTCTAGTTGTGGAGTTTCTGGATGTGGAGTTTCTAGTTGTGGAGTTTCAAGTTGTGGAGTTTCTAGTTGCGGAGTCACAAGTTGTGGAGTTTCTAGTTGTGTTGTTTCAAGTTGTGGAGTTTTGAGTTGTGGAGTTTCAAGTTGTGGAGTTTCTAGTTGTGGAGTTTCTAGTTGTGGAGTTTCTAGTTGTAGAGTTTGTAGCTGCGGAGTTTCTAGGTGCAGAGTCTCTAGTTTTGGAGTTTCTAGTTGCGAATTCTCTAGTTGAGGAGCCTCTAGTTGTAGAGTTTTTAGTTGTGGAGTTTCTAGTTGTGGAGTTTCAAGTTGTGGAGTTTCTAGTTGCGGCGTCTCAAGTTGTGGAGTTTTTAAATGCGGAGTTTCTAGCTGCGGAGTTTCTAGTTGCAGAGTCTCTGGTTGTGGAGTTTCTAGTTGCGGAATCTCTAGTTGTGGAGTTTCTAGTTGTGGAGTTTCTAGTTGTGGAGTTTCCAGTTGTGGAGTTTTTAGCTCTGGACTTTCTAGACATGAAATTTCTTGTAGCCGAGTCTCTATTTGTGGAGTTCGTAGTTGTGGAGTTTCTAGTTGTGGAGTTTCTAGTTGTGGAGTTTCTAGTTGTGGAGTTTCAAGTTGTGGAGTCTCTAGTTGTGGAGTTTCTAGTTGCGGTATATCTAGTTGTGGAGTTTCCAGTTGTGGAGTTTCCAGTTGTGGAATTGCGGAGTGTCTGGTTGTGGAGTTTCTAATTGTTGAGTTTCTAGTTGTGGAGTTTCGAGTTGTTGAGTCTCTAGTTGTGGAGTTTCTAGTTGTGGAGTTTCCAGATATTGAGTATCCAGTTGTGGAGTTCCCAGTTTTGAAGTATCTAGTTGTGGAGTTTCCAGTTGTGGAGTATATAGTTGTGGAGTTTCAAGTTGTGGAGTTTCTAGTTGCGGAGTTTCTAGTTGCGGAGTTTTTAACAGCGGAGTATCTAGTTGTGGAGTTTCAAGTTGCGGAGTCTCAAGTTGTGGAGTTTCCAGTTGTGGAGTTTTTAGTTGTGGAGTTTCTAGTTGTTGAGTTTCGAGTTGTGGAGTTTCAAGTTGTGGAGTTTCTAGTTGCGGAGTCTCAAGTTGTGGAGTTTCTAGCTTTGGAATTCAAGTTGTGGAGTTTTGAGTTGTGGAGTTTCAAGTTGTGGAGTTTCTAGTTGTGGAGTTTTGAGTTGTGGAGTTTCTAGTTGTGGAGTTTCTACCTGCGGAGTTTCTAGGTGCAGAGTCTCAAGTTGTGGAGTTTCAAGTTGTGGAGTTTTGAGTTGTGGAGTTTCAAGTTGTGGAGTTTCTAGTTGTGGAGTCTCTAGTTGCGGAGTTTCTAGTTGTGAAGTTTCTAGTTGTGGAGTTTCTAGTTGTGGAGTTTCTGGTTGTGGAGTTTCTAGTTGTTGAGTTTCTAGTTGTGAAGTCTCTAGTTTTGCAGTTTCTAGTTGTGGAGTTTCTAGTTGTGGAGTTTCAAGTTGTGGAGTTTCTAGTGGCGGAGTCTCAAGTTGTGGAGTTTCTAGTTGTGGAGTTTCAAGTTGTGGAGTTTTGAGCTGTGGAGTTTCAAGTGTTGCAGTTTCTAGTTGTTGAGTCTCTAGTTGTGGAGTTTCTAGTTGTGGAGTTTCCAGATATGGATTATCTAGTTGTGGAGTTTCCAATTGTGGAGTATCTAGTTGTGGAGTTTCAAGTTGTGGAGTTTCTAGTTGCGGAGTTTCTAGTTGCGGAGTTTTTAATAGCGGAGTTTTTAGTTGTGGAGTTTCAAGTTGCGGAGTCTCAAGTTGTGGAGTTTCCAGTTGTGGAGTTTTTAGTTGTGGAGTTTCTAGATATGGAATTTCTAGTTGCCGAGTCTCTATTTGTGGAGTTTGTAGTTGTGGAGTTTCTAGTTGTGGAATTTCTAATTGTGGAGTCTCTAGTTGCGGAGTTTCTAGTTGTGGAGTTTCTAGTTGTGGAGTTTCTAGTTGTGGAGTTTGTAGTTGTGGAGTCTCTAGTTGTGGAGTTTAAAGTTGTGGAGTTTCTAGTTGTGGAGTCTCTAGTTGCGGAGTTTCTAGTTGTGAGTTTCTAGTTGTGGAGTTTCTAGTTGTGGAGTTTCTGGATGTGGAGTTTCTAGTTGTGGAGTTTCAAGTTGTGGAGTTTCTAGTTGCGAAGTCACAAGTTGTGGAGTTTCTAGTTGTGTTGTTTCAAGTTGTGGAGTTTTGAGTTGTGGAGTTTCAAGTTGTGGAGTTTCTAGTTGTGGAGTTTCGAGTTGTGGAGTTTCTAGTTGTGGAGTTTCTAGCTGCGGAGTTTCTAGGTGCAGAGTCTCTAGTTTTGGAGTTTCTAGTTGCGAATTCTCTAGTTGAGGAGCCTCTAGTTGTAGAGTTTTTAGTTGTGGAGTTTCTAGTTGTGGAGTTTCAAGTTGTGGAGTTTTTAAATGCGGAGTTTCTAGCTGTGGAGTTTCTAGTTGCAGAGTCTCTGGTTGTGGAGTTTCTAGTTGCGGAATCTCTAGTTGTGGAGTTTCTAGTTGCGGAGTTTCTAGTTGTGGAGTTTCAAGTTGTGGAGTTTCTAGTTGTGGAGTCTCTAGTTGCGGAGTTTCTAGTTGTGAAGTTTCTAGTTGTGGAGTTTCTAGTTTTGAAGTTTCTAGTTGTGGAGTTTCTAGTTGTAGAGTCTCCTGTTGCGGAGTTTCTAGTTGCGGAGTTTCTAGTTGGGGAGTTTCCAGTTGTGGAGTTTCTAGTTGTGGAGTTTCTACTTGTGGAGTCTCAAGTTGTGGAGTTTAAACTTGTGGAGTTTCAAGTTGTGGAGTCTATAGTTGTGGAGTTTCTAGTTGTAGATTTTCTAGTTGTGGAGTATCTAGTTGTGGATTTTCCAGTTGTGGAGTTTCTAGTAGTTCCGTTGCGGAGTATCTAGTTGTTGAGTTTCTAGTTGCAGAGTATCTAGTTGTGGAGTTTCAAATTGTGGAGTCTCTAGATGTGGAGTTTCTAGTTGTCGAGTTTCCAGTTATGGAGTATCTAGTAGTGGAGTTTCGAGTTGTGGAGTTTCTAGTTGTGGAGTTTCTAGTTGTGGAGTCCCTAGTTGCGGAGTTTCTAGTTGCGAAGTTTCAAGTTGTGGAGTTTCAAGTTGCGGAGTCTCAAGCTGTGGAGTTTCTAGTTGTGGAGTTTCCAGTTGTGGAGTTTTGAGTTGTGGAGTTTCTAGTTGCAGAGTCTCTAGTTGTGGAGTTTCTAGTTGCAGAGTCTCTAGTTGTGGAGTTTCAAGTTGTGGAGTCTCTAGTTGTGGAGTTTCTAGTTGCCGAGTTTTCAGTTGTGGAGTATCTAGTAGTGGAGTTTCCAGTTGTGGAGTCCCTAGTTGTGGAGTTTCTAGTTGCGGAGTCTCAAGCTGTGGAGTTTCAAGTTGTGGAGTTTCTAGGTGTGGAGTCTCAAGTTATGGAGTTTAAAGTTGTGGAGTTTCAAGTTGTGGAGTCTCTAGTTGTGGAGTTTCTAGTTGCAGAGTATCTATTTGTGGAGTTTCCAGTTGTGGAGTTTCTAATTGTGAAGTCGCGGAGTCTCTTTTGTGGAGTTTCTAGTTGAGGAGTTTCAAGTTGAAGAGTTTTTAGTTGTGGAGTGTCTAGTTGTGGAGTTTCCAGTTGTGGAGTTTCGAGTTGTGGAGTTTCTAGTTTTGGAGTTTCTAGTTGTGGAGTTTCTAGTTGTAGAGTCTCCTGTTGCGGAGTTTCTAGTTGCGGAGTTTCTAGTTGGAGAGTTTCCAGTTGTGGAGTTTCTAGTTGTGGAGTTTCTATTTGTGGAGTCTCTAGTTGTGTAGTTTCTAGCTGCGGAGTTTCTAGTTGCGGAGTTTCTATTTGTGGAGTTTCTAGCTGCGGAGTTTCTAGTTGCGGAGTCTCTGGTTGTGGAGATTCTAGTTGCGGAATCTCTAGTTGTGGAGTTTCTAGTTGTGGAGTTTCTAGTTGTGGAGTTTCTAGTTGTGGAGTTTCTAGTTGTAGAGTTTCTAGTTGTGGAGTTTCTAGTTGTGGAGTCTCTAGTTGCAGAGTTTCTAGTTGTGGAGTTTCTAGTTGTGGAGTTTCAAGTTGTGGAGTCTCTAGTTGTGGAGTATCTAGTTGCGGAGTATCTAGTTGCGGAGTTTCTAGTTGCGGAGTTTTTAATAGCGGAGTTTATTGTTGTGGAGTTTCAAGTTGCGGAGTCTCAAGTTGTGGAGTTTCCAGTTGTGGAGTTTTTAGTTGTGGAGTTTCTAGTTGTTGAGTTTCTAGTTGTGGAGTTTCCAGTTGTGGAGGTTTTAGCTCTGGACTTTCTAGACATGAAATTTCTTGTAGCCGAGTCTCTATTTGTGGAGTTCGTAGTTGTGGAGTTTCTAGTTGTGGAGTTTCTGGTTGTGGAGTTTCAAGTTGTGGAGTCTCTAGTTGTGGAGTTTCAAGTTGTGGAGTTTCTAGTTGCGGAGTTTCTAGTTGCGGAGTTTTTAATAGCGGAGTTTTTAGTTGTGGAGTTTCAAGTTGCGGAGGCTCAAGTTGTGGAGTTTCCAGATGTGGAGTTTTTAGTTGTGGAGTTTCTAGTTGTTGAGTTTCTAGTTGTGAAGTCTCTAGTTTTGCAGTTTCTAGTTGTGGAGTTTCTAGATATGGAATTTCTAGTTGCCGAGTCTCTATTTGTGGAGTTTGTAGTTGTGGAGTTTCTAGATATGGAATTTCTAGTTGCCGAGTGTCTATTTGTGGAGTTTGTAGTTGTGGAGTTTCTAGTTGTGGAATTTTCAATTGTGGAGTCTCTAATTGCGGAGTTTCTAGTTGTGGAGTTTCTAGTTGTGGAGTTTCTAGTTGTAGAGTTTGTAGTTGGGGAGTGTCTAGTTGTGGAGTTTAAAGTTGTGGAGTTTCTAGTTGTGGAGTCTCTAGTTGCGGAGTTTCTAGTTGTGGAGTTTCTAGTTGTGGAGTTTCTGGATGTGGAGTTTCTAGTTGTGGAGTTTCAAGTTGTGGAGTTTCTAGTTGCGGAGTCACAAGTTGTGGAGTTTCTAGTTGTGTTGTTTCAAGTTGTGGAGTTTTGAGTTGTGGAGTTTCAAGTTGTGGAGTTTCTAGTTGTGGAGTTTCGAGTTGTGGAGTTTCTAGTTGTGGAGTTTCTAGCTGCGGAGTTTCTAGGTGCAGAGTCTCTAGTTTTGGAGTTTCTAGTTGCGAATTCTCTAGTTGAGGAGCCTCTAGTTGTAGAGTTTTTAGTTGTGGAGTTTCTAGTTGTGGAGTTTCAAGTTGTGGAGTTTCTAGTTGCAGAGTCTCTGGTTGTGGAGTTTCTAGTTGCGGAATCTCTAGTTGTGGAGTTTCTAGTTGTGGAGTTTCTAGTTGTGGAGTTTCCAGTTGTGGAGTTTTTAGCTCTGGACTTCCTAGACATGAAATTTGTTGTAGCCGGGTCTTTATATGTGGAGTTCGTAGTTGTGGAGTTTCTAGTTGCGGAGTTTCTAGTTGCGGAGTTTTTAACAGCGGAGTATCTAGTTGTGGAGTTTCAAGTTGCGGAGTCTCAAGTTGTGGAGTTTCCAGTTGTGGAGTTTTTAGTTGTGGAGTTTCTAGTTGTTGAGTTTCGAGTTGTGGAGTTTCAAGTTGTGGAGTTTCTAGTTGCGGAGTCTCAAGTTGTGGAGTTTCTAGCTTTGGAATTCAAGTTGTGGAGTTTTGAGTTGTGGAGTTTCAAGTTGTGGAGTTTCTAGTTGTGGAGTTTTGAGTTGTGGAGTTTCTAGTTGTGGAGTTTCTACCTGCGGAGTTTCTAGGTGCAGAGTCTCAAGTTGTGGAGTTTCAAGTTGTGGAGTTTTGAGTTGTGGAGTTTCAAGTTGTGGAGTTTCTAGTTGTGGAGTCTCTAGTTGCGGAGTTTCTAGTTGTGAAGTTTCTAGTTGTGGAGTTTCTAGTTGTGGAGTTTCTGGTTGTGGAGTTTCTAGTTGTTGAGTTTCTAGTTGTGAAGTCTCTAGTTTTGCAGTTTCTAGTTGTGGAGTTTCTAGTTGTGGAGTTTCAAGTTGTGGAGTTTCTAGTGGCGGAGTCTCAAGTTGTGGAGTTTCTAGTTGTGGAGTTTCAAGTTGTGGAGTTTTGAGCTGTGGAGTTTCAAGTGTTGCAGTTTCTAGTTGTTGAGTCTCTAGTTGTGGAGTTTCTAGTTGTGGAGTTTCCAGATATGGATTATCTAGTTGTGGAGTTTCCAATTGTGGAGTATCTAGTTGTGGAGTTTCAAGTTGTGGAGTTTCTAGTTGCGGAGTTTCTAGTTGCGGAGTTTTTAATAGCGGAGTTTTTAGTTGTGGAGTTTCAAGTTGCGGAGTCTCAAGTTGTGGAGTTTCCAGTTGTGGAGTTTTTAGTTGTGGAGTTTCTAGATATGGAATTTCTAGTTGCCGAGTCTCTATTTGTGGAGTTTGTAGTTGTGGAGTTTCTAGTTGTGGAATTTCTAATTGTGGAGTCTCTAGTTGCGGAGTTTCTAGTTGTGGAGTTTCTAGTTGTGGAGTTTCTAGTTGTGGAGTTTGTAGTTGTGGAGTCTCTAGTTGTGGAGTTTAAAGTTGTGGAGTTTCTAGTTGTGGAGTCTCTAGTTGCGGAGTTTCTAGTTGTGAGTTTCTAGTTGTGGAGTTTCTAGTTGTGGAGTTTCTGGATGTGGAGTTTCTAGTTGTGGAGTTTCAAGTTGTGGAGTTTCTAGTTGCGAAGTCACAAGTTGTGGAGTTTCTAGTTGTGTTGTTTCAAGTTGTGGAGTTTTGAGTTGTGGAGTTTCAAGTTGTGGAGTTTCTAGTTGTGGAGTTTCGAGTTGTGGAGTTTCTAGTTGTGGAGTTTCTAGCTGCGGAGTTTCTAGGTGCAGAGTCTCTAGTTTTGGAGTTTCTAGTTGCGAATTCTCTAGTTGAGGAGCCTCTAGTTGTAGAGTTTTTAGTTGTGGAGTTTCTAGTTGTGGAGTTTCAAGTTGTGGAGTTTTTAAATGCGGAGTTTCTAGCTGTGGAGTTTCTAGTTGCAGAGTCTCTGGTTGTGGAGTTTCTAGTTGCGGAATCTCTAGTTGTGGAGTTTCTAGTTGCGGAGTTTCTAGTTGTGGAGTTTCAAGTTGTGGAGTTTCTAGTTGTGGAGTCTCTAGTTGCGGAGTTTCTAGTTGTGAAGTTTCTAGTTGTGGAGTTTCTAGTTTTGAAGTTTCTAGTTGTGGAGTTTCTAGTTGTAGAGTCTCCTGTTGCGGAGTTTCTAGTTGCGGAGTTTCTAGTTGGGGAGTTTCCAGTTGTGGAGTTTCTAGTTGTGGAGTTTCTACTTGTGGAGTCTCAAGTTGTGGAGTTTAAACTTGTGGAGTTTCAAGTTGTGGAGTCTATAGTTGTGGAGTTTCTAGTTGTAGATTTTCTAGTTGTGGAGTATCTAGTTGTGGATTTTCCAGTTGTGGAGTTTCTAGTAGTTCCGTTGCGGAGTATCTAGTTGTTGAGTTTCTAGTTGCAGAGTATCTAGTTGTGGAGTTTCAAATTGTGGAGTCTCTAGATGTGGAGTTTCTAGTTGTCGAGTTTCCAGTTATGGAGTATCTAGTAGTGGAGTTTCGAGTTGTGGAGTTTCTAGTTGTGGAGTTTCTAGTTGTGGAGTCCCTAGTTGCGGAGTTTCTAGTTGCGAAGTTTCAAGTTGTGGAGTTTCAAGTTGCGGAGTCTCAAGCTGTGGAGTTTCTAGTTGTGGAGTTTCCAGTTGTGGAGTTTTGAGTTGTGGAGTTTCTAGTTGCAGAGTCTCTAGTTGTGGAGTTTCTAGTTGCAGAGTCTCTAGTTGTGGAGTTTCAAGTTGTGGAGTCTCTAGTTGTGGAGTTTCTAGTTGCCGAGTTTTCAGTTGTGGAGTATCTAGTAGTGGAGTTTCCAGTTGTGGAGTCCCTAGTTGTGGAGTTTCTAGTTGCGGAGTCTCAAGCTGTGGAGTTTCAAGTTGTGGAGTTTCTAGGTGTGGAGTCTCAAGTTATGGAGTTTAAAGTTGTGGAGTTTCAAGTTGTGGAGTCTCTAGTTGTGGAGTTTCTAGTTGCAGAGTATCTATTTGTGGAGTTTCCAGTTGTGGAGTTTCTAATTGTGAAGTCGCGGAGTCTCTTTTGTGGAGTTTCTAGTTGTGGAGTTTCTAGTTGAGGAGTTTCAAGTTGAAGAGTTTTTAGTTGTGGAGTGTCTAGTTGTGGAGTTTCCAGTTGTGGAGTTTCGAGTTGTGGAGTTTCTAGTTTTGGAGTTTCTAGTTGTGGAGTTTCTAGTTGTAGAGTCTCCTGTTGCGGAGTTTCTAGTTGCGGAGTTTCTAGTTGGAGAGTTTCCAGTTGTGGAGTTTCTAGTTGTGGAGTTTCTATTTGTGGAGTCTCTAGTTGTGTAGTTTCTAGCTGCGGAGTTTCTAGTTGCGGAGTTTCTATTTGTGGAGTTTCTAGCTGCGGAGTTTCTAGTTGCGGAGTCTCTGGTTGTGGAGATTCTAGTTGCGGAATCTCTAGTTGTGGAGTTTCTAGTTGTGGAGTTTCTAGTTGTGGAGTTTCTAGTTGTGGAGTTTCTAGTTGTAGAGTTTCTAGTTGTGGAGTTTCTAGTTGTGGAGTCTCTAGTTGCAGAGTTTCTAGTTGTGGAGTTTCTAGTTGTGGAGTTTCAAGTTGTGGAGTCTCTAGTTGTGGAGTATCTAGTTGCGGAGTATCTAGTTGCGGAGTTTCTAGTTGCGGAGTTTTTAATAGCGGAGTTTATTGTTGTGGAGTTTCAAGTTGCGGAGTCTCAAGTTGTGGAGTTTCCAGTTGTGGAGTTTTTAGTTGTGGAGTTTCTAGTTGTTGAGTTTCTAGTTGTGGAGTTTCCAGTTGTGGAGGTTTTAGCTCTGGACTTTCTAGACATGAAATTTCTTGTAGCCGAGTCTCTATTTGTGGAGTTCGTAGTTGTGGAGTTTCTAGTTGTGGAGTTTCTGGTTGTGGAGTTTCAAGTTGTGGAGTCTCTAGTTGTGGAGTTTCAAGTTGTGGAGTTTCTAGTTGCGGAGTTTCTAGTTGCGGAGTTTTTAATAGCGGAGTTTTTAGTTGTGGAGTTTCAAGTTGCGGAGGCTCAAGTTGTGGAGTTTCCAGATGTGGAGTTTTTAGTTGTGGAGTTTCTAGTTGTTGAGTTTCTAGTTGTGAAGTCTCTAGTTTTGCAGTTTCTAGTTGTGGAGTTTCTAGATATGGAATTTCTAGTTGCCGAGTCTCTATTTGTGGAGTTTGTAGTTGTGGAGTTTCTAGATATGGAATTTCTAGTTGCCGAGTGTCTATTTGTGGAGTTTGTAGTTGTGGAGTTTCTAGTTGTGGAATTTTCAATTGTGGAGTCTCTAATTGCGGAGTTTCTAGTTGTGGAGTTTCTAGTTGTGGAGTTTCTAGTTGTAGAGTTTGTAGTTGGGGAGTGTCTAGTTGTGGAGTTTAAAGTTGTGGAGTTTCTAGTTGTGGAGTCTCTAGTTGCGGAGTTTCTAGTTGTGGAGTTTCTAGTTGTGGAGTTTCTGGATGTGGAGTTTCTAGTTGTGGAGTTTCAAGTTGTGGAGTTTCTAGTTGCGGAGTCACAAGTTGTGGAGTTTCTAGTTGTGTTGTTTCAAGTTGTGGAGTTTTGAGTTGTGGAGTTTCAAGTTGTGGAGTTTCTAGTTGTGGAGTTTCGAGTTGTGGAGTTTCTAGTTGTGGAGTTTCTAGCTGCGGAGTTTCTAGGTGCAGAGTCTCTAGTTTTGGAGTTTCTAGTTGCGAATTCTCTAGTTGAGGAGCCTCTAGTTGTAGAGTTTTTAGTTGTGGAGTTTCTAGTTGTGGAGTTTCAAGTTGTGGAGTTTCTAGTTGCAGAGTCTCTGGTTGTGGAGTTTCTAGTTGCGGAATCTCTAGTTGTGGAGTTTCTAGTTGTGGAGTTTCTAGTTGTGGAGTTTCCAGTTGTGGAGTTTTTAGCTCTGGACTTCCTAGACATGAAATTTGTTGTAGCCGGGTCTTTATATGTGGAGTTCGTAGTTGTGGAGTTTCTAGTTGTGGAGTTTCTAGTTGTGAAGTCTCTTGTTGCAGAGTTTCTAGTTGTGGAGTTTCTAGTTGTGGAGTTTCAAGTTGTAGAGTCTCTAGTTGTGGAGTTTCTAGTTGCGGAGTATCTAGTTGTGGAGTTTCCAGTTGTGGAGTTTCCAGTTGTGGAATTGCGGAGTGTCTGGTTGTGGAGTTTCTAATTGTTGAGTTTCTAGTTGTGGAGTTTCGAGTTGTTGAGTCTCTAGTTGTGGAGTTTCTAGTTGTGGAGTTTCCAGATATGGAGTATCTTGTTGTGGAGTTCCCAGTTTTGAAGTATCTAGTTGTGGAGTTTCCAGTTGTGGAGTATCTAGTTGTGGAGTTTCAAGTTGTGGAGTTTCTAGTTGCGGAGTTTCTAGTTGCGGAGTTTTTAACAGCGGAGTTTCTAGTTGTGGAGTTTCAAGTTGCGGAGTCTCAAGTTGTGGAGTTTCCAGTTGTGGAGTTTTTAGTTGTGGAGTTTCTAGTTGTTGAGTTTCTAGTTGTGGAGTTTCAAGTTGTGGAGTTTCTAGTTGCGGAGTCTCAAGTTGTGGAGTTTCTAGCTTTGGAGTTCAAGTTGTGGAGTTTTGAGTTGTGGAGTTTCAAGTTGTGGAGTTTCAAGTTGTGGAGTTTCTAGTTGTGGAATCTCTAGTTGCGGAGTTTCTAGTTGTGAAGTTTCTAGTTGTGGAGTTTCTAGTTGTGGAGTTTCTGGTTGTGGAGTTTCTAGTTGTTGAGTTTATAGTTGTGAAGTCTCTAGTTTTGCAGTTTCTAGTTGTGGAGTTTCTAGTTGTGGAGTTTCTAGTGGCGGAGTCTCAAGTTGTGGAGTTTCTAGTTGTGGAGTTTCAAGTTGTGGAGTTTTGAGCTGTGGAGTTTCAAGTGTTGGAGTTTCTAGTTGTTGAGTCTCTAGTTGTGGAGTTTCTAGTTGTGGAGTTTCCAGATATGGATTATCTAGTTGTGGAGTTTCCAATTGTGGAGTATCTAGTTGTGGAGTTTCAAGTTGTGGAGTTTCTAGTTGCGGAGTTTCTAGTTGCGGAGTTTTTAATAGCGGAGTTTTTAGTTGTGGAGTTTCAAGTTGCGGAGTCTCAAGTTGTGGAGTTTCCAGTTGTGGAGGTTTTAGTTGTGGAGTTTCTACATATAAAATTTCCAGTTGCCGAGTCTCTATTTGTGGAGTTTGTAGTTGTAGAGTTTCTAGTTGTGGAATTTCTAATTGTGGAGTCTCTAGTTGCGGAGTTTCTAGTTGTGGAGTTTCTAGTTGTGGAGTTTAAAGTTGTGGAGTTTCTAGTTGTGGAGTCTCTAGTTGCGGAGTTTCTAGTTGTGAGTTTCTAGTTGTGGAGTTTCTAGTTGTGGAGTTTCTGGATGTGGAGTTTCTAGTTGTGGAGTTTCAAGTTGTGGAGTTTCTAGTTGCGGAGTCACAAGTTGTGGAGTTTCTAGTTGTGTTGTTTCAAGTTGTGGAGTTTTGAGTTGTGGAGTTTCAAGTTGTGGAGTTTCTAGTTGTGGAGTTTCGAGTTGTGGAGTTTCTAGTTGTAGAGTTTGTAGCTGCGGAGTTTCTAGGTGCAGAGTCTCTAGTTTTGGAGTTTCTAGTTGCGAATTCTCTAGTTGAGGAGCCTCTAGTTGTAGAGTTTTTAGTTGTGGAGTTTCTAGTTGTGGAGTTTCAAGTTGTGGAGTTTCTAGTTGCGGCGTCTCAAGTTGTGGAGTTTTTAAATGCGGAGTTTCTAGCTGCGGAGTTTCTAGTTGCAGAGTCTCTGGTTGTGGAGTTTCTAGTTGCGGAATCTCTAGTTGTGGAGTTTCTAGTTGTGGAGTTTCTAGTTGTGGAGTTTCCAGTTGTGGAGTTTTTAGCTCTGGACTTTCTAGACATGAAATTTCTTGTAGCCGAGTCTCTATTTGTGGAGTTCGTAGTTGTGGAGTTTCTAGTTGTGGAGTTTCTAGTTGTGGAGTTTCTAGTTGTGGAGTTTCAAGTTGTGGAGTCTCTAGTTGTGGAGTTTCTAGTTGCGGTATATCTAGTTGTGGAGTTTCCAGTTGTGGAGTTTCCAGTTGTGGAATTGCGGAGTGTCTGGTTGTGGAGTTTCTAATTGTTGAGTTTCTAGTTGTGGAGTTTCGAGTTGTTGAGTCTCTAGTTGTGGAGTTTCTAGTTGTGGAGTTTCCAGATATTGAGTATCCAGTTGTGGAGTTCCCAGTTTTGAAGTATCTAGTTGTGGAGTTTCCAGTTGTGGAGTATATAGTTGTGGAGTTTCAAGTTGTGGAGTTTCTAGTTGCGGAGTTTCTAGTTGCGGAGTTTTTAACAGCGGAGTATCTAGTTGTGGAGTTTCAAGTTGCGGAGTCTCAAGTTGTGGAGTTTCCAGTTGTGGAGTTTTTAGTTGTGGAGTTTCTAGTTGTTGAGTTTCGAGTTGTGGAGTTTCAAGTTGTGGAGTTTCTAGTTGCGGAGTCTCAAGTTGTGGAGTTTCTAGCTTTGGAATTCAAGTTGTGGAGTTTTGAGTTGTGGAGTTTCAAGTTGTGGAGTTTCTAGTTGTGGAGTTTTGAGTTGTGGAGTTTCTAGTTGTGGAGTTTCTACCTGCGGAGTTTCTAGGTGCAGAGTCTCAAGTTGTGGAGTTTCAAGTTGTGGAGTTTTGAGTTGTGGAGTTTCAAGTTGTGGAGTTTCTAGTTGTGGAGTCTCTAGTTGCGGAGTTTCTAGTTGTGAAGTTTCTAGTTGTGGAGTTTCTAGTTGTGGAGTTTCTGGTTGTGGAGTTTCTAGTTGTTGAGTTTCTAGTTGTGAAGTCTCTAGTTTTGCAGTTTCTAGTTGTGGAGTTTCTAGTTGTGGAGTTTCAAGTTGTGGAGTTTCTAGTGGCGGAGTCTCAAGTTGTGGAGTTTCTAGTTGTGGAGTTTCAAGTTGTGGAGTTTTGAGCTGTGGAGTTTCAAGTGTTGCAGTTTCTAGTTGTTGAGTCTCTAGTTGTGGAGTTTCTAGTTGTGGAGTTTCCAGATATGGATTATCTAGTTGTGGAGTTTCCAATTGTGGAGTATCTAGTTGTGGAGTTTCAAGTTGTGGAGTTTCTAGTTGCGGAGTTTCTAGTTGCGGAGTTTTTAATAGCGGAGTTTTTAGTTGTGGAGTTTCAAGTTGCGGAGTCTCAAGTTGTGGAGTTTCCAGTTGTGGAGTTTTTAGTTGTGGAGTTTCTAGATATGGAATTTCTAGTTGCCGAGTCTCTATTTGTGGAGTTTGTAGTTGTGGAGTTTCTAGTTGTGGAATTTCTAATTGTGGAGTCTCTAGTTGCGGAGTTTCTAGTTGTGGAGTTTCTAGTTGTGGAGTTTCTAGTTGTGGAGTTTGTAGTTGTGGAGTCTCTAGTTGTGGAGTTTAAAGTTGTGGAGTTTCTAGTTGTGGAGTCTCTAGTTGCGGAGTTTCTAGTTGTGAGTTTCTAGTTGTGGAGTTTCTAGTTGTGGAGTTTCTGGATGTGGAGTTTCTAGTTGTGGAGTTTCAAGTTGTGGAGTTTCTAGTTGCGAAGTCACAAGTTGTGGAGTTTCTAGTTGTGTTGTTTCAAGTTGTGGAGTTTTGAGTTGTGGAGTTTCAAGTTGTGGAGTTTCTAGTTGTGGAGTTTCGAGTTGTGGAGTTTCTAGTTGTGGAGTTTCTAGCTGCGGAGTTTCTAGGTGCAGAGTCTCTAGTTTTGGAGTTTCTAGTTGCGAATTCTCTAGTTGAGGAGCCTCTAGTTGTAGAGTTTTTAGTTGTGGAGTTTCTAGTTGTGGAGTTTCAAGTTGTGGAGTTTTTAAATGCGGAGTTTCTAGCTGTGGAGTTTCTAGTTGCAGAGTCTCTGGTTGTGGAGTTTCTAGTTGCGGAATCTCTAGTTGTGGAGTTTCTAGTTGCGGAGTTTCTAGTTGTGGAGTTTCAAGTTGTGGAGTTTCTAGTTGTGGAGTCTCTAGTTGCGGAGTTTCTAGTTGTGAAGTTTCTAGTTGTGGAGTTTCTAGTTTTGAAGTTTCTAGTTGTGGAGTTTCTAGTTGTAGAGTCTCCTGTTGCGGAGTTTCTAGTTGCGGAGTTTCTAGTTGGGGAGTTTCCAGTTGTGGAGTTTCTAGTTGTGGAGTTTCTACTTGTGGAGTCTCAAGTTGTGGAGTTTAAACTTGTGGAGTTTCAAGTTGTGGAGTCTATAGTTGTGGAGTTTCTAGTTGTAGATTTTCTAGTTGTGGAGTATCTAGTTGTGGATTTTCCAGTTGTGGAGTTTCTAGTAGTTCCGTTGCGGAGTATCTAGTTGTTGAGTTTCTAGTTGCAGAGTATCTAGTTGTGGAGTTTCAAATTGTGGAGTCTCTAGATGTGGAGTTTCTAGTTGTCGAGTTTCCAGTTATGGAGTATCTAGTAGTGGAGTTTCGAGTTGTGGAGTTTCTAGTTGTGGAGTTTCTAGTTGTGGAGTCCCTAGTTGCGGAGTTTCTAGTTGCGAAGTTTCAAGTTGTGGAGTTTCAAGTTGCGGAGTCTCAAGCTGTGGAGTTTCTAGTTGTGGAGTTTCCAGTTGTGGAGTTTTGAGTTGTGGAGTTTCTAGTTGCAGAGTCTCTAGTTGTGGAGTTTCTAGTTGCAGAGTCTCTAGTTGTGGAGTTTCAAGTTGTGGAGTCTCTAGTTGTGGAGTTTCTAGTTGCCGAGTTTTCAGTTGTGGAGTATCTAGTAGTGGAGTTTCCAGTTGTGGAGTCCCTAGTTGTGGAGTTTCTAGTTGCGGAGTCTCAAGCTGTGGAGTTTCAAGTTGTGGAGTTTCTAGGTGTGGAGTCTCAAGTTATGGAGTTTAAAGTTGTGGAGTTTCAAGTTGTGGAGTCTCTAGTTGTGGAGTTTCTAGTTGCAGAGTATCTATTTGTGGAGTTTCCAGTTGTGGAGTTTCTAATTGTGAAGTCGCGGAGTCTCTTTTGTGGAGTTTCTAGTTGTGGAGTTTCTAGTTGAGGAGTTTCAAGTTGAAGAGTTTTTAGTTGTGGAGTGTCTAGTTGTGGAGTTTCCAGTTGTGGAGTTTCGAGTTGTGGAGTTTCTAGTTTTGGAGTTTCTAGTTGTGGAGTTTCTAGTTGTAGAGTCTCCTGTTGCGGAGTTTCTAGTTGCGGAGTTTCTAGTTGGAGAGTTTCCAGTTGTGGAGTTTCTAGTTGTGGAGTTTCTATTTGTGGAGTCTCTAGTTGTGTAGTTTCTAGCTGCGGAGTTTCTAGTTGCGGAGTTTCTATTTGTGGAGTTTCTAGCTGCGGAGTTTCTAGTTGCGGAGTCTCTGGTTGTGGAGATTCTAGTTGCGGAATCTCTAGTTGTGGAGTTTCTAGTTGTGGAGTTTCTAGTTGTGGAGTTTCTAGTTGTGGAGTTTCTAGTTGTAGAGTTTCTAGTTGTGGAGTTTCTAGTTGTGGAGTCTCTAGTTGCAGAGTTTCTAGTTGTGGAGTTTCTAGTTGTGGAGTTTCAAGTTGTGGAGTCTCTAGTTGTGGAGTATCTAGTTGCGGAGTATCTAGTTGCGGAGTTTCTAGTTGCGGAGTTTTTAATAGCGGAGTTTATTGTTGTGGAGTTTCAAGTTGCGGAGTCTCAAGTTGTGGAGTTTCCAGTTGTGGAGTTTTTAGTTGTGGAGTTTCTAGTTGTTGAGTTTCTAGTTGTGGAGTTTCCAGTTGTGGAGGTTTTAGCTCTGGACTTTCTAGACATGAAATTTCTTGTAGCCGAGTCTCTATTTGTGGAGTTCGTAGTTGTGGAGTTTCTAGTTGTGGAGTTTCTGGTTGTGGAGTTTCAAGTTGTGGAGTCTCTAGTTGTGGAGTTTCTAGTTGCGGAGTATCTAGTTGTGGAGTTTCCAGTTGTGGAGTTTCCAGTTGTGGAATTGCGGAGTGTCTGGTTGTGGAGTTTCTAATTGTTGAGTCTCTAGTTGTGGAGTTTCTAGTTGTGGAGTTTCCAGATATTGAGTATCTAGTTGTGGAGTTCCCAGTTTTGAAGTATCTAGTTGTGGAGTTTCCAGTTGTGGAGTATATAGTTGTGGAGTTTCAAGTTGTGGACTTTCTAGTTGCGGAGTTCTAGTTGTGGAGTTTTGAGTTGTGGAGTTTCAAGTTGTGGAGTTTCTAGTTGTGGAGTTTTGAGTTGTGGAGTTTTTACCTGCGGAGTTTCTAGGTGCAGAGTCTCAAGTTGTGGAGTTTCAAGTTGTGGAGTTTTGAGTTGTGGAGTTTCAAGTGTTGGAGTTTCTAGTTGTGGAGTCTCTAGTTGCGGAGTTTCTAGTTGTGAAGTTTCTAGTTGTGGAGTTTCTAGTTGTGGAGTTTCTGGTTGTGGAGTTTCTAGTTGTTGAGTTTCTAGTTGTGAAGTCTCTAGTTTTGCAGTTTCTAGTTGTGGAGTTTCTAGTTGTGGAGTTTCTAGTGGCGGAGTCTCAAGTTGTGGAGTTTCTAGTTGTGGAGTTTCAAGTTGTGGAGTTTTGAGCTGTGGAGTTTCAAGTGTTGGAGTTTCTAGTTGTTGAGTCTCTAGTTGTGGAGTTTCTAGTTGTGGAGTTTCCAGATATGGATTATCTAGTTGTGGAGTTTCCAATTGTGGAGTATCTAGTTGTGGAGTTTCAAGTTGTGGAGTTTCTAGTTGCGGAATTTCTAGTTGCGGAGTTTTTAATAGCGGAGTTTTTAGTTGTGGAGTTTCAAGTTGCGGAGTCTCAAGTTGTGGAGTTTCCAGTTGTGGAGTTTTTAGTTGTGGAGTTTCTAGATATGGAATTTCTAGTTGCCGAGTATCTATTTGTGGAGTTTGTAGTTGTGGAGTTTCTAGTTGTGGAATTTCTAATTGTGGAGTCTCTAGTTGCGGAGTTTCTAGTTGTGGAGTTTCTAGTTGTGGAGTTTCTAGTTGTGGAGTTTGTAGTTGTGGAGTTTCTAGTTGTGGAGTTTAAAGTTGTGGAGTTTCTAGTTGTGGAGTCTCTAGTTGCGGAGTTTCTAGTTGTGAGTTTCTAGTTGTGGAGTTTCTAGTTGTGGAGTTTCTGGATGTGGAGTTTCTAGTTGTGGAGTTTCAAGTTGTGGAGTTTCTAGTTGCGAAGTCACAAGTTGTGGAGTTTCTAGTTGTGTTGTTTCAAGTTGTGGAGTTTTGAGTTGTAGAGTCTCTAGTTGTGGAGTTTCTAGTTGCGGTATATCTAGTTGTGGAGTTTCCAGTTGTGGAGTTTCTAGTTGCAGAGTCTCTAGTTGTGGAGTTTCAAGTTGTGGAGTCTCTAGTTGTGGAGTTTCTAGTTGCCGAGTTTCCAGTTGTGGAGTATCTAGTAGTGGAGTTTCCAGTTGTGGAGTTTCTAGTTGCGGAGTTTCTAGTTGTGAGTTTCTAGTTGTGGAGTTTCTAGTTGTGGAGTTTCTGGATGTGGAGTTTCTAGTTGTGGAGTTTCAAGTTGTGGAGTTTCTAGTTGCGAAGTCACAAGTTGTGGAGTTTCTAGTTGTGTTGTTTCAAGTTGTGGAGTTTTGAGTTGTGGAGTTTCAAGTTGTGGAGTTTCAAGTTGTGGAGTTTCGAGTTGTGGAGTTTCTAGTTGTGGAGTTTCTAGCTGCGGAGTTTCTAGGTGCAGAGTCTCTAGTTTTGGAGTTTCTAGTTGCGAATTCTCTAGTTGAGGAGCCTCTAGTTGTAGAGTTTTTAGTTGTGGAGTTTCTAGTTGTGGAGTTTCAAGTTGTGGAGTTTTTAAATGCGGAGTTTCTAGCTGTGGAGTTTCTAGTTGCGGAATCTCTAGTTGTGGAGTTTCTAGTTGCGGAGTTTCTAGTTGTGGAGTTTCAAGTTGTGGAGTTTCTAGTTGTGGAGTCTCTAGTTGCGGAGTTTCTAGTTGTGAAGTTTCTAGTTGTGGAGTTTCTAGTTTTGAAGTTTCTAGTTGTGGAGTTTCTAGTTGTAGAGTCTCCTGTTGCGGAGTTTCTAGTTGCGGAGTTTCTAGTTGGGGAGTTTCCAGTTGTGGAGTTTCTAGTTGTGGAGTTTCTACTTGTGGAGTCTCAAGTTGTGGAGTTTAAACTTGTGGAGTTTCAAGTTGTGGAGTCTATAGTTGTGGAGTTTCTAGTTGTAGATTTTCTAGTTGTGGAGTATCTAGTTGTGGATTTTCCAGTTGTGGAGTTTCTAGTAGTTCCGTTGCGGAGTATCTAGTTGTTGAGTTTCTAGTTGCAGAGTCTCTAGTTGTGGAGTTTCAAATTGTGGAGTCTCTAGATGTGGAGTTTCTAGTTGTCGAGTTTCCAGTTATGGAGTATCTAGTAGTGGAGTTTCGAGTTGTGGAGTTTCTAGTTGTGGAGTTTCTAGTTGTGGAGTCCCTAGTTGCGGAGTTTCTAGTTGCGAAGTTTCAAGTTGTGGAGTTTCAAGTTGCGGAGTCTCAAGTTGTGGAGTTTCTAGTTGTGGAGTTTCAAGTTGTGGAGTTTTGAGTTGTGGAGTTTCAAGTGTTGGAGTTTCTAGTTGTTGAGTCTCTAGTTGTGGAGTTTCCAGATATGGATTATCTAGTTGTGGAGTTTCCAATTGTGGAGTATCTAGTTGTGGAGTTTCAAGTTGTGGAGTTTCTAGTTGCGGAGTTTCTAGTTGCGGAGTTTTTAATAGCGGAGTTTTTAGTTGTGGAGTTTCAAGTTGCGGAGGCTCAAGTTGTGGAGTTTCCAGATGTGGAGTTTTTAGTTGTGGAGTTTTTAGTTGTTGAGTTTCTAGTTGTGAAGTCTCTAGTTTTGCAGTTTCTAGTTGTGGAGTTTCTAGATATGGAATTTCTAGTTGCCGAGTCTCTATTTGTGGAGTTTGTAGTTGTGGAGTTTCTAGATATGGAATTTCTAGTTGCCGAGTGTCTATTTGTGGAGTTTGTAGTTGTGGAGTTTCTAGTTGTGGAATTTTCAATTGTGGAGTCTCTAATTGCGGAGTTTCTAGTTGTGGAGTTTCTAGTTGTGGAGTTTCTAGTTGTAGAGTTTGTAGTTGGGGAGTGTCTAGTTGTGGAGTTTAAAGTTGTGGAGTTTCTAGTTGTGGAGTCTCTAGTTGCGGAGTTTCTAGTTGTGGAGTTTCTAGTTGTGGAGTTTCTAGTTGTGGAGTTTCTGGATGTGGAGTTTCTAGTTGTGGAGTTTCAAGTTGTGGAGTTTCTAGTTGCGGAGTCACAAGTTGTGGAGTTTCTAGTTGTGTTGTTTCAAGTTGTGGAGTTTTGAGTTGTGGAGTTTCAAGTTGTGGAGTTTCTAGTTGTAGAGTCTCCTGTTGCGGAGTTTCTAGTTGCGGAGTTTCTAGTTGGAGAGTTTCCAGTTGTGGAGTTTCTAGTTGTGGAGTTTCTATTTGTGGAGTCTCTAGTTGTGTAGTTTCTAGCTGCGGAGTTTCTAGTTGCGGAGTTTCTATTTGTGGAGTTTCTAGCTGCGGAGTTTCTAGTTGCGGAGTCTCTGGTTGTGGAGATTCTAGTTGCGGAATCTCTAGTTGTGGAGTTTCTAGTTGTGGAGTTTCTAGTTGTGGAGTTTCTAGTTGTGGAGTTTCTAGTTGTAGAGTTTCTAGTTGTGGAGTTTCTAGTTGTGGAGTCTCTAGTTGCAGAGTTTCTAGTTGTGGAGTTTCTAGTTGTGGAGTTTCAAGTTGTGGAGTCTCTAGTTGTGGAGTATCTAGTTGCGGAGTATCTAGTTGCGGAGTTTCTAGTTGCGGAGTTTTTAATAGCGGAGTTTATTGTTGTGGAGTTTCAAGTTGCGGAGTCTCAAGTTGTGGAGTTTCCAGTTGTGGAGTTTTTAGTTGTGGAGTTTCTAGTTGTTGAGTTTCTAGTTGTGGAGTTTCCAGTTGTGGAGGTTTTAGCTCTGGACTTTCTAGACATGAAATTTCTTGTAGCCGAGTCTCTATTTGTGGAGTTCGTAGTTGTGGAGTTTCTAGTTGTGGAGTTTCTGGTTGTGGAGTTTCAAGTTGTGGAGTCTCTAGTTGTGGAGTTTCTAGTTGCGGAGTATCTAGTTGTGGAGTTTCCAGTTGTGGAGTTTCCAGTTGTGGAATTGCGGAGTGTCTGGTTGTGGAGTTTCTAATTGTTGAGTCTCTAGTTGTGGAGTTTCTAGTTGTGGAGTTTCCAGATATTGAGTATCTAGTTGTGGAGTTCCCAGTTTTGAAGTATCTAGTTGTGGAGTTTCCAGTTGTGGAGTATATAGTTGTGGAGTTTCAAGTTGTGGACTTTCTAGTTGCGGAGTTCTAGTTGTGGAGTTTTGAGTTGTGGAGTTTCAAGTTGTGGAGTTTCTAGCTGTGGAGTTTTGAGTTGTGGAGTTTTTACCTGCGGAGTTTCTAGGTGCAGAGTCTCAAGTTGTGGAGTTTCAAGTTGTGGAGTTTTGAGTTGTGGAGTTTCAAGTGTTGGAGTTTCTAGTTGTGGAGTCTCTAGTTGCGGAGTTTCTAGTTGTGAAGTTTCTAGTTGTGGAGTTTCTAGTTGTGGAGTTTCTGGTTGTGGAGTTTCTAGTTGTTGAGTTTCTAGTTGTGAAGTCTCTAGTTTTGCAGTTTCTAGTTGTGGAGTTTCTAGTTGTGGAGTTTCTAGTGGCGGAGTCTCAAGTTGTGGAGTTTCTAGTTGTGGAGTTTCAAGTTGTGGAGTTTTGAGCTGTGGAGTTTCAAGTGTTGGAGTTTCTAGTTGTTGAGTCTCTAGTTGTGGAGTTTCTAGTTGTGGAGTTTCCAGATATGGATTATCTAGTTGTGGAGTTTCCAATTGTGGAGTATCTAGTTGTGGAGTTTCAAGTTGTGGAGTTTCTAGTTGCGGAATTTCTAGTTGCGGAGTTTTTAATAGCGGAGTTTTTAGTTGTGGAGTTTCAAGTTGCGGAGTCTCAAGTTGTGGAGTTTCCAGTTGTGGAGTTTTTAGTTGTGGAGTTTCTAGATATGGAATTTCTAGTTGCCGAGTATCTATTTGTGGAGTTTGTAGTTGTGGAGTTTCTAGTTGTGGAATTTCTAATTGTGGAGTCTCTAGTTGCGGAGTTTCTAGTTGTGGAGTTTCTAGTTGTGGAGTTTCTAGTTGTGGAGTTTGTAGTTGTGGAGTTTCTAGTTGTGGAGTTTAAAGTTGTGGAGTTTCTAGTTGTGGAGTCTCTAGTTGCGGAGTTTCTAGTTGTGAGTTTCTAGTTGTGGAGTTTCTAGTTGTGGAGTTTCTGGATGTGGAGTTTCTAGTTGTGGAGTTTCAAGTTGTGGAGTTTCTAGTTGCGAAGTCACAAGTTGTGGAGTTTCTAGTTGTGTTGTTTCAAGTTGTGGAGTTTTGAGTTGTAGAGTCTCTAGTTGTGGAGTCTCTAGTTGTGGAGTTTCTAGTTGCGGTATATCTAGTTGTGGAGTTTCCAGTTGTGGAGTTTCTAGTTGCAGAGTCTCTAGTTGTGGAGTTTCAAGTTGTGGAGTCTCTAGTTGTGGAGTTTCTAGTTGCCGAGTTTCCAGTTGTGGAGTATCTAGTAGTGGAGTTTCCAGTTGTGGAGTTTCTAGTTGCGGAGTTTCTAGTTGTGAGTTTCTAGTTGTGGAGTTTCTAGTTGTGGAGTTTCTGGATGTGGAGTTTCTAGTTGTGGAGTTTCAAGTTGTGGAGTTTCTAGTTGCGAAGTCACAAGTTGTGGAGTTTCTAGTTGTGTTGTTTCAAGTTGTGGAGTTTTGAGTTGTGGAGTTTCAAGTTGTGGAGTTTCAAGTTGTGGAGTTTCGAGTTGTGGAGTTTCTAGTTGTGGAGTTTCTAGCTGCGGAGTTTCTAGGTGCAGAGTCTCTAGTTTTGGAGTTTCTAGTTGCGAATTCTCTAGTTGAGGAGCCTCTAGTTGTAGAGTTTTTAGTTGTGGAGTTTCTAGTTGTGGAGTTTCAAGTTGTGGAGTTTTTAAATGCGGAGTTTCTAGCTGTGGAGTTTCTAGTTGCAGAGTCTCTGGTTGTGGAGTTTCTAGTTGCGGAATCTCTAGTTGTGGAGTTTCTAGTTGCGGAGTTTCTAGTTGTGGAGTTTCAAGTTGTGGAGTTTCTAGTTGTGGAGTCTCTAGTTGCGGAGTTTCTAGTTGTGAAGTTTCTAGTTGTGGAGTTTCTAGTTTTGAAGTTTCTACTTGTGGAGTTTCTAGTTGTAGAGTCTCCTGTTGCGGAGTTTCTAGTTGCGGAGTTTCTAGTTGGGGAGTTTCCAGTTGTGGAGTTTCTAGTTGTGGAGTTTCTACTTGTGGAGTCTCAAGTTGTGGAGTTTAAACTTGTGGAGTTTCAAGTTGTGGAGTCTATAGTTGTGGAGTTTCTAGTTGTAGATTTTCTAGTTGTGGAGTATCTAGTTGTGGATTTTCCAGTTGTGGAGTTTCTAGTAGTTCCGTTGCGGAGTATCTAGTTGTTGAGTTTCTAGTTGCAGAGTCTCTAGTTGTGGAGTTTCAAATTGTGGAGTCTCTAGATGTGGAGTTTCTAGTTGTCGAGTTTCCAGTTATGGAGTATCTAGTAGTGGAGTTTCGAGTTGTGGAGTTTCTAGTTGTGGAGTTTCTAGTTGTGGAGTCCCTAGTTGCGGAGTTTCTAGTTGCGAAGTTTCAAGTTGTGGAGTTTCAAGTTGCGGAGTCTCAAGTTGTGGAGTTTCTAGTTGTGGAGTTTCAAGTTGTGGAGTTTTGAGTTGTGGAGTTTCAAGTGTTGGAGTTTCTAGTTGTTGAGTCTCTAGTTGTGGAGTTTCCAGATATGGATTATCTAGTTGTGGAGTTTCCAATTGTGGAGTATCTAGTTGTGGAGTTTCAAGTTGTGGAGTTTCTAGTTGCGGAGTTTCTAGTTGCGGAGTTTTTAATAGCGGAGTTTTTAGTTGTGGAGTTTCAAGTTGCGGAGGCTCAAGTTGTGGAGTTTCCAGATGTGGAGTTTTTAGTTGTGGAGTTTCTAGTTGTTGAGTTTCTAGTTGTGAAGTCTCTAGTTTTGCAGTTTCTAGTTGTGGAGTTTCTAGATATGGAATTTCTAGTTGCCGAGTCTCTATTTGTGGAGTTTGTAGTTGTGGAGTTTCTAGATATGGAATTTCTAGTTGCCGAGTGTCTATTTGTGGAGTTTGTAGTTGTGGAGTTTCTAGTTGTGGAATTTTCAATTGTGGAGTCTCTAATTGCGGAGTTTCTAGTTGTGGAGTTTCTAGTTGTGGAGTTTCTAGTTGTAGAGTTTGTAGTTGGGGAGTGTCTAGTTGTGGAGTTTAAAGTTGTGGAGTTTCTAGTTGTGGAGTCTCTAGTTGCGGAGTTTCTAGTTGTGGAGTTTCTAGTTGTGGAGTTTCTAGTTGTGGAGTTTCTGGATGTGGAGTTTCTAGTTGTGGAGTTTCAAGTTGTGGAGTTTCTAGTTGCGGAGTCACAAGTTGTGGAGTTTCTAGTTGTGTTGTTTCAAGTTGTGGAGTTTTGAGTTGTGGAGTTTCAAGTTGTGGAGTTTCTAGTTGTGGAGTTTCGAGTTGTGGAGTTTCTAGTTGTGGAGTTTCTAGCTGCGGAGTTTCTAGGTGCAGAGTCTCTAGTTTTGGAGTTTCTAGTTGCGAATTCTCTAGTTGAGGAGCCTCTAGTTGTAGAGTTTTTAGTTGTGGAGTTTCTAGTTGTGGAGTTTCAAGTTGTGGAGTTTCTAGTTGCAGAGTCTCTGGTTGTGGAGTTTCTAGTTGCGGAATCTCTAGTTGTGGAGTTTCTAGTTGTGGAGTTTCTAGTTGTGGAGTTTCCAGTTGTGGAGTTTTTAGCTCTGGACTTCCTAGACATGAAATTTCTTGTAGCCGGGTCTTTATATGTGGAGTTCGTAGTTGTGGAGTTTCTAGTTGTGGAGTTTCTAGTTGTGAAGTCTCTTGTTGCAGAGTTTCTAGTTGTGGAGTTTCTAGTTGTGGAGTTTCAAGTTGTAGAGTCTCTAGTTGTGGAGTTTCTAGTTGCGGAGTATCTAGTTGTGGAGTTTCCAGTTGTGGAGTTTCCAGTTGTGGAATTGCGGAGTGTCTGGTTGTGGAGTTTCTAATTGTTGAGTTTCTAGTTGTGGAGTTTCGAGTTGTTGAGTCTCTAGTTGTGGAGTTTCTAGTTGTGGAGTTTCCAGATATGGAGTATCTTGTTGTGGAGTTCCCAGTTTTGAAGTATCTAGTTGTGGAGTTTCCAGTTGTGGAGTATCTAGTTGTGGAGTTTCAAGTTGTGGAGTTTCTAGTTGCGGAGTTTCTAGTTGCGGAGTTTTTAACAGCGGAGTTTCTAGTTGTGGAGTTTCAAGTTGCGGAGTCTCAAGTTGTGGAGTTTCCAGTTGTGGAGTTTTTAGTTGTGGAGTTTCTAGTTGTTGAGTTTCTAGTTGTGGAGTTTCAAGTTGTGGAGTTTCTAGTTGCGGAGTCTCAAGTTGTGGAGTTTCTAGCTTTGGAGTTCAAGTTGTGGAGTTTTGAGTTGTGGAGTTTCAAGTTGTGGAGTTTCAAGTTGTGGAGTTTCTAGTTGTGGAATCTCTAGTTGCGGAGTTTCTAGTTGTGAAGTTTCTAGTTGTGGAGTTTCTAGTTGTGGAGTTTCTGGTTGTGGAGTTTCTAGTTGTTGAGTTTATAGTTGTGAAGTCTCTAGTTTTGCAGTTTCTAGTTGTGGAGTTTCTAGTTGTGGAGTTTCTAGTGGCGGAGTCTCAAGTTGTGGAGTTTCTAGTTGTGGAGTTTCAAGTTGTGGAGTTTTGAGCTGTGGAGTTTCAAGTGTTGGAGTTTCTAGTTGTTGAGTCTCTAGTTGTGGAGTTTCTAGTTGTGGAGTTTCCAGATATGGATTATCTAGTTGTGGAGTTTCCAATTGTGGAGTATCTAGTTGTGGAGTTTCAAGTTGTGGAGTTTCTAGTTGCGGAGTTTCTAGTTGCGGAGTTTTTAATAGCGGAGTTTTTAGTTGTGGAGTTTCAAGTTGCGGAGTCTCAAGTTGTGGAGTTTCCAGTTGTGGAGGTTTTAGTTGTGGAGTTTCTACATATAAAATTTCCAGTTGCCGAGTCTCTATTTGTGGAGTTTGTAGTTGTAGAGTTTCTAGTTGTGGAATTTCTAATTGTGGAGTCTCTAGTTGCGGAGTTTCTAGTTGTGGAGTTTCTAGTTGTGGAGTTTAAAGTTGTGGAGTTTCTAGTTGTGGAGTCTCTAGTTGCGGAGTTTCTAGTTGTGAGTTTCTAGTTGTGGAGTTTCTAGTTGTGGAGTTTCTGGATGTGGAGCTTCTAGTTGTGGAGTTTCAAGTTGTGGAGTTTCTAGTTGCGGAGTCACAAGTTGTGGAGTTTCTAGTTGTGTTGTTTCAAGTTGTGGAGTTTTGAGTTGTGGAGTTTCAAGTTGTGGAGTTTCTAGTTGTGGAGTTTCGAGTTGTGGAGTTTCTAGTTGTAGAGTTTGTAGCTGCGGAGTTTCTAGGTGCAGAGTCTCTAGTTTTGGAGTTTCTAGTTGCGAATTCTCTAGTTGAGGAGCCTCTAGTTGTAGAGTTTTTAGTTGTGGAGTTTCTAGTTGTGGAGTTTCAAGTTGTGGAGTTTCTAGTTGCGGCGTCTCAAGTTGTGGAGTTTTTAAATGCGGAGTTTCTAGCTGCGGAGTTTCTAGTTGCAGAGTCTCTGGTTGTGGAGTTTCTAGTTGCGGAATCTCTAGTTGTGGAGTTTCTAGTTGTGGAGTTTCTAGTTGTGGAGTTTCCAGTTGTGGAGTTTTTAGCTCTGGACTTTCTAGACATGAAATTTCTTGTAGCCGAGTCTCTATTTGTGGAGTTCGTAGTTGTGGAGTTTCTAGTTGTGGAGTTTCTAGTTGTGGAGTTTCTAGTTGTGGAGTTTCAAGTTGTGGAGTCTCTAGTTGTGGAGTTTCTAGTTGCGGTATATCTAGTTGTGGAGTTTCCAGTTGTGGAGTTTCCAGTTGTGGAATTGCGGAGTGTCTGGTTGTGGAGTTTCTAATTGTTGAGTTTCTAGTTGTGGAGTTTCGAGTTGTTGAGTCTCTAGTTGTGGAGTTTCTAGTTGTGGAGTTTCCAGATATTGAGTATCCAGTTGTGGAGTTCCCAGTTTTGAAGTATCTAGTTGTGGAGTTTCCAGTTGTGGAGTATATAGTTGTGGAGTTTCAAGTTGTGGAGTTTCTAGTTGCGGAGTTTCTAGTTGCGGAGTTTTTAACAGCGGAGTATCTAGTTGTGGAGTTTCAAGTTGCGGAGTCTCAAGTTGTGGAGTTTCCAGTTGTGGAGTTTTTAGTTGTGGAGTTTCTAGTTGTTGAGTTTCGAGTTGTGGAGTTTCAAGTTGTGGAGTTTCTAGTTGCGGAGTCTCAAGTTGTGGAGTTTCTAGCTTTGGAATTCAAGTTGTGGAGTTTTGAGTTGTGGAGTTTCAAGTTGTGGAGTTTCTAGTTGTGGAGTTTTGAGTTGTGGAGTTTCTAGTTGTGGAGTTTCTACCTGCGGAGTTTCTAGGTGCAGAGTCTCAAGTTGTGGAGTTTCAAGTTGTGGAGTTTTGAGTTGTGGAGTTTCAAGTTGTGGAGTTTCTAGTTGTGGAGTCTCTAGTTGCGGAGTTTCTAGTTGTGAAGTTTCTAGTTGTGGAGTTTCTAGTTGTGGAGTTTCTGGTTGTGGAGTTTCTAGTTGTTGAGTTTCTAGTTGTGAAGTCTCTAGTTTTGCAGTTTCTAGTTGTGGAGTTTCTAGTTGTGGAGTTTCAAGTTGTGGAGTTTCTAGTGGCGGAGTCTCAAGTTGTGGAGTTTCTAGTTGTGGAGTTTCAAGTTGTGGAGTTTTGAGCTGTGGAGTTTCAAGTGTTGCAGTTTCTAGTTGTTGAGTCTCTAGTTGTGGAGTTTCTAGTTGTGGAGTTTCCAGATATGGATTATCTAGTTGTGGAGTTTCCAATTGTGGAGTATCTAGTTGTGGAGTTTCAAGTTGTGGAGTTTCTAGTTGCGGAGTTTCTAGTTGCGGAGTTTTTAATAGCGGAGTTTTTAGTTGTGGAGTTTCAAGTTGCGGAGTCTCAAGTTGTGGAGTTTCCAGTTGTGGAGTTTTTAGTTGTGGAGTTTCTAGATATGGAATTTCTAGTTGCCGAGTCTTTATTTGTGGAGTTTGTAGTTGTGGAGTTTCTAGTTGTGGAATTTCTAATTGTGGAGTCTCTAGTTGCGGAGTTTCTAGTTGTGGAGTTTCTAGTTGTGGAGTCTCTAGTTGCGGAGTTTCTAGTTGTGAGTTTCTAGTTGTGGAGTTTCTAGTTGTGGAGTTTCTGGATGTAGAGTTTCTAGTTGTGGAGTTTCAAGTTGTGGAGTTTCTAGTTGCGAAGTCACAAGTTGTGGAGTTTCTAGTTGTGTTGTTTCAAGTTGTGGAGTTTTGAGTTGTGGAGTTTCAAGTTGTGGAGTTTCTAGTTGTGGAGTTTCGAGTTGTGGAGTTTCTAGTTGTGGAGTTTCTAGCTGCGGAGTTTCTAGGTGCAGAGTCTCTAGTTTTGGAGTTTCTAGTTGCGAATTCTCTAGTTGAGGAGCCTCTAGTTGTAGAGTTTTTAGTTGTGGAGTTTCTAGTTGTGGAGTTTCAAGTTGTGGAGTTTTTAAATGCGGAGTTTCTAGCTGTGGAGTTTCTAGTTGCAGAGTCTCTGGTTGTGGAGTTTCTAGTTGCGGAATCTCTAGTTGTGGAGTTTCTAGTTGCGGAGTTTCTAGTTGTGGAGTTTCAAGTTGTGGAGTTTCTAGTTGTGGAGTCTCTAGTTGCGGAGTTTCTAGTTGTGAAGTTTCTAGTTGTGGAGTTTCTAGTTTTGAAGTTTCTAGTTGTGGAGTTTCTAGTTGTAGAGTCTCCTGTTGCGGAGTTTCTAGTTGCGGAGTTTCTAGTTGGGGAGTTTCCAGTTGTGGAGTTTCTAGTTGTGGAGTTTCTACTTGTGGAGTCTCAAGTTGTGGAGTTTAAACTTGTGGAGTTTCAAGTTGTGGAGTCTATAGTTGTGGAGTTTCTAGTTGTAGATTTTCTAGTTGTGGAGTATCTAGTTGTGGATTTTCCAGTTGTGGAGTTTCTAGTAGTTCCGTTGCGGAGTATCTAGTTGTTGAGTTTCTAGTTGCAGAGTCTCTAGTTGTGGAGTTTCAAATTGTGGAGTCTCTAGATGTGGAGTTTCTAGTTGTCGAGTTTCCAGTTATGGAGTATCTAGTAGTGGAGTTTCGAGTTGTGGAGTTTCTAGTTGTGGAGTTTCTAGTTGTGGAGTCCCTAGTTGCGGAGTTTCTAGTTGCGAAGTTTCAAGTTGTGGAGTTTCAAGTTGCGGAGTCTCAAGCTGTGGAGTTTCTAGTTGTGGAGTTTCCAGTTGTGGAGTTTTGAGTTGTGGAGTTTCTAGTTGCAGAGTCTCTAGTTGTGGAGTTTCTAGTTGCAGAGTCTCTAGTTGTGGAGTTTCAAGTTGTGGAGTCTCTAGTTGTGGAGTTTCTAGTTGCCGAGTTTTCAGTTGTGGAGTATCTAGTAGTGGAGTTTCCAGTTGTGGAGTCCCTAGTTGTGGAGTTTCTAGTTGCGGAGTCTCAAGCTGTGGAGTTTCAAGTTGTGGAGTTTCTAGGTGTGGAGTCTCAAGTTATGGAGTTTAAAGTTGTGGAGTTTCAAGTTGTGGAGTCTCTAGTTGTGGAGTTTCTAGTTGCAGAGTATCTATTTGTGGAGTTTCCAGTTGTGGAGTTTCTAATTGTGAAGTCGCGGAGTCTCTTTTGTGGAGTTTCTAGTTGTGGAGTTTCTAGTTGAGGAGTTTCAAGTTGAAGAGTTTTTAGTTGTGGAGTGTCTAGTTGTGGAGTTTCCAGTTGTGGAGTTTCGAGTTGTGGAGTTTCTAGTTTTGGAGTTTCTAGTTGTGGAGTTTCTAGTTGTAGAGTCTCCTGTTGCGGAGTTTCTAGTTGCGGAGTTTCTAGTTGGAGAGTTTCCAGTTGTGGAGTTTCTAGTTGTGGAGTTTCTATTTGTGGAGTCTCTAGTTGTGTAGTTTCTAGCTGCGGAGTTTCTAGTTGCGGAGTTTCTATTTGTGGAGTTTCTAGCTGCGGAGTTTCTAGTTGCGGAGTCTCTGGTTGTGGAGATTCTAGTTGCGGAATCTCTAGTTGTGGAGTTTCTAGTTGTGGAGTTTCTAGTTGTGGAGTTTCTAGTTGTGGAGTTTCTAGTTGTAGAGTTTCTAGTTGTGGAGTTTCTAGTTGTGGAGTCTCTAGTTGCAGAGTTTCTAGTTGTGGAGTTTCTAGTTGTGGAGTTTCAAGTTGTGGAGTCTCTAGTTGTGGAGTATCTAGTTGCGGAGTATCTAGTTGCGGAGTTTCTAGTTGCGGAGTTTTTAATAGCGGAGTTTATTGTTGTGGAGTTTCAAGTTGCGGAGTCTCAAGTTGTGGAGTTTCCAGTTGTGGAGTTTTTAGTTGTGGAGTTTCTAGTTGTTGAGTTTCTAGTTGTGGAGTTTCCAGTTGTGGAGGTTTTAGCTCTGGACTTTCTAGACATGAAATTTCTTGTAGCCGAGTCTCTATTTGTGGAGTTCGTAGTTGTGGAGTTTCTAGTTGTGGAGTTTCTGGTTGTGGAGTTTCAAGTTGTGGAGTCTCTAGTTGTGGAGTTTCTAGTTGCGGAGTATCTAGTTGTGGAGTTTCCAGTTGTGGAGTTTCCAGTTGTGGAATTGCGGAGTGTCTGGTTGTGGAGTTTCTAATTGTTGAGTCTCTAGTTGTGGAGTTTCTAGTTGTGGAGTTTCCAGATATTGAGTATCTAGTTGTGGAGTTCCCAGTTTTGAAGTATCTAGTTGTGGAGTTTCCAGTTGTGGAGTATATAGTTGTGGAGTTTCAAGTTGTGGACTTTCTAGTTGCGGAGTTCTAGTTGTGGAGTTTTGAGTTGTGGAGTTTCAAGTTGTGGAGTTTCTAGTTGTGGAGTTTTGAGTTGTGGAGTTTTTACCTGCGGAGTTTCTAGGTGCAGAGTCTCAAGTTGTGGAGTTTCAAGTTGTGGAGTTTTGAGTTGTGGAGTTTCAAGTGTTGGAGTTTCTAGTTGTGGAGTCTCTAGTTGCGGAGTTTCTAGTTGTGAAGTTTCTAGTTGTGGAGTTTCTAGTTGTGGAGTTTCTGGTTGTGGAGTTTCTAGTTGTTGAGTTTCTAGTTGTGAAGTCTCTAGTTTTGCAGTTTCTAGTTGTGGAGTTTCTAGTTGTGGAGTTTCTAGTGGCGGAGTCTCAAGTTGTGGAGTTTCTAGTTGTGGAGTTTCAAGTTGTGGACTTTTGAGCTGTGGAGTTTCAAGTGTTGGAGTTTCTAGTTGTTGAGTCTCTAGTTGTGGAGTTTCTAGTTGTGGAGTTTCCAGATATGGATTATCTAGTTGTGGAGTTTCCAATTGTGGAGTATCTAGTTGTGGAGTTTCAAGTTGTGGAGTTTCTAGTTGCGGAATTTCTAGTTGCGGAGTTTTTAATAGCGGAGTTTTTAGTTGTGGAGTTTCAAGTTGCGGAGTCTCAAGTTGTGGAGTTTCCAGTTGTGGAGTTTTTAGTTGTGGAGTTTCTAGATATGGAATTTCTAGTTGCCGAGTATCTATTTGTGGAGTTTGTAGTTGTGGAGTTTCTAGTTGTGGAATTTCTAATTGTGGAGTCTCTAGTTGCGGAGTTTCTAGTTGTGGAGTTTCTAGTTGTGGAGTTTCTAGTTGTGGAGTTTGTAGTTGTGGAGTTTCTAGTTGTGGAGTTTAAAGTTGTGGAGTTTCTAGTTGTGGAGTCTCTAGTTGCGGAGTTTCTAGTTGTGAGTTTCTAGTTGTGGAGTTTCTAGTTGTGGAGTTTCTGGATGTGGAGTTTCTAGTTGTGGAGTTTCAAGTTGTGGAGTTTCTAGTTGCGAAGTCACAAGTTGTGGAGTTTCTAGTTGTGTTGTTTCAAGTTGTGGAGTTTTGAGTTGTAGAGTCTCTAGTTGTGGAGTTTCTAGTTGCGGAGTATCTAGTTGTGGAGTTTCCAGTTGTGGAGTTTCCAGTTGTGGAATTGCGGAGTGTCTGGTTGTGGAGTTTCTAATTGTTGAGTTTCTAGTTGTGGAGTTTCGAGTTGTTGAGTCTCTAGTTGTGGAGTTTCTAGTTGTGGAGTTTCCAGATATGGAGTATCTTGTTGTGGAGTTCCCAGTTTTGAAGTATCTAGTTGTGGAGTTTCCAGTTGTGGAGTATCTAGTTGTGGAGTTTCAAGTTGTGGAGTTTCTAGTTGCGGAGTTTCTAGTTGCGGAGTTTTTAACAGCGGAGTTTCTAGTTGTGGAGTTTCAAGTTGCGGAGTCTCAAGTTGTGGAGTTTCCAGTTGTGGAGTTTTTAGTTGTGGAGTTTCTAGTTGTGGAGTTTCTGGTTGTGGAGTTTCTAGTTGTTGAGTTTCTAGTTGTGAAGTCTCTAGTTTTGCAGTTTCTAGTTGTGGAGTTTCTAGTTGTGGAGTTTCAAGTTGTGGAGTTTCTAGTGGCGGAGTCTCAAGTTGTGGAGTTTCTAGTTGTGGAGTTTCAAGTTGTGGAGTTTTGAGCTGTGGAGTTTCAAGTGTTGGAGTTTCTAGTTGTTGAGTCTCTAGTTGTGGAGTTTCTAGTTGAGGAGTTTCCAGATATGGATTATCTAGTTGTGGAGTTTCCAATTGTGGAGTATCTAGTTGTGGAGTTTCAAGTTGTGGAGTTTCTAGTTGCGGAGTTTCTAGTTGCGGAGTTTTTAATAGCGGAGTTTTTAGTTGTGGAGTTTCAAGTTGCGGAGTCTCAAGTTGTGGAGTTTCCAGTTGTGGAGTTTTTAGTTGTGGAGTTTCTAGATACGGAATTTCTAGTTGCCGAGTCTCTATTTGTGGAGTTTGTAGTTGTGGAGTTTCTAGTTGGGGAATTTCTAATTGTGGAGTCTCTAGTTGCGGAGTTTCTAGTTGTGGAGTTTCTAGTTGTGGAGTTTCTAGTTGTGGAGTTTGTAGTTGTGGAGTTTCTAGTTGTGGAGTTTAAAGTTGTGGAGTTTCTTGTTGTGGAGTCTCTAGTTGCGGAGTTTCTAGTTGTGAGTTTCTAGTTGTAGAGTTTCTAGTTGTGGAGTTTCTGGATGTGGAGTTTCTAGTTGTGGAGTTTCAAGTTGTGGAGTTTCTAGTTGCGAAGTCACAAGTTGTGGAGTTTCTAGTTGTGTTGTTTCAAGTTGTGGAGTTTTGAGTTGTGGAGTTTCAATTTGTGGAGTTTCTAGTTGTGGAGTTTCGAGTTGTGGAGTTTCTAGTTGTGGAGTTTCTAGCTGCGGAGTTTCTAGGTGCAGAGTCTCTAGTTTTGGAGTTTCTAGTTGCGAATTCTCTAGTTGAGGAGCCTCTAGTTGTAGAGTTTTTAGTTGTGGAGTTTCTTGTTGTGGAGTTTCAAGTTGTGGAGTTTTTAAATGCGGAGTTTCTAGCTGTGGAGTTTCTACTTGCAGAGTCTCTGGTTGTGGAGTTTCTAGTTGCGGAATCTCTAGTTGTGGAGTTTTGAGTTGTGGAGTTTCAAGTTGTGGAGTTTCGAGTTGTGGAGTTTCTAGTTGTGAAGTTTCTAGCTGCGGAGTTTCTAGGTGCAGAGTCTCAAGTTGTGGAGTTTCAAGTTGTGGAGTTTTGAGTTGTGGAGTTTCAAGTTGTGGAATTTCTAGTTGTGAAGTTTCTAGTTGTGGAGTTTCTAGTTGTGGAGTTTCAAGTTGTGGAGTTTCTAGTGGCGGAGTCTCAAGTTGTGGAGTTTCTAGTTGTGGAGTTTCAAGTTGTGGAGTTTTGAGTTGTGGAGTTTCAAGTGTTGGAGTTTCTAGTTGTTGAGTCTCTAGTTGTGGATTTTCCAGATATGGATTATCTAGTTGTGGAGTTTCCAATTGTGGAGTATCTAGTTGTGGAGTATCAAGTTGTGGAGTTTCTAGTTGCGGAGTTTCTAGTTGCGGAGTTTTTAATAGCGGAGTTTTTAGTTGTGGAGTTTCAAGTTGCGGAGTCTCAAGTTGTGGAGTTTCCAGATGTGGAGTTTTTAGTTGTGGAGTTTCTAGTTGTTGAGTTTCTAGTTGTGAAGTCTCTAGTTTTGCAGTTTCTAGTTGTGGAGTTTCTAGATATGGAATTTCTAGTTGCCGAGTCTATATTTGTGGAGTTTGTAGTTGTGGAGTTTCTAGTTGTGGAATTTTCAATTGTGGAGTCTCTAGTTGCGGAGTTTCTAGTTGTGGAGTTTCTAGTTGTGAAGTTTCTAGTTGTAGAGTTTGTAGTTGTGGAGTTTCTAGTTGTGGAGTTTAAAGTTGTGGAGTTTCTAGTTGTGGAGTCTCTAGTTGCGGAGTTTCTAGTTGTGGAGTTTCTAGTTGTGGAGTTTCTAGTTGTGGAGTTTCTGGATGTGGAGTTTCTAGTTGTGGAGTTTCAAGTTGTGGAGTTTCTAGTTGCGGAGTCACAAGTTGTGGAGTTTCTAGTTGTGTTGTTTCAAGTTGTGGAGTATTGAGTTGTGGAGTTTCAAGTTGTGGAGTTTCTAGTTGCGGAGTTTCTAGTTGCGAAGTTTCAAGTTGTGGAGTTTCAAGTTGCGGAGTCTCAAGCTGTGGAGTTTCTAGTTGTGGAGTTTCCAGTTGTGGAGTTTTGAGTTGTGGAGTTTCTAGTTGCAGAGTCTCTAGTTGTGGAGTTTCAAGTTGTGGAGTCTCTAGTTGTGGAGTTTCTAGTTGCCGAGTTTCCAGTTGTGGAGTATCTAGTAGTGGAGTTTCTGGATGTGGAGTTTCTAGTTGTGGAGTTTCTAGTTGTGGAGTTTCTGGATGTGGAGTTTCTAGTTGTGGAGTTTCAAGTTGTGGAGTTTCTAGTTACGAAGTCACAAGTTGTGGAGTTTCTAGTTGTGTTGTTTCAAGTTGTGGAGTTTTGAGTTGTGGAGTTTCAAGTTGTGGAGTTTCAAGTTGTGGAGTTTCGAGTTGTGGAGTTTCTAGTTGTGGAGTTTCTAGCTGCGGAGTTTCTAGGTGCAGAGTCTCTAGTTTTGGAGTTTCTAGTTGCGAATTCTCTAGTTGAGGAGCCTCTAGTTGTAGAGTTTTTAGTTGTGGAGTTTCTAGTTGTGGAGTTTCAAGTTGTGGAGTTTTTAAATGCGGAGTTTCTAGCTGTGGAGTTTCTAGTTGCAGAGTCTCTGGTTGTGGAGTTTCTAGTTGCGGAATCTCTAGTTGTGGAGTTTCTAGTTGCGGAGTTTCTAGTTGTGGAGTTTCAAGTTGTGGAGTTTCTAGTTGTGGAGTCTCTAGTTGCGGAGTTTCTAGTTGTGAAGTTTCTAGTTGTGGAGTTTCTAGTTTTGAAGTTTCTAGTTGTGGAGTTTCTAGTTGTAGAGTCTCCTGTTGCGGAGTTTCTAGTTGCGGAGTTTCTAGTTGGGGAGTTTCCAGTTGTGGAGTTTCTAGTTGTGGAGTTTCTACTTGTGGAGTCTCAAGTTGTGGAGTTTAAACTTGTGGAGTTTCAAGTTGTGGAGTCTATAGTTGTGGAGTTTCTAGTTGTAGATTTTCTAGTTGTGGAGTATCTAGTTGTGGATTTTCCAGTTGTGGAGTTTCTAGTAGTTCCGTTGCGGAGTATCTAGTTGTTGAGTTTCTAGTTGCAGAGTCTCTAGTTGTGGAGTTTCAAATTGTGGAGTCTCTAGATGTGGAGTTTCTAGTTGTCGAGTTTCCAGTTATGGAGTATCTAGTAGTGGAGTTTCGAGTTGTGGAGTTTCTAGTTGTGGAGTTTCTAGTTGTGGAGTCCCTAGTTGCGGAGTTTCTAGTTGCGAAGTTTCAAGTTGTGGAGTTTCAAGTTGCGGAGTCTCAAGCTGTGGAGTTTCTAGTTGTGGAGTTTCCAGTTGTGGAGTTTTGAGTTGTGGAGTTTCTAGTTGCAGAGTCTCTAGTTGTGGAGTTTCTAGTTGCAGAGTCTCTAGTTGTGGAGTTTCAAGTTGTGGAGTCTCTAGTTGTGGAGTTTCTAGTTGCCGAGTTTTCAGTTGTGGAGTATCTAGTAGTGGAGTTTCCAGTTGTGGAGTCCCTAGTTGTGGAGTTTCTAGTTGCGGAGTCTCAAGCTGTGGAGTTTCAAGTTGTGGAGTTTCTAGGTGTGGAGTCTCAAGTTATGGAGTTTCAAGTTGTGGAGTTTCAAGTTGTGGAGTCTCTAGTTGTGGAGTTTCTAGTTGCAGATTATCTATTTGTGGAGTTTCCAGTTGTGGAGTTTCTAATTGTGAAGTCGCGGAGTCTCTTTTGTGGAGTTTCTAGTTGTGGAGTTTCTAGTTGAGGAGTTTCAAGTTGAAGAGTTTTTAGTTGTGGAGTGTCTAGTTGTGGAGTTTCCAGTTGTGGAGTTTCGAGTTGTGGAGTTTCTAGTTTTGGAGTTTCTAGTTGTGGAGTTTCTAGTTGTAGAGTCTCCTGTTGCGGAGTTTCTAGTTGCGGAGTTTCTAGTTGGAGAGTTTCCAGTTGTGGAGTTTCTAGTTGTGGAGTTTCTATTTGTGGAGTCTCTAGTTGTGTAGTTTCTAGCTGCGGAGTTTCTAGTTGCGGAGTTTCTATTTGTGGAGTTTCTAGCTGCGGAGTTTCTAGTTGCGGAGTCTCTGGTTGTAGAGTTTCTAGTTGCGGAATCTCTAGTTGTGGAGTTTCTAGTTGTGGAGTTTCTAGTTGTGGAGTTTCTAGTTGTGGAGTTTCTAGTTGTAGAGTTTCTAGTTGTGGAGTTTCTAGTTGTGGAGTCTCTAGTTGCAGAGTTTCTAGTTGTGGAGTTTCTAGTTGTGGAGTTTCAAGTTGTGGAGTCTCTAGTTGTGGAGTATCTAGTTGCGGAGTATCTAGTTGCGGAGTTTCTAGTTGCGGAGTTTTTAATAGCGGAGTTTATTATTGTGGAGTTTCAAGTTGCGGAGTCTCAAGTTGTGGAGTTTCCAGTTGTGGAGTTTTTAGTTGTGGAGTTTCTAGTTGTTGAGTTTCTAGTTGTGGAGTTTCCAGTTGTGGAGGTTTTAGCTCTGGACTTTCTAGACATGAAATTTCTTGTAGCCGAGTCTCTATTTGTGGAGTTCGTAGTTGTGGAGTTTCTAGTTGTGGAGTTTCTAGTTGTGGAGTTTCTAGTTGTGGAGTCTCTAGTTGTGGAGTTTCTAGTTGCGGAGTATCTAGTTGTGGAGTTTCCAGTTGTGGAGTTTCCAGTTGTGGAATTGCGGAGTGTCTGGTTGTGGAGTTTCTAATTGTTGAGTCTCTAGTTGTGGAGTTTCTAGTTGTGGAGTTTCCAGATATTGAGTATCTAGTTGTGGAGTTCCCAGTTTTGAAGTATCTAGTTGTGGAGTTTCCAGTTGTGGAGTATATAGTTGTGGAGTTTCAAGTTGTGGACATTCTAGTTGCGGAGTTTTAGTTGCGGAGTTTTTAACAGCGGAGTTTCTAGTTGTGGAGTTTCCAGTTGTGGAGTTTTTAGTTGTGGAGTTTCTAGTTGTTGAGTTTCTAGTTGTGGAGTTTCAAGTTGTGGAGTTTCTAGTTGCGGAGTCTCAAGTTGTGGAGTTTCTAGCTTTGGAATTCAAGTTGTGGAGTTTTGAGTTGTGGAGTTTCAAGTTGTGGAGTTTCTAGTTGTGGAGTTTTGAGTTGTGGAGTTTTTACCTGCGGAGTTTCTAGGTGCAGAGTCTCAAGTTGTGGAGTTTCAAGTTGTGGAGTTTTGAGTTGTGGAGTTTCAAGTGTTGGAGTTTCTAGTTGTGGAGTCTCTAGTTGCGGAGTTTCTAGTTGTGAAGTTTCTAGTTGTGGAGTTTCTAGTTGTGGAGTTTCTGGTTGTGGAGTTTCTAGTTGTTGAGTTTCTAGTTGTGAAGTCTCTAGTTTTGCAGTTTCTAGTTGTGGAGTTTCTAGTTGTGGAGTTTCTAGTGGCGGAGTCTCAAGTTGTGGAGTTTCTAGTTGTGGAGTTTCAAGTTGTGGAGTTTTGAGCTGTGGAGTTTCAAGTGTTGGAGTTTCTAGTTGTTGAGTCTCTAGTTGTGGAGTTTCTAGTTGTGGAGTTTCCAGATATGGATTATCTAGTTGTGGAGTTTCCAATTGTGGAGTATCTAGTTGTGGAGTTTCAAGTTGTGGAGTTTCTAGTTGCGGAGTTTCTAGTTGCGGAGTTTTTAATAGCGGAGTTTTTAGTTGTGGAGTTTCAAGTTGCGGAGTCTCAAGTTGTGGAGTTTCTAGATATGGAATTTCTAGTTGCCGAGTCTCTATTTGTGGAGTTTGTAGTTGTGGAGTTTCTAGTTGTGGAATTTCTAATTGTGGAGTCTCTAGTTGCGGAGTTTCTAGTTGTGGAGTTTCTAGTTGTGGAGTTTCTAGTTGTGGAGTTTGTAGTTGTGGAGTTTCTAGTTGTGGAGTTTAAAGTTGTGGAGTTTCTAGTTGTGGAGTCTCTAGTTGCGGAGTTTCTAGTTGTGAGTTTCTAGTTGTGGAGTTTCTAGTTGTGAAGTTTCTGGATGTGGAGTTTCTAGTTGTGGAGTTTCAAGTTGTGGAGTTTCTAGTTGCGAAGTCACAAGTTGTGGAGTTTCTAGTTGTGTTGTTTCAAGTTGTGGAGTTTTGAGTTGTAGAGTCTTTAGTTGTGGAGTTTCTAGTTGCGGAGTATCTAGTTGTGGAGTTTCCAGTTGTGGAGTTTCCAGTTGTGGAATTGCGGAGTGTCTGGTTGTGGAGTTTCTAATTGTTGAGTTTCTAGTTGTGGAGTTTCGAGTTGTTGAGTCTCTAGTTGTGGAGTTTCTAGTTGTGGAGTTTCCAGATATGGAGTATCTTGTTGTGGAGTTCCCAGTTTTGAAGTATCTAGTTGTGGAGTTTCCAGTTGTGGAGTATCTAGTTGTGGAGTTTCAAGTTGTGGAGTTTCTAGTTGCGGAGTTTCTAGTTGCGGAGTTTTTAACAGCGGAGTTTCTAGTTGTGGAGTTTCAAGTTGCGGAGTCTCAAGTTGTGGAGTTTCCAGTTGTGGAGTTTTTAGTTGTGGAGTTTCTAGTTGTGGAGTTTCTGGTTGTGGAGTTTCTAGTTGTTGAGTTTCTAGTTGTGAAGTCTCTAGTTTTGCAGTTTCTAGTTGTGGAGTTTCTAGTTGTGGAGTTTCAAGTTGTGGAGTTTCTAGTGGCGGAGTCTCAAGTTGTGGAGTTTCTAGTTGTGGAGTTTCAAGTTGTGGAGTTTTGAGCTGTGGAGTTTCAAGTGTTGGAGTTTCTAGTTGTTGAGTCTCTAGTTGTGGAGTTTCTAGTTGAGGAGTTTCCAGATATGGATTATCTAGTTGTGGAGTTTCCAATTGTGGAGTATCTAGTTGTGGAGTTTCAAGTTGTGGAGTTTCTAGTTGCGGAGTTTCTAGTTGCGGAGTTTTTAATAGCGGAGTTTTTAGTTGTGGAGTTTCAAGTTGCGGAGTCTCAAGTTGTGGAGTTTCCAGTTGTGGAGTTTTTAGTTGTGGAGTTTCTAGATATGGAATTTCTAGTTGCCGAGTCTCTATTTGTGGAGTTTGTAGTTGTGGAGTTTCTAGTTGGGGAATTTCTAATTGTGGAGTCTCTAGTTGCGGAGTTTCTAGTTGTGGAGTTTGTAGTTGTGGAGTTTCTAGTTGTGGAGTTTAAAGTTGTGGAGTTTCTTGTTGTGGAGTCTCTAGTTGCGGAGTTTCTAGTTGTGAGTTTCTAGTTGTAGAGTTTCTAGTTGTGGAGTTTCTGGATGTGGAGTTTCTAGTTGTGGAGTTTCAAGTTGTGGAGTTTCTAGTTGCGAAGTCACAAGTTGTGGAGTTTCTAGTTGTGTTGTTTCAAGTTGTGGAGTTTTGAGTTGTGGAGTTTCAATTTGTGGAGTTTCTAGTTGTGGAGTTTCGAGTTGTGGAGTTTCTAGTTGTGGAGTTTCTAGCTGCGGAGTTTCTAGGTGCAGAGTCTCTAGTTTTGGAGTTTCTAGTTGCGAATTCTCTAGTTGAGGAGCCTCTAGTTGTAGAGTTTTTAGTTGTGGAGTTTCAAGTTGTGGAGTTTTTAAATGCGGAGTTTCTAGCTGTGGAGTTTCTAGTTGCAGAGTCTCTGGTTGTGGAGTTTCTAGTTGCGGAATCTCTAGTTGTGGAGTTTTGAGTTGTGGAGTTTCAAGTTGTGGAGTTTCGAGTTGTGGAGTTTTTAGTTGTGAAGTTTCTAGCTGCGGAGTTTCTAGGTGCAGAGTCTCAAGTTGTGGAGTTTCAAGTTGTGGAGTTTTGAGTTGTGGAGTTTCAAGTTGTGGAGTTTCTAGTTGTGAAGTTTCTAGTTGTGGAGTTTCTAGTTGTGGAGTTTCAAGTTGTGGAGTTTCTAGTGGCGGAGTCTCAAGTTGTGGAGTTTCTAGTTGTGGAGTTTCAAGTTGTGGAGTTTTGAGTTGTGGAGTTTCAAGTGTTGGAGTTTCTAGTTGTTGAGTCTCTAGTTGTGGATTTTCCAGACATGGATTATCTAGTTGTGGAGTTTCCAATTGTGGAGTATCTAGTTGTGGAGTATCAAGTTGTGGAGTTTCTAGTTGCGGAGTTTCTAGTTGTGGAGTTTTGAGTTGTGGAGTTTTTACCTGCGGAGTTTCTAGGTGCAGAGTCTCAAGTTGTGGAGTTTCAAGTTGTGGAGTTTTGAGTTGTGGAGTTTCAAGTGTTGGAGTTTCTAGTTGTGGAGTCTCTAGTTGCGGAGTTTCTAGTTGTGAAGTTTCTAGTTGTGGAGTTTCTAGTTGTGGAGTTTCTGGTTGTGGAGTTTCTAGTTGTTGAGTTTCTAGTTGTGAAGTCTCTAGTTTTGCAGTTTCTAGTTGTGGAGTTTCTAGTTGTGGAGTTTCTAGTGGCGGAGTCTCAAGTTGTGGAGTTTCTAGTTGTGGAGTTTCAAGTTGTGGAGTTTTGAGCTGTGGAGTTTCAAGTGTTGGAGTTTCTAGTTGTTGAGTCTCTAGTTGTGGAGTTTCTAGTTGTGGAGTTTCCAGATATGGATTATCTAGTTGTGGAGTTTCCAATTGTGGAGTATCTAGTTGTGGAGTTTCAAGTTGTGGAGTTTCTAGTTGCGGAGTTTCTAGTTGCGGAGTTTTTAATAGCGGAGTTTTTAGTTGTGGAGTTTCAAGTTGCGGAGTCTCAAGTTGTGGAGTTTCCAGTTGTGGAGTTTTTAGTTGTGGAGTTTCTAGATATGGAATTTCTAGTTGCCGAGTCTCTATTTGTGGAGTTTGTAGTTGTGGAGTGTCTAGTTGTGGAATTTCTAATTGTGGAGTCTCTAGTTGCGGAGTTTCTAGTTGTGGAGTTTCTAGTTGTGGAGTTTCTAGTTGTGGAGTTTGTAGTTGTGGAGTTTCTAGTTGTGGAGTTTGTAGTTGTGGAGTTTCTAGTTGTGGAGTTTAAAGTTGTGGAGTTTCTAGTTGTGGAGTCTCTAGTTGCGGAGTTTCTAGTTGTGAGTTTCTAGTTGTGGAGTTTCTAGTTGTGGAGTTTCTGGATGTGGAGTTTCTAGTTGTGGAGTTTCAAGTTGTGGAGTTTCTAGTTGCGAAGTCACAAGTTGTGGAGTTTCTAGTTGTGTTGTTTCAAGTTGTGGAGTGTTGAGTTGTAGAGTCTCTAGTTGTGGAGTTTCTAGTTGCGGAGTATCTAGTTGTGGAGTTTCCAGTTGTGGAGTTTCCAGTTGTGGAATTGCGGAGTGTCTGGTTGTGGAGTTTCTAATTGTTGAGTTTCTAGTTGTGGAGTTTCGAGTTGTTGAGTCTCTAGTTGTGGAGTTTCTAGTTGTGGAGTTTCCAGATATGGAGTATCTTGTTGTGGAGTTCCCAGTTTTGAAGTATCTAGTTGTGGAGTTTCCAGTTGTGGAGTATCTAGTTGTGGAGTTTCAAGTTGTGGAGTTTCTAGTTGCGGAGTTTCTAGTTGCGGAGTTTTTAACAGCGGAGTTTCTAGTTGTGGAGTTTCAAGTTGCGGAGTCTCAAGTTGTGGAGTTTCCAGTTGTGGAGTTTTTAGTTGTGGAGTTTCTAGTTGTGGAGTTTCTGGTTGTGGAGTTTCTAGTTGTTGAGTTTCTAGTTGTGAAGTCTCTAGTTTTGCAGTTTCTAGTTGTGGAGTTTCTAGTTGTGGAGTTTCAAGTTGTGGAGTTTCTAGTGGCGGAGTCTCAAGTTGTGGAGTTTCTAGTTGTGGAGTTTCAAGTTGTGGAGTTTTGAGCTGTGGAGTTTCAAGTGTTGGAGTTTCTAGTTGTTGAGTCTCTAGTTGTGGAGTTTCTAGTTGAGGAGTTTCCAGATATGGATTATCTAGTTGTGGAGTTTCCAATTGTGGAGTATCTAGTTGTGGAGTTTCAAGTTGTGGAGTTTCTAGTTGCGGAGTTTCTAGTTGCGGAGTTTTTAATAGCGGAGTTTTTAGTTGTGGAGTTTCAAGTTGCGGAGTCTCAAGTTGTGGAGTTTCCAGTTGTGGAGTTTTTAGTTGTGGAGTTTCTAGATATGGAATTTCTAGTTGCCGAGTCTCTATTTGTGGAGTTTGTAGTTGTGGAGTTTCTAGTTGGGGAATTTCTAATTGTGGAGTCTCTAGTTGCGGAGTTTCTAGTTGTGGAGTTTCTAGTTGTGGAGTTTCTAGTTGTGGAGTTTGTAGTTGTGGAGTTTCTAGTTGTGGAGTTTAAAGTTGTGGAGTTTCTTGTTGTGGAGTCTCTAGTTGCGGAGTTTCTAGTTGTGAGTTTCTAGTTGTAGAGTTTCTAGTTGTGGAGTTTCTGGATGTGGAGTTTCTAGTTGTGGAGTTTCAAGTTGTGGAGTTTCTAGTTGCGAAGTCACAAGTTGTGGAGTTTCTAGTGGTGTTGTTTCAAGTTGTGGAGTTTTGAGTTGTGGAGTTTCAATTTGTGGAGTTTCTAGTTGTGGAGTTTCGAGTTGTGGAGTTTCTAGTTGTGGAGTTTCTAGCTGCGGAGTTTCTAGGTGCAGAGTCTCTAGTTTTGGAGTTTCTAGTGGCGAATTCTCTAGTTGAGGAGCCTCTAGTTGTAGAGTTTTTAGTTGTGGAGTTTCTAGTTGTGGAGTTTCAAGTTGTGGAGTTTTTAAATGCGGAGTTTCTAGCTGTGGAGTTTCTAGTTGCAGAGTCTCTGGTTGTGGAGTTTCTAGTTGCGGAATCTCTAGTTGTGGAGTTTTGAGTTGTGGAGTTTCAAGTTGTGGAGTTTCGAGTTGTGGAGTTTCTAGTTGTGAAGTTTCTAGCTGCGGAGTCTCAAGTTGTGGAGTTTCTAGTTGTGGAGTTTCAAGTTGTGGAGTTTTGAGTTGTGGAGTTTCAAGTGTTGGAGTTTCTAGTTGTTGAGTCTCTAGTTGTGGATTTTCCAGATATGGATTATCTAGTTGTGGAGTTTCCAATTGTGGAGTATCTAGTTGTGGAGTATCAAGTTGTGGAGTTTCTAGTTGCGGAGTTTCTAGTTGCGGAGTTTTTAATAGCGGAGTTTTTAGTTGTGGAGTTTCAAGTTGCGGAGTCTCAAGTTGTGGAGTTTCCAGATGTGGAGTTTTTAGTTGTGGAGTTTCTAGTTGTTGAGTTTCTAGTTGTGAAGTCTCTAGTTTTGCAGTTTCTAGTTGTGGAGTTTCTAGATATGGAATTTCTAGTTGCCGAGTCTCTATTTGTGGAGTTTGTAGTTGTGGAGTTTCTAGTTGTGGAATTTTCAATTGTGGAGTCTCTAGTTGCGGAGTTTCTAGTTGTGGAGTTTCTAGTTGTGAAGTTTCTAGTTGTAGAGTTTGTAGTTGTGGAGTTTCTAGTTGTGGAGTTTAAAGTTGTGGAGTTTCTAGTTGTGGAGTCTCTAGTTGCGGAGTTTCTAGTTGTGGAGTTTCTAGTTGTGGAGTTTCTAGTTGTGGAGTTTCTGGATGTGGAGTTTCTAGTTGCGGAGTTTCAAGTTGTGGAGCCTCTAGTTGTAGAGTTGTTAGTTGTGGAGTTTCTAATGTGGAGTTTCAAGTTGTGGAGTTTCTAGTTGCGGCGTCTCAAGTTGTGGAGTTTTTAAATGCGGAGTTTCTAGCTGCGGAGTTTCTAGTTGCAGAGTCTCCGGTTGTGGAGTTTCTAGTTGCGGAGTTTCTAGTTGTGGAGTTTCAAGTTGTGGAGTTTCTAGTTGTGGAGTCTCTAGTTGCGGAGTTTCTAGTTGTGAAGTTTCTAGTTGTGGAGTTTCTAGTTTTGAAGTTTCTAGTTGTGGAGTTTCTAGTTATAGAGTCTCCTGTTGCGGAGTTTCTAGTTGCGGAGTTTCTAGTTGGGGAGTTTCCAGTTGCGGAGTTTCTAGTTGTGGAGTTTCTACTTGTGGAGTCTCAAGTTGTGGAGTTTAAACTTGTGGAGTTTCAAGTTGTGGAGTCTATAGTTGTGGAGTTTCTAGTTGTAGATTTTCTAGTTGTGGAGTATCTAGTTGTGGATTTTCCAGTTGTGGAGTTTCTAGTAGTTCCGTTGCGGAGTATCTAGTTGTTGAGTTTCTAGTTGCAGAGTCTCTAGTTGTGGAGTTTCAAATTGTGGAGTCTCTAGATGTGGAGTTTCTAGTTGTCGAGTTTCCAGTTATGGAGTATCTAGTAGTGGAGTTTCGAGTTGTGGAGTTTCTAGTTGTGGAGTTTCTAGTTGTGGAGTCCCTAGTTGCGGAGTTTCTAGTTGCGAAGTTTCAAGTTGTGGAGTTTCAAGTTGCGGAGTCTCAAGCTGTGGAGTTTCTAGTTGTGGAGTTTCCAGTTGTGGAGTTTTGAGTTGTGGAGTTTCTAGTTGCAGAGTCTCTAGTTGTGGAGTTTCTAGTTGCAGAGTCTCTAGTTGTGGAGTTTCAAGTTGTGGAGTCTCTAGTTGTGGAGTTTCTAGTTGCCGAGTTTTCAGTTGTGGAGTATCTAGTAGTGGAGTTTCCAGTTGTGGAGTCCCTAGTTGTGGAGTTTCTAGTTGCGGAGTCTCAAGCTGTGGAGTTTCAAGTTGTGGAGTTTCTAGGTGTGGAGTCTCAAGTTATGGAGTTTAAAGTTGTGGAGTTTCAAGTTGTGGAGTCTCTAGTTGTGGAGTTTCTAGTTGCAGAGTATCTATTTGTGGAGTTTCCAGTTGTGGAGTTTCTAATTGTGAAGTCGCGGAGTCTCTTTTGTGGAGTTTCTAGTTGTGGAGTTTCTAGTTGAGGAGTTTCAAGTTGAAGAGTTTTTAGTTGTGGAGTGTCTAGTTGTGGAGTTTCCAGTTGTGGAGTTTCGAGTTGTGGAGTTTCTAGTTTTGGAGTTTCTAGTTGTAGAGTCTCCTGTTGCGGAGTTTCTAGTTGCGGAGTTTCTAGTTGGAGAGTTTCCAGTTGTGGAGTTTCTAGTTGTGGAGTTTCTATTTGTGGAGTCTCTAGTTGTGTAGTTTCTAGCTGCGGAGTTTCTAGTTGTGGAGTTTCTGGATGTGGAGTTTCTAGTTGCGGAGTTTCAAGTTGTGGAGTTTCTAGTTGCGGAGTCACAAGTTGTGGAGTTTCTAGTTGTGTTGTTTCAAGTTGTGGAGTTTTGAGTTGTGGAGTTTCAAGTTGTGGAGTTTCTAGTTGTGGAGTTTCGAGTTGTGGAGTTTCTAGTTGTGGAGTTTCTAGCTGCGGAGTTTCTAGGTGCAGAGTCTCTAGTTTTGGAGTTTCTAGTTGCGAATTCTCTAGTTGAGGAGCCTCTAGTTGTAGAGTTTTTAGTTGTGGAGTTTCTAGTTGTGGAGTTTCAAGTTGTTGAGTTTCTAGTTGCAGAGTCTCTGGTTGTGGAGTTTCTAGTTGCGGAATCTCTAGTTGTGGAGTTTCTAGTTGTGGAGTTTCTAGTTGTGGAGTTTCCAGTTGTGGAGTTTTTAGCTCTGGACTTCCTAGACATGAAATTTCTTGTAGCCGGGTCTCTATATGTGGAGTTCGTAGTTGTGGAGTTTCTAGTTGTGGAGTTTCTAGTTGTGGAGTCTCTTGTTGCAGAGTTTCTAGTTGTGGAGTTTCTAGTTGTGGAGTTTCAAGTTGTAGAGTCTCTAGTTGTGGAGTTTCTAGTTGCGGAGTATCTAGTTGTGGAGTTTCCAGTTGTGGAGTTTCCAGTTGTGGAATTGCGGAGTGTCTGGTTGTGGAGTTTCTAATTGTTGAGTTTCTAGTTGTGGAGTTTCGAGTTGTTGAGTCTCTAGTTGTGGAGTTTCTAGTTGTGGAGTTTCCAGATATGGAGTATCTTGTTGTGGAGTTCCCAGTTTTGAAGTATCTAGTTGTGGAGTTTCCAGTTGTGGATTATCTAGTTGTGGAGTTTCCAATTGTGGAGTATCTAGTTGTAGAGTTTCTAGTTGTGGAATTTCTAATTGTGGAGTCTCTAGTTGCGGAATTTCTAGTTGTGGAGTTTCTAGTTGTGGAGTTTGTAGTTGTGGAGTTTCTAGTTGTGGAGTTTAAAGTTGTGGAGTTTCTAGTTGTGGAGTCTCTAGTTGCGGAGTTTCTAGTTGTGAGTTTCTAGTTGTGGAGTTTCTAGTTGTGGAGTTTCTGGATGTGGAGTTTCTAGTTGTGGAGTTTCAAGTTGTGGAGTTTCTAGTTGCGGAGTCACAAGTTGTGGAGTTTCTAGTTGTGTTGTTTCAAGTTGTGGAGTTTTGAGTTGTGGAGTTTCAAGTTGTGGAGTTTCTAGTTGTGGAGTTTCGAGTTGTGGAGTTTCTAGTTGTGGAGTTTGTAGCTGCGGAGTTTCTAGGTGCAGAGTCTCTAGTTTTGGAGTTTCTAGTTGCGAATTCTCTAGTTGAGGAGCCTCTAGTTGTAGAGTTTTTAGTTGTGGAGTTTCTAATGTGGAGTTTCAAGTTGTGGAGTTTCTAGTTGCGGCGTCTCAAGTTGTGGAGTTTTTAAATGCGGAGTTTCTAGCTGCGGAGTTTCTAGTTGCAGAGTCTCCGGTTGTGGAGTTTCTAGTTGCGGAGTTTCTAGTTGTGGAGTTTCAAGTTGTGGAGTTTCTAGTTGTGGAGTCTCTAGTTGCGGAGTTTCTAGTTGTGAAGTTTCTAGTTGTGGAGTTTCTAGTTTTGAAGTTTCTAGTTGTGGAGTTTCAAGTTATAGAGTCTCCTGTTGCGGAGTTTCTAGTTGCGGAGTTTCTAGTTGGGGAGTTTCCAGTTGCGGAGTTTCTAGTTGTGGAGTTTCTACTTGTGGAGTCTCAAGTTGTGGAGTTTAAACTTGTGGAGTTTCAAGTTGTGGAGTCTATAGTTGTGGAGTTTCTAGTTGTAGATTTTCTAGTTGTGGAGTATCTAGTTGTGGATTTTCCAGTTGTGGAGTTTCTAGTAGTTCCGTTGCGGAGTATCTAGTTGTTGAGTTTCTAGTTGCAGAGTCTCTAGTTGTGGAGTTTCAAATTGTGGAGTCTCTAGATGTGGAGTTTCTAGTTGTCGAGTTTCCAGTTATGGAGTATCTAGTAGTGGAGTTTCGAGTTGTGGAGTTTCTAGTTGTGGAGTTTCTAGTTGTGGAGTCCCTAGTTGCGGAGTTTCTAGTTGCGAAGTTTCAAGTTGTGGAGTTTCAAGTTGCGGAGTCTCAAGCTGTGGAGTTTCTAGTTGTGGAGTTTCCAGTTGTGGAGTTTTGAGTTGTGGAGTTTCTAGTTGCAGAGTCTCTAGTTGTGGAGTTTCTAGTTGCAGAGTCTCTAGTTGTGGAGTTTCAAGTTGTGGAGTCTCTAGTTGTGGAGTTTCTAGTTGCCGAGTTTTCAGTTGTGGAGTATCTAGTAGTGGAGTTTCCAGTTGTGGAGTCCCTAGTTGTGGAGTTTCTAGTTGCGGAGTCTCAAGCTGTGGAGTTTCAAGTTGTGGAGTTTCTAGGTGTGGAGTCTCAAGTTATGGAGTTTAAAGTTGTGGAGTTTCAAGTTGTGGAGTCTCTAGTTGTGGAGTTTCTAGTTGCAGAGTATCTATTTGTGGAGTTTCCAGTTGTGGAGTTTCTAATTGTGAAGTCGCGGAGTCTCTTTTGTGGAGTTTCTAGTTGTGGAGTTTCTAGTTGAGGAGTTTCAAGTTGAAGAGTTTTTAGTTGTGGAGTGTCTAGTTGTGGAGTTTCCAGTTGTGGAGTTTCGAGTTGTGGAGTTTCTAGTTTTGGAGTTTCTAGTTGTAGAGTCTCCTGTTGCGGAGTTTCTAGTTGCGGAGTTTCTAGTTGGAGAGTTTCCAGTTGTGGAGTTTCTAGTTGTGGAGTTTCTATTTGTGGAGTCTCTAGTTGTGTAGTTTCTAGCTGCGGAGTTTCTAGTTGCGGAGTTTCTATTTGTGGAGTTTCTAGCTGCGGAGTTTCTAGTTGCGGAGTCTCTGGTTGTGGAGTTTCTAGTTGCGGAATCTCTAGTTGTGGAGTTTCTAGTTGTGGAGTTTCTAGTTGTGGAGTTTCTAGTTGTGGAGTTTCTAGTTGTAGAGTTTCTAGTTGTGGAGTTTCTAGTTGTGGAGTCTCTAGTTGCAGAGTTTCTAGTTGTGGAGTTTCTAGTTGTGGAGTTTCAAGTTGTGGAGTCTCTAGTTGTGGAGTATCTAGTTGCGGAGTATCTAGTTGCGGAGTTTCTAGTTGCGGAGTTTTTAATAGCGGAGTTTATTGTTGTGGAGTTTCAAGTTGCGGAGTCTCAAGTTGTGGAGTTTCCAGTTGTGGAGTTTTTAGTTGTGGAGTTTCTAGTTGTTGAGTTTCTAGTTGTGGAGTTTCCAGTTGTGGAGGTTTTAGCTCTGGACTTTCTAGACATGAAATTTCTTGTAGCCGAGTCTCTATTTGTGGAGTTCGTAGTTGTGGAGTTTCTAGTTGTGGAGTTTCTAGTTGTGGAGTTTCTAGTTGTGGAGTTTCAAGTTGTGGAGTCTCTAGTTGTGGAGTTTCTAGTTGCGGAGTATCTAGTTGTGGAGTTTCCAGTTGTGGAGTTTCCAGTTGTGGAATTGCGGAGTGTCTGGTTGTGGAGTTTCTAATTGTTGAGTCTCTAGTTGTGGAGTTTCTAGTTGTGGAGTTTCCAGATATTGAGTATCTAGTTGTGGAGTTCCCAGTTTTGAAGTATCTAGTTGTGGAGTTTCCAGTTGTGGAGTATATAGTTGTGGAGTTTCAAGTTGTGGACTTTCTAGTTGCGGAGTTCTAGTTGCGGAGTTTTTAACAGCGGAGTTTCTAGTTGTGGAGTTTCAAGTTGCGGAGTCTCAAGTTGTGGAGTTTCCAGTTGTGGAGTTTTTAGTTGTGGAGTTTCTAGTTGTTGAGTTTCTAGTTGTGGAGTTTCAAGTTGTGGAGTTTCTAGTTGCGGAGTCTCAAGTTGTGGAGTTTCTAGCTTTGGAATTCAAGTTGTGGAGTTTTGAGTTGTGGAGTTTTTACCTGCGGAGTTTCTAGGTGCAGAGTCTCAAGTTGTGGAGTTTCAAGTTGTGGAGTTTTGAGTTGTGGAGTTTCAAGTGTTGGAGTTTCTAGTTGTGGAGTCTCTAGTTGCGGAGTTTCTAGTTGTGAAGTTTCTAGTTGTGGAGTTTCTAGTTGTGGAGTTTCTGGTTGTGGAGTTTCTAGTTGTTGAGCTTCTAGTTGTGAAGTCTCTAGTTTTGCAGTTTCTAGTTGTGGAGTTTGCAGTTGTGGAGTTTCTAGTGGCGGAGTCTCAAGTTGTGGAGTTTCTAGTTGTGGAGTTTCAAGTTGTGGAGTTTTGAGCTGTGGAGTTTCAAGTGTTGGAGTTTCCAGTTGTTGAGTCTCTAGTTGTGGAGTTTCTAGTTGTGGAGTTTCCAGATATGGATTATCTAGTTGTGGAGTTTCCAATTGTGGAGTATCTAGTTGTGGAGTTTCAAGTTGTGGAGTTTCTAGTTGCGGAGTTTCTAGTTGCGGAGTTTTTAATAGCGGAGTTTTTAGTTGTGGAGTTTCAAGTTGCGGAGTCTCAAGTTGTGGAGTTTCCAGTTGTGGAGTTTTTAGTTGTGGAGTTTCTAGATATGGAATTTCTAGTTGCCGAGTCTCTATTTGTGGAGTTTGTAGTTGTGGAGTTTCTAGTTGTGGAATTTCTAATTGTGGAGTCTCTAGTTGCGGAGTTTCTAGTTGTGGAGTTTCTAGTTGTGGAGTTTCTAGTTGTGGAGTTTGTAGTTGTGGAGTTTCTAGTTGTGGAGTTTAAAGTTGTGGAGTTTCTAGTTGTGGAGTCTCTAGTTGCGGAGTTTCTAGTTGTGAATTTCTAGTTGTGGAGTTTCTAGTTGTGGAGTTTCTGGATGTGGAGTTTCTAGTTGTGGAGTTTCAAGTTGTGGAGTTTCTAGTTGCGAAGTCACAAGTTGTGGAGTTTCTAGTTGTGTTGTTTCAAGTTGTGGAGTTTTGAGTTGTAGAGTCTCTAGTTGTGGAGTTTCTAGTTGCGGAGTATCTTGTTGTGGAGTTTCCAGTTGTGGAGTTTCCAGTTGTGGAATTGCGGAGTGTCTGGTTGTGGAGTTTCTAATTGTTGAGTTTCTAGTTGTGGAGTTTCGAGTTGTTGAGTCTCTAGTTGTGGAGTTTCTAGTTGTGGAGTTTCCAGATATGGAGTATCTTGTTGTGGAGTTCCCAGTTTTGAAGTATCTAGTTGTGGAGTTTCAAGTTGTGGAGTTTCTAGTTGCGGAGTTTCTAGTTGCGGAGTTTTTAATAGCGGAGTTTTTAGTTGTGGAGTTTCAAGTTGCGGAGTTTTTAGTTGTGGAGTTTCTAGATATGGAATTTCTAGTTGCCGAGTCTCTATTTGTGGAGTTTGTAGTTGTGGAGTTTCTAGTTGGGGAATTTCTAATTGTGGAGTCTCTAGTTGCGGAGTTTCTAGTTGTGGAGTTTCTAGTTGTGGAGTTTCTAGTTGTGGAGTTTGTAGTTGTGGAGTTTCTAGTTGTGGAGTTTAAAGTTGTGGAGTTTCTTGTTGTGGAGTCTCTAGTTGCGGAGTTTCTAGTTGTGAGTTTCTAGTTGTAGAGTTTCTAGTTGTGGAGTTTCTGGATGTGGAGTTTCTAGTTGTGGAGTTTCAAGTTGTGGAGTTTCTAGTTGCGAAGTCACAAGTTGTGGAGTTTCTAGTTGTGTTGTTTCAAGTTGTGGAGTTTTGAGTTGTGGAGTTTCAATTTGTGGAGTTTCTAGTTGTGGAGTTTCGAGTTGTGGAGTTTCTAGTTGTGGAGTTTCTAGCTGCGGAGTTTCTAGGTGCAGAGTCTCTAGTTTTGGAGTTTCTAGTTGCGAATTCTCTAGTTGAGGAGCCTCTAGTTGTAGAGTTTTTAGTTGTGGAGTTTCTAGTTGTGGAGTTTCAAGTTGTGGAGTTTTTAAATGCGGAGTTTCTAGCTGTGGAGTTTCTAGTTGCAGAGTCTCTGGTTGTGGAGGTTCTAGTTGCGGAATCTCTAGTTGTGGAGTTTTGAGTTGTGGAGTTTCGAGTTGTGGAGTTTCTAGTTGTGAAGTTTCTAGCTGCGGAGTTTCTAGGTGCAGAGTCTCAAGTTGTGGAGTTTCAAGTTGTGGAGTTTTGAGTTGTGGAGTTTCAAGTTGTGGAGTTTCTAGTTGTGAAGTTTCTAGTTGTGGAGTTTCTAGTTGTGGAGTTTCAAGTTGTGGAGTTTCTAGTGGCGGAGTCTCAAGTTGTGGAGTTTCTAGTTGTGGAGTTTCAAGTTGTGGAGTTTTGAGTTGTGGAGTTTCAAGTGTTGGAGTTTCTAGTTGTTGAGTCTCTAGTTGTGGATTTTCCAGATATGGATTATCTAGTTGTGGAGTTTCCAATTGTGGAGTATCTAGTTGTGGAGTATCAAGTTGTGGAGTTTCTAGTTGCGGAGTTTCTAGTTGCGGAGTTTTTAATAGCGGAGTTTTTAGTTGTGGAGTTTGAAGTTGCGGAGTCTCAAGTTGTGGAGTTTCCAGATGTGGAGTTTTTAGTTGTGGAGTTTCTAGTTGTTGAGTTTCTAGTTGTGAAGTCTCTAGTTTTGCAGTTTCTAGTTGTGGAGTTTCTAGATATGGAATTTCTAGTTGCCGAGTCTCTATTTGTGGAGTTTGTAGTTGTGGAGTTTCTAGTTGTGGAATTTTCAATTGTGGAGTCTCTAGTTGCGGAGTTTCTAGTTGTGGAGTTTCTAGTTGTGAAGTTTCTAGTTGTAGAGTTTGTAGTTGTGGAGTTTCTAGTTGTGGAGTTTAAAGTTGTGGAGTTTCTAGTTGTGGAGTCTCTAGTTGCGGAGTTTCTAGTTGTGGAGTTTCTAGTTGTGGAGTTTCTAGTTGTGGAGTTTCTGGATGTGGAGTTTCTAGTTGTGGAGTTTCAAGTTGTGGAGTTTCTAGTTGCGGAGTCACAAGTTGTGGAGTTTCTAGTTGTGTTGTTTCAAGTTGTGGAGTTTTGAGTTGTGGAGTTTCAAGTTGTGGAGTTTCTAGTTGTGGAGTTTCGAGTTGTGGAGTTTCTAGTTGTGGAGTTTCAAGTTGTGGAGTCTCTAGTTGTGGAGTATCTAGTTGCGGAGTATCTAGTTGCGGAGTTTCTAGTTGCGGAGTTTTTAATAGCGGAGTTTATTGTTGTGGAGTTTCAAGTTGCGGAGTCTCAAGTTGTGGAGTTTCCAGTTGTGGAGTTTTTAGTTGTGGAGTTTCTAGTTGTTGAGTTTCTAGTTGTGGAGTTTCCAGTTGTGGAGGTTTTAGCTCTGGACTTTCTAGACATGAAATTTCTTGTAGCCGAGTCTCTATTTGTGGAGTTCGTAGTTGTGGAGTTTCTAGTTGTGGAGTTTCTAGTTGTGGAGTTTCTAGTTGTGGAGTTTCAAGTTGTGGAGTCTCTAGTTGTGGAGTTTCTAGTTGCGGAGTATCTAGTTGTGGAGTTTCCAGTTGTGGAGTTTCCAGTTGTGGAATTGCGGAGTGTCTGGTTGTGGAGTTTCGAGTTGTTGAGTCTCTAGTTGTGGAGTTTCTAGTTGTGTAGTTTCCAGATATTGAGTATCTAGTTGTGGAGTTCCCAGTTTTGAAGTATCTAGTTCTGGAGTTTCCAGTTGTGGAGTATATAGTTGTGGAGTTTCAAGTTGTGGAGTTTCTAGTTGCGGAGTTTCTAGTTGCGGAGTTTTTAACAGCGGAGTTTCTAGTTGTGGAGTTTCAAGTTGCGGAGTCTCAAGTTGTGGAGTTTCCAGTTGTGGAGTTTTTAGTTGTGGAGTTTCTAGTTGTTGAGTTTCTAGTTGTGGAGTTTCAAGTTGTGGAGTTTCTAGTTGCGGAGTCTCAAGTTGTGGAGTTTCTAGCTTTGGAATTCAAGTTGTGGAGTTTTGAGTTGTGGAGTTTCAAGTTGTGGAGTTTCTAGTTGTGGAGTTTTGAGTTGTGGAGTTTCTAGTTGTGGAGTTTCTACCTGCGGAGCTTCTAGGTGCAGAGTCTCAAGTTGTGGAGTTTCAAGTTGTGGAGTTTTGAGTTGTGGAGTTTCAAGTTGTGGAGTTTCTAGTTGTGGAGTCTCTAGTTGCGGAGTTTCTAGTTGTGAAGTTTCTAGTTGTGGAGTTTCTAGTTGTGGAGTTTCTGGTTGTGGAGTTTCTAGTTGCGGAGTTTCTAGTTGTGGAGTTTCTAGTTGTGGAGTTTCTAGTTGTGGAGTTTCAAGTTGTGGAGTCTCTAGTTGTGGAGTTTCTAGTTGCGGAGTATCTAGTTGTGGAGTTTCCAGTTGTGGAGTTTCCAGTTGTGGAATTGCGGAGTGTCTGGTTGTGGAGTTTCTAATTGTTGAGTTTCTAGTTGTGGAGTTTCGAGTTGTTGAGTCTCTAGTTGTGGAGTTTCTAGTTGTGGAGTTTCCAGATATTGAGTATCTAGTTGTGGAGTTCCCAGTTTTGAAGTATCTAGTTGTGGAGTTTCCAGTTGTGGAGTATATAGTTGTGGAGTTTCAAGTTGTGGAGTTTCTAGTTGCGGAGTTTCTAGTTGCGGAGTTTTTAACAGCGGAGTTTCTAGTTGTGGAGTTTCAAGTTGCGGAGTCTCAAGTTGTGGAGTTTCCAGTTGTGGAGTTTTTAGTTGTGGAGTTTCTAGTTGTTGAGTTTCTAGTTGTGGAGTTTCAAGTTGTGGAGTTTCTAGTTGCAGAGTCTCAAGTTGTGGAGTTTCTAGCTTTGGAATTCAAGTTGTGGAGTTTTGAGTTGTGGAGTTTCAAGTCGTGGAGTTTCTAGTTGTGGAGTTTTGAGTTGTGGAGTTTCTAGTTGTGGAGTTTCTACCTGCGGAGTTTCTAGGTGCAGAGTCTCAAGTTGTGGAGTTTCAAGTTGTGGAGTTTTGAGTTGTGGAGTTTCAAGTTGTGGAGTTTCTAGTTGTGGAGTCTCTAGTTGCGGAGTTTCTAGTTGTGAAGTTTCTAGTGGTGGAGTTTCTAGTTGTGGAGTTTCTGGTTGTGGAGTTTCTAGTTGTTGAGTTTCTAGTTGTGAAGTCTCTAGTTTTGCAGTTTCTAGTTGTGGAGTTTCTAGTTGTGGAGTTTCAAGTTGTGGAGTTTCTAGTGGCGGAGTCTCAAGTTGTGGAGTTTCTAGTTGTGGAGTTTCAAGTTGTGGAGTTTTGAGCTGTGGAGTTTCAAGTGTTGGAGTTTCTAGTTTTTGAGTCTCTAGTTGTGGAGTTTCTAGTTGTGGAGTTTCCAGATATGGATTATCTAGTTGTGGAGTTTCCAATTGTGGAACATCTAGTTGTGGAGTTTCAAGTTGTGGAGTTTCTAGTTGCGGAGTTTCTAGTAGCGGAGTTTTTAATAGCGGAGTTTTTAGTTGTGGAGTTTCAAGTTGCGGAGTCTCAAGTTGTGGAGTTTCCAGTTGTGGAGTTTTTAGTTGTGGAGTTTCTAGATATGGAATTTCTAGTTGCCGAGTCTCTATTTGTGGAGTTTGTAGTTGTGGAGTTTCTAGTTGTGGAATTTCTAATTGTGGAGTCTCTAGTTGCGGAGTTTCTAGTTGTGGAGTTTCTAGTTGTGGAGTTTCTAGTTGTGGAGTTTGTAGTTGTGGAGTTTCTAGTTGTGGAGTTTAAAGTTGTGGAGTTTCTAGTTGTGGAGTTTCTAGTTGTGGAGTTTCTAGTTGTGGAGTTTCAAGTTGTGGAGTCTCTAGTTGTGGAGTTTCTAGTTGCGGAGTATCTAGTTGTGGAGTTTCCAGTTGTGGAGTTTCCAGTTGTGGAATTGCGGAGTGTCTGGTTGTGGAGTTTCTAATTGTTGAGTTTCTAGTTGCGGAGTTTCTAGTTGTGAGTTTCTAGTTGTGGAGTTTCTAGTTGTGGAGTTTCTGGATGTGGAGTTTCTAGTTGTGGAGTTTCAAGTTGTGGAGTTTCTAGTTGCGAAGTCACAAGTTGTGGAGTTTCTAGTTGTGTTGTTTCAAGTTGTGGAGTTTTGAGTTGTGGAGTTTCAAGTTGTGGAGTTTCTAGTAGTGGAGTTTTGAGTTGTGGAGTTTCTAGTTGTGGAGTTTCTAGCTGCGGAGTTTCTAGGTGCAGAGTCTCTAGTTTTGGAGTTTCTAGTTGCGAATTCTCTAGTTGAGGAGCCTCTAGTTGTAGAGTTTTTAGTTGTGGAGTTTCTAGTTGTGGAGTTTCAAGTTGTGGACTTTTTAAATGCGGAGTTTCTAGCTGTGGAGTTTCTAGTTGCAGAGTCTCTGGTTGTGGAGTTTCTAGTTGCGGAATCTCTAGTTGTGGAGTCTCTATTTGTGGAGTTTGTAGTTGTGGAGTTTCTAGTTGTGGAATTTCTAATTGTGGAGTCTCTAGTTGCGGAGTTTCTAGTTGTGGAGTTTCTAGTTGTGGAGTTTCTAGTTGTGGAGTTTGTAGTTGTGGAGTTTCTAGTTGTGGAGTTTAAAGTTGTGGAGTTTCTAGTTGTGGAGTCTCTAGTTGCGGAGTTTCTAGTTGTGAGTTTCTAGTTGTGGAGTTTCTAGTTGTGGAGTTTCTGGATGTGGAGTTTCTAGTTGTGGAGTTTCAAGTTGTGGAGTTTCTAGTTGCGAAGTCACAAGTTGTGGAGTTTCTAGTTGTGTTGTTTCAAGTTGTGGAGTTTTGAGTTGTGGAGTTTCAAGTTGTGGAGTTTCTAGTTGTGGAGTTTCGAGTTGTGGAGTTTCTAGTTGTGGAGTTTCTAGCTGCGGAGTTTCTAGGTGCAGAGTCTCTAGTTTTGGAGTTTCTAGTTGCGAATTCTCTAGTTGAGGAGCCTCTAGTTGTAGAGTTTTTAGTTGTGGAGTTTCTAGTTGTGGAGTTTCAAGTTGTGGAGTTTTTAAATGCGGAGTTTCTAGCTGTGGAGTTTCTAGTTGCAGAGTCTCTGGTTGTGGAGTTTCTAGTTGCGGAATCTCTAGTTGTGGAGTTTCTAGTTGCGGAGTTTCTAGTTGTGGAGTTTCAAGTTGTGGAGTTGCTAGTTGTGGAGTCTCTGGTTGCGGAGTTTCTAGTTGTGAAGTTTCTAGTTGTGGAGTTTCTAGTTTTGAAGTTTCTAGTTGTGGAGTTTCTAGTTGTAGAGTCTCCTGTTGCGGAGTTTCTAGTTGCGGAGTTTCTAGTTGGGGAGTTTCCAGTTGTGGAGTTTCTAGTTGTGGAGTTTCTACTTGTGGAGTCTCAAGTTGTGGAGTTTAAACTTGTGGAGTTTCAAGTTGTGGAGTCTATAGTTGTGGAGTTTCTAGTTGTAGATTTTCTAGTTGTGGAGTATCTAGTTGTGGATTTTCCAGTTGTGGAGTTTCTAGTAGTTCCGTTGCGGAGTATCTAGTTGTTGAGTTTCTAGTTGCAGAGTCTCTAGTTGTGGAGTTTCAAATTGTGGAGTCTCTAGATGTGGAGTTTCTAGTTGTCGAGTTTCCAGTTATGGAGTATCTAGTAGTGGAGTTTCGAGTTGTGGAGTTTCTAGTTGTGGAGTTTCTAGTTGTGGAGTCCCTAGTTGCGGAGTTTCTAGTTGCGAAGTTTCAAGTTGTGGAGTTTCAAGTTGCGGAGTCTCAAGCTGTGGAGTTTCTAGTTGTGGAGTTTCCAGTTGTGGAGTTTTGAGTTGTGGAGTTTCTAGTTGCAGAGTCTCTAGTTGTGGAGTTTCAAGTTGTGGAGTATCTAGTTGTGGAGTTTCTAGTTGCCGAGTTTCCAGTTGTGGAGTATCTAGTAGTGGAGTTTCCAGTTGTGGAGTTTCTAGTTGTGGAGTTTCTAGTTGCGGAGTCCCTAGTTGTGGAGTTTCTAGTTGCGGAGTCTCAAACTGCGGAGTTTCAAGTTGTGGAGTTTCTAGTTGTGGAGTCTCAAGTTGTGGAGTTTCAAGTTGTGGAGTTTCAAGTTGTGGAGTCTCTAGTTGTGGAGTTTCTAGTTGTTGAGTTTCTAGTTTGAAGTCTCTAGTTGTAGATTCTCTAGTTGTGGAGTCTCTAGTTTAGGAGTTTCTAGTTGAAGAGTTTTTTGTTGTGGAGTGTCTCGTTGTGGAGTTTCCAGTTGTGGAGTTTCGAGTTGTGGAGTTTCTAGTTGCAGAGTCTCTAGTTGTGGAGTTTCAAGTTGTGGAGTCTCTAGTTGTGGAGTTTCTAGTTGCCGAGTTTTCAGTTGTGGAGTTTCTAGTTGTGGAGTCTCTAGTTGCGGAGTTTCTAGTTGTGAGTTTCTAGTTGTAGAGTTTCTAGTTGTGGAGTTTCTGGATGTGGAGTTTCTAGTTGTGGAGTTTCAAGTTGTGGAGTTTCTAGTTGCGAAGTCACAAGTTGTGGAGTTTCTAGTTGTGTTGTTTCAAGGTGAGGAGTTTGGAGTTGTGGAGTTTCAATTTGTGGAGCTTCTAGTTGTGGAGTTTCGAGTTGTGGAGTTTCTAGTTGTGGAGTTTCTAGCTGCGGAGTTTCTAGGTGCAGAGTCTCTAGTTTTGGAGTTTTTAGTTGCGAATTCTCTAGTTGAGGAGCCTCTAGTTGTAGAGTTTTTAGTTGTGGAGTTTCTAGTTGTAGAGTTTCAAGTTGTGGAGTTTTTAAATGCGGAGTTTCTAGCTGTGGAGTTTCTAGTTGCAGAGTCTCTGGTTGTGGAGTTTCTAGTTGCGGAATCTCTAGTTGTGGAGTTTTGAGTTGTGGAATTTCAAGTTGTGGAGTTTCGAGTTGTGGAGTTTCTAGTTGTGGAGTTTCTAGCTGCGGAGTTTCTAGGTGCAGAGTCTCAAGTTGTGGAGTTTCAAGTTGTGGAGTTTTGAGTTGTGGAGTTTCAAGTTGTGGAGTTTCTAGTTGTGAAGTTTCTAGTTGTGGAGTTTCTAGTTGTGGAGTTTCAAGTTGTGGAGTTTCTAGTGGCGGAGTCTCAAGTTGTGGAGTTTCTAGTTGTGGAGTTTCAAGTTGTGGAGTTTTGAGTTGTGGAGTTTCAAGTGTTGGAGTTTCTAGTTGTTGAGTCTCTAGTTGTGGAGTTTCCAGATATGGATTATCTAGTTGTGGAGTTTCCAATTGTGGAGTATCTAGTTGTGGAGTTTGAAGTTGTGGAGTTTGAAGTTGTGGAGTTTCTAGTTGCGGAGTTTCTAGTTGCGGAGTTTTTAATAGCGGAGTTTCAAGTTGCGGAGTCTCAAGTTGTGGAGTTTCCAGATGTGGAGTTTTTAGTTGTGGAGTTTCTAGTTGTTGAGTTTCTAGTTGTGAAGTCTCTAGTTTTGCAGTTTCTAGTTGTGGAGTTTCTAGATATGGAATTTCTAGTTGCCGAGTCTCTATTTGTGGAGTTTGTAGTTGTGGAGTTTCTAGTTGTGGAATTTTCAATTGTGGAGTCTCTAGTTGCGGAGTTTCTAGTTGTGGAGTTTCTAGTTGTGGAGTTTCTAGTTGTAGAGTTTGTAGTTGTGGAGTTTCTAGTTGTGGAGTTTAAAGTTGTGGAGTTTCTAGTGGTGGAGTCTCTAGTTGCGGAGTTTCTAGTTGTGGAGTTTCTAGTTGTGGAGTTTCTAGTTGTGGAGTTTCTGGATGTGGAGTTTCTAGTTGTGGAGTTTCAAGTTGTGGAGTTTCTAGTTGCGGAGTCACAAGTTGTGGAGTTTCTAGTTGTGTTGTTTCAAGTTGTGGAGTTTTGAGTTGTGGAGTTTCAAGTTGTGGAGTTTCTAGTTGTGGAGTTTCGAGTTGTGGAGTTTCTAGTTGTGGAGTTTCTAGCTGCGGAGTTTCTAGGTGCAGAGTCTCTAGTTTTGGAGTTTCTAGTTGCGAATTCTCTAGTTGAGGAGCCTCTAGTTGTAGAGTTTTTAGTTGTGGAGTTTCTAGTTGTGGAGTTTCAAGTTGTTGAGTTTCTAGTTGCAGAGTCTCTGGTTGTGGAGTTTCTAGTTGTGGAGTTTCTAGTTGTGGAGTCTCTTGTTGCAGAGTTTCTAGTTGTGGAGTTTCTAGTTGTGGAGTTTCAAGTTGTAGAGTCTCTAGTTGTGGAGTTTCTAGTTGCGGAGTATCTAGTTGTGGAGTTTCCAGTTGTGGAGTTTCCAGTTGTGGAATTGCGGAGTGTCTGGTTGTGGAGTTTCTAATTGTTGAGTTTCTAGTTGTGGAGTTTCGAGTTGTTGAGTCTCTAGTTGTGGAGTTTCTAGTTGTGGAGTTTCCAGATATGGAGTATCTTGTTGTGGAGTTCCCAGTTTTGAAGTATCTAGTTGTGGAGTTTCAAGTTGTGGAGTTTCTAGTTGCGGAGTTTCTAGTTGCGGAGTTTTTAACAGCGGAGTTTCTAGTTGTGGAGTTTCAAGTTGCGGAGTCTCAAGTTGTGGAGTTTCCAGTTGTGGAGTTTTTAGTTGTGGAGTTTCTAGTTGTTGAGTTTCTAGTTGTGGAGTTTCAAGTTGTGGAGTTTCTAGTTGCGGAGTCTCAAGTTGTGGAGTTTCTAGCTTTGGAGTTCAAGTTGTGGAGTTTTGAGTTGTGGAGTTTCAAGTTGTGGAGTTTCAAGTTGTGGAGTTTCTAGTTGTGGAATCTCTAGTTGCGGAGTTTCTAGTTGTGAAGTTTCTAGTTGTGGAGTTTCTAGTTGTGGAGTTTCTGCTTGTGGAGTTTATAGTTGTTGAGTTTATAGTTGTGAAGTCTCTAGTTTTGCAGTTTCTAGTTGTGGAGTTTCTAGTTGTGGAGTTTCTAGTGGCGGAGTCTCAAGTTGTGGAGTTTCTAGTTGTGGAGTTTCAAGTTGTGGAGTTTTGAGCTGTGGAGTTTCAAGTGTTGGAGTTTCTAGTTGCTGAGTCTCTAGTTGTGGAGTTTCTAGTTGTGGAGTTTCCAGATATGGATTATCTAGTCGTGGAGTTTCCAATTGTGGAGTATCTAGTTGTGGAGTTTCAAGTTGTGGAGTTTCTAGTTGCGGAGTTTCTAGTTGCGGAGTTTTTAATAGCGGAGTTTTTAGTTGTGGAGTTTCAAGTTGCGGAGTCTCAAGTTGTGGAGTTTCCAGTTGTGGAGGTTTTAGTTGCGGAGTTTCTACATATAAAATTTCCAGTTGCCGAGTCTCTATTTGTGGAGTTTGTAGTTGTAGAGTTTCTAGTTGTGGAATTTCTAATTGTGGAGTCTCTAGTTGCGGAATTTCTAGTTGTGGAGTTTCTAGTTGTGGAGTTTGTAGTTGTGGAGTTTCTAGTTGTGGAGTTTAAAGTTGTGGAGTTTCTAGTTGTGGAGTCTCTAGTTGCGGAGTTTCTAGTTGTGAGTTTCTAGTTGTGGAGTTTCTAGTTGTGGAGTTTCTGGATGTGGAGTCTCTAGTTGTGGAGTTTCAAGTTGTGGAGTTTCTAGTTGCGGAGTCACAAGTTGTGGAGTTTCTAGTTGTGTTGTTTCAAGTTGTGGAGTTTTGAGTTGTGGAGTTTCAAGTTGTGGAGTTTCTAGTTGTGGAGTTTCGAGTTGTGGAGTTTCTAGTTGTGGAGTTTGTAGCTGCGGAGTTTCTAGGTGCAGAGTCTCTAGTTTTGGAGTTTCTAGTTGCGAATTCTCTAGTTGAGGAGCCTCTAGTTGTAGAGTTTTTAGTTGTGGAGTTTCTAGTTGTGGAGTTTCAAGTTGTGGAGTTTCTAGTTGTGGAGTTTCCAGATATTGAGTATCTAGTTGTGGAGTTCCCAGTTTTGAAGTATCTAGTTGTGGAGTTTCCAGTTGTGGAGTATATAGTTGTGGAGTTTCAAGTTGTGTAGTTTCTAGTTGCGGAGTTTCTAGTTGCGGAGTTTTTAACAGCGGAGTTTCTAGTTGTGGAGTTTCAAGTTGCGGAGTCTCAAGTTGTGGAGTTTCCAGTTGTGGAGTTTTTAGTTGTGGAGTTTCTAGTTGTTGAGTTTCTAGTTGTGGAGTTTCAAGTTGTGGAGTTTCTAGTTGCGGAGTCTCAAGTTGTGGAGTTTCTAGCTTTGGAATTCAAGTTGTGGAGTTTTGAGTTGTGGAGTTTCAAGTTGTGGAGTTTCTAGTTGTGGAGTTTTGAGTTGTGGAGTTTCTAGTTGTGGAGTTTCTACCTGCGGAGTTTCTAGGTGCAGAGTCTCAAGTTGTGGAGTTTCAAGTTGTGGAGTTTTGAGTTGTGGAGTTTCAAGTTGTGGAGTTTCTAGTTGTGGAGTCTCTAGTTGCGGAGTTTCTAGTTGTGAAGTTTCTAGTTGTGGAGTTTCTAGTTGTGGAGTTTCTGGTTGTGGAGTTTCTAGTTGTGGAGTTTCTAGTTGTGGAGTTTCTAGTTGTGGAGTTTCTAGTTGTGGAGTTTCAAGTTGTGGAGTCTCTAGTTGTGGAGTTTCTAGTTGCGGAGTATCTAGTTGTGGAGTTTCCAGTTGTGGAGTTTCCAGTTGTGGAATTGCGGAGTGTCTGGTTGTGGAGTTTCTAATTGTTGAGTTTCTAGTTTTGGAGTTTCGAGTTGTTGAGTCTCTAGTTGTGGAGTTTCTAGTTGTGGAGTTTCCAGATATTGAGTACCTAGTTGTGGAGTTCCCAGTTTTGAAGTATCTAGTTGTGGAGTTTCCAGTTGTGGAGTATATAGTTGTGGAGTTTCAAGTTGTGGAGTTTCTAGTTGCGGAGTTTCTAGTTGCGGAGTTTTTAACAGCGGAGTTTCTAGTTGTGGAGTTTCAAGTTGCGGAGTCTCAAGTTGTGGAGTTTCCAGTTGTGGAGTTTTTAGTTGTGGAGTTTCTAGTTGTTGAGTTTCTAGTTGTGGAGTTTCAAGTTGTGGAGTTTCTAGTTGCGGAGTCTCAAGTTGTGGAGTTTCTAGCTTTGGAATTCAAGTTGTGGAGTTTTGAGTTGTGGAGTTTCAAGTCGTGGAGTTTCTAGTTGTGGAGTTTTGAGTTGTGGAGTTTCTAGTTGTGGAGTTTCTACCTGCGGAGTTTCTAGGTGCAGATTCTCAAGTTGTGGAGTTTCAAGTTGTGGAGTTTTGAGTTGTGGAGTTTCAAGTTGTGGAGTTTCTAGTTGTGGAGTCTCTAGTTGCGGAGTTTCTAGTTGCGGAGTTTCTAGTTGTGGAGTTTCAAGTTGTGGAGTTTCTAGTTGTGGAGTCTCTAGTTGCGGAGTTTCTAGTTGTGAAGTTTCTAGTTGTGGAGTTTCTAGTTTTGAAGTTTCTAGTTGTGGAGTTTCTAGTTGTAGAGTCTCCTGTTGCGGAGTTTCTAGTTGCGGAGTTTCTAGTTGGGGAGTTTCCAGTTGTGGAGTTTCTAGTTGTGGAGTTTCTACTTGTGGAGTCTCAAGTTGTGGAGTTTAAACTTGTGGAGTTTCAAGTTGTGGAGTCTATAGTTGTGGAGTTTCTAGTTGTAGATTTTCTAGTTGTGGAGTATCTAGTTGTGGATTTTCCAGTTGTGGAGTTTCTAGTAGTTCCGTTGCGGAGTATCTAGTTGTTGAGTTTCTAGTTGCAGAGTCTCTAGTTGTGGAGTTTCAAATTGTGGAGTCTCTAGATGTGGAGTTTCTAGTTGTCGAGTTTCCAGTTATGGAGTATCTAGTAGTGGAGTTTCGAGTTGTGGAGTTTCTAGTTGTGGAGTTTCTAGTTGTGGAGTCCCTAGTTGCGGAGTTTCTAGTTGCGAAGTTTCAAGTTGTGGAGTTTCAAGTTGCGGAGTCTCAAGCTGTGGAGTTTCTAGTTGTGGAGTTTCCAGTTGTGGAGTTTTGAGTTGTGGAGTTTCTAGTTGCAGAGTCTCTAGTTGTGGAGTTTCAAGTTGTGGAGTCTCTAGTTGTGGAGTTTCTAGTTGCCGAGTTTCCAGTTGTGGAGTATCTAGTAGTGGAGTTTCCAGTTGTGGAGTTTCGAGTTGTGGAGTTTCTAGTTGCAGAGTCTCTAGTTGTGGAGTTTCAAGTTGTGGAGTCTCTAGTTGTGGAGTTTCTAGTTGCCGAGTTTTCAGTTGTGGAGTATCTAGTAGTGGAGTTTCCAGTTGTGGAGTCCCTAGTTGTGGAGTTTCTAGTTGCGGAGTCTCAACCTGTGGAGTTTCAAGTTGTGGAGTTTCTAGGTGTGGAGTCTCAAGTTATGGAGTTTAAAGTTGTGGAGTTTCAAGTGGTGGAGTCTCTAGTTGTGGAGTTTCTAGTTGCAGAGTATCTATTTGTGGAGTTTCCAGTTGTGGAGTTTCTAATTGTGAAGTCGCGGAGTCTCTTTTGTGGAGTTTCTAGTTGTGGAGTTTCTAGTTGAGGAGTTTCAAGTTGAAGAGTTTTTAGTTGTGGAGTGTCTAGTTGTGGAGTTTCCAGTTGTGGAGTTTCGAGTTGTGGAGTTTCTAGTTTTGGAGTTTCTAGTTGTGGAGTTTCTAGTTGTAGAGTCTCCTGTTGCGGAGTTTCCAGTTGCGGAGTTTCTAGTTGGAGAGTTTCCAGTTGTGGAGTTTCTAGTTGTGGAGTTTCTATTTGTGGAGTCTCTAGTTGTGTAGTTTCTAGCTTCGGAGTTTCTAGTTGCCGAGTTTTCAGTTGTGGAGTATCTAGTAGTGGAGTTTCCAGTTGTGGAGTCCCTAGTTGTGGAGTTTCTAGTTGCGGAGTCTCAACCTGTGGAGTTTCAAGTTGTGGAGTTTCTAGGTGTGGAGTCTCAAGTTATGGAGTTTAAAGTTGTGGAGTTTCAAGTTGTGGAGTCTCTAGTTGTGGAGTTTCTAGTTGCAGAGTATCTATTTGTGGAGTTTCCAGTTGTGGAGTTTCTAATTGTGAAGTCGCGGAGTCTCTTTTGTGGAGTTTCTAGTTGTGGAGTTTCTAGTTGAGGAGTTTCAAGTTGAAGAGTTTTTAGTTGTGGAGTGTCTAGTTGTGGAGTTTCCAGTTGTGGAGTTTCGAGTTGTGGAGTTTCTAGTTTTGGAGTTTCTAGTTGTGGAGTTTCTAGTTGTAGAGTCTCCTGTTGCGGAGTTTCTAGTTGCGGAGTTTCTAGTTGGAGAGTTTCCAGTTGTGGAGTTTCTAGTTGTGGAGTTTCTATTTGTGGAGTCTCTAGTTGTGTAGTTTCTAGCTTCGGAGTTTCTAGTTGCGGAGTTTCTATTTGTGGAGTTTCTAGCTGCGGAGTTTCTAGTTGCGGAGTCTCTGGTTGTGGAGTTTCTAGTTGCGGAATCTCTAGTTGTGGAGTTTCTAGTTGTGGAGTTTCTAGTTGTGGAGTTTCTAGTTGTGGAGTTTCTAGTTGTAGAGTTTCTAGTTGTGGAGTTTCTAGTTGTGGAGTCTCTAGTTGCAGAGTTTCTAGTTGTGGAGTTTCTAGTTGTGGAGTTTCAAGTTGTGGAGTCTCTAGTTGTGGAGTTTCTAGTTGCGGAGTATCTAGTTGTGGAGTTTCCAGTTGTGGAGTTTCTAGTTGTGGAGTTTCTAGTTGTGGAGTTTCGAGTTGTGGAGTCTCTAGTTGTGGAGTTTCTAGTTGTGGAGTTTCCAGTTGTGGAGTATCTAGTTGTGGAGTTTCCATTTGTGAAGTATCTAGTTGTGGAGTTTCCAGTTGTGGAGTATCTAGTTGTGGAGTTTCAAGTTGTGGAGTTTCTAGTTGCGGAGTTTCTAGTTGCGGAGTTTTTAATAGCGGAGTTTATTGTTGTGGAGTTTCAAGTTGCGGAGTCTCAAGTTGTGGAGTTTCCAGTTGTGGAGTTTTTAGTTGTGGAGTTTCTAGTTGTTGAGTTTCTAGTTGTGAAGTCTAGTTTTACAGTTTCTTGTTGTGGAGTTTCTAGATATGAAATTTCTAGTTGCCGAGTCTCTATTTGTGGAGTTTCTAGTTGCGGAGTTTCTAGTTGTGGAGTTTCAAGTTGTGGAGTTTCTAGTTGTGGAGTCTCTAGTTGCGGAGTTTCTAGTTGTGAAGTTTCCAGTTGTGGAGTTTCTAGTTTTGAAGTTTCTAGTTGTGGAGTTTCTAGTTGTAGAGTCTCCTGTTGCGGAGTTTCTAGTTGCGGAGTTTGTAGTTGGGGAGTTTCCAGTTGTGGAGTTTCTAGTTGTGGAGTTTCTACTTGTGGAGTCTCAAGTTGTGGAGTTTAAACTTGTGGAGTTTCAAGTTGTGGAGTCTATAGTTTTGGAGTTTCTAGTTGTAGATTTTCTAGTTGTGGAGTTTCTAGTTGTGAGTTTCTAGTTGTGGAGTTTCTAGTTGTGGAGTTTCTGGATGTGGAGTCTCTAGTTGTGGAGTTTCAAGTTGTGGAGTTTCTAGTTGCGGAGTCACAAGTTGTGGAGTTTCTAGTTGTGTTGTTTCAAGTTGTGGAGTTTTGAGTTGTGGAGTTTCAAGTTGTGGAGTTTCTAGTTGTGGAGTTTCGAGTTGTGGAGTTTCTAGTTGTGGAGTTTGTAGCTGCGGAGTTTCTAGGTGCAGAGTCTCTAGTTTTGGAGTTTCTAGTTGCGAATTCTCTAGTTGAGGAGCCTCTAGTTGTAGAGTTTTTAGTTGTGGAGTTTCTAGTTGTGGAGTTTCAAGTTGTGGAGTTTCTAGTTGCGGCGTCTCAAGTTGTGGAGTTTTTAAATGCGGAGTTTCTAGCTGCGGAGTTTCTAGTTGCAGAGTCTCTGGTTGTGGAGTTTCTAGTTGCGGAATCTCTAGTTGTGGAGTTTCTAGTTGTGGAGTTTCTAGTTGTGGAGTTTCCAGTTGTGGAGTTTTTAGCTCTGGACTTTCTAGACATGAAATTTCTTGTAGCCGAGTCTCTATTTGTGGAGTTCGTAGTTGTGGAGTTTCTAGTTGTGGAGTTTGTAGTTGTGGAGTTTCTAGTTGTGGAGTTTCAAGTTGTGGAGTCTCTAGTTGTGGAGTTTATAGTTGCGGAGTATCTAGTTGTGGAGTTTCCAGTTGTGGAGTTCCCAGTTGTGGAATTGCGGAGTGTCTGGTTGTGGAGTTTGTAATTGTTGAGTTTCTAGTTGTGGAGTTTCGAGTTGTTGAGTCTCTAGTTGTGGAGTTTCTAGTTGTGGAGTTTCCAGATATTGAGTATCTAGTTGTGGAGTTCCCAGTTTTGAAGTATCTGGTTGTGGAGTTTCCAGTTGTGGAGTATATAGTTGTGGAGTTTCAAGTTGTGGAGTTTCTAGTTGCGGAGTTTCTAGTTGCGGAGTTTTTAACAGCGGAGTTTCTAGTTGTGGAGTTTCAAGTTGCGGAGTCTCAAGTTGTGGAGTTTCCAGTTGTGGAGTTTTTAGTTGTGGAGTTTCTAGTTGTTGAGTTTCTAGTTGTGGAGTTTCAAGTTGTGGAGTTTCTAGTTGCGGAGTCTCAAGTTGTGGAGTTTCTAGCTTTGGAATTCAAGTTGTGGAGTTTTGAGTTGTGGAGTTTCAAGTCGTGGAGTTTCTAGTTGTGGAGTTTTGAGTTGTGGAGTTTCTAGTTGTGGAGTTTCTACCTGCGGAGTTTCTAGGTGCAGATTCTCAAGTTGTGGAGTTTCAAGTTGTGGAGTTTTGAGTTGTGGAGTTTCAAGTTGTGGAGTTTCTAGTTGTGGAGTCTCTAGTTGCGGAGTTTCTAGTTGTGAAGTTTCTAGTTGTGGAGTTTCTAGTTGTGGAGTTTCTGGTTGTGGAGTTTCTAGTTGTTGAGTTTCTAGTTGTGAAGTCTCTAGTTTTGCAGTTTCTAGTTGTGGAGTTTCTAGTTGTGGAGTTTCAAGTTGTGGAGTTTCTAGTGGCGGAGTCTCAAGTTGTGGAGTTTCTAGTTGTGGAGTTTCAAGTTGTGGAGTTTTGAGCTGTGGAGTTTCAAGTGTTGGAGTTTCTAGTTGTTGAGTCTCTAGTTGTGGAGTTTCTAGTTGTGGAGTTTCCAGATATGGATTATCTAGTTGTGGAGTTTCCAATTGTGGAACATCTAGTTGTGGAGTTTCAAGTTGTGGAGTTTCTAGTTGCGGAGTTTCTAGTTGCGGAGTTTTTAATAGCGGAGTTTTTAGTTGTGGAGTTTCAAGTTGCGGAGTCTCAAGTTGTGGAGTTTCCAGTTGTGGAGTTTTCAGTTGTGGAGTTTCTAGTTATGGAATTTCTAGTTGCCGAGTCTCTATTTGTGGAGTTTGTAGTTGTGGAGTTTCTAGTTGTGGAATTTCTAATTGTGGAGTCTCTAGTTGCGGAGTTTCTAGTTGTGGAGTTTCTAGTTGCGGAGTTTCTAGTTGTGGAGTTTGTAGTTGTGGAGTTTGTAGTTGTGGAGTTTAAAGTTGTGGAGTTTCTAGTTGTGGAGTCTCTAGTTGCGGAGTTTCTAGTTGTGAGTTTCTAGTTGTGGAGTTTCTAGTTGTGGAGTTTCTGGATGTGGAGTTTCTAGTTGTGGAGTTTCAAGTTGTGGAGTTTCTAGTTGCGAAGTCACAAGTTATGGAGTTTCTAGTTGTGTTGTTTCAAGTTGTGGAGTTTTGAGTTGTGGAGTTTCAAGTTGTGGAGTTTCTAGTTGTGGAGTCTCTAGTTGCGGAGTTTCTAGTTGTGAAGTTTCTAGTGGTGGAGTTTCTAGTTGTGGAGTTTCTGGTTGTGGAGTTTCTAGTTGTTGAGTTTCTAGTTGTGAAGTCTCTAGTTTTGCAGTTTCTAGTTGTGGAGTTTCTAGTTGTGGAGTTTCAAGTTGTGGAGTTTCTAGTGGCGGAGTCTCAAGTTGTGGAGTTTCTAGTTGTGGAGTTTCAAGTTGTGGAGTTTTGAGCTGTGGAGTTTCAAGTGTTGGAGTTTCTAGTTTTTGAGTCTCTAGTTGTGGAGTTTCTAGTTGTGGAGTTTCCAGATATGGATTATCTAGTTGTGGAGTTTCCAATTGTGGAACATCTAGTTGTGGAGTTTCAAGTTGTGGAGTTTCTAGTTGCGGAGTTTCTAGTAGCGGAGTTTTTAATAGCGGAGTTTTTAGTTGTGGAGTTTCAAGCTGCGGAGTCTCAAGTTGTGGAGTTTCCAGTTGTGGAGTTTTTAGTTGTGGAGTTTCTAGATATGGAATTTCTAGTTGCCGAGTCTCTATTTGTGGAGTTTGTAGTTGTGGAGTTTCTAGTTGTGGAATTTCTAATTGTGGAGTCTCTAGTTGCGGAGTTTCTAGTTGTGGAGTTTCTAGTTGTGGAGTTTCTAGTTGTGGAGTTTGTAGTTGTGGAGTTTCTAGTTGTGGAGTTTAAAGTTGTGGAGTTTCTAGTTGTGGAGTTTCTAGTTGTGGAGTTTCTAGTTGTGGAGTTTCAAGTTGTGGAGTCTCTAGTTGTGGAGTTTCTAGTTGCGGAGTATCTAGTTGTGGAGTTTCCAGTTGTGGAGTTTCCAGTTGTGGAATTGCGGAGTGTCTGGTTGTGGAGTTTCTAATTGTTGAGTTTCTAGTTGCGGAGTTTCTAGTTGTGAGTTTCTAGTTGTGGAGTTTCTAGTTGTGGAGTTTCTGGATGTGGAGTTTCTAGTTGTGGAGTTTCAAGTTGTGGAGTTTCTAGTTGCGAAGTCACAAGTTGTGGAGTTTCTAGTTGTGTTGTTTCAAGTTGTGGAGTTTTGAGTTGTGGAGTTTCAAGTTGTGGAGTTTCTAGTAGTGGAGTTTTGAGTTGTGGAGTTTCTAGTTGTGGAGTTTCTAGCTGCGGAGTTTCTAGGTGCAGAGTCTCTAGTTTTGGAGTTTCTAGTTGCGAATTCTCTAGTTGAGGAGCCTCTAGTTGTAGAGTTTTTAGTTGTGGAGTTTCTAGTTGTGGAGTTTCAAGTTGTGGACTTTTTAAATGCGGAGTTTCTAGCTGTGGAGTTTCTAGTTGCAGAGTCTCTGGTTGTGGAGTTTCTAGTTGCGGAATCTCTAGTTGTGGAGTCTCTATTTGTGGAGTTTGTAGTTGTGGAGTTTCTAGTTGTGGAATTTCTAATTGTGGAGTCTCTAGTTGCGGAGTTTCTAGTTGTGGAGTTTCTAGTTGTGGAGTTTCTAGTTGTGGAGTTTGTAGTTGTGGAGTTTCTAGTTGTGGAGTTTAAAGTTGTGGAGTTTCTAGTTGTGGAGTCTCTAGTTGCGGAGTTTCTAGTTGTGAGTTTCTAGTTGTGGAGTTTCTAGTTGTGGAGTTTCTGGATGTGGAGTTTCTAGTTGTGGAGTTTCAAGTTGTGGAGTTTCTAGTTGCGAAGTCACAAGTTGTGGAGTTTCTAGTTGTGTTGTTTCAAGTTGTGGAGTTTTGAGTTGTGGAGTTTCAAGTTGTGGAGTTTCTAGTTGTGGAGTTTCGAGTTGGGGAGTTTCTAGTTGTGGAGTTTCTAGCTGCGGAGTTTCTAGGTGCAGAGTCTCTAGTTTTGGAGTTTCTAGTTGCGAATTCTCTAGTTGAGGAGCCTCTAGTTGTAGAGTTTTTAGTTGTGGAGTTTCTAGTTGTGGAGTTTCAAGTTGTGGAGTTTTTAAATGCGGAGTTTCTAGCTGTGGAGTTTCTAGTTGCAGAGTCTCTGGTTGTGGAGTTTCTAGTTGCGGAATCTCTAGTTGTGGAGTTTCTAGTTGCGGAGTTTCTAGTTGTGGAGTTTCAAGTTGTGGAGTTGCTAGTTGTGGAGTCTCTGGTTGCGGAGTTTCTAGTTGTGAAGTTTCTAGTTGTGGAGTTTCTAGTTTTGAAGTTTCTAGTTGTGGAGTTTCTAGTTGTAGAGTCTCCTGTTGCGGAGTTTCTAGTTGCGGAGTTTCTAGTTGGGGAGTTTCCAGTTGTGGAGTTTCTAGTTGTGGAGTTTCTACTTGTGGAGTCTCAAGTTGTGGAGTTTAAACTTGTGGAGTTTCAAGTTGTGGAGTCTATAGTTGTGGAGTTTCTAGTTGTAGATTTTCTAGTTGTGGAGTATCTAGTTGTGGATTTTCCAGTTGTGGAGTTTCTAGTAGTTCCGTTGCGGAGTATCTAGTTGTTGAGTTTCTAGTTGCAGAGTCTCTAGTTGTGGAGTTTCAAATTGTGGAGTCTCTAGATGTGGAGTTTCTAGTTGTCGAGTTTCCAGTTATGGAGTATCTAGTAGTGGAGTTTCGAGTTGTGGAGTTTCTAGTTGTGGAGTTTCTAGTTGTGGAGTCCCTAGTTGCGGAGTTTCTAGTTGCGAAGTTTCAAGTTGTGGAGTTTCAAGTTGCGGAGTCTCAAGCTGTGGAGTTTCTAGTTGTGGAGTTTCCAGTTGTGGAGTTTTGAGTTGTGGAGTTTCTAGTTGCAGAGTCTCTAGTTGTGGAGTTTCAAGTTGTGGAGTCTCTAGTTGTGGAGTTTCTAGTTGCCGAGTTTCCAGTTGTGGAGTATCTAGTAGTGGAGTTTCCAGTTGTGGAGTTTCTAGTTGTGGAGTTTCTAGTTGCGGAGTCCCTAGTTGTGGAGTTTCTAGTTGCGGAGTCTCAAACTGCGGAGTTTCAAGTTGTGGAGTTTCTAGTTGTGGAGTCTCAAGTTGTGGAGTTTCAAGTTGCGGAGTTTCAAGTTGTGGAGTCTCTAGTTGTGGAGTTTCTAGTTGTTGAGTTTCTAGTTTGAAGTCTCTAGTTGTAGATTCTCTAGTTGTGGAGTCTCTAGTTTAGGAGTTTCTAGTTGAAGAGTTTTTTGTTGTGGAGTGTCTCGTTGTGGAGTTTCCAGTTGTGGAGTTTCGAGTTGTGGAGTTTCTAGTTGCAGAGTCTCTAGTTGTGGAGTTTCAAGTTGTGGAGTCTCTAGTTGTGGAGTTTCTAGTTGCCGAGTTTTCAGTTGTGGAGTTTCTAGTTGTGGAGTTTCAAGTTGTGGAGTTTCTAGTGGCGGAGTCTCAAGTTGTGGAGTTTCTAGTTGTGGAGTTTCAAGTTGTGGAGTTTTGAGCTGTGGAGTTTCAAGTGTTGGAGTTTCTAGTTGTTGAGTCTCTAGTTGTGGAGTTTCTAGTTGTGGAGTTTCCAGATATGGATTATCTAGTTGTGGAGTTTCCAATTGTGGAACATCTAGTTGTGGAGTTTCAAGTTGTGGAGTTTCTAGTTGCGGAGTTTCTAGTTGCGGAGTTTTTAATAGCGGAGTTTTTAGTTGTGGAGTTTCAAGTTGCGGAGTCTCAAGTTGTGGAGTTTCCAGTTGTGGAGTTTTCAGTTGTGGAGTTTCTAGTTATGGAATTTCTAGTTGCCGAGTCTCTATTTGTGGAGTTTGTAGTTGTGGAGTTTCTAGTTGTGGAATTTCTAATTGTGGAGTCTCTAGTTGCGGAGTTTCTAGTTGTGGAGTTTCTAGTTGCGGAGTTTCTAGTTGTGGAGTTTGTAGTTGTGGAGTTTGTAGTTGTGGAGTTTAAAGTTGTGGAGTTTCTAGTTGTGGAGTCTCTAGTTGCGGAGTTTCTAGTTGTGAGTTTCTAGTTGTGGAGTTTCTAGTTGTGGAGTTTCTGGATGTGGAGTTTCTAGTTGTGGAGTTTCAAGTTGTGGAGTTTCTAGTTGCGAAGTCACAAGTTATGGAGTTTCTAGTTGTGTTGTTTCAAGTTGTGGAGTTTTGAGTTGTGGAGTTTCAAGTTGTGGAGTTTCTAGTTGTGGAGTCTCTAGTTGCGGAGTTTCTAGTTGTGAAGTTTCTAGTGGTGGAGTTTCTAGTTGTGGAGTTTCTGGTTGTGGAGTTTCTAGTTGTTGAGTTTCTAGTTGTGAAGTCTCTAGTTTTGCAGTTTCTAGTTGTGGAGTTTCTAGTTGTGGAGTTTCAAGTTGTGGAGTTTCTAGTGGCGGAGTCTCAAGTTGTGGAGTTTCTAGTTGTGGAGTTTCAAGTTGTGGAGTTTTGAGCTGTGGAGTTTCAAGTGTTGGAGTTTCTAGTTTTTGAGTCTCTAGTTGTGGAGTTTCTAGTTGTGGAGTTTCCAGATATGGATTATCTAGTTGTGGAGTTTCCAATTGTGGAACATCTAGTTGTGGAGTTTCAAGTTGTGGAGTTTCTAGTTGCGGAGTTTCTAGTAGCGGAGTTTTTAATAGCGGAGTTTTTAGTTGTGGAGTTTCAAGTTGCGGAGTCTCAAGTTGTGGAGTTTCCAGTTGTGGAGTTTTTAGTTGTGGAGTTTCTAGATATGGAATTTCTAGTTGCCGAGTCTCTATTTGTGGAGTTTGTAGTTGTGGAGTTTCTAGTTGTGGAATTTCTAATTGTGGAGTCTCTAGTTGCGGAGTTTCTAGTTGTGGAGTTTCTAGTTGTGGAGTTTCTAGTTGTGGAGTTTGTAGTTGTGGAGTTTCTAGTTGTGGAGTTTAAAGTTGTGGAGTTTCTAGTTGTGGAGTTTCTAGTTGTGGAGTTTCTAGTTGTGGAGTTTCAAGTTGTGGAGTCTCTAGTTGTGGAGTTTCTAGTTGCGGAGTATCTAGTTGTGGAGTTTCCAGTTGTGGAGTTTCCAGTTGTGGAATTGCGGAGTGTCTGGTTGTGGAGTTTCTAATTGTTGAGTTTCTAGTTGCGGAGTTTCTAGTTGTGAGTTTCTAGTTGTGGAGTTTCTAGTTGTGGAGTTTCTGGATGTGGAGTTTCTAGTTGTGGAGTTTCAAGTTGTGGAGTTTCTAGTTGCGAAGTCACAAGTTGTGGAGTTTCTAGTTGTGTTGTTTCAAGTTGTGGAGTTTTGAGTTGTGGAGTTTCAAGTTGTGGAGTTTCTAGTAGTGGAGTTTTGAGTTGTGGAGTTTCTAGTTGTGGAGTTTCTAGCTGCGGAGTTTCTAGGTGCAGAGTCTCTAGTTTTGGAGTTTCTAGTTGCGAATTCTCTAGTTGAGGAGCCTCTAGTTGTAGAGTTTTTAGTTGTGGAGTTTCTAGTTGTGGAGTTTCAAGTTGTGGACTTTTTAAATGCGGAGTTTCTAGCTGTGGAGTTTCTAGTTGCAGAGTCTCTGGTTGTGGAGTTTCTAGTTGCGGAATCTCTAGTTGTGGAGTCTCTATTTGTGGAGTTTGTAGTTGTGGAGTTTCTAGTTGTGGAATTTCTAATTGTGGAGTCTCTAGTTGCGGAGTTTCTAGTTGTGGAGTTTCTAGTTGTGGAGTTTCTAGTTGTGGAGTTTGTAGTTGTGGAGTTTCTAGTTGTGGAGTTTAAAGTTGTGGAGTTTCTAGTTGTGGAGTCTCTAGTTGCGGAGTTTCTAGTTGTGAGTTTCTAGTTGTGGAGTTTCTAGTTGTGGAGTTTCTGGATGTGGAGTTTCTAGTTGTGGAGTTTCAAGTTGTGGAGTTTCTAGTTGCGAAGTCACAAGTTGTGGAGTTTCTAGTTGTGTTGTTTCAAGTTGTGGAGTTTTGAGTTGTGGAGTTTCAAGTTGTGGAGTTTCTAGTTGTGGAGTTTCGAGTTGGGGAGTTTCTAGTTGTGGAGTTTCTAGCTGCGGAGTTTCTAGGTGCAGAGTCTCTAGTTTTGGAGTTTCTAGTTGCGAATTCTCTAGTTGAGGAGCCTCTAGTTGTAGAGTTTTTAGTTGTGGAGTTTCTAGTTGTGGAGTTTCAAGTTGTGGAGTTTTTAAATGCGGAGTTTCTAGCTGTGGAGTTTCTAGTTGCAGAGTCTCTGGTTGTGGAGTTTCTAGTTGCGGAATCTCTAGTTGTGGAGTTTCTAGTTGCGGAGTTTCTAGTTGTGGAGTTTCAAGTTGTGGAGTTGCTAGTTGTGGAGTCTCTGGTTGCGGAGTTTCTAGTTGTGAAGTTTCTAGTTGTGGAGTTTCTAGTTTTGAAGTTTCTAGTTGTGGAGTTTCTAGTTGTAGAGTCTCCTGTTGCGGAGTTTCTAGTTGCGGAGTTTCTAGTTGGGGAGTTTCCAGTTGTGGAGTTTCTAGTTGTGGAGTTTCTACTTGTGGAGTCTCAAGTTGTGGAGTTTAAACTTGTGGAGTTTCAAGTTGTGGAGTCTATAGTTGTGGAGTTTCTAGTTGTAGATTTTCTAGTTGTGGAGTATCTAGTTGTGGATTTTCCAGTTGTGGAGTTTCTAGTAGTTCCGTTGCGGAGTATCTAGTTGTTGAGTTTCTAGTTGCAGAGTCTCTAGTTGTGGAGTTTCAAATTGTGGAGTCTCTAGATGTGGAGTTTCTAGTTGTCGAGTTTCCAGTTATGGAGTATCTAGTAGTGGAGTTTCGAGTTGTGGAGTTTCTAGTTGTGGAGTTTCTAGTTGTGGAGTCCCTAGTTGCGGAGTTTCTAGTTGCGAAGTTTCAAGTTGTGGAGTTTCAAGTTGCGGAGTCTCAAGCTGTGGAGTTTCTAGTTGTGGAGTTTCCAGTTGTGGAGTTTTGAGTTGTGGAGTTTCTAGTTGCAGAGTCTCTAGTTGTGGAGTTTCAAGTTGTGGAGTCTCTAGTTGTGGAGTTTCTAGTTGCCGAGTTTCCAGTTGTGGAGTATCTAGTAGTGGAGTTTCCAGTTGTGGAGTTTCTAGTTGTGGAGTTTCTAGTTGCGGAGTCCCTAGTTGTGGAGTTTCTAGTTGCGGAGTCTCAAACTGCGGAGTTTCAAGTTGTGGAGTTTCTAGTTGTGGAGTCTCAAGTTGTGGAGTTTCAAGTTGCGGAGTTTCAAGTTGTGGAGTCTCTAGTTGTGGAGTTTCTAGTTGTTGAGTTTCTAGTTTGAAGTCTCTAGTTGTAGATTCTCTAGTTGTGGAGTCTCTAGTTTAGGAGTTTCTAGTTGAAGAGTTTTTTGTTGTGGAGTGTCTCGTTGTGGAGTTTCCAGTTGTGGAGTTTCGAGTTGTGGAGTTTCTAGTTGCAGAGTCTCTAGTTGTGGAGTTTCAAGTTGTGGAGTCTCTAGTTGTGGAGTTTCTAGTTGCCGAGTTTTCAGTTGTGGAGTTTCTAGTTGTGGAGTCTCTAGTTGCGGAGTTTCTAGTTGTGAGTTTCTAGTTGTAGAGTTTCTAGTTGTGGAGTTTCTGGATGTGGAGTTTCTAGTTGTGGAGTTTCAAGTTGTGGAGTTTCTAGTTGCGAAGTCACAAGTTGTGGAGTTTCTAGTTGTGTTGTTTCAAGGTGAGGAGTTTGGAGTTGTGGAGTTTCAATTTGTGGAGCTTCTAGTTGTGGAGTTTCGAGTTGTGGAGTTTCTAGTTGTGGAGTTTCTAGCTGCGGAGTTTCTAGGTGCAGAGTCTCTAGTTTTGGAGTTTTTAGTTGCGAATTCTCTAGTTGAGGAGCCTCTAGTTGTAGAGTTTTTAGTTGTGGAGTTTCTAGTTGTAGAGTTTCAAGTTGTGGAGTTTTTAAATGCGGAGTTTCTAGCTGTGGAGTTTCTAGTTGCAGAGTCTCTGGTTGTGGAGTTTCTAGTTGCGGAATCTCTAGTTGTGGAGTTTTGAGTTGTGGAATTTCAAGTTGTGGAGTTTCGAGTTGTGGAGTTTCTAGTTGTGGAGTTTCTAGCTGCGGAGTTTCTAGGTGCAGAGTCTCAAGTTGTGGAGTTTCAAGTTGTGGAGTTTTGAGTTGTGGAGTTTCAAGTTGTGGAGTTTCTAGTTGTGAAGTTTCTAGTTGTGGAGTTTCTAGTTGTGGAGTTTCAAGTTGTGGAGTTTCTAGTGGCGGAGTCTCAAGTTGTGGAGTTTCTAGTTGTGGAGTTTCAAGTTGTGGAGTTTTGAGTTGTGGAGTTTCAAGTGTTGGAGTTTCTAGTTGTTGAGTCTCTAGTTGTGGAGTTTCCAGATATGGATTATCTAGTTGTGGAGTTTCCAATTGTGGAGTATCTAGTTGTGGAGTTTGAAGTTGTGGAGTTTGAAGTTGTGGAGTTTCTAGTTGCGGAGTTTCTAGTTGCGGAGTTTTTAATAGCGGAGTTTCAAGTTGCGGAGTCTCAAGTTGTGGAGTTTCCAGATGTGGAGTTTTTAGTTGTGGAGTTTCTAGTTGTTGAGTTTCTAGTTGTGAAGTCTCTAGTTTTGCAGTTTCTAGTTGTGGAGTTTCTAGATATGGAATTTCTAGTTGCCGAGTCTCTATTTGTGGAGTTTGTAGTTGTGGAGTTTCTAGTTGTGGAATTTTCAATTGTGGAGTCTCTAGTTGCGGAGTTTCTAGTTGTGGAGTTTCTAGTTGTGGAGTTTCTAGTTGTAGAGTTTGTAGTTGTGGAGTTTCTAGTTGTGGAGTTTAAAGTTGTGGAGTTTCTAGTGGTGGAGTCTCTAGTTGCGGAGTTTCTAGTTGTGGAGTTTCTAGTTGTGGAGTTTCTAGTTGTGGAGTTTCTGGATGTGGAGTTTCTAGTTGTGGAGTTTCAAGTTGTGGAGTTTCTAGTTGCGGAGTCACAAGTTGTGGAGTTTCTAGTTGTGTTGTTTCAAGTTGTGGAGTTTTGAGTTGTGGAGTTTCAAGTTGTGGAGTTTCTAGTTGTGGAGTTTCGAGTTGTGGAGTTTCTAGTTGTGGAGTTTCTAGCTGCGGAGTTTCTAGGTGCAGAGTCTCTAGTTTTGGAGTTTCTAGTTGCGAATTCTCTAGTTGAGGAGCCTCTAGTTGTAGAGTTTTTAGTTGTGGAGTTTCTAGTTGTGGAGTTTCAAGTTGTTGAGTTTCTAGTTGCAGAGTCTCTGGTTGTGGAGTTTCTAGTTGTGGAGTTTCTAGTTGTGGAGTCTCTTGTTGCAGAGTTTCTAGTTGTGGAGTTTCTAGTTGTGGAGTTTCAAGTTGTAGAGTCTCTAGTTGTGGAGTTTCTAGTTGCGGAGTATCTAGTTGTGGAGTTTCCAGTTGTGGAGTTTCCAGTTGTGGAATTGCGGAGTGTCTGGTTGTGGAGTTTCTAATTGTTGAGTTTCTAGTTGTGGAGTTTCGAGTTGTTGAGTCTCTAGTTGTGGAGTTTCTAGTTGTGGAGTTTCCAGATATGGAGTATCTTGTTGTGGAGTTCCCAGTTTTGAAGTATCTAGTTGTGGAGTTTCAAGTTGTGGAGTTTCTAGTTGCGGAGTTTCTAGTTGCGGAGTTTTTAACAGCGGAGTTTCTAGTTGTGGAGTTTCAAGTTGCGGAGTCTCAAGTTGTGGAGTTTCCAGTTGTGGAGTTTTTAGTTGTGGAGTTTCTAGTTGTTGAGTTTCTAGTTGTGGAGTTTCAAGTTGTGGAGTTTCTAGTTGCGGAGTCTCAAGTTGTGGGGTTTCTAGCTTTGGAGTTCAAGTTGTGGAGTTTTGAGTTGTGGAGTTTCAAGTTGTGGAGTTTCAAGTTGTGGAGTTTCTAGTTGTGGAATCTCTAGTTGCGGAGTTTCTAGTTGTGAAGTTTCTAGTTGTGGAGTTTCTAGTTGTGGAGTTTCTGCTTGTGGAGTTTATAGTTGTTGAGTTTATAGTTGTGAAGTCTCTAGTTTTGCAGTTTCTAGTTGTGGAGTTTCTAGTTGTGGAGTTTCAAGTTGTGGAGTTTTGAGCTGTGGAGTTTCAAGTGTTGGAGTTTCTAGTTGCTGAGTCTCTAGTTGTGGAGTTTCTAGTTGTGGAGTTTCCAGATATGGATTATCTAGTCGTGGAGTTTCCAATTGTGGAGTATCTAGTTGTGGAGTTTCAAGTTGTGGAGTTTCTAGTTGCGGAGTTTCTAGTTGCGGAGTTTTTAATAGCGGAGTTTTTAGTTGTGGAGTTTCAAGTTGCGGAGTCTCAAGTTGTGGAGTTTCCAGTTGTGGAGGTTTTAGTTGCGGAGTTTCTACATATAAAATTTCCAGTTGCCGAGTCTCTATTTGTGGAGTTTGTAGTTGTAGAGTTTCTAGTTGTGGAATTTCTAATTGTGGAGTCTCTAGTTGCGGAATTTCTAGTTGTGGAGTTTCTAGTTGTGGAGTTTGTAGTTGTGGAGTTTCTAGTTGTGGAGTTTAAAGTTGTGGAGTTTCTAGTTGTGGAGTCTCTAGTTGCGGAGTTTCTAGTTGTGAGTTTCTAGTTGTGGAGTTGCTAGTTGTGGAGTTTCTGGATGTGGAGTCTCTAGTTGTGGAGTTTCAAGTTGTGGAGTTTCTAGTTGCGGAGTCACAAGTTGTGGAGTTTCTAGTTGTGTTGTTTCAAGTTGTGGAGTTTTGAGTTGTGGAGTTTCAAGTTGTGGAGTTTCTAGTTGTGGAGTTTCGAGTTGTGGAGTTTCTAGTTGTGGAGTTTGTAGCTGCGGAGTTTCTAGGTGCAGAGTCTCTAGTTTTGGAGTTTCTAGTTGCGAATTCTCTAGTTGAGGAGCCTCTAGTTGTAGAGTTTTTAGTTGTGGAGTTTCTAGTTGTGGAGTTTCAAGTTGTGGAGTTTCTAGTTGTGGAGTTTCCAGATATTGAGTATCTAGTTGTGGAGTTCCCAGTTTTGAAGTATCTAGTTGTGGAGTTTCCAGTTGTGGAGTATATAGTTGTGGAGTTTCAAGTTGTGGAGTTTCTAGTTGCGGAGTTTCTAGTTGCGGAGTTTTTAACAGCGGAGTTTCTAGTTGTGGAGTTTCAAGTTGCGGAGTCTCAAGTTGTGGAGTTTCCAGTTGTGGAGTTTTTAGTTGTGGAGTTTCTAGTTGTTGAGTTTCTAGTTGTGGAGTTTCAAGTTGTGGAGTTTCTAGTTGCGGAGTCTCAAGTTGTGGAGTTTCTAGCTTTGGAATTCAAGTTGTGGAGTTTTGAGTTGTGGAGTTTCAAGTTGTGGAGTTTCTAGTTGTGGAGTTTTGAGTTGTGGAGTTTCTAGTTGTGGAGTTTCTACCTGCGGAGTTTCTAGGTGCAGAGTCTCAAGTTGTGGAGTTTCAAGTTGTGGAGTTTTGAGTTGTGGAGTTTCAAGTTGTGGAGTTTCTAGTTGTGGAGTCTCTAGTTGCGGAGTTTCTAGTTGTGAAGTTTCTAGTTGTGGAGTTTCTAGTTGTGGAGTTTCTGGTTGTGGAGTTTCTAGTTGTGGAGTTTCTAGTTGTGGAGTTTCTAGTTGTGGAGTTTCTAGTTGTGGAGTTTCAAGTTGTGGAGTCTCTAGTTGTGGAGTTTCTAGTTGCGGAGTATCTAGTTGTGGAGTTTCCAGTTGTGGAGTTTCCAGTTGTGGAATTGCGGAGTGTCTGGTTGTGGAGTTTCTAATTGTTGAGTTTCTAGTTTTGGAGTTTCGAGTTGTTGAGTCTCTAGTTGTGGAGTTTCTAGTTGTGGAGTTTCCAGATATTGAGTACCTAGTTGTGGAGTTCCCAGTTTTGAAGTATCTAGTTGTGGAGTTTCCAGTTGTGGAGTATATAGTTGTGGAGTTTCAAGTTGTGGAGTTTCTAGTTGCGGAGTTTCTAGTTGCGGAGTTTTTAACAGCGGAGTTTCTAGTTGTGGAGTTTCAAGTTGCGGAGTCTCAAGTTGTGGAGTTTCCAGTTGTGGAGTTTTTAGTTGTGGAGTTTCTAGTTGTTGAGTTTCTAGTTGTGGAGTTTCAAGTTGTGGAGTTTCTAGTTGCGGAGTCTCAAGTTGTGGAGTTTCTAGCTTTGGAATTCAAGTTGTGGAGTTTTGAGTTGTGGAGTTTCAAGTCGTGGAGTTTCTAGTTGTGGAGTTTTGAGTTGTGGAGTTTCTAGTTGTGGAGTTTCTACCTGCGGAGTTTCTAGGTGCAGATTCTCAAGTTGTGGAGTTTCAAGTTGTGGAGTTTTAAGTTGTGGAGTTTCAAGTTGTGGAGTTTCTAGTTGTGGAGTCTCTAGTTGCGGAGTTTCTAGTTGCGGAGTTTCTAGTTGTGGAGTTTCAAGTTGTGGAGTTTCTAGTTGTGGAGTCTCTAGTTGCGGAGTTTCTAGTTGTGAAGTTTCTAGTTGTGGAGTTTCTAGTTTTGAAGTTTCTAGTTGTGGAGTTTCTAGTTGTAGAGTCTCCTGTTGCGGAGTTTCTAGTTGCGGAGTTTCTAGTTGGGGAGTTTCCAGTTGTGGAGTTTCTAGTTGTGGAGTTTCTACTTGTGGAGTCTCAAGTTGTGGAGTTTAAACTTGTGGAGTTTCAAGTTGTGGAGTCTATAGTTGTGGAGTTTCTAGTTGTAGATTTTCTAGTTGTGGAGTATCTAGTTGTGGGTTTTCCAGTTGTGGAGTTTCTAGTAGTTCCGTTGCGGAGTATCTAGTTGTTGAGTTTCTATTTGCAGAGTCTCTAGTTGTGGAGTTTCAAATTGTGGAGTCTCTAGATGTGGAGTTTCTAGTTGTCGAGTTTCCAGTTATGGAGTATCTAGTAGTGGAGTTTCGAGTTGTGGAGTTTCTAGTTGTGGAGTTTCTAGTTGTGGAGTTTCCAGTTGTGGAGTTTTGAGTTGTGGAGTTTCTAGTTGCAGAGTCTCTAGTTGTGGAGTTTCAAGTTGTGGAGTCTCTAGTTGTGGAGTTTCTAGTTGCCGAGTTTCCAGTTGTGGAGTATCTAGTAGTGGAGTTTCCAGTTGTGGAGTTTCGAGTTGTGGAGTTTCTAGTTGCAGAGTCTCTAGTTGTGGAGTTTCAAGTTGTGGAGTCTCTAGTTGTGGAGTTTCTAGTTGCCGAGTTTTCAGTTGTGGAGTATCTAGTAGTGGAGTTTCCAGTTGTGGAGTCCCTAGTTGTGGAGTTTCTAGTTGCGGAGTCTCAACCTGTGGAGTTTCAAGTTGTGGAGTTTCTAGGTGTGGAGTCTCAAGTTATGGAGTTTAAAGTTGTGGAGTTTCAAGTGGTGGAGTCTCTAGTTGTGGAGTTTCTAGTTGCAGAGTATCTATTTGTGGAGTTTCCAGTTGTGGAGTTTCTAATTGTGAAGTCGCGGAGTCTCTTTTGTGGAGTTTCTAGTTGTGGAGTTTCTAGTTGAGGAGTTTCAAGTTGAAGAGTTTTTAGTTGTGGAGTGTCTAGTTGTGGAGTTTCCAGTTGTGGAGTTTCGAGTTGTGGAGTTTCTAGTTTTGGAGTTTCTAGTTGTGGAGTTTCTAGTTGTAGAGTCTCCTGTTGCGGAGTTTCCAGTTGCGGAGTTTCTAGTTGGAGAGTTTCCAGTTGTGGAGTTTCTAGTTGTGGAGTTTCTATTTGTGGAGTCTCTAGTTGTGTAGTTTCTAGCTTCGGAGTTTCTAGTTGCCGAGTTTTCAGTTGTGGAGTATCTAGTAGTGGAGTTTCCAGTTGTGGAGTCCCTAGTTGTGGAGTTTCTAGTTGCGGAGTCTCAACCTGTGGAGTTTCAAGTTGTGGAGTTTCTAGGTGTGGAGTCTCAAGTTATGGAGTTTAAAGTTGTGGAGTTTCAAGTTGTGGAGTCTCTAGTTGTGGAGTTTCTAGTTGCAGAGTATCTATTTGTGGAGTTTCCAGTTGTGGAGTTTCTAATTGTGAAGTCGCGGAGTCTCTTTTGTGGAGTTTCTAGTTGTGGAGTTTCTAGTTGAGGAGTTTCAAGTTGAAGAGTTTTTAGTTGTGGAGTGTCTAGTTGTGGAGTTTCCAGTTGTGGAGTTTCGAGTTGTGGAGTTTCTAGTTTTGGAGTTTCTAGTTGTGGAGTTTCTAGTTGTAGAGTCTCCTGTTGCGGAGTTTCTAGTTGCGGAGTTTCTAGTTGGAGAGTTTCCAGTTGTGGAGTTTCTAGTTGTGGAGTTTCTATTTGTGGAGTCTCTAGTTGTGTAGTTTCTAGCTTCGGAGTTTCTAGTTGCGGAGTTTCTATTTGTGGAGTTTCTAGCTGCGGAGTTTCTAGTTGCGGAGTCTCTGGTTGTGGAGTTTCTAGTTGCGGAATCTCTAGTTGTGGAGTTTCTAGTTGTGGAGTTTCTAGTTGTGGAGTTTCTAGTTGTGGAGTTTCTAGTTGTAGAGTTTCTAGTTGTGGAGTTTCTAGTTGTGGAGTCTCTAGTTGCAGAGTTTCTAGTTGTGGAGTTTCTAGTTGTGGAGTTTCAAGTTGTGGAGTCTCTAGTTGTGGAGTTTCTAGTTGCGGAGTATCTAGTTGTGGAGTTTCCAGTTGTGGAGTTTCTAGTTGTGGAGTTTCTAGTTGTGGAGTTTCGAGTTGTGGAGTCTCTAGTTGTGGAGTTTCTAGTTGTGGAGTTTCCAGTTGTGGAGTATCTAGTTGTGGAGTTTCCATTTGTGAAGTATCTAGTTGTGGAGTTTCCAGTTGTGGAGTATCTAGTTGTGGAGTTTCAAGTTGTGGAGTTTCTAGTTGCGGAGTTTCTAGTTGCGGAGTTTTTAATAGCGGAGTTTATTGTTGTGGAGATTCAAGTTGCGGAGTCTCAAGTTGTGGAGTTTCCAGTTGTGGAGTTTTTAGTTGTGGAGTTTCTAGTTGTTGAGTTTCTAGTTGTGAAGTCTAGTTTTACAGTTTCTTGTTGTGGAGTTTCTAGATATGAAATTTCTAGTTGCCGAGTCTCTATTTGTGGAGTTTCTAGTTGCGGAGTTTCTAGTTGTGGAGTTTCAAGTTGTGGAGTTTCTAGTTGTGGAGTCTCTAGTTGCGGAGTTTCTAGTTGTGAAGTTTCTAGTTGTGGAGTTTCTAGTTTTGAAGTTTCTAGTTGTGGAGTTTCTAGTTGTAGAGTCTCCTGTTGCGGAGTTTCTAGTTGCGGAGTTTGTAGTTGGGGAGTTTCCAGTTGTGGAGTTTCTAGTTGTGGAGTTTCTACTTGTGGAGTCTCAAGTTGTGGAGTTTAAACTTGTGGAGTTTCAAGTTGTGGAGTCTATAGTTTTGGAGTTTCTAGTTGTAGATTTTCTAGTTGTGGAGTTTCTAGTTGTGAGTTTCTAGTTGTGGAGTTTCTAGTTGTGGAGTTTCTGGATGTGGAGTCTCTAGTTGTGGAGTTTCAAGTTGTGGAGTTTCTAGTTGCGGAGTCACAAGTTGTGGAGTTTCTAGTTGTGTTGTTTCAAGTTGTGGAGTTTTGAGTTGTGGAGTTTCAAGTTGTGGAGTTTCTAGTTGTGGAGTTTCGAGTTGTGGAGTTTCTAGTTGTGGAGTTTGTAGCTGCGGAGTTTCTAGGTGCAGAGTCTCTAGTTTTGGAGTTTCTAGTTGCGAATTCTCTAGTTGAGGAGCCTCTAGTTGTAGAGTTTTTAGTTGTGGAGTTTCTAGTTGTGGAGTTTCAAGTTGTGGAGTTTCTAGTTGCGGCGTCTCAAGTTGTGGAGTTTTTAAATGCGGAGTTTCTAGCTGCGGAGTTTCTAGTTGCAGAGTCTCTGGTTGTGGAGTTTCTAGTTGCGGAATCTCTAGTTGTGGAGTTTCTAGTTGTGGAGTTTCTAGTTGTGGAGTTTCCAGTTGTGGAGTTTTTAGCTCTGGACTTTCTAGACATGAAATTTCTTGTAGCCGAGTCTCTATTTGTGGAGTTCGTAGTTGTGGAGTTTCTAGTTGTGGAGTTTGTAGTTGTGGAGTTTCTAGTTGTGGAGTTTCAAGTTGTGGAGTCTCTAGTTGTGGAGTTTATAGTTGCGGAGTATCTAGTTGTGGAGTTTCCAGTTGTGGAGTTCCCAGTTGTGGAATTGCGGAGTGTCTGGTTGTGGAGTTTGTAATTGTTGAGTTTCTAGTTGTGGAGTTTCGAGTTGTTGAGTCTCTAGTTGTGGAGTTTCTAGTTGTGGAGTTTCCAGATATTGAGTATCTAGTTGTGGAGTTCCCAGTTTTGAAGTATCTAGTTGTGGAGTTTCCAGTTGTGGAGTTTCTAGTTGTGGAGTTTCTAGTTGTGGAGTCTCTAGCTGCGGAGTTTCTAGTTGCGGAGTTTCTAGTTGTGGAGTTTCTGGTTGTGGAGTTTCTAGTTGAGGAGTTTCAAGTTGTAGAGTTTCTAGTTGTGGAGTCTCAACTTGTGGACTTTAAACTTGTGGAGTTTCTAGTTGTGGAGTTTCTCGTTTTGGAGTTTCTAGTTGTGGAGTTTCTAGTTGTAGAGTCTCCTGTTGCGGAGTTTCTAGTTGCGGAGTTTCTAGTTGGGGAGTTTTCAGTTGTGGAGTTTCTAGTTGTGGAGTCTCAAGTTGTGAAGTTTACACTTGTGGAGTTTCAAGTTGGGGAGTCTATAGTTGTGGAGTTTCTAGTTGTATATTTTCTAGTTGTGGAGTATCTAGTTGTGGATTTTCCAGTTGTGGAGTTTATAGTTGTTGAGTTGCGCAGTCTCTAGTTGTTGAGCTTCTAGTTGCAGAGTCTCTAGTTGTGGAGTTTCAAGTTGTGGAGTCTCTAGATGTGGAGTTTCTAGTTGTCGAGTTTCCAGTTGTGGAGTATCTAGTAGTGGAGTTTCGAGTTGTGGAGTTTCTAGTTGTGGAGTTTCAAGTTGTGGAGTCACTAGTCGTAGAGTTTCTAGTTGCCGAGTTTCCAGTTGTGGAGTATCTTGTAGTGGAGTTTCCAGTTGTGGAGTTTCTAGCTGTGGAGTTTCTAGTGGCGGAGTCCATAGTTGTGGAATTTCCAGTTGCGGAGTCTCAAGCTGCGGAGTTTCAAGTTGCGCAGTTTCTAGTTGTGGAGTCTCAAGTTGTGGAGCTTAAAGTTGTGGAGTTTCAAGTTGTGGAGTCTCTAGTTGTGTTGTTTCTAGTTGCAGAGTATCTAGTTGTGGAGTTTCCAGTTGTGGAGTTTCTAGTTGTGGAGTTGCGGAGTTTCTGGTTGTGCAGTTTCTAGTCGTGGAGTTTCTAGTTGTGGAGTTTCGAGTTGTGGAGTCTCTAGTTGTGGAGTTTCTAGTTGTGTAGTTTCCAGTTGTGGAGTATCAAGTTGTTGAGTTTCCCGTTGTGAAGTATCTAGTTGTGGAGTTTCCAGTTGTGGAGTATCTAGTTGTGGAGTTTCAAGTTGTGGAGTTTCTAGTTGCAGAGTCTCTAGTTGTGGAGTTTCAAGTTGTGGAGTCACTAGTTGTGGAGTTTCTAGTTGCCGAGTTTCCAGTTGTGGAGTATCTAGTAGTGGAGTTTCCAGTTGTGGAGTTTCTAGTTGTGGAGTTTCTAGTTGCGGAGTCCCTAGTTGTGGAGTTTCTAGTTGCGGAGTCTCAAGCTGCGGAGTTTCAAGTTGTGGAGTTTCTAGTTGTGGAGTCTCAAGTTGTGGAGTTTCAAGTTGTGGAGTTTCAAGTTGTGGAGTCTCTAGTTGTGGAGTTTCTAGTTGCAGAGTATCTAGTTGTGGAGTTTCCAGTTGTGGAGTTTCTAGTTGTGAAGCTGTGGAGTCTCTGGTTGTGAAGTTTTTAGTTGTGGAGTTTCTAGTTGTGGAGTTTCGAGTTGTGGAGTCTCTAGTTGTGGAGTTTCCAGTTGTGGAGTATCTAGTTGTGGAGTTTCCAGTTGTGAAGTATCTAGTTGTGGAGTTTCCAGTTGTGGAGTATCTAGTTGTGGAGTTTTAAGTTGTGAAGTTTTTAGTTGCGGAGTTTCTAGTTGCGGAGTTTTTAATAGCGGAGTTTCTAGATGTGAAGTTTCAAGTTGCGGAGTCTCAAGTTGTGGAGTTTCCAGTTGGGGAGTTTTTAGTTGTGGAGTTTCTAGTTGTTGAGTTTCTAGTTGTGAAGTCTCTAGTTTTGCAGTTACTAGTTGTGGAGTTTCTAGATATGGAATTTCTAGTTGCCGAGTCTGTATTTGTGGAGTTTGTAGTTGTGGAGTTTCTAGTTGTGGAGTTTCTAGTTGTGGAGTCTCTAGTTGCGGAGTTTCTAGTTGCGGAGTTTCTAGTTGTGGAGTTTCTGGTTGTGGAGTTTCTAGTTGAGGAGTTTCAAGTTGTGGAGTTTCTAGTTGTGGAGTCTCAAGTTGTGGACTTTAAACTTGTGGAGTTTCTAGTTGTGGAGTTTCTCGTTTTGGAGTTTCTAGTTGTGGAGTTTCTAGTTGTAGAGTCTCCTGTTGCGGAGTTTCTAGTTGTGAAGTTTCGTGTTGTGGAGTTTCTAGTTGAGGAGTTTCAAGTTGAAGAGTTTTTAGTTGTGGAGTGTCTAGTTGTGGAGTTTCCAGTTGTGGAGTTTCGAGTTGTGGAGTTTCTAGTTTTGGAGTTTCTAGTCGTGGAGTTTCTAGTTGTAGAGTCTCCTGTTGCGGAGTTTCTAGTTGCGGAGTTTCTAGTTGGGGAGTTTCCAGTTGTGGAGTTTCTAGTTGTGGAGTTTCTATTTGTGGAGTCTCTAGTTGTGTAGTTTCTAGCTGCGGAGTTTCTAGTTGCGGAGTTTCTATTTGTGGAGTTTCTAGCTGTGGAGTTTCTAGTTGCGGAGTCTCTGGTTGTGGAGTTTCTAGTTGCGGAATCTCTAGTTGTGGAGTTTCTAGTTGTGGAGTTTCTAGTTGTGGAGTTTCTAGTTGTGGAGTTTCTAGTTGCCGAGTTTCTAGTTGTGGAGTTTCTAGTTGTGGAGTCTCTAGTTGCAGAGTTTCTAGTTGTGGAGTTTCTAGTTGTGGAGTTTCAAGTTGTGGAGTCTCTAGTTGTGGAGTTTCTAGTTGCGGAGTATCTAGTTGTGGAGTTTCCAGTTGTGGAGTTTCTAGTTGTGGAGTTTCTAGTTGTGGAGTTTCGAGTTGTGGAGTCTCTAGTTATGGAGTTTCTAGTTGTGGAGTTTCCAGTTGTGGAGTATCTAGTTGTGGAGTTTCCATTTGTGAAGTATCTAGTTGTGGAGTTTCCAGTTGTGGAGTATCTAGTTGTGGAGTTTCAAGTTGTGGAGTTTCTAGTTGCGGAGTTTCTAGTTGCGGAGTTTTTAATAGCGGAGTTTATTGTTGTTGAGTTTCAAGTTGCGGAGTCTCAAGTTGTGGAGTTTCCAGTTGTGGAGTTCTAGTTGTGGAGTTTCTAGTTGTTGAGTTTCTAGTTGTGAAGTCTAGTTTTACAGTTTCTCGTTGTGGAGTTTCTAGATATGAAATTTCTAGTTGCCGAGTCTCTATTTGTGGAGTTTCTAGTTGCGGAGTTTCTAGTTGTGGAGTTTCTGGTTGTGGAGTTTCTAGCTGTGGAGTTTCAAGTTGTGGAGTTTCTAGTTGTGGAGTCTCTAGTTGCGGAGTTTCTAGTTGTGAAGTTTCTAGTTGTGGAGTTTCTAGTTTTGAAGTTTCTAGTTGTGGAGTTTCTAGTGTTAGAGTCTCCTGTTGCGGAGTTTCTGGTTGCGGAGTTTCTAGTTGGGGAGTTTCCAGTTGTGGAGTTTCTAGTTGTGGAGTTTCTACTTGTGGAGTCTCAAGTTGTGGAGTTTAAACTTGTGGAGTTTCAAGTTGTGGAGTCTATAGTTGTGGAGTTTCTAGTTGTAGATTTTCTAGTTGTGGAGTATCTAGTTGTGGATTTTCCAGTTGTGGAGTTTCTAGTTGTTCAGTTGTGGAGTACCTAGTTGTTGAGTTTCTAGTTGCAGAGTCTCTAGTTGTGGAGTTTCAAATTGTGGAGTCTCTAGATGTGGAGTTTCTAGTTGTCGAGTTTCCAGTTGTGGAGTATCTAGTAGTGGAGTTTCGAGTTGTGGAGTTTCTAGTTGTGGAGTTTCTAGTTGTGGAGTCCCTAGTTGCGGAGTTTCTAGTTGCGAAGTTTCAAGTTGTGGAGTTTCAAGTTGCGGAGTCTCAAGCTGTGGAGTTTCTAGTTGTGGAGTTTCCAGTTGTGGAGTTTCAAGTTGTGGAGTTTCTAGTTGCAGAGTCTCTAGTTGTGGAGTTTCAAGTTGTGGAGTTTCTAGTTGCCGAGTTTCCAGTTGTGGAGTATCTACTAGTGGAGTTTCCAGTTGTGGAGTTTCTAGTTGTGGAGTTTCTAGTTGCGGAGTCCCTAGTTGTGGAGTTTCTGGTTGCGGAGTCTCAAGCTGCGGAGTTTCAAGTTGTGGAGTTTCTAGTTGTGGAGTCTCAAGTTGTGGAGTTTCAAGTTGTGGAGTTTCAAGTTGTGGAGTCTCTAGTTGTGGAGTTTCTAGTTGCAGAGTATCTAGTTGTGGAGTTTCCAGTTGTGGAGTTTCTAGTTGTGAAGCTGTGGAGTCTCTGGTTGTGAAGTTTTTAGTTGTGGAGTTTCTAGTTGTGGAGTTTCGAGTTGTGGAGTCTCTAGTTGTGGAGTTTCCAGTTGTGGAGTATCTAGTTGTGGAGTTTCCAGTTGTGAAGTATCTAGTTGTGGAGTTTCCAGTTGTGGAGTATCTAGTTGTGGAGTTTTAAGTTGTGAAGTTTCTAGTTGCGGAGTTTCTAGTTGCGGAGTTTTTAATAGCGGAGTTTCTAGTTGTGAAGTTTCAAGTTGCGGAGTCTCAAGTTGTGGAGTTTCCAGTTGTGGAGTTTTTAGTTGTGGAGTTTCTAGTTGTTGAGTTTCTAGTTGTGAAGTCTCTAGTTTTGCAGTTACTAGTTGTGGAGTTTCTAGATATGGAATTTCTAGTTGCCGAGTCTGTATTTGTGGAGTTTGTAGTTGTGGAGTTTCTAGTTGTGGAGTTTCTAGTTGTAGAGTCTCTAGCTGCGGAGTTTCTAGTTGCGGAGTTTCTAGTTGTGGAGTTTCTGGTTGTGGAGTGTCTAGTTGAGGAGTTTCAAGTTGTAGAGTTTCTAGTTGTGGAGTCTCAACTTGTGGACTTTAAACTTGTGGAGTTTCTAGTTGTGGAGTTTCTCGTTTTGGAGTTTCTAGTTGTGGAGTTTCTAGTTGTAGAGTCTCCTGTTGCGGAGTTTCTAGTTGCGGAGTTTCTAGTTGGGGAGTTTTCAGTTGTGGAGTTTCTAGTTGTGGAGTCTCAAGTTGTGAAGTTTACACTTGTGGAGTTTCAAGTTGGGGAGTCTATAGTTGTGGAGTTTCTAGTTGTATATTTTCTAGTTGTGGAGTATCTAGTTGTGGATTTTCCAGTTGTGGAGTTTATAGTTGTTGAGTTGCGCAGTCTCTAGTTGTTGAGTTTCTAGTTGCAGAGTCTCTAGTTGTGGAGTTTCAAGTTGTGGAGTCTCTAGATGTGGAGTTTCTAGTTGTCGAGTTTCCAGTTGTGGAGTATCTAGTAGTGGAGTTTCGAGTTGTGGAGTTTCTAGTTGTGGAGTTTCAAGTTGTGGAGTCACTAGTCGTAGAGTTTCTAGTTGCCGAGTTTCCAGTTGTGGAGTATCTTGTAGTGGAGTTTCCAGTTGTGGAGTTTCTAGCTGTGGAGTTTCTAGTGGCGGAGTCCATAGTTGTGGAATTTCCAGTTGCGGAGTCTCAAGCTGCGGAGTTTCAAGTTGTGCAGTTTCTAGTTGTGGAGTCTCAAGTTGTGGAGCTTAAAGTTGTGGAGTTTCAAGTTGTGGAGTCTCTAGTTGTGGAGTTTCTAGTTGCAGAGTATCTAGTTGTGGAGTTTCCAGTTGTGGAGTTTCTAGTTGTGGAGTTGCGGAGTTTCTGGTTGTGCAGTTTCTAGTCGTGGAGTTTCTAGTTGTGAATTTTCAAGTTGCGGAGTCTCAAGTTGTGGAGTTTCCAGTTGTGGAGTTTTTAGTTGTGGAGTTTCTAGTTGTTGAGTTTCTAGTTGTGAAGTCTCTAGTTTTGCAGTTTCTAGTTGTGGAGTTTCTAGATATGGAATTTCTAGTTGCCGAGTCTGTTTTAATAGAGTTTGAAGTTGTGGAGTTTCTAGTTGTGGGGTTTCTAGTTGTGGAGTCTCTAGTTGCGGAGTTTCTAGTTGCGGAGTTTCTAGTTGTGGAGTTTCTGGTTGTGGAGTTTCTATTTGAGGAGTTTCAAGTTGTGAAGTTTCTAGTTGTGGAGTCTCTAGTTGCGGAGTTTCTAGTTGTGAAGTTTCTAGTTGTGGAGTTTCTAGTTTTCGAGTTTCTAGTTGTGGAGTTTCTAGTTGTAGAGTCTCCTGTTGCGGAGTTTCTAGTTGTGGAGTTTCTAGTTGGGGAGTTCCCAGTTGTGGAGTTTCTAGTTGTGGAGTTTCTAGTTGTGGAGTCTCAAGTTGTGGAGTTTAAACTTGTGGAGTTTCAAGTTGTGGAGTCTATAGTTGTGGAGTTTCTAGTTGTAGATTTTCTAGTTGTGGAGTATCTAGTTGTGGATTTTCCAGTTGTGGAGTTTCTAATTGTTGAGTTGCAGAGTCTCTAGTTGTTGAGTTTCTAGTTGCAGAGTCTCTAGTTGTGGAGTTTCAAGTTGTGGAGTCTCTAGATGTGGAGTTTCTAGTTGTCGAGTTTCCAGTTGTGGAGTATCTAGTAGTGGAGTTTCGAGTTGTGAAGTTTCTAGTTGTGGAGTTTCTAGTTGTGGAGTCCCTTGTTGTGGAGTTTCTAGTTGCGGAGTTTCTAGTTGTGGAGTTTCAAGTTGCGGAGTCTCAAGCTGGGGAGTTTCTAGTTGTGGAGTTTCTAGTTGTGGAGTTTCAAGTTGTGGAGTCTCTAGTTGTGGAGTTTCTAGTTGCGGAGTATCTAGTTGTGGAGTTTCCAGTTGTGGAGTTTCTAGTGTTGGAGTTTCTAGTTGTGGAGTTCCGAGTTGTGGAGTCTCTAGTTGTGGAGTTTCTAGTTGCCGAGTTTTCAGTTGTGGAGTATCTAGTAGTGGAGTTTCCAGTTGTGGAGTCCCTAGTTGTGGAGTTTCTAGTTGCGGATTTTCCAGTTGTGGAAATTCTAATTGTTGAGTTGCAGAGTCTCTAGTTGTTGAGTTTCTAGTTGCAGAGTCTCTAGTTGTGGAGTTTCAAGTTGTGGAGTCTCTAGATGTGGAGTTTCTAGTTGTAGAGTTTCCAGTTGTGGAGTATCTAGTAGTGGAGTTTCGAGTTGTGAAGTTTCTAGCTGCGGAGTTTCTAGTTGCGGAGTCTCTGGTTGTGGAGTTTCTAGTTGCGGAATCTCTAGTTGTGGAGTTTCTAGTTGTGGAGTTTCTAGTTGTGGAGTTGCTAGTTGCGGAGTTTCTAGTTGTGGAGTTTCTAGTTGTGGAGTCTCTAGTTGCAGAGTTTCTAGTTGTGGAGTTTCTAGTTGTGGAGTTTCAAGTTGTGGAGTCTCTAGTTGTGGAGTTTCTAGTTGCAGAGTATCTAGTTGTGGAGTTTCCAGTTGTGGAGTTTCTAGTTGTGGAGTTTCTAGTTGTGGAGTTCCGAGTTGTGGAGTCTCTAGTTGTGGAGTTTCTAGTTGTGGAGTTTCCAGTTGTGGAGTATCTAGTTATGAGTTTCCATTTGTGAAGTATCTAGTTGTGGAGTTTCCATTTGTGGAGTATCTAGTTGTGGAGTTTCAAGTTGTGGAGTTTCTAGTTGCGGAGTTTCTAGTTGCGGAGTTTTTAATAGCGGAGTTTATTGTTGTGGAGTTTCAAGTTGCGAAGTCTCAAGTTGTGGAGTTTCCAGTTGTGGAGTTTTTAGTTGTGGAGTTTCTAGTTGTTGAGTTTATAGTTGTGAAGTCTAGTTTTACAGTTTCTCGTTGTGGAGTTTCTAGATATGAAATTTCTAGTTGCCAAGTCTCTATTTGTGGAGTTTCTAGTTGCGGAGTTTCTAGTTGTGGAGTTCCTGGTTGTGGAGTTTCTAGTTGTGGAGTTTCAAGTTGTGGAGTTTCTAGTTGTGGAGTCTCTAGTTGCGGAGTTTCTAGTTGTGAAGTTTCTAGTTGTGGAGTTTCTAGTTTTGAAGTTTCTAGTTGTGGAGTTTCTAGTGTTAGAGTCTCCTGTTGCGGAGTTTCTAGTTGCGGAGTTTCTAGTTGGGGAGTTTCCAGTTGTGGAGTTTCTAGTTGTGGAGTTTCTACTTGTGGTGTCTCAAGTTGTGGAGTTTAAACTTGTGGAGTTTCAAGTTGTGGAGTCTATAGTTGTGGAGTTTCTAGTTGTGGAGTTTCTAGTTGTGGAGTTCCGAGTTGTGGAGTCTCTAGTTGTGGAGTTTCTAGTTGCCGAGTTTTCAGTTGTGGAGTATCTAGTAGTGGAGTTTCCAGTTGTGGAGTCCCTAGTTGTGGAGTTTCTAGTTGCGGATTTTCCAGTTGTGGAAATTCTTATTGTTGAGTTGCAGAGTCTCTAGTTGTTGAGTTTCTAGCTGCAGAGTCTCTAGTTGTGGAGTTTCAAGTTGTGGAGTCTCTAGATGTGGAGTTTCTAGTTGTCGAGTTTCCAGTTGTGGAGTTTCTAGCTGCGGAGTTTCTAGTTGCCAAGTCTCTATTTGTAGAGTTTCTAGTCGCGGAGTTTCTAGTTGTGGAGTTCCTGGTTGTGGAGTTTCTAGTTGTGGAGTTTCAAGTTGTGGAGTTTCTAGTTGTGGAGTCTCTAGTTGCGGAGTTTCTAGTTGTGGAGTTTCTAGTTGTGGAGTTTCTCGTTTTGGAGTTTCTAGTTGTGGAGTTTCTAGTTGTAGAGTCTCCTGTTGCGGAGTTTCTAGTTGCGGAGTTTCTAGTTGGGGAGTTTTCAGTTGTGGAGTTTCTAGTTGTGGAGTCTCAAGTTGTGAAGTTTACACTTGTGGAGTTTCAAGTTGGGGAGTCTATAGTTGTGGAGTTTCTAGTTGTACATTTTCTAGTTGTGGAGTATCTAGTTGTGGATTTTCCAGTTGTGGAGTTTATAGTTGTTGAGTTGCGCAGTCTCTAGTTGTTGAGTTTCTAGTTGCAGAGTCTCTAGTTGTGGAGTTTCAAGTTGTGGAGTCTCTAGATGTGGAGTTTCTAGTTGTCGAGTTTCCAGTTGTGGAGTATCTAGTAGTGGAGTTTCGAGTTGTGGAGTTTCTAGTTGTGGAGTTTCAAGTTGTGGAGCCACTAGTCGTAGAGTTTCTAGTTGCCGAGTTTCCAGTTGTGGAGTATCTTGTAGTGGAGTTTCCAGTTGTTTAGTTTCTAGCTGTGGAGTTTCTAGTGGCGGAGTCCATAGTTGTGGAATTTCCAGTTGCGGAGTCTCAAGCTGCGGAGTTTCAAGTTGCGCCGTTTCTAGTTGTGGAGTCTCAAGTTGTGGAGCTTAAAGTTGTGGAGTTTCAAGTTGTGGAGTCTCTAGTTGTGGAGTTTCTAGTTGTGAAGTCTAGTTTTACAGTTTCTCGTTGTGGAGTTTCTAGATATGAAATTTCTAGTTGCCGAGTCTCTATTTGTGGAGTTTCTAGTTGCGGAGTTTCTAGTTGTGGAGTTTCTGGTTGTGAAGTTTCTAGTTGTGGAGTTTCAAGTTGTGGAGTTTCTAGTTGTGGAGTCTCTAGTTGCGGAGTTTTTAGTTGTGAAGTTTCAAGTTGTGGAGTTTCTAGTTTTGAAGTTTCTAGTTGTGGAGTTTCTAGTGTTAGAGTCTCCTGTTGCGGAGTTTCTAGTTCCGGAGTTTCTAGTTGGGGAGTTTCCAGTTGTGGAGTATCTAGTTGTGGATTTTCCCGTTGTGGAGTTTCTAGTTGTTCAGTTGTGGAGTATCTAGTTGTTGAGTTTCTAGTTGCAGAGTCTCTAGTTGTGGAGTTTCAAATTGTGGAGTCTCTAGATGTGGAGTTTCCAGTTGTGGAGTATCTAGTAGTGGAGTTTCGAGTTGTGGAGTTTCTAGTTGTGGAGTTTCTAGTTGCGGAGTCCCTAGTTGTGGAGTTTCTAGTTGCGGAGTCTCAAGCTGCGGAGTTTCAAGTTGTGGAGTTTCTAGTTGTGGAGTCTCAAGTTGTGGAGTTTCAAGTTGTGGAGTTTCAAGTTGTGGAGTCTATAGTTGTGGAGTTTCTAGTTGCAGAGTATCTAGTTGTGGAGTTTCCAGTTGTGGAGTTTCTAGTTGTGAAGCTGTGGAGTCTCTCGTTGTGGAGTTTTTAGTTGTGGAGTTTCTAGTTGTGGAGTTTCGAGTTGTGGAGTCTCTAGTTGTGGAGTTTCCAGTTGTGGAGTATCTAGTTGTGGAGTTTCCAGTTGTGAAGTATCTAGTTGTGGAGTTTCCAGTTGTGGAGTATCTAGTTGTGGAGTTTCAAGTTGTGGAGTCTCTAGATGTGGAGTTTCTAGTTGTAGAGTTTCCAGTTGTGGAGTATCTAGTAGTGGAGTTTCGAGTTGTGAAGTTTCTAGCTGCGGAGTTTCTAGTTGCGGAGTCTCTGGTTGTGGAGTTTCTAGTTGCGGAATCTCTAGTTGTGGAGTTTCTAGTTGTGGAGTTTCTTGTTGTGGAGTTGCTAGTTGCGGAGTTTCTAGTTGTGGAGTTTCTAGTTGTGGAGTCTCTAGTTGCAGAGTTTCTAGTTGTGGAGTTTCTAGTTGTGGAGTTTCAAGTTGTGGAGTCTCTAGTTGTGGAGTTTCTAGTTGCAGAGTATCTAGTTGTGGAGTTTCCAGTTGTGGAGTTTCTAGTTGTGGAGTTTCTAGTTGTGGAGTTCCGAGTTGTGGAGTCTCTAGTTGTGGAGTTTCTAGTTGTGGAGTTTCCAGTTGTGGAGTATCTAGTTATGAGTTTCCATTTGTGAAGTATCTAGTTGTGGAGTTTCCAGTTGTGGAGTATCTAGTTGTGGAGTTTCAAGTTGTGGAGTTTCTAGTTGCGGAGTTTCTAGTTGCGGAGTTTTTAATAGCGGAGTTTATTGTTGTGGAGTTTCAAGTTGCGAAGTCTCAAGTTGTGGAGTTTCCAGTTGTGGAGTTTTTAGTTGTGGAGTTTCTAGTTGTTGAGTTTATAGTTGTGAAGTCTAGTTTTACAGTTTCTCGTTGTGGAGTTTCTAGATATGAAATTTCTAGTTGCCAAGTCTCTATTTGTGGAGTTTCTAGTTGCGGAGTTTCTAGTTGTGGAGTTCCTGGTTGTGGAGTTTCTAGTTGTGGAGTTTCAAGTTGTGGAGTTTCTAGTTGTGGAGTCTCTAGTTGCGGAGTTTCTAGTTGTGAAGTTTCTAGTTGTGGAGTTTCTAGTTTTGAAGTTTCTAGTTGTGGAGTTTCTAGTGTTAGAGTCTCCTGTTGCGGAGTTTCTAGTTGCGGAGTTTCTAGTTGAGGAGTTTCCAGTTGTGGAGTTTCTAGTTGTGGAGTTTCTACTTGTGGTGTCTCAAGTTGTGGAGTTTAAACTTGTGGAGTTTCAAGTTGTGGAGTCTATAGTTGTGGAGTTTCTAGTTGTGGAGTTTCTAGTTGTGGAGTTCCGAGTTGTGGAGTCTCTAGTTGTGGAGTTTCTAGTTGCCGAGTTTTCAGTTGTGGAGTATCTAGTAGTGGAGTTTCCAGTTGTGGAGTCCCTAGTTGTGGAGTTTCTAGTTGCGGATTTTCCAGTTGTGGAAATTCTTATTGTTGAGTTGCAGAGTCTCTAGTTGTTGAGTTTCTAGCTGCAGAGTCTCTAGTTGTGGAGTTTCAAGTTGTGGAGTCTCTAGATGTGGAGTTTCTAGTTGTCATGTTTCCAGTTGTGGAGTTTCTAGCTGCGGAGTTTCTAGTTGCCAAGTCTCTATTTGTAGAGTTTCTAGTCGCGGAGTTTCTAGTTGTGGAGTTCCTGGTTGTGGAGTTTCTAGTTGTGGAGTTTCAAGTTGTGGAGTTTCTAGTTGTGGAGTCTCTAGTTGCGGAGTTTCTAGTTGTGGAGTTTCTAGTTGTGGAGTTTCTCGTTTTGGAGTTTCTAGTTGTGGAGTTTCTAGTTGTAGAGTCTCCTGTTGCGGAGTTTCTAGTTGCGGAGTTTCTAGTTGGGGAGTTTTCAGTTGTGGAGTTTCTAGTTGTGGAGTCTCAAGTTGTGAAGTTTACACTTGTGGAGTTTCAAGTTGGGGAGTCTATAGTTGTGGAGTTTCTAGTTGTACATTTTCTAGTTGTGGAGTATCTAGTTGTGGATTTTCCAGTTGTGGAGTTTATAGTTGTTGAGTTGCGCAGTCTCTAGTTGTTGAGTTTCTAGTTGCAGAGTCTCTAGTTGTGGAGTTTCAAGTTGTGGAGTCTCTAGATGTGGAGTTTCTAGTTGTCGAGTTTCCAGTTGTGGAGTATCTAGTAGTGGAGTTTCGAGTTGTGGAGTTTCTAGTTGTGGAGTTTCAAGTTGTGGAGCCACTAGTCGTAGAGTTTCTAGTTGCCGAGTTTCCAGTTGTGGAGTATCTTGTAGTGGAGTTTCCAGTTGTTTAGTTTCTAGCTGTGGAGTTTCTAGTGGCGGAGTCCATAGTTGTGGAATTTCCAGTTGCGGAGTCTCAAGCTGCGGAGTTTCAAGTTGCGCCGTTTCTAGTTGTGGAGTCTCAAGTTGCGGAGCTTAAAGTTGTGGAGTTTCAAGTTGTGGAGTCTCTAGTTGTGGAGTTTCTAGTTGTGAAGTCTAGTTTTACAGTTTCTCGTTGTGGAGTTTCTAGATATGAAATTTCTAGTTGCCGAGTCTCTATTTGTGGAGTTTCTAGTTGCGGAGTTTCTAGTTGTGGAGTTTCTGGTTGTGAAGTTTCTAGTTGTGGAGTTTCAAGTTGTGGAGTTTCTAGTTGTGGAGTCTCTAGTTGCGGAGTTTTTAGTTGTGAAGTTTCAAGTTGTGGAGTTTCTAGTTTTGAAGTTTCTAGTTGTGGAGTTTCTAGTGTTAGAGTCTCCTGTTGCGGAGTTTCTAGTTCCGGAGTTTCTAGTTGGGGAGTTTCCAGTTGTGGAGTATCTAGTTGTGGATTTTCCCGTTGTGGAGTTTCTAGTTGTTCAGTTGTGGAGTATCTAGTTGTTGAGTTTCTAGTTGCAGAGTCTCTAGTTGTGGAGTTTCAAATTGTGGAGTCTCTAGATGTGGAGTTTCCAGTTGTGGAGTATCTAGTAGTGGAGTTTCGAGTTGTGGAGTTTCTAGTTGTGGAGTTTCTAGTTGCGGAGTCCCTAGTTGTGGAGTTTCTAGTTGCGGAGTCTCAAGCTGCGGAGTTTCAAGTTGTGGAGTTTCAAGTTGTGGAGTTTCAAGTTGTGGAGTCTATAGTTGTGGAGTTTCTAGTTGCAGAGTATCTAGTTGTGGAGTTTCCAGTTGTGGAGTTTCTAGTTGTGAAGCTGTGGAGTCTCTCGTTGTGGAGTTTTTAGTTGTGGAGTTTCTAGTTGTGGAGTTTCGAGTTGTGGAGTCTCTAGTTGTGGAGTTTCCAGTTGTGGAGTATCTAGTTGTGGAGTTTCCAGTTGTGAAGTATCTAGTTGTGGAGTTTCCAGTTGTGGAGTATCTAGTTGTGGAGTTTTAAGTTGTGAAGTTTCTAGTTGCGGAGTTTCTAGTTGCGGAGTCTTTAATAGCGGAGTTTCTAGATGTGAAGTTTCAAGTTGCGGAGTCTCAAGTTGTGGAGTTTCCAGTTGTGGAGTTTTTAGTTGTGGAGTTTCTAGTTGTTGAGTTTCTAGTTGTGAAGTCTCTAGTTTTGCAGTTACTAGTTGTGGAGTTTCTAGATATGGAATTTCTAGTTGCCGAGTCTGTATTTGTGGAGTTTGTAGTTGTGGAGTTTCTAGTTGTGGAGTTTCTAGTTGTGGAGTCTCTAGTTGCGGAGTTTCTAGTTGCGGAGTTTCTAGTTGTGGAGTTTCTGGTTGTGGAGTTTCTAGTTGTGGAGTCTCAAGTTGTGGACTTTAAACTTGTGGAGTTTCTAGTTGTGGAGTTTCTCGTTTTGGAGTTTCTAGTTGTGGAGTTTCTAGTTGTAGAGTCTCTTGTTGCGGAGTTTCTAGTTGTGAAGTTTCTGGTTGTGGAGTTTCTAGTTGAGGAGTTTCAAGTTGAAGAGTTTTTAGTTGTGGAGTGTCTAGTTGTGGAGTTTCCAGTTGTGGAGTTTCGAGTTGTGGAGTTTCTAGTTTTGGAGTTTTTAGTTGTGGAGTTTCTAGTTGTGGAGTCTCTAGTTGTGTAGTTTCTAGCTGCGGAGTTTCTAGTTGCGGAGTTTCTATTTGTGGAGTTTCTAGCTGCGGAGTTTCTAGTTGCGGAGTCTCTGGTTGTGGAGTTTCTAGTTGTGGAGTTTCTAGTTGTGGAGTTTCTAGTGGTGGAGTTTCTAGTTGCGGAGTTTCTAGTTGTGGAGTTTCTAGTTGTGGAGTCTCTAGTTGCAGAGTTTCTAGTTGTGGAGTTTCTAGTTGTGGAGTTTCAAGTTGTGGAGTCTCTAGTGTTGGAGTTTCTAGTTGCGGAGTATCTAGTTGTGGAGTTTCCAGATGTGGAGTTTCTAGTTGTGGAGTTTCTAGTTGTGGAGTTCCGAGTTGTGGAGTCTCTAGTTGTGGAGTTTCTAGTTGTGGAGTTTCCAGTTGTGGAGTATCTAGTTGTGGAGTTTCCATTTGTGAAGTATCTAGTTGTGGAGTTTCCAGTTGTGGAGTATCTAGTTGTGGAGTTTCAAGTTGTGGAGTTTCTAGTTGCGGAGTTTCTAGTTGCGGAGTTTTTAATAGCGGAGTTTATTCTTGTGGAGTTTCAAGTTGCGAAGTCTCAAGTTGTGGAGTTTCCAGTTGTGGAGTTTTTAGTTGTGGAGTTTCTAGTTGTTGAGTTTCTAGTTGTGAAGTCTAGTTTTACAGTTTCTCGTTGTGGAGTTTCTAGATATGAAATTTCTAGTTGCCGAGTCTCTATTTGTGGAGTTTCTAGTTGCGGAGTTTCTAGTTGTGGAGTTTCTGGTTGTGGAGTTTCTAGTTGTGGAGTTTCAAGTTGTGGAGTTTCTAGTTGTGGAGTCTCTAGTTGCGGAGTTTCTAGTTGTGAAGTTTCTAGTTGTGGAGTTTCTAGTTGTGGAGTCTATAGTTGTGGAGTTTCTAGTTGTAGATTTTCTAGTTGTGGAGTATCTAGTTTTGGATTTTCCAGTTGTGGAGTTTCTAGTTGTTCAGTTGTGGAGTACCTAGTTGTTGAGTTTCTAGTTGCAGAGTCTCTAGTTGTGGAGTTTCAAATTGTGGAGTCTCTAGATGTGGAGTTTCTAGTTGTCGAGTTTCCAGTTGTGGAGTATCTAGTAGTGGAGTTTCGAGTTGTGGAGTTTCTAGTTGTGGAGCTTCTAGTTGTGGAGTCCCTAGTTGCGGAGTTTTTAGTTGCGAAGTTTCAAGTTGTGGAGTTTCAAGTTGCGGAGTCTCAAGCTGTGGAGTTTCTAGTTGTGGAGTTTCCAGTTGTGGAGTTTCAAGTTGTGGAGTTTCTAGTTGCAGAGTCTCTAGTTGTGGAGTTTCAAGTTGTGGAGTCTCTATTTGTGGAGTTTCTAGTTGCCGAGTTTCCAGTTGTGGAGTATCTAGTAGTGGAGTTTCCAGTTGTGGAGTTTCTAGTTGTGGAGTTTCTAGTTGCGGAGTCCCTAGTTGTGGAGTTTCTAGTTGCGGAGTCTCAAGCTGCGGAGTTTCAAGTTGTGGAGTTTCTAGTTGTGGAGTCTCAAGTTGTGGAGTTTCAAGTTGTGGAGTTTCAAGTTGTGGAGTCTCTAGTTGTGGAGTTTCTAGTTGCAGAGTATCTAGTTGTGGAGTTTCCAGTTGTGGAGTTTCTAGTTGTGAAGCTGTGGAGTCTCTGGTTGTGAAGTTTTTAGTTGTGGAGTTTCTAGTTGTGGAGTTTCGAGTTGTGGAGTCTCTAGTTGTGGAGTTTCCAGTTGTGGAGTATCTAGTTGTGGAGTTTCCAGTTGTGAAGTATCTAGTTGTGGAGTTTCCAGTTGTGGAGTATCTAGTTGTGGAGTTTTAAGTTGTGAAGTTTCTAGTTGCGGAGTTTCTAGTTGCGGAGTTTTTAATAGCGGAGTTTCTAGTTGTGAAGTTTCAAGTTGCGGAGTCTCAAGTTGTGGAGTTTCCAGTTGTGGAGTTTTTAGTTGTGGAGTTTCTAGTTGTTGAGTTTCTAGTTGTGAAGTCTCTAGTTTTGCAGTTACTAGTTGTGGAGTTTCTAGATATGGAATTTCTAGTTGCCGAGTCTGTATTTGTGGAGTTTGTAGTTGTGGAGTTTCTAGTTGTGGAGTCTCTAGTTGCGGAGTTTCTAGTTGCGGAGTTTCTAGTTGTGGAGTTTCTGGTTGTGGAGTTTCTAGTTGAGGAGTTTCAAGTTGTAGAGTTTCTAGTTGTGGAGTCTCAACTTGTGGACTTTAAACTTGTGGAGTTTCTAGTTGTGGAGTTTCTCGTTTTGGAGTTTCTAGTTGTGGAGTTTCTAGTTGTAGAGTCTCCTGTTGCGGAGTTTCTAGTTGCGGAGTTTCTAGTTGGGGAGTTTTCAGTTGTGGAGTTTCTAGTTGTGGAGTCTCAAGTTGTGAAGTTTACACTTGTGGAGTTTCAAGTTGGGGAGTCTATAGTTGTGGAGTTTCTAGTTGTATATTTTCTAGTTGTGGAGTATCTAGTTGTGGATTTTCCAGTTGTGGAGTTTATAGTTGTTGAGTTGCGCAGTCTCTAGTTGTTGAGTTTCTAGTTGCAGAGTCTCTAGTTGTGGAGTTTCAAGTTGTGGAGTCTCTAGATGTGGAGTTTCTAGTTGTCGAGTTTCCAGTTGTGGAGTATCTAGTAGTGGAGTTTCTAGTTGTGGAGTTTCTAGTTGTGGAGTTTCAAGTTGTGGAGTCACTAGTCGTAGAGTTTCTAGTTGCCGAGCTTCCAGTTGTGGAGTATCTTGTAGTGGAGTTTCCAGTTGTGGAGTTTCTAGCTGTGGAGTTTCTAGTGGCGGAGTTCATAGTTGTGGAATTTCCAGTTGCGGAGTCTCAAGCTGCGGAGTTTCAAGTTGCGCAGTTTCTAGTTGTGGAGTCTCAAGTTGTGGAGCTTAAAGTTGTGGAGTTTCAAGTTGTGGAGTCTCTAGTTGTGGAGTTTCTAGTTGCAGAGTATCTAGTTGTGGAGTTTCCAGTTGTGGAGTTTCTAGTTGTGGAGTTGCGGAGTTTCTGGTTGTGCAGTTTCTAGTCGTGGAGTTTCTAGTTGTGGAGTTTCGAGTTGTGGAGTCTCTAGTTGTGGAGTTTCTAGTTGTGGAGTTTCCAGTTGTGGAGTATCTAGTTGTTGAGTTTCCCGTTGTGAAGTATCTAGTTGTGGAGTTTCCAGTTGTGGAGTATCTAGTTGTGGAGTTTTAAGTTGTGGAGTTTTTAGTTGCGGAGTTTCTAGTTGCGGAGTTTTTAATAGCGGAGTTTCTAGTTGTGAATTTTCAAGTTGCGGAGTCTCAAGTTGTGGAGTTTTCAGTTGTGGAGTTTTTAGTTGTGGAGTTTCTAGTTGTTGAGTTTCTAGTTGTGAAGTCTCTAGTTTTGCAGTTTCTAGTTGTGGAGTTTCTAGATATGGAATTTCTAGTTGCCGAGTCTGTTTTAATAGAATTTGAAGTTGTGGAGTTTCTAGTTGTGGGGTTTCTAGTTGTGGAGTCTCTAGTTGTGGAGTTTCTAGTTGTGGAGTTTCTAGTTGTGGAGTTCCGAGTTGTGGAGTCTCTAGTTTTGGAGTTTCTAGTTGCCGAGTTTTCAGTTGTGGAGTATCTAGTAGTGGAGTTTCCAGTTGTGGAGTCCCTGGTTGTGGAGTTTCTAGTTGCGGATTTTCCAGTTGTGGAAATTCTAATTGTTGAGTTGCAGAGTCTCTAGTTGTTGAGTTTCTAGTTGCAGAGTCTCTAGTTGTGGAGTTTCAAGTTGTGGAGTCTCTAGATGTGGAGTTTCTAGTTGTCGAGTTTCCAGTTGTGGAGTATCTAGTAGTGGAGTTTCGAGTTGTGAAGTTTCTAGCTGCGGAGTTTCTAGTTGCGGAGTCTCTGGTTGTGGAGTTTCTAGTTGCGGAATCTCTAGTTGTGGAGTTTCTAGTTGTGGAGTTTCTAGTTGTGGAGTTTCTAGTTGCGGAGTTTCTAGTTGTGGAGTTTCTAGTTGTGGAGTCTCTAGTTGCAGAGTTTCTAGTTGTGGAGTTTCTAGTTGTGGAGTTTCAAGTTGTGGAGTCTCTAGTTGTGGAGTTTCTAGTTGCGGAGTATCTAGTTGTGGAGTTTCCAGTTGTGGAGTTTCTAGTTGTGGAGTTTCTAGTTGTGGAGTTCCGAGTTGTGGAGTCTCTAGTTGTGGAGTTTCTAGTTGTGGAGTTTCCAGTTGTGGAGTATCTAGTTGTGGAGTTTCCATTTGTGAAGTATCTAGTTGTGGAGTTTCCAGTTGTGGAGTATCTAGTTGTGGAGTTTCAAGTTGTGGAGTTTCTAGTTGCGGAGTTTCTAGTTGCGGTGTTTTTAATAGCGGAGTTTATTGTTATGGAGTTTCAAGTTGCGAAGTCTCAAGTTGTGGAGTTTCCAGTTGTGGAGTTTTTAGTTGTGGAGTTTCTAGTTGTTGAGTTTCTAGTTGTGAAGTCTAGTTTTACAGTTTCTCGTTGTGGAGTTTCTAGATATGAAATTTCTAGTTGCCAAGTCTCTATTTGTGGAGTTTCTAGTTGCGGAGTTTCTAGTTGTGGAGTTCCTGGTTGTGGAGTTTCTAGTTGTGGAGTTTCAAGTTGTGGAGTTTCTAGTTGTGGAGTCTCTAGTGGCGGAGTTTCTAGTTGTGAAGTTTCTAGTTGTGGAGTTTCTAGTTTTGAAGTTTCTAGTTGTGGAGTTTCTAGTGTTAGAGTCTCCTGTTGCGGAGTTTCTAGTTGCGGAGTTTCTAGTTGGGGAGTTTCCAGTTGTGGAGTTTCTAGTTGTGGAGTTTCTACTTGTGGTGTCTCAAGTTGTGGAGTTTAAACTTGTGGAGTTTCAAGTTGTGGAGTCTATAGTTGTGGAGTTTCTAGTTGTGGAGTTTCTAGTTGTGGAGTTCCGAGTTGTGGAGTCTCTAGTTGTGGAGTTTCTAGTTGCCGAGTTTTCAGTTGTGGAGTATCTAGTAGTGGAGTTTCCAGTTGTGGAGTCCCTAGTTGTGGAGTTTCTAGTTGCGGATTTTCCAGTTGTGGAAATTCTAATTGTTGAGTTGCAGAGTCTCTAGTTGTTGAGTTTCTAGTTGCAGAGTCTCTAGTTGTGGAGTTTCAAGTTGTGGAGTCTCTAGATGTGGAGTTTCTAGTTGTCGAGTTTCCAGTTGTGGAGTATCTAGTAGTGGAGTTTCGAGTTGTGAAGTTTCTAGCTGCAGAGTTTCTAGTTGCCAAGTCTCTATTTGTGGAGTTTCTAGTTGCGGAGTTTCTAGTTGTGGAGTTCCTGGTTGTGGAGTTTCTAGTTGTGGAGTTTCAAGTTGTGGAGTTTCTAGTTGTGGAGTCTCTAGTTGCGGAGTTTCTAGTTGTGGAGTTTCTAGTTGTGGAGTTTCTCGTTTTGGAGTTTCTAGTTGTGGAGTTTCAAGTTGTAGAGTCTCCTGTTGCGGAGTTTCTAGTTGCGGAGTTTCTAGTTGGGGAGTTTTCAGTTGTGGAGTTTCTAGTTGTGGAGTCTCAAGTTGTGAAGTTTACACTTGTGGAGTTTCAAGTTGGGGAGTCTATAGTTGTGGAGTATCTAGTTGTGGATTTTCCAGTTGTGGAGTTTATAGTTGTTGAGTTGCGCAGTCTCTAGTTGTTGAGTTTCTAGTTGCAGAGTCTCTAGTTGTGGAGTTTCAAGTTGTGGAGTCTCTAGATGTGGAGTTTCTAGTTGTCGAGTTTCCAGTTGTGGAGTATCTAGTAGTGGAGTTTCGAGTTGTGGAGTTTCTAGTTGTGGAGTTTCAAGTTGTGGAGCCACTAGTCGTAGAGTTTCTAGTTGCCGAGTTTCCAGTTGTGGAGTATCTTGTAGTGGAGTTTCCAGTTGTGGAGTTTCTAGCTGTGGAGTTTCTAGTGGCGGAGTCCATAGTTGTGGAATTTCCAGTTGCGGAGTCTCAAGCTGCGGAGTTTCAAGTTGCGCAGTTTCTAGTTGTGGAGTCTCAAGTTGTGGAGCTTAAAGTTGTGGAGTTTCAAGTTGTGGAGTCTCTAGTTGTGGAGTTTCTAGTTGCAGAGTATCTAGTTGTGGAGTTTCCAGTTGTGGAGTTTCTAGTTGTGGAGTTGCGGAGTTTCTGGTTGTGCAGTTTCTAGTCGTGGAGTTTCTAGTTGTGGAGTTTCGAGTTGTGGAGTCTCTAGTTGTGGAGTTTCTAGTTGTGGAGTTTCCAGTTGTGGAGTATCTAGTTGTTGAGTTTCCCGTTGTGAAGTATCTAGTTGTGGAGTTTCCAGTTGTGGAGTATCTAGTTGTGGAGTTTTAAGTTGTGGAGTTTTTAGTTGCGGAGTTTCTAGTTGCGGAGTTTTTAATAGCGGAGTTTCTAGTTGTGAATTTTCAAGTTGCGGAGTCTCAAGTTGTGGAGTTTCCAGTTGTGGAGTTTTTAGTTGTGGAGTTTCTAGTTGTTGAGTTTCTAGTTGTGAAGTCTCTAGTTTTGCAGTTTCTAGTTGTGGAGTTTCTAGATATGGAATTTCTAGTTGCCGAGTCTGTTTTAATAGAGTTTGAAGTTGTGGAGTTTCTAGTTGTGGGGTTTCTAGTTGTGGAGTCTCTAGTTGTGGAGTTTCTAGTTGTGGAGTTTCTAGTTGTGGAGTTCCGAGTTGTGGAGTCTCTAGTTGTGGAGTTTCTAGTTGCCGAGTTTTCAGTTGTGGAGTATCTAGTAGTGGAGTTTCCAGTTGTGGAGTCCCTGGTTGTGGAGTTTCTAGTTGCGGATTTTCCAGTTGTGGAAATTCTAATTGTTGAGTTGCAGAGTCTCTAGTTGTTGAGTTTCTAGTTGCAGAGTCTCTAGTTGTGGAGTTTCAAGTTGTGGAGTCTCTAGATGTGGAGTTTCTAGTTGTCGAGTTTCCAGTTGTGGAGTATCTAGTAGTGGAGTTTCGAGTTGTGAAGTTTCTAGCTGCGGAGTTTCTAGTTGCGGAGTCTCTGGTTGTGGAGTTTCTAGTTGCGGAATCTCTAGTTGTGGAGTTTCTAGTTGTGGAGTTTCTAGTTGTGGAGTTTCTAGTTGCGGAGTTTCTAGTTGTGGAGTTTCTAGTTGTGGAGTCTCTAGTTGCAGAGTTTCTAGTTGTGGAGTTTCTAGTTGTGGAGTTTCAAGTTGTGGAGTCTCTAGTTGTGGAGTTTCTAGTTGCGGAGTATCTAGTTGTGGAGTTTCCAGTTGTGGAGTTTCTAGTTGTGGAGTTTCTAGTTGTGGAGTTCCGAGTTGTGGAGTCTCTAGTTGTGGAGTTTCTAGTTGTGGAGTTTCCAGTTGTGGAGTATCTAGTTGTGGAGTTTCAATTTGTGAAGTATCTAGTTGTGGAGTTTCCAGTTGTGGAGTATCTAGTTGTGGAGTTTCAAGTTGTGGAGTTTCTAGTTGCGGAGTTTCTAGTTGCGGAGTTTTTAATAGCGGAGTTTATTGTTATGGAGTTTCAAGTTGCGACGTCTCAAGTTGTGGAGTTTCCAGTTGTGGAGTTTTTAGTTGTGGAGTTTCTAGTTGTTGAGTTTCTAGTTGTGAAGTCTAGTTTTACAGTTTCTCGTTGTGGAGTTTCTAGATATGAAATTTCTAGTTGCCAAGTCTCTATTTGTGGAGTTTCTAGTTGCGGAGTTTCTAGTTGTGGAGTTCCTGGTTGTGGAGTTTCTAGTTGTGGAGTTTCAAGTTGTGGAGTTTCTAGTTGTGGAGTCTCTAGTTGCGGAGTTTCTAGTTGTGAAGTTTCTAGTTGTGGAGTTTCTAGTTTTGAAGTTTCTAGTTGTGGAGTTTCTAGTGTTAGAGTCTCCTGTTGCGGAGTTTCTAGTTGCGGAGTTTCTAGTTGGGGAGTTTCCAGTTGTGGAGTTTATAGTTGTGGAGTTTCTACTTGTGGTGTCTCAAGTTGTGGAGTTTAAACTTGTGGAGTTTCAAGTTGTGGAGTCTATAGTTGTGGAGTTTCTAGTTGTGGAGTTTCTAGTTGTGGAGTTTCTAGTTGTGGAGTTTCTAGTTGTGGAGTTCCGAGTTGTGGAGTCTCTAGTTGTGGAGTTTCTAGTTGCCGAGTTTTCAGTTGTGGAGTATCTAGTAGTGGAGTTTCCAGTTGTGGAGTCCCTAGTTGTGGAGTTTCTAGTTGCGGATTTTCCAGTTGTGGAAATTCTAATTGTTGAGTTGCAGAGTCTCTAGTTGTTGAGTTTCTAGTTGCAGAGTCTCTAGTTGTGGAGTTTCAAGTTGTGGAGTCTCTAGATGTGGAGTTTCTAGTTGTCGAGTTTCCAGTTGTGGAGTATCTAGTAGTGGAGTTTCGAGTTGTGAAGTTTCTAGCTGCAGAGTTTCTAGTTGCCAAGTCTCTATTTGTGGAGTTTCTAGTTGCGGAGTTTCTAGTTGTGGAGTTCCTGGTTGTGGAGTTTCTAGTTGTGGAGTTTCAAGTTGTGGAGTTTCTAGTTGTGGAGTCTCTAGTTGCGGAGTTTCTAGTTGTGGAGTTTCTAGTTGTGGAGTTTCTCGTTTTGGAGTTTCTAGTTGTGGAGTTTCAAGTTGTAGAGTCTCCTGTTGCGGAGTTTCTAGTTGCGGAGTTTCTAGTTGGGGAGTTTTCAGTTGTGGAGTTTCTAGTTGTGGAGTCTCAAGTTGTGAAGTTTACACTTGTGGAGTTTCAAGTTGGGGAGTCTATAGTTGTGGAGTTTCTAGTTGTATATTTTCTAGTTGTGGAGTATCTAGTTGTGGATTTTCCAGTTGTGGAGTTTATAGTTGTTGAGTTGCGCAGTCTCTAGTTGTTGAGTTTCTAGTTGCAGAGTCTCTAGTTGTGGAGTTTCAAGTTGTGGAGTCTCTAGATGTGGAGTTTCTAGTTGTCGAGTTTCCAGTTGTGGAGTATCTAGTAGTGGAGTTTCGAGTTGTGGAGTTTCTAGTTGTGGAGTTTCAAGTTGTGGAGCCACTAGTCGTAGAGTTTCTAGTTGCCGAGTTTCCAGTTGTGGAGTATCTTGTAGTGGAGTTTCCAGTTGTGGAGTTTCTAGCTGTGGAGTTTCTAGTGGCGGAGTCCATAGTTGTGGAATTTCCAGTTGCGGAGTCTCAAGCTGCGGAGTTTCAAGTTGCGCAGTTTCTAGTTGTGGAGTCTCAAGTTGCGGAGCTTAAAGTTGTGGAGTTTCAAGTTGTGGAGTCTCTAGTTGTGGAGTTTCTAGTTGCAGAGTATCTAGTTGTGGAGTTTCCAGTTGTGGAGTTTCTAGTTGTGGAGTTGCGGAGTTTCTGGTTGTGCAGTTTCTAGTCGTGGAGTTTCTAGTTGTGGAGTTTTGAGTTGTGGAGTCTCTAGTTGTGGAGTTTCTAGTTGTGGAGTTTCCAGTTGTGGAGTATCTAGTTGTTGAGTTTCCCGTTGTGAAGTATCTAGTTGTGGAGTTTCCAGTTGTGGAGTATCTAGTTGTGGAGTTTTAAGTTGTGGAGTTTTTAGTTGCGGAGTTTCTAGTTGCGGAGTTTTTAATAGCGGAGTTTCTAGTTGTGAATTTTCAAGTTGCGGAGTCTCAAGTTGTGGAGTTTCCAGTTGTGGAGTTTTTAGTTGTGGAGTTTCTAGTTGTTGAGTTTCTAGTTGTGAAGTCTCTAGTTTTGCAGTTTCTAGTTGTGGAGTTTCTAGATATGGAATTTCTAGTTGCCGAGTCTGTTTTAATAGAGTTTGAAGTTGTGGAGTTTCTAGTTGTGGGGTTTCTAGTTGTGGAGTCTCTAGTTGTGGAGTTTCTAGTTGTGGAGTTTCTAGTTGTGGAGTTCCGAGTTGTGGAGTCTCTAGTTGTGGAGTTTCTAGTTGCCGAGTTTTCAGTTGTGGAGTATCTAGTAGTGGAGTTTCCAGTTGTGGAGTCCCTGGTTGTGGAGTTTCTAGTTGCGGATTTTCCAGTTGTGGAAATTCTAATTGTTGAGTTGCAGAGTCTCTAGTTGTTGAGTTTCTAGTTGCAGAGTCTCTTGTTGTGGAGTTTCAAGTTGTGGAGTCTCTAGATGTGGAGTTTCTAGTTGTCGAGTTTCCAGTTGTGGAGTATCTAGTAGTGGAGTTTCGAGTTGTGAAGTTTCTAGCTGCGGAGTTTCTAGTTGCGGAGTCTCTGGTTGTGGAGTTTCTAGTTGCGGAATCTCTAGTTGTAGAGTTTCTAGTTGTGGAGTTTCTAGTTGTGGAGTTTCTAGTTGCGGAGTTTCTAGTTGTGGAGTTTCTAGTTGTGGAGTCTCTAGTTGCAGAGTTTCTAGTTGTGGAGTTTCTAGTTGTGGAGTTTCAAGTTGTGGAGTCTCTAGTTGTGGAGTTTCTAGTTGCGGAGTATCTAGTTGTGGAGTTTCCAGTTGTGGAGTTTCTAGTTGTGGAGTTTCTAGTTGTGGAGTTCCGAGTTGTGGAGTCTCTAGTTGTGGAGTTTCTAGTTGTGGAGTTTCCAGTTGTGGAGTATCTAGTTGTGGAGTTTCCATTTGTGAAGTATCTAGTTGTGGAGTTTCCAGTTGTGGAGTATCTAGTTGTGGAGTTTCAAGTTGTGGAGTTTCTAGTTGCGGAGTTTCTAGTTGCGGAGTTTTTAATAGCGGAGTTTATTGTTATGGAGTTTCAAGTTGCGAAGTCTCAAGTTGTGGAGTTTCCAGTTGTGGAGTTTTTAGTTGTGGAGTTTCTAGTTGTTGAGTTTCTAGTTGTGAAGTCTAGTTTTACAGTTTCTCATTGTGGAGTTTCTAGATATGAAATTTCTAGTTGCCAAGTCTCTATTTGTGGAGTTTCTAGTTGCGGAGTTTCTAGTTGTGGAGTTCCTGGTTGTGGAGTTTCTAGTTGTGGAGTTTCAAGTTGTGGAGTTTCTAGTTGTGGAGTCTCTAGTTGCGGAGTTTCTAGTTGTGAAGTTTCTAGTTGTGGAGTTTCTAGTTTTGAAGTTTCTAGTTGTGGAGTTTCTAGTGTTAGAGTCTCCTGTTGCGGAGTTTCTAGTTGCGGAGTTTCTAGTTGGGGAGTTTCCAGTTGTGGAGTTTATAGTTGTGGAGTTTCTACTTGTGGTGTCTCAAGTTGTGGAGTTTAAACTTGTGGAGTTTCAAGTTGTGGAGTCTATAGTTGTGGAGTTTCTAGTTGTGGAGTTTCTAGTTGTGGAGTTCCGAGTTGTGGAGTCTCTAGTTGTGGAGTTTCTAGTTGCCGAGTTTTCAGTTGTGGAGTATCTAGTAGTGGAGTTTCCAGTTGTGGAGTCCCTAGTTGTGGAGTTTCTAGTTGCGGATTTTCCAGTTGTGGAAATTCTAATTGTTGAGTTGCAGAGTCTCTAGTTGTTGAGTTTCTAGTTGCAGAGTCTCTAGTTGTGGAGTTTCAAGTTGTGGAGTCTCTAGATGTGGAGTTTCTAGTTGTCGAGTTTCCAGTTGTGGAGTATCTAGTAGTGGAGTTTCGAGTTGTGAAGTTTCTAGCTGCAGAGTTTCTAGTTGCCAAGTCTCTATTTGTGGAGTTTCTAGTTGCGGAGTTTCTAGTTGTGGAGTTCCTGGTTGTGGAGTTTCTAGTTGTGGAGTTTCAAGTTGTGGAGTTTCTAGTTGTGGAGTCTCTAGTTGCGGAGTTTCTAGTTGTGGAGTTTCTAGTTGTGGAGTTTCTCGTTTTGGAGTTTCTAGTTGTGGAGTTTCAAGTTGTAGAGTCTCCTGTTGCGGAGTTTCTAGTTGCGGAGTTTCTAGTTGGGGAGTTTTCAGTTGTGGAGTTTCTAGTTGTGGAGTCTCAAGTTGTGAAGTTTACACTTGTGGAGTTTCAAGTTGGGGAGTCTATAGTTGTGGAGTTTCTAGTTGTATATTTTCTAGTTGTGGAGTATCTAGTTGTGGATTTTCCAGTTGTGGAGTTTATAGTTGTTGAGTTGCGCAGTCTCTAGTTGTTGAGTTTCTAGTTGCAGAGTCTCTAGTTGTGGAGTTTCAAGTTGTGGAGTCTCTAGATGTGGAGTTTCTAGTTGTCGAGTTTCCAGTTGTGGAGTATCTAGTAGTGGAGTTTCGAGTTGTGGAGTTTCTAGTTGTGGAGTTTCAAGTTGTGGAGCCACTAGTCGTAGAGTTTCTAGTTGCCGAGTTTCCAGTTGTGGAGTATCTTGTAGTGGAGTTTCCAGTTGTGGAGTTTCTAGCTGTGGAGTTTCTAGTGGCGGAGTCCATAGTTGTGGAATTTCCAGTTGCGGAGTCTCAAGCTGCGGAGTTTCAAGTTGCGCAGTTTCTAGTTGTGGAGTCTCAAGTTGTGGAGCTTAAAGTTGTGGAGTTTCAAGTTGTGGAGTCTCTAGTTGTGGAGTTTCTAGTTGCAGAGTATCTAGTTGTGGAGTTTCCAGTTGTGGAGTTTCTAGTTGTGGAGTTGCGGAGTTTCTGGTTGTGCAGTTTCTAGTCGTGGAGTTTCTAGTTGTGGAGTTTCGAGTTGTGGAGTCTCTAGTTGTGGAGTTTCTAGTTGTGGAGTTTCCAGTTGTGGAGTATCTAGTTGTTGAGTTTCCCGTTGTGAAGTATCTAGTTGTGGAGTTTCCAGTTGTGGAGTATCTAGTTGTGGAGTTTTAAGTTGTGGAGTTTTTAGTTGCGGAGTTTCTAGTTGCGGAGTTTTTAATAGCGGAGTTTCTAGTTGTGAATTTTCAAGTTGCGGAGTCTCAAGTTGTGGAGTTTCCAGTTGTGGAGTTTTTAGTTGTGGAGTTTCTAGTTGTTGAGTTTCTAGTTGTGAAGTCTCTAGTTTTGCAGTTTCTAGTTGTGGAGTTTCTAGATATGGAATTTCTAGTTGCCGAGTCTGTTTTAATAGAGTTTGAAGTTGTGGAGTTTCTAGTTGTGGGGTTTCTAGTTGTGGAGTCTCTAGTTGTGGAGTTTCTAGTTGCGGAGTTTCTAGTTGTGGAGTTTCTGGTTGTGGAGTTTCTATTTGAGGAGTTTCAAGTTGTGAAGTTTCTAGTTGTGGAGTCTCTAGTTGCGGAGTTTCTAGTTGTGAAGTTTCTAGTTGTGGAGTTTCTAGTTTTCGAGTTTCTAGTTGTGGAGTTTCTAGTTGTAGAGTCTCCTGTTGCGGAGTTTCTAGTTGCGGAGTTTCTAGTTGGGGAGTTCCCAGTTGTGGAGTTTCTAGTTGTGGAGTTTCTAGTTGTGGAGTCTCAAGTTGTGGAGTTTAAACTTGTGGAGTTTCAAGTTGTGGAGTCTATAGTTGTGGAGTTTCTAGTTGTAGATTTTCTAGTTGTGGAGTATCTAGTTGTGGATTTTCCAGTTGTGGAGTTTCTAATTGTTGAGTTGCAGAGTCTCTAGTTGTTGAGTTTCTAGTTGCAGAGTCTCTAGTTGTGGAGTTTCAAGTTGTGGAGTCTCTAGATGTGGAGTTTCTAGTTGTCGAGTTTCCAGTTGTGGAGTATCTAGTAGTGGAGTTTCGAGTTGTGAAGTTTCTAGTTGTGGAGTTTCTAGTTGTGGAGTCCCTTGTTGTGGAGTTTCTAGTTGCGGAGTTTCTAGTTGTGGAGTTTCAAGTTGCGGAGTCTCAAGCTGGGGAGTTTCTAGTTGTGGAGTTTCTAGTTGTGGAGTTTCAAGTTGTGGAGTCTCTAGTTGTGGAGTTTCTAGTTGCGGAGTATCTAGTTGTGGAGTTTCCAGTTGTGGAGTTTCTAGTTGTGGAGTTTCTAGTTGTGGAGTTCCGAGTTGTGGAGTCTCTAGTTGTGGAGTTTCTAGTTGCCGAGTTTTCAGTTGTGGAGTATCTAGTAGTGGAGTTTCCAGTTGTGGAGTCCCTAGTTGTGGAGTTTCTAGTTGCGGATTTTCCAGTTGTGGAAATTCTAATTGTTGAGTTGCAGAGTCTCTAGTTGTTGAGTTTCTAGTTGCAGAGTCTCTAGTTGTGGAGTTTCAAATTGTGGAGTCTCTAGATGTGGAGTTTCTAGTTGTCGAGTTTCCAGTTGTGGAGTATCTAGTAGTGGAGTTTCGAGTTGTGGAGTTTCTAGTTGTGGAGTTTCTAGTTGTGGAGTCCCTAGTTGCGGAGTTTCTAGTTGCGAAGTTTCAAGTTGTGGAGTTTCAAGTTGTGGAGTCTCAAGTTGTGGAGTTTCAAGTTGTGGAGTTTCAAGTTGTGGAGTCTCTAGTTGTGGAGTTTCTAGTTGAAGAGTATCTAGTTGTGGAGTTTCCAGTTGTGGAGTTTCTAGTTGTGAAGCTGTGGAGTCTCTGGTTGTGAAGTTTTTAGTTGTGGAGTTTCTAGTTGTGGAGTTTCGAGTTGTGGATTCTCTAGTTGTGGAGTTTCCAGTTGTGGAGTATCTAGTTGTGGAGTTTTAAGTTGTGAAGTTTCTAGTTGCGGAGTTTCTAGTTGCGGAGTTTTTAATAGCGGAGTTTCTAGTTGTGAAGTTTCAAGTTGCGGAGTCTCAAGCTGTGGAGTTTCTAGTTGTGGAGTTTCTAGTTGCCGAGTTTCCAGTTGTGGAGTATCTACTAGTGGAGTTTCCAGTTGTGGAGTTTCTAGTTGAGGAGTTTCTAGTTGCGGAGTCCCTAGTTGTGGAGTTTCTAGTTGCGGAGTCTCAAGCTGCGGAGTTTCAAGTTGTGGAGTTTCTAGTTGTGGAGTCTCAAGTTGTGGAGTTTCAAGTTGTGGAGTTTCAAGTTGTGGAGTCTCTAGTTGTGGAGTTTCTAGTTGAAGAGTATCTAGTTGTGGAGTTTCCAGTTGTGGAGTTTCTAGTTGTGAAGCTGTGGAGTCTCTGGTTGTGAAGTTTTTAGTTGTGGAGTTTCTAGTTGTGGAGTTTCGAGTTGTGGAGTCTCTAGTTGTGGAGTTTCCAGTTGTGGAGTATCTAGTTGTGGAGTTTCCAGTTGTGAAGTATCTAGTTGTGGAGTTTCCAGTTGTGGAGTATCTAGTTGTGGAGTTTTAAGTTGTGAAGTTTCTAGTTGCGGAGTTTCTAGTTGCGGAGTTTTTAATAGCGGAGTTTCTAGTTGTGAAGTTTCAAGTTGCGGAGTCTCAAGTTGTGGAGTTTCCAGTTGTGGAGTTTTTAGTTGTGGAGTTTCTAGTTGTTGAGTTTCTAGTTGTGAAGTCTCTAGTTTTGCAGTTACTAGTTGTGGAGTTTCTAGATATGGAATTTCTAGTTGCCGAGTCTGTATTTGTGGAGTTTGTAGTTGTGGAGTTTCTAGTTGTGGAGTTTCTAGTTGTGGAGTCTCTAGTTGCGGAGTTTCTAGTTGCGGAGTTTCTAGTTGTGGAGTTTCTGGTTGTGGAGTTTCTAGTTGAGGAGTTTCAAGTTGTAGAGTTTCTAGTTGTGGAGTCTCAACTTGTGGACTTTAAACTTGTGGAGTTTCTAGTTGTGGAGTTTCTCGTTTTGGAGTTTCTAGTTGTGGAGTTTCTAGTTGTAGAGTCTCCTGTTGCGGAGTTTCTAGTTGCGGAGTTTCTAGTTGGGGAGTTTTCAGTTGTGGAGTTTCTAGTTGTGGAGTCTCAAGTTGTGAAGTTTACACTTGTGGAGTTTCAAGTTGGGGAGTCTATAGTTGTGGAGTTTCTAGTTGTATATTTTCTAGTTGTGGAGTATCTAGTTGTGGATTTTCCAGTTGTGGAGTTTATAGTTGTTGAGTTGCGCAGTCTCTAGTTGTTGAGTTTCTAGTTGCAGAGTCTCTAGTTGTGGAGTTTCAAGTTGTGGAGTCTCTAGATGTGGAGTTTCTAGTTGTCGAGTTTCCAGTTGTGGAGTATCTAGTAGTGGAGTTTCGAGTTGTGGAGTTTCTAGTTGTGGAGTTTCAAGTTGTGGAGTCACTAGTCGTAGAGTTTCTAGTTGCCGAGTTTCCAGTTGTGGAGTATCTTGTAGTGGAGTTTCCAGTTGTGGAGTTTCTAGCTGTGGAGTTTCTAGTGGCGAAGTCCATAGTTGTGGAATTTCCAGTTGCGGAGTCTCAAGCTGCGGAGTTTCAAGTTGCGCAGTTTCTAGTTGTGGAGTCTCAAGTTGTGGAGCTTAAAGTTGTGGAGTTTCAAGTTGTGGAGTCTCTAGTTGTGGAGTTTCTAGTTGCAGAGTATCTAGTTGTGGAGTTTCCAGTTGTGGAGTTTCTAGTTGTGGAGTTGCGGAGTTTCTGGTTGTGCAGTTTCTAGTCGTGGAGTTTCTAGTTGTGGAGTTTCGAGTTGTGGAGTCTCTAGTTGTGGAGTTTCTAGTTGTGGAGTTTCCAGTTGTGGAGTATCTAGTTGTTGAGTTTCCCGTTGTGAAGTATCTAGTTGTGGAGTTTCCAGTTGTGGAGTATCTAGTTGTGGAGTTTTAAGTTGTGGAGTTTTTAGTTGCGGAGTTTCTAGTTGCGGAGTTTTTAATAGCGGAGTTTCTAGTTGTGAATTTTCAAGTTGCGGAGTCTCAAGTTGTGGAGTATCCAGTTGTGGAGTTTTTAGTTGTGGAGTTTCTAGTTGTTGAGTTTCTAGTTGTGAAGTCTCTAGTTTTGCAGTTTCTAGTTGTGGAGTTTCTAGATATGGAATTTCTAGTTGCCGAGTCTGTTTTAATAGAGTTTGAAGTTGTGGAGTTTCTAGTTGTGGGGTTTCTAGTTGTGGAGTCTCTAGTTGCGGAGTTTCTAGTTGCGGAGTTTCTAGTTGTGGAGTTTCTGGTTGTGGAGTTTCTATTTGAGGAGTTTCAAGTTGTGAAGTTTCTAGTTGTGGAGTCTCTAGTTGCGGAGTTTCTAGTTGTGAAGTTTCTAGTTGTGGAGTTTCTAGTTTTCGAGTTTCTAGTTGTGGAGTTTCTAGTTGTAGAGTCTCCTGTTGCGGAGTTTCTAGTTGCGGAGTTTCTAGTTGGGGAGTTCCCAGTTGTGGAGTTTCTAGTTGTGGAGTTTCTAGTTGTGGAGTCTCAAGTTGTGGAGTTTAAACTTGTGGAGTTTCAAGTTGTGGAGTCTTTAGTTGTGGAGTTTCTAGTTGTAGATTTTCTAGTTGTGGAGTATCTAGTTGTGGATTTTCCAGTTGTGGAGTTTCTAATTGTTGAGTTGCAGAGTCTCTAGTTGTTGAGTTTCTAGTTGCAGAGTCTCTAGTTGTGGAGTTTCAAGTTGTGGAGTCTCTAGATGTGGAGTTTCTAGTTGTCGAGTTTCCAGTTGTGGAGTATCTAGTAGTGGAGTTTCGAGTTGTGAAGTTTCTAGTTGTGGAGTTTCTAGTTGTGGAGTCCCTTGTTGTGGAGTTTCTAGTTGCGGAGTTTCTAGTTGTGGAGTTTCAAGTTGCGGAGTCTCAAGCTGGGGAGTTTCTAGTTGTGGAGTTTCTAGTTGTGGAGTTTCAAGTTGTGGAGTCTCTAGTTGTGGAGTTTCGAGTTGCGGAGTATCTAGTTGTGGAGTTTCCAGTTGTGGAGTTTCTAGTTGTGGAGTTTCTAGTTGTGGAGTTCCGAGTTGTGGAGTCTCTAGTTGTGGAGTTTCTAGTTGCCGAGTTTTCAGTTGTGGAGTATCTAGTAGTGGAGTTTCCAGTTGTGGAGTCCCTAGTTGTGGAGTTTCTAGTTGCGGATTTTCCAGTTGTGGAAATTCTAATTGTTGAGTTGCAGAGTCTCTAGTTGTTGAGTTTCTAGTTGCAGAGTCTCTAGTTGTAGAGTTTCAAGTTGTGGAGTCTCTAGATGTGGAGTTTCTAGTTGTCGAGTTTCCAGTTGTGGAGTATCTAGTAGTGGAGTTTCGAGTTGTGAAGTTTCTAGCTGCGGAGTTTCTAGTTGCGGAGTCTCTGGTTGTGGAGTTTCTAGTTGCGGAATCTCTAGTTGTGGAGTTTCTAGTTGTGGAGTTTCTAGTTGTGGAGTTTCTAGTTGCGGAGTTTCTAGTTGTGGAGTTTCTAGTTGTGGAGTCTCTAGTTGCAGAGTTTCTAGTTGTGGAGTTTCTAGTTGTGGAGTTTCAAGTTGTGGAGTCTCTAGTTGTGGAGTTTCTAGTTGCGGAGTATCTAGTTGTGGAGTTTCCAGTTGTGGAGTTTCTAGTTGTGGAGTTTCTAGTTGTGGAGTTCCGAGTTGTGGAGTCTCTAGTTGTGGAGTTTCTAGTTGTGGAGTTTCCAGTTGTGGAGTATCTAGTTGTGGAGTTTCCATTTGTGAAGTATCTAGTTGTGGAGTTTCCAGTTGTGGAGTATCTAGTTGTGGAGTTTAAAGTTGTGGAGTTTCAAGTTGTTGAGTCTCTAGTTGTGGAGTTTCCAGTTGCGGAGTATCTAGTTGTGGAGTTTCCAGTTGTGGTGTTGCGGAGTCTCTAGTTGTGCAGTTCCTAGTTGCGGAGTCTCTAGTTGTGGAGTTTCAAGTTGTGGCGTCTAGTTGTGGAGTTTCTAGTTGTGAAGTTTCCAGTTGTGGAGTATCTAGTTGTGGAGTTTCCAGTTGTGAAGTTTCAAGTTGCGGAGTCTCAAGTTGTGGAGTTTCCAGTTGTGGAGTTTCTAGTTGCGGAGTTTCTAGTTGCGGAGTTTTTAATAGCGGAGTTTATTGTTGTGGAGTTTCAAGTTGCGAAGTCTCAAGTTGTGGAGTTTCCAGTTGTGGAGTTTTTAGTTGTGGAGTTTCTAGTTGTTGAGTTTCTAGTTGTGAAGTCTAGTTTTACAGTTTCTCGTTGTGGAGTTTCTAGATATGAAATTTCTAGTTGCCAAGTCTCTATTTGTGGAGTTTCTAGTTGCGGAGTTTCTAGTTGTGGAGTTCCTGGTTGTGGAGTTTCTAGTTGTGGAGTTTCAAGTTGTGGAGTTTCTAGTTGTGGAGTCTCTAGTTGCGGAGTTTCTAGTTGTGAAGTTTCTAGTTGTGGAGTTTCTAGTTTTGAAGTTTCTAGTTGTGGAGTTTCTAGTGTTAGAGTCTCCTGTTGCGGAGTTTCTAGTTGCGGAGTTTCTAGTTGGGGAGTTTCCAGTTGTGGAGTTTCTAGTTGTGGAGTTTCTACTTGTGGTGTCTCAAGTTGTGGAGTTTAAACTTGTGGAGTTTCAAGTTGTGGAGTCTATAGTTGTGGAGTTTCTAGTTGTGGAGTTTCTAGTTGTGGAGTTCCGAGTTGTGGAGTCTCTAGTTGTGGAGTTTCTAGTTGCCGAGTATTCAGTTGTGGAGTATCTAGTAGTGGAGTTTCCAGTTGTGGAGTCCCTAGTTGTGGAGTTTCTAGTTGCGGATTTTCCAGTTGTGGAAATTCTAATTGTTGAGTTGCAGAGTCTCTAGTTGTTGAGTTTCTAGTTGCAGAGTCTCTAGTTGTGGAGTTTCAAGTTGTGGAGTCTCCAGATGAGGAGTTTCTAGTTGTCGAGTTTCCAGTTGTGGAGTATCTAGTAGTGGAGTTTCGAGTTGTGAAGTTTCTAGCTGCAGAGTTTCTAGTTGCCAAGTCTCTATTTGTGGAGTTTCTAGTTGCGGAGTTTCTAGTTGTGGAGTTCCTGGTTGTGGAGTTTCTAGTTGTGGAGTTTCAAGTTGTGGAGTTTCTAGTTGTGGAGTCTCTAGTTGCGGAGTTTCTAGTTGTGGAGTTTCTAGTTGTGGAGTTTCTCGTTTTGGAGTTTCTAGTTGTGGAGTTTCTAGTTGTAGAGTCTCCTGTTGCGGAGTTTCTAGTTGGGGAGTTTTCAGTTGTGGAGTTTCTAGTTGTGGAGTCTCAAGTTGTGAAGTTTACACTTGTGGAGTTTCTAGTTGTGAAGTTTCTAGTTGTGGAGTTTCTAGTTTTGAAGTTTCTAGTTGTGGAGTTTCTAGTGTTAGAGTCTCCTGTTGCGGAGTTTCTAGTTGCGGAGTTTCTAGTTGGGGAGTTTCCAGTTGTGGAGTTTCTAGTTGTGGAGTTTCAAGTTGTGGAGTCTCTAGATGTGGAGTTTCTAGTTGTCGAGTTTCCAGTTGTGGAGTCTCTAGTAGTGGAGTTTCGAGTTGTGGAGTTTCTAGTTGTGGAGTTTCAAGTTGTGGAGCCACTAGTCGTAGAGTTTCTAGTTGCCGAGTTTCCAGTTGTGGAGTATCTTGTAGTGGAGTTTCCAGTTGTGGAGTTTCTAGCTGTGGAGTTTCTAGTGGCGGAGTCCATAGTTGTGGAATTTCCAGTTGCGGAGTCTCAAGCTGCGGAGTTTCAAGTTGCGCAGTTTTTAGTTGTGGAGTCTCAAGTTGTGGAGCTTAAAGTTGTGGAGTTTCAAGTTGTGGAGTCTCTAGTTGTGGAGTTTCTAGTTGCAGAGTATCTAGTTGTGGAGTTTCCAGTTGTGGAGTTTCTAGTTGTGGAGTTGCGGAGTTTCTGGTTGTGCAGTTTCTAGTCGTGGAGTTTCTAGTTGTGGAGTTTCGAGTTGTGGAGTCTCTAGTTGTGGAGTTTCTAGTTGTGGAGTTTCCAGTTGTGGAGTATCTAGTTGTTGAGTTTCCCGTTGTGAAGTATCTAGTTGTGGAGTTTCCAGTTGTGGAGTATCTAGTTGTGGAGTTTTAAGTTGTGGAGTTTTTAGTTGCGGAGTTTCTAGTTGCGGAGTTTTTAATAGCGGAGTTTCTAGTTCACTTTAATACCTTAATACCTTAAAGACCCCCATGTAGGGGGTATTACATAAGGGGTGGGTTACAGGTAAATGCACACAGGTTTTCAAATGGAAATGTGCGTGGTGACCTTCTCTTTAAATGTTGATGGACACGTGACGGCTGGAACGTCACAGGGAAGGCCATTCCAGTCCACTGCTACACGGGGGAAAAAAGAGGCAGAAAAAGTAGTAGTGCGAGCATGTGGACGGGCAATTTGAAACGCGTGGGCAGTGCGGTGAGATATGCGCGTCGGTGGGACGATATAGGGTGCTTGATTAAGAGGGCTGTGAAAGAACTTGTGTAGCAAACAAAGACTGGTAATGCGGCGGCGTACTGAAAGATTCGAAAGACCAGTTTCACGTTTAAGGGATGATATGCTTATGTTATATGAATATGAAGAATGTATGAACCTAGTGGCGCGGTTTTGCACAGACTCTAATTCATTTATCAAGTATACCTGGTGCGGGCTCCATATGGGAGCTGCATATTCTAGTTTAGTTCGGATTAAAGATTTATAGGCGAGAAGTTTGATGTCAGGTGGGGCATGACGCAAATGACGCTTCAAAAAACCCAGAGTTCGGTTCGCTGATGATATGACGTTCGTGATATGCGTGTGCCATGAAAGATCACTGGATAAGGTGACGCCTAGGTATTTATAGGATTTAATTTGTTCAAGAGTAGAGTTAGCTATTACGTAAGAAAAATGCAAGGGATTATGCTGGCGTTGAAAAGAAACGAGTTTGCATTTAAAGGGGTTAAGCTCCATCAACCACAGGTCGCACCATTGCTGTACACGATGAAGGTCATTTTGAAGTGCAGTTTGATCAGAGGGGTTAGTAATTTTGCGGTATAGAACACAATCGTCGGCAAACATGCGGATATGAGAAGATACATGCATGGGTAAATCGTTAATATATATTAGAAACAGAAGGGGTCCGAGGACGGAACCTTGGGGGACTCCCGATGTTACAGAGAGGGAGCTGGAATGTTTATTTCTAATATCGACAAACTGAGAACGGTTAGCAAGAAATTCTGAAATCCATGCAAGAATTTTGGGGTGCAGATTCAACTGGGCAAGTTTTAGTAACAGGCGTTTGTGTGGTACCTTATCGAAAGCTTTAGCGAAGTCTAGAAAGATTGCATCAGTCTGGAAGTTACGGTCAAGATTAGCGTGCAAATCATGAGTAAATATAGCTAGTTGTGTTTCACAAGATAAAGATTTACGAAATCCATGCTGGGAAGAATGAAAGAAATTGTTAGCATCCAGAAAGTTTATTATGTGAGTGTATATGACGTGTTCCATGATTTTGCATGAGACGCTGGTTAGTGAAATGGGGCGGTAATTTAGGGGTGACTGTTTGATACCTGATTTGTGGACCGGAATGACCTTTCCCACTTTCCAGTCTTCTGGCAGCATTCCTGTTTTAAGCGACAATGAAAACAGCATCGACAAATACACTGCAATAATTTGTTTAGTGTTTTTTAACAGTTTAGAGTTAATGTTGTCAACGCCAGCCGATGATGAAAGTTTAGGTCTGTCGATAAGGGACGAAATTCCAGCAACAGAAAATTCCACTGGAGTCATTATCGGTAACGTCGTAGTAGGTGGCGAGGGAAGTGGCGAATCGGCTTCTTTTGTGAACACAGAGCAGAACGCGATGTTAAAAACGTCGGCACAATCACCGTCGCTAACTTCCTCACCATATTGGTCAGTAAGCGTTATTTCACGCGGCGGTTGCGGGTTTATAACTTCCCAGAACTTTCTAGGGTTATTTGTTAGAATTTTAGGTAAGTCAATGCGATAAAACGTCTGTTTTGCACTTCGAATTGCAGCATAATATGCGTCTTCTGCAGCATAGTACTTCTCCCATGCGCACGCAGTACCATTACGTTTCGCAGTACGAAAGAGACGTTTCTTTTTATTTTCCTGCCTTATTAAAAGTTTCGAAAACCATGGTTTATTTTGATTAGCAGGTAAGTTCACCTTTGGGATATATGTATTAGTTAACTCGAATATTTTGTCCCTAAAGACTAACCAGTTGCTGTTAAGAGATCTGGAATCGAAACTGGATTCAAACTCAGGCAGGAAATCTCGCAGTTCATTATTGATTGCTTCATAATCACCTTTGTTGTACAAATGAATTGTTTTGCTGGAAATGTGGCGTGTTTTAGGGATGAAGTTTATTGTAGTATGAATGACTTTATGATCACTGATTTCACGTAAGTAGGAGATAGATTCTAAGCTTTCGGGGCTGTTTGTTAGTATAAGATCTAAAATGTTCGAAGATTCACTAGTTACGCGAGTTGGTTCCGACACCAGTTGCGTAAGGTTAAAGTTCAGACAAACATCGACAAATTCTCTTGCTTCGGCATTTCCTGCAATTAGTTGTGTTTCGTTTATCCAGTCAATATTCGGGAAATTAAAGTCGCCATAGAGGAGGATATGTGCGGATGGGTGTTTATTAGTAAGCGTAGACAGCACTTCATTCAGTTCGCGGGCGAAATTTGGATCAGAGCGAGGGGGCCTGTAGCATACGCCAAGTAATACTGTTTCGGGTGGGGCACGGCACAATACCCATAATAATTCAAGTTGTGAAGGAATGTTGATAAGGGAGCAAGATAGCTCTTTGCTAGTGGCGATTAGTACTCCCCCACCACGTGCGTTCTTACGGTCATGACGAAAAAGATTAAAGTGCGGCAAGTCAGCCAGAGCCTCTGTATCCGAAATGTCGTCAGTAAGCCACGTTTCTGTCAATAAAAGTATACTACTGCCAGATGATTTTAATAGATTAGACAGGGGCATGCGCTTAGGAAGAAAACTGCGGATGTTAGTATAAATTACCGAAAACGAAAGCTTAGCTTTAGTGCTTGTGCGTGGCTGTTGGCGCACTTGCCGTCGGCGTACTGATCCCTATGTTTTTTCTTTGACAAATCCTGCTTCGTGGTCGTAAATGTATCGCTTAGAGCCGATGTGCAAAGTTTGGAAGCGCAGTGAAAATGGCACAGATTTGCTCCTAGCGAAAGCAATGAGCGCTTTTCGGGCTATTCTAACAGGGTGTGTGAAATCTTCGCCAATGCTAAAGTTAGTACCTTTTAGTTTTGGGCCGTTTGAAAGGATAGATTCTTTAGTTTTGAAAGACGAAAATTTCACTATTATAGGCCGTTTGTTGTTATTGGTGTGCCGCCCTAGGCGGTGTGCACGCTCTATGTCTTTCGGTTCGATTGTGAGTTGAAGTCGTTCAAGGCAGTGCTGGATTATTATTTCTTCTGACTGAGTGTATGTTTCCTTAGGATTAGTGTCAGGAAGATTGTAGAATATTAGATTGTCACGCCGGGAACGGTTCTCGACGACATCGAGACGCCCGTCTATGTCGTACACACGGTGCGTTAGCTCAGTGGTATTAGTATTTATTGCATCTACTTCCGCTCGAAGGGTTAGAAGATTTTGGCAGTGATTTTCCAAGTCAGCAATACGATTTCCAAGATCGGTGATAGTCTGGTTTGTGGTGGCTATCTGGGATTTAAGACCCTGCATCTCGGATAATATTGCCGACTGGCCCTGCGACAACTTTTTCAGCTCAGCAAGTATATCTGGCCCGGGGTTCGTCTCTACATCTCCCGATAGCAAGAGCAAGGCACGTACGACATTCACACACTCGGTAACAAGCAAGCAGCAGCACTGTGGGCTCGGCAGCTGCACCAAACAGTAGTTACTTGATTTTTTAGTAGACGTAGGATACGAACTACCAACCTGCATGATCAGGAGGAACGGGTTAGCGGCCTGTGTGGTGGCACAGCCACGAAGCCCACAGTGCGCGCTGGATGGTGGCTGCTGCTTTATAGGCTGCGCAGGGGATGTTGTCGACGGCGATAGGGTGGCTGGATTTATCTCGACGATCCACGGAAGGAGGGGTGGCGCTGCCGAAGATCCGGAAGCATGGGTGCCAGGGAGAGGGCAAACAAAATGTTCGCCTTCGTTGGTAGCAGGTAGGCGGCTTCCCGGGGTGGCAGACGATACAGCCAGCAAGGCAGGCAGCAGCAGGTCGGCGATAATGCGGGCAAAAACCTGCATGATCAGGAGGAACGGGTTAGCGGCCTGTGTGGTGGCACAGCCACGAAGCCCACAGTGCGCGCTGGATGGTGGCTGCTGCTTTATAGGCTGCGCAGGGGATGTTGTCGACGGCGATAGGGTGGCTGGATTTATCTCGACGATCCACGGAAGGAGGGGTGGCGCTGCCGAAGATCCGGAAGCATGGGTGCCAGGGAGAGGGCAAACAAAATGTTCGCCTTCGTTGGTAGCAGGTAGGCGGCTTCCCGGGGTGGCAGACGATACAGCCAGCAAGGCAGGCAGCAGCAGGTCGGCGATAATGCGGGCAAAAACCTGCATGATCAGGAGGAACGGGTTAGCGGCCTGTGTGGTGGCACAGCCGCCACACAGGCCGCTTTTCAAGTTGCGGAGTCTCAAGTTGTGGAGTTTCCAGTTGTGGAGTTTTTAGTTGTGGAGTTTCTAGTTGTTGAGTTTCTAGTTGTGAAGTCTCTAGTTTTGCAGTTTCTAGTTGTGGAGTTTCTAGATATGGAATTTCTAGTTGCCGAGTCTGTTTTAATAGAGTTTGAAGTTGTGGAGTTTCTAGTTGTGGGGTTTCTAGTTGTGTAGTCTCTAGTTGCGGAGTTTCTAGTTGCGGAGTTTCTAGTTGTGGAGTTTCTGGTTGTGGAGTTTCTATTTGAGGAGTTTCAAGTTGTGAAGTTTCTAGTTGTGGAGTCTCTAGTTGCGGAGTTTCTAGTTGTGAAGTTTCTAGTTGTGGAGTTTCTAGTTTTCGAGTTTCTAGTTGTGGAGTTTCTAGTTGTAGAGTCTCCTGTTGCGGAGTTTCTAGTTGTGGAGTTTCTAGTTGGGGAGTTCCCAGTTGTGGAGTTTCTAGTTGTGGAGTTTCTAGTTGTGGAGTCTCAAGTTGTGGAGTTTACACTTGTGGAGTTTCAAGTTGTGGAGTCTATAGTTGTGGAGTTTCTAGTTGTAGATTTTCTAGTTGTGGAGTATCTAGTTGTGGATTTTCCAGTTGTGGAGTTTCTAATTGTTGAGTTGCAGTCTCTAGTTGTTGAGTTTCTAGTTGCAGAGTCTCTAGTTGTGGAGTTTCAAGTTGTGGAGTCTCTAGATGTGGAGTTTCTAGTTGTCGAGTTTCCAGTTGTGGAGTATCTAGTAGTGGAGTTTCGAGTTGTGAAGTTTCTAGTTGTGGAGTTTCTAGTTGTGGAGTCCCTTGTTGTGGAGTTTCTAGTTGCGGAGTTTCTAGTTGTGGAGTTTCAAGTTGCGGAGTCTCAAGCTGGGGAGTTTCTAGTTGTGGAGTTTCTAGTTGTGGAGTTTCTAGATATGGAATTTCTAGTTGCCGAGTCTGTTTTAATAGAGTTTGAAGTTGTGGAGTTTCTAGTTGTGGGGTTTCTAGTTGTGGAGTCTCTAGTTGCGGAGTTTCTAGTTGCGGAGTTTCTAGTTGTGGAGTTTCTGGTTGTGGAGTTTCTATTTGAGGAGTTTCAAGTTGTGAAGTTTCTAGTTGTGGAGTCTCTAGTTGCGGAGTTTCTAGTTGTGAAATTTCTAGTTGTGGAGTTTCTAGTTTTCGAGTTTCTAGTTGTGGAGTTTCTAGTTGTAGAGTCTCCTGTTGCGGAGTTTCTAGTTGCGGAGTTTCTAGTTGGGGAGTTCCCAGTTGTGGAGTTTCTAGTTGTGGAGTTTCTAGTTGTGGAGTCTCAAGTTGTGGAGTTTAAACTTGTGGAGTTTCAAGTTGTGGAGTCTTTAGTTGTGGAGTTTCTAGTTGTAGATTTTCTAGTTGTGGAGTATCTAGTTGTGGATTTTCCAGTTGTGGAGTTTCTAATTGTTGAGTTGCAGAGTCTCTAGTTGTTGAGTTTCTAGTTGCAGAGTCTCTAGTTGTGGAGTTTCAAGTTGTGGAGTCTCTAGATGTGGAGTTTCTAGTTGTCGAGTTTCCAGTTGTGGAGTATCTAGTAGTGGAGTTTCGAGTTGTGAAGTTTCTAGTTGTGGAGTTTCTAGTTGTGGAGTCCCTTGTTGTGGAGTTTCTAGTTGCGGAGTTTCTAGTTGTGGAGTTTCAAGTTGCGGAGTCTCAAGCTGGGGAGTTTCTAGTTGTGGAGTTTCTAGTTGTGGAGTTTCAAGTTGTGGAGTCTCTAGTTGTGGAGTTTCGAGTTGCGGAGTATCTAGTTGTGGAGTTTCCAGTTGTGGAGTTTCTAGTTGTGGAGTTTCTAGTTGTGGAGTTCCGAGTTGTGGAGTCTCTAGTTGTGGAGTTTCTAGTTGCCGAGTTTTCAGTTGTGGAGTATCTAGTAGTGGAGTTTCCAGTTGTGGAGTCCCTAGTTGTGGAGTTTCTAGTTGCGGATTTTCCAGTTGTGGAAATTCTAATTGTTGAGTTGCAGAGTCTCTAGTTGTTGAGTTTCTAGTTGCAGAGTCTCTAGTTGTAGAGTTTCAAGTTGTGGAGTCTCTAGATGTGGAGTTTCTAGTTGTCGAGTTTCCAGTTGTGGAGTATCTAGTAGTGGAGTTTCGAGTTGTGAAGTTTCTAGCTGCGGAGTTTCTAGTTGCGGAGTCTCTGGTTGTGGAGTTTCTAGTTTCGGAATCTCTAGTTGTGGAGTTTCTAGTTGTGGAGTTTCTAGTTGTGGAGTTTCTAGTTGCGGAGTTTCTAGTTGTGGAGTTTCTAGTTGTGGAGTCTCTAGTTGCAGAGTTTCTAGTTGTGGAGTTTCTAGTTGTGGAGTTTCAAGTTGTGGAGTCTCTAGTTGTGGAGTTTCTAGTTGCGGAGTATCTAGTTGTGGAGTTTCCAGTTGTGGAGTTTCTAGTTGTGGAGTTTCTAGTTGTGGAGTTCCGAGTTGTGGAGTCTCTAGTTGTGGAGTTTCTAGTTGTGGAGTTTCCAGTTGTGGAGTATCTAGTTGTGGAGTTTCCATTTGTGAAGTATCTAGTTGTGGAGTTTCCAGTTGTGGAGTATCTAGTTGTGGAGTTTCAAGTTGTGGAGTTTCTAGTTGCGGAGTTTCTAGTTGCGGAGTTTTTAATAGCGGAGTTTATTGTTGTGGAGTTTCAAGTTGCGAAGTCTCAAGTTGTGGAGTTTCCAGTTGTGGAGTTTTTAGTTGTGGAGTTTCTAGTTGTTGAGTTTCTAGTTGTGAAGTCTAGTTTTACAGTTTCTCGTTGTGGAGTTTCTAGATATGAAATTTCTAGTTGCCAAGTCTCTATTTGTGGAGTTTCTAGTTGCGGAGTTTCTAGTTGTGGAGTTCCTGGTTGTGGAGTTTCTAGTTGTGGAGTTTCAAGTTGTGGAGTTTCTAGTTGTGGAGTCTCTAGTTGCGGAGTTTCTAGTTGTGAAGTTTCTAGTTGTGGAGTTTCTAGTTTTGAAGTTTCTAGTTGTGGAGTTTCTAGTGTTAGAGTCTCCTGTTGCGGAGTTTCTAGTTGCGGAGTTTCTAGTTGGGGAGTTTCCAGTTGTGGAGTTTCTAGTTGTGGAGTTTCTACTTGTGGTGTCTCAAGTTGTGGAGTTTAAACTTGTGGAGTTTCAAGTTGTGGAGTCTATAGTTGTGGAGTTTCTAGTTGTGGAGTTTCTAGTTGTGGAGTTCCGAGTTGTGGAGTCTCTAGTTGTGGAGTTTCTAGTTGCCGAGTATTCAGTTGTGGAGTATCTAGTAGTGGAGTTTCCAGTTGTGGAGTCCCTAGTTGTGGAGTTTCTAGTTGCGGATTTTCCAGTTGTGGAAATTCTAATTGTTGAGTTGCAGAGTCTCTAGTTGTTGAGTTTCTAGTTGCAGAGTCTCTAGTTGTGGAGTTTCAAGTTGTGGAGTCTCTAGATGTGGAGTTTCTAGTTGTCGAGTTTCCAGTTGTGGAGTATCTAGTAGTGGAGTTTCGAGTTGTGAAGTTTCTAGCTGCAGAGTTTCTAGTTGCCAAGTCTCTATTTGTGGAGTTTCTAGTTGTGGGGTTTCTAGTTGTGGAGTCTCTAGTTGCGGAGTTTCTAGTTGCGGAGTTTCTAGTTGTGGAGTTTCTGGTTGTGGAGTTTCTATTTGAGGAGTTTCTAGTTGTGGAGTTTCTAGTTTTCGAGTTTCTAGTTGTGGAGTTTCTAGTTGTAGAGTCTCCTGTTGCGGAGTTTCTAGTTGCGGAGTTTCTAGTTGGGGAGTTCCCAGTTGTGGAGTTTCTAGTTGTGGAGTTTCTAGTTGTGGAGTCTCAAGTTGTGGAGTTTACACTTGTGGAGTTTCAAGTTGGGGAGTCTATAGTTGTGGAGTTTCTAGTTGTATATTTTCTAGTTGTGGAGTATCTAGTTGTGGATTTTCCAGTTGTGGAGTTTATAGTTGTTGAGTTGCGCAGTCTCTAGTTGTTGAGTTTCTAGTTGCAGAGTCTCTAGTTGTGGAGTTTCAAGTTGTGGAGTCTCTAGATGTGGAGTTTCTAGTTGTCGAGTTTCCAGTTGTGGAGTATCTAGTAGTGGAGTTTCGAGTTGTGAAGTTTCTAGTTGTGGAGTTTCTAGTTGTGGAGTCCCTTGTTGTGGAGTTTCTAGTTGCGGAGTTTCTAGTTGTGGAGTTTCAAGTTGCGGAGTCTCAAGCTGGGGAGTTTCTAGTTGTGGAGTTTCTAGTTGTGGAGTTTCAAGTTGTGGAGTCTCTAGTTGTGGAGTTTCTAGTTGCGGAGTATCTAGTTGTGGAGTTTCCAGTTGTGGAGTTTCTAGTTGTGGAGTTTCTAGTTGTGGAGTTCCGAGTTGTGGAGTCTCTAGTTGTGGAGTTTCTAGTTGCCGAGTTTTCAGTTGTGGAGTATCTAGTAGTGGAGTTTCCAGTTGTGGAGTCCCTAGTTGTGGAGTTTCTAGTTGCGGATTTTCCAGTTGTGGAAATTCTAATTGTTGAGTTGCAGAGTCTCTAGTTGTTGAGTTTCTAGTTGCAGAGTCTCTAGTTGTGGAGTTTCAAGTTGTGGAGTCTCTAGATGTGGAGTTTCTAGTTGTCGAGTTTCCAGTTGTGGAGTATCTAGTAGTGGAGTTTCGAGTTGTGAAGTTTCTAGCTGCGGAGTCTCAAGTTGTGGAGTTTACACTTGTGGAGTTTCAAGTTGGGGAGTCTATAGTTGTGGAGTTTCTAGTTGTATATTTTCTAGTTGTGGAGTATCTAGTTGTGGATTTTCCAGTTGTGGAGTTTATAGTTGTTGAGTTGCGCAGTCTCTAGTTGTTGAGTTTCTAGTTGCAGAGTCTCTAGTTGTGGAGTTTCAAGTTGTGGAGTCTCTAGATGTGGAGTTTCTAGTTGTCGAGTTTCCAGTTGTGGAGTATCTAGTAGTGGAGTTTCGAGTTGTGAAGTTTCTAGTTGTGGAGTTTCTAGTTGTGGAGTCCCTTGTTGTGGAGTTTCTAGTTGCGGAGTTTCTAGTTGTGGAGTTTCAAGTTGCGGAGTCTCAAGCTGGGGAGTTTCTAGTTGTGGAGTTTCTAGTTGTGGAGTTTCAAGTTGTGGAGTCTCTAGTTGTGGAGTTTCTAGTTGCGGAGTATCTAGTTGTGGAGTTTCCAGTTGTGGAGTTTCTAGTTGTGGAGTTTCTAGTTGTGGAGTTCCGAGTTGTGGAGTCTCTAGTTGTGGAGTTTCTAGTTGCCGAGTTTTCAGTTGTGGAGTATCTAGTAGTGGAGTTTCCAGTTGTGGAGTCCCTAGTTGTGGAGTTTCTAGTTGCGGATTTTCCAGTTGTGGAAATTCTAATTGTTGAGTTGCAGAGTCTCTAGTTGTTGAGTTTCTAGTTGCAGAGTCTCTAGTTGTGGAGTTTCAAGTTGTGGAGTCTCTAGATGTGGAGTTTCTAGTTGTCGAGTTTCCAGTTGTGGAGTATCTAGTAGTGGAGTTTCGAGTTGTGAAGTTTCTAGCTGCGGAGTTTCTAGTTGCGGAGTCTCTGGTTGTGGAGTTTCTAGTTGCGGAATCTCTAGTTGTGGAGTTTCTAGTTGTGGAGTTTCTAGTTGTGGAGTTTCTAGTTACGGAGTTTCTAGTTGTGGAGTTTCTAGTTGTGGAGTCTCTAGTTGCAGAGTTTCTAGTTGTGGAGTTTCTAGTTGTGGAGTTTCAAGTTGTGGAGTCTCTAGTTGTGGAGTTTCTAGTTGCGGAGTATCTAGTTGTGGAGTTTCCAGTTGTGGAGTTTCTAGTTGTGGAGTTTCTAGTTGTGGAGTTCCGAGTTGTGGAGTCTCTAGTTGTGGAGTTTCTAGTTGTGGAGTTTCCAGTTGTGGAGTTTCTAGTTGTGGAGTCTCTAGTTGCGGAGTTTCTAGTTGTGAAGTTTCTAGTTGTGGAGTTTCTAGTTTTGAAGTTTCTAGTTGTGGAGTTTCTAGTGTTAGAGTCTCCTGTTGCGGAGTTTCTAGTTGCGGAGTTTCTAGTTGGGGAGTTTCCAATTGTGGAGTTTCTAGTTGTGGAGTTTCTACTTGTGGTGTCTCAAGTTGTGGAGTTTAAACTTGTGGAGTTTCAAGTTGTGGAGTCTATATTTGTGGAGTTTCTAGTTGTGGAGTTTCTAGTTGTGGAGTTCCGAGTTGTGGAGTCTCTAGTTGTGGAGTTTCTAGTTGCCGAGTTTTCAGTTGTGGAGTATCTAGTAGTGGAGTTTCCAGTTGTGGAGTCCCTAGTTGTGGAGTTTCTAGTTGCGGATTTTCCAGTTGTGGAAATTCTAATTGTTGAGTTGCAGAGTCTCTAGTTGTTGAGTTTCTAGTTGCAGAGTCTCTAGTTGTGGAGTTTCAAGTTGTGGAGTCTCTAGATGTGGAGTTTCTAGTTGTCGAGTTTCCAGTTGTGGAGTATCTAGTAGTGGAGTTTCGAGTTGTGAAGTTTCTAGCTGCAGAGTTTCTAGTTGCCAAGTCTCTATTTGTGGAGTTTCTAGTTGCGGAGTTTCTAGTTGTGGAGTTCCTGGTTGTGGAGTTTCTAGTTGTGGAGTTTCAAGTTGTGGAGTTTCTAGTTGTGGAGTCTCTAGTTGCGGAGTTTCTAGTTGTGGAGTTTCTAGTTGTGGAGTTTCTCGTTTTGGAGTTTCTAGTTGTGGAGTTTCTAGTTGTAGAGTCTCCTGTTGCGGAGTTTCTAGTTGCGGAGTTTCTAGTTGGGGAGTTTTCAGTTGTGGAGTTTCTAGTTGTGGAGTCTCAAGTTGTGAAGTTTACACTTGTGGAGTTTCAAGTTGGGGAGTCTATAGTTGTGGAGTTTCTAGTTGTATATTTTCTAGTTGTGGAGTATCTAGTTGTGGATTTTCCAGTTGTGGAGTTTATAGTTGTTGAGTTGCGCAGTCTCTAGTTGTTGAGTTTCTAGTTGCAGAGTCTCTAGTTGTGGAGTTTCAAGTTGTGGAGTCTCTAGATGTGGAGTTTCTAGTTGTCGAGTTTCCAGTTGTGGAGTATCTAGTAGTGGAGTTTCGAGTTGTGGAGTTTCTAGTTGTGGAGTTTCAAGTTGTGGAGCCACTAGTCGTAGAGTTTCTAGTTGCCGAGTTTCCAGTTGTGGAGTATCTTGTAGTGGAGTTTCCAGTTGTGGAGTTTCTAGCTGTGGAGTTTCTAGTGGCGGAGTCCATAGTTGTGGAATTTCCAGTTGCGGAGTCTCAAGCTGCGGAGTTTCAAGTTGCGCAGTTTCTAGTTGTGGAGTCTCAAGTTGTGGAGCTTAAAGTTGTGGAGTTTCAAGTTGTGGAGTCTCTAGTTGTGGAGTTTCTAGTTGCAGAGTATCTAGTTGTGGAGTTTCCAGTTGTGGAGTTTCTAGTTGTGGAGTTGCGGAGTTTCTGGTTGTGCAGTTTCTAGTCGTGGAGTTTCTAGTTGTGGAGTTTCGAGTTGTGGAGTCTCTAGTTGTGGAGTTTCTAGTTGTGGAGTTTCCAGTTGTGGAGTATCTAGTTGTTGAGTTTCCCGTTGTGAAGTATCTAGTTGTGGAGTTTCCAGTTGTGGAGTATCTAGTTGTGGAGTTTTAAGTTGTGGAGTTCTTAGTTGCGGAGTTTCTAGTTGCGGAGTTTTTAATAGCGGAGTTTCTAGTTGTGAATTTTCAAGTTGCGGAGTCTCAAGTTGTGGAGTTTCCAGTTGTGGAGTTTTTAGTTGTGGAGTTTCTAGTTGTTGAGTTTCTAGTTGTGAAGTCTCTAGTTTTGCAGTTTCTAGTTGTGGAGTTTCTAGATATGGAATTTCTAGTTGCCGAGTCTGTTTTAATAGAGTTTGAAGTTGTGGAGTTTCTAGTTGTGGGGTTTCTAGTTGTGGAGTCTCTAGTTGCGGAGTTTCTAGTTGCGGAGTTTCTAGTTGTGGAGTTTCTGGTTGTGGAGTTTCTATTTGGGGAGTTTCTAGTTGTGGAGTTTCTAGTTTTCGAGTTTCTAGTTGTGGAGTTTCTAGTTGTAGAGTCTCCTGTTGCGGAGTTTCTAGTTGCGGAGTTTCTAGTTGTGGAGTTTCAAGTTGCGGAGTCTCAAGCTGGGGAGTTTCTAGTTGTGGAGTTTCTAGTTGTGGAGTTTCAAGTTGTGGAGTCTCTAGTTGTGGAGTTTCTAGTTGCGGAGTATCTAGTTGTGGAGTTTCCAGTTGTGGAGTTTCTAGTTGTGGAGTTTCTAGTTGTGGAGTTCCGAGTTGTGGAGTCTCTAGTTGTGGAGTTTCTAGTTGCCGAGTTTTCAGTTGTGGAGTATCTAGTAGTGGAGTTTCCAGTTGTGGAGTCCCTAGTTGTGGAGTTTCTAGTTGCGGATTTTCCAGTTGTGGAAATTCTAATTGTTGAGTTGCAGAGTCTCTAGTTGTTGAGTTTCTAGTTGCAGAGTCTCTAGTTGTGGAGTTTCAAGTTGTGGAGTCTCTAGATGTGGAGTTTCTAGTTGTCGAGTTTCCAGTTGTGGAGTATCTAGTAGTGGAGTTTCGAGTTGTGAAGTTTCTAGCTGCGGAGTCTCAAGTTGTGGAGTTTACACTTGTGGAGTTTCAAGTTGGGGAGTCTATAGTTGTGGAGTTTCTAGTTGTATATTTTCTAGTTGTGGAGTATCTAGTTGTGGATTTTCCAGTTGTGGAGTTTATAGTTGTTGAGTTGCGCAGTCTCTAGTTGTTGAGTTTCTAGTTGCAGAGTCTCTAGTTGTGGAGTTTCAAGTTGTGGAGTCTCTAGATGTGGAGTTTCTAGTTGTCGAGTTTCCAGTTGTGGAGTATCTAGTAGTGGAGTTTCGAGTTGTGAAGTTTCTAGTTGTGGAGTTTCTAGTTGTGGAGTCCCTTGTTGTGGAGTTTCTAGTTGCGGAGTTTCTAGTTGTGGAGTTTCAAGTTGCGGAGTCTCAAGCTGGGGAGTTTCTAGTTGTGGAGTTTCTAGTTGTGGAGTTTCAAGTTGTGGAGTCTCTAGTTGTGGAGTTTCTAGTTGCGGAGTATCTAGTTGTGGAGTTTCCAGTTGTGGAGTTTCTAGTTGTGGAGTTTCTAGTTGTGGAGTTCCGCGTTGTGGAGTCTCTAGTTGTGGAGTTTCTAGTTGCCGAGTTTTCAGTTGTGGAGTATCTAGTAGTGGAGTTTCCAGTTGTGGAGTCCCTAGTTGTGGAGTTTCTAGTTGCGGATTTTCCAGTTGTGGAAATTCTAATTGTTGAGTTGCAGAGTCTCTAGTTGTTGAGTTTCTAGTTGCAGAGTCTCTAGTTGTGGAGTTTCAAGTTGTGGAGTCTCTAGATGTGGAGTTTCTAGTCGAGTTTCCAGTTGTGGAGTATCTAGTAGTGGAGTTTCGAGTTGTGAAGTTTCTAGCTGCGGAGTTTCTAGTTGCGGAGTCTCTGGTTGTGGAGTTTCTAGTTGCGGAATCTCTAGTTGTGGAGTTTCTAGTTGTGGAGTTTCTAGTTGTGGAGTTTCTAGTTGCGGAGTTTCTAGTTGTGGAGTTTCTAGTTGTGGAGTCTCTAGTTGCAGAGTTTCTAGTTGTGGAGTTTCTAGTTGTGGAGTTTCAAGTTGTGGAGTCTCTAGTTGTGGAGTTTCTAGTTGCGGAGTATCTAGTTGTGGAGTTTCCAGTTGTGGAGTTTCTAGTTGTGGAGTTTCTAGTTGTGGAGTTCCGAGTTGTGGAGTCTCTAGTTGTGGAGTTTCTAGTTGTGGAGTTTCCAGTTGTGGAGTATCTAGTTGTGGAGTTTCCATTTGTGAAGTATCTAGTTGTGGAGTTTCCAGTTGTGGAGTATCTAGTTGTGGAGTTTCAAGTTGTGGAGTTTCTAGTTGCGGAGTTTCTAGTTGCGGAGTTTTTAATAGCGGAGTTTATTGTTGTGGAGTTTCAAGTTGCGAAGTCTCAAGTTGTGGAGTTTCCAGTTGTGGAGTTTTTAGTTGTGGAGTTTCTAGTTGTTGAGTTTCTAGTTGTGAAGTCTAGTTTTACAGTTTCTCGTTGTGGAGTTTCTAGATATGAAATTTCTAGTTGCCAAGTCTCTATTTGTGGAGTTTCTAGTTGCGGAGTTTCTAGTTGTGGAGTTCCTGGTTGTGGAGTTTCTAGTTGTGGAGTTTCAAGTTGTGGAGTTTCTAGTTGTGGAGTTCCGAGTTGTGGAGTCTCTAGTTGTGGAGTTTCTAGTTGCCGAGTTTTCAGCTGTGGAGTATCTAGTAGTGGAGTTTCCAATTGTGGAGTCCCTAGTTGTGGAGTTTCTAGTTGCGGATTTTCCAGTTGTGGAAATTCTAATTGTTGAGTTGCAGAGTCTCTAGTTGTTGAGTTTCTAGTTGCAGAGTCTCTAGTTGTGGAGTTTCAAGTTGTGGAGTCTCTAGATGTGGAGTTTCTAGTTGTCGAGTTTCCAGTTGTGGAGTATCTAGTAGTGGAGTTTCGAGTTGTGAAGTTTCTAGCTGCGGAGTCTCAAGTTGTGGAGTTTACACTTGTGGAGTTTCAAGTTGGGGAGTCTATAGTTGTGGAGTTTCTAGTTGTATATTTTCTAGTTGTGGAGTATCTAGTTGTGGATTTTCCAGTTGTGGAGTTTATAGTTGTAGAGTTGCGCAGTCTCTAGTTGTTGAGTTTCTAGTTGCAGAGTCTCTAGTTGTGGAGTTTCAAGTTGTGGAGTCTCTAGATGTGGAGTTTCTAGTTGTCGAGTTTCCAGTTGTGGAGTATCTAGTAGTGGAGTTTCGAGTTGTGAAGTTTCTAGTTGTGGAGTTTCTAGTTGTGGAGTCCCTTGTTGTGGAGTTTCTAGTTGCGGAGTTTCTAGTTGTGGAGTTTCAAGTTGCGGAGTCTCAAGCTGGGGAGTTTCTAGTTGTGGAGTTTCTAGTTGTGGAGTCTCTAGTTGTGGAGTTTCTAGTTGCGGAGTATCTAGTTGTGGAGTTTCCAGTTTGGAGTTTCTAGTTGTGGAGTTTCTAGTTGTGGAGTTCCGAGTTGTGGAGTCTCTAGTTGTGGAGTTTCTAGTTGCCGAGTTTTCAGTTGTGGAGTATCTAGTAGTGGAGTTTCCAGTTGTGGAGTCCCTAGTTGTGGAGTTTCTAGTTGCGGATTTTCCAGTTGTGGAAATTCTAATTGTTGAGTTGCAGAGTCTCTAGTTGTTGAGTTTCTAGTTGCAGAGTCTCTAGTTGTGGAGTTTCAAGTTGTGGAGTCTCTAGATGTGGAGTTTCTAGTTGTCGAGTTTCCAGTTGTGGAGTATCTAGTAGTGGAGTTTCGAGTTGTGAAGTTTCTAGCTGCGGAGTTTCTAGTTGCGGAGTCTCTGGTTGTGGAGTTTCTAGTTGCGGAATCTCTAGTTGTGGAGTTTCTAGTTGTGGAGTTTCTAGTTGTGGAGTTTCTAGTTGCGGAGTTTCTAGTTGTGGAGTTTCTAGTTGTGGAGTCTCTAGTTGCAGAGTTTCTAGTTGTGGAGTTTCTAGTTGTGGAGTTTCAAGTTGTGGAGTCTCTAGTTGTGGAGTTTCTAGTTGCGGAGTATCTAGTTGTGGAGTTTCCAGTTGTGGAGTTTCTAGTTGCGGAGTTTCTAGTTGTGGAGTTTCAAGTTGCGGAGTCTCAAGCTGGGGAGTTTCTAGTTGTGGAGTTTCTAGTTGTGGAGTTTCTAGATATGGAATTTCTAGTTGCCGAGTCTGTTTTAATAGAGTTTGAAGTTGTGGAGTTTCTAGTTGTGGGGTTTCTAGTTGTGGAGTCTCTAGTTGCGGAGTTTCTAGTTGCGGAGTTTCTAGTTGTGGAGTTTCTGGTTGTGGAGTTTCTATTTGAGGAGTTTCAAGTTGTGAAGTTTCTAGTTGTGGAGTCTCTAGTTGCGGAGTTTCTAGTTGTGAAATTTCTAGTTGTGGAGTTTCTAGTTTTCGAGTTTCTAGTTGTGGAGTTTCTAGTTGTAGAGTCTCCTGTTGCGGAGTTTCTAGTTGCGGAGTTTCTAGTTGGGGAGTTCCCAGTTGTGGAGTTTCTAGTTGTGGAGTTTCTAGTTGTGGAGTCTCAAGTTGTGGAGTTTAAACTTGTGGAGTTTCAAGTTGTGGAGTCTTTAGTTGTGGAGTTTCTAGTTGTAGATTTTCTAGTTGTGGAGTATCTAGTTGTGGATTTTCCAGTTGTGGAGTTTCTAATTGTTGAGTTGCAGAGTCTCTAGTTGTTGAGTTTCTAGTTGCAGAGTCTCTAGTTGTGGAGTTTCAAGTTGTGGAGTCTCTAGATGTGGAGTTTCTAGTTGTCGAGTTTCCAGTTGTGGAGTATCTAGTAGTGGAGTTTCGAGTTGTGAAGTTTCTAGTTGTGGAGTTTCTAGTTGTGGAGTCCCTTGTTGTGGAGTTTCTAGTTGCGGAGTTTCTAGTTGTGGAGTTTCAAGTTGCGGAGTCTCAAGCTGGGGAGTTTCTAGTTGTGGAGTTTCTAGTTGTGGAGTTTCAAGTTGTGGAGTCTCTAGTTGTGGAGTTTCGAGTTGCGGAGTATCTAGTTGTGGAGTTTCCAGTTGTGGAGTTTCTAGTTGTGGAGTTTCTAGTTGTGGAGTTCCGAGTTGTGGAGTCTCTAGTTGTGGAGTTTCTAGTTGCCGAGTTTTCAGTTGTGGAGTATCTAGTAGTGGAGTTTCCAGTTGTGGAGTCCCTAGTTGTGGAGTTTCTAGTTGCGGATTTTCCAGTTGTGGAAATTCTAATTGTTGAGTTGCAGAGTCTCTAGTTGTTGAGTTTCTAGTTGCAGAGTCTCTAGTTGTAGAGTTTCAAGTTGTGGAGTCTCTAGATGTGGAGTTTCTAGTTGTCGAGTTTCCAGTTGTGGAGTATCTAGTAGTGGAGTTTCGAGTTGTGAAGTTTCTAGCTGCGGAGTTTCTAGTTGCGGAGTCTCTGGTTGTGGAGTTTCTAGTTTCGGAATCTCTAGTTGTGGAGTTTCTAGTTGTGGAGTTTCTAGTTGTGGAGTTTCTAGTTGCGGAGTTTCTAGTTGTGGAGTTTCTAGTTGTGGAGTCTCTAGTTGCAGAGTTTCTAGTTGTGGAGTTTCTAGTTGTGGAGTTTCAAGTTGTGGAGTCTCTAGTTGTGGAGTTTCTAGTTGCGGAGTATCTAGTTGTGGAGTTTCCAGTTGTGGAGTTTCTAGTTGTGGAGTTTCTAGTTGTGGAGTTCCGAGTTGTGGAGTCTCTAGTTGTGGAGTTTCTAGTTGTGGAGTTTCCAGTTGTGGAGTATCTAGTTGTGGAGTTTCCATTTGTGAAGTATCTAGTTGTGGAGTTTCCAGTTGTGGAGTATCTAGTTGTGGAGTTTCAAGTTGTGGAGTTTCTAGTTGCGGAGTTTCTAGTTGCGGAGTTTTTAATAGCGGAGTTTATTGTTGTGGAGTTTAAAGTTGCGAAGTCTCAAGTTGTGGAGTTTCCAGTTGTGGAGTTTTTAGTTGTGGAGTTTCTAGTTGTTGAGTTTCTAGTTGTGAAGTCTAGTTTTACAGTTTCTCGTTGTGGAGTTTCTAGATATGAAATTTCTAGTTGCCAAGTCTCTATTTGTGGAGTTTCTAGTTGCGGAGTTTCTAGTTGTGGAGTTCCTGGTTGTGGAGTTTCTAGTTGTGGAGTTTCAAGTTGTGGAGTTTCTAGTTGTGGAGTCTCTAGTTGCGGAGTTTCTAGTTGTGAAGTTTCTAGTTGTGGAGTTTCTAGTTTTGAAGTTTCTAGTTGTGGAGTTTCTAGTGTTAGAGTCTCCTGTTGCGGAGTTTCTAGTTGCGGAGTTTCTAGTTGGGGAGTTTCCAGTTGTGGAGTTTCTAGTTGTGGAGTTTCTACTTGTGGTGTCTCAAGTTGTGGAGTTTAAACTTGTGGAGTTTCAAGTTGTGGAGTCTATAGTTGTGGAGTTTCTAGTTGTGGAGTTTCTAGTTGTGGAGTTCCGAGTTGTGGAGTCTCTAGTTGTGGAGTTTCTAGTTGCCGAGTATTCAGTTGTGGAGTATCTAGTAGTGGAGTTTCCAGTTGTGGAGTCCCTAGTTGTGGAGTTTCTAGTTGCGGATTTTCCAGTTGTGGAAATTCTAATTGTTGAGTTGCAGAGTCTCTAGTTGTTGAGTTTCTAGTTGCAGAGTCTCTAGTTGTGGAGTTTCAAGTTGTGGAGTCTCTAGATGTGGAGTTTCTAGTTGTCGAGTTTCCAGTTGTGGAGTATCTAGTAGTGGAGTTTCGAGTTGTGAAGTTTCTAGCTGCAGAGTTTCTAGTTGCCAAGTCTCTATTTGTGGAGTTTCTAGTTGTGGGGTTTCTAGTTGTGGAGTCTCTAGTTGCGGAGTTTCTAGTTGCGGAGTTTCTAGTTGTGGAGTTTCTGGTTGTGGAGTTTCTATTTGAGGAGTTTCTAGTTGTGGAGTTTCTAGTTTTCGAGTTTCTAGTTGTGGAGTTTCTAGTTGTAGAGTCTCCTGTTGCGGAGTTTCTAGTTGCGGAGTTTCTAGTTGGGGAGTTCCCAGTTGTGGAGTTTCTAGTTGTGGAGTTTCTAGTTGTGGAGTCTCAAGTTGTGGAGTTTACACTTGTGGAGTTTCAAGTTGGGGAGTCTATAGTTGTGGAGTTTCTAGTTGTATATTTTCTAGTTGTGGAGTATCTAGTTGTGGATTTTCCAGTTGTGGAGTTTATAGTTGTTGAGTTGCGCAGTCTCTAGTTGTTGAGTTTCTAGTTGCAGAGTCTCTAGTTGTGGAGTTTCAAGTTGTGGAGTCTCTAGATGTGGAGTTTCTAGTTGTCGAGTTTCCAGTTGTGGAGTATCTAGTAGTGGAGTTTCGAGTTGTGAAGTTTCTAGTTGTGGAGTTTCTAGTTGTGGAGTCCCTTGTTGTGGAGTTTCTAGTTGCGGAGTTTCTAGTTGTGGAGTTTCAAGTTGCGGAGTCTCAAGCTGGGGAGTTTCTAGTTGTGGAGTTTCTAGTTGTGGAGTTTCAAGTTGTGGAGTCTCTAGTTGTGGAGTTTCTAGTTGCGGAGTATCTAGTTGTGGAGTTTCCAGTTGTGGAGTTTCTAGTTGTGGAGTTTCTAGTTGTGGAGTTCCGAGTTGTGGAGTCTCTAGTTGTGGAGTTTCTAGTTGCCGAGTTTTCAGTTGTGGAGTATCTAGTAGTGGAGTTTCCAGTTGTGGAGTCCCTAGTTGTGGAGTTTCTAGTTGCGGATTTTCCAGTTGTGGAAATTCTAATTGTTGAGTTGCAGAGTCTCTAGTTGTTGAGTTTCTAGTTGCAGAGTCTCTAGTTGTGGAGTTTCAAGTTGTGGAGTCTCTAGATGTGGAGTTTCTAGTTGTCGAGTTTCCAGTTGTGGAGTATCTAGTAGTGGAGTTTCGAGTTGTGAAGTTTCTAGCTGCGGAGTCTCAAGTTGTGGAGTTTACACTTGTGGAGTTTCAAGTTGGGGAGTCTATAGTTGTGGAGTTTCTAGTTGTATATTTTCTAGTTGTGGAGTATCTAGTTGTGGATTTTCCAGTTGTGGAGTTTATAGTTGTTGAGTTGCGCAGTCTCTAGTTGTTGAGTTTCTAGTTGCAGAGTCTCTAGTTGTGGAGTTTCAAGTTGTGGAGTCTCTAGATGTGGAGTTTCTAGTTGTCGAGTTTCCAGTTGTGGAGTATCTAGTAGTGGAGTTTCGAGTTGTGAAGTTTCTAGTTGTGGAGTTTCTAGTTGTGGAGTCCCTTGTTGTGGAGTTTCTAGTTGCGGAGTTTCTAGTTGTGGAGTTTCAAGTTGCGGAGTCTCAAGCTGGGGAGTTTCTAGTTGTGGAGTTTCTAGTTGTGGAGTTTCAAGTTGTGGAGTCTCTAGTTGTGGAGTTTCTAGTTGCGGAGTATCTAGTTGTGGAGTTTCCAGTTGTGGAGTTTCTAGTTGTGGAGTTTCTAGTTGTGGAGTTCCGAGTTGTGGAGTCTCTAGTTGTGGAGTTTCTAGTTGCCGAGTTTTCAGTTGTGGAGTATCTAGTAGTGGAGTTTCCAGTTGTGGAGTCCCTAGTTGTGGAGTTTCTAGTTGCGGATTTTCCAGTTGTGGAAATTCTAATTGTTGAGTTGCAGAGTCTCTAGTTGTTGAGTTTCTAGTTGCAGAGTCTCTAGTTGTGGAGTTTCAAGTTGTGGAGTCTCTAGATGTGGAGTTTCTAGTTGTCGAGTTTCCAGTTGTGGAGTATCTAGTAGTGGAGTTTCGAGTTGTGAAGTTTCTAGCTGCGGAGTTTCTAGTTGCGGAGTCTCTGGTTGTGGAGTTTCTAGTTGCGGAATCTCTAGTTGTGGAGTTTCTAGTTGTGGAGTTTCTAGTTGTGGAGTTTCTAGTTACGGAGTTTCTAGTTGTGGAGTTTCTAGTTGTGGAGTCTCTAGTTGCAGAGTTTCTAGTTGTGGAGTTTCTAGTTGTGGAGTTTCAAGTTGTGGAGTCTCTAGTTGTGGAGTTTCTAGTTGCGGAGTATCTAGTTGTGGAGTTTCCAGTTGTGGAGTTTCTAGTTGTGGAGTTTCTAGTTGTGGAGTTCCGAGTTGTGGAGTCTCTAGTTGTGGAGTTTCTAGTTGTGGAGTTTCCAGTTGTGGAGTATCTAGTTGTGGAGTTTCCATTTGTGAAGTATCTAGTTGTGGAGTTTCCAGTTGTGGAGTATCTAGTTGTGGAGTTTCAAGTTGTGGAGTTTCTAGTTGCGGAGTTTCTAGTTGCGGAGTTTTTAATAGCGGAGTTTATTGTTGTGGAGTTTCAAGTTGCGAAGTCTCAAGTTGTGGAGTTTCCAGTTGTGGAGTTTTTAGTTGTGGAGTTTCTAGTTGTTGAGTTTCTAGTTGTGAAGTCTAGTTTTACAGTTTCACGTTGTGGAGTTTCTAGATATGAAATTTCTAGTTGCCAAGTCTCTATTTGTGGAGTTTCTAGTTGCGGAGTTTCTAGTTGTGGAGTTCCTGGTTGTGGAGTTTCTAGTTGTGGAGTTTCAAGTTGTGGAGTTTCTAGTTGTGGAGTCTCTAGTTGCGGAGTTTCTAGTTGTGAAGTTTCTAGTTGTGGAGTTTCTAGTTTTGAAGTTTCTAGTTGTGGAGTTTCTAGTGTTAGAGTCTCCTGTTGCGGAGTTTCTAGTTGCGGAGTTTCTAGTTGGGGAGTTTCCAATTGTGGAGTTTCTAGTTGTGGAGTTTCTACTTGTGGTGTCTCAAGTTGTGGAGTTTAAACTTGTGGAGTTTCAAGTTGTGGAGTCTATATTTGTGGAGTTTCTAGTTGTGGAGTTTCTAGTTGTGGAGTTCCGAGTTGTGGAGTCTCTAGTTGTGGAGTTTCTAGTTGCCGAGTTTTCAGTTGTGGAGTATCTAGTAGTGGAGTTTCCAGTTGTGGAGTCCCTAGTTGTGGAGTTTCTAGTTGCGGATTTTCCAGTTGTGGAAATTCTAATTGTTGAGTTGCAGAGTCTCTAGTTGTTGAGTTTCTAGTTGCAGAGTCTCTAGTTGTGGAGTTTCAAGTTGTGGAGTCTCTAGATGTGGAGTTTCTAGTTGTCGAGTTTCCAGTTGTGGAGTATCTAGTAGTGGAGTTTCGAGTTGTGAAGTTTCTAGCTGCAGAGTTTCTAGTTGCCAAGTCTCTATTTGTGGAGTTTCTAGTTGCGGAGTTTCTAGTTGTGGAGTTCCTGGTTGTGGAGTTTCTAGTTGTGGAGTTTCAAGTTGTGGAGTTTCTAGTTGTGGAGTCTCTAGTTGCGGAGTTTCTAGTTGTGGAGTTTCTAGTTGTGGAGTTTCTCGTTTTGGAGTTTCTAGTTGTGGAGTTTCTAGTTGTAGAGTCTCCTGTTGCGGAGTTTCTAGTTGCGGAGTTTCTAGTTGGGGAGTTTTCAGTTGTGGAGTTTCTAGTTGTGGAGTCTCAAGTTGTGAAGTTTACACTTGTGGAGTTTCAAGTTGGGGAGTCTATAGTTGTGGAGTTTCTAGTTGTATATTTTCTAGTTGTGGAGTATCTAGTTGTGGATTTTCCAGTTGTGGAGTTTATAGTTGTTGAGTTGCGCAGTCTCTAGTTGTTGAGTTTCTAGTTGCAGAGTCTCTAGTTGTGGAGTTTCAAGTTGTGGAGTCTCTAGATGTGGAGTTTCTAGTTGTCGAGTTTCCAGTTGTGGAGTATCTAGTAGTGGAGTTTCGAGTTGTGGAGTTTCTAGTTGTGGAGTTTCAAGTTGTGGAGCCACTAGTCGTAGAGTTTCTAGTTGCCGAGTTTCCAGTTGTGGAGTATCTTGTAGTGGAGTTTCCAGTTGTGGAGTTTCTAGCTGTGGAGTTTCTAGTGGCGGAGTCCATAGTTGTGGAATTTCCAGTTGCGGAGTCTCAAGCTGCGGAGTTTCAAGTTGCGCAGTTTCTAGTTGTGGAGTCTCAAGTTGTGGAGCTTAAAGTTGTGGAGTTTCAAGTTGTGGAGTCTCTAGTTGTGGAGTTTCTAGTTGCAGAGTATCTAGTTGTGGAGTTTCCAGTTGTGGAGTTTCTAGTTGTGGAGTTGCGGAGTTTCTGGTTGTGCAGTTTCTAGTCGTGGAGTTTCTAGTTGTGGAGTTTCGAGTTGTGGAGTCTCTAGTTGTGGAGTTTCTAGTTGTGGAGTTTCCAGTTGTGGAGTATCTAGTTGTTGAGTTTCCCGTTGTGAAGTATCTAGTTGTGGAGTTTCCAGTTGTGGAGTATCTAGTTGTGGAGTTTTAAGTTGTGGAGTTCTTAGTTGCGGAGTTTCTAGTTGCGGAGTTTTTAATAGCGGAGTTTCTAGTTGTGAATTTTCAAGTTGCGGAGTCTCAAGTTGTGGAGTTTCCAGTTGTGGAGTTTTTAGTTGTGGAGTTTCTAGTTGTTGAGTTTCTAGTTGTGAAGTCTCTAGTTTTGCAGTTTCTAGTTGTGGAGTTTCTAGATATGGAATTTCTAGTTGCCGAGTCTGTTTTAATAGAGTTTGAAGTTGTGGAGTTTCTAGTTGTGGGGTTTCTAGTTGTGGAGTCTCTAGTTGCGGAGTTTCTAGTTGCGGAGTTTCTAGTTGTGGAGTTTCTGGTTGTGGAGTTTCTATTTGGGGAGTTTCTAGTTGTGGAGTTTCTAGTTTTCGAGTTTCTAGTTGTGGAGTTTCTAGTTGTAGAGTCTCCTGTTGCGGAGTTTCTAGTTGCGGAGTTTCTAGTTGTGGAGTTTCAAGTTGCGGAGTCTCAAGCTGGGGAGTTTCTAGTTGTGGAGTTTCTAGTTGTGGAGTTTCAAGTTGTGGAGTCTCTAGTTGTGGAGTTTCTAGTTGCGGAGTATCTAGTTGTGGAGTTTCCAGTTGTGGAGTTTCTAGTTGTGGAGTTTCTAGTTGTGGAGTTCCGAGTTGTGGAGTCTCTAGTTGTGGAGTTTCTAGTTGCCGAGTTTTCAGTTGTGGAGTATCTAGTAGTGGAGTTTCCAGTTGTGGAGTCCCTAGTTGTGGAGTTTCTAGTTGCGGATTTTCCAGTTGTGGAAATTCTAATTGTTGAGTTGCAGAGTCTCTAGTTGTTGAGTTTCTAGTTGCAGAGTCTCTAGTTGTGGAGTTTCAAGTTGTGGAGTCTCTAGATGTGGAGTTTCTAGTTGTCGAGTTTCCAGTTGTGGAGTATCTAGTAGTGGAGTTTCGAGTTGTGAAGTTTCTAGCTGCGGAGTCTCAAGTTGTGGAGTTTACACTTGTGGAGTTTCAAGTTGGGGAGTCTATAGTTGTGGAGTTTCTAGTTGTATATTTTCTAGTTGTGGAGTATCTAGTTGTGGATTTTCCAGTTGTGGAGTTTATAGTTGTTGAGTTGCGCAGTCTCTAGTTGTTGAGTTTCTAGTTGCAGAGTCTCTAGTTGTGGAGTTTCAAGTTGTGGAGTCTCTAGATGTGGAGTTTCTAGTTGTCGAGTTTCCAGTTGTGGAGTATCTAGTAGTGGAGTTTCGAGTTGTGAAGTTTCTAGTTGTGGAGTTTCTAGTTGTGGAGTCCCTTGTTGTGGAGTTTCTAGTTGCGGAGTTTCTAGTTGTGGAGTTTCAAGTTGCGGAGTCTCAAGCTGGGGAGTTTCTAGTTGTGGAGTTTCTAGTTGTGGAGTTTCAAGTTGTGGAGTCTCTAGTTGTGGAGTTTCTAGTTGCGGAGTATCTAGTTGTGGAGTTTCCAGTTGTGGAGTTTCTAGTTGTGGAGTTTCTAGTTGTGGAGTTCCGCGTTGTGGAGTCTCTAGTTGTGGAGTTTCTAGTTGCCGAGTTTTCAGTTGTGGAGTATCTAGTAGTGGAGTTTCCAGTTGTGGAGTCCCTAGTTGTGGAGTTTCTAGTTGCGGATTTTCCAGTTGTGGAAATTCTAATTGTTGAGTTGCAGAGTCTCTAGTTGTTGAGTTTCTAGTTGCAGAGTCTCTAGTTGTGGAGTTTCAAGTTGTGGAGTCTCTAGATGTGGAGTTTCTAGTTGTCGAGTTTCCAGTTGTGGAGTATCTAGTAGTGGAGTTTCGAGTTGTGAAGTTTCTAGCTGCGGAGTTTCTAGTTGCGGAGTCTCTGGTTGTGGAGTTTCTAGTTGCGGAATCTCTAGTTGTGGAGTTTCTAGTTGTGGAGTTTCTAGTTGTGGAGTTTCTAGTTGCGGAGTTTCTAGTTGTGGAGTTTCTAGTTGTGGAGTCTCTAGTTGCAGAGTTTCTAGTTGTGGAGTTTCTAGTTGTGGAGTTTCAAGTTGTGGAGTCTCTAGTTGTGGAGTTTCTAGTTGCGGAGTATCTAGTTGTGGAGTTTCCAGTTGTGGAGTTTCTAGTTGTGGAGTTTCTAGTTGTGGAGTTCCGAGTTGTGGAGTCTCTAGTTGTGGAGTTTCTAGTTGTGGAGTTTCCAGTTGTGGAGTATCTAGTTGTGGAGTTTCCATGTGTGAAGTATCTAGTTGTGGAGTTTCCAGTTGTGGAGTATCTAGTTGTGGAGTTTCAAGTTGTGGAGTTTCTAGTTGCGGAGTTTCTAGTTGCGGAGTTTTTAATAGCGGAGTTTATTGTTGTGGAGTTTCAAGTTGCGAAGTCTCAAGTTGTGGAGTTTCCAGTTGTGGAGTTTTTAGTTGTGGAGTTTCTAGTTGTTGAGTTTCTAGTTGTGAAGTCTAGTTTTACAGTTTCTCGTTGTGGAGTTTCTAGATATGAAATTTCTAGTTGCCAAGTCTCTATTTGTGGAGTTTCTAGTTGCGGAGTTTCTAGTTGTGGAGTTCCTGGTTGTGGAGTTTCTAGTTGTGGAGTTTCAAGTTGTGGAGTTTCTAGTTGTGGAGTTCCGAGTTGTGGAGTCTCTAGTTGTGGAGTTTCTAGTTGCCGAGTTTTCAGTTGTGGAGTATCTAGTAGTGGAGTTTCCAATTGTGGAGTCCCTAGTTGTGGAGTTTCTAGTTGCGGATTTTCCAGTTGTGGAAATTCTAATTGTTGAGTTGCAGAGTCTCTAGTTGTTGAGTTTCTAGTTGCAGAGTCTCTAGTTGTGGAGTTTCAAGTTGTGGAGTCTCTAGATGTGGAGTTTCTAGTTGTCGAGTTTCCAGTTGTGGAGTATCTAGTAGTGGAGTTTCGAGTTGTGAAGTTTCTAGCTGCGGAGTCTCAAGTTGTGGAGTTTACACTTGTGGAGTTTCAAGTTGGGGAGTCTATAGTTGTGGAGTTTCTAGTTGTATATTTTCTAGTTGTGGAGTATCTAGTTGTGGATTTTCCAGTTGTGGAGTTTATAGTTGTTGAGTTGCGCAGTCTCTAGTTGTTGAGTTTCTAGTTGCAGAGTCTCTAGTTGTGGAGTTTCAAGTTGTGGAGTCTCTAGATGTGGAGTTTCTAGTTGTCGAGTTTCCAGTTGTGGAGTATCTAGTAGTGGAGTTTCGAGTTGTGAAGTTTCTAGTTGTGGAGTTTCTAGTTGTGGAGTCCCTTGTTGTGGAGTTTCTAGTTGCGGAGTTTCTAGTTGTGGAGTTTCAAGTTGCGGAGTCTCAAGCTGGGGAGTTTCTAGTTGTGGAGTTTCTAGTTGTGGAGTCTCTAGTTGTGGAGTTTCTAGTTGCGGAGTATCTAGTTGTGGAGTTTCCAGTTGTGGAGTTTCTAGTTGTGGAGTTTCTAGTTGTGGAGTTCCGAGTTGTGGAGTCTCTAGTTGTGGAGTTTCTAGTTGCCGAGTTTTCAGTTGTGGAGTATCTAGTAGTGGAGTTTCCAGTTGTGGAGTCCCTAGTTGTGGAGTTTCTAGTTGCGGATTTTCCAGTTGTGGAAATTCTAATTGTTGAGTTGCAGAGTCTCTAGTTGTTGAGTTTCTAGTTGCAGAGTCTCTAGTTGTGGAGTTTCAAGTTGTGGAGTCTCTAGATGTGGAGTTTCTAGTTGTCGAGTTTCCAGTTGTGGAGTATCTAGTAGTGGAGTTTCGAGTTGTGAAGTTTCTAGCTGCGGAGTTTCTAGTTGCGGAGTCTCTGGTTGTGGAGTTTCTAGTTGCGGAATCTCTAGTTGTGGAGTTTCTAGTTGTGGAGTTTCTAGTTGTGGAGTTTCTAGTTGCGGAGTTTCTAGTTGTGGAGTTTCTAGTTGTGGAGTCTCTAGTTGCAGAGTTTCTAGTTGTGGAGTTTCTAGTTGTGGAGTTTCAAGTTGTGGAGTCTCTAGTTGTGGAGTTTCTAGTTGCGGAGTATCTAGTTGTGGAGTTTCCAGTTGTGGAGTTTCTAGTTGTGGAGTTTCTAGTTGTGGAGTTCCGAGTTGTGGAGTCTCTAGTTGTGGAGTTTCTAGTTGTGGAGTTTCCAGTTGTGGAGTATCTAGTTGTGGAGTTTCCATTTGTGAAGTATCTAGTTGTGGAGTTTCCAGTTGTGGAGTATCTAGTTGTGGAGTTTCAAGTTGTGGAGTTTCTAGTTGCGGAGTTTCTAGTTGCGGAGTTTTTAATAGCGGAGTTTATTGTTGTGGAGTTTCAAGTTGCGAAGTCTCAAGTTGTGGAGTTTCCAGTTGTGGAGTTTTTAGTTGTGGAGTTTCTAGTTGTTGAGTTTCTAGTTGTGAAGTCTAGTTTTACAGTTTCTCGTTGTGGAGTTTCTAGATATGAAATTTCTAGTTGCCAAGTCTCTATTTGTGGAGTTTCTAGTTGCGGAGTTTCTAGTTGTGGAGTTCCTGGTTGTGGAGTTTCTAGTTGTGGAGTTTCAAGTTGTGGAGTTTCTAGTTGTGGAGTCTCTAGTTGCGGAGTTTCTAGTTGTGAAGTTTCTAGTTGTGGAGTTTCTAGTTTTGAAGTTTCTAGTTGTGGAGTTTCTAGTGTTAGAGTCTCCTGTTGCGGAGTTTCTAGTTGCGGAGTTTCTAGTTGGGGAGTTTCCAGTTGTGGAGTTTCTAGTTGTGGAGTTTCTACTTGTGGTGTCTCAAGTTGTGGAGTTTAAACTTGTGGAGTTTCAAGTTGTGGAGTCTATATTTGTGGAGTTTCTAGTTGTGGAGTTTCTAGTTGTGGAGTTCCGAGTTGTGGAGTCTCTAGTTGTGGAGTTTCTAGTTGCCGAGTTTTCAGTTGTGGAGTATCTAGTAGTGGAGTTTCCAGTTGTGGAGTCCCTAGTTGTGGAGTTTCTAGTTGCGGATTTTCCAGTTGTGGAAATTCTAATTGTTGAGTTGCAGAGTCTCTAGTTGTTGAGTTTCTAGTTGCAGAGTCTCTAGTTGTGGAGTTTCAAGTTGTGGAGTCTCTAGATGTGGAGTTTCTAGTTGTCGAGTTTCCAGTTGTGGAGTATCTAGTAGTGGAGTTTCGAGTTGTGAAGTTTCTAGCTGCAGAGTTTCTAGTTGCCAAGTCTCTATTTGTGGAGTTTCTAGTTGCGGAGTTTCTAGTTGTGGAGTTCCTGGTTGTGGAGTTTCTAGTTGTGGAGTTTCAAGTTGTGGAGTTTCTAGTTGTGGAGTCTCTAGTTGCGGAGTTTCTAGTTGTGGAGTTTCTAGTTGTGGAGTTTCTCGTTTTGGAGTTTCTAGTTGTGGAGTTTCTAGTTGTAGAGTCTCCTGTTGCGGAGTTTCTAGTTGCGGAGTTTCTAGTTGGGGAGTTTTCAGTTGTGGAGTTTCTAGTTGTGGAGTCTCAAGTTGTGAAGTTTACACTTGTGGAGTTTCAAGTTGGGGAGTCTATAGTTGTGGAGTTTCTAGTTGTATATTTTCTAGTTGTGGAGTATCTAGTTGTGGATTTTCCAGTTGTGGAGTTTATAGTTGTTGAGTTGCGCAGTCTCTAGTTGTTGAGTTTCTAGTTGCAGAGTCTCTAGTTGTGGAGTTTCAAGTTGTGGAGTCTCTAGATGTGGAGTTTCTAGTTGTCGAGTTTGCAGTTGTGGAGTATCTAGTAGTGGAGTTTCGAGTTGTGGAGTTTCTAGTTGTGGAGTTTCAAGTTGTGGAGCCACTAGTCGTAGAGTTTCTAGTTGCCGAGTTTCCAGTTGTGGAGTATCTTGTAGTGGAGTTTCCAGTTGTGGAGTTTCTAGCTGTGGAGTTTCTAGTGGCGGAGTCCATAGTTGTGGAATTTCCAGTTGCGGAGTCTCAAGCTGCGGAGTTTCAAGTTGCGCAGTTTCTAGTTGTGGAGTCTCAAGTTGTGGAGCTTAAAGTTGTGGAGTTTCAAGTTGTGGAGTCTCTAGTTGTGGAGTTTCTAGTTGCAGAGTATCTAGTTGTGGAGTTTCCAGTTGTGGAGTTTCTAGTTGTGGAGTTGCGGAGTTTCTGGTTGTGCAGTTTCTAGTCGTGGAGTTTCTAGTTGTGGAGTTTCGAGTTGTGGAGTCTCTAGTTGTGGAGTTTCTAGTTGTGGAGTTTCCAGTTGTGGAGTATCTAGTTGTTGAGTTTCCCGTTGTGAAGTATCTAGTTGTGGAGTTTCCAGTTGTGGAGTATCTAGTTGTGGAGTTTTAAGTTGTGGAGTTTTTAGTTGCGGAGTTTCTAGTTGCGGAGTTTTTAATAGCGGAGTTTCTAGTTGTGAATTTTCAAGTTGCGGAGTCTCAAGTTGTGGAGTTTCCAGTTGTGGAGTTTTTAGTTGTGGAGTTTCTAGTTGTTGAGTTTCTAGTTGTGAAGTCTCTAGTTTTGCAGTTTCTAGTTGTGGAGTTTCTAGATATGGAATTTCTAGTTGCCGAGTCTGTTTTAATAGAGTTTGAAGTTGTGGAGTTTCTAGTTGTGGGGTTTCTAGTTGTGGAGTCTCTAGTTGCGGAGTTTCTAGTTGCGGAGTTTCTAGTTGTGGAGTTTCTGGTTGTGGAGTTTCTATTTGGGGAGTTTCTAGTTGTGGAGTTTCTAGTTTTCGAGTTTCTAGTTGTGGAGTTTCTAGTTGTAGAGTCTCCTGTTGCGGAGTTTCTAGTTGCGGAGTTTCTAGTTGTGGAGTTTCAAGTTGCGGAGTCTCAAGCTGGGGAGTTTCTAGTTGTGGAGTTTCTAGTTGTGGAGTTTCAAGTTGTGGAGTCTCTAGTTGTGGAGTTTCTAGTTGCGGAGTATCTAGTTGTGGAGTTTCCAGTTGTGGAGTTTCTAGTTGTGGAGTTTCTAGTTGTGGAGTTCCGAGTTGTGGAGTCTCTAGTTGTGGAGTTTCTAGTTGCCGAGTTTTCAGTTGTGGAGTATCTAGTAGTGGAGTTTCCAGTTGTGGAGTCCCTAGTTGTGGAGTTTCTAGTTGCGGATTTTCCAGTTGTGGAAATTCTAATTGTTGAGTTGCAGAGTCTCTAGTTGTTGAGTTTCTAGTTGCAGAGTCTCTAGTTGTGGAGTTTCAAGTTGTGGAGTCTCTAGATGTGGAGTTTCTAGTTGTCGAGTTTCCAGTTGTGGAGTATCTAGTAGTGGAGTTTCGAGTTGTGAAGTTTCTAGCTGCGGAGTCTCAAGTTGTGGAGTTTACACTTGTGGAGTTTCAAGTTGGGAGTCTATAGTTGTGGAGTTTCTAGTTGTATATTTTCTAGTTGTGGAGTATCTAGTTGTGGATTTTCCAGTTGTGGAGTTTATAGTTGTTGAGTTGCGCAGTCTCTAGTTGTTGAGTTTCTAGTTGCAGAGTCTCTAGTTGTGGAGTTTCAAGTTGTGGAGTCTCTAGATGTGGAGTTTCTAGTTGTCGAGTTTCCAGTTGTGGAGTATCTAGTAGTGGAGTTTCGAGTTGTGAAGTTTCTAGTTGTGGAGTTTCTAGTTGTGGAGTCCCTTGTTGTGGAGTTTCTAGTTGCGGAGTTTCTAGTTGTGGAGTTTCAAGTTGCGGAGTCTCAAGCTGGGGAGTTTCTAGTTGTGGAGTTTCTAGTTGTGGAGTTTCAAGTTGTGGAGTCTCTAGTTGTGGAGTTTCTAGTTGCGGAGTATCTAGTTGTGGAGTTTCCAGTTGTGGAGTTTCTAGTTGTGGAGTTTCTAGTTGTGGAGTTCCGAGTTGTGGAGTCTCTAGTTGTGGAGTTTCTAGTTGCCGAGTTTTCAGTTGTGGAGTATCTAGTAGTGGAGTTTCCAGTTGTGGAGTCCCTAGTTGTGGAGTTTCTAGTTGCGGATTTTCCAGTTGTGGAAATTCTAATTGTTGAGTTGCAGAGTCTCTAGTTGTTGAGTTTCTAGTTGCAGAGTCTCTAGTTGTGGAGTTTCAAGTTGTGGAGTCTCTAGATGTGGAGTTTCTAGTTGTCGAGTTTCCAGTTGTGGAGTATCTAGTAGTGGAGTTTCGAGTTGTGAAGTTTCTAGCTGCGGAGTTTCTAGTTGCGGAGTCTCTGGTTGTGGAGTTTCTAGTTGCGGAATCTCTAGTTGTGGAGTTTCTAGTTGTGGAGTTTCTAGTTGTGGAGTTTCTAGTTGCGGAGTTTCTAGTTGTGGAGTTTCTAGTTGTGGAGTCTCTAGTTGCAGAGTTTCTAGTTGTGGAGTTTCTAGTTGTGGAGTTTCAAGTTGTGGAGTCTCTAGTTGTGGAGTTTCTAGTTGCGGAGTATCTAGTTGTGGAGTTTCCAGTTGTGGAGTTTCTAGTTGTGGAGTTTCTAGTTGTGGAGTTCCGAGTTGTGGAGTCTCTAGTTGTGGAGTTTCTAGTTGTGGAGTTTCCAGTTGTGGAGTATCTAGTTGTGGAGTTTCCATTTGTGAAGTATCTAGTTGTGGAGTTTCCAGTTGTGGAGTATCTAGTTGTGGAGTTTCAAGTTGTGGAGTTTCTAGTTGCGGAGTTTCTAGTTGCGGAGTTTTTAATAGCGGAGTTTATTGTTGTGGAGTTTCAAGTTGCGAAGTCTCAAGTTGTGGAGTTTCCAGTTGTGGAGTTTTTAGTTGTGGAGTTTCTAGTTGTTGAGTTTCTAGTTGTGAAGTCTAGTTTTACAGTTTCTCGTTGTGGAGTTTCTAGATATGAAATTTCTAGTTGCCAAGTCTCTATTTGTGGAGTTTCTAGTTGCGGAGTTTCTAGTTGTGGAGTTCCTGGTTGTGGAGTTTCTAGTTGTGGAGTTTCAAGTTGTGGAGTTTCTAGTTGTGGAGTCTCTAGTTGCGGAGTTTCTAGTTGTGAAGTTTCTAGTTGTGGAGTTTCTAGTTTTGAAGTTTCTAGTTGTGGAGTTTCTAGTGTTAGAGTCTCCTGTTGCGGAGTTTCTAGTTGCGGAGTTTCTAGTTGCGGAGTTTCTAGTTGTGAAGTTTCTAGTTGTGGAGTTTCTAGTTTTGAAGTTTCTAGTTGTGGAGTTTCTAGTGTTAGAGTCTCCTGTTGCGGAGTTTCTAGTTGCGGAGTTTCTAGTTGGGGAGTTTCCAGTTGTGGAGTTTCTAGTTGTGGAGTTTCTACTTGTGGTGTCTCAAGTTGTGGAGTTTAAACTTGTGGAGTTTCAAGTTGTGGAGTCTATATTTGTGGAGTTTCTAGTTGTGGAGTTTCTAGTTGTGGAGTTCCGAGTTGTGGAGTCTCTAGTTGTGGAGTTTCTAGTTGCCGAGTTTTCAGTTGTGGAGTATCTAGTAGTGGAGTTTCCAGTTGTGGAGTCCCTAGTTGTGGAGTTTCTAGTTGCGGATTTTCCAGTTGTGGAAATTCTAATTGTTGAGTTGCAGAGTCTCTAGTTGTTGAGTTTCTAGTTGCAGAGTCTCTAGTTGTGGAGTTTCAAGTTGTGGAGTCTCTAGATGTGGAGTTTCTAGTTGTCGAGTTTCCAGTTGTGGAGTATCTAGTAGTGGAGTTTCGAGTTGTGAAGTTTCTAGCTGCAGAGTTTCTAGTTGCCAAGTCTCTATTTGTGGAGTTTCTAGTTGCGGAGTTTCTAGTTGTGGAGTTCCTGGTTGTGGAGTTTCTAGTTGCGGAGTTTCAAGTTGTGGAGTTTCTAGTTGTGGAGTCTCTAGTTGCGGAGTTTCTAGTTGTGGAGTTTCTAGTTGTGGAGTTTCTCGTTTTGGAGTTTCTAGTTGTGGAGTTTCTAGTTGTAGAGTCTCCTGTTGCGGAGTTTCTAGTTGCGGAGTTTCTAGTTGGGGAGTTTTCAGTTGTGGAGTTTCTAGTTGTGGAGTCTCAAGTTGTGAAGTTTACACTTGTGGAGTTTCAAGTTGGGGAGTCTATAGTTGTGGAGTTTCTAGTTGTATATTTTCTAGTTGTGGAGTATCTAGTTGTGGATTTTCCAGTTGTGGAGTTTATAGTTGTTGAGTTGCGCAGTCTCTAGTTGTTGAGTTTCTAGTTGCAGAGTCTCTAGTTTGGAGTTTCAAGTTGTGGAGTCTCTAGATGTGGAGTTTCTAGTTGTCGAGTTTCCAGTTGTGGAGTATCTAGTAGTGGAGTTTCGAGTTGTGGAGTTTCTAGTTGTGGAGTTTCTAGTGGCGGAGTCCATAGTTGTGGAATTTCCAGTTGCGGAGTCTCAAGCTGCGGAGTTTCAAGTTGCGCAGTTTCTAGTTGTGGAGTCTCAAGTTGTGGAGCTTAAAGTTGTGGAGTTTCAAGTTGTGGAGTCTCTAGTTGTGGAGTTTCTAGTTGCAGAGTATCTAGTTGTGGAGTTTCCAGTTGTGGAGTTTCTAGTTGTGGAGTTGCGGAGTTTCTGGTTGTGCAGTTTCTAGTCGTGGAGTTTCTAGTTGTGGAGTTTCGAGTTGTGGAGTCTCTAGTTGTGGAGTTTCTAGTTGTGGAGTTTCCAGTTGTGGAGTATCTAGTTGTTGAGTTTCCCGTTGTGAAGTATCTAGTTGTGGAGTTTCCAGTTGTGGAGTATCTAGTTGTGGAGTTTTAAGTTGTGGAGTTTTTAGTTGCGGAGTTTCTAGTTGCGGAGTTTTTAATAGCGGAGTTTCTAGTTGTGAATTTTCAAGTTGCGGAGTCTCAAGTTGTGGAGTTTCCAGTTGTGGAGTTTTTAGTTGTGGAGTTTCTAGTTGTTGAGTTTCTAGTTGTGAAGTCTCTAGTTTTGCAGTTTCTAGTTGTGGAGTTTCTAGATATGGAATTTCTAGTTGCCGAGTCTGTTTTAATAGAGTTTGAAGTTGTGGAGTTTCTAGTTGTGGGGTTTCTAGTTGTGGAGTCTCTAGTTGCGGAATTTCTAGTTGCGGAGTTTCTAGTTGTGGAGTTTCTGGTTGTGGAGTTTCTATTTGGGGAGTTTCTAGTTGTGGAGTTTCTAGTTTTCGAGTTTCTAGTTGTGGAGTTTCTAGTTGTAGAGTCTCCTGTTGCGGAGTTTCTAGTTGCGGAGTTTCTAGTTGTGGAGTTTCAAGTTGCGGAGTCTCAAGCTGGGGAGTTTCTAGTTGTGGAGTTTCTAGTTGTGGAGTTTCAAGTTGTGGAGTCTCTAGTTGTGGAGTTTCTAGTTGCGGAGTATCTAGTTGTGGAGTTTCCAGTTGTGGAGTTTCTAGTTGTGGAGTTTCTAGTTGTGGAGTTCCGAGTTGTGGAGTCTCTAGTTGTGGAGTTTCTAGTTGCCGAGTTTTCAGTTGTGGAGTATCTAGTAGTGGAGTTTCCAGTTGTGGAGTCCCTAGTTGTGGAGTTTCTAGTTGCGGATTTTCCAGTTGTGGAAATTCTAATTGTTGAGTTGCAGAGTCTCTAGTTGTTGAGTTTCTAGTTGCAGAGTCTCTAGTTGTGGAGTTTCAAGTTGTGGAGTCTCTAGATGTGGAGTTTCTAGTTGTCGAGTTTCCAGTTGTGGAGTATCTAGTAGTGGAGTTTCGAGTTGTGAAGTTTCTAGCTGCGGAGTTTCTAGTTGCGGAGTCTCTGGTTGTGGAGTTTCTAGTTGCGGAATCTCTAGTTGTGGAGTTTCTAGTTGTGGAGTTTCTAGTTGTGGAGTTTCTAGTTGCGGAGTTTCTAGTTGTGGAGTTTCTAGTTGTGGAGTCTCTAGTTGCAGAGTTTCTAGTTGTGGAGTTTCTAGTTGTGGAGTTTCAAGTTGTGGAGTCTCTAGTTGTGGAGTTTCTAGTTGCGGAGTATCTAGTTGTGGAGTTTCCAGTTGTGGAGTTTCTAGTTGTGGAGTTTCTAGTTGTGGAGTTCCGAGTTGTGGAGTCTCTAGTTGTGGAGTTTCTAGTTGTGGAGTTTCCAGTTGTGGAGTATCTAGTTGTGGAGTTTCCATTTGTGAAGTATCTAGTTGTGGAGTTTCCAGTTGTGGAGTATCTAGTTGTGGAGTTTCAAGTTGTGGAGTTTCTAGTTGCGGAGTTTCTAGTTGCGGAGTTTTTAATAGCGGAGTTTATTGTTGTGGAGTTTCAAGTTGCGAAGTCTCAAGTTGTGGAGTTTCCAGTTGTGGAGTTTTTAGTTGTGGAGTTTCTAGTTGTTGAGTTTCTAGTTGTGAAGTCTAGTTTTACAGTTTCTCGTTGTGGAGTTTCTAGATATGAAATTTCTAGTTGCCAAGTCTCTATTTGTGGAGTTTCTAGTTGCGGAGTTTCTAGTTGTGGAGTTCCTGGTTGTGGAGTTTCTAGTTGTGGAGTTTCAAGTTGTGGAGTTTCTAGTTGTGGAGTCTCTAGTTGCGGAGTTTCTAGTTGTGAAGTTTCTAGTTGTGGAGTTTCTAGTTTTGAAGTTTCTAGTTGTGGAGTTTCTAGTGTTAGAGTCTCCTGTTGCGGAGTTTCTAGTTGCGGAGTTTCTAGTTGCGGAGTTTCTAGTTGTGAAGTTTCTAGTTGTGGAGTTTCTAGTTTTGAAGTTTCTAGTTGTGGAGTTTCTAGTGTTAGAGTCTCCTGTTGCGGAGTTTCTAGTTGCGGAGTTTCTAGTTGGGGAGTTTCCAGTTGTGGAGTTTTTAGTTGTGGAGTTTCTACTTGTGGTGTCTCAAGTTGTGGAGTTTAAACTTGTGGAGTTTCAAGTTGTGGAGTCTATATTTGTGGAGTTTCTAGTTGTGGAGTTTCTAGTTGTGGAGTTCCGAGTTGTGGAGTCTCTAGTTGTGGAGTTTCTAGTTGCCGAGTTTTCAGTTGTGGAGTATCTAGTAGTGGAGTTTCCAGTTGTGGAGTCCCTAGTTGTGGAGTTTCTAGTTGCGGATTTTCCAGTTGTGGAAATTCTAATTGTTGAGTTGCAGAGTCTCTAGTTGTTGAGTTTCTAGTTGCAGAGTCTCTAGTTGTGGAGTTTCAAGTTGTGGAGTCTCTAGATGTGGAGTTTCTAGTTGTCGAGTTTCCAGTTGTGGAGTATCTAGTAGTGGAGTTTCGAGTTGTGAAGTTTCTAGCTGCAGAGTTTCTAGTTGCCAAGTCTCTATTTGTGGAGTTTCTAGTTGCGGAGTTTCTAGTTGTGGAGTTCCTGGTTGTGGAGTTTCTAGTTGCGGAGTTTCAAGTTGTGGAGTTTCTAGTTGTGGAGTCTCTAGTTGCGGAGTTTCTAGTTGTGGAGTTTCTAGTTGTGGAGTTTCTCGTTTTGGAGTTTCTAGTTGTGGAGTTTCTAGTTGTAGAGTCTCCTGTTGCGGAGTTTCTAGTTGCGGAGTTTCTAGTTGGGGAGTTTTCAGTTGTGGAGTTTCTAGTTGTGGAGTCTCAAGTTGTGAAGTTTACACTTGTGGAGTTTCAAGTTGGGGAGTCTATAGTTGTGGAGTTTCTAGTTGTATATTTTCTAGTTGTGGAGTATCTAGTTGTGGATTTTCCAGTTGTGGAGTTTATAGTTGTTGAGTTGCGCAGTCTCTAGTTGTTGAGTTTCTAGTTGCAGAGTCTCTAGTTGTGGAGTTTCAAGTTGTGGAGTCTCTAGATGTGGAGTTTCTAGTTGTCGAGTTTCCAGTTGTGGAGTATCTAGTAGTGGAGTTTCGAGTTGTGGAGTTTCTAGTTGTGGAGTTTCTAGTGGCGGAGTCCATAGTTGTGGAATTTCCAGTTGCGGAGTCTCAAGCTGCGGAGTTTCAAAGTTGCGCAGTTTCTAGTTGTGGAGTCTCAAGTTGTGGAGCTTAAAGTTGTGGAGTTTCAAGTTGTGGAGCCTCTAGTTGTGGAGTTTCTAGTTGCAGAGTATCTAGTTGTGGAGTTTCCAGTTGTGGAGTTTCTAGTTGTGGAGTTGCGGAGTTTCTGGTTGTGCAGTTTCTAGTCGTGGAGTTTCTAGTTGTGGAGTTTCGAGTTGTGGAGTCTCTAGTTGTGGAGTTTCTAGTTGTGGAGTTTCCAGTTGTGGAGTATCTAGTTGTTGAGTTTCCCGTTGTGAAGTATCTAGTTGTGGAGTTTCCAGTTGTGGAGTATCTAGTTGTGGAGTTTTAAGTTGTGGAGTTTTTAGTTGCGGAGTTTCTAGTTGCGGAGTTTTTAATAGCGGAGTTTCTAGTTGTGAATTTTCAAGTTGCGGAGTCTCAAGTTGTGGAGTTTCCAGTTGTGGAGTTTTTAGTTGTGGAGTTTCTAGTTGTTGAGTTTCTAGTTGTGAAGTCTCTAGTTTTGCAGTTTCTAGTTGTGGAGTTTCTAGATATGGAATTTCTAGTTGCCGAGTCTGTTTTAATAGAGTTTGAAGTTGTGGAGTTTCTAGTTGTGGGGTTTCTAGTTGTGGAGTCTCTAGTTGCGGAGTTTCTAGTTGCGGAGTTTCTAGTTGTGGAGTTTCTGGTTGTGGAGTTTCTATTTGGGGAGTTTCTAGTTGTGGAGTTTCTAGTTTTCGAGTTTCTAGTTGTGGAGTTTCTAGTTGTAGAGTCTCCTGTTGCGGAGTTTCTAGTTGCGGAGTTTCTAGTTGTGGAGTTTCAAGTTGCGGAGTCTCAAGCTGGGGAGTTTCTAGTTGTGGAGTTTCTAGTTGTGGAGTTTCAAGTTGTGGAGTCTCTAGTTGTGGAGTTTCTAGTTGCGGAGTATCTAGTTGTGGAGTTTCCAGTTGTGGAGTTTCTAGTTGTGGAGTTTCTAGTTGTGGAGTTCCGAGTTGTGGAGTCTCTAGTTGTGGAGTTTCTAGTTGCCGAGTTTTCAGTTGTGGAGTATCTAGTAGTGGAGTTTCCAGTTGTGGAGTCCCTAGTTGTGGAGTTTCTAGTTGCGGATTTTCCAGTTGTGGAAATTCTAATTGTTGAGTTGCAGAGTCTCTAGTTGTTGAGTTTCTAGTTGCAGAGTCTCTAGTTGTGGAGTTTCAAGTTGTGGAGTCTCTAGATGTGGAGTTTCTAGTTGTCGAGTTTCCAGTTGTGGAGTATCTAGTAGTGGAGTTTCGAGTTGTGAAGTTTCTAGCTGCGGAGTCTCAAGTTGTGGAGTTTACACTTGTGGAGTTTCAAGTTGGGGAGTCTATAGTTGTGGAGTTTCTAGTTGTATATTTTCTAGTTGTGGAGTATCTAGTTGTGGATTTTCCAGTTGTGGAGTTTATAGTTGTTGAGTTGCGCAGTCTCTAGTTGTTGAGTTTCTAGTTGCAGAGTCTCTAGTTGTGGAGTTTCAAGTTGTGGAGTCTCTAGATGTGGAGTTTCTAGTTGTCGAGTTTCCAGTTGTGGAGTATCTAGTAGTGGAGTTTCGAGTTGTGAAGTTTCTAGTTGTGGAGTTTCTAGTTGTGGAGTCCCTTGTTGTGGAGTTTCTAGTTGCGGAGTTGCTAGTTGTGGAGTTTCAAGTTGCGGAGTCTCAAGCTGGGGAGTTTCTAGTTGTGGAGTTTCTAGTTGTGGAGTTTCAAGTTGTGGAGTCTCTAGTTGTGGAGTTTCTAGTTGCGGAGTATCTAGTTGTGGAGTTTCCAGTTGTGGAGTTTCTAGTTGTGGAGTTTCTAGTTGTGGAGTTCCGAGTTGTGGAGTCTCTAGTTGTGGAGTTTCTAGTTGCCGAGTTTTCAGTTGTGGAGTATCTAGTAGTGGAGTTTCCAGTTGTGGAGTCCCTAGTTGTAGAGTTTCTAGTTGCGGATTTTCCAGTTGTGGAAATTCTAATTGTTGAGTTGCAGAGTCTCTAGTTGTTGAGTTTCTAGTTGCAGAGTCTCTAGTTGTGGAGTTTCAAGTTGTGGAGTCTCTAGATGTGGAGTTTCTAGTTGTCGAGTTTCCAGTTGTGGAGTATCTAGTAGTGGAGTTTCGAGTTGTGAAGTTTCTAGCTGCGGAGTTTCTAGTTGCGGAGTCTCTGGTTGTGGAGTTTCTAGTTGCGGAATCTCTAGTTGTGGAGTTTCTAGTTGTGGAGTTTCTAGTTGTGGAGTTTCTAGTTGCGGAGTTTCTAGTTGTGGAGTTTCTAGTTGTGGAGTCTCTAGTTGCAGAGTTTCTAGTTGTGGAGTTTCTAGTTGTGGAGTTTCAAGTTGTGGAGTCTCTAGTTGTGGAGTTTCTAGTTGCGGAGTATCTAGTTGTGGAGTTTCCAGTTGTGGAGTTTCTAGTTGTGGAGTTTCTAGTTGTGGAGTTCCGAGTTGTGGAGTCTCTAGTTGTGGAGTTTCTAGTTGTGGAGTTTCCAGTTGTGGAGTATCTAGTTGTGGAGTTTCCATTTGTGAAGTATCTAGTTGTGGAGTTTCCAGTTGTGGAGTATCTAGTTGTGGAGTTTCAAGTTGTGGAGTTTCTAGTTGCGGAGTTTCTAGTTGCGGAGTTTTTAATAGCGGAGTTTATTGTCGTGGAGTTTCAAGTTGCGAAGTCTCAAGTTGTGGAGTTTCCAGTTGTGGAGTTTTTAGTTGTGGAGTTTCTAGTTGTTGAGTTTCTAGTTGTGAAGTCTAGTTTTACAGTTTCTCGTTGTGGAGTTTCTAGATATGAAATTTCTAGTTGCCAAGTCTCTATTTGTGGAGTTTCTAGTTGCGGAGCTTCTAGTTGTGGAGTTCCTGGTTGTGGAGTTTCTAGTTGTGGAGTTTCAAGTTGTGGAGTTTCTAGTTGTGGAGTCTCTAGTTGCGGAGTTTCTAGTTGTGAAGTTTCTAGTTGTGGAGTTTCTAGTTTTGAAGTTTCTAGTTGTGGAGTTTCTAGTGTTAGAGTCTCCTGTTGCGGAGTTTCTAGTTGCGGAGTTTCTAGTTGGGGAGTTTCCAGTTGTGGAGTTTCTAGTTGTGGAGTTTCTACTTGTGGTGTCTCAAGTTGTGGAGTTTAAACTTGTGGAGTTTCAAGTTGTGGAGTCTATAGTTGTGGAGTTTCTAGTTGTGGAGTTTCTAGTTGTGGAGTTCCGAGTTGTGGAGTCTCTAGTTGTGGAGTTTCTAGTTGCCGAGTTTTCAGTTGTGGAGTATCTAGTAGTGGAGTTTCCAGTTGTGGAGTCCCTAGTTGTGGAGTTTCTAGTTGCGGATTTTCCAGTTGTGGAAATTCTAATTGTTGAGTTGCAGAGTCTCTAGTTGTTGAGTTTCTAGTTGGAGAGTCTCTAGTTGTGGAGTTTCCAGTTGTGGAGTTTTTAGTTGTGGAGTTTCTAGTTGTTGAGTTTCTAGTTGTGAAGTCTAGTTTTACAGTTTCTCGTTGTGGAGTTTCTAGATATGAAATTTCTAGTTGCCAAGTCTCTATTTGTGGAGTTTCTAGTTGCGGAGTTTCTAGTTGTGGAGTTCCTGGTTGTGGAGTTTCTAGTTGTGGAGTTTCAAGTTGTGGAGTTTCTAGTTGTGGAGTCTCTAGTTGCGGAGTTTCTAGTTGTGAAGTTTCTAGTTGTGGAGTTTCTAGTTTTGAAGTTTCTAGTTGTGGAGTTTCTAGTGTTAGAGTCTCCTGTTGCGGAGTTTCTAGTTGCGGAGTTTCTAGTTGCGGAGTTTCTAGTTGTGAAGTTTCTAGTTGTGGAGTTTCTAGTTTTGAAGTTTCTAGTTGTGGAGTTTCTAGTGTTAGAGTCTCCTGTTGCGGAGTTTCTAGTTGCGGAGTTTCTAGTTGGGGAGTTTCCAGTTGTGGAGTTTCTAGTTGTGGAGTTTCTACTTGTGGTGTCTCAAGTTGTGGAGTTTAAACTTGTGGAGTTTCAAGTTGTGGAGTCTATATTTGTGGAGTTTCTAGTTGTGGAGTTTCTAGTTGTGGAGTTCCGAGTTGTGGAGTCTCTAGTTGTGGAGTTTCTAGTTGCCGAGTTTTCAGTTGTGGAGTATCTAGTAGTGGAGTTTCCAGTTGTGGAGTCCCTAGTTGTGGAGTTTCTAGTTGCGGATTTTCCAGTTGTGGAAATTCTAATTGTTGAGTTGCAGAGTCTCTAGTTGTTGAGTTTCTAGTTGCAGAGTCTCTAGTTGTGGAGTTTCAAGTTGTGGAGTCTCTAGATGTGGAGTTTCTAGTTGTCGAGTTTCCAGTTGTGGAGTATCTAGTAGTGGAGTTTCGAGTTGTGAAGTTTCTAGCTGCAGAGTTTCTAGTTGCCAAGTCTCTATTTGTGGAGTTTCTAGTTGCGGAGTTTCTAGTTGTGGAGTTCCTGGTTGTGGAGTTTCTAGTTGCGGAGTTTCAAGTTGCGGAGTTTCTAGTTGTGGAGTCTCTAGTTGCGGAGTTTCTAGTTGTGGAGTTTCTAGTTGTGGAGTTTCTCGTTTTGGAGTTTCTAGTTGTGGAGTTTCTAGTTGTAGAGTCTCCTGTTGCGGAGTTTCTAGTTGCGGAGTTTCTAGTTGGGGAGTTTTCAGTTGTGGAGTTTCTAGTTGTGGAGTCTCAAGTTGTGAAGTTTACACTTGTGGAGTTTCAAGTTGGGGAGTCTATAGTTGTGGAGTTTCTAGTTGTATATTTTCTAGTTGTGGAGTATCTAGTTGTGGATTTTCCAGTTGTGGAGTTTATAGTTGTTGAGTTGCGCAGTCTCTAGTTGTTGAGTTTCTAGTTGCAGAGTCTCTAGTTGTGGAGTTTCAAGTTGTGGAGTCTCTAGATGTGGAGTTTCTAGTTGTCGAGTTTCCAGTTGTGGAGTATCTAGTAGTGGAGTTTCGAGTTGTGGAGTTTCTAGTTGTGGAGTTTCTAGTGGCGGAGTCCATAGTTGTGGAATTTCCAGTTGCGGAGTCTCAAGCTGCGGAGTTTCAAGTTGCGCAGTTTCTAGTTGTGGAGTCTCAAGTTGTGGAGCTTAAAGTTGTGGAGTTTCAAGTTGTGGAGTCTCTAGTTGTGGAGTTTCTAGTTGCAGAGTATCTAGTTGTGGAGTTTCCAGTTGTGGAGTTTCTAGTTGTGGAGTTGCGGAGTTTCTGGTTGTGCAGTTTCTAGTCGTGGAGTTTCTAGTTGTGGAGTTTCGAGTTGTGGAGTCTCTAGTTGTGGAGTTTCTAGTTGTGGAGTTTCCAGTTGTGGAGTATCTAGTTGTTGAGTTTCCCGTTGTGAAGTATCTAGTTGTGGAGTTTCCAGTTGTGGAGTATCTAGTTGTGGAGTTTTAAGTTGTGGAGTTTTTAGTTGCGGAGTTTCTAGTTGCGGAGTTTTTAATAGCGGAGTTTCTAGTTGTGAATTTTCAAGTTGCGGAGTCTCAAGTTGTGGAGTTTCCAGTTGTGGAGTTTTTAGTTGTGGAGTTTCTAGTTGTTGAGTTTCTAGTTGTGAAATCTCTAGTTTTGCAGTTTCTAGTTGTGGAGTTTCTAGATATGGAATTTCTAGTTGCCGAGTCTGTTTTAATAGAGTTTGAAGTTGTGGAGTTTCTAGTTGTGGGGTTTCTAGTTGTGGAGTCTCTAGTTGCGGAGTTTCTAGTTGCGGAGTTTCTAGTTGTGGAGTTTCTGGTTGTGGAGTTTCTATTTGGGGAGTTTCTAGTTGTGGAGTTTCTAGTTTTCGAGTTTCTAGTTGTGGAGTTTCTAGTTGTAGAGTCTCCTGTTGCGGAGTTTCTAGTTGCGGAGTTTCTAGTTGTGGAGTTTCAAGTTGCGGAGTCTCAAGCTGGGGAGTTTCTAGTTGTGGAGTTTCTAGTTGTGGAGTTTCAAGTTGTGGAGTCTCTAGTTGTGGAGTTTCTAGTTGCGGAGTATCTAGTTGTGGAGTTTCCAGTTGTGGAGTTTCTAGTTGTGGAGTTTCTAGTTGTGGAGTTCCGAGTTGTGGAGTCTCTAGTTGTGGAGTTTCTAGTTGCCGAGTTTTCAGTTGTGGAGTATCTAGTAGTGGAGTTTCCAGTTGTGGAGTCCCTAGTTGTGGAGTTTCTAGTTGCGGATTTTCCAGTTGTGGAAATTCTAATTGTTGAGTTGCAGAGTCTCTAGTTGTTGAGTTTCTAGTTGCAGAGTCTCTAGTTGTGGAGTTTCAAGTTGTGGAGTCTCTAGATGTGGAGTTTCTAGTTGTCGAGTTTCCAGTTGTGGAGTATCTAGTAGTGGAGTTTCGAGTTGTGAAGTTTCTAGCTGCGGAGTCTCAAGTTGTGGAGTTTACACTTGTGGAGTTTCAAGTTGGGGAGTCTATAGTTGTGGAGTTTCTAGTTGTATATTTTCTAGTTGTGGAGTATCTAGTTGTGGATTTTCCAGTTGTGGAGTTTATAGTTGTTGAGTTGCGCAGTCTCTAGTTGTTGAGTTTCTAGTTGCAGAGTCTCTAGTTGTGGAGTTTCAAGTTGTGGAGTCTCTAGATGTGGAGTTTCTAGTTGTCGAGTTTCCAGTTGTGGAGTATCTAGTAGTGGAGTTTCGAGTTGTGAAGTTTCTAGTTGTGGAGTTTCTAGTTGTGTAGTCCCTTGTTGTGGAGTTTCTAGTTGCGGAGTTTCTAGTTGTGGAGTTTCAAGTTGCGGAGTCAAAAGCTGGGGAGTTTCTAGTTGTGGAGTTTCTAGTTGTGGAGTTTCAAGTTGTGGAGTCTCTAGTTGTGGAGTTTCTAGTTGCGGAGTATCTAGTTGTGGAGTTTCCAGTTGTGGAGTTTCTAGTTGTGGAGTTTCTAGTTGTGGAGTTCCGAGTTGTGGAGTCTCTAGTTGTGGAGTTTCTAGTTGCCGAGTTTTCAGTTGTGGAGTATCTAGTAGTGGAGTTTCCAGTTGTGGAGTCCCTAGTTGTGGAGTTTCTAGTTGCGGATTTTCCAGTTGTGGAAATTCTAATTGTTGAGTTGCAGAGTCTCTAGTTGTTGAGTTTCTAGTTGCAGAGTCTCTAGTTGTGGAGTTTCAAGTTGTGGAGTCTCTAGATGTGGAGTTTCTAGTTGTCGAGTTTCCAGTTGTGGAGTATCTAGTAGTGGAGTTTCGAGTTGTGAAGTTTCTAGCTGCGGAGTTTCTAGTTGCGGAGTCTCTGGTTGTGGAGTTTCTAGTTGCGGAATCTCTAGTTGTGGAGTTTCTAGTTGTGGAGTTTCTAGTTGTGGAGTTTCTAGTTGCGGAGTTTCTAGTTGTGGAGTTTCTAGTTGTGGAGTCTCTAGTTGCAGAGTTTCTAGTTGTGGAGTTTCTAGTTGTGGAGTTTCAAGTTGTGGAGTCTCTAGTTGTGGAGTTTCTAGTTGCGGAGTATCTAGTTGTGGAGTTTCCAGTTGTGGAGTTTCTAGTTGTGGAGTTTCTAGTTGTGGAGTTCCGAGTTGTGGAGTCTCTAGTTGTGGAGTTTCTAGTTGTGGAGTTTCCAGTTGTGGAGTATCTAGTTGTGGAGTTTCCATTTGTGAAGTATCTAGTTGTGGAGTTTCCAGTTGTGGAGTATCTCGTTGTGGAGTTTCAAGTTGTGGAGTTTCTAGTTGCGGAGTTTCTAGTTGCGGAGTTTTTAATAGCGGAGTTTATTGTTGTGGAGTTTCAAGTTGCGAAGTCTCAAGTTGTGGAGTTTCCAGTTGTGGAGTTTTTAGTTGTGGAGTTTCTAGTTGTTGAGTTTCTAGTTGTGAAGTCTAGTTTTACAGTTTCTCGTTGTGGAGTTTCTAGATATGAAATTTCTAGTTGCCAAGTCTCTATTTGTGGAGTTTCTAGTTGCGGAGTTTCTAGTTGTGGAGTTCCTGGTTGTGGAGTTTCTAGTTGTGGAGTTTCAAGTTGTGGAGTTTCTAGTTGTGGAGTCTCTAGTTGCGGAGTTTCTAGTTGTGAAGTTTCTAGTTGTGGAGTTTCTAGTTTTGAAGTTTCTAGTTGTGGAGTTTCTAGTGTTAGAGTCTCCTGTTGCGGAGTTTCTAGTTGCGGAGTTTCTAGTTGGGGAGTTTCCAGTTGTGGAGTTTCTAGTTGTGGAGTTTCTACTTGTGGTGTCTCAAGTTGTGGAGTTTAAACTTGTGGAGTTTCAAGTTGTGGAGTCTATAGTTGTGGAGTTTCTAGTTGTGGAGTTTCTAGTTGTGGAGTTCCGAGTTGTGGAGTCTCTAGTTGTGGAGTTTCTAGTTGCCGAGTTTTCAGTTGTGGAGTATCTAGTAGTGGAGTTTCCAGTTGTGGAGTCCCTAGTTGTGGAGTTTCTAGTTGCGGATTTTCCAGTTGTGGAAATTCTAATTGTTGAGTTGCAGAGTCTCTAGTTGTTGAGTTTCTAGTTGCAGAGTCTCTATTTGTGGAGTTTCAAGTTGTGGAGTCTCTAGATGTGGAGTTTCTAGTTGTCGAGTTTCCAGTTGTGGAGTATCTAGTAGTGGAGTTTCGAGTTGTGAAGTTTCTAGCTGCAGAGTTTCTAGTTGCCAAGTCTCTATTTGTGGAGTTTCTAGTTGCGGAGTTTCTAGTTTTGGAGTTCCTGGTTGTGGAGTTTCTAGTTGTGGAGTTTCAAGTTGTGGAGTTTCTAGTTGTGGAGTCTCTAGTTGCGGAGTTTCTAGTTGTGGAGTTTCTAGTTGTGGAGTTTCTCGTTTTGGAGTTTCTAGTTGTGGAGTTTCTAGTTGTAGAGTCTCCTGTTGCGGAGTTTCTAGTTGCGGAGTTTCTAGTTGGGGAGTTTTCAGTTGTGGAGTTTCTAGTTGTGGAGTCTCAAGTTGTGAAGTTTACACTTGTGGAGTTTCAAAATGGGGAGTCTATAGTTGTGGAGTTTCTAGTTGTATATTTTCTAGTTGTGGAGTATCTAGTTGTGGATTTTCCAGTTGTGGAGTTTATAGTTGTTGAGTTGCGCAGTCTCTAGTTGTTGAGTTTCTAGTTGCAGAGTCTCTAGTTGTGGAGTTTCAAGTTGTGGAGTCTCTAGATGTGGAGTTTCTAGTTGTCGAGTTTCCAGTTGTGGAGTATCTAGTAGTGGAGTTTCGAGTTGTGGAGTTTCTAGTTGTGGAGTTTCAAGTTGTGGAGCCACTAGTCGTAGAGTTTCTAGTTGCCGAGTTTCCAGTTGTGGAGTTTCTAGTTGTGGAGTTTCAAGTTGTGGAGTCTCTAGTTGTGGAGTTTCTAGTTGCGGAGTATCTAGTTGTGGAGTTTCCAGTTGTGGAGTTTCTAGTTGTGGAGTTTCTAGTTGTGGAGTTCCGAGTTGTGGAGTCTCTAGTTGTGGAGTTTCTAGTTGCCGAGTTTTCAGTTGTGGAGTATCTAGTAGTGGAGTTTCCAGTTGTGGAGTCCCTAGTTGTGGAGTTTCTAGTTGCGGATTTTCCAGTTGTGGAAATTCTAATTGTTGAGTTGCAGAGTCTCTAGTTGTTGAGTTTCGAGTTGTGGAGTTTCTAGTTGTGGAGTTTCAAGTTGTGGAGCCACTAGTCGTAGAGTTTCTAGTTGCCGAGTTTCCAGTTGTGGAGTATCTTGTAGTGGAGTTTCCAGTTGTGGAGTTTCTAGCTGTGGAGTTTCTAGTGGCGGAGTCCATAGTTGTGGAATTTCCAGTTGCGGAGTCTCAAGCTGCGGAGTTTCAAGTTGCGCAGTTTCTAGTTGTGGAGTCTCAAGTTGTGGAGCTTAAAGTTGTGGAGTTTCAAGTTGTGGAGTCTCTAGTTGTGGAGTTTCTAGTTGCAGAGTATCTAGTTGTGGAGTTTCCAGTTGTGGAGTTTCTAGTTGTGGAGTTGCGGAGTTTCTGGTTGTGCAGTTTCTAGTCGTGGAGTTTCTAGTTGTGGAGTTTCGAGTTGTGGAGTCTCTAGTTGTGGAGTTTCTAGTTGTGGAGTTTCCAGTTGTGGAGTATCTAGTTGTTGAGTTTCCCGTTGTGAAGTATCTAGTTGTGGAGTTTCCAGTTGTGGAGTATCTAGTTGTGGAGTTTTAAGTTGTGGAGTTTTTAGTTGCGGAGTTTCTAGTTGCGGAGTTTTTAATAGCGGAGTTTCTAGTTGTGAATTTTCAAGTTGCGGAGTCTCAAGTTGTGGAGTTTCCAGTTGTGGAGTTTTTAGTTGTGGAGTTTCTAGTTGTTGAGTTTCTAGTTGTGAAGTCTCTAGTTTTGCAGTTTCTAGTTGTGGAGTTTCTAGATATGGAATTTCTAGTTGCCGAGTCTGTTTTAATAGAGTTTGAAGTTGTGGAGTTTCTAGTTGTGGGGTTTCTAGTTGTGGAGTCTCTAGTTGTGAAGTTTCTAGCTGCGGAGTCTCAAGTTGTGGAGTTTACACTTGTGGAGTTTCAAGTTGGGGAGTCTATAGTTGTGGAGTTTCTTGTTGTATATTTTCTAGTTGTGGAGTATCTAGTTGTGGATTTTCCAGTTGTGGAGTTTATAGTTGTTGAGTTGCGCAGTCTCTAGTTGTTGAGTTTCTAGTTGCAGAGTCTCTAGTTGTGGAGTTTCAAGTTGTGGAGTCTCTAGATGTGGAGTTTCTAGTTGTCGAGTTTCCAGTTGTGGAGTATCTAGTAGTGGAGTTTCGAGTTGTGAAGTTTCTAGTTGTGGAGTTTCTAGTTGTGGAGTCCCTTGTTGTGGAGTTTCTAGTTGCGGAGTTTCTAGTTGTGGAGTTTCAAGTTGCGGAGTCTCAAGCTGGGGAGTTTCTAGTTGTGGAGTTTCTAGTTGTGGAGTTTCAAGTTGTGGAGTCTCTAGTTGTGGAGTTTCTAGTTGCGGAGTATCTAGTTGTGGAGTTTCCAGTTGTGGAGTTTCTAGTTGTGGAGTTTCTAGTTGTGGAGTTCCGAGTTGTGGAGTCTCTAGTTGTGGAGTTTCTAGTTGCCGAGTTTTCAGTTGTGGAGTATCTAGTAGTGGAGTTTCCAGTTGTGGAGTCCCTAGTTGTGGAGTTTCTAGTTGCGGATTTTCCAGTTGTGGAAATTCTAATTGTTGAGTTGCAGAGTCTCTAGTTGTTGAGTTTCTAGTTGCAGAGTCTCTAGTTGTGGAGTTTCAAGTTGTGGAGTCTCTAGATGTGGAGTTTCTAGTTGTCGAGTTTCCAGTTGTGGAGTATCTAGTAGTGGAGTTTCGAGTTGTGAAGTTTCTAGCTGCGGAGTTTCTAGTTGCGGAGTCTCTGGTTGTGGAGTTTCTAGTTGCGGAATCTCTAGTTGTGGAGTTTCTAGTTGTGGAGTTTCTAGTTGTGGAGTTTCTAGTTGCGGAGTTTCTAGTTGTGGAGTTTTGAGTTGTGGAGTCTCTAGTTGTGGAGTTTCTAGTTGTGGAGTTTCCAGTTGTGGAGTATCTAGTTGTGGAGTTTCCATTTGTGAAGTATCTAGTTGCGGAGTTTCCAGTTGTGGAGTATCTAGTTGTGGAGTTTCAAGTTGTGGAGTTTCTAGTTGCGGAGTTTCTAGTTGCGGAGTTTTTAATAGCGGAGTTTATTGTTGTGGAGTTTCAAGTTGCGAAGTCTCAAGTTGTGGAGTTTGCAGTTGTGGAGTTTTTAGTTGTGGAGTTTCTAGTTGTTGAGTTTCTAGTTGTGAAGTCTAGTTATACAGTTTCTCGTTGTGGAGTTTCTAGATATGAAATTTCTAGTTGCCAAGTCTCTATTTGTGGAGTTTCTAGTTGCGGAGTTTCTAGTTGTGGAGTTCCTGGTTGTGGAGTTTCTAGTTGTGGAGTTTCAAGTTGTGGAGTTTCTAGTTGTGGAGTCTCTAGTTGCGGAGTTTCTAGTTGTGAAGTTTCTAGTTGTGGAGTTTCTAGTTTTGAAGTTTCTAGTTGTGGAGTTTCTAGTGTTAGAGTCTCCTGTTGCGGAGTTTCTAGTTGCGGAGTTTCTAGTTGGGGAGTTTCCAGTTGTGGAGTTTCTAGTTGTGGAGTTTCTACTTGTGGTGTCTCAAGTTGTGGAGTTTAAACTTGTGGAGTTTCAAGTTGTGGAGTCTATAGTTGTGGAGTTTCTAGTTGTGGAGTTTCTAGTTGTGGAGTTCCGAGTTGTGGAGTCTCTAGTTGTGGAGTTTCTAGTTGCCGAGTTTTCAGTTGTGGAGTATCTAGTAGTGGAGTTTCCAGTTGTGGAGTCCCTAGTTGTGGAGTTTCTAGTTGCGGATTTTCCAGTTGTGGAAATTAAAATTGTTGAGTTGCAGAGTCTCTAGTTGTTGAGTTTCTAGTTGCAGAGTCTCTAGTTGTGGAGTTTCAAGTTGTGGAGTCTCTAGATGTGGAGTTTCTAGTTGTCGAGTTTCCAGTTGTGGAGTATCTAGTAGTGGAGTTTCGAGTTGTGAAGTTTCTAGCTGCAGAGTTTCTAGTTGCCAAGTCTCTATTTGTGGAGTTTCTAGTTGCGGAGTTTCTAGTTGTGGAGTTCCTGGTTGTGGAGTTTCTAGTTGTGGAGTTTCAAGTTGTGGAGTTTCTAGTTGTGGAGTCTCTAGTTGCGGAGTTTCTAGTTGTGGAGTTTCTAGTTGTGGAGTTTCTCGTTTTGGAGTTTCTAGTTGTGGAGTTTCTAGTTGTAGAGTCTCCTGTTGCGGAGTTTCTAGTTGCGGAGTTTCTAGTTGGGGAGTTTTCAGTTGTGGAGTTTCTAGTTGTGGAGTCTCAAGTTGTGAAGTTTACACTTGTGGAGTTTCAAGTTGGGGAGTCTATAGTTGTGGAGTTTCTAGTTGTATATTTTCTAGTTGTGGAGTATCTAGTTGTGGATTTTCCAGTTGTGGAGTTTATAGTTGTTGAGTTGCGCAGTCTCTAGTTGTTGAGTTTCTAGTTGCAGAGTCTCTAGTTGTGGAGTTTCAAGTTGTGGAGTCTCTAGATGTGGAGTTTCTAGTTGTCGAGTTTCCAGTTGTGGAGTATCTAGTAGTGGAGTTTCGAGTTGTGGAGTTTCTAGTTGTGGAGTTTCAAGTTGTGGAGCCACTAGTCGTAGAGTTTCTAGTTGCCGAGTTTCCAGTTGTGGAGTATCTTGTAGTGGAGTTTCCAGTTGTGGAGTTTCTAGCTGTGGAGTTTCTAGTGGCGGAGTCCATAGTTGTGGAATTTCCAGTTGCGGAGTCTCAAGCTGCGGAGTTTCAAGTTGCGCAGTTTCTAGTTGTGGAGTCTCAAGTTGTGGAGCTTAAAGTTGTGGAGTTTCAAGTTGTGGAGTCTCTAGTTGTGGAGTTTCTAGTTGCAGAGTATCTAGTTGTGGAGTTTCCAGTTGTGGAGTTTCTAGTTGTGGAGTTGCGGAGTTTCTGGTTGTGCAGTTTCTAGTCGTGGAGTTTCTAGTTGTGGAGTTTCGAGTTGTGGAGTCTCTAGTTGTGGAGTTTCTAGTTGTGGAGTTTCCAGTTGTGGAGTATCTAGTTGTTGAGTTTCCCATTGTGGAGTTTCTAGTTGTAGAGTCTCCTGTTGCGGAGTTTCTAGTTGCGGAGTTTCTAGTTGGGGAGTTCCCAGTTGTGGAGTTTCTAGTTGTGCAGTTTCTAGTTGTGGAGTCTCAAGTTGTGGAGTTTAAACTTGTGGAGTTTCAAGTTGTGGAGTCTTTAGTTGTGGAGTTTCTAGTTGTAGATTTTCTAGTTGTGGAGTATCTAGTTGTGGATTTTCCAGTTGTGGAGTTTCTAATTGTTGAGTTGCAGAGTCTCTAGTTGTTGAGTTTCTAGTTGCAGAGTCTCTAGTTGTGGAGTTTCAAGTTGTGGAGTCTCTAGATGTGGAGTTTCTAGTTGTCGAGTTTCCAGTTGTGGAGTATCTAGTAGTGGAGTTTCGAGTTGTGAAGTTTCTAGTTGCGGAGTTTCTAGTTGTGGAGTTTCTAGTTGCGGAGTCTCTAGTTGCAGAGTTTCTAGTTGTGGAGTTTCTAGTTGTGGAGTTTCAAGTTGTGGAGTCTCTAGTTGTGGAGTTTCTAGTTGCGGAGTATCTAGTTGTGGAGTTTCCAGTTGTGGAGTTTCTAGTTGTGGAGTTTCTAGTTGTGGAGTTCTGAGTTGTGGAGTCTCTAGTTGTGGAGTTTCTAGTTGTGGAGTTTCCAGTTGTGGAGTATCTAGTTGTGGAGTTTCCATTTGTGAAGTATCTAGTTGTGGAGTTTCCAGTTGTGGAGTATCTAGTTGTGGAGTTTCAAGTTGTGGAGTTTCTAGTTGCCGAGTTTCTAGTTGCGGAGTTTTTAATAGCGGAGTTCATTGTTGTGGAGTTTCAAGTTGCGAAGTCTCAAGTTGTGGAGTTTCCAGTTGTGGAGTTTTTAGTTGTGGAGTTTCTAGTTGTTAAGTTTCTAGTTGTGAAGTCTAGTTTTACAGTTTCTCGTTGTGGAGTTTCTAGATATGAAATTTCTAGTTGCCAAGTCTCTATTTGTGGAGTTTCTAGTTGCGGAGTTTCTAGTTGTGGAGTTCCTGGTTGTGGAGTTTCTAGTTGTGGAGTTTCAAGTTGTGGAGTTTCTAGTTGTGGAGTCTCTAGTTGCGGAGTTTCTAGTTGTGAAGTTTCTAGTTGTGGAGTTTCTAGTTTTGAAGTTTCTAGTTGTGGAGTTTCTAGTGTTAGAGTCTCCTGTTGCGGAGTTTCTAGTTGCGGAGTTTCTAGTTGGGGAGTTTCCAGTTGTGGAGTTTCTAGTTGTGGAGTTTCTACTTGTGTTGTCTCAAGTTGTGGAGTTTAAACTTGTGGAGTTTCAAGTTGTGGAGTCTATAGTTGTGGAGTTTCTAGTTGTGGAGTTTCTAGTTGTGGAGTTCCGAGTTGTGGAGTCTCTAGTTGTGGAGTTTCTAGTTGCCGAGTTTTCAGTTGTGGAGTATCTAGTAGTGGAGTTTCCAGTTGTGGAGTCCCTAGTTGTGGAGTTTCTAGTTGCGGATTTTCCAGTTGTGGAAATTCTAATTGTTGAGTTGCAGAGTCTCTAGTTGTTGAGTTTCTAGTTGCAGAGTCTCTAGTTGTGGAGTTTCAAGTTGTGGAGTCTCTAGATGTGGAGTTTCTAGTTGTCGAGTTTCCAGTTGTGGAGTATCTAGTAGTGGAGTTTCGAGTTGTGAAGTTTCTAGCTGCAGAGTTTCTAGTTGCCAAGTCTCTATTTGTGGAGTTTCTAGTTGCGGAGTTTCTAGTTGTGGAGTTCCTGGTTGTGGAGTTTCTAGTTGTGGAGTTTCAAGTTGTGGAGTTTCTAGTTGTGGAGTCTCTAGTTGTGGAGTTTCTAGTTGTGGAGTTTCTAGTTGTGGAGTTTCTCGTTTTGGAGTTTCTAGTTGTGGAGTTTCTAGTTGTAGAGTCTCCTGTTGCGGAGTTTCTAGTTGCGGAGTTTCTAGTTGGGGAGTTTTCAGTTGTGGAGTTTCTAGTTGTGGAGTCTCAAGTTGTGAAGTTTACACTTGTGGAGTTTCAAGTTGGGGAGTCTATAGTTGTGGAGTTTCTAGTTGTATATTTTCTAGTTGTGGAGTATCTAGTTGTGGATTTTCCAGTTGTGGAGTTTATAGTTGTTGAGTTGCGCAGTCTCTAGTTGTTGAGTTTCTAGTTGCAGAGTCTCTAGTTGTGGAGTTTCAAGTTGTGGAGTCTCTAGATGTGGAGTTTCTAGTTGTCGAGTTTCCAGTTGTGGAGTATCTAGTAGTGGAGTTTCGAGTTGTGGAGTTTCTAGTTGTGGAGTTTCAAGTTGTGGAGCCACTAGTCGTAGAGTTTCTAGTTGCCGAGTTTCCAGTTGTGGAGTATCTTGTAGTGGAGTTTCCAGTTGTGGAGTTTCTAGCTGTGGAGTTTCTAGTGGCGGAGTCCATAGTTGTGGAATTTCCAGTTGCGGAGTCTCAAGCTGCGGAGTTTCAAGTTGCGCAGTTTCTAGTTGTGGAGTCTCAAGTTGTGGAGCTTAAAGTTGTGGAGTTTCAAGTTGTGGAGTCTCTAGTTGTGGAGTTTCTAGTTGCAGAGTATCTAGTTGTGGAGTTTCCAGTTGTGGAGTTTCTAGTTGTGGAGTTGCGGAGTTTCTGGTTGTGCAGTTTCTAGTCGTGGAGTTTCTAGTTGTGGAGTTTCGAGTTGTGGAGTCTCTAGTTGTGGAGTTTCTAGTTGTGGAGTTTCCAGTTGTGGAGTATCTAGTTGTTGAGTTTCCCGTTGTGAAGTATCTAGTTGTGGAGTTTCCAGTTGTGGAGTATCTAGTTGTGGAGTTTTAAGTTGTGGAGTTTTTAGTTGCGGAGTTTCTAGTTGCAGAGTTTTTAATAGCGGAGTTTCTAGTTGTGAATTTTCAAGTTGCGGAGTCTCAAGTTGTGGAGTTTCCAGTTGTGGAGTTTTTAGTTGTGGAGTTTCTAGTTGTTGAGTTTCTAGTTGTGAAGTCTCTAGTTTTGCAGTTTCTAGTTGTGGAGTTTCTAGATATGGAATTTCTAGTTGCCGAGTCTGTTTTAATAGAGTTTGAAGTTGTGGACTTTCTAGTTGTGGGGTTTCTAGTTGTGGAGTCTCTAGTTGCGGAGTTTCTAGTTGCGGAGTTTCTAGTTGTGGAGTTTCTGGTTGTGGAGTTTCTATTTGGGGAGTTTCTAGTTGTGGAGTTTCTAGTTTTCGAGTTTCTAGTTGTGGAGTTTCTAGTTGTAGAGTCTCCTGTTGCGGAGTTTCTAGTTGCGGAGTTTCTAGTTGGGGAGTTCCCAGTTGTGGAGTTTCTAGTTGTGCAGTTTCTAGTTGTGGAGTCTCAAGTTGTGGAGTTTAAACTTGTGGAGTTTCAAGTTGTGGAGTCTTTAGTTGTGGAGTTTCTAGTTGTAGATTTTCTAGTTGTGGAGTATCTAGTTGTGGATTTTCCAGTTGTGGAGTTTCTAATTGTTGAGTTGCAGAGTCTCTAGTTGTTGAGTTTCTAGTTGCAGAGTCTCTAGTTGTGGAGTTTCAAGTTGTGGAGTCTCTAGATGTGGAGTTTCTAGTTGTCGAGTTTCCAGTTGTGGAGTATCTAGTAGTGGAGTTTCGAGTTGTGAAGTTTCTAGTTGTGGAGTTTCTAGTTGTGGAGTCCCTTGTTGTGGAGTTTCTAGTTGCGGAGTTTCTAGTTGTGGAGTTTCAAGTTGCGGAGTCTCAAGCTGGGGAGTTTCTAGTTGTGGAGTTTCTAGTTGTGGAGTTTCAAGTTGTGGAGTCTCTAGTTGTGGAGTTTCTAGTTGCGGAGTATCTAGTTGTGGAGTTTCCAGTTGTGGAGTTTCTAGTTGTGAAGTTTCTAGTTGTGGAGTTCCGAGTTGTGGAGTCTCTAGTTGTGGAGTTTCTAGTTGCCGAGTTTTCAGTTGTGGAGTATCTAGTAGTGGAGTTTCCAGTTGTGGAGTCCCTAGTTGTGGAGTTTCTAGTTGCGGATTTTCCAGTTGTGGAAATTTTTATTGTTGAGTTGCAGAGTCTCTAGTTGTTGAGTTTCTAGTTGCAGAGTCTCTAGTTGTGGAGTTTCAAGTTGTGGAGTCTCTAGATGTGGAGTTTCTAGTTGTCGAGTTTCCAGTTGTGGAGTATCTAGTAGTGGAGTTTCGAGTTGTGAAGTTTCTAGCTGCGGAGTTTCTAGTTGCGGAGTCTCTGGTTGTGGAGTTTCTAGTTGCGGAATCTCTAGTTGTGGAGTTTCTAGTTGTGGAGTTTCTAGTTGCGGAGTTTCTAGTTGTGGAGTTTCTAGTTGTGGAGTCTCTAGTTGCAGAGTTTCTAGTTGTGGAGTTTCTAGTTGTGGAGTTTCAAGTTGTGGAGTCTCTAGTTGTGGAGTTTCTAGTTGCGGAGTATCTAGTTGTGGAGTTTCCAGTTGTGGAGTTTCTAGTTGTGGAGTTTCTAGTTGTGGAGTTCCGAGTTGTGGAGTCTCTAGTTGTGGAGTTTCTAGTTGTGGAGTTTCCAGTTGTGGAGTATCTAGTTGTGGAGTTTCCATTTGTGAAGTATCTAGTTGTGGAGTTTCCAGTTGTGGAGTATCTAGTTGTGGAGTTTCAAGTTGTGGAGTTTCTAGTTGCGGAGTTTCTAGTTGTGGAGTTTTTAATAGCGGAGTTTATCGTTGTGGAGATTCAAGTTGCGAAGTCTCAAGTTGTGGAGTTTCCAGTTGTGGAGTTTTTAGTTGTGGAGTTTCTAGTTGTTGAGTTTCTAGTTGTGAAGTCTAGTTTTACAGTTTCTCGTTGTGGAGTTTCTAGATATGAAATTTCTAGTTGCCAAGTCTCTATTTGTGGAGTTTCTAGTTGCGGAGTTTCTAGTTGTGGAGTTCCTGGTTGTGGAGTTTCTAGTTGTGGAGTTTCAAGTTGTGGAGTTTCTAGTTGTGGAGTCTCTAGTTGCGGAGTTTCTAGTTGTGAAGTTTCTAGTTGTGGAGTTTCTAGTTTTGAAGTTTCTAGTTGTGGAGTTTCTAGTGTTAGAGTCTCCTGTTGCGAAGTTTCTAGTTGCGGAGTTTCTAGTTGGGGAGTTTCCAGTTGTGGAGTTTCTAGTTGTGGAGTTTCTACTTGTGGTGTCTCAAGTTGTGGAGTTTAAACGTGTGGAGTTTCAAGTTGTGGAGTCTATAGTTGTGGAGTTTCTAGTTGTGGAGTTTCTAGTTGTGGAGTTCCGAGTTGTGGAGTCTCTAGTTGTGGAGTTTCTAGTTGCCGAGTTTTCAGTTGTGGAGTATCTAGTAGTGGAGTTTCCAGTTGTGGAGTCCCTAGTTGTGGAGTTTCTAGTTGCGGATTTTCCAGTTGTGGAAATTCTAATTGTTGAGTTGCAGAGTCTCTAGTTGTTGAGTTTCTAGTTGCAGAGTCTCTAGTTGTGGAGTTTCAAGTTGTGGAGTCTCTAGATGTGGAGTTTCTAGTTGTCGAGTTTCCAGTTGTGGAGTATCTAGTAGTGGAGTTTCGAGCTGTGAAGTTTCTAGCTGCAGAGTTTCTAGTTGCCAAGTCTCTATTTGTGGAGTTTTCAGTTGTGGAGTTTCTAGTTGTGGAGTCTCAAGTTGTGAAGTTTACACTTGTGGAGTTTCAAGTTGGGGAGTCTATAGTTGTGGAGTTTCTAGTTGTATATTTTCTAGTTGTGGAGTCTCTAGTTGTGGATTTTCCAGTTGTGGAGTTTATAGTTGTTGAGTTGCGCAGTCTCTAGTTGTTGAGTTTCTAGTTGCAGAGTCTCTAGTTGTGGAGTTTCAAGTTGTGGAGTCTCTAGATGTGGAGTTTCTAGTTGTCGAGTTTACAGTTGTGGAGTATCTAGTAGTGGAGTTTCGAGTTGTGGAGTTTCTAGTTGTGGAGTTTCAAGTTGTGGAGCCACTAGTCGTAGAGTTTCTAGTTGCCGAGTTTCCAGTTGTGGAGTTTCTAGTTGTGGAGTTTCAAGTTGTGGAGTCTCTAGTTGTGGAGTTTCTAGTTGCGGAGTATCTAGTTGTGGAGTTTCCAGTTGTGGAGTTTCTAGTTGTGGAGTTTCTAGTTGTGGAGTTCCGAGTTGTGGAGTCTCTAGTTGTGGAGTTTCTAGTTGCCGAGTTTTCAGTTGTGGAGTATCTAGTAGTGGAGTTTCCAGTTGTGGAGTCCCTAGTTGTGGAGTTTCTAGTTGCGGATTTTCCAGTTGTGGAAATTCTAATTGTTGAGTTGCAGAGTCTCTAGTTGTTGAGTTTCTAGTTGCAGAGTCTCTAGTTGTGGAGTTTCAAGTTGTGGAGTCTCTAGATGTGGAGTTTCTAGTTGTCGAGTTTCCAGTTGTGGAGTATCTAGTAGTGGAGTTTCGAGTTGTGAAGTTTCTAGCTGCGGAGTCTCAAGTTGTGGAGTTTACACTTGTGGAGTTTCAAGTTGGGGAGTCTATAGTTGTGGAGTTTCTAGTTGTATATTTTCTAGTTGTGGAGTATCTAGTTGTGGATTTTCCAGTTGTGGAGTTTATAGTTGTTGAGTTGCGCAGTCTCTAGTTGTTGAGTTTCTAGTTGCAGAGTCTCTAGTTGTGGAGTTTCAAGTTGTGGAGTCTCTAGATGTGGAGTTTCTAGTTGTCGAGTTTCCAGTTGTGGAGTATCTAGTAGTGGAGTTTCAAGTTGTGAAGTTTCTAGTTGTGGAGTTTCTAGTTGTGGAGTCCCTTGTTGTGGAGTTTCTAGTTGCGGAGTTTCTAGTTGTGGAGTTTCAAGTTGCGGAGTCTCAAGCTGGGGAGTTTCTAGTTGTGGAGTTTCTAGTTGTGGAGTTTCAAGTTGTGGAGTCTCTAGTTGTGGAGTTTCTAGTTGCGGAGTATCTAGTTGTGGAGTTTCCAGTTGTGGAGTTTCTAGTTGTGGAGTTTCTAGTTGTGGAGTTCCGAGTTGTGGAGTCTCTAGTTGTGGAGTTTCTAGTTGCCGAGTTTTCAGTTGTGGAGTATCTAGTAGTGGAGTTTCCAGTTGTGGAGTCCCTAGTTGTGGAGTTTCTAGTTGCGGATTTTCCAGTTGTGGAAATTCTAATTGTTGAGTTGCAGAGTCTCTAGTTGTTGAGTTTCTAGTTGCAGAGTCTCTAGTTGTGGAGTTTCAAGTTGTGGAGTCTCTAGATGTGGAGTTTCTAGTTGTCGAGTTTCTAGTTGTGGAGTATCTAGTAGTGGAGTTTCGAGTTGTGAAGTTTCTAGCTGCGGAGTTTCTAGTTGCGGAGTCTCTGGTTGTGGAGTTTCTAGTTGCGGAATCTCTAGTTGTGGAGTTTCTAGTTGTGGAGTTTCTAGTTGTGGAGTTTCTAGTTGCGGAGTTTCTAGTTGTGGAGTTTCTAGTTGTGGAGTCTCTAGTTGCAGAGTTTCTAGTTGTGGAGTTTCTAGTTGTGGAGTTTCAAGTTGTGGAGTCTCTAGTTGTGGAGTTTCTAGTTGCGGAGTATCTAGTTGTGGAGTTTCCAGTTGTGGAGTTTCTAGTTGTGGAGTTTCTAGTTGTGGAGTTCTGAGTTGTGGAGTCTCTAGTTGTGGAGTTTCTAGTTGTGGAGTTTCCAGTTGTGGAGTATCTAGTTGTGGAGTTTCCATTTAGGAAGTATCTAGTTGTGGAGTTTCCAGTTGTGGAGTATCTAGTTGTGGAGTTTCAAGTTGTGGAGTTTCTAGTTGCGGAGTTTCTAGTTGCGGAGTTTTTAATAGCGGAGTTTATTGTTGTGGAGTTTCAAGTTGCGAAGTCTCAAGTTGTGGAGTTTCCAGTTGTGGAGTTTTTAGTTGTGGAGTTTCTAGTTGTTGAGTTTCTAGTTGTGAAGTCTAGTTTTACAGTTTCTCGTTGTGGAGTTTCTAGATATGAAATTTCTAGTTGCCAAGTCTCTATTTGTGGAGTTTCTAGTTGCGGAGTTTCTAGTTGTGGAGTTCCTGGTTGTGGAGTTTCTAGTTGTGGAGTTTCAAGTTGTGGAGTTTCTAGTTGTGGAGTCTCTAGTTGCGGAGTTTCTAGTTGTGAAGTTTCTAGTTGTGGAGTTTCTAGTTGTGGAGTTCCGAGTTGTGGAGTCTCTAGTTGTGGAGTTTCTAGTTGCCGAGTTTTCAGTTGTGGAGTATCTAGTAGTGGAGTTTCCAGTTGTGGAGTCCCTAGTTGTGGAGTTTCTAGTTGCGGATTTTCCAGTTGTGGAAATTAAAATTGTTGAGTTGCAGAGTCTCTAGTTGTTGAGTTTCTAGTTGCAGAGTCTCTAGTTGTGGAGTTTCAAGTTGTGGAGTCTCTAGATGTGGAGTTTCTAGTTCTCGAGTTTCCAGTTGTGGAGTATCTAGTAGTGGAGTTTCGAGTTGTGAAGTTTCTAGCTGCAGAGTTTCTAGTTGCCAAGTCTCTATTTGTGGAGTTTCTAGTTGCGGAGTTTCTAGTTGTGGAGTTCCTGGTTGTGGAGTTTCTAGTTGTGGAGTTTCAAGTTGTGGAGTTTCTAGTTGTGGAGTCTCTAGTTGCGGAGTTTCTAGTTGTGGAGTTTATAGTTGTGGAGTTTCTCGTTTTGGAGTTTCTAGTTGTGGAGTTTCTAGTTGTAGAGTCTCCTGTTGCGGAGTTTCTAGTTGCGGAGTTTCTAGTTGGGGAGTTTTCAGTTGTGGAGTTTCTAGTTGTGGAGTCTCAAGTTGTGAAGTTTACACTTGTGGAGTTTCAAGTTGGGGAGTCGATAGTTGTGGAGTTTCTAGTTGTATATTTTCTAGTTGTGGAGTATCTAGTTGTGGATTTTCCAGTTGTGGAGTTTATAGTTGTTGAGTTGCGCAGTCTCTAGTTGTTGAGTTTCTAGTTGCAGAGTCTCTAGTTGTGGAGTTTCAAGTTGTGGAGTCTCTAGATGTGGAGTTTCTAGTTGTCGAGTTTCCAGTTGTGGAGTATCTAGTAGTGGAGTTTCGAGTTGTGGAGTTTCTAGTTGTGGAGTTTCAAGTTGTGGAGCCACTAGTCGTAGAGTTTCTAGTTGCCGAGTTTCCAGTTGTGGAGTATCTTGTAGTGGAGTTTCCAGTTGTGGAGTTTCTAGCTGTGGAGTTTCTAGTGGCGGAGTCCATAGTTGTGGAATTTCCAGTTGCGGAGTCTCAAGCTGCGGAGTTTCAAGTTGCGCAGTTTCTAGTTGTGGAGTCTCAAGTTGTGGAGCTTAAAGTTGTGGAGTTTCAAGTTGTGGAGTCTCTAGTTGTGGAGTTTCTAGTTGCAGAGTATCTAGTTGTGGAGTTTCCAGTTGTGGAGTTTCTAGTTGTGGAGTTGCGGAGTTTCTGGTTGTGCAGTTTCTAGTCGTGGAGTTTCTAGTTGTGGAGTTTCGAGTTGTGGAGTCTCTAGTTGTGGAGTTTCTAGTTGTGGAGTTTCCAGTTGTGGAGTATCTAGTTGTTGAGTTTCCCATTGTGAAGTATCTAGTTGTGGAGTTTCCAGTTGTGGAGTATCTAGTTGTGGAGTTTTAAGTTGTGGAGTTTTTAGTTGCGGAGTTTCTAGTTGCGGAGTCTCTAGATGTGGAGTTTCTAGTTGTCGAGTTTCCAGTTGTGGAGTATCTAGTAGTGGAGTTTCGAGTTGTGAAGTTTCTAGTTGTGGAGTTTCTAGTTGTGGAGTCCCTTGTTGTGGAGTTTCTAGTTGCGGAGTTTCTAGTTGTGGAGTTTCAAGTTGCGGAGTCTCAAGCTGGGGAGTTTCTAGTTGTGGAGTTTCTAGTTGTGGAGTTTCAAGTTATGGAGTCTCTAGTTGTGGAGTTTCTAGTTGCGGAGTATCTAGTTGTGGAGTTTCCAGTTGTGGAGTTTCTAGTTGTGGAGTTTCTAGTTGTGGAGTTCCGAGTTGTGGAGTCTCTAGTTGTGGAGTTTCTAGTTGCCGAGTTTTCAGTTGTGGAGTATCTAGTAGTGGAGTTTCCAGTTGTGGAGTCCCTAGTTGTGGAGTTTCTAGTTGCGGATTTTCCAGTTGTGGAAATTCTAATTGTTGAGTTGCAGAGTCTCTAGTTGTTGAGTTTCTAGTTGCAGAGTCTCTAGTTGTGGAGTTTCAAGTTGTGGAGTCTCTAGATGTGGAGTTTCTAGTTGTCGAGTTTCCAGTTGTGGAGTATCTAGTAGTGGAGTTTCGAGTTGTGAAGTTTCTAGCTGCGGAGTTTCTAGTTGCGGAGTCTCTGGTTGTGGAGTTTCTAGTTGCGGAATCTCTAGTTGTGGAGTTTCTAGTTGTGGAGTTTCTAGTTGTGGAGTTTCTAGTTGCGGAGTTTCTAGTTGTGGAGTTTCTAGTTGCGGAGTCTCTAGTTGCAGAGTTTCTAGTTGTGGAGTTTCTAGTTGTGGAGTTTCAAGTTGTGGAGTCTCTAGTTGTGGAGTTTCTAGTTGCGGAGTATCTAGTTGTGGAGTTTCCAGTTGTGGAGTTTCTAGTTGTGGAGTTTCTAGTTGTGGAGTTCTGAGTTGTGGAGTCTCTAGTTGTGGAGTTTCTAGTTGTGGAGTTTCCAGTTGTGGAGTATCTAGTTGTGGAGTTTCCATTTGTGAAGTATCTAGTTGTGGAGTTTCCAGTTGTGGAGTATCTAGTTGTGGAGTTTCAAGTTGTGGAGTTTCTAGTTGCGGAGTTTCTAGTTGCGGAGTTTTTAATAGCGGAGTTTATTGTTGTGGAGTTTCAAGTTGCGAAGTCTCAAGTTGTGGAGTTTCCAGTTGTGGAGTTTTTAGTTGTGGAGTTTCTAGTTGTTGAGTTTCTAGTTGTGAAGTCTAGTTTTACAGTTTCTCGTTGTGGAGTTTCTAGATATGAAATTTCTAGTTGCCAAGTCTCTATTTGTGGAGTTTCTAGTTGCGGAGTTTCTAGTTGTGGAGTTCCTGGTTGTGGAGTTTCTAGTTGTGGAGTTTCAAGTTGTGGAGTTTCTAGTTGTGGAGTCTCTAGTTGCGGAGTTTCTAGTTGTGAAGTTTCTAGTTGTGGAGTTTCTAGTTTTGAAGTTTCTAGTTGTGGAGTTTCTAGTGTTAGAGTCTCCTGTTGCGGAGTTTCTAGTTGCGGAGTTTCTAGTTGGGGAGTTTCCAGTTGTGGAGTTTCTAGTTGTGGAGTTTCTACTTGTGGTGTCTCAAGTTGTGGAGTTTAAACTTGTGGAGTTTCAAGTTGTGGAGTCTATAGTTGTGGAGTTTCTAGTTGTGGAGTTTCTAGTTGTGGAGTTCCGAGTTGTGGAGTCTCTAGTTGTGGAGTTTCTAGTTGCCGAGTTTTCAGTTGTTGAGTATCTAGTAGTGGAGTTTCCAGTTGTGGAGTCCCTAGTTGTGGAGTTTCTAGTTGCGGATTTTCCAGTTGTGGAAATTCTAATTGTTGAGTTGCAGAGTCTCTAGTTGTTGAGTTTCTAGTTGCAGAGTCTCTAGTTGTGGAGTTTCAAGTTGTGGAGTCTCTAGATGTGGAGTTTCTAGTTGTCGAGTTTCCAGTTGTGGAGTATCTAGTAGTGGAGTTTCGAGTTGTGAAGTTTCTAGCTGCAGAGTTTCTAGTTGCCAAGTCTCTATTTGTGGAGTTTCTAGTTGCGGAGTTTCTAGTTGTGGAGTTTCAAGTTGTGGAGTTTCTAGTTGTGGAGTCTCTAGTTGCGGAGTTTCTAGTTGTGGAGTTTCTAGTTGTGGAGTTTCTCGTTTTGGAGTTTCTAGTTGTGGAGTTTCTAGTTGTAGAGTCTCCTGTTGCGGAGTTTCTAGTTGCGGAGTTTCTAGTTGGGGAGTTTTCAGTTGTGGAGTTTCTAGTTGTGGAGTCTCAAGTTGTGAAGTTTACACTTGTGGAGTTTCAAGTTGGGGAGTCTATAGTTGTGGAGTTTCTAGTTGTATATTTTCTAGTTGTGGAGTATCTAGTTGTGGATTTTCCAGTTGTGGAGTTTATAGTTGTTGAGTTGCGCAGTCTCTAGTTGTTGAGTTTCTAGTTGCAGAGTCTCTAGTTGTGGAGTTTCAAGTTGTGGAGTCTCTAGATGTGGAGTTTCTAGTTGTCGAGTTTCCAGTTGTGGAGTATCTAGTAGTGGAGTTTCGAGTTGTGGAGTTTCTAGTTGTGGAGTTTCAAGTTGTGGAGCCACTAGTCGTAGAGTTTCTAGTTGCCGAGTTTCCAGTTGTGGAGTATCTTGTAGTGGAGTTTCCAGTTGTGGAGTTTCTAGCTGTGGAGTTTCTAGTGGCGGAGTCCATAGTTGTGGAATTTCCAGTTACGGAGTCTCAAGCTGCGGAGTTTCAAGTTGCGCAGTTTCTAGTTGTGGAGTCTCAAGTTGTGGAGCTTAAAGTTGTGGAGTCTCTAGTTGTGGAGTTTCTAGTTGCAGAGTATCTAGTTGTGGAGTTTCCAGTTGTGGAGTTTCTAGTTGTGGAGTTGCGGAGTTTCTGGTTGTGCAGTTTCTAGTCGTGGAGTTTCTAGTTGTGGAGTTTCGAGTTGTGGAGTCTCTAGTTGTGGAGTTTCTAGTTGTGGAGTTTCCAGTTGTGGAGTATCTAGTTGTTGAGTTTCCCGTTGTGAAGTATCTAGTTGTGGAGTTTCCAGTTGTGGAGTATCTAGTTGTGGAGTTTTAAGTTGTGGAGTTTTTAGTTGCGGAGTTTCTAGTTGCGGAGTTTTTAATAGCGGAGTTTCTAGTTGTGAATTTTCAAGTTGCGGAGTCTCAAGTTGTGGAGTTTCCAGTTGTGGAGTTTTTAGTTGTGGAGTTTCTAGTTGTTGAGTTTCTAGTTGTGAAGTCTCTAGTTTTGCAGTTTCTAGTTGTGGAGTTTCTAGATATGGAATTTCTAGTTGCCGAGTCTGTTTTAATAGAGTTTGAAGTTGTGGAGTTTCTAGTTGTGGGGTTTCTAGTTGTGGAGTCTCTAGTTGCGGAGTTTCTAGTTGCGGAGTTTCTAGTTGTGGAGTTTCTGGTTGTGGAGTTTCTATTTGGGGAGTTTCTAGTTGTGGAGTTTCTAGTTTTCGAGTTTCTTGTTGTGGAGTTTCTAGTTGTAGAGTCTCCTGTTGCGGAGTTTCTAGTTGCGGAGTTTCTAGTTGGGGAGTTCCCAGTTGTGGAGTTTCTAGTTGTGGAGTTTCTAGTTGTGGAGTCTCAAGTTGTGGAGTTTAAACTTGTGGAGTTTCAAGTTGTGGAGTCTTTAGTTGTGGAGTTTCTAGTTGTGGAGTTTCTAGTTGTAGATTTTCTAGTTGTGGAGTATCTAGTTGTGGATTTTCCAGTTGTGGAGTTTCTAATTGTTGAGTTGCAGAGTCTCTAGTTGTTGAGTTTCTAGTTGCAGAGTCTCTAGTTGTGGAGTTTCAAGTTGTGGAGTCTCTAGATGTGGAGTTTCTAGTTGTCGAGTTTCCAGTTGTGGAGTATCTAGTAGTGGAGTTTCGAGTTGTGAAGTTTCTAGTTGTGGAGTTTCTAGTTGTGGAGTCCCTTGTTGTGGAGTTTCTAGTTGCGGAGTTTCTAGTTGTGGAGTTTCAAGTTGCGGAGTCTCAAGCTGGGGAGTTTCTAGTTGTGGAGTTTCTAGTTGTGGAGTTTCAAGTTGTGGAGTCTCTAGTTGTGGAGTTTCTAGTTGCGGAGTATCTAGTTGTGGAGTTTCCAGTTGTGGAGTTTCTAGTTGTGAAGTTTCTAGTTGTGGAGTTCCGAGTTGTGGAGTCTCTAGTTGTGGAGTTTCTAGTTGCCGAGTTTTCAGTTGTGGAGTATCTAGTAGTGGAGTTTCCAGTTGTGGAGTCCCTAGTTGTGGAGTTTCTAGTTGCGGATTTTCCAGTTGTGGAAATTCTAATTGTTGAGTTGCAGAGTCTCTAGTTGTTGAGTTTCTAGTTGCAGAGTCTCTAGTTGTGGAGTTTCAAGTTGTGGAGTCTCTAGATGTGGAGTTTCTAGTTGTCGAGTTTCCAGTTGTGGAGTATCTAGTAGTGGAGTTTCGAGTTGTGAAGTTTCTAGCTGCGGAGTTTCTAGTTGCGGAGTCTCTGGTTGTGGAGTTTCTAGTGGCGGAATCTCTAGTTGTGGAGTTTCTAGTTGTGGAGTTTCTAGTTGCGGAGTTTCTAGTTGTGGAGTTTCTAGTTGTGGAGTCTCTAGTTGCAGAGTTTCTAGTTGTGGAGTTTCTAGTTGTGGAGTTTCAAGTTGTGGAGTCTCTAGTTGTGGAGTTTCTAGTTGCGGAGTATCTAGTTGTGGAGTTTCCAGTTGTGGAGTTTCTAGTTGTGGAGTTTCTAGTTGTGGAGTTCCGAGTTGTGGAGTCTCTAGTTGTGGAGTTTCTAGTTGTGGAGTTTCCAGTTGTGGAGTATCTAGTTGTGGAGTTTCCATTTGTGAAGTATCTAGTTGTGGAGTTTCCAGTTGTGGAGTATCTAGTTGTGGAGTTTCAAGTTGTGGAGTTTCTAGTTGCGGAGTTTCTAGTTGCGGAGTTTTTAATAGCGGAGTTTATTGTTGTGGAGTTTCAAGTTGCGAAGTCTCAAGTTGTGGAGTTTCCAGTTGTGGAGTTTTTAGTTGTGGAGTTTCTAGTTGTTGAGTTTCTAGTTGTGAAGTCTAGTTTTACAGTTTCTCGTTGTGGAGTTTCTAGATATGAAATTTCTAGTTGCCAAGTCTCTATTTGTGGAGTTTCTAGTTGCGGAGTTTCTAGTTGTGGAGTTCCTGGTTGTGGAGTTTCTAGTTGTGGAGTTTCAAGTTGTAGAGTTTCTAGTTGTGGAGTCTCTAGTTGCGGAGTTTCTAGTTGTGAAGTTTCTAGTTGTGGAGTTTCTAGTTTTGAAGTTTCTAGTTGTGGAGTTTCTAGTGTTAGAGTCTCCTGTTGCGGAGTTTCTAGTTGCGGAGTTTCTAGTTGGGGAGTTTCCAGTTGCGGAGTTTCTAGTTGTGGAGTTTCTACTTGTGGTGTCTCAAGTTGTGGAGTTTAAACTTGTGGAGTTTCAAGTTGTGGAGTCTATAGTTGTGGAGTTTCTAGTTGTGGAGTTTCTAGTTGTGGAGTTCCGTGTTGTGGAGTCTCTAGTTGTGGAGTTTCTAGTTGCCGAGTTTTCAGTTGTGGAGTATCTAGTAGTGGAGTTTCCAGTTGTGGAGTCCCTAGTTGTGGAGTTTCTAGTTGCGGATTTTCCAGTTGTGGAAATTCTAATTGTTGAGTTGCAGAGTCTCTAGTTGTTGAGTTTCTAGTTGCAGAGTCTCTAGTTGTGGAGTTTCAAGTTGTGGAGTCTCTAGATGTGGAGTTTCTAGTTGTCGAGTTTCCAGTTGTGGAGTATCTAGTAGTGGAGTTTCGAGTTGTGAAGTTTCTAGCTGCAGAGTTTCTAGTTGCCAAGTCTCTATTTGTGGAGTTTTCAGTTGTGGAGTTTCTAGTTGTGGAGTCTCAAGTTGTGAAGTTTACACTTGTGGAGTTTCAAGTTGGGGAGTCTATAGTTGTGGAGTTTCTAGTTGTATATTTTCTAGTTGTGGAGTCTCTAGTTGTGGATTTTCCAGTTGTGGAGTTTATAGTTGTTGAGTTGCGCAGTCTCTAGTTGTTGAGTTTCTAGTTGCAGAGTCTCTAGTTGTGGAGTTTCAAGTTGTGGAGTCTCTAGATGTGGAGTTTCTAGTTGTCGAGTTTCCAGTTGTGGAATATCTAGTAGTGGAGTTTCGAGTTGTGGAGTTTCTAGTTGTGGAGTTTCAAGTTGTGGAGCCACTAGTCGTAGAGTTTCTAGTTGCCGAGTTTCCAGTTGTGGAGTTTCTAGTTGTGGAGTTTCAAGTTGTGGAGTCTCTAGTTGTGGAGTTTCTAGTTGCGGAGTATCTAGTTGTGGAGTTTCCAGTTGTGGAGTTTCTAGTTGTGGAGTTTCTAGTTGTGGAGTTCCGAGTTGTGGAGTCTCTAGTTGTGGAGTTTCTAGTTGCCGAGTTTTCAGTTGTGGAGTATCTAGTAGTGGAGTTTCCAGTTGTGGAGTCCCTAGTTGTGGAGTTTCTAGTTGCGGATTTTCCAGTTGTGGAAATTCTAATTGTTGAGTTGCAGAGTCTCTAGTTGTTGAGTTTCTAGTTGCAGAGTCTCTAGTTGTGGAGTTTCAAGTTGTGGAGTCTCTAGATGTGGAGTTTCTAGTTGTCGAGTTTCCAGTTGTGGAGTATCTAGTAGTGGAGTTTCGAGTTGTGAAGTTTCTAGCTGCGGAGTCTCAAGTTGTGGAGTTTACACTTGTGGAGTTTCAAGTTGGGGAGTCTATAGTTGTGGAGTTTCTAGTTGTATATTTTCTAGTTGTGGAGTATCTAGTTGTGGATTTTCCAGTTGTAGAGTTTATAGTTGTTGAGTTGCGCAGTCTCTAGTTGTTGAGTTTCTAGTTGCAGAGTCTCTAGTTGTGGAGTTTCAAGTTGTGGAGTCTCTAGATGTGGAGTTTCTAGTTGTCGAGTTTCCAGTTGTGGAGTATCTAGTAGTGGAGTTTCGAGTTGTGAAGTTTCTAGTTGTGGAGTTTCTAGTTGTGGAGTCCCTTGTTGTGGAGTTTCTAGTTGCGGAGTTTCTAGTTGTGGAGTTTCAAGTTGCGGAGTCTCAAGCTGGGGAGTTTCTAGTTGTGGAGTTTCTAGTTGTGGAGTTTCAAGTTGTGGAGTCTCTAGTTGTGGAGTTTCTAGTTGCGGAGTATCTAGTTGTGGAGTTTCCAGTTGTGGAGTTTCTAGTTGTGGAGTTTCTAGTTGTGGAGTTCCGAGTTGTGGAGTCTCTAGTTGTGGAGTTTCTAGTTGCCGAGTTTTCAGTTGTGGAGTATCTAGTAGTGGAGTTTCCAGTTGTGGAGTCCCTAGTTGTGGAGTTTCTAGTTGCGGATTTTCCAGTTGTGGAAATTCTAATTGTTGAGTTGCAGAGTCTCTAGTTGTTGAGTTTCTAGTTGCAGAGTCTCTAGTTGTGGAGTTTCAAGTTGTGGAGTCTCTAGATGTGGAGTTTCTAGTTGTCGAGTTTCTAGTTGTGGAGTATCTAGTAGTGGAGTTTCGAGTTGTGAAGTTTCTAGCTGCGGAGTTTCTAGTTGCGGAGTCTCTGGTTGTGGAGTTTCTAGTTGCGGAATCTCTAGTTGTGGAGTTTCTAGTTGTGGAGTTTCTAGTTGTGGAGTTTCTAGTTGCGGAGTTTCTAGTTGTGGAGTTTCTAGTTGTGGAGTCTCTAGTTGCAGAGTTTCTAGTTGTGGAGTTTCTAGTTGTGGAGTTTCAAGTTGTGGAGTCTCTAGTTGTGGAGTTTCTAGTTGCGGAGTATCTAGTTGTGGAGTTTCCAGTTGTGGAGTTTCTAGTTGTGGAGTTTCTAGTTGTGGAGTTCTGAGTTGCTGAGTCTCTAGTTGTGGAGTTTCTAGTTGTGGAGTTTCCAGTTGTGGAGTATCTAGTTGTGGAGTTTCCATTTGTGAAGTATCTAGTTGTGGAGTTTCCAGTTGTGGAGTATCTAGTTGTGGAGTTTCAAGTTGTGGAGTTTCTAGTTGCGGAGTTTCTAGTTGCGGAGTTTTTAATAGCGGAGTTTATTGTTGTGGAGTTTCAAGTTGCGAAGTCTCAAGTTGTGGAGTTTCCAGTTGTGGAGTTTTTAGTTGTGGAGTTTCTAGTTGTTGAGTTTCTAGTTGTGAAGTCTAGTTTTACAGTTTCTCGTTGTGGAGTTTCTAGATATGAAATTTCTAGTTGCCAAGTCTCTATTTGTGGAGTTTCTAGTTGCGGAGTTTCTAGTTGTGGAGTTCCTGGTTGTGGAGTTTCTAGTTGTGGAGTTTCAAGTTGTGGAGTTTCTAGTTGTGGAGTCTCTAGTTGCGGAGTTTCTAGTTGTGAAGTTTCTAGTTGTGGAGTTTCTAGTTTTGAAGTTTCTAGTTGTGGAGTTTCTAGTGTTAGAGTCTCCTGTTGCGGAGTTTCTAGTTGCGGAGTTTCTAGTTGGGGAGTTTCCAGTTGTGGAGTTTCTAGTTGTGGAGTTTCTACTTGTGGTGTCTCAAGTTGTGGAGTTTAAACTTGTGGAGTTTCAAGTTGTGGAGTCTATAGTTGTGGAGTTTCTAGTTGTGGAGTTTCTAGTTGTGGAGTTCCGAGTTGTGGAGTCTCTAGTTGTGGAGTTTCTAGTTGCCGAGTTTTCAGTTGTGGAGTATCTAGTAGTGGAGTTTCCAGTTGTGGAGTCCCTAGTTGTGGAGTTTCTAGTTGCGGATTTTCCAGTTGTGGAAATTCTAATTGTTGAGTTGCAGAGTCTCTAGTTGTTGAGTTTCTAGTTGCAGAGTCTCTAGTTGTGGAGTTTCAAGTTGTGGAGTCTCTAGATGTGGAGTTTCTAGTTGTCGAGTTTCCAGTTGTGGAGTATCTAGTAGTGGAGTTTCGAGTTGTGAAGTTTCTAGCTGCAGAGTTTCTAGTTGCCAAGTCTCTATTTGTGGAGTTTCTAGTTGCGGAGTTTCTAGTTGTGGAGTTCCTGGTTGTGGAGTTTCTAGTTGTGGAGTTTCAAGTTGTGGAGTTTCTAGTTGTGGAGTCTCTAGTTGCGGAGTTTCTAGTTGTGGAGTTTCTAGTTGTGGAGTTTCTCGTTTTGGAGTTTCTAGTTGTGGAGTTTCTAGTTGTAGAGTCTCCTGTTGCGGAGTTTCTAGTTGCGGAGTTTCTAGTTGGGGAGTTTTCAGTTGTGGAGTTTCTAGTTGTGGAGTCTCAAGTTGTGAAGTTTACACTTGTGGAGTTTCAAGTTGGGGAGTCTATAGTTGTGGAGTTTCTAGTTGTATATTTTCTAGTTGTGGAGTATCTAGTTGTGGATTTTCCAGTTGTGGAGTTTATAGTTGTTGAGTTGCGCAGTCTCTAGTTGTTGAGTTTCTAGTTGCAGAGTCTCTAGTTGTGGAGTTTCAAGTTGTGGAGTCTCTAGATGTGGAGTTTCTAGTTGTCGAGTTTCCAGTTGTGGAGTATCTAGTAGTGGAGTTTCGAGTTGTGGAGTTTCTAGTTGTGGAGTTTCAAGTTGTGGAGCCACTAGTCGTAGAGTTTCTAGTTGCCGAGTTTCCAGTTGTGGAGTATCTTGTAGTGGAGTTTCCAGTTGTGGAGTTTCTAGCTGTGGAGTTTCTAGTGGCGGAGTCCATAGTTGTGGAATTTCCAGTTGCGGAGTCTCAAGCTGCGGAGTTTCAAGTTGCGCAGTTTCTAGTTGTGGAGTCTCAAGTTGTGGAGCTTAAAGTTGTGGAGTTTCAAGTTGTGGAGTCTCTAGTTGTGGAGTTTCTAGTTGCAGAGTATCTAGTTGTGGAGTTTCCAGTTGTGGAGTTTCTAGTTGTGGAGTTGCGGAGTTTCTGGTTGTGCAGTTTCTAGTCGTGGAGTTTCTAGTTGTGGAGTTTCGAGTTGTGGAGTCTCTAGTTGTGGAGTTTCTAGTTGTGGAGTTTCCAGTTGTGGAGTATCTAGTTGTTGAGTTTCCCGTTGTGAAGTATCTAGTTGTGGAGTTTCCACTTGTGGAGTATCTAGTTGTGGAGTTTTAAGTTGTGGAGTTTTTAGTTGCGGAGTTTCTAGTTGCGGAGTTTTTAATAGCGGAGTTTCTAGTTGTGAATTTTCAAGTTGCGGAGTCTCAAGTTGTGGAGTTTCCAGTTGTGGAGTTTTTAGTTGTGGAGTTTCTAGTTGTTGAGTTTCTAGTTGTGAAGTCTCTAGTTTTGCAGTTTCTAGTTGTGGAGTTTCTAGATATGGAATTTCTAGTTGCCGAGTCTGTTTTAATAGAGTTTGAAGTTGTGGAGTTTCTAGTTGTGGGGTTTCTAGTTGTGGAGTCTCTAGTTGCGGAGTTTCTAGTTGCGGAGTTTCTAGTTGTGGAGTTTCTGGTTGTGGAGTTTCTATTTGGGGAGTTTCTAGTTGTGGAGTTTCTAGTTTTCGAGTTTCTAGTTGTGGAGTTTCTAGTTGTAGAGTCTCCTGTTGCGGAGTTTCTAGTTGCGGAGTTTCTAGTTGGGGAGTTCCCAGTTGTGGAGTTTCTAGTTGTGGAGTTTCTAGTTGTGGAGTCTCAAGTTGTGGAGTTTAAACTTGTGGAGTTTCAAGTTGTGGAGTCTTTAGTTGTGGAGTTTCTAGTTGTAGATTTTCTAGTTGTGGAGTATCTAGTTGTGGATTTTCCAGTTGTGGAGTTTCTAATTGTTGAGTTGCAGAGTCTCTAGTTGTTGAGTTTCTAGTTGCAGAGTCTCTAGTTGTGGAGTTTCAAGTTGTGGAGTCTCTAGATGTGGAGTTTCTAGTTGTCGAGTTTCCAGTTGTGGAGTATCTAGTAGTGGAGTTTCGAGTTGTGAAGTTTCTAGTTGTGGAGTTTCTAGTTGTGGAGTCCCTTGTTGTGGAGTTTCTAGTTGCGGAGTTTCTAGTTGTGGAGTTTCAAGTTGCGGAGTCTCAAGCTGGGGAGTTTCTAGTTGTGGAGTTTCTAGTTGTGGAGTTTCAAGTTGTGGAGTCTCTAGTTGTGGAGTTTCTAGTTGCGGAGTATCTAGTTGTGGAGTTTCCAGTTGTGGAGTTTCTAGTTGTGAAGTTTCTAGTTGTGGAGTTCCGAGTTGTGGAGTCGCTAGTTGTGGAGTTTCTAGTTGCCGAGTTTTCAGTTGTGGAGTATCTAGTAGTGGAGTTTCCAGTTGTGGAGTCCCTAGTTGTGGAGTTTCTAGTTGCGGATTTTCCAGTTGTGGAAATTCTAATTGTTGAGTTGCAGAGTCTCTAGTTGTTGAGTTTCTAGTTGCAGAGTCTCTAGTTGTGGAGTTTCAAGTTGTGGAGTCTCTAGATGTGGAGTTTCTAGTTGTCGAGTTTCCAGTTGTGGAGTATCTAGTAGTGGAGTTTCGAGTTGTGAAGTTTCTAGCTGCGGAGTTTCTAGTTGCGGAGTCTCTGGTTGTGGAGTTTCTAGTTGCGGAATCTCTAGTTGTGGAGTTTCTAGTTGTGGAGTTTCTAGTTGCGGAGTTTCTAGTTGTGGAGTTTCTAGTTGTGGAGTCTCTAGTTGCAGAGTTTCTAGTTGTGGAGTTTCTAGTTGTGGAGTTTCAAGTTGTGGAGTCTCTAGTTGTGGAGTTTCTAGTTGCGGAGTATCTAGTTGTGGAGTTTCCAGTTGTGGAGTTTCTAGTTGTGAAGTCTAGTTTTACAGTTTCTCGTTGTGGAGTTTCTAGATGTGAAATTTCTAGTTGCCAAGTCTCTATTTCTGGAGTTTCTAGTTGCGGAGTTTCTAGTTGTGGAGTTCCTGGTTGTGAAGTTTCTAGTTGTGGAGTTTCAAGTTGTGGAGTTTCTAGTTGTGGAGTCTCTAGTTGCGGAGTTTCTAGTTGTGAAGTTTCTAGTTGTGGAGTTTCTAGTTTTGAAGTTTCTAGTTGTGGAGTTTCTAGTGTTAGAGTCTCCTGTTGCGGAGTTTCTAGTTGCGGAGTTTCTAGTTGGGGAGTTTCCAGTTGTGGAGTTTCTAGTTGTGGAGTTTCTACTTGTGGTGTCTCAAGTTGTGGAGTTTAAACTTGTGGAGTTTCAAGTTGTGGAGTCTATAGTTGTGGAGTTTCTAGTTGTGGAGTTTCTAGTTGTGGAGTTCCGAGTTGTGGAGTCTCTAGTTGTGGAGTTTCTAGTTGCCGAGTTTTCAGTTGTGGAGTATCTAGTAGTGGAGTTTCCAGTTGTGGAGTCCCTAGTTGTGGAGTTTCTAGTTGCGGATTTTCCAGTTGTGGAAATTCTAATTGTTGAGTTGCAGAGTCTCTAGTTGTTGAGTTTCTAGTTGCAGAGTCTCTAGTTGTGGAGTTTCAAGTTGTGGAGTCTCTAGATGTGGAGTTTCTAGTTGTCGAGTTTCCAGTTGTGGAGTATCTAGTAGTGGAGTTTCGAGTTGTGAAGTTTCTAGCTGCAGAGTTTCTAGTTGCCAAGTCTCTATTTGTGGAGTTTCTAGTTGCGGAGTTTCTAGTTGTGGAGTTCCTGGTTGTGGAGTTTCTAGTTGTGGAGTTTCAAGTTGTGGAGTTTCTAGTTGTGGAGTCTCTAGTTGCGGAGTTTCTAGTTGTGGAGTTTCTAGTTGTGGAGTTTCTCGTTTTGGAGTTTCTAGTTGTGGAGTTTCTAGTTGTAGAGTCTCGTGTTGCGGAGTTTCTAGTTGCGGAGTTTCTAGTTGGGGAGTTTTCAGTTGTGGAGTTTCTAGTTGTGGAGTCTCAAGTTGTGAAGTTTACACTTGTGGAGTTTCAAGTTGGGGAGTCTATAGTTGTGGAGTTTCTAGTTGTATATTTTCTAGTTGTGGAGTATCTAGTTGTGGATTTTCCAGTTGTGGAGTTTATAGTTGTTGAGTTGCGCAGTCTCTAGTTGTTGAGTTTCTAGTTGCAGAGTCTCTAGTTGTGGAGTTTCAAGTTGTGGAGTCTCTAGATGTGGAGTTTCTAGTTGTCGAGTTTCCAGTTGTGGAGTATCTAGTAGTGGAGTTTCGAGTTGTGGAGTTTCTAGTTGTGGAGTTTCAAGTTGTGGAGCCACTAGTCGTAGAGTTTCTAGTTGCCGAGTTTCCAGTTGTGGAGTATCTTGTAGTGGAGTTTCCAGTTGTGGAGTTTCTAGCTGCGGAGTTTCAAGTTGCGCAGTTTCTAGTTGTGGAGTCTCAAGTTGTGGAGCTTAAAGTTGTGGAGTTTCAAGTTGTGGAGTCTCTAGTTGTGGAGTTTCTAGTTGCAGAGTATCTAGTTGTGGAGTTTCCAGTTGTGGAGTTTCTAGTTGTGGAGTTGCGGAGTTTCTGGTTGTGCAGTTTCTAGTCGTGGAGTTTCTAGTTGTGGAGTTTCGAGTTGTGGAGTCTCTAGTTGTGGAGTTTCTAGTTGTGGAGTTTCCAGTTGTGGAGTATCTAGTTGTTGAGTTTCCCGTTGTGAAGGATCTAGTTGTGGAGTTTCCAGTTGTGGAGTATCTAGTTGTGGAGTTTTAAGTTGTGGAGTTTTTAGTTGCGGAGTTTCTAGTTGCGGAGTTTTTAATAGCGGAGTTTCTAGTTGTGAATTTTCAAGTTGCGGAGTCTCAAGTTGTGGAGTTTCCAGTTGTGGAGTTTTTAGTTGTGGAGTTTCTAGTTGTTGAGTTTCTAGTTGTGAAGTCTCTAGTTTTGCAGTTTCTAGTTGTGGAGTTTCTAGATATGGAATTTCTAGTTGCCGAGTCTGTTTTAATAGAGTTTGAAGTTGTGGAGTTTCTAGTTGTGGGCTTTCTAGTTGTGGAGTCTCTAGTTGCGGAGTTTCTAGTTGCGGAGTTTCTAGTTGTGGAGTTTCTGGTTGTGGAGTTTCTATTTGAGGAGTTTCAAGTTGTGAAGTTTCTAGTTGTGGAGTCTCTAGTTGCGGAGTTTCTAGTTGTGAAGTTTCTAGTTGTGGAGTTTCTAGTTTTCGAGTTTCTAGTTGTGGAGTTTAAACTTGTGGAGTTTCAAGTTGTGGAGTCTATAGTTGTGGAGTTTCTAGTTTTAGATTTTCTAGTTGTGGAGTATCTAGTTGTGGATTTTCCAGTTGTGGAGTTTCTAATTGTTGAGTTGCAGAGTCTCTAGTTGTTGAGTTTCTAGTTGCAGAGTCTCTAGTTGTGGAGTTTCAAGTTGTGGAGTCTCTAGATGTGGAGTTTCTAGTTGTCGAGTTTCCAGTTGTGGAGTATCTAGTAGTGGAGTTTCGAGTTGTGAAGTTTCTAGTTGTGGAGTTTCTAGTTGTGGAGTCCCTTGTTGTGGAGTTTCTAGTTGCGGAGTTTCTAGTTGTGGAGTTTCAAGTTGCGGAGTCTCAAGCTGGGGAGTTTCTAGTTGTGGAGTTTCTAGTTGTGGAGTTTCAAGTTGTGGAGTCTCTAGTTGTGGAGTTTCTAGTTGCGGAGTATCTAGTTGTGGAGTTTCCAGTTGTGGAGTTTCTAGTTGTGGAGTTTCTAGTTGTGGAGTTCCGAGTTGTGGAGTCTCTAGTTGTGGAGTTTCTAGTTGCCGAGTTTTCAGTTGTGGAGTATCTAGTAGTGGAGTTTCCAGTTGTGGAGTCCCTAGTTGTGGAGTTTCTAGTTGCGGATTTTCCAGTTGTGGAAATTCTAATTGTTGAGTTGCAGAGTCTCTAGATGTGGAGTTTCTAGTTGTCGAGTTTCCAGTTGTGGAGTATCTAGTAGTGGAGTTTCGAGTTGTGAAGTTTCTAGCTGCGGAGTTTCTAGTTGCGGAGTCTCTGGTTGTGGAGTTTCTAGTTGCGGAATCTCTAGTTGTGGAGTTTCTAGTTGTGGAGTTTCTAGTTGTGGAGTTTCTAGTTGCGGAGTTTCTAGTTGTGGAGTTTCTAGTTGTGGAGTCTCTAGTTGCAGAGTTTCTAGTTGTGGAGTTTCTAGTTGTGGAGTTTCAAGTTGTGGAGTCTCTAGTTGTGGAGTTTCTAGTTGCGGAGTATCTAGTTGTGGAGTTTCCAGTTGTGGAGTTTCTAGTTGTGGAGTTTCTAGTTGTGGAGTTCCGAGTTGTGGAGTCTCTAGTTGTGGAGTTTCTAGTTGTGGAGTTTCCAGTTGTGGAGTATCTAGTTGTGGAGTTTCCATTTGTGAAGTATCTAGTTGTGGAGTTTCCAGTTGTGGAGTATCTAGTTGTGGAGTTTCAAGTTGTGGAGTTTCTAGTTGCGGAGTTTATAGTTGCGGAGTTTTTAATAGCGGAGTTTATTGTTGTGGAGTTTCAAGTTGCGAAGTCTCAAGTTGTGGAGTTTCCAGTTGTGGAGTTTTTAGTTGTGGAGTTTCTAGTTGTTGAGTTTCTAGTTGTGAAGTCTAGTTTTACAGTTTCTCGTTGTGGAGTTTCTAGATATGAAATTTCTAGTTGCCAAGTCTCTATTTGTGGAGTTTCTAGTTGCGGAGTTTCTAGTTGTGGAGTTCCTGGTTGTGGAGTTTCTAGTTGTGGAGTTTCAAGTTGTGGAGTTTCTAGTTGTGGAGTCTCTAGTTGCGGAGTTTCTAGTTGTGAAGTTTCTAGTTGTGGAGTTTCTAGCTTTGAAGTTTCTAGTTGTGGAGTTTCTAGTGTTAGAGTCTCCTGTTGCGGAGTTTCTAGTTGCGGAATTTCTAGTTGGGGAGTTTCCAGTTGTGGAGTTTCTAGTTGTGGAGTTTCTACTTGTGGTGTCTCAAGTTGTGGAGTTTAAACTTGTGGAGTTTCAAGTTGTGGAGTCTATAGTTGTGGAGTTTCTAGTTGTAGATTTTCTAGTTGTGGAGTATCTAGTTGTGGATTTTCCAGTTGTGGAGTTTCTAGTTGTTCAGTTGTGGAGTACCTAGTTGTTGAGTTTCTAGTTGCAGAGTCTCTAGTTGTGGAGTTTCAAATTGTGGAGTCTCTAGATGTGGAGTTTCTAGTTGTCGAGTTTCCAGTTGTGGAGTATCTAGTAGTGGAGTTTCGAGTTGTGGAGTTTCTAGTTGTGGAGTTTCTAGTTGTGGAGTCCCTAGTTGCGGAGTTTCTAGTTGCGAAGTTTCAAGTTGTGGAGTTTCAAGTTGCGGAGTCTCAAGCTGTGGAGTTTCTAGTTGTGGAGTTTCCAGTTGTGGAGTTTCAAGTTGTGGAGTTTCTAGTTGCAGAGTCTCTAGTTGTGGAGTTTCAAGTTGTGGAGTCTCTAGTTGTGGAGTTTCTAGTTGCCGAGTTTCCAGTTGTGGAGTATCTAGTAGTGGAGTTTCCAGTTGTGGAGTTTCTAGTTGTGGAGTTTCTAGTTGCGGAGTCCCTAGTTGTGGAGTTTCTAGTTGCGGAGTCTCAAGCTGCGGAGTTTCAAGTTGTGGAGTTTCTAGTTGTGGAGTCTCAAGTTGTGGAGTTTCAAGTTGTGGAGTTTCAAGTTGTGGAGTCTCTAGTTGTGGAGTTTCTAGTTGCAGAGTATCTAGTTGTGGAGTTTCCAGTTGTGGAGTTTCTAGTTGTGAAGCTGTGGAGTCTCTGGTTGTGAAGTTTTTAGTTGTGGAGTTTCTAGTTGTGGAGTGTCGAGTTGTGGAGTCTCTAGTTGTGGAGTTTCCAGTTGTGGAGTATCTAGTTGTGGAGTTTCCAGTTGTGAAGTATCTAGTTGTGGAGTTTCCAGTTGTGGAGTATCTAGTTGTGGAGTTTTAAGTTGTGAAGTTTCTAGTTGCGGAGTTTCTAGTTGCGGAGTTTTTAATAGCGGAGTTTCTAGATGTGAAGTTTCAAGTTGCGGAGTCTCAAGTTGTGGAGTTTCCAGTTGTGGAGTTTTTAGTTGTGGAGTTTCTAGTTGTTGAGTTTCTAGTTGTGAAGTCTCTAGTTTTGCAGTTACTAGTTGTGGAGTTTCTAGATATGGAATTTCTAATTGCCGAGTCTGTATTTGTGGAGTTTGTAGTTGTGGAGTTTCTAGTTGTGGAGTTTCTAGTTGTGGAGTCTCTAGTTGCGGAGTTTCTAGTTGCGGAGTTTCTAGTTGTGGAGTTTCTGGTTGTGGAGTTTCTAGTTGAGGAGTTTCAAGTTGTGGAGTTTCTAGTTGTGGAGTCTCAAGTTGTGGACTTTAAACTTGTGGAGTTTCTAGTTGTGGAGTTTCTCGTTTTGGAGTTTCTAGTTGTGGAGTTTCTAGTTGTAGAGTCTCCTGTTGCGGAGTTTCTAGTTGTGAAGTTTCTGGTTGTGGAGTTTCTAGTTGAGGAGTTTCAAGTTGAAGAGTTTTTAGTTGAGGAGTGTCTAGTTGTGGAGTTTCCAGTTGTGGAGTTTCGAGTTGTGGAGTTTCTAGTTTTGGAGTTTGTAGTCGTGGAGTTTCTAGTTGTAGAGTCTCCTGTGTCGGAGTTTCTAGTTGCGGAGTTTCTAGTTGGGGAGTTTCCAGTTGGGGAGTTTCTAGTTGTGGAGTTTCTATTTGCGGAGTCTCTAGTTGTGTAGTTTCTAGCTGCGGAGTTTCTAGTTGCGGAGTTTCTATTTGTGGAGTTTCTAGCTGCGGAGTTTCTAGTTGCGGAGTCTCTGGTTGTGGAGTTTCTAGTTGCGGAATCTCTAGTTGTGGAGTTTCTAGTTGTGGAGTTTCTAGTTGTGGAGTTTCTAGTTGTGGAGTTTCTAGTTGCGGAGTTTCTAGTTGTGGAGTTTCTAGTTGTGGAGTCTCTAGTTGCAGAGTTTCTAGTTGTGGAGTTTCTAGTTGTGGAGTTTCAAGTTGTGGAGTCTCTAGTTGTGGAGTTTCTAGTTGCGGAGTATCTAGTTGTGGAGTTTCCAGTTGTGGAGTTTCTAGTTGTGGAGTTTCTAGTTGTGGAGTTTCGAGTTGTGGAGTCTCTAGTTGTGGAGTTTCTAGTTGTGGAGTTTCCAGTTGTGGAGTATCTAGTTGTGGAGTTTCCATTTGTGAAGTATCTAGTTGTGGAGTTTCCAGTTGTGGAGTATCTAGTTGTGGAGTTTCAAGTTGTGGAGTTTCTAGTTGCGGAGTTTCTAGTTGCGGAGTTTTTAATAGCGGAGTTTATTGTTGTGGAGTTTCAAGTTGCGGAGTCTCAAGTTGTGGAGTTTCCAGTTGTGGAGTTTTTAGTTGTGGAGTTTCTAGTTGTTGAGTTTCTAGTTGTGAAGTCTCTAGTTTTGCAGTTACTAGTTGTGGAGTTTCTAGATATGGAATTTCTAGTTGCCGAGTCTGTATTTGTGGAGTTTGTAGTTGTGGAGTTTCTAGTTGTGGAGTTTCTAGTTGTGGAGTCTCTAGTTGCGGAGTTTCTAGTTGCGGAGTTTCTAGTTGTGGAGTTTCTGGTTGTGGAGTTTCTAGTTGTGAAGCTGTGGAGTCTCTTGTTGTGAAGTTTTTAGTTGTGGAGTTTCTAGTTGTGGAGTTTCAAGTTGTGGAGTCTCTAGTTGTGGAGTTTCTAGTTGCGGAGTATCTAGTTGTGGAGTTTCCAGTTGTGGAGTTTCTAGTTGTGGAGTTTCTAGTTGTGGAGTTTCGAGTTGTGGAGTCTCTAGTTGTGGAGTTTCTAGTTGTGGAGTTTCCAGTTGTGGAGTATCTAGTTGTGGAGTTTCCATTTGTGAAGTATCTAGTTGTGGAGTTTCCAGTTGTGGAGTATCTAGTTGTGGAGTTTCAAGTTGTGGAGTTTCTAGTTGCGGAGTTTCTAGTTGCGGAGTTTTTAATAGCGGAGTTTATTGTTGTGGAGTTTCAAGTTGCGGAGTCTCAAGTTGTGGAGTTTCCAGTTGTGGAGTTTTTAGTTGTGGAGTTTCTAGTTGTTGAGTTTCTGGTTGTGAAGTCTCTAGTTTTGCAGTTACTAGTTGTGGAGTTTCTAGATATGGAATTTCTAGTTGCCGAGTCTGTATTTGTGGAGTTTGTAGTTGTGGAGTTTGTAGTTGTGGAGTTTCTAGTTGTGGAGTCTCTAGTTGCGGAGTTTCTAGTTGCGGAGTTTCTAGTTGTGGAGTTTCCAGTTGTGGAGTTTCTAGTTGTGAAGCTGTGGAGTCTCTTGTTGTGAAGTTTTTAGTTGTGGAGTTTCTAGTTGTGGAGTTTCGAGTTGTGGAGTCTCTAGTTGTGGAGTTTCCAGTTGTGGAGTATCTAGTTGTGGAGTTTCCAGTTGTGAAGTATCTAGTTGTGGAGTTTCCAGTTGTGGAGTATCTAGTTGTGGAGTTTTAAGTTGTGAAGTTTCTAGTTGCGGAGTTTCTAGTTGCGGAGTTTTTAATAGCGGAGTTTCTAGTTGTGAAGTTTCAAGTTGCGGAGTCTCAAGTTGTGGAGTTTCCAGTTGTGGAGTTTTTAGTTGTGGAGTTTCTAGTTGTTGAGTTTCTAGTTGTGAAGTCTCTAGTTTTGCAGTTACTAGTTGTGGAGTTTCTAGATATGGAATTTCTAGTTGCCGAGTCTGTATTTGTGGAGTTTGTAGTTGTGGAGTTTCTAGTTGTGGAGTTTCTAGTTGTTGAGTCTCTAGTTGCGGAGTTTCTAGTTGCGGAGTTTCTAGTTGTGGAGTTTCTGGTTGTGGAGTTTCTAGTTGAGGAGTTTCAAGTTGTAGAGTTTCTAGTTGTGGAGTCTCAAGTTGTGGACTTTAAACTTGTGGAGTTTCTAGTTGTGGAGTTTCTCGTTTTGGAGTTTCTAGTTGTGGAGTTTCTAGTTGTAGAGTCTCCTGTTGCGGAGTTTCTAGTTGCGGAGTTTCTAGTTGGGGAGTTTTCAGTTGTGGAGTTTCTAGTTGTGGATTCTCAAGTTGTGAAGTTTACACTTGTGGAGTTTCAAGTTGGGGAGTCTATAGTTGTGGAGTTTCTAGTTGTATATTTTTTAGTTGTGGAGTATCTAGTTGTGGATTTTCCAGTTGTGGAGTTTATAGTTGTTGAGTTGCGCAGTCTCTAGTTGTTGAGTTTCTAGTTGCAGAGCCTCTAGTTGTGGAGTTTCAAGTTGTGGAGTCTCTAGATGTGGAGTTTCTAGTTGTCGAGTTTCCAGTTGTGGAGTATCTAGTAGTGGAGTTTCGAGTTGTGGAGTTTCTAGTTGTGGAGTTTCAAGTTGTGGAGTCTCTAGTCGTAGAGTTTCTAGTTGCCGAGTTTCCAGTTGTGGAGTATCTTGTAGTGGAGTTTCCAGTTGTGGAGTTTCTAGCTGTGGAGTTTCTAGTGGCGGAGTCCATAGTTGTGGAATTTCCATTTGCGGAGTCTCAAGCTGCGGAGTTTCAAGTTGCGCAGTTTCTAGTTGTGGAGTCTCAAGTTGTGGAGCTTAAAGTTGTGGAGTATCAAGTTGTGGAGTCTCTAGTTGTGGAGTTTCTAGTTGCAGAGTATCTAGTTGTGGAGTTTCCAGTTGTGGAGTTTCTAGTTGTGGAGTTTCAAGTTGTGGAGTCTCTAGTTGTGGAGTTTCTAGTTGCGGAGTATCTAGTTTTGGAGTTTCCAGATGTGGAGTTTCTAGTTGTGGAGTTTCTAGTTGTGGAGTTTCGAGTTGTGGAGTCTCTAGTTGTGGAGTTTCTAGTTGTGGAGTTTCCAGTTGTGGAGTATCTAGTTGTGGAGTTTCCATTTGTGAAGTATCTAGTTGTGGAGTTTCCAGTTGTGGAGTATCTAGTTGTGGAGGTTCAAGTTGTGGAGTTTCTAGTTGCGGAGTTTCTAGTTGCGGAGTTTTTAATAGCGGAGTTAATTGTTGTGGAGTTTCAAGTTGCGGAGTCTCAAGTTGTGGAGTTTCCAGTTGTGGAGTTTTTAGTTGTGGAGTTTCTAGTTGTTGAGTTTCTAGTTGTGAAGTCTAGTTTTACAGTTTCTCGTTGTGGAGTTTCTAGATATGAAATTTCTAGTTGCCGAGTCTCTATTTGTGGAGTTTCTAGTTGCGGAGTTTCTAGTTGTGGAGTTTCTGGTTGTGGAGTTTCTAGTTGTGGAGTTTCAAGTTGTGGAGTTTCTAGTTGTGGAGTCTCTAGTTGCGGAGTTTTTAGTTGTGAAGTTTCTAGTTGTGGAGTTTCTAGTTTTGAAGTTTCTAGTTGTGGAGTTTCTAGTGTTAGAGTCTCCTGTTGCGGAGTTTCTAGTTCCGGAGTTTCTAGTTGGGGAGTTTCCAGTTGTGGAGTATCTAGTTGTGGATTTTCCCGTTGTGGAGTTTCTAGTTGTTCAGTTGTGGAGTATCTAGTTGTTGAGTTTCTAGTTGCAGAGTCTCTAGTTGTGGAGTTTCAAGTTGTGGAGTCTCTAGTTGTGGAGTTTCTAGTTGCCGAGTTTCCAGTTGTGGAGTATCTAGTAGTGGAGTTTCCAGTTGTGGAGTTTCTAGTTGTGGAGTTTCTAGTTGCGGAGTCCCTAGTTGTGGAGTTTCTAGTTGCGGAGTCTCAAGCTGCGGAGTTTCAAGTTGTGGAGTTTCTAGTTGTGGAGTCTCAAGTTGTGGAGTTTCAAGTTGTGGAGTTTCAAGTTGTGGAGTCTATAGTTGTGGAGTTTCTAGTTGCAGAGTATCTAGTTGTGGAGTTTCCAGTTGTGGAGTTTCTAGTTGTGAAGCTGTGGAGTCTCTCGTTGTGGAGTTTTTAGTTGTGGAGTTTCTAGTTGTGGAGTTTCGAGTTGTGGAGTCTCTAGTTGTGGAGTTTCCAGTTGTGGAGTATCTAGTTGTGGAGTTTCCAGTTGTGAAGTATCTAGTTGTGGAGTTTCCAGTTGTGGAGTATCTAGTTGTGGAGTTTTAAGTTGTGAAGTTTCTAGTTGCGGAGTTTCTAGTTGCGGAGTTTTTAATAGCGGAGTTTCTAGATGTGAAGTTTCAAGTTGCGGAGTCTCAAGTTGTGGAGTTTCCAGTTGTGGAGTTTTTAGTTGTGGAGTTTCTAGTTGTTGAGTTTCTAGTTGTGAAGTCTCTAGTTTTGCAGTTACTAGTTGTGGAGTTTCTAGATATGGAATTTCTAGTTGCCGAGTCTGTATTTGTGGAGTTTGTAGTTGTGGAGTTTCTAGTTGTGGAGTTTCTAGTTGTGGAGTCTCTAGTTGCGGAGTTTCTAGTTGCGGAGTTTCTAGTTGTGGAGTTTCTGGTTGTGGAGTTTCTAGTTGTGGAGTCTCAAGTTGTGGACTTTAAACTTGTGGAGTTTCTAGTTGTGGAGTTTCTCGTTTTGGAGTTTCTAGTTGTGAAGTTTCAAGTTGCGGAGTCTCAAGTTGTGGAGTTTCCAGTTGTGGAGTTTTTAGTTGTGGAGTTTCTAGTTGTTGAGTTTCTAGTTGTGAAGTCTCTAGTTTTGCAGTTACTAGTTGTGGAGTTTCTAGATATGGAATTTCTAATTGCCGAGTCTGTATTTGTGGAGTTTGTAGTTGTGGAGTTTCTAGTTGTGGAGTTTCTAGTTGTGGAGTCTCTAGTTGCGGAGTTTCTAGTTGCGGAGTTTCTAGTTGTGGAGTTTCTGGTTGTGGAGTTTCTAGTTGAGGAGTTTCAAGTTGTGGAGTTTCTAGTTGTGGAGTCTCAAGTTGTGGACTTTAAACTTGTGGAGTTTCTAGTTGTGGAGTTTCTCGTTTTGGAGTTTCTAGTTGTGGAGTTTCTAGTTGTAGAGTCTCCTGTTGCGGAGTTTCTAGTTGTGAAGTTTCTGGTTGTGGAGTTTCTAGTTGAGGAGTTTCAAGTTGAAGAGTTTTTAGTTGAGGAGTGTCTAGTTGTGGAGTTTCCAGTTGTGGAGTTTCGAGTTGTGGAGTTTCTAGTTTTGGAGTTTGTAGTCGTGGAGTTTCTAGTTGTAGAGTCTCCTGTGTCGGAGTTTCTAGTTGCGGAGTTTCTAGTTGGGGAGTTTCCAGTTGGGGAGTTTCTAGTTGTGGAGTTTCTATTTGCGGAGTCTCTAGTTGTGTAGTTTCTAGCTGCGGAGTTTCTAGTTGCGGAGTTTCTATTTGTGGAGTTTCTAGCTGCGGAGTTTCTAGTTGCGGAGTCTCTGGTTGTGGAGTTTCTAGTTGCGGAATCTCTAGTTGTGGAGTTTCTAGTTGTGGAGTTTCTAGTTGTGGAGTTTCTAGTTGTGGAGTTTCTAGTTGCGGAGTTTCTAGTTGTGGAGTTTCTAGTTGTGGAGTCTCTAGTTGCAGAGTTTCTAGTTGTGGAGTTTCTAGTTGTGGAGTTTCAAGTTGTGGAGTCTCTAGTTGTGGAGTTTCTAGTTGCGGAGTATCTAGTTGTGGAGTTTCCAGTTGTGGAGTTTCTAGTTGTGGAGTTTCTAGTTGTGGAGTTTCGAGTTGTGGAGTCTCTAGTTGTGGAGTTTCTAGTTGTGGAGTTTCCAGTTGTGGAGTATCTAGTTGTGGAGTTTCCATTTGTGAAGTATCTAGTTGTGGAGTTTCCAGTTGTGGAGTATCTAGTTGTGGAGTTTCAAGTTGTGGAGTTTCTAGTTGCGGAGTTTCTAGTTGCGGAGTTTTTAATAGCGGAGTTTATTGTTGTGGAGTTTCAAGTTGCGGAGTCTCAAGTTGTGGAGTTTCCAGTTGTGGAGTTTTTAGTTGTGGAGTTTCTAGTTGTTGAGTTTCTAGTTGTGAAGTCTCTAGTTTTGCAGTTACTAGTTGTGGAGTTTCTAGATATGGAATTTCTAGTTGCCGAGTCTGTATTTGTGGAGTTTGTAGTTGTGGAGTTTCTAGTTGTGGAGTTTCTAGTTGTGGAGTCTCTAGTTGCGGAGTTTCTAGTTGCGGAGTTTCTAGTTGTGGAGTTTCTGGTTGTGGAGTTTCTAGTTGTGAAGCTGTGGAGTCTCTTGTTGTGAAGTTTTTAGTTGTGGAGTTTCTAGTTGTGGAGTTTCAAGTTGTGGAGTCTCTAGTTGTGGAGTTTCTAGTTGCGGAGTATCTAGTTGTGGAGTTTCCAGTTGTGGAGTTTCTAGTTGTGGAGTTTCTAGTTGTGGAGTTTCGAGTTGTGGAGTCTCTAGTTGTGGAGTTTCTAGTTGTGGAGTTTCCAGTTGTGGAGTATCTAGTTGTGGAGTTTCCATTTGTGAAGTATCTAGTTGTGGAGTTTCCAGTTGTGGAGTATCTAGTTGTGGAGTTTCAAGTTGTGGAGTTTCTAGTTGCGGAGTTTCTAGTTGCGGAGTTTTTAATAGCGGAGTTTATTGTTGTGGAGTTTCAAGTTGCGGAGTCTCAAGTTGTGGAGTTTCCAGTTGTGGAGTTTTTAGTTGTGGAGTTTCTAGTTGTTGAGTTTCTGGTTGTGAAGTCTCTAGTTTTGCAGTTACTAGTTGTGGAGTTTCTAGATATGGAATTTCTAGTTGCCGAGTCTGTATTTGTGGAGTTTGTAGTTGTGGAGTTTGTAGTTGTGGAGTTTCTAGTTGTGGAGTCTCTAGTTGCGGAGTTTCTAGTTGCGGAGTTTCTAGTTGTGGAGTTTCCAGTTGTGGAGTTTCTAGTTGTGAAGCTGTGGAGTCTCTTGTTGTGAAGTTTTTAGTTGTGGAGTTTCTAGTTGTGGAGTTTCGAGTTGTGGAGTCTCTAGTTGTGGAGTTTCCAGTTGTGGAGTATCTAGTTGTGGAGTTTCCAGTTGTGAAGTATCTAGTTGTGGAGTTTCCAGTTGTGGAGTATCTAGTTGTGGAGTTTTAAGTTGTGAAGTTTCTAGTTGCGGAGTTTCTAGTTGCGGAGTTTTTAATAGCGGAGTTTCTAGTTGTGAAGTTTCAAGTTGCGGAGTCTCAAGTTGTGGAGTTTCCAGTTGTGGAGTTTTTAGTTGTGGAGTTTCTAGTTGTTGAGTTTCTAGTTGTGAAGTCTCTAGTTTTGCAGTTACTAGTTGTGGAGTTTCTAGATATGGAATTTCTAGTTGCCGAGTCTGTATTTGTGGAGTTTGTAGTTGTGGAGTTTCTAGTTGTGGAGTTTCTAGTTGTTGAGTCTCTAGTTGCGGAGTTTCTAGTTGCGGAGTTTCTAGTTGTGGAGTTTCTGGTTGTGGAGTTTCTAGTTGAGGAGTTTCAAGTTGTAGAGTTTCTAGTTGTGGAGTCTCAAGTTGTGGACTTTAAACTTGTGGAGTTTCTAGTTGTGGAGTTTCTCGTTTTGGAGTTTCTAGTTGTGGAGTTTCTAGTTGTAGAGTCTCCTGTTGCGGAGTTTCTAGTTGCGGAGTTTCTAGTTGGGGAGTTTTCAGTTGTGGAGTTTCTAGTTGTGGATTCTCAAGTTGTGAAGTTTACACTTGTGGAGTTTCAAGTTGGGGAGTCTATAGTTGTGGAGTTTCTAGTTGTATATTTTTTAGTTGTGGAGTATCTAGTTGTGGATTTTCCAGTTGTGGAGTTTATAGTTGTTGAGTTGCGCAGTCTCTAGTTGTTGAGTTTCTAGTTGCAGAGCCTCTAGTTGTGGAGTTTCAAGTTGTGGAGTCTCTAGATGTGGAGTTTCTAGTTGTCGAGTTTCCAGTTGTGGAGTATCTAGTAGTGGAGTTTCGAGTTGTGGAGTTTCTAGTTGTGGAGTTTCAAGTTGTGGAGTCTCTAGTCGTAGAGTTTCTAGTTGCCGAGTTTCCAGTTGTGGAGTATCTTGTAGTGGAGTTTCCAGTTGTGGAGTTTCTAGCATTGGAGTTTCTAGTGGCGGAGTCCATAGTTGTGGAATTTCCATTTGCGGAGTCTCAAGCTGCGGAGTTTCAAGTTGCGCAGTTTCTAGTTGTGGAGTCTCAAGTTGTGGAGCTTAAAGTTGTGGAGTATCAAGTTGTGGAGTCTCTAGTTGTGGAGTTTCTAGTTGCAGAGTATCTAGTTGTGGAGTTTCCAGTTGTGGAGTTTCTAGTTGTGGAGTTTCAAGTTGTGGAGTCTCTAGTTGTGGAGTTTCTAGTTGCGGAGTATCTAGTTTTGGAGTTTCCAGATGTGGAGTTTCTAGTTGTGGAGTTTCTAGTTGTGGAGTTTCGAGTTGTGGAGTCTCTAGTTGTGGAGTTTCTAGTTGTGGAGTTTCCAGTTGTGGAGTATCTAGTTGTGGAGTTTCCATTTGTGAAGTATCTAGTTGTGGAGTTTCCAGTTGTGGAGTATCTAGTTGTGGAGGTTCAAGTTGTGGAGTTTCTAGTTGCGGAGTTTCTAGTTGCGGAGTTTTTAATAGCGGAGTTAATTGTTGTGGAGTTTCAAGTTGCGGAGTCTCAAGTTGTGGAGTTTCCAGTTGTGGAGTTTTTAGTTGTGGAGTTTCTAGTTGTTGAGTTTCTAGTTGTGAAGTCTAGTTTTACAGTTTCTCGTTGTGGAGTTTCTAGATATGAAATTTCTAGTTGCCGAGTCTCTATTTGTGGAGTTTCTAGTTGCGGAGTTTCTAGTTGTGGAGTTTCTGGTTGTGGAGTTTCTAGTTGTGGAGTTTCAAGTTGTGGAGTTTCTAGTTGTGGAGTCTCTAGTTGCGGAGTTTTTAGTTGTGAAGTTTCTAGTTGTGGAGTTTCTAGTTTTGAAGTTTCTAGTTGTGGAGTTTCTAGTGTTAGAGTCTCCTGTTGCGGAGTTTCTAGTTCCGGAGTTTCTAGTTGGGGAGTTTCCAGTTGTGGAGTATCTAGTTGTGGATTTTCCCGTTGTGGAGTTTCTAGTTGTTCAGTTGTGGAGTATCTAGTTGTTGAGTTTCTAGTTGCAGAGTCTCTAGTTGTGGAGTTTCAAGTTGTGGAGTCTCTAGTTGTGGAGTTTCTAGTTGCCGAGTTTCCAGTTGTGGAGTATCTAGTAGTGGAGTTTCCAGTTGTGGAGTTTCTAGTTGTGGAGTTTCTAGTTGCGGAGTCCCTAGTTGTGGAGTTTCTAGTTGCGGAGTCTCAAGCTGCGGAGTTTCAAGTTGTGGAGTTTCTAGTTGTGGAGTCTCAAGTTGTGGAGTTTCAAGTTGTGGAGTTTCAAGTTGTGGAGTCTATAGTTGTGGAGTTTCTAGTTGCAGAGTATCTAGTTGTGGAGTTTCCAGTTGTGGAGTTTCTAGTTGTGAAGCTGTGGAGTCTCTCGTTGTGGAGTTTTTAGTTGTGGAGTTTCTAGTTGTGGAGTTTCGAGTTGTGGAGTCTCTAGTTGTGGAGTTTCCAGTTGTGGAGTATCTAGTTGTGGAGTTTCCAGTTGTGAAGTATCTAGTTGTGGAGTTTCCAGTTGTGGAGTATCTAGTTGTGGAGTTTTAAGTTGTGAAGTTTCTAGTTGCGGAGTTTCTAGTTGCGGAGTTTTTAATAGCGGAGTTTCTAGATGTGAAGTTTCAAGTTGCGGAGTCTCAAGTTGTGGAGTTTCCAGTTGTGGAGTTTTTAGTTGTGGAGTTTCTAGTTGTTGAGTTTCTAGTTGTGAAGTCTCTAGTTTTGCAGTTACTAGTTGTGGAGTTTCTAGATATGGAATTTCTAGTTGCCGAGTCTGTATTTGTGGAGTTTGTAGTTGTGGAGTTTCTAGTTGTGGAGTTTCTAGTTGTGGAGTCTCTAGTTGCGGAGTTTCTAGTTGCGGAGTTTCTAGTTGTGGAGTTTCTGGTTGTGGAGTTTCTAGTTGTGGAGTCTCAAGTTGTGGACTTTAAACTTGTGGAGTTTCTAGTTGTGGAGTTTCTCGTTTTGGAGTTTCTAGTTGTGGAGTTTCTAGTTGTAGAGTCTCCTGTTGCGGAGTTTCTAGTTGTGAAGTTTCTGGTTGTGGAGTTTCTAGTTGAGGAGTTTCAAGTTGAAGAGTTTTTAGTTGTGGAGTGTCTAGTTGTGGAGTTTCCAGTTGTGGAGTTTCGAGTTGTGGAGTTTCTAGTTTTGGAGTTTCTAGTCGTGGAGTTTCTAGTTGTAGAGTCTCCTGTTGCGGAGTTTCTAGTTGGGGAGTTTCCAGTTGTGGAGTTTCTAGTTGTGGAGTTTCTATTTGTGGAGTTTCTAGTTGTGTAGTTTCTAGCTGCGGAGTTTCTAGTTGCGGAGTTTCTATTTGTGGAGTTTCTAGCTGCGGAGTTTCTAGTTGCGGAGTTTCTGGTTGTGGAGTTTCTAGTTGCGGAATCTCTAGTTGTGGAGTTTCTAGTTGTGGAGTTTCTAGTCGTGGAGTTTCTAGTTGTGGAGTTTCTAGTTGCGGAGTTTCTAGTTGTGGAGTTTCTAGTTGTGGAGTCTCTAGTTACAGAGTTTCTAGTTGTGGAGTTTCTAGTTGTGGAGTTTCAAGTTGTGGAGTCTCTAGTTGTGGAGTTTCTAGTTGCGGAGTATCTAGTTGTGGAGTTTCCAGTTGTGGAGTTTCTAGTTGTGGAGTTTCTAGTTGGGGAGTTTCCAGTTGGGGAGTTTCTAGTTGTGGAGTTTCTATTTGCGGAGTCTCTAGTTGTGTAGTTTCTAGCTGCGGAGTTTCTAGTTGCGGAGTTTCTATTTGTGGAGTTTCTAGCTGCGGAGTTTCTAGTTGCGGAGTCTCTGGTTGTGGAGTTTCTAGTTGCGGAATCTCTAGTTGTGGAGTTTCTAGTTGTGGAGTTTCTAGTTGTGGAGTTTCTAGTTGTGGAGTTTCTAGTTGCGGAGTTTCTAGTTGTGGAGTTTCTAGTTGTGGAGTCTCTAGTTGCAGAGTTTCTAGTTGTGGAGTTTCTAGTTGTGGAGTTTCAAGTTGTGGAGTCTCTAGTTGTGGAGTTTCTAGTTGCGGAGTATCTAGTTGTGGAGTTTCCAGTTGTGGAGTTTCTAGTTGTGGAGTTTCTAGTTGTGGAGTTTCGAGTTGTGGAGTCTCTAGTTGTGGAGTTTCTAGTTGTGGAGTTTCCAGTTGTGGAGTATCTAGTTGTGGAGTTTCCATTTGTGAAGTATCTAGTTGTGGAGTTTCCAGTTGTGGAGTATCTAGTTGTGGAGTTTCAAGTTGTGGAGTTTCTAGTTGCGGAGTTTCTAGTTGCGGAGTTTTTAATAGCGGAGTTTATTGTTGTGGAGTTTCAAGTTGCGGAGTCTCAAGTTGTGGAGTTTCCAGTTGTGGAGTTTTTAGTTGTGGAGTTTCTAGTTGTTGAGTTTCTAGTTGTGAAGTCTCTAGTTTTGCAGTTACTAGTTGTGGAGTTTCTAGATATGGAATTTCTAGTTGCCGAGTCTGTATTTGTGGAGTTTGTAGTTGTGGAGTTTCTAGTTGTGGAGTTTCTAGTTGTGGAGTCTCTAGTTGCGGAGTTTCTAGTTGCGGAGTTTCTAGTTGTGGAGTTTCTGGTTGTGGAGTTTCTAGTTGTGAAGCTGTGGAGTCTCTTGTTGTGAAGTTTTTAGTTGTGGAGTTTCTAGTTGTGGAGTTTCAAGTTGTGGAGTCTCTAGTTGTGGAGTTTCTAGTTGCGGAGTATCTAGTTGTGGAGTTTCCAGTTGTGGAGTTTCTAGTTGTGGAGTTTCTAGTTGTGGAGTTTCGAGTTGTGGAGTCTCTAGTTGTGGAGTTTCTAGTTGTGGAGTTTCCAGTTGTGGAGTATCTAGTTGTGGAGTTTCCATTTGTGAAGTATCTAGTTGTGGAGTTTCCAGTTGTGGAGTATCTAGTTGTGGAGTTTCAAGTTGTGGAGTTTCTAGTTGCGGAGTTTCTAGTTGCGGAGTTTTTAATAGCGGAGTTTATTGTTGTGGAGTTTCAAGTTGCGGAGTCTCAAGTTGTGGAGTTTCCAGTTGTGGAGTTTTTAGTTGTGGAGTTTCTAGTTGTTGAGTTTCTGGTTGTGAAGTCTCTAGTTTTGCAGTTACTAGTTGTGGAGTTTCTAGATATGGAATTTCTAGTTGCCGAGTCTGTATTTGTGGAGTTTGTAGTTGTGGAGTTTGTAGTTGTGGAGTTTCTAGTTGTGGAGTCTCTAGTTGCGGAGTTTCTAGTTGCGGAGTTTCTAGTTGTGGAGTTTCCAGTTGTGGAGTTTCTAGTTGTGAAGCTGTGGAGTCTCTTGTTGTGAAGTTTTTAGTTGTGGAGTTTCTAGTTGTGGAGTTTCGAGTTGTGGAGTCTCTAGTTGTGGAGTTTCCAGTTGTGGAGTATCTAGTTGTGGAGTTTCCAGTTGTGAAGTATCTAGTTGTGGAGTTTCCAGTTGTGGAGTATCTAGTTGTGGAGTTTTAAGTTGTGAAGTTTCTAGTTGCGGAGTTTCTAGTTGCGGAGTTTTTAATAGCGGAGTTTCTAGTTGTGAAGTTTCAAGTTGCGGAGTCTCAAGTTGTGGAGTTTCCAGTTGTGGAGTTTTTAGTTGTGGAGTTTCTAGTTGTTGAGTTTCTAGTTGTGAAGTCTCTAGTTTTGCAGTTACTAGTTGTGGAGTTTCTAGATATGGAATTTCTAGTTGCCGAGTCTGTATTTGTGGAGTTTGTAGTTGTGGAGTTTCTAGTTGTGGAGTTTCTAGTTGTTGAGTCTCTAGTTGCGGAGTTTCTAGTTGCGGAGTTTCTAGTTGTGGAGTTTCTGGTTGTGGAGTTTCTAGTTGAGGAGTTTCAAGTTGTAGAGTTTCTAGTTGTGGAGTCTCAAGTTGTGGACTTTAAACTTGTGGAGTTTCTAGTTGTGGAGTTTCTCGTTTTGGAGTTTCTAGTTGTGGAGTTTCTAGTTGTAGAGTCTCCTGTTGCGGAGTTTCTAGTTGCGGAGTTTCTAGTTGGGGAGTTTTCAGTTGTGGAGTTTCTAGTTGTGGATTCTCAAGTTGTGAAGTTTACACTTGTGGAGTTTCAAGTTGGGGAGTCTATAGTTGTGGAGTTTCTAGTTGTATATTTTTTAGTTGTGGAGTATCTAGTTGTGGATTTTCCAGTTGTGGAGTTTATAGTTGTTGAGTTGCGCAGTCTCTAGTTGTTGAGTTTCTAGTTGCAGAGTCTCTAGTTGTGGAGTTTCAAGTTGTGGAGTCTCTAGATGTGGAGTTTCTAGTTGTCGAGTTTCCAGTTGTGGAGTATCTAGTAGTGGAGTTTCGAGTTGTGGAGTTTCTAGTTGTGGAGTTTCAAGTTGTGGAGTCTCTAGTCGTAGAGTTTCTAGTTGCCGAGTTTCCAGTTGTGGAGTATCTTGTAGTGGAGTTTCCAGTTGTGGAGTTTCTAGCTGTGGAGTTTCTAGTGGCGGAGTCCATAGTTGTGGAATTTCCATTTGCGGAGTCTCAAGCTGCGGAGTTTCAAGTTGCGCAGTTTCTAGTTGTGGAGTCTCAAGTTGTGGAGCTTAAAGTTGTGGAGTATCAAGTTGTGGAGTCTCTAGTTGTGGAGTTTCTAGTTGCAGAGTATCTAGTTGTGGAGTTTCCAGTTGTGGAGTTTCTAGTTGTGGAGTTTCAAGTTGTGGAGTCTCTAGTTGTGGAGTTTCTAGTTGCGGAGTATCTAGTTTTGGAGTTTCCAGATGTGGAGTTTCTAGTTGTGGAGTTTCTAGTTGTGGAGTTTCGAGTTGTGGAGTCTCTAGTTGTGGAGTTTCTAGTTGTGGAGTTTCCAGTTGTGGAGTATCTAGTTGTGGAGTTTCCATTTGTGAAGTATCTAGTTGTGGAGTTTCCAGTTGTGGAGTATCTAGTTGTGGAGGTTCAAGTTGTGGAGTTTCTAGTTGCGGAGTTTCTAGTTGCGGAGTTTTTAATAGCGGAGTTAATTGTTGTGGAGTTTCAAGTTGCGGAGTCTCAAGTTGTGGAGTTTCCAGTTGTGGAGTTTTTAGTTGTGGAGTTTCTAGTTGTTGAGTTTCTAGTTGTGAAGTCTAGTTTTACAGTTTCTCGTTGTGGAGTTTCTAGATATGAAATTTCTAGTTGCCGAGTCTCTATTTGTGGAGTTTCTAGTTGCGGAGTTTCTAGTTGTGGAGTTTCTGGTTGTGGAGTTTCTAGTTGTGGAGTTTCAAGTTGTGGAGTTTCTAGTTGTGGAGTCTCTAGTTGCGGAGTTTTTAGTTGTGAAGTTTCTAGTTGTGGAGTTTCTAGTTTTGAAGTTTCTAGTTGTGGAGTTTCTAGTGTTAGAGTCTCCTGTTGCGGAGTTTCTAGTTCCGGAGTTTCTAGTTGGGGAGTTTCCAGTTGTGGAGTATCTAGTTGTGGATTTTCCCGTTGTGGAGTTTCTAGTTGTTCAGTTGTGGTGTATCTAGTTGTTGAGTTTCTAGTTGCAGAGTCTCTAGTTGTGGAGTTTCAAGTTGTGGAGTCTCTAGTTGTGGAGTTTCTAGTTGCCGAGTTTCCAGTTGTGGAGTATCTAGTAGTGGAGTTTCCAGTTGTGGAGTTTCTAGTTGTGGAGTTTCTAGTTGCGGAGTCCCTAGTTGTGGAGTTTCTAGTTGCGGAGTCTCAAGCTGCGGAGTTTCAAGTTGTGGAGTTTCTAGTTGTGGAGTCTCAAGTTGTAGAGTTTCAAGTTGTGGAGTTTCAAGTTGTGGAGTCTATAGTTGTGGAGTTTCTAGTTGCAGAGTATCTAGTTGTGGAGTTTCCAGTTGTGGAGTTTCTAGTTGTGAAGCTGTGGAGTCTCTCGTTGTGGAGTTTTTAGTTGTGGAGTTTCTAGTTGTGGAGTTTCGAGTTGTGGAGTCTCTAGTTGTGGAGTTTCCAGTTGTGGAGTATCTAGTTGTGGAGTTTCCAGTTGTGAAGTATCTAGTTGTGGAGTTTCCAGTTGTGGAGTATCTAGTTGTGGAGTTTTAAGTTGTGAAGTTTCTAGTTGCGGAGTTTCTAGTTGCGGAGTTTTTAATAGCGGAGTTTCTAGATGTGAAGTTTCAAGTTGCGGAGTCTCAAGTTGTGGAGTTTCCAGTTGTGGAGTTTTTAGTTGTGGAGTTTCTAGTTGTTGAGTTTCTAGTTGTGAAGTCTCTAGTTTTGCAGTTACTAGTTGTGGAGTTTCTAGATATGGAATTTCTAGTTGCCGAGTCTGTATTTGTGGAGTTTGTAGTTGTGGAGTTTCTAGTTGTGGAGTTTCTAGTTGTGGAGTCTCTAGTTGCGGAGTTTCTAGTTGCGGAGTTTCTAGTTGTGGAGTTTCTGGTTGTGGAGTTTCTAGTTGTGGAGTCTCAAGTTGTGGACTTTAAACTTGTGGAGTTTCTAGTTGTGGAGTTTCTCGTTTTGGAGTTTCTAGTTGTGGAGTTTCTAGTTGTAGAGTCTCCTGTTGCGGAGTTTCTAGTTGTGAAGTTTCTGGTTGTGGAGTTTCTAGTTGAGGAGTTTCAAGTTGAAGAGTTTTTAGTTGTGGAGTGTCTAGTTGTGGAGTTTCCAGTTGTGGAGTTTCTAGTTGTGGAGTTTCTATTTGTGGAGTTTCTAGTTGTGTAGTTTCTAGCTGCGGAGTTTCTAGTTGCGGAGTTTCTATTTGTGGAGTTTCTAGCTGCGGAGTTTCTAGTTGCGGAGTTTCTGGTTGTGGAGTTTCTAGTTGCGGAATCTCTAGTTGTGGAGTTTCTAGTTGTGGAGTTTCTAGTCGTGGAGTTTCTAGTTGTGGAGTTTCTAGTTGCGGAGTTTCTAGTTGTGGAGTTTCTAGTTGTGGAGTCTCTAGTTACAGAGTTTCTAGTTGTGGAGTTTCTAGTTGTGGAGTTTCAAGTTGTGGAGTCTCTAGTTGTGGAGTTTCTAGTTGCGGAGTATCTAGTTGTGGAGTTTCCAGTTGTGGAGTTTCTAGTTGTGGAGTTTCTAGTTGTGGAGTTCCGAGTTGTGGAGTCTCTAGTTGTGGAGTTTCTAGTTGTGGAGTTTCCAGTTGTGGAGTATCTAGTTGTGGAGTTTCCATTTGTGAAGTATCTAGTTGTGGAGTTTCCAGTTGTGGAGTATCTAGTTGTGGAGTTTCAAGTTGTGGAGTTTCTAGTTGCGGAGTTTCTAGTTGCGGAGTTTTTAATAGCGGAGTTTATTGTTGTGGAGTTTCAAGTTGCGAAGTCTCAAGTTGTGGAGTTTCCAGTTGTGGAGTTTTTAGTTGTGGAGTTTCTAGTTGTTGAGTTTCTAGTTGTGAAGTCTAGTTTTACAGTTTCTCGTTGTGGAGTTTCTAGATATGAAATTTCTAGTTGCCGAGTCTCTATTTGTGGAGTTTCTAGTTGCGGAGTTTCTAGTTGTGGAGTTTCTGGTTGTGGAGTTTCTAGTTGTGGAGTTTCTAGTTGTGGAGTTTCTAGTTGTGGAGTCTCTAGTTGCGGAGTTTCTAGTTGTGAAGTTTCTAGTTGTGGAGTTTCTAGTTTTGAAGTTTCTAGTTGTGGAGTTTCTAGTGTTAGAGTCTCCTGTTGCGGAGTTTCTAGTTGCGGAGTTTCTAGTTGGGGAGTTTCCAGTTGTGGAGTTTCTAGTTGTGGAGTTTCTACTTGTGGAGTCTCAAGTTGTGGAGTTTAAACTTGTGGAGTTTCAAGTTGTGGAGTCTATAGTTGTGGAGTTTCTAGTTGTAGATTTTCTAGTTGTGGAGTATCTAGTTGTGGATTTTCCAGTTGTGGAGTTTCTAGTTGTTCAGTTGTGGAGTACCTAGTTGTTGAGTTTCTAGTTGCAGAGTCTCTAGTTGTGGAGTTTCAAATTGTGGAGTCTCTAGATGTGGAGTTTCTAGTTGTCGAGTTTCCAGTTGTGGAGTTTCTAGTTGTGGAGTTTCTAGTTGTGGAGTTCCGAGTTGTGGAGTCTCTAGTTGTGGAGTTTCTAGTTGTGGAGTTTCCAGTTGTGGAGTATCTAGTTGTGGAGTTTCCATTTGTGAAGTATCTAGTTGTGGAGTTTCCAGTTGTGGAGTATCTAGTTGTGGAGTTTCAAGTTAAGGAGTTTCTAGTTGCGGAGTTTCTAGTTGCGGAGTTTTTAATAGCGGAGTTTATTGTTGTGGAGTTTCAAGTTGCGAAGTCTCAAGTTGTGGAGTTTCCAGTTGTGGAGTTTTTAGTTGTGGAGTTTCTAGTTGTTGAGTTTCTAGTTGTGAAGTCTAGTTTTACAGTTTCTCGTTGTGGAGTTTCTAGATATGAAATTTCTAGTTGCCGAGTCTCTATTTGTGGAGTTTCTAGTTGCGGAGTTTCTAGTTGTGGAGTTTCTGGTTGTGGAGTTTCTAGTTGTGGAGTTTCTAGTTGTGGAGTTTCTAGTTGTGGAGTCTCTAGTTGCGGAGTTTCTAGTTGTGAAGTTTCTAGTTGTGGAGTTTCTAGTTTTGAAGTTTCTAGTTGTGGAGTTTCTAGTGTTAGAGTCTCCTGTTGCGGAGTTTCTTGTTGCGGAGTTTCTAGTTGGGGAGTTTCCAGTTGTGGAGTTTCTAGTTGTGGAGTTTCTACTTGTGGAGTCTCAAGTTGTGGAGTTTAAACTTGTGGAGTTTCAAGTTGTGGAGTCTATAGTTGTGGAGTTTCTAGTTGTAGATTTTCTAGTTGTGGAGTATCTAGTTGTGGATTTTCCAGTTGTGGAGTTTCTAGTTGTTCAGTTGTGGAGTACCTAGTTGTTGAGTTTCTAGTTGCAGAGTCTCTAGTTGTGGAGTTTCAAATTGTGGAGTCTCTAGATGTGGAGTTTCTAGTTGTCGAGTTTCCAGTTGTGGAGTATCTAGTAGTGGAGTTTCGAGTTGTGGAGTTTCTAGTTGTGGAGCTTCTAGTTGTGGAGTCCCTAGTTGCGGAGTTTCTAGTTGCGAAGTTTCAAGTTGTGGAGTTTCAAGTTGCGGAGTCTCAAGCTGTGGAGTTTCTAGTTGTGGAGTTTCCAGTTGTGGAGTTTCAAGTTGTGGAGTTTCTAGTTGCAGAGTCTCTAGTTGTGGAGTTTCAAGTTGTGGAGTCTCTAGTTGTGGAGTTTCTAGTTGCCGAGTTTCCAGTTGTGGAGTATCTAGTAGTGGAGTTTCCAGTTGTGGAGTTTCTAGTTGTGGAGTTTCTAGTTGCGGAGTCCCTAGTTGTGGAGTTTCTAGTTGCGGAGTCTCAAGCTGCGGAGTTTCAAGTTGTGGAGTTTCTAGTTGTGGAGTCTCAAGTTGTGGAGTTTCAAGTTGTGGAGTTTCAAGTTGTGGAGTCTCTAGTTGTGGAGTTTCTAGTTGCAGAGTATCTAGTTGTGGAGTTTCCAGTTGTGGAGTTTCTAGTTGTGAAGCTGTGGAGTCTCTGGTTGTGAAGTTTTTAGTTGTGGAGTTTCTAGTTGTGGAGTTTCGAGTTGTGGAGTCTCTAGTTGTGGAGTTTCCAGTTGTGGAGTATCTAGTTGTGGAGTTTCCAGTTGTGAAGTATCTAGTTGTGGAGTTTCCAGTTGTGGAGTATCTAGTTGTGGAGTTTTAAGTTGTGAAGTTTTTAGTTGCGGAGTTTCTAGTTGCGGAGTTTTTAATAGCGGAGTTTCTAGATGTGAAGTTTCAAGTTGCGGAGTCTCAAGTTGTGGAGTTTCCAGTTGTGGAGTTTTTAGTTGTGGAGTTTCTAGTTGTTGAGTTTCTAGTTGTGAAGTCTCTAGTTTTGCAGTTACTAGTTGTGGAGTTTCTAGATATGGAATTTCTAATTGCCGAGTCTGTATTTGTGGAGTTTGTAGTTGTGGAGTTTCTAGTTGTGGAGTTTCTAGTTGTGGAGTCTCTAGTTGCGGAGTTTCTAGTTGCGGAGTTTCTAGTTGTGGAGTTTCTGGTTGTGGAGTTTCTAGTTGAGGAGTTTCAAGTTGTGGAGTTTCTAGTTGTGGAGTCTCAAGTTGTGGACTTTAAACTTGTGGAGTTTCTAGTTGTGGAGTTTCTCGTTTTGGAGTTTCTAGTTGTGGAGTTTCTAGTTGTAGAGTCTCCTGTTGCGGAGTTTCTAGTTGTGAAGTTTCTGGTTGTGGAGTTTCTAGTTGAGGAGTTTCAAGTTGAAGAGTTTTTAGTTGTGGAGTGTCTAGTTGTGGAGTTTCCAGTTGTGGAGTTTCGAGTTGTGGAGTTTCTAGTTTTGGAGTTTGTAGTCGTGGAGTTTCTAGTTGTAGAGTCTCCTGTGTCGGAGTTTCTAGTTGCGGAGTTTCTAGTTGGGGAGTTTCCAGTTGGGGAGTTTCTAGTTGTGGAGTTTCTATTTGCGGAGTCTCTAGTTGTGTAGTTTCTAGCTGCGGAGTTTCTAGTTGCGGAGTTTCTATTTGTGGAGTTTCTAGCTGCGGAGTTTCTAGTTGCGGAGTCTCTGGTTGTGGAGTTTCTAGTTGCGGAATCTCTAGTTGTGGAGTTTCTAGTTGTGGAGTTTCTAGTTGTGGAGTTTCTAGTTGTGGAGTTTCTAGTTGCGGAGTTTCTAGTTGTGGAGTTTCTAGTTGTGGAGTCTCTAGTTGCAGAGTTTCTAGTTGTGGAGTTTCTAGTTGTGGAGTTTCAAGTTGTGGAGTCTCTAGTTGTGGAGTTTCTAGTTGCGGAGTATCTAGTTGTGGAGTTTCCAGTTGTGGAGTTTCTAGTTGTGGAGTTTCTAGTTGTGGAGTTTCGAGTTGTGGAGTCTCTAGTTGTGGAGTTTCTAGTTGTGGAGTTTCCAGTTGTGGAGTATCTAGTTGTGGAGTTTCCATTTGTGAAGTATCTAGTTGTGGAGTTTCCAGTTGTGGAGTATCTAGTTGTGGAGTTTCAAGTTGTGGAGTTTCTAGTTGCGGAGTTTCTAGTTGCGGAGTTTTTAATAGCGGAGTTTATTGTTGTGGAGTTTCAAGTTGCGGAGTCTCAAGTTGTGGAGTTTCCAGTTGTGGAGTTTTTAGTTGTGGAGTTTCTAGTTGTTGAGTTTCTAGTTGTGAAGTCTCTAGTTTTGCAGTTACTAGTTGTGGAGTTTCTAGATATGGAATTTCTAGTTGCCGAGTCTGTATTTGTGGAGTTTGTAGTTGTGGAGTTTCTAGTTGTGGAGTTTCTAGTTGTGGAGTCTCTAGTTGCGGAGTTTCTAGTTGCGGAGTTTCTAGTTGTGGAGTTTCTGGTTGTGGAGTTTCTAGTTGTGAAGCTGTGGAGTCTCTTGTTGTGAAGTTTTTAGTTGTGGAGTTTCTAGTTGTGGAGTTTCAAGTTGTGGAGTCTCTAGTTGTGGAGTTTCTAGTTGCGGAGTATCTAGTTGTGGAGTTTCCAGTTGTGGAGTTTCTAGTTGTGGAGTTTCTAGTTGTGGAGTTTCGAGTTGTGGAGTCTCTAGTTGTGGAGTTTCTAGTTGTGGAGTTTCCAGTTGTGGAGTATCTAGTTGTGGAGTTTCCATTTGTGAAGTATCTAGTTGTGGAGTTTCCAGTTGTGGAGTATCTAGTTGTGGAGTTTCAAGTTGTGGAGTTTCTAGTTGCGGAGTTTCTAGTTGCGGAGTTTTTAATAGCGGAGTTTATTGTTGTGGAGTTTCAAGTTGCGGAGTCTCAAGTTGTGGAGTTTCCAGTTGTGGAGTTTTTAGTTGTGGAGTTTCTAGTTGTTGAGTTTCTGGTTGTGAAGTCTCTAGTTTTGCAGTTACTAGTTGTGGAGTTTCTAGATATGGAATTTCTAGTTGCCGAGTCTGTATTTGTGGAGTTTGTAGTTGTGGAGTTTGTAGTTGTGGAGTTTCTAGTTGTGGAGTCTCTAGTTGCGGAGTTTCTAGTTGCGGAGTTTCTAGTTGTGGAGTTTCCAGTTGTGGAGTTTCTAGTTGTGAAGCTGTGGAGTCTCTTGTTGTGAAGTTTTTAGTTGTGGAGTTTCTAGTTGTGGAGTTTCGAGTTGTGGAGTCTCTAGTTGTGGAGTTTCCAGTTGTGGAGTATCTAGTTGTGGAGTTTCCAGTTGTGAAGTATCTAGTTGTGGAGTTTCCAGTTGTGGAGTATCTAGTTGTGGAGTTTTAAGTTGTGAAGTTTCTAGTTGCGGAGTTTCTAGTTGCGGAGTTTTTAATAGCGGAGTTTCTAGTTGTGAAGTTTCAAGTTGCGGAGTCTCAAGTTGTGGAGTTTCCAGTTGTGGAGTTTTTAGTTGTGGAGTTTCTAGTTGTTGAGTTTCTAGTTGTGAAGTCTCTAGTTTTGCAGTTACTAGTTGTGGAGTTTCTAGATATGGAATTTCTAGTTGCCGAGTCTGTATTTGTGGAGTTTGTAGTTGTGGAGTTTCTAGTTGTGGAGTTTCTAGTTGTTGAGTCTCTAGTTGCGGAGTTTCTAGTTGCGGAGTTTCTAGTTGTGGAGTTTCTGGTTGTGGAGTTTCTAGTTGAGGAGTTTCAAGTTGTAGAGTTTCTAGTTGTGGAGTCTCAAGTTGTGGACTTTAAACTTGTGGAGTTTCTAGTTGTGGAGTTTCTTGTTTTGGAGTTTCTAGTTGTGGAGTTTCTAGTTGTAGAGTCTCCTGTTGCGGAGTTTCTAGTTGCGGAGTTTCTAGTTGGGGAGTTTTCAGTTGTGGAGTTTCTAGTTGTGGATTCTCAAGTTGTGAAGTTTACACTTGTGGAGTTTCAAGTTGGGGAGTCTATAGTTGTGGAGTTTCTAGTTGTATATTTTTTAGTTGTGGAGTATCTAGTTGTGGATTTTCCAGTTGTGGAGTTTATAGTTGTTGAGTTGCGCAGTCTCTAGTTGTTGAGTTTCTAGTTGCAGAGTCTCTAGTTGTGGAGTTTCAAGTTGTGGAGTCTCTAGATGTGGAGTTTCTAGTTGTCGAGTTTCCAGTTGTGGAGTATCTAGTAGTGGAGTTTCGAGTTGTGGAGTTTCTAGTTGTGGAGTTTCAAGTTGTGGAGTCTCTAGTCGTAGAGTTTCTAGTTGCCGAGTTTCCAGTTGTGGAGTATCTTGTAGTGGAGTTTCCAGTTGTGGAGTTTCTAGCTGTGGAGTTTCTAGTGGCGGAGTCCATAGTTGTGGAATTTCCATTTGCGGAGTCTCAAGCTGCGGAGTTTCAAGTTGCGCAGTTTCTAGTTGTGGAGTCTCAAGTTGTGGAGCTTAAAGTTGTGGAGTATCAAGTTGTGGAGTCTCTAGTTGTGGAGTTTCTAGTTGCAGAGTATCTAGTTGTGGAGTTTCCAGTTGTGGAGTTTCTAGTTGTGGAGTTTCAAGTTGTGGAGTCTCTAGTTGTGGAGTTTCTAGTTGCGGAGTGTCTAGTTTTGGAGTTTCCAGATGTGGAGTTTCTAGTTGTGGAGTTTCTAGTTGTGGAGTTTCGAGTTGTGGAGTCTCTAGTTGTGGAGTTTCTAGTTGTGGAGTTTCCAGTTGTGGAGTATCTAGTTGTGGAGTTTCCATTTGTGAAGTATCTAGTTGTGGAGTTTCCAGTTGTGGAGTATCTAGTTGTGGAGGTTCAAGTTGTGGAGTTTCTAGTTGCGGAGTTTCTAGTTGCGGAGTTTTTAATAGCGGAGTTAATTGTTGTGGAGTTTCAAGTTGCGGAGTCTCAAGTTGTGGAGTTTCCAGTTGTGGAGTTTTTAGTTGTGGAGTTTCTAGTTGTTGAGTTTCTAGTTGTGAAGTCTAGTTTTACAGTTTCTCGTTGTGGAGTTTCTAGATATGAAATTTCTAGTTGCCGAGTCTCTATTTGTGGAGTTTCTAGTTGCGGAGTTTCTAGTTGTGGAGTTTCTGGTTGTGGAGTTTCTAGTTGTGGAGTTTCAAGTTGTGGAGTTTCTAGTTGTGGAGTCTCTAGTTGCGGAGTTTTTAGTTGTGAAGTTTCTAGTTGTGGAGTTTCTAGTTTTGAAGTTTCTAGTTGTGGAGTTTCTAGTGTTAGAGTCTCCTGTTGCGGAGTTTCTAGTTCCGGAGTTTCTAGTTGGGGAGTTTCCAGTTGTGGAGTATCTAGTTGTGGATTTTCCCGTTGTGGAGTTTCTAGTTGTTCAGTTGTGGAGTATCTAGTTGTTGAGTTTCTAGTTGCAGAGTCTCTAGTTGTGGAGTTTCAAGTTGTGGAGTCTCTAGTTGTGGAGTTTCTAGTTGCCGAGTTTCCAGTTGTGGAGTATCTAGTAGTGGAGTTTCCAGTTGTGGAGTTTCTAGTTGTGGAGTTTCTAGTTGCGGAGTCCCTAGTTGTGGAGTTTCTAGTTGCGGAGTCTCAAGCTGCGGAGTTTCAAGTTGTGGAGTTTCTAGTTGTGGAGTCTCAAGTTGTGGAGTTTCAAGTTGTGGAGTTTCAAGTTGTGGAGTCTATAGTTGTGGAGTTTCTAGTTGCAGAGTATCTAGTTGTGGAGTTTCCAGTTGTGGAGTTTCTAGTTGTGAAGCTGTGGAGTCTCTCGTTGTGGAGTTTTTAGTTGTGGAGTTTCTAGTTGTGGAGTTTCGAGTTGTGGAGTCTCTAGTTGTGGAGTTTCCAGTTGTGGAGTATCTAGTTGTGGAGTTTCCAGTTGTGAAGTATCTAGTTGTGGAGTTTCCAGTTGTGGAGTATCTAGTTGTGGAGTTTTAAGTTGTGAAGTTTCTAGTTGCGGAGTTTCTAGTTGCGGAGTTTTTAATAGCGGAGTTTCTAGATGTGAAGTTTCAAGTTGCGGAGTCTCAAGTTGTGGAGTTTCCAGTTGTGGAGTTTTTAGTTGTGGAGTTTCTAGTTGTTGAGTTTCTAGTTGTGAAGTCTCTAGTTTTGCAGTTACTAGTTGTGGAGTTTCTAGATATGGAATTTCTAGTTGCCGAGTCTGTATTTGTGGAGTTTGTAGTTGTGGAGTTTCTAGTTGTGGAGTTTCTAGTTGTGGAGTCTCTAGTTGCGGAGTTTCTAGTTGCGGAGTTTCTAGTTGTGGAGTTTCTGGTTGTGGAGTTTCTAGTTGTGGAGTCTCAAGTTGTGGACTTTAAACTTGTGGAGTTTCTAGTTGTGGAGTTTCTCGTTTTGGAGTTTCTAGTTGTGGAGTTTCTAGTTGTAGAGTCTCCTGTTGCGGAGTTTCTAGTTGTGAAGTTTCTGGTTGTGGAGTTTCTAGTTGAGGAGTTTCAAGTTGAAGAGTTTTTAGTTGTGGAGTGTCTAGTTGTGGAGTTTCCAGTTGTGGAGTTTCGAGTTGTGGAGTTTCTAGTTTTGGAGTTTCTAGTCGTGGAGTTTCTAGTTGTAGAGTCTCCTGTTGCGGAGTTTCTAGTTGGGGAGTTTCCAGTTGTGGAGTTTCTAGTTGTGGAGTTTCTATTTGTGGAGTTTCTAGTTGTGTAGTTTCTAGCTGCGGAGTTTCTAGTTGCGGAGTTTCTATTTGTGGAGTTTCTAGCTGCGGAGTTTCTAGTTGCGGAGTTTCTGGTTGTGGAGTTTCTAGTTGCGGAATCTCTAGTTGTGGAGTTTCTAGTTGTGGAGTTTCTAGTCGTGGAGTTTCTAGTTGTGGAGTTTCTAGTTGCGGAGTTTCTAGTTGTGGAGTTTCTAGTTGTGGAGTCTCTAGTTACAGAGTTTCTAGTTGTGGAGTTTCTAGTTGTGGAGTTTCAAGTTGTGGAGTCTCTAGTTGTGGAGTTTCTAGTTGCGGAGTATCTAGTTGTGGAGTTTCCAGTTGTGGAGTTTCTAGTTGTGGAGTTTCTAGTTGTGGAGTTCCGAGTTGTGGAGTCTCTAGTTGTGGAGTTTCTAGTTGTGGAGTTTCCAGTTGTGGAGTATCTAGTTGTGGAGTTTCCATTTGTGAAGTATCTAGTTGTGGAGTTTCCAGTTGTGGAGTATCTAGTTGTGGAGTTTCAAGTTGTGGAGTTTCTAGTTGCGGAGTTTCTAGTTGCGGAGTTTTTAATAGCGGAGTTTATTGTTGTGGAGTTTCAAGTTGCGAAGTCTCAAGTTGTGGAGTTTCCAGTTGTGGAGTTTTTAGTTGTGGAGTTTCTAGTTGTTGAGTTTCTAGTTGTGAAGTCTAGTTTTACAGTTTCTCGTTGTGGAGTTTCTAGATATGAAATTTCTAGTTGCCGAGTCTCTATTTGTGGAGTTTCTAGTTGCGGAGTTTCTAGTTGTGGAGTTTCTGGTTGTGGAGTTTCTAGTTGTGGAGTTTCTAGTTGTGGAGTTTCTAGTTGTGGAGTCTCTAGTTGCGGAGTTTCTAGTTGTGAAGTTTCTAGTTGTGGAGTTTCTAGTTTTGAAGTTTCTAGTTGTGGAGTTTCTAGTGTTAGAGTCTCCTGTTGCGGAGTTTCTAGTTGCGGAGTTTCTAGTTGGGGAGTTTCCAGTTGTGGAGTTTCTAGTTGTGGAGTTTCTACTTGTGGAGTCTCAAGTTGTGGAGTTTAAACTTGTGGAGTTTCAAGTTGTGGAGTCTATAGTTGTGGAGTTTCTAGTTGTAGATTTTCTAGTTGTGGAGTATCTAGTTGTGGATTTTCCAGTTGTGGAGTTTCTAGTTGTTCAGTTGTGGAGTACCTAGTTGTTGAGTTTCTAGTTGCAGAGTCTCTAGTTGTGGAGTTTCAAATTGTGGAGTCTCTAGATGTGGAGTTTCTAGTTGTCGAGTTTCCAGTTGTGGAGTTTCTAGTTGTGGAGTTTCTAGTTGTGGAGTTCCGAGTTGTGGAGTCTCTAGTTGTGGAGTTTCTAGTTGTGGAGTTTCCAGTTGTGGAGTATCTAGTTGTGGAGTTTCCATTTGTGAAGTATCTAGTTGTGGAGTTTCCAGTTGTGGAGTATCTAGTTGTGGAGTTTCAAGTTGTGGAGTTTCTAGTTGCGGAGTTTCTAGTTGCGGAGTTTTTAATAGCGGAGTTTATTGTTGTGGAGTTTCAAGTTGCGAAGTCTCAAGTTGTGGAGTTTCCAGTTGTGGAGTTTTTAGTTGTGGAGTTTCTAGTTGTTGAGTTTCTAGTTGTGAAGTCTAGTTTTACAGTTTCTCGTTGTGGAGTTTCTAGATATGAAATTTCTAGTTGCCGAGTCTCTATTTGTGGAGTTTCTAGTTGCGGAGTTTCTAGTTGTGGAGTTTCTGGTTGTGGAGTTTCTAGTTGTGGAGTTTCTAGTTGTGGAGTTTCTAGTTGTGGAGTCTCTAGTTGCGGAGTTTCTAGTTGTGAAGTTTCTAGTTGTGGAGTTTCTAGTTTTGAAGTTTCTAGTTGTGGAGTTTCTAGTGTTAGAGTCTCCTGTTGCGGAGTTTCTAGTTGCGGAGTTTCTAGTTGGGGAGTTTCCAGTTGTGGAGTTTCTAGTTGTGGAGTTTCTACTTGTGGAGTCTCAAGTTGTGGAGTTTAAACTTGTGGAGTTTCAAGTTGTGGAGTCTATAGTTGTGGAGTTTCTAGTTGTAGATTTTCTAGTTGTGGAGTATCTAGTTGTGGATTTTCCAGTTGTGGAGTTTCTAGTTGTTCAGTTGTGGAGTACCTAGTTGTTGAGTTTCTAGTTGCAGAGTCTCTAGTTGTGGAGTTTCAAATTGTGGAGTCTCTAGATGTGGAGTTTCTAGTTGTCGAGTTTCCAGTTGTGGAGTATCTAGTAGTGGAGTTTCGAGTTGTGGAGTTTCTAGTTGTGGAGCTTCTAGTTGTGGAGTCCCTAGTTGCGGAGTTTCTAGTTGCGAAGTTTCAAGTTGTGGAGTTTCAAGTTGCGGAGTCTCAAGCTGTGGAGTTTCTAGTTGTGGAGTTTCCAGTTGTGGAGTTTCAAGTTGTGGAGTTTCTAGTTGCAGAGTCTCTAGTTGTGGAGTTTCAAGTTGTGGAGTCTCTAGTTGTGGAGTTTCTAGTTGCCGAGTTTCCAGTTGTGGAGTATCTAGTAGTGGAGTTTCCAGTTGTGGAGTTTCTAGTTGTGGAGTTTCTAGTTGCGGAGTCCCTAGTTGTGGAGTTTCTAGTTGCGGAGTCTCAAGCTGCGGAGTTTCAAGTTGTGGAGTTTCTAGTTGTGGAGTCTCAAGTTGTGGAGTTTCAAGTTGTGGAGTTTCAAGTTGTGGAGTCTCTAGTTGTGGAGTTTCTAGTTGCAGAGTATCTAGTTGTGGAGTTTCCAGTTGTGGAGTTTCTAGTTGTGAAGCTGTGGAGTCTCTGGTTGTGAAGTTTTTAGTTGTGGAGTTTCTAGTTGTGGAGTTTCGAGTTGTGGAGTCTCTAGTTGTGGAGTTTCCAGTTGTGGAGTATCTAGTTGTGGAGTTTCCAGTTGTGAAGTATCTAGTTGTGGAGTTTCCAGTTGTGGAGTATCTAGTTGTGGAGTTTTAAGTTGTGATGTTTTTAGTTGCGGAGTTTCTAGTTGCGGAGTTTTTAATAGCGGAGTTTCTAGATGTGAAGTTTCAAGTTGCGGAGTCTCAAGTTGTGGAGTTTCCAGTAGTGGAGTTTTTAGTTGTGGAGTTTCTAGTTGTTGAGTTTCTAGTTGTGAAGTCTCTAGTTTTGCAGTTACTAGTTGTGGAGTTTCTAGATATGGAATTTCTAGTTGCCGAGTCTGTATTTGTGGAGTTTGTAGTTGTGGAGTTTCTAGTTGTGGAGTTTCTAGTTGTGGAGTCTCTAGTTGCGGAGTTTCTAGTTGCGGACTTTCTAGTTGTGGAGTTTCTGGTTGTGGAGTTTCTAGTTGAGGAGTTTCAAGTTGTGGAGTTTCTAGTTGTGGAGTCTCAAGTTGTGGACTTTAAACTTGTGGAGTTTGTAGTTGTGGAGTTTCTAGTTGTGGAGTTTCTAGTTGTGGAGTTTCTAGTTGTAGAGTCTCCTGTTGCGGAGTTTCTAGTTGTGAAGTTTCTGGTTGTGGAGTTTCTAGTTGAGGAGTTTCAAGTTGAAGAGTTTTTAGTTGTGGAGTGTCTAGTTGTGGAGTTTCCAGTTGTGGAGTTTCGAGTTGTGGAGTTTCTAGTTTTGGAGTTTCTAGTCGTGGAGTTTCTAGTTGTAGAGTCTCCTGTTGCGGAGTTTCTAGTTGCGGAGTTTCTAGTTGGGGAGTTTCCAGTTGTGGAGTTTCTAGTTGTGGAGTTTCTATTTGTGGAGTCTCTAGTTGTGTAGTTTCTAGCTGCGGAGTTTCTAGTTGCGGAGTTTCTATTTGTGGAGTTTCTAGCTGCGGAGTTTCTAGTTGCGGAGTCTCTGGTTGTGGAGTTTCTAGTTGCGGAATCTCTATTTGTGGAGTTTCTAGTTGTGGAGTTTCTAGTTGTGGAGTTTCTAGTTGTGGAGTTTCTAGTTGCGGAGTTTCTAGTTGTGGAGTTTCTAGTTGTGGAGTCTCTAGTTGCAGAGTTTCTAGTTGTGGAGTTTCTAGTTGTGGAGTTTCAAGTTGTGGAGTCTCTAGTTGTGGAGTTTCTAGTTGCGGAGTATCTAGTTGTGGAGTTTCCAGTTGTGGAGTTTCTAGTTGTGGAGTTTCTAGTTGTGGAGTTTCGAGTTGTGGAGTCTCTAGTTATGGAGTTTCTAGTTGTGGAGTTTCCAGTTGTGGAGTATCTAGTTGTGGAGTTTCCATTTGTGAAGTATCTAGTTGTGGAGTTTCCAGTTGTGGAGTATCTAGTTGTGGAGTTTCAAGTTGTGGAGTTTCTAGTTGCGGAGTTTCTAGTTGCGGAGTTTTTAATAGCGGAGTTTATTGTTGTTGAGTTTCAAGTTGCGGAGTCTCAAGTTGTGGAGTTTCCAGTTGTGGAGTTTTTAGTTGTGGAGTTTCTAGTTGTTGAGTTTCTAGTTGTGAAGTCTAGTTTTACAGTTTCTCGTTGTGGAGTTTCTAGATATGAAATTTCTAGTTGCCGAGTCTCTATTTGTGGAGTTTCTAGTTGCGGAGTTTCTAGTTGTGGAGTTTCTGGTTGTGGAGTTTCTAGCTGTGGAGTTTCAAGTTGTGGAGTACCTAGTTGTTGAGTTTCTAGTTGCAGAGTCTCTAGTTGTGGAGTTTCAAATTGTGGAGTCTCTAGATGTGGAGTTTCTAGTTGTCGAGTTTCCAATTGTGGAGTATCTAGTAGTGGAGTTTCGAGTTGTGGAGTTTCTAGTTGTGGAGTCCCTAGTTGCGGAGTTTCTAGTTGCGAAGTTTCAAGTTGTGGAGTTTCAAGTTGCGGAGTCTAGCGCTGTGGAGTTTCTAGTTGTGGAGTTTCCAGTTGTGGAGTTTCAAGTTGTGGAGTTTCTAGTTGCAGAGTCTCTAGTTGTGGAGTTTCAAGTTGTGGAGTTTCTAGTTGCCGAGTTTCCAGTTGTGGAGTATCTAGTAGTGGAGTTTCCAGTTGTGGAGTTTCTAGTTGTGGAGTTTCTAGTTGCGGAGTCCCTAGTTGTGGAGTTTCTAGTTGCGGAGTCTCAAGCTGCGGAGTTTCAAGTTGTGGAGTTTCTAGTTGTGGAGTCTCAAGTTGTGGAGTTTCAAGTTGTGGAGTTTGAAGTTGTGGAGTCTCTAGTTGTGGAGTTTCTAGTTGCAGAGTATCTAGTTGTGGAGTTTCCAGTTGTGGAGTTTCTAGTTGTGAAGCTGTGGAGTCTCTGGTTGTGAAGTTTTTAGTTGTGGAGTTTCTAGTTGTGGAGTTTCGAGTTGTGGAGTCTCTAGTTGTGGAGTTTCCAGTTGTGGAGTATCTAGTTGTGGAGTTTCCAGTTGTGAAGTATCTAGTTGTGGAGTTTCCAGTCGTGGAGTATCTAGTTGTGGAGTTTTAAGTTGTGAAGTTTCTAGTTGCGGAGTTTCTAGTTGCGGAGTTTTTAATAGCGGAGTTTCTAGTTGTGAAGTTTCAAGTTGTGGAGTTTCCAGTTTTGGAGTTTTTAGTTGTGGAGTTTCTAGTTGTTGAGTTTCTAGTTGTGAAGTCTCTAGTTTTGCAGTTACTAGTTGTGGAGTTTCTAGATATGGAATTTCTAGTTGCCGAGTCTGTATTTGTGGAGTTTGTAGTTGTGGAGTTTCTAGTTGTGGAGTTTCTAGTTGTGGAGTCTCTAGTTGCGGAGTTTCTAGTTGCGGAGTTTCTAGTTGTGGAGTTTCTGGTTGTGGAGTTTCTAGTTGAGGAGTTTCAAGTTGTAGAGTTTCTAGTTGTGGAGTCTCAAGTTGTGGACTTTAAACTTGTGGAGTTTCTAGTTGTGGAGTTTCTCGTTTTGGAGTTTCTAGTTGTGGAGTTTCTAGTTGTAGAGTCTCCTGTTGCGGAGTTTCTAGTTGCGGAGTTTCTAGTTGGGGAGTTTTCAGTTGTGGAGTTTCTAGTTGTGGATTCTCAAGTTGTGAAGTTTACACTTGTGGAGTTTCAAGTTGGGGAGTCTATAGTTGTGGAGTTTCTAGTTGTATATTTTCTAGTTGTGGAGTATCTAGTTGTGGATTTTCCAGTTGTGGAGTTTATAGTTGTTGAGTTGCGCAGTCTCTAGTTGTTGAGTTTCTAGTTGCAGAGTCTCTAGTTGTGGAGTTTCAAGTTGTGGAGTCTCTAGATGTGGAGTTTCTAGTTGTCGAGTTTCCAGTTGTGGAGTATCTAGTAGTGGAGTTTCGAGTTGTGGAGTTTCTAGTTGTGGAGTTTCAAGTTGTGGAGTCTCTAGTCGTAGAGTTTCTAGTTGCCGAGTTTCCAGTTGTGGAGTATCTTGTAGTGGAGTTTCCAGTTGTGGAGTTTCTAGCTGTGGAGTTTCTAGTGGCGGAGTCCATAGTTGTGGAATTTCCAGTTGCGGAGTCTCAAGCTGCGGAGTTTCAAGTTGCGCAGTTTCTAGTTGTGGAGTCTCAAGTTGTGGAGCTTAAAGTTGTGGAGTATCAAGTTGTGGAGTCTCTAGTTGTGGAGTTTCTAGTTGCAGAGTATCTAGTTGTGGAGTTTCCAGTTGTGGAGTTTCTAGTTGTGGAGTTGCGGAGTTTCTGGTTGTGCAGTTTCTAGTCGTGGAGTTTCTAGTTGTGGAGTTTCGAGTTGTGGAGTCTCTAGTTGTGGAGTTTCTAGTTGTGGAGTTTCCAGTTGTGGAGTATCTAGTTGTTGAGTTTCCCGTTGTGAAGTATCTAGTTGTGGAGTTTCCAGTAGTGGAGTATCTAGTTGTGGAGTTTTAAGTTGTGGAGTTTTTAGTTGCGGAGTTTCTAGTTGCGGAGTTTTTAATAGCGGAGTTTCTAGTTGTGAATTTTCAAGTTGCGGAGTCTCAAGTTGTGGAGTTTCCAGTTGTGGAGTTTTTAGTTGTGGAGTTTCTAGTTGTTGAGTTTCTAGTTGTGAAGTCTCTAGTTTTGCAGTTTCTAGTTGTGGAGTTTCTAGATATGGAATTTCTAGTTGCCGAGTCTGTTTTAATAGAGTTTGAAGTTGTGGAGTTTCTAGTTGTGGGGTTTCTAGTTGTGGAGTCTCTAGTTGCGGAGTTTCTAGTTGCGGAGTTTCTAGTTGTGGAGTTTCTGGTTGTGGAGTTTCTATTTGAGGAGTTTCAAGTTGTGAAGTTTCTAGTTGTGGAGTCTCTAGTTGCGGAGTTTCTAGTTGTGAAGTTTCTAGTTGTGGAGTTTCTAGTTTTCGAGTTTCTAGTTGTGGAGTTTCTAGTTGTAGAGTCTCCTGTTGCGGAGTTTCTAGTTGCGGAGTTTCTAGTTGGGGAGTTCCCAGTTGTGGAGTTTCTAGTTGTGGAGTTTCTAGTTGTGGAGTCTCAAGTTGTGGAGTTTAAACTTGTGGAGTTTCAAGTTGTGGAGTCTATAGTTGTGGAGTTTCTAGTTGTAGATTTTCTAGTTGTGGAGTATCTAGTTGTGGATTTTCCAGTTGTGGAGTTTCTAATTGTTGAGTTGCGGAGTCTCTAGTTGTTGAGTTTCTAGTTGCAGAGTCTCTAGTTGTGGAGTTTCAAGTTGTGGAGTCTCTAGATGTGGAGTTTCTAGTTGTCGAGTTTCCAGTTATGGAGTATCTAGTAGTGGAGTTTCGAGTTGTGAAGTTTCTAGTTGTGGAGTTTCTAGTTGTGGAGTCCCTTCTTGTGGAGTTTCTAGTTGCGGAGTTTCTAGTTGTGGAGTTTCAAGTTGCGGAGTCTCAAGCTGGGGAGTTTCTAGTTGTTGAGTTTTTAGTTGTGGAGTTTCTAGTTGTTGAGTTTCTAGTTTGAAGTCTCTAGTTGTAGATTCTCTAGTTGTGGAGTCTCTAGTTTAGGAGTTTCTAGTTGAAGAGTTTTTTGTTGTGGAGTGTCTCGTTGTGGAGTTTCCAGTTGTGGAGTTTCGAGTTGTGGAGTTTCTAGTTGCAGAGTCTCTAGTTGTGGAGTTTCAAGTTGTGGAGTCTCTAGTTGTGGAGTTTCTAGTTGCCGAGTTTTCAGTTGTGGAGTATCTAGTAGTAGAGTTTCCAGTTGTGGAGTCCCTAGTTGTGGAGTTTCTAGTTGCGGAGTCTCAAGCTGTGGAGTTTCAAGTTGTGGAGTTTCTAGGTGTGGAGTCTCAAGTTATGGAGTTTAAAGTTGTGGAGTTTCAAGTTGTGGAGTCTCTAGTTGTGGAGTTTCTATTTGCAGAGTATCTATTTGTGGAGTTTCCAGTTGTGGAGTTTCTAATTGTGAAGTCGCGGAGTCTCTTTTGTGGAGTTTCTAGTTGTGGAGTTTCTAGTTGAGGAGTTTCAAGTTGAAGAGTTTTTAGTTGTGGAGTGTCTAGTTGTGGAGTTTCCAGTTGTGGAGTTTTTAGTTGTGGAGTTTCTAGTTGTTGAGTTTCTAGTTGTGAAGTCTAGTTTTACAGTTTCTCGTTGTGGAGTTTCTAGATATGAAATTTCTAGTTGCCGAGTCTCTATTTGTGGAGTTTCTAGTTGCGGAGTTTCTAGTTGTGGAGTTTCTGGTTGTGGAGTTTCTAGTTGTGGAGTTTCAAGTTGTGGAGTTTCTAGTTGTGGAGTCTCTAGTTGCGGAGTTTCTAGTTGTGAAGTTTCTAGTTGTGGAGTTTCTAGTTTTGAAGTTTCTAGTTGTGGAGTTTCTAGTGTTAGAGTCTCCTGTTGCGGAGTTTCTAGTTGCGGAGTTTCTAGTTGGGGAGTTTCCAGTTGTGGAGTTTCTAGTTGTGGAGTTTCTACTTGTGGAGTCTCAAGTTGTGGAGTTTAAACTTGTGGAGTTTCAAGTTGTGGAGTCTATAGTTGTGGAGTTTCTAGTTGTAGATTTTCTAGTTGTGGAGTGTCTAGTTGTGGATTTTCCAGTTGTGGAGTTTCTAGTTGTTCAGTTGTGGAGTACCTAGTTGTTGAGTTTCTAGTTGCAGAGTCTCTAGATGTGGAGTTTCAAATTGTGGAGTCTCTAGATGTGGAGTTTCTAGTTGTCGAGTTTCCAGTTGTGGAGTATCTAGTAGTGGAGTTTCGAGTTGTGGAGTTTCTAGTTGTGGAGTTTCTAGTTGTGGAGTCCCTAGTTGCGGAGTTTCTAGTTGCGGAGTCCCTAGTTGTGGAGTTTCTAGTTGCGGAGTCTCAAGCTGCGGAGTTTCAAGTTGTGGAGTTTCTAGTTGTGGAGTCTCAAGTTGTGGAGTTTCAAGTTGTGGAGTTTCAAGTTGTGGAGTCTCTAGTTGTGGAGTTTCTAGTTGCAGAGTATCTAGTTGTGGAGTTTGCAGTTGTGGAGTTTCTAGTTGTGAAGCTGTGTAGTCTCTGGTTGTGAAGTTTTTAGTTGTGGAGTTTCTAGTTGTGGAGTTTCGAGTTGTGGAGTCTCTAGTTGTGGAGTTTCCAGTTGTGGAGTATCTAGTTGTGGAGTTTCCAGTTGTGAAGTATCTAGTTGTGGAGTTTCCAGTTGTGGAGTATCTAGTTGTGGAGTTTTAAGTTGTGAAGTTTCTAGTTGCGGAGTTTCTAGTTGCGGAGTTTTTAATAGCGGAGTTTCTAATTGTGAAGTTTCAAGTTGCGGAGTCTCAAGTTGTGGAGTTTCCAGTTGTGGAGTTTTTAGTTGTGGAGTTTCTAGTTGTTGAGTTTCTAGTTGTGAAGTCTCTAGTTTTGCAGTTACTAGTTGTGGAGTTTCTAGATATGGAATTTCTAGTTGCCGAGTCTGTATTTGTGGAGTTTGTAGTTGTGGAGTTTCTAGTTGTGGAGTTTCTAGTTGTGGAGTCTCTAGTTGCGGAGTTTCTAGTTGCGGAGTTTCTAGTTGTGGAGTTTCTGGTTGTGGAGTTTCTAGTTGAGGAGTTTCAAGTTGTAGAGTTTCTAGTTGTGGAGTCTCAAGTTGTGGACTTTAAACTTGTGGAGTTTCTAGTTGTGGAGTTTCTAGTTGTAGAGTCTCCTGTTGCGGAGTTTCTAGTTGCGGAGTTTCTAGTTGGGGAGTTTTCAGTTGTGGAGTTTCTAGTTGTGGATTCTCAAGTTGTGAAGTTTACACTTGTGGAGTTTCAAGTTGGGGAGTCTATAGTTGTGGAGTTATAGTTGTATATTTTCTAGTTGTGGAGTATCTAGTTGTGGATTTTCCAGTTGTGGAGTTTATAGTTGTTGAGTTGCGCAGTCTCTAGTTGTTGAGTTTCTAGTTGCAGAGTCTCTAGTTGTGGAGTTTCAAGTTGTGGAGTCTCTAGATGTGGAGTTTCTAGTTGTCGAGTTTCCAGTTGTGGAGTATCTAGTAGTGGAGTTTCGAGTTGTGGAGTTTCTAGTTGTGGAGTTTCAAGTTGTGGAGTCTCTAGTCGTAGAGTTTCTAGTTGCCGAGTTTCCAGTTGTTGAGTATCTTGTAGTGGAGTTTCCAGTTGTGGAGTTTCTAGCTGTGGAGTTTCTAGTGGCGGAGTCCATAGTTGTGGAATTTCCAGTTGCGGAGTCTCAAGCTGCGGAGTTTCAAGTTGCGCAGTTTCTAGTTGTGGAGTCTCAAGTTGTGGAGCTTAAAGTTGTGGAGTATCAAGTTGTGGAGTCTCTAGTTGTGGAGTTTCTAGTTGCAGAGTATCTAGTTGTGGAGTTTCCAGTTGTGGAGTTTCTAGTTGTGGAGTTGCGGAGTTTCTGGTTGTGCAGTTTCTAGCCGTGGAGTTTCTAGTTGTGGAGTTTCGAGTTGTGGAGTCTCTAGTTGTGGAGTTTCCAGTTGTGGAGTTTCCAGTTGTGGAGTATCTAGTTGTTGAGTTTCCCGTTGTGAAGTATCTAGTTGTGGAGTTTCCAGTTGTGGAGTATCTAGTTGTGGAGTTTTAAGTTGTGGAGTTTTTAGTTGCGGAGTTTCTAGTTGCGGAGTTTTTAATAGCGGAGTTTCTAGTTGTGAATTTTCAAGTTGCGGAGTCTCAAGTTGTGGAGTTTCCAGTTGTGGAGTTTTTAGTTGTGGAGTTTCTAGTTGTTGAGTTTCTAGTTGTGAAGTCTCTAGTTTTGCAGTTTCTAGTTGTGGAGTTTCTAGATATGGAATTTCTAGTTGCCGAGTCTGTTTTAATAGAGTTTGAAGTTGTGGAGTTTCTAGTTGTGGGGTTTCTAGTTGTGGAGTCTCTAGTTGCGGAGTTTCTAGTTGCGGAGTTTCTAGTTGTGGAGTTTCTGGTTGTGGAGTTTCTATTTGAGGAGTTTCAAGTTGTGAAGTTTCTAGTTGTGGAGTCTCTAGTTGCGGAGTTTCTAGTTGTGAAGTTTCTAGTTGTGGAGTTTCTAGTTTTCGAGTTTCTAGTTGTGGAGTTTCTAGTTGTAGAGTCTCCTGTTGCGGAGTTTCTAGTTGCGGAGTTTCTAGTTGGGGAGTTCCCAGTTGTGGAGTTTCTAGTTGTGGAGTTTCTAGTTGTGGAGTCTCAAGTTGTGGAGTTTAAACTTGTGGAGTTTCAAGTTGTGGAGTCTATAGTTGTGGAGTTTCTAGTTGTAGATTTTCTAGTTGTGGAGTATCTAGTTGTGGATTTTCCAGTTGTGGAGTTTCTAATTGTTGAGTTGCGGAGTCTCTAGTTGTTGAGTTTCTAGTTGCAGAGTCTCTAGTTGTGGAGTTTCAAGTTGTGGAGTCTCTAGATGTGGAGTTTCTAGTTGTCGAGTTTCCAGTTATGGAGTATCTAGTAGTGGAGTTTCGAGTTGTGAAGTTTCTAGTTGTGGAGTTTCTAGTTGTGGAGTCCCTTCTTGTGGAGTTTCTAGTTGCGGAGTTTCTAGTTGTGGAGTTTCAAGTTGCGGAGTCTCAAGCTGGGGAGTTTCTAGTTGTTGAGTTTTTAGTTGTGGAGTTTCTAGTTGTTGAGTTTCTAGTTTGAAGTCTCTAGTTGTAGATTCTCTAGTTGTGGAGTCTCTAGTTTAGGAGTTTCTAGTTGAAGAGTTTTTTGTTGTGGAGTGTCTCGTTGTGGAGTTTCCAGTTGTGGAGTTTCGAGTTGTGGAGTTTCTAGTTGCAGAGTCTCTAGTTGTGGAGTTTCAAGTTGTGGAGTCTCTAGTTGTGGAGTTTCTAGTTGCCGAGTTTTCAGTTGTGGAGTATCTAGTAGTAGAGTTTCCAGTTGTGGAGTCCCTAGTTGTGGAGTTTCTAGTTGCGGAGTCTCAAGCTGTGGAGTTTCAAGTTGTGGAGTTTCTAGGTGTGGAGTCTCAAGTTATGGAGTTTAAAGTTGTGGAGTTTCAAGTTGTGGAGTCTCTAGTTGTGGAGTTTCTATTTGCAGAGTATCTATTTGTGGAGTTTCCAGTTGTGGAGTTTCTAATTGTGAAGTCGCGGAGTCTCTTTTGTGGAGTTTCTAGTTGTGGAGTTTCTAGTTGAGGAGTTTCAAGTTGAAGAGTTTTTAGTTGTGGAGTGTCTAGTTGTGGAGTTTCCAGTTGTGGAGTTTTTAGTTGTGGAGTTTCTAGTTGTTGAGTTTCTAGTTGTGAAGTCTAGTTTTACAGTTTCTCGTTGTGGAGTTTCTAGATATGAAATTTCTAGTTGCCGAGTCTCTATTTGTGGAGTTTCTAGTTGCGGAGTTTCTAGTTGTGGAGTTTCTGGTTGTGGAGTTTCTAGTTGTGGAGTTTCAAGTTGTGGAGTTTCTAGTTGTGGAGTCTCTAGTTGCGGAGTTTCTAGTTGTGAAGTTTCTAGTTGTGGAGTTTCTAGTTTTGAAGTTTCTAGTTGTGGAGTTTCTAGTGTTAGAGTCTCCTGTTGCGGAGTTTCTAGTTGCGGAGTTTCTAGTTGGGGAGTTTCCAGTTGTGGAGTTTCTAGTTGTGGAGTTTCTACTTGTGGAGTCTCAAGTTGTGGAGTTTAAACTTGTGGAGTTTCAAGTTGTGGAGTCTATAGTTGTGGAGTTTCTAGTTGTAGATTTTCTAGTTGTGGAGTGTCTAGTTGTGGATTTTCCAGTTGTGGAGTTTCTAGTTGTTCAGTTGTGGAGTACCTAGTTGTTGAGTTTCTAGTTGCAGAGTCTCTAGATGTGGAGTTTCAAATTGTGGAGTCTCTAGATGTGGAGTTTCTAGTTGTCGAGTTTCCAGTTGTGGAGTATCTAGTAGTGGAGTTTCGAGTTGTGGAGTTTCTAGTTGTGGAGTTTCTAGTTGTGGAGTCCCTAGTTGCGGAGTTTCTAGTTGCGGAGTCCCTAGTTGTGGAGTTTCTAGTTGCGGAGTCTCAAGCTGCGGAGTTTCAAGTTGTGGAGTTTCTAGTTGTGGAGTCTCAAGTTGTGGAGTTTCAAGTTGTGGAGTTTCAAGTTGTGGAGTCTCTAGTTGTGGAGTTTCTAGTTGCAGAGTATCTAGTTGTGGAGTTTGCAGTTGTGGAGTTTCTAGTTGTGAAGCTGTGTAGTCTCTGGTTGTGAAGTTTTTAGTTGTGGAGTTTCTAGTTGTGGAGTTTCGAGTTGTGGAGTCTCTAGTTGTGGAGTTTCCAGTTGTGGAGTATCTAGTTGTGGAGTTTCCAGTTGTGAAGTATCTAGTTGTGGAGTTTCCAGTTGTGGAGTATCTAGTTGTGGAGTTTTAAGTTGTGAAGTTTCTAGTTGCGGAGTTTCTAGTTGCGGAGTTTTTAATAGCGGAGTTTCTAATTGTGAAGTTTCAAGTTGCGGAGTCTCAAGTTGTGGAGTTTCCAGTTGTGGAGTTTTTAGTTGTGGAGTTTCTAGTTGTTGAGTTTCTAGTTGTGAAGTCTCTAGTTTTGCAGTTACTAGTTGTGGAGTTTCTAGATATGGAATTTCTAGTTGCCGAGTCTGTATTTGTGGAGTTTGTAGTTGTGGAGTTTCTAGTTGTGGAGTTTCTAGTTGTGGAGTCTCTAGTTGCGGAGTTTCTAGTTGCGGAGTTTCTAGTTGTGGAGTTTCTGGTTGTGGAGTTTCTAGTTGAGGAGTTTCAAGTTGTAGAGTTTCTAGTTGTGGAGTCTCAAGTTGTGGACTTTAAACTTGTGGAGTTTCTAGTTGTGGAGTTTCTAGTTGTAGAGTCTCCTGTTGCGGAGTTTCTAGTTGCGGAGTTTCTAGTTGGGGAGTTTTCAGTTGTGGAGTTTCTAGTTGTGGATTCTCAAGTTGTGAAGTTTACACTTGTGGAGTTTCAAGTTGGGGAGTCTATAGTTGTGGAGTTATAGTTGTATATTTTCTAGTTGTGGAGTATCTAGTTGTGGATTTTCCAGTTGTGGAGTTTATAGTTGTTGAGTTGCGCAGTCTCTAGTTGTTGAGTTTCTAGTTGCAGAGTCTCTAGTTGTGGAGTTTCAAGTTGTGGAGTCTCTAGATGTGGAGTTTCTAGTTGTCGAGTTTCCAGTTGTGGAGTATCTAGTAGTGGAGTTTCGAGTTGTGGAGTTTCTAGTTGTGGAGTTTCAAGTTGTGGAGTCTCTAGTCGTAGAGTTTCTAGTTGCCGAGTTTCCAGTTGTTGAGTATCTTGTAGTGGAGTTTCCAGTTGTGGAGTTTCTAGCTGTGGAGTTTCTAGTGGCGGAGTCCATAGTTGTGGAATTTCCAGTTGCGGAGTCTCAAGCTGCGGAGTTTCAAGTTGCGCAGTTTCTAGTTGTGGAGTCTCAAGTTGTGGAGCTTAAAGTTGTGGAGTATCAAGTTGTGGAGTCTCTAGTTGTGGAGTTTCTAGTTGCAGAGTATCTAGTTGTGGAGTTTCCAGTTGTGGAGTTTCTAGTTGTGGAGTTGCGGAGTTTCTGGTTGTGCAGTTTCTAGCCGTGGAGTTTCTAGTTGTGGAGTTTCGAGTTGTGGAGTCTCTAGTTGTGGAGTTTCCAGTTGTGGAGTTTCCAGTTGTGGAGTATCTAGTTGTTGAGTTTCCCGTTGTGAAGTATCTAGTTGTGGAGTTTCCAGTTGTGGAGTATCTAGTTGTGGAGTTTTAAGTTGTGGAGTTTTTAGTTGCGGAGTTTCTAGTTGCGGAGTTTTTAATAGCGGAGTTTCTAGTTGTGAATTTTCAAGTTGCGGAGTCTCAAGTTGTGGAGTTTCCAGTTGTGGAGTTTTTAGTTGTGGAGTTTCTAGTTGTTGAGTTTCTAGTTGTGAAGTCTCTAGTTTTGCAGTTTCTAGTTGTGGAGTTTCTAGATATGGAATTTCTAGTTGCCGAGTCTGTTTTAATAGAGTTTGAAGTTGTGGAGTTTCTAGTTGTGGGGTTTCTAGTTGTGGAGTCTCTAGTTGCGGAGTTTCTAGTTGCGGAGTTTCTAGTTGTGGAGTTTCTGGTTGTGGAGTTTCTATTTGAGGAGTTTCAAGTTGTGAAGTTTCTAGTTGTGGAGTCTCTAGTTGCGGAGTTTCTAGTTGTGAAGTTTCTAGTTGTGGAGTTTCTAGTTTTCGAGTTTCTAGTTGTGGAGTTTCTAGTTGTAGAGTCTCCTGTTGCGGAGTTTCTAGTTGCGGAGTTTCTAGTTGGGGAGTTCCCAGTTGTGGAGTTTCTAGTTGTGGAGTTTCTAGTTGTGGAGTCTCAAGTTGTGGAGTTTAAACTTGTGGAGTTTCAAGTTGTGGAGTCTATAGTTGTGGAGTTTCTAGTTGTAGATTTTCTAGTTGTGGAGTATCTAGTTGTGGATTTTCCAGTTGTGGAGTTTCTAATTGTTGAGTTGCGGAGTCTCTAGTTGTTGAGTTTCTAGTTGCAGAGTCTCTAGTTGTGGAGTTTCAAGTTGTGGAGTCTCTAGATGTGGAGTTTCTAGTTGTCGAGTTTCCAGTTATGGAGTATCTAGTAGTGGAGTTTCGAGTTGTGAAGTTTCTAGTTGTGGAGTTTCTAGTTGTGGAGTCCCTTCTTGTGGAGTTTCTAGTTGCGGAGTTTCTAGTTGTGGAGTTTCAAGTTGCGGAGTCTCAAGCTGGGGAGTTTCTAGTTGTTGAGTTTTTAGTTGTGGAGTTTCTAGTTGTTGAGTTTCTAGTTTGAAGTCTCTAGTTGTAGATTCTCTAGTTGTGGAGTCTCTAGTTTAGGAGTTTCTAGTTGAAGAGTTTTTTGTTGTGGAGTGTCTCGTTGTGGAGTTTCCAGTTGTGGAGTTTCGAGTTGTGGAGTTTCTAGTTGCAGAGTCTCTAGTTGTGGAGTTTCAAGTTGTGGAGTCTCTAGTTGTGGAGTTTCTAGTTGCCGAGTTTTCAGTTGTGGAGTATCTAGTAGTAGAGTTTCCAGTTGTGGAGTCCCTAGTTGTGGAGTTTCTAGTTGCGGAGTCTCAAGTTGTGGAGTCTCTAGTTGTGGAGTTTCTATTTGCAGAGTATCTATTTGTGGAGTTTCCAGTTGTGGAGTTTCTAATTGTGAAGTCGCGGAGTCTCTTTTGTGGAGTTTCTAGTTGTGGAGTTTCTAGTTGAGGAGTTTCAAGTTGAAGAGTTTTTAGTTGTGGAGTGTCTAGTTGTGGAGTTTCCAGTTGTGGAGTTTTTAGTTGTGGAGTTTCTAGTTGTTGAGTTTCTAGTTGTGAAGTCTAGTTTTACAGTTTCTCGTTGTGGAGTTTCTAGATATGAAATTTCTAGTTGCCGAGTCTCTATTTGTGGAGTTTCTAGTTGCGGAGTTTCTAGTTGTGGAGTTTCTGGTTGTGGAGTTTCTAGTTGTGGAGTTTCAAGTTGTGGAGTTTCTAGTTGTGGAGTCTCTAGTTGCGGAGTTTCTAGTTGTGAAGTTTCTAGTTGTGGAGTTTCTAGTTTTGAAGTTTCTAGTTGTGGAGTTTCTAGTGTTAGAGTCTCCTGTTGCGGAGTTTCTAGTTGCGGAGTTTCTAGTTGGGGAGTTTCCAGTTGTGGAGTTTCTAGTTGTGGAGTTTCTACTTGTGGAGTCTCAAGTTGTGGAGTTTAAACTTGTGGAGTTTCAAGTTGTGGAGTCTATAGTTGTGGAGTTTCTAGTTGTAGATTTTCTAGTTGTGGAGTGTCTAGTTGTGGATTTTCCAGTTGTGGAGTTTCTAGTTGTTCAGTTGTGGAGTACCTAGTTGTTGAGTTTCTAGTTGCAGAGTCTCTAGATGTGGAGTTTCAAATTGTGGAGTCTCTAGATGTGGAGTTTCTAGTTGTCGAGTTTCCAGTTGTGGAGTATCTAGTAGTGGAGTTTCGAGTTGTGGAGTTTCTAGTTGTGGAGTTTCTAGTTGTGGAGTCCCTAGTTGCGGAGTTTCTAGTTGCGGAGTCCCTAGTTGTGGAGTTTCTAGTTGCGGAGTCTCAAGCTGCGGAGTTTCAAGTTGTGGAGTTTCTAGTTGTGGAGTCTCAAGTTGTGGAGTTTCAAGTTGTGGAGTTTCAAGTTGTGGAGTCTCTAGTTGTGGAGTTTCTAGTTGCAGAGTATCTAGTTGTGGAGTTTGCAGTTGTGGAGTTTCTAGTTGTGAAGCTGTGTAGTCTCTGGTTGTGAAGTTTTTAGTTGTGGAGTTTCTAGTTGTGGAGTTTCGAGTTGTGGAGTCTCTAGTTGTGGAGTTTCCAGTTGTGGAGTATCTAGTTGTGGAGTTTCCAGTTGTGAAGTATCTAGTTGTGGAGTTTCCAGTTGTGGAGTATCTAGTTGTGGAGTTTTTAGTTGTGGAGTTTCTAGTTGTTGAGTTTCTAGTTGTGAAGTCTCTAGTTTTGCAGTTTCTAGTTGTGGAGTTTCTAGATATGGAATTTCTAGTTGCCGAGTCTGTTTTAATAGAGTTTGAAGTTGTGGAGTTTCTAGTTGTGGGGTTTCTAGTTGTGGAGTCTCTAGTTGCGGAGTTTCTAGTTGCGGAGTTTCTAGTTGTGGAGTTTCTGGTTGTGGAGTTTCTATTTGAGGAGTTTCAAGTTGTGAAGTTTCTAGTTGTGGAGTCTCTAGTTGCGGAGTTACTAGTTGTGATGTTTCTAGTTGTGGAGTTTCTAGTTTTCGAGTTTCTAGTTGTGGAGTTTCTAGTTGTAGAGTCTCCTGTTGCGGAGTTTCTAGTTGCGGAGTTTCTAGTTGGGGAGTTCCCAGCTGTGGAGTTTCTAGTTGTGGAGTTTCTAGTTGTGGAGTCTCAAGTTGTGGAGTTTAAACTTGTGGAGTTTCAAGTTGTGGAGTCTATAGTTGTGGAGTTTCTAGTTGTAGATTTTCTAGTTGTGGAGTATCTAGTTGTGGATTTTCCAGTTGTGGAGTTTCTAATTGTTGAGTTGCGGAGTCTCTAGTTGTTGAGTTTCTAGTTGCAGAGTCTCTAGTTGTGGAGTTTCAAGTTGTGGAGTCTCTAGATGTGGAGTTTCTAGTTGTCGAGTTTCCAGTTATGGAGTATCTAGTAGTGGAGTTTCGAGTTGTGAAGTTTCTAGTTGTGGAGTTTCTAGTTGTGGAGTCCCTTCTTGTGGAGTTTCTAGTTGCGGAGTTTCTAGTTGTGGAGTTTCAAGTTGCGGAGTCTCAAGCTGGGGAGTTTCTAGTTGTTGAGTTTTTAGTTGTGGAGTTTCTAGTTGTTGAGTTTCTAGTTTGAAGTCTCTAGTTGTAGATTCTCTAGTTGTGGAGTCTCTAGTTTAGGAGTTTCTAGTTGAAGAGTTTTTTGTTGTGGAGTGTCTCGTTGTGGAGTTTCCAGTTGTGGAGTTTCGAGTTGTGGAGTTTCTAGTTGCAGAGTCTCTAGTTGTGGAGTTTCAAGTTGTGGAGTCTCTAGTTGTGGAGTTTCTAGTTGCCGAGTTTTCAGTTGTGGAGTATCTAGTAGTAGAGTTTCCAGTTGTGGAGTCCCTAGTTGTGGAGTTTCTAGTTGCGGAGTCTCAAGCTGTGGAGTTTCAAGTTGTGGAGTTTCTAGGTGTGGAGTCTCAAGTTATGGAGTTTAAAGTTGTGGAGTTTCAAGTTGTGGAGTCTCTAGTTGTGGAGTTTCTATTTGCAGAGTATCTATTTGTGGAGTTTCCAGTTGTGGAGTTTCTAATTGTGAAGTCGCGGAGTCTCTTTTGTGGAGTTTCTAGTTGTGGAGTTTCTAGTTGAGGAGTTTCAAGTTGAAGAGTTTTTAGTTGTGGAGTGTCTAGTTGTGGAGTTTCCAGTTGTGGAGTTTTTAGTTGTGGAGTTTCTAGTTGTTGAGTTTCTAGTTGTGAAGTCTAGTTTTACAGTTTCTCGTTGTGGAGTTTCTAGATATGAAATTTCTAGTTGCCAAGTCTCTATTTGTGGAGTTTCTAGTTGCGGAGTTTCTAGTTGTGGAGTTTCTGGTTGTGGAGTTTCTAGTTGTGGAGTTTCAAGTTGTGGAGTTTCTAGTTGTGGAGTCTCTAGTTGCGGAGTTTCTAGTTGTGAAGTTTCTAGTTGTGGAGTTTCTAGTTTTGAAGTTTCTAGTTGTGGAGTTTCTAGTGTTAGAGTCTCCTGTTGCGGAGTTTCTAGTTGCGGAGTTTCTAGTTGGGGAGTTTCCAGTTGTGGAGTTTCTAGTTGTGGAGTTTCTACTTGTGGAGTCTCAAGTTGTGGAGTTTAAACTTGTGGAGTTTCAAGTTGTGGAGTCTATAGTTGTGGAGTTTCTAGTTGTAGATTTTCTAGTTGTGGAGTGTCTAGTTGTGGATTTTCCAGTTGTGGAGTTTCTAGTTGTTCAGTTGTGGAGTACCTAGTTGTTGAGTTTCTAGTTGCAGAGTCTCTAGATGTGGAGTTTCAAATTGTGGAGTCTCTAGATGTGGAGTTTCTAGTTGTCGAGTTTCCAGTTGTGGAGTATCTAGTAGTGGAGTTTCGAGTTGTGGAGTTTCTAGTTGTGGAGTTTCTAGTTGTGGAGTCCCTAGTTGCGGAGTTTCTAGTTGCGGAGTCCCTAGTTGTGGAGTTTCTAGTTGCGGAGTCTCAAGCTGCGGAGTTTCAAGTTGTGGAGTTTCTAGTTGTGGAGTCTCAAGTTGTGGAGTTTCAAGTTGTGGAGTTTCAAGTTGTGGAGTCTCTAGTTGTGGAGTTTCTAGTTGCAGAGTATCTAGTTGTGGAGTTTGCAGTTGTGGAGTTTCTAGTTGTGAAGCTGTGTAGTCTCTGGTTGTGAAGTTTTTAGTTGTGGAGTTTCTAGTTGTGGAGTTTCGAGTTGTGGAGTCTCTAGTTGTGGAGTTTCCAGTTGTGGAGTATCTAGTTGTGGAGTTTCCAGTTGTGAAGTATCTAGTTGTGGAGTTTCCAGTTGTGGAGTATCTAGTTGTGGAGTTTTAAGTTGTGAAGTTTCTAGTTGCGGAGTTTCTAGTTGCGGAGTTTTTAATAGCGGAGTTTCTAATTGTGAAGTTTCAAGTTGCGGAGTCTCAAGTTGTGGAGTTTCCAGTTGTGGAGTTTTTAGTTGTGGAGTTTCTAGTTGTTGAGTTTCTAGTTGTGAAGTCTCTAGTTTTGCAGTTACTAGTTGTGGAGTTTCTAGATATGGAATTTCTAGTTGCCGAGTCTGTATTTGTGGAGTTTGTAGTTGTGGAGTTTCTAGTTGTGGAGTTTCTAGTTGTGGAGTCTCTAGTTGCGGAGTTTCTAGTTGCGGAGTTTCTAGTTGTGGAGTTTCTGGTTGTGGAGTTTCTAGTTGAGGAGTTTCAAGTTGTAGAGTTTCTAGTTGTGGAGTCTCAAGTTGTGGACTTTAAACTTGTGGAGTTTCTAGTTGTGGAGTTTCTAGTTGTAGAGTCTCCTGTTGCGGAGTTTCTAGTTGCGGAGTTTCTAGTTGGGGAGTTTTCAGTTGTGGAGTTTCTAGTTGTGGATTCTCAAGTTGTGAAGTTTACACTTGTGGAGTTTCAAGTTGGGGAGTCTATAGTTGTGGAGTTATAGTTGTATATTTTCTAGTTGTGGAGTATCTAGTTGTGGATTTTCCAGTTGTGGAGTTTATAGTTGTTGAGTTGCGCAGTCTCTAGTTGTTGAGTTTCTAGTTGCAGAGTCTCTAGTTGTGGAGTTTCAAGTTGTGGAGTCTCTAGATGTGGAGTTTCTAGTTGTCGAGTTTCCAGTTGTGGAGTATCTAGTAGTGGAGTTTCGAGTTGTGGAGTTTCTAGTTGTGGAGTTTCAAGTTGTGGAGTCTCTAGTCGTAGAGTTTCTAGTTGCCGAGTTTCCAGTTGTTGAGTATCTTGTAGTGGAGTTTCCAGTTGTGGAGTTTCTAGCTGTGGAGTTTCTAGTGGCGGAGTCCATAGTTGTGGAATTTCCAGTTGCGGAGTCTCAAGCTGCGGAGTTTCAAGTTGCGCAGTTTCTAGTTGTGGAGTCTCAAGTTGTGGAGCTTAAAGTTGTGGAGTATCAAGTTGTGGAGTCTCTAGTTGTGGAGTTTCTAGTTGCAGAGTATCTAGTTGTGGAGTTTCCAGTTGTGGAGTTTCTAGTTGTGGAGTTGCGGAGTTTCTGGTTGTGCAGTTTCTAGCCGTGGAGTTTCTAGTTGTGGAGTTTCGAGTTGTGGAGTCTCTAGTTGTGGAGTTTCCAGTTGTGGAGTTTCCAGTTGTGGAGTATCTAGTTGTTGAGTTTCCCGTTGTGAAGTATCTAGTTGTGGAGTTTCCAGTTGTGGAGTATCTAGTTGTGGAGTTTTAAGTTGTGGAGTTTTTAGTTGCGGAGTTTCTAGTTGCGGAGTTTTTAATAGCGGAGTTTCTAGTTGTGAATTTTCAAGTTGCGGAGTCTCAAGTTGTGGAGTTTCCAGTTGTGGAGTTTTTAGTTGTGGAGTTTCTAGTTGTTGAGTTTCTAGTTGTGAAGTCTCTAGTTTTGCAGTTTCTAGTTGTGGAGTTTCTAGATATGGAATTTCTAGTTGCCGAGTCTGTTTTAATAGAGTTTGAAGTTGTGGAGTTTCTAGTTGTGGGGTTTCTAGTTGTGGAGTCTCTAGTTGCGGAGTTTCTAGTTGCGGAGTTTCTAGTTGTGGAGTTTCTGGTTGTGGAGTTTCTATTTGAGGAGTTTCAAGTTGTGAAGTTTCTAGTTGTGGAGTCTCTAGTTGCGGAGTTTCTAGTTGTGAAGTTTCTAGTTGTGGAGTTTCTAGTTTTCGAGTTTCTAGTTGTGGAGTTTCTAGTTGTAGAGTCTCCTGTTGCGGAGTTTCTAGTTGCGGAGTTTCTAGTTGGGGAGTTCCCAGTTGTGGAGTTTCTAGTTGGGGAGTTTCTAGTTGTGGAGTCTCAAGTTGTGGAGTTTAAACTTGTGGAGTTTCAAGTTGTGGAGTCTATAGTTGTGGAGTTTCTAGTTGTAGATTTTCTAGTTGTGGAGTATCTAGTTGTGGATTTTCCAGTTGTGGAGTTTCTAATTGTTGAGTTGCGGAGTCTCTAGTTGTTGAGTTTCTGGTTGCAGAGTCTCTAGTTGTGGAGTTTCAAGTTGTGGAGTCTCTAGATGTGGAGTTTCTAGTTGTCGAGTTTCCAGTTATGGAGTATCTAGTAGTGGAGTTTCGAGTTGTGAAGTTTCTAGTTGTGGAGTTTCTAGTTGTGGAGTCCCTTGTTGTGGAGTTTCTAGTTGCGGAGTTTCTAGTTGTGGAGTTTCAAGTTGCGGAGTCTCAAGCTGGGGAGTTTCTAGTTGTTGAGTTTTTAGTTGTGGAGTTTCTAGTTGTTGAGTTTCTAGTTTGAAGTCTCTAGTTGTAGATTCTCTAGTTGTGGAGTCTCTAGTTTAGGAGTTTCTAGTTGAAGAGTTTTTTGTTGTGGAGTGTCTCGTTGTGGAGTTTCCAGTTGTGGAGTTTCGAGTTGTGGAGTTTCTAGTTGCAGAGTCTCTAGTTGTGGAGTTTCAAGTTGTGGAGTCTCTAGTTGTGGAGTTTCTAGTTGCCGAGTTTTCAGTTCTGGAGTATCTAGTAGTGAAGTTTCCAGTTGTGGAGTCCCTAGTTGTGGAGTTTCTAGTTGCGGAGTCTCAAGCTGTGGAGTTTCAAGTTGTGGAGTTTCTAGGTGTGGAGTCTCAAGTTATGGAGTTTAAAGTTGTGGAGTTTCAAGTTGTGGAGTCTCTAGTTGTGGAGTTTCTAGTTGCAGAGTATCTATTTGTGGAGTTTCCAGTTGTGGAGTTTCTAATTGTGAAGTCGCGGAGTCTCTTTTGTGGAGTTTCTAGTTGTGGAGTTTCTAGTTGAGGAGTTTCAAGTTGAAGAGTTTTTAGTTGTGGAGTGTCTAGTTGTGGAGTTTCCAGTTGTGGAGTTTTTAGTTGTGGAGTTTCTAGTTGTTCAGTTTCTAGTTGTGAAGTCTAGTTTTACAGTTTCTCGTTGTGGAGTTTCTAGATATGAAATTTCTAGTTGCCGAGTCTCTATTTGTGGAGTTTCTAGTTGCGGAGTTTCTAGTTGTGGAGTTTCTGGTTGTGGAGTTTCTAGTTGTGGAGTTTCAAGTTGTGGAGTTTCTAGTTGTGGAGTCTCTAGTTGCGGAGTTTCTAGTTGTGAAGTTTCTAGTTGTGGAGTTTCTAGTTTTGAAGTTTCTAGTTGTGGAGTTTCTAGTGTTAGAGTCTCCTGTTGCGGAGTTTCTAGTTGCGGAGTTTCTAGTTGGGGAGTTTCCAGTTGTGGAGTTTCTAGTTGTGGAGTTTCTACTTGTGGAGTCTCAAGTTGTGGAGTTTAAACTTGTGGAGTTTCAAGTTGTGGAGTCTATAGTTGTGGAGTTTCTAGTTGTAGATTTTCTAGTTGTGGAGTATCTAGTTGTGGATTTTCCAGTTGTGGAGTTTCTAGTTGTTCAGTTGTGGAGTACCTAGTTGTTGAGTTTCTAGTTGCAGAGTCTCTAGTTGTGGAGTTTCAAATTGTGGAGTCTCTAGATGTGGAGTTTCTAGTTGTCGAGTTTCCAGTTGTGGAGTATCTAGTAGTGGAGTTTCGAGTTGTGGAGTTTCTAGTTGTGGAGTTTCTAGTTGTGGAGTCCCTTGTTGCGGAGTTTCTAGTTGCGGAGTCCCTAGTTGTGGAGTTTCTAGTTGCGGAGTCTCAAGCTGCGGAGTTTCAAGTTGTGGAGTTTCTAGTTGTGGAGTCTCAAGTTGTGGAGTTTCAAGTTGTGGAGTTTCAAGTTGTGGAGTCTCTAGTTGTGGAGTTTCTAGTTGCAGAGTATCTAGTTGTGGAGTTTGCAGTTGTGGAGTTTCTAGTTGTGAAGCTGTGGAGTCTCTGGTTGTGAAGTTTTTAGTTGTGGAGTTTCTAGTTGTGGAGTTTCGAGTTGTGGAGTTTCGAGTTGTGGAGTCTCTAGTTGTGGAGTTTCCAGTTGTGGAGTATCTAGTTGTGGAGTTTCCAGTTGTGAAGTATCTAGTTGTGGAGTTTCCAGTTGTGGAGTATCTAGTTGTGGAGTTTTAAGTTGTGAAGTTTCTAGTTGCGGAGTTTCTAGTTGCGGAGTTTTTAATAGCGGAGTTTCTAGTTGTGAAGTTTCAAGTTGCGGAGTCTCAAGTTGTGGAGTTTCCAGTTGTGGAGTTTTTAGTTGTGGAGTTTCTAGTTGTTGAGTTTCTAGTTGTGAAGTCTCTAGTTTTGCAGTTACTAGTTGTGGAGTTTCTAGATATGGAATTTCTAGTTGCCGAGTCTGTATTTGTGGAGTTTGTAGTTGTGGAGTTTCTAGTTGTGGAGTTTCTAGTTGTGGAGTCTCTAGTTGCGGAGTTTCTAGTTGCGGAGTTTCTAGTTGTGGAGTTTCTGGTTGTGGAGTTTCTAGTTGAGGAGTTTCAAGTTGTAGAGTTTCTAGTTGTGGAGTCTCAAGTTGTGGACTTTAAACTTGTGGAGTTTCTAGTTGTGGAGTTTCTAGTTGTAGAGTCTCCTGTTGCGGAGTTTCTAGTTGCGGAGTTTCTAGTTGGGGAGTTTTCAGTTGTGGAGTTTCTAGTTGTGGATTCTCAAGTTGTGAAGTTTACACTTGTGGAGTTTCAAGTTGGGGAGTCTATAGTTGTGGAGTTATAGTTGTATATTTTCTAGTTGTGGAGTATCTAGTTGTGGATTTTCCAGTTGTGGAGTTTATAGTTGTTGAGTTTCTAGTTGCAGAGTCTCTAGTTGTGGAGTTTCAAGTTGTGGAGTCTCTAGATGTGGAGTTTCTAGTTGTCGAGTTTCCAGTTGTGGAGTATCTAGTAGTGGAGTTTCGAGTTGTGGAGTTTCTAGTTGTGGAGTTTCAAGTTGTGGAGTCTCTAGTCGTAGAGTTTCTAGTTGCCGAGTTTCCAGTTGTGGAGTATCTTGTAGTGGAGTTTCCAGTTGTGGAGTTTCTAGCTGTGGAGTTTCTAGTGGCGGAGTCCATAGTTGTGGAATTTCCAGTTGCGGAGTCTCAAGCTGCGGAGTTTCAAGTTCCGCAGTTTCTAGTTGTGGAGTCTTAAGTTGTGGAGCTTAAAGTTGTGGAGTATCAAGTTGTGGAGTCTCTAGTTGTGGAGTTTCTAGTTGCAGAGTATCTAGTTGTGGAGTTTCCAGTTGTGGAGTTTCTAGTTGTGGAGTTGCGGAGTTTCTGGTTGTGCAGTTTCTAGCCGTGGAGTTTCTAGTTGTGGAGTTTCGAGTTGTGGAGTCTCTAGTTGTGGAGTTTCCAGTTGTGGAGTTTCCAGTTGTGGAGTATCTAGTTGTTGAGTTTCCCGTTGTGAAGTATCTAGTTGTGGAGTTTCCAGTTGTGGAGTATCTAGTTGTGGAGTTTTAAGTTGTGGAGTTTTTAGTTGCGGAGTTTCTAGTTGCGGAGTTTTTAATAGCGGAGTTTCTAGTTGTGAATTTTCAAGTTGCGGAGTCTCAAGTTGTGGAGTTTCCAGTTGTGGAGTTTTTAGTTGTGGAGTTTCTAGTTGTTGAGTTTCTAGTTGTGAAGTCTCTAGTTTTGCAGTTTCTAGTTGTGGAGTTTCTAGATATGGAATTTCTAGTTGCCGAGTCTGTTTTAATAGAGTTTGAAGTTGTGGAGTTTCTAGTTGTGGGGTTTCTAGTTGTGGAGTCTCTAGTTGCGGAGTTTCTAGTTGCGGAGTTTCTAGTTGTGGAGTTTCTGGTTGTGGAGTTTCTATTTGAGGAGTTTCAAGTTGTGAAGTTTCTAGTTGTGGAGTCTCTAGTTGCGGAGTTTCTAGTTGTGAAGTTTCTAGTTGTGGAGTTTCTAGTTTTCGAGTTTCTAGTTGTGGAGTTTCTAGTTGTAGAGTCTCCTGTTGCGGAGTTTCTAGTTGCGGAGTTTCTAGTTGGGGAGTTCCCAGTTGTGGAGTTTCTAGTTGGGGAGTTTCTAGTTGTGGAGTCTCAAGTTGTGGAGTTTAAACTTGTGGAGTTTCAAGTTGTGGAGTCTATAGTTGTGGAGTTTCTAGTTGTAGATTTTCTAGTTGTGGAGTATCTAGTTGTGGATTTTCCAGTTGTGGAGTTTCTAATTGTTGAGTTGCGGAGTCTCTAGTTGTTGAGTTTCTGGTTGCAGAGTCTCTAGTTGTGGAGTTTCAAGTTGTGGAGTCTCTAGATGTGGAGTTTCTAGTTGTCGAGTTTCCAGTTATGGAGTATCTAGTAGTGGAGTTTCGAGTTGTGAAGTTTCTAGTTGTGGAGTTTCTAGTTGTGGAGTCCCTTGTTGTGGAGTTTCTAGTTGCGGAGTTTCTAGTTGTGGAGTTTCAAGTTGCGGAGTCTCAAGCTGGGGAGTTTCTAGTTGTTGAGTTTTTAGTTGTGGAGTTTCTAGTTGTTGAGTTTCTAGTTTGAAGTCTCTAGTTGTAGATTCTCTAGTTGTGGAGTCTCTAGTTTAGGAGTTTCTAGTTGAAGAGTTTTTTGTTGTGGAGTGTCTCGTTGTGGAGTTTCCAGTTGTGGAGTTTCGAGTTGTGGAGTTTCTAGTTGCAGAGTTTCTAGTTGTGGAGTTTCAAGTTGTGGAGTCTCTAGTTGTGGAGTTTCTAGTTGCCGAGTTTTCAGTTGTGGAGTATCTAGTAGTGAAGTTTCCAGTTGTGGAGTCCCTAGTTGTGGAGTTTCTAGTTGCGGAGTCTCAAGCTGTGGAGTTTCAAGTTGTGGAGTTTCTAGGTGTGGAGTCTCAAGTTATGGAGTTTAAAGTTGTGGAGTTTCAAGTTGTGGAGTCGCTAGTTGTGGAGTTTCTAGTTGCAGAGTATCTATTTGTGGAGTTTCCAGTTGTGGAGTTTCTAATTGTGAAGTCGCGGAGTCTCTTTTGTGGAGTTTCTAGTTGTGGAGTTTCTAGTTGAGGAGTTTCAAGTTGAAGAGTTTTTAGTTGTGGAGTGTCTAGTTGTGGAGTTTCCAGTTGTGGAGTTTTTAGTTGTGGAGTTTCTAGTTGTTCAGTTTCTAGTTGTGAAGTCTAGTTTTACAGTTTCTCGTTGTGGAGTTTCTAGATATGAAATTTCTAGTTGCCGAGTCTCTATTTGTGGAGTTTCTAGTTGCGGAGTTTCTAGTTGTGGAGTTTCTGGTTGTGGAGTTTCTAGTTGTGGAGTTTCAAGTTGTGGAGTTTCTAGTTGTGGAGTCTCTAGTTGCGGAGTTTCTAGTTGTGAAGTTTCTAGTTGTGGAGTTTCTAGTTTTGAAGTTTCTAGTTGTGGAGTTTCTAGTGTTAGAGTCTCCTGTTGCGGAGTTTCTAGTTGCGGAGTTTCTAGTTGGGGAGTTTCCAGTTGTGGAGTTTCTAGTTGTGGAGTTTCTACTTGTGGAGTCTCAAGTTGTGGAGTTTAAACTTGTGGAGTTTCAAGTTGTGGAGTCTATAGTTGTGGAGTTTCTAGTTGTAGATTTTCTAGTTGTGGAGTATCTAGTTGTGGATTTTCCAGTTGTGGAGTTTCTAGTTGTTCAGTTGTGGAGTACCTAGTTGTTGAGTTTCTAGTTGCAGAGTCTCTAGTTGTGGAGTTTCAAATTGTGGAGTCTCTAGATGTGGAGTTTCTAGTTGTCGAGTTTCCAGTTGTGGAGTATCTAGTAGTGGAGTTTCGAGTTGTGGAGTTTCTAGTTGTGGAGTTTCTAGTTGTGGAGTCCCTAGTTGCGGAGTTTCTAGTTGCGGAGTCCCTAGTTGTGGAGTTTCTAGTTGCGGAGTCTCAAGCTGCGGAGTTTCAAGTTGTGGAGTTTCTAGTTGTGGAGTCTCAAGTTGTGGAGTTTCAAGTTGTGGAGTTTCAAGTTGTGGAGTCTCTAGTTGTGGAGTTTCTAGTTGCAGAGTATCTAGTTGTGGAGTTTGCAGTTGTGGAGTTTCTAGTTGTGAAGCTGTGGAGTCTCTGGTTGTGAAGTTTTTAGTTGTGGAGTTTCTAGTTGTGGAGTTTCGAGTTGTGGAGTTTCGAGTTGTGGAGTCTCTAGTTGTGGAGTTTCCAGTTGTGGAGTATCTAGTTGTGGAGTTTCCAGTTGTGAAGTATCTAGTTGTGGAGTTTCCAGTTGTGGAGTATCTAGTTGTGGAGTTTTAAGTTGTGAAGTTTCTAGTTGCGGAGTTTCTAGTTGCGGAGTTTTTAATAGCGGAGTTTCTAGTTGTGAAGTTTCAAGTTGCGGAGTCTCAAGTTGTGGAGTTTCCAGTTGTGGAGTTTTTAGTTGTGGAGTTTCTAGTTGTTGAGTTTCTAGTTGTGAAGTCTCTAGTTTTGCAGTTACTAGTTGTGGAGTTTCTAGATATGGAATTTCTAGTTGCCGAGTCTGTATTTGTGGAGTTTGTAGTTGTGGAGTTTCTAGTTGTGGAGTTTCTAGTTGTGGAGTCTCTAGTTGCGGAGTTTCTAGTTGCGGAGTTTCTAGTTGTGGAGTTTCTGGTTGTGGAGTTTCTAGTTGAGGAGTTTCAAGTTGTAGAGTTTATAGTTGTGGAGTCTCAACTTGTGGACTTTAAACTTGTGGAGTTTCTAGTTGTGGAGTTTCTCGTTTTGGAGTTTCTAGTTGTGGAGTTTCTAGTTGTAGAGTCTCCTGTTGCGGAGTTTCTAGTTGCGGAGTTTCTAGTTGGGGAGTTTTCAGTTGTGGAGTTTCTAGTTGTGGAGTCTCAAGTTGTGAAGTTTACACTTGTGGAGTTTCAAGTTGGGGAGTCTATAGTTGTGGAGTTTCTAGTTGTATATTTTCTAGTTGTGGAGTATCTAGTTGTGGATTTTCCAGTTGTGGAGTTTATAGTTGTTGAGTTGCGCAGTCTCTAGTTGTTGAGTTTCTAGTTGCAGAGTCTCTAGTTGTGGAGTTTCAAGTTGTGGAGTCTCTAGATGTGGAGCTTCTAGTTGTCGAGTTTCCAGTTGTGGAGTATCTAGTAGTGGAGTTTCGAGTTGTGGAGTTTCTAGTTGTGGAGTTTCAAGTTGTGGAGTCTCTAGTCCTAGAGTTTCTAGTTGCCGAGTTTCCAGTTGTGGAGTATCTTGTAGTGGAGTTTCCAGTTGTGGAGTTTCTAGCTGTGGAGTTTCTAGTGGCGGAGTCCATAGTTGTGGAATTTCCAGTTGCGGAGTCTCAAGCTGCGGAGTTTCAAGTTGCGCAGTTTCTAGTTGTGGAGTCTCAAGTTGTGGAGCTTAAAGTTGTGGAGTTTCAAGTTGTGGAGTCTCTAGTTGTGGAGTTTCTAGTTGCAGAGTATCTAGTTGTGGAGTTTCCAGTTGTGGAGTTTCTAGTTGTGGAGTTGCGGAGTTTCTGGTTGTGCAGTTTCTAGTCGTGGAGTTTCTAGTTGTGGAGTTTCGAGTTGTGGAGTCTCTAGTTGTGGAGTTTCTAGTTGAGGAGTTTCCAGTTGTGGAGTACCTAGTTGTTGAGTTTCCCGTTGTGAAGTATCTAGTTGTGGAGTTTCCAGTTGTGGAGTATCTAGTTGCGGAGTTTCTAGTTGCGGAGTTTCCAGTTGTGGAGTTTCTGGTTGTGGAGTTTCTATTTGAGGAGTTTCAAGTTGTGAAGTTTCTAGTTGTGGAGTCTCTAGTTGCGGAGTTTCTAGTTAAGAAGTTTCTAGTTGTGGAGTTTCTAGTTTTCGAGTTTCTAGTTGTGGAGTTTCTAGTTGTAGAGTCTCCTGTTGCGGAGTTTCTAGTTGCGGAGTTTCTAGTTGGGGAGTTCCCAGTTGTGGAGTTTCTAGTTGTGGAGTTTCTAGTTGTGGAGTCTCAAGTTGTGGAGTTTAAACTTGTGGAGTTTCAAGTTGTGGAGTCTATAGTTGTGGAGTTTCTAGTTGTAGATTTTCTAGTTGTGGAGTATCTAGTTGTGGATTTTCCAGTTGTGGAGTTTCTAATTGTTGAGTTGCGGAGTCTCTAGTTGTTGAGTTTCTAGTTGCAGAGTCTCTAGTTGTGGAGTTTCAAGTTGTGGAGTCTCTAGATGTGGAGTTTCTAGTTGTCGAGTTTCCAGTTGTGGAGTATCTAGTAGTGGAGTTTCGAGTTGTGAAGTTTCTAGTTGTGGAGTTTCTAGTTGTGGAGTCCCTTGTTGTGGAGTTTCTAGTTGTGGAGTTTCAAGTTGCGGAGTCTCAAGCTGGGGAGTTTCTAGTTGTTGAGTTTTTAGTTGTGGAGTTTCTAGTTGTTGAGTTTCTAGTTTGAAGTCTCTAGTTGTAGATTCTCTAATTGTGGAGTCTCTAGTTTAGGAGTTTCTAGTTGAAGAGTTTTTTGTTGTGGAGTGTCTCGTTGTGGAGTTTCCAGTTGTGGAGTTTCGAGTTGTGGAGTTTCTAGTTGCAGAGTCTCTAGTTGTGGAGTTTCAAGTTGTGGAGTCTCTAGTTGTGGAGTTTCTAGTTGCCGAGTTTTCAGCTGTGGAGTATCTAGTAGTGGAGTTTCCAGTTGTGGAGTCCCTAGTTGTGGAGTTTCTAGTTGCGGAGTCTCAAGCTGTGGAGTTTCAAGTTGTGGAGTTTCTAGGTGTGGAGTCTCAAGTTATGGAGTTTAAAGTTGTGGAGTTTCAAGTTGTGGAGTCTCTAGTTGTGGAGTTTCTAGTTGCAGAGTATCTATTTGTGGAGTTTCCAGTTGTGGAGTTTCTAATTGTGAAGTCACGGAGTCTCTTTTGTGGAGTTTCTAGTTGTGGAGTTTCTAGTTGAGGAGTTTCAAGTTGAAGAGTTTTTAGTTGTGGAGTGTCTAGTTGTGGAGTTTCCAGTTGTGGAGTTTTTAGTTGTGGAGTTTCTAGTTGTTGAGTTTCTAGTTGTGAAGTCTAGTTTTACAGTTTCTCGTTGTGGAGTTTCTAGATATGAAATTTCTAGTTGCCGAGTCTCTATTTGTGGAGTTTCTAGTTGCGGAGTTTCTAGTTGTGGAGTTTCTGGTTGTGGAGTTTCTAGTTGTGGAGTTTCAAGTTGTGGAGTTTCTAGTTGTGGAGTCTCTAGTTGCGGAGTTCCTAGTTGTGAAGTTTCTAGTTGTGGAGTTTCTAGTTTTGAAGTTTCTAGTTGTGGAGTTTCTAGTGTTAGAGCCTCCTGTTGCGGAGTTTCTAGTTGCGGAGTTTCTAGTTGGGGAGTTTCCAGTTGTGGAGTTTCTAGTTGTGGAGTTTCTACTTGTGGAGTCTCAAGTTGTGGAGTTTAAACTTGTGGAGTTTCAAGTTGTGGAGCCTATAGTTGTGGAGTTTCTAGTTGTAGATTTTCTAGTTGTGGAGTATCTAGTTGTGGATTTTCCAGTTGTGGAGTTTCTAGTTGTTCAGTTGTGGAGTACCTAGTTGTTGAGTTTCTAGTTGCAGAGTCTCTAGTTGTGGAGTTTCAAATTGCGGAGTCTCTAGATGTGGAGTTTCTAGTTGTCGAGTTTCCAGTTGTGGAGTATCTAGTAGTGGAGTTTCGAGTTGTGGAGTTTCTAGTTGTGGAGTTTCTAGTTGTGGAGTCCCTAGTTGCGGAGTTTCTAGTTGCGGAGTCCCTAGTTGTAGAGTTTCTAGTTGTGGAGTCTCAAGCTGCGGAGTTTCAAGTTGTGGAGTTTCTAGTTGTGGAGTCTCAAGTTGTGGAGTTTCAAGTTGTGGAGTTTCAAGTTGTGGAGTCTCTAGTTGTGGAGTTTCTAGTTGCAGAGTATCTAGTTGTGGAGTTTCCAGTTGTGGAGTTTCTAGTTGTGAAGCTGTGGAGTCTCTGGTTGTGAAGTTTTTAGTTGTGGAGTTTCTAGTTGTGGAGTTTCGAGTTGTGGAGTCTCTAGTTGTGGAGTTTCCAGTTGTGGAGTATCTAGTTGTGGAGTTTCCAGTTGTGAAGTATCTAGTTGTGGAGTTTCCAGTTGTGGAGTATCTAGTTGTGGAGTTTTAAGTTGTGAAGTTTCTAGTTGCGGAGTTTCTAGTTGGGGAGTTTTTAATAGCGGAGTTTCTAGTTGTGAAGTTTCAAGTTGCGGAGTCTCAAGTTGTGGAGTTTCCAGTTGTGGAGTTTTTAGTTGTGGAGTTTCTAGTTGTTGAGTTTCTAGTTGTGAAGTCTCTAGTTTTGCAGTTACTAGTTGTGGAGTTTCTAGATATGGAATTTCTAGTTGCCGAGTCTGTATTTGTGGAGTTTGTAGTTGTGGAGTTTCTAGTTGTGGAGTTTCTAGTTGTGGAGTCTCTAGTTGCGGAGTTTCTAGTTGCGGAGTTTCTAGTTGTGGAGTTTCTGGTTGTGGAGTTTCTAGTTGAGGAGTTTCAAGTTGTAGAGTTTCTAGTTGTGGAGTCTCAACTTGTGGACTTTAAACTTGTGGAGTTTCTCGTTTTGGAGTTTCTAGTTGTGGAGTTTCTAGTTGTAGAGTCTCCTGTTGCGGAGTTTCTAGTTGCGGAGTTTCTAGTTGGGGAGTTTTCAGTTGTGGAGTTTCTAGTTGTGGAGTCTCAAGTTGTGAAGTTTACACTTGTGGAGTTTCAAGTTGGGGAGTCTATAGTTGTGGAGTTTCTAGTTGTATATTTTCTAGTTGTGGAGTATCTAGTTGTGGATTTTCCAGTTGTGGAGTTTATAGTTGTTGAGTTGCGCAGTCTCTAGTTGTTGAGTTTCTAGTTGCAGAGTCTCTAGTTGTGGAGTTTCAAGTTGTGGAGTCTCTAGATGTGGAGTTTCTAGTTGTCGAGTTTCCAGTTGTGGAGTATCTAGTAGTGGAGTTTCGAGTTGTGGAGTTTCTAGTTGTGGAGTTTCAAGTTGTGGAGTCTCTAGTCGTAGAGTTTCTAGTTGCCGAGTTTCCAGTTGTGGAGTATCTTGTAGTGGAGTTTCCAGTTGTGAAGTTTCTAGCTGTGGAGTTTCTAGTGGCGGAGTCCATAGTTGTGGAATTTCCAGTTGCGGAGTCTCAAGCTGCGGAGTGTCAAGTTGCGCAGTTTCTAGTTGTGGAGTCTCAAGTTGTGGAGCTTAAAGTTGTGGAGTTTCAAGTTGTGGAGTCTCTAGTTGTGGAGTTTCTAGTTGCAGAGTATCTAGTTGTGGAGTTTCCAGTTGTGGAGTTTCTAGTTGTGGAGTTGCGGAGTTTCTGGTTGTGCAGTTTCTAGTCGTGGAGTTTCTAGTTGTGGAGTTTCGAGTTGTGGAGTCTCTAGTTGTGGAGTTTCTAGTTGTGGAGTTTCCAGTTGTGGAGTATCTAGTTGTTGAGTTTCCCGTTGTGAAGTATCTAGTTGTGGAGTTTCCAGTTGTGGAGTATCTAGTTGTGGAGTTTTAAGTTGTGGAGTTTTTAGTTGCGGAGTTTCTAGTTGCGGAGTTTTTAATAGCGGAGTTTCTAGTTGTGAATTTTCAAGTTGCGGAGTCTCAAGTTGTGGAGTTTCCAGTTGTGGAGTTTTTAGTTGTGGAGTTTCTAGTTGTTGAGTTTCTAGTTGTGAAGTCTCTAGTTTTGCAGTTTCTAGTTGTGGAGTTTCTAGATATGGAATTTCTAGTTGCCGAGTCTGTTTTAATAGAGTTTGAAGTTGTGGAGTTTCTAGTTGTGGGGTTTCTAGTTGTGGAGTCTCTAGTTGCGGAGTTTCTAGTTGCGGAGTTTCTAGTTGTGGAGTTTCTGGTTGTGGAGTTTCTATTTGAGGAGTTTCAAGTTGTGAAGTTTCTAGTTGTGGAGTCTCTAGTTGCGGAGTTTCTAGTTGTGAAGTTTCTAGTTGTGGAGTTTCTAGTTTTCGAGTTTCTAGTTGTGGAGTTTCTAGTTGTAGAGTCTCCTGTTGCGGAGTTTCTAGTTGCGGAGTTCCTAGTTGGGGAGTTCCCAGTTGTGGAGTTTCTAGTTGTGGAGTTTCTAGTTGTGGAGTCTCAAGTTGTGGAGTTTAAACTTGTGGAGTTTCAAGTTGTGGAGTCTATAGTTGTGGAGTTTCTAGTTGTAGATTTTCTAGTTGTGGAGTATCTAGTTGTGGATTTTCCAGTTGTGGAGTTTCTAATTGTTGAGTTGCAGAGTCTCTAGTTGTTGAGTTTCTAGTTGCAGAGTCTCTAGTTGTGGAGTTTCAAGTTGTGGAGTCTCTAGATGTGGAGTTTCTAGTTGTCGAGTTTCCAGTTGTGGAGTATCTAGTAGTGGAGTTTCGAGTTGTGAAGTTTCTAGTTGTGGAGTTTCTAGTTGTGGAGTCCCTTGTTGTGGAGTTTCTAGTTGCGGAGTTTCTAGTTGTGGAGTTTCAAGTTGCGGAGTCTCAAGCTGGGGAGTTTCTAGTTGTTGAGTTTTTAGTTGTGGAGTTTCTAGTTGTTGAGTTTCTAGTTTGAAGTCTCTAGTAGTAGATTCTCTAGTTGTGGAGTCTCTAGTTTAGGAGTTTCTAGTTGAAGAGTTTTTTGTTGTGGAGTGTCTCGTTGTGGAGTTTCCAGTTGTGGAGTTTCGAGTTGTGGAGTTTCTAGTTGCAGAGTCTCTAGTTGTGGAGTTTCAAGTTGTGGAGTCTCTAGTTGTGGAGTTTCTAGTTGCCGAGTTTTCAGTTGTGGAGTATCTAGTAGTGGAGTTTCCAGTTGTGGAGTCCCTAGTTGTGGAGTTTCTAGTTGCGGAGTCTCAAGCTGTGGAGTTTCAAGTTGTGGAGTTTCTAGGTGTGGAGTCTCAAGTTATGGAGTTTAAAGTTGTGGAGTTTCAAGTTGTGGAGTCTCTAGTTGTGGAGTTTCTAGTTGCAGAGTATCTATTTGTGGAGTTTCCAGTTGTGGAGTTTCTAATTGTGAAGTCGCGGAGTCTCTTTTGTGGAGTTTCTAGTTGTGGAGTTTCTAGTTGAGGAGTTTCAAGTTGAAGAGTTTTTAGTTGTGGAGTGTCTAGTTGTGGAGTTTCCAGTTGTGGAGTTTCGAGTTGTGGAGTTTCTAGTTTTGGAGTTTCTAGTTGTGGAGTTTCTAGTTGTAGAGTCTCCTGTTGCGGAGTTTCTAGTTGCGGAGTTTCTAGTTGGGGAGTTTCCAGTTGTGGAGTTTCTAGTTGTGGAGTTTCTAGTTGTGAAGTTTCTAGTTGTGGAGTTTCTAGTTTTGAAGTTTCTAGTTGTGGAGTTTCTAGTTGTAGAGTCTCCTGTTGCGGAGTTTCTACTTGCGGAGTTTCTAGTTGGGGAGTTTCCAGTTGTGGAGTTTCTAGTGGAGTTTCTAGTTGTGGAGTCTCAAGTTGTGGAGTTTAAACTTGTGGAGTTTCAAGTTGTGGAGTCTATAGTTGTGGAGTTTCTAGTTGTAGATTTTCTAGTTGTGGAGTATCTAGTTGTGGATTTTCCAGTTGTGGAGTTTCTAGTTGTTCAGTTGCGGAGTATCTAGTTGTTGAGTTTCTAGTTGCAGAGTCTCTAGTTGTGGAGTTTCAAGTTGTGGAGTCTCTAGATGTGGAGTTTCTAGTTGTCGAGTTTCCAGTTGTGGAGTATCTAGTAGTGGAGTTTCGAGTTGTGAAGTTTCTAGTTGTGGAGTTTCTAGTTGTGGAGTCCCTTGTTGTGGAGTTTCTAGTTGCGGAGTTTCTAGTTGTGGAGTTTCAAGTTGCGGAGTCTCAAGCTGGGGAGTTTCTAGTTGTTGAGTTTTTAGTTGTGGAGTTTCTAGTTGTTGAGTTTCTAGTTTGAAGTCTCTAGTTGTAGATTCTCTAGTTGTGGAGTCTCTAGTTTAGGAGTTTCTAGTTGAAGAGTTTTTTGTTGTGGAGTGTCTCGTTGTGGAGTTTCCAGTTGTGGAGTTTCGAGTTGTGGAGTTTCTAGTTGCAGAGTCTCTAGTTGTGGAGTTTCAAGTTGTGGAGTCTCTAGTTGTGGAGTTTCTAGTTGCCGAGTTTTCAGCTGTGGAGTATCTAGTAGTGGAGTTTCCAGTTGTGGAGTCCCTAGTTGTGGAGTTTCTAGTTGCGGAGTCTCAAGCTGTGGAGTTTCAAGTTGTGGAGTTTCTAGGTGTGGAGTCTCAAGTTATGGAGTTTAAAGTTGTGGAGTTTCAAGTTGTGGAGTCTCTAGTTGTGGAGTTTCTAGTTGCAGAGTATCTATTTGTGGAGTTTCCAGTTGTGGAGTTTCTAATTGTGAAGTCACGGAGTCTCTTTTGTGGAGTTTCTAGTTGTGGAGTTTCAAGTTGAAGAGTTTTTAGTTGTGGAGTGTCTAGTTGTGGAGTTTCCAGTTGTGGAGTTTTTAGTTGTGGAGTTTCTAGTTGTTGAGTTTCTAGTTGTGAAGTCTAGTTTTATAGTTTCTCGTTGTGGAGTTTCTAGATATGAAATTTCTAGTTGCCGAGTCTCTATTTGTGGAGTTTCTAGTTGCGGAGTTTCTAGTTGTGGAGTTTCTGGTTGTGGAGTTTCTAGTTGTGGAGTTTCAAGTTTGGAGTTTCTAGTTGTGGAGTCTCTAGTTGCGGAGTTTCTAGTTGTGAAGTTTCTAGTTGTGGAGTTTCTAGTTTTGAAGTTTCTAGTTGTGGAGTTTCTAGTGTTAGAGCCTCCTGTTGCGGAGTTTCTAGTTGCGGAGTTTCTAGTTGGGGAGTTTCCAGTTGTGGAGTTTCTAGTTGTGCAGTTTCTACTTGTGGAGTCTCAAGTTGTGGAGTTTAAACTTGTGGAGTTTCAAGTTGTGGAGTCTATAGTTGTGGAGTTTCTAGTTGTAGATTTTCTAGTTGTGGAGTATCTAGTTGTGGATTTTCCAGTTGTGGAGTTTCTAGTTGTTCAGTTGTGGAGTACCTAGTTGTTGAGTTTCTAGTTGCAGAGTCTCTAGTTGTGGAGTTTCAAATTGTGGAGTCTCTAGATGTGGAGTTTCTAGTTGTCGAGTTTCCAGTTGTGGAGTATCTAGTAGTGGAGTTTCGAGTTGTGGAGTTTCTAGTTGTGGAGTTTCTAGTTGTGGAGTCCCTAGTTGCGGAGTTTCTAGTTGCGGAGTCCCTAGTTGTGGAGTTTCTAGTTGCGGAGTCTCAAGCTGCGGAGTTTCAAGTTGTGGAGTTTCTAGTTGTGGAGTCTCAAGTTGTGGAGTTTCAAGTTGTGGAGTTTCAAGTTGTGGAGTCTCTAGTTGTGGAGTTTCTAGTTGCAGAGTATCTAGTTGTGGAGTTTCCAGTTGTGGAGTTTCCAGTTGTGGAGTTTCTAGTTGTGAAGCTGTGGAGTCTCTGGTTGTGAAGTTTTTAGTTGTGGAGTTTCTAGTTGTGGAGTTTCGAGTTGTGGAGTCTCTAGTTGTGGAGTTTCCAGTTGTGGAGTATCTAGTTGTGGAGTTTCCAGTTGTGAAGTATCTAGTTGTGGAGTTTCCAGTTGTGGAGTATCTAGTTGTGGAGTTTTAAGTTGTGAAGTTTCTAGTTGCGGAGTTTCTAGTTGCGGAGTTTTTAATAGCGGAGTTTCTAGTTGTGAAGTTTCAAGTTGCGGAGTCTCAAGTTGTGGAGTTTCCAGTTGTGGAGTTTTTAGTTGTGGAGTTTCTAGTTGTTGAGTTTCTAGTTGCGAAGTCTCTAGTTTTGCAGTTACTAGTTGTGGAGTTTCTAGATATGGAATTTCTAGTTGCCGAGTCTGTATTTGTGGAGTTTGTAGTTGTGGAGTTTCTAGTTGTGGAGTTTCTAGTTGTGGAGTCTCTAGTTGCGGAGTTTCTAGTTGCGGAGTTTCTAGTTGTGGAGTTTCTGGTTGTGGAGTTTCTAGTTGAGGAGTTTCAAGTTGTAGAGTTTCTAGTTGTGGAGTCTCAACTTGTGGACTTTAAACTTGTGGAGTTTCTAGTTGTGGAGTTTCTCGTTTTGGAGTTTCTAGTTGTGGAGTTTCTAGTTGTAGAGTCTCCTGTTGCGGAGTTTCTAGTTGCGGAGTTTCTAGTTGGGGAGTTTTCAGTTGTGGAGTTTCTAGTTGTGGAGTCTCAAGTTGTGAAGTTTACACTTGTGGAGTTTCAAGTTGGGGAGTCTATAGTTGTGGAGTTTCTAGTTGTATATTTTCTAGTTGTGGAGTATCTAGTTGTGGATTTTCCAGTTGTGGAGTTTATAGTTGTTGAGTTGCGCAGTCTCTAGTTGTTGAGTTTCTAGTTGCAGAGTCTCTAGTTGTGGAGTTTCAAGTTGTGGAGTCTCTAGATGTGGAGTTTCTAGTTGTCGAGTTTCCAGTTGTGGAGTATCTAGTAGTGGAGTTTCGAGTTGTGGAGTTTCTAGTTGTGGAGTTTCAAGTTGTGGAGTCTCTAGTCCTAGAGTTTCTAGTTGCCGAGTTTCCAGTTGTGGAGTATCTTGTAGTGGAGTTTCCAGTTGTGGAGTTTCTAGCTGTGGAGTTTCTAGTGGCGGAGTCCATAGTTGTGGAATTTCCAGTTGCGGAGTCTCAAGCTGCGGAGTTTCAAGTTGCGCAGTTTCTAGTTGTGGAGTCTCAAGTTGTGGAGCTTAAAGTTGTGGAGTTTCAAGTTGTGGAGTCTCTAGATGTGGAGTTTCTAGTTGCAGAGTATCTAGTTGTGGAGTTTCCAGTTGTGGAGTTTCTAGTTGTGGAGTTGCGGAGTTTCTGGTTGTGCAGTTTCTAGTCGTGGAGTTTCTAGTTGTGGAGTTTCGAGTTGTGGAGTCTCTAGTTGTGGAGTTTCTAGTTGAGGAGTTTCCAGTTGTGGAGTACCTAGTTGTTGAGTTTCCCGTTGTGAAGTATCTAGTTGTGGAGTTTCCAGTTGTGGAGTATCTAGTTGCGGAGTTTCTAGTTGTGGAGTTTCTGGTTGTGGAGTTTCTATTTGAGGAGTTTCAAGTTGTGAAGTTTCTAGTTGTGGAGTCTCTAGTTGCGGAGTTTCTAGTTGTGAAGTTTCTAGTTGTGGAGTTTCTAGTTTTCGAGTTTCTAGTTGTGGAGTTTCTAGTTGTAGAGTCTCCTGTTGCGGAGTTTCTAGTTGCGGAGTTTCTAGTTGGGGAGTTCCCAGTTGTGGAGTTTCTAGTTGTGGAGTTTCTAGTTGTGGAGTCTCAAGTTGTGGAGTTTAAACTTGTGGAGTTTCAAGTTGTGGAGTCTATAGTTGTGGAGTTTCTAGTTGTAGATTTTCTAGTTGTGGAGTATCTAGTTGTGGATTTTCCAGTTGTGGAGTTTCTAATTGTTGAGTTGCGGAGTCTCTAGTTGTTGAGTTTCTAGTTGCAGAGTCTCTAGTTGTGGAGTTTCAAGTTGTGGAGTCTCTAGATGTGGAGTTTCTAGTTGTCGAGTTTCCAGTTGTGGAGTATCTAGTAGTGGAGTTTCGAGTTGTGAAGTTTCTAGTTGTGGAGTTTCTAGTTGTGGAGTCCCTTGTTGTGGAGTTTCTAGTTGTGGAGTTTCAAGTTGCGGAGTCTCAAGCTGGGGAGTTTCTAGTTGTTGAGTTTTTAGTTGTGGAGTTTCTAGTTGTTGAGTTTCTAGTTTGAAGTCTCTAGTTGTAGATTCTCTAGTTGTGGAGTCTCTAGTTTAGGAGTTTCTAGTTGAAGAGTTTTTTGTTGTGGAGTGTCTCGTTGTGGAGTTTCCAGTTGTGGAGTTTCGAGTTGTGGAGTTTCTAGTTGCAGAGTCTCTAGTTGTGGAGTTTCAAGTTGTGGAGTCTCTAGTTGTGGAGTTTCTAGTTGCCGAGTTTTCAGCTGTGGAGTATCTAGTAGTGGAGTTTCCAGTTGTGGAGTCCCTAGTTGTGGAGTTTCTAGTTGCGGAGTCTCAAGCTGTGGAGTTTCAAGTTGTGGAGTTTCTAGGTGTGGAGTCTCAAGTTATGGAGTTTAAAGTTGTGGAGTTTCAAGTTGTGGAGTCTCTAGTTGTGGAGTTTCTAGTTGAAGAGTTTTTAGTTGTGGAGTGTCTAGTTGTGGAGTTTCCAGTTGTGGAGTTTTTAGTTGTGGAGTTTCTAGTTGTTGAGTTTCTAGTTGTGAAGCCTAGTTTTACAGTTTCTCGTTGTGGAGTTTCTAGATATGAAATTTCTAGTTGCCGAGTCTCTATTTGTGGAGTTTCTAGTTGCGGAGTTTCTAGTTGTGGAGTTTCTGGTTGTGGAGTTTCTAGTTGTGGAGTTTCAAGTTGTGGAGTTTCTAGTTGTGGAGTCTCTAGTTGCGGAGTTTCTAGTTGTGAAGTTTCTAGTTGTGGAGTTTCTAGTTTTGAAGTTTCTAGTTGTGGAGTTTCTAGTGTTAGAGCCTCCTGTTGCGGAGTTTCTAGTTGCGGAGTTTCTAGTTGGGGAGTTTCCAGTTGTGGAGTTTCTAGTTGTGGAGTTTCTACTTGTGGAGTCTCAAGTTGTGGAGTTTAAACTTGTGGAGTTTCAAGTTGTGGAGTCTATAGTTGTGGAGTTTCTAGTTGTAGATTTTCTAGTTGTGGAGTATCTAGATGTGGATTTTCCAGTTGTGGAGTTTCTAGTTGTTCAGTTGTGGAGTACCTAGTTGTTGAGTTTCTAGTTGCAGAGTCTCTAGTTGTGGAGTTTCAAACTGTGGAGTCTCTAGATGTGGAGTTTCTAGTTGTCGAGTTTCCAGTTGTGGAGTATCTAGTAGTGGAGTTTCGAGTTGTGGAGTTTCAAGTTGTGGAGTTTCTAGTTGTGGAGTCCCTAGTTGCGGAGTTTCTAGTTGCGGAGTCCCTAGTTGTGGAGTTTCTAGTTGCGGAGTCTCAAGCTGCGGAGTTTCAAGTTGTGGAGTTTCTAGTTGTGGAGTCTCAAGTTGTGGAGTTTCAAGTTGTGGAGTTTCAAGTTGTGGAGTCTCTAGTTGTGGAGGTTCTAGTTGCAGAGTATCTAGTTGTGGAGTTTCCAGTTGTGGAGTTTCTAGTTGTGAAGCTGTGGAGTCTCTGGTTGTGAAGTTTTTAGTTGTGGAGTTTCTAGTTGTGGAGTTTCGAGTTGTGGAGTCTCTAGTTGTGGAGTTTCCAGTTGTGGAGTATCTAGTTGTGGAGTTTCCAGTTGTGAAGTATCTAGTTGTGGAGTTTCCAGTTGTGGAGTATCTAGTTGTGGAGTTTTAAGTTGTGAAGTTTCTAGTTGCGGAGTTTCTAGTTGCGGAGTTTTTAATAGCGGAGTTTCTAGTTGTGAAGTTTCAAGTTGCGGAGTCTCAAGTTGTGGAGTTTCCAGTTGTAGAGTTTTTAGTTGTGGAGTTTCTAGTTGTTGAGTTTCTAGTTGTGAAGTCTCTAGTTTTGCAGTTACTAGTTGTGGAGTTTCTAGATATGGAATTTCTAGTTGCCGAGTCTGTATTTGTGGAGTTTGTAGTTGTGGAGTTTCTAGTTGTGGAGTTTCTAGTTGTGGAGTCTCTAGTTGCGGAGTTTCTAGTTGCGGAGTTTCTAGTTGTGGAGTTTCTGGTTGTGGAGTTTCTAGTTGAGGAGTTTCAAGTTGTAGAGTTTCTAGTTGTGGAGTCTCAACTTGTGGACTTTAAACTTGTGGAGTTTCTAGTTGTGGAGTTTCTCGTTTTGGAGTTTCTAGTTGTGGAGTTTCTAGTTGTAGAGTCTCCTGTTGCGGAGTTTCTAGTTGCGGAGTTTCTAGTTGGGGAGTTTTCAGTTGTGGAGTTTCTAGTTGTGGAGTCTCAAGTTGTGAAGTTTACACTTGTGGAGTTTCAAGTTGGGGGTCTATAGTTGTGGAGTTTCTAGTTGTATATTTTCTAGTTGTGGAGTATCTAGTTGTGGATTTTCCAGTTGTGGAGTTTATAGTTGTTGAGTTGCGCAGTCTCTAGTTGTTGAGTTTCTAGTTGCAGAGTCTCTAGTTGTGGAGTTTCAAGTTGTGGAGTCTCTAGATGTGGAGTTTCTAGTTGTCGAGTTTCCAGTTGTGGAGTATCTAGTAGTGGAGTTTCGAGTTGTGGAGTTTCTAGTTGCGGAGTTTCAAGTTGTGGAGTCTCTAGTCCTAGAGTTTCTAGTTGCCGAGTTTCCAGTTGTGGAGTATCTTGTAGTGGAGTTTCCAGTTGTGGAGTTTCTAGCTGTGGAGTTTCTAGTGGCGGAGTCCATAGTTGTGGAATTTCCAGTTGCGGAGTCTCAAGCTGCGGAGTTTCAAGTTGCGCAGTTTCTAGTTGTGGAGTCTCAAGTTGTGGAGCTTAAAGTTGTGGAGTTTCAAGTTGTGGAGTCTCTAGTTGTGGAGTTTCTAGTTGCAGAGTATCTAGTTGTGGAGTTTCCAGTTGTGGAGTTTCTAGTTGTGGAGTTGCGGAGTTTCTGGTTGTGCAGTTTCTAGTCGTGGAGTTTCTAGTTGTGGAGTTTCGAGTTGTGGAGTCTCTAGTTGTGGAGTTTCTAGTTGTGGAGTTTCCAGTTGTGGAGTATCTAGTTGTTGAGTTTCCCGTTGTGAAGTATCTAGTTGTGGAGTTTCCAGTTGTGGAGTATCTAGTTGCGGAGTTTCTAGTTGCGGAGTTTCTAGTTGTGGAGTTTCTGGTTGTGGAGTTTCTATTTGAGGAGTTTCAAGTTGTGAAGTTTCTAGTTGTGGAGTCTCTAGTTGCGGAGTTTCTAGTTGTGAAGTTTCTAGTTGTGGAGTTTCTAGTTTTCGAGTTTCTAGTTGTGGAGTTTCTAGTTGTAGAGTCTCCTGTTGCGGAGTTTCTAGTTGCGGAGTTTCTAGTTGGGGAGTTCCCAGATGTGGAGTTTCTAGTTGTGGAGTTTCTAGTTGTGGAGTCTCAAGTTGTGGAGTTTAAACTTGTGGAGTTTCAAGTTGTGGAGTCTATAGTTGTGGAGTTTCTAGTTGTAGATTTTCTAGTTGTGGAGTATCTAGTTGTGGATTTTCCAGTTGTGGAGTTTCTAATTGTTGAGTTGCGGAGTCTCTAGTTGTTGAGTTTCTAGTTGCAGAGTCTCTAGTTGTGGAGTTTCAAGTTGTGGAGTCTCTAGATGTGGAGTTTCTAGTTGTCGAGTTTCCAGTTGTGGAGTATCTAGTAGTGGAGTTTCGAGTTGTGAAGTTTCTAGTTGTGGAGTTTCTAGTTGTGGAGTCCCTTGTTGTGGAGTTTCTAGTTGTGGAGTTTCAAGTTGCGGAGTCTCAAGCTGGGGAGTTTCTAGTTGTTGAGTTTTTAGTTGTGGAGTTTCTAGTTGTTGAGTTTCTAGTTTGAAGTCTCTAGTTGTAGATTCTCTAGTTGTGGAGTCTCTAGTTTAGGAGTTTCTAGTTGAAGAGTTTTTTGTTGTGGAGTGTCTCGTTGTGGAGTTTCCAGTTGTGGAGTTTCGAGTTGTGGAGTTTCTAGTTGCAGAGTCTCTAGTTGTGGAGTTTCAAGTTGTGGAGTCTCTAGTTGTGGAGTTTCTAGTTGCCGAGTTTTCAGCTGTGGAGTATCTAGTAGTGGAGTTTCCAGTTGTGGAGTCCCTAGTTGTGGAGTTTCTAGTTGCGGAGTCTCAAGCTGTGGAGTTTCAAGTTGTGGAGTTTCTAGGTGTGGAGTCTCAAGTTATGGAGTTTAAAGTTGTGGAGTTTCAAGTTGTGGAGTCTCTAGTTGTGGAGTTTCTAGTTGCAGAGTATCTATTTGTGGAGTTTCCAGTTGTGGAGTTTCTAATTGTGAAGTCACGGAGTCTCTTTTGTGGAGTTTCTAGTTGTGGAGTTTCTAGTTGAGGAGTTTCAAGTTGAAGAGTTTTTCGTTGTGGAGTGTCTAGTTGTGGAGTTTCCAGTTGTGGAGTTTTTAGTTGTGGAGTTTCTAGTTGTTGAGTTTCTAGTTGTGAAGTCTAGTTTTACAGTTTCTCGTTGTGGAGTTTCTAGATATGAAATTTCTAGTTGCCGAGTCTCTATTTGTGGAGTTTCTAGTTGCGGAGTTTCTAGTTGTGGAGTTTCTGGTTGTGGAGTTTCTAGTTGTGGAGTTTCAAGTTGTGGAGTTTCTAGTTGTGGAGTCTCTAGTTGCGGAGTTCCTAGTTGTGAAGTTTCTAGTTGTGGAGTTTCTAGTTTTGAAGTTTCTAGTTGTGGAGTTTCTAGTGTTAGAGCCTCCTGTTGCGGAGTTTCTAGTTGCGGAGTTTCTAGTTGGGGAGTTTCCAGTTGTGGAGTTTCTAGTTGTGGAGTTTCTACTTGTGGAGTCTCAAGTTGTGGAGTTTAAACTTGTGGAGTTTCAAGTTGTGGAGTCTATAGTTGTGGAGTTTCTAGTTGTAGATTTTCTAGTTGTGGAGTATCTAGTTGTGGATTTTCCAGTTGTGGAGTTTCTAGTTGTTCAGTTGTGGAGTACCTAGTTGTTGAGTTTCTAGTTGCAGAGTCTCTAGTTGTGGAGTTTCAAATTGTGGAGTCTCTAGATGTGGAGTTTCTAGTTGTCGAGTTTCCAGTTGTGGAGTATCTAGTAGTGGAGTTTCGAGTTGTGGAGTTTCTAGTTGTGGAGTTTCTAGTTGTGGAGTCCCTAGTTGCGGAGTTTCTAGTTGCGGAGTCCCTAGTTGTAGAGTTTCTAGTTGCGGAGTCTCAAGCTGCGGAGTTTCAAGTTGTGGAGTTTCTAGTTGTGGAGTCTCAAGTTGTGGAGTTTCAAGTTGTGGAGTTTCAAGTTGTGGAGTCTCTAGTTGTGGAGTTTCTAGTTGCAGAGTATCTAGTTGTGGAGTTTCCAGTTGTGGAGTTTCTAGTTGTGAAGCTGTGGAGTCTCTGGTTGTGAAGTTTTTAGTTGTGGAGTTTCTAGTTGTGGAGTTTCGAGTTGTGGAGTCTCTAGTTGTGGAGTTTCCAGTTGTGGAGTATCTAGTTGTGGAGTTTCCAGTTGTGAAGTATCTAGTTGTGGAGTTTCCAGTTGTGGAGTATCTAGTTGTGGAGTTTTAAGTTGTGAAGTTTCTAGTTGCGGAGTTTCTAGTTGGGGAGTTTTTAATAGCGGAGTTTCTAGTTGTGAAGTTTCAAGTTGCGGAGTCTCAAGTTGTGGAGTTTCCAGTTGTGGAGTTTTTAGTTGTGGAGTTTCTAGTTGTTGAGTTTCTAGTTGTGAAGTCTCTAGTTTTGCAGTTACTAGTTGTGGAGTTTCTAGATATGGAATTTCTAGTTGCCGAGTCTGTATTTGTGGAGTTTGTAGTTGTGGAGTTTCTAGTTGTGGAGTTTCTAGTTGTGGAGTCTCTAGTTGCGGAGTTTCTAGTTGCGGAGTTTCTAGTTGTATAGTTTCTGGTTGTGGAGTTTCTAGTTGAGGAGTTTCAAGTTGTAGAGTTTCTAGTTGTGGAGTCTCAACTTGTGGACTTTAAACTTGTGGAGTTTCTCGTTTTGGAGTTTCTAGTTGTGGAGTTTCTAGTTGTAGAGTCTCCTGTTGCGGAGTTTTTAGTTGCGGAGTTTCTAGTTGGGGAGTTTTCAGTTGTGGAGTTTCTAGTTGTGGAGTCTCAAGTTGTGAAGTTTACACTTGTGGAGTTTCAAGTTGGGGAGTCTATAGTTGTGGAGTTTCTAGTTGTATATTTTCTAGTTGTGGAGTATCTAGTTGTGGATTTTCCAGTTGTGGAGTTTATAGTTGTTGAGTTGCGCAGTCTCTAGTTGTTGAGTTTCTAGTTGCAGAGTCTCTAGTTGTGGAGTTTCAAGTTGTGGAGTCTCTAGATGTGGAGTTTCTAGTTGTCGAGTTTCCAGTTGTGGAGTATCTAGTAGTGGAGTTTCGAGTTGTGGAGTTTCTAGTTGTGGAGTTTCAAGTTGTGGAGTCTCTAGTCGTAGAGTTTCTAGTTGCCGAGTTTCCAGTTGTGGAGTATCTTGTAGTGGAGTTTCCAGTTGTGAAGTTTCTAGCTGTGGAGTTTCTAGTGGCGGAGTCCATAGTTGTGGAATTTCCAGTTGCGGAGTCTCAAGCTGCGGAGTTTCAAGTTGCGCAGTTTCTAGTTGTGGAGTCTCAAGTTGTGGAGCTTAAAGTTGTGGAGTTTCAAGTTGTGGAGTCTCTAGTTGTGGAGTTTCTAGTTGCAGAGTATCTAGTTGTGGAGTTTCCAGTTGTGGAGTTTCTAGTTGTGGAGTTGCGGAGTTTCTGGTTGTGCAGTTTCTAGTCGTGGAGTTTCTAGTTGTGGAGTTTCGAGTTGTGGAGTCTCTAGTTGTGGAGTTTCTAGTTGTGGAGTTTCCAGTTGTGGAGTATCTAGTTGTTGAGTTTCCCGTTGTGAAGTATCTAGTTGTGGAGTTTCCAGTTGTGGAGTATCTAGTTGTGGAGTTTTAAGTTGTGGAGTTTTTAGTTGCGGAGTTTCTAGCTGCGGAGTTTTTAATAGCGGAGTTTCTAGTTGTGAATTTTCAAGTTGCGGAGTCTCAAGTTGTGGAGTTTCCAGTTGTGGAGTTTTTAGTTGTGGAGTTTCTAGTTGTTGAGTTTCTAGTTGTGAAGTCTCTAGTTTTGCAGTTTCTAGTTGTGGAGTTTCTAGATATGGAATTTCTAGTTGCCGAGTCTGTTTTAATAGAGTTTGAAGTTGTGGAGTTTCTAGTTGTGGGGTTTCTAGTTGTGGAGTCTCTAGTTGCGGAGTTTCTAGTTGCGGAGTTTCTAGTTGTGGAGTTTCTGGTTGTGGAGTTTCTATTTGAGGAGTTTCAAGTTGTGAAGTTTCTAGTTGTGGAGTCTCTAGTTGCGGAGTTTCTAGTTGTGAAGTTTCTAGTTGTGGAGTTTCTAGTTTTCGAGTTTCTAGTTGTGGAGTTTCTAGTTGTAGAGTCTCCTGTTGCGGAGTTTCTAGTTGCGGAGTTCCTAGTTGGGGAGTTCCCAGTTGTGGAGTTTCTAGTTGTGGAGTTTCTAGTTGTGGAGTCTCAAGTTGTGGAGTTTAAACTTGTGGAGTTTCAAGTTGTGGAGTCTATAGTTGTGGAGTTTCTAGTTGTAGATTTTCTAGTTGTGGAGTATCTAGTTGTGGATTTTCCAGTTGTGGAGTTTCTAATTGTTGAGTTGCAGAGTCTCTAGTTGTTGAGTTTCTAGTTGCAGAGTCTCTAGTTGTGGAGTTTCAAGTTGTGGAGTCTCTAGATGTGGAGTTTCTAGTTGTCGAGTTTCCAGTTGTGGAGTATCTAGTAGTGGAGTTTCGTGTTGTGAAGTTTCTAGTTGTGGAGTTTCTAGTTGTGGAGTCCCTTGTTGTGGAGTTTCTAGTTGCGGAGTTTCTAGTTGTGGAGTTTCAAGTTGCGGAGTCTCAAGCTGGGGAGTTTCTAGTTGTTGAGTTTTTAGTTTGAAGTCTCTAGTAGTAGATTCTCTAGTTGTGGAGTCTCTAGTTTAGGAGTTTCTAGTTGAAGAGTTTTTTGTTGTGGAGTGTCTCGTTGTGGAGTTTCCAGTTGTGGAGTTTCGAGTTGTGGAGTTTCTAGTTGCAGAGTCTCTAGTTGTGGAGTTTCAAGTTGTGGAGTCTCTAGTTGTGGAGTTTCTAGTTGCCGAGTTTTCAGTTGTGGAGTATCTAGTAGTGGAGTTTCCAGTTGTGGAGTCCCTAGTTGTGGAGTTTCTAGTTGCGGAGTCTCAAGCTGTGGAGTTTCAAGTTGTGGAGTTTCTAGGTGTGGAGTCTCAAGTTATGGAGTTTAAAGTTGTGGAGTTTCAAGTTGTGGAGTCTCTAGTTGTGGAGTTTCTAGTTGCAGAGTATCTATTTGTGGAGTTTCCAGTTGTGGAGTTTCTAATTGTGAAGTCGCGGAGTCTCTTTTGTGGAGTTTCTAGTTGTGGAGTTTCTAGTTGAGGAGTTTCAAGTTGAAGAGTTTTTAGTTGTGGAGTGTCTAGTTGTGGAGTTTCCAGTTGTGGAGTTTCGAGTTGTGGAGTTTCTAGTTTTGGAGTTTCTAGTTGTGGAGTTTCTAGTTGTAGAGTCTCCTGTTGCGGAGTTTCTAGTTGCGGAGTTTCTAGTTGGGGAGTTTCCAGTTGTGGAGTTTCTAGTTGTGGAGTTTCTAGTTGTGAAGTTTCTAGTTGTGGAGTTTCTAGTTTTGAAGTTTCTAGTTGTGGAGTTTCTAGTTGTAGAGTCTCCTGTTGCGGAGTTTCTACTTGCGGAGTTTCTAGTTGGGGAGTTTCCAGTTGTGGAGTTTCTAGTTGTGGAGTTTCTACTTGTGGAGTCTCAAGTTGTGGAGTTTAAACTTGTGGAGTTTCAAGTTGTGGAGTCTATAGTTGCGGAGTTTCTAGTTGTAGATTTTCTAGTTGTGGAGTATCTAGTTGTGGATTTTCCAGTTGTGGAGTTTCTAGTTGTTCAGTTGCGGAGTATCTAGTTGTTGAGTTTCTAGTTGCAGAGTCTCTAGTTGTGGAGTTTCAAATTGTGGAGTCTCTAGATGTGGAGTTTCTAGTTGTCGAGTTTCCAGTTGTGGAGTATCTAGTAGTGGAGTTTCGAGTTGTGGAGTTTCTAGTTGTGGAGTTTCTAGTTGTGGAGTCCCTAGTTGCGGAGTTTCTAGTTGCGAAGTTTCAAGTTGTGGAGTTTCAAGTTGCGGAGTCTCAAGCTGTGGAGTTTCTAGTTGTGGAGTTTCCAGTTGTGGAGTTTCTAGTTGTGGAGTTTCTAGTTGCGGAGTCCCTAGTTGTGGAGTTTCTAGTTGCGGAGTCTCAAGCTGCGGAGTTTCAAGTTGTGGAGTTTCTAGTTGTGGATTCTCAAGTTGTGGAGTTTCAAGTTGTGGAGTTTCAAGTTGTGGAGTCTCTAGTTGTGGAGTTTCTAGTTGCAGAGTATCTAGTTGTGGAGTTTCCAGTTGTGGAGTTTCTAGTTGTGAAGCTGTGGAGTCTCTGGTTGTGGAGTTTTTAGTTGTGGAGTTTCTAGTTGTGGAGTTTCTAGTTGTGGAGTTTCTAGTTGCGGAGTTTCTAGTTGTGGAGTTTCAAGTTGCGGAGTCTCAAGCTGGGGAGTTTCTAGTTGTTGAGGTTTTAGTTGTGGAGTTTCTAGTTGTTGAGTTTCTAGTTTGAAGTCTCTAGTTGTAGATTCTCTAGTTGTGGAGTCTCTAGTTTAGGAGTTTCTAGTTGAAGGGTTTTTTGTTGTGGAGTGTCTCGTTGTGGAGTTTCCAGTTGTGGAGTTTCGAGTTGTGGAGTTTCTAGTTGCAGAGTCTCTAGTTGTGGAGTTTCAAGTTGTGGAGTCTCTAGTTGTGGAGTTTCTAGTTGCCGAGTTTTCAGTTGTGGAGTATCTAGTAGTGGAGTTTCCAGTTGTGGAGTCCCTAGTTGTGGAGTTTCTAGTTGCGGAGTCTCAAGCTGTGGAGTTTCAAGTTGTTGAGTTTCTAGGTGTGGAGTCTCAAGTTATGGAGTTTAAAGTTGTGGAGTTTCAAGTTGTGGAGTCTCTAGTTGTGGAGTTTCTAGTTGCAGAGTATCTATTTGTGGAGTTTCCAGTTGTGGAGTTTCTAATTGTGAAGTCGCGGAGTCTCTTTTGTGGAGTTTCTAGTTGTGGAGTTTCTAGTTGAGGAGTTTCAAGTTGAAGAGTTTTTAGTTGTGGAGTGTCTAGTTGTGGAGTTTCCAGTTGTGGAGTTTCTAGTTGTGGAGTTTCTAGTTTTGGAGTTTCTAGTTGTGGAGTTTCTAGTTGTAGAGTCTCCTGTTGCGGAGTTTCTAGTTGCGGAGTTTCTAGTTGGGGAGTTTCCAGTTGTGGAGTTTCTAGTTGTGGAGTTTCTATTTGTGGAGTCTCTAGTTGTGTAGTTTCTAGCTGCGGAGTTTCTAGTTGCGGAGTTTCTATTTGTGGAGTTTCTAGCTGCGGAGTTTCTAGTTGCGGAGTCTCTGGTTGTGGAGTTTCTAGTTGCGGAATCTCTAGTTGTGGAGTTTCTAGTTGTGGAGTTTCTAGTTGTGGAGATTCTAGTTGTGGAGTTTCTAGTTGTGGAGTTTCTATTTGTGGAGTCTCTAGTTGCAGAGTTTCTAGTTGTGGAGTTTCTAGTTGTGGAGTTTCAAGTTGTGGAGTCTCTAGTTGTGGAGTTTCTAGTTGCGGAGTATCTAGTTGTGGAGTTTCCAGTTGTGGAGTTTCTAGTTGTGGAGTTTCTAGTTGTGGAGTTTCTAGTTGTGGAGTCTCTAGTTGTGGAGTTTCTAGTTGTGGAGTTTCCAGTTGTGGAGTATCTAATTGTGGAGTTTCAATTTGTGAAGTATCTAATGTGGAGTTTCCAGTTGTGGAGTATCTAGTTGTGGAGTTTCAAGTTGTGGAGTTTCTAGTTGCGGAGTTTCTAGTTGCGGAGTTTATAATAGCGGAGTTTATTGTTGTGGAGTTTCAAGTTGCGGAGTCTCAAGTTGTGGAGTTTCCAGTTGTGGAGTTTTTAGTTGTGGAGTTTCTAGTTGTTGAGTTTCTAGTTGTGAAGTCTCTAGTTTTGCAGTTTCTAGTTGTGGAGTTTCTAGATATGGAATTTCTAGTTGCCGAGTCTGTTTTAATAGAGTTTGAAGTTGTGGAGTTTCTAGTTGTGGGGTTTCTAGTTGTGGAGTCTCTAGTTGCGGAGTTTCTAGTTGCGGAGTTTCTAGTTGTGGAGTTTCTAGTTTTCGAGTTTCTAGTTGTGGAGTTTCTAGTTGTAGAGTCTCCTGTTGCGGAGTTTCTAGTTGCGGAGTTTCTAGTTGGGGAGTTCCCAGTTGTGGAGTTTCTAGTTGTGGAGTTTATAGTTGTGGAGTTTCAAGTTGTGGAGTCTCTAGATGTGGAGTTTCTAGTTGTCGAGTTTCCAGTTGTGGAGTATCTAGTAGTGGAGTTTCGAGTTGTGGAGTTTCTAGTTGTGGAGTTTCAAGTTGTGGAGTCTCTAGTCGTAGAGTTTCTAGTTGCCGAGTTTCCAGTTGTGGAGTATCTTGTAGTGGAGTTTCCAGTTGTGGAGTTTCTAGCTGTGGAGTTTCTAGTGGCGGAGTCCATAGTTGTGGAATTTCCAGTTGCGGAGTCTCAAGCTGCGGAGTTTCAAGTTGCGCAGTTTCTAGTTGTGGAGTCTCAAGTTGTGGAGCTTAAAGTTGTGGAGTTTCAAGTTGTGGAGTCTCTAGTTGTGGAGTTTCTAGTTGCAGAGTATCTAGTTGTGGAGTTTCCAGTTGTGGAGTTTCTAGTTGTGGAGTTGCGGAGTTTCTGGTTGTGCAGTTTCTAGTCGTGGAGTTTCTAGTTGTGGAGTTTCTAGTTGTGGAGTTTCGAGTTGTGGAGTCTCTAGTTGTGGAGTTTCCAGTTGTGGAGTATCTAGTTGTGGAGTTTCCAGTTGTGAAGTATCTAGTTGTGGAGTTTCCAGTTGTGGAGTATCTAGTTGTGGAGTTTTAAGTTGTGAAGTTTCTAGTTGCGGAGTTTCTAGTTGCGGAGTTTTTAATAGCGGAGTTTCTAGTTGTGAATGTTCAAGTTGCGGAGTCTCAAGTTGTGGAGTTTCCAGTTGTGGAGTTTTTAGTTGTGGAGTTTCTAGTTGTTGAGTTTCTAGTTGTGAAGTCTCTAGTGTTGCAGTTACTAGTTGTGGAGTTTCTAGATATGGAATTTCTAGTTGCCGAGTCTGTATTTGTGGAGTTTGTAGTTGTGGAGTTTCTAGTTGTGGAGTTTCTAGTTGTGGAGTCTCTAGTTGCGGAGTTTCTAGTTGCGGAGTTTCTAGTTTTGGAGTTTCTGGTTGTGGAGTTTCTAGTTGAGGAGTTTCAAGTTGTAGAGTTTCTAGTTGTGGAGTCTCAACTTGTGGACTTTAAACTTGTGGAGTTTCTAGTTGTGGAGTTTCTCGTTTTGGAGTTTCTAGTTGTGGAGTTTCTAGTTGTAGAGTCTCCTGTTGCGGAGTTTCTAGTTGCGGAGTTTCTAGTTGGGGAGTTTTCAGTTGTGGAGTTTCTAGTTGTGGAGTCTCAAGTTGTGAAGTTTACACTTGTGGAGTTTCAAGTTGGGGAGTCTATAGTTGTGGAGTTTCTAGTTGTATATTTTCTAGTTGTGGAGTATCTAGTTGTGGATTTTCCAGTTGTGGAGTTTATAGTTGTTGAGTTGCGCAGTCTCTAGTTGTTGAGTTTCTAGTTGCAGAGTCTCTAGTTGTGGAGTTTCAAGTTGTGGAGTCTCTAGTTGTGGAGTTTCTAGTTGCCGAGTTTTCAGTTGTGGAGTATCTAGTAGTGGAGTTTCCAGTTGTGGAGTCCCTAGTTGTGGAGTTTCTAGTTGCGGAGTCTCAAGCTGTGGAGTTTCAAGTTGTGGAGTTTCTAGGTGTGGAGTCTCAAGTTATGGAGTTTAAAGTTGTGGAGTTTCAAGTTGTGGAGTCTCTAGTTGTGGAGTTTCTAGTTGCAGAGTATCTATTTGTGGAGTTTCCAGTTGTGGAGTTTCTAATTGTGAAGTCGCGGAGTCTCTTTTGTGGAGTTTCTAGTTGTGGAGTTTCTAGTTGAGGAGTTTCAAGTTGAAGAGTTTTTAGTTGTGGAGTGTCTAGTTGTGGAGTTTCCAGTTGTGGAGTTTCGAGTTGTGGAGTTTCTAGTTTTGGAGTTTCTAGTTGTGGAGTTTCTAGTTGTAGAGTCTCCTGTTGCGGAGTTTCTAGTTGCGGAGTTTCTAGTTGGGGAGTTTCCAGTTGTGGAGTTTCTAGTTGTGGAGTTTCTAGTTGTGAAGTTTCTAGTTGTGGAGTTTCTAGTTTTGAAGTTTCTAGTTGTGGAGTTTCTAGTTGTAGAGTCTCCTGTTGCGGAGTTTCTACTTGCGGAGTTTCTAGTTGGGGAGTTTCCAGTTGTGGAGTTTCTAGTTGTGGAGTTTCTACTTGTGGAGTCTCAAGTTGTGGAGTTTAAACTTGTGGAGTTTCAAGTTGTGGAGTCTATAGTTGCGGAGTTTCTAGTTGTAGATTTTCTAGTTGTGGAGTATCTAGTTGTGGATTTTCCAGTTGTGGAGTTTCTAGTTGTTCAGTTGCGGAGTATCTAGTTGTTGAGTTTCTAGTTGCAGAGTCTCTAGTTGTGGAGTTTCAAATTGTGGAGTCTCTAGATGTGGAGTTTCTAGTTGTCGAGTTTCCAGTTGTGGAGTATCTAGTAGTGGAGTTTCGAGTTGTGGAGTTTCTAGTTGTGGAGTTTCTAGTTGTGGAGTCCCTAGTTGCGGAGTTTCTAGTTGCGAAGTTTCAAGTTGTGGAGTTTCAAGTTGCGGAGTCTCAAGCTGTGGAGTTTCTAGTTGTGGAGTTTCCAGTTGTGGAGTTTCTAGTTGTGGAGTTTCTAGTTGCGGAGTCCCTAGTTGTGGAGTTTCTAGTTGCGGAGTCTCAAGCTGCGGAGTTTCAAGTTGTGGAGTTTCTAGTTGTGGATTCTCAAGTTGTGGAGTTTCAAGTTGTGGAGTTTCAAGTTGTGGAGTCTCTAGTTGTGGAGTTTCTAGTTGCAGAGTATCTAGTTGTGGAGTTTCCAGTTGTGGAGTTTCTAGTTGTGAAGCTGTGGAGTCTCTGGTTGTGGAGTTTTTAGTTGTGGAGTTTCTAGTTGTGGAGTTTCTAGTTGTGGAGTTTCTAGTTGCGGAGTTTCTAGTTGTGGAGTTTCAAGTTGCGGAGTCTCAAGCTGGGGAGTTTCTAGTTGTTGAGTTTTTAGTTGTGGAGTTTCTAGTTGTTGAGTTTCTAGTTTGAAGTCTCTAGTTGTAGATTCTCTAGTTGTGGAGTCTCTAGTTTAGGAGTTGCTAGTTGAAGAGTTTTTTGTTGTGGAGTGTCTCGTTGTGGAGTTTCCAGTTGTGGAGTTTCGAGTTGTGGAGTTTCTAGTTGCAGAGTCTCTAGTTGTGGAGTTTCAAGTTGTGGAGTCTCTAGTTGTGGAGTTTCTAGTTGCCGAGTTTTCAGTTGTGGAGTATCTAGTAGTGGAGTTTCCAGTTGTGGAGTCCCTAGTTGTGGAGTTTCTAGTTGTTGAGTTTCTAGGTGTGGAGTCTCAAGTTATGGAGTTTAAAGTTGTGGAGTTTCAAGTTGTGGAGTCTCTAGTTGTGGAGTTTCTAGTTGCAGAGTATCTATTTGTGGAGTTTCCAGTTGTGGAGTTTCTAATTGTGAAGTCGCGGAGTCTCTTTTGTGGAGTTTCTAGTTGTGGAGTTTCTAGTTGAGGAGTTTCAAGTTGAAGAGTTTTTAGTTGTGGAGTGTCTAGTTGTGGAGTTTCCAGTTGTGGAGTTTCGAGTTGTGGAGTTTCTAGTTTTGGAGTTTCTAGTTGTGGAGTTTCTAGTTGTAGAGTCTCCTGTTGCGGAGTTTCTAGTTGCGGAGTTTCTAGTTGGGGAGTTTCCAGTTGTGGAGTTTCTAGTTGTGGAGTTTCTATTTGTGGAGTCTCTAGTTGTGTAGTTTCTAGCTGCGGAGTTTCTAGTTGCGGAGTTTCTATTTGTGGAGTTTCTAGCTGCGGAGTTTCTAGTTGCGGAGTCTCTGGTTGTGGAGTTTCTAGTTGCGGAATCTCTAGTTGTGGAGTTTCTAGTTGTGGAGTTTCTAGTTGTGGAGATTCTAGTTGTGGAGTTTCTAGTTGTGGAGTTTCTATTTGTGGAGTTTCTAGTTGCAGAGTTTCTAGTTGTGGAGTTTCTAGTTGTGGAGTTTCAAGTTGTGGAGTCTCTAGTTGTGGAGTTTCTAGTTGCGGAGTATCTAGTTGTGGAGTTTCCAGTTGTGGAGTTTCTAGTTGTGGAGTTTCTAGTTGTGGAGTTTCTAGTTGTGGAGTCTCTAGTTGTGGAGTTTCTAGTTGTGGAGTTTCCAGTTGTGGAGTATCTAATTGTGGAGTTTCAATTTGTGAAGTATCTAATGTGGAGTTTTCAGTTGTGGAGTATCTAGTTGTGGAGTTTCAAGTTGTGGAGTTTCTAGTTGCGGAGTTTCTAGTTGCGGAGTTTATAATAGCGGAGTTTATTGTTGTGGAGTTTCAAGTTGCGGAGTCTCAAGTTGTGGAGTTTCCAGTTGTGGAGTTTTTAGTTGTGGAGTTTCTAGTTGTTGAGTTTCTAGTTGTGAAGTCTCTAGTTTTGCAGTTTCTAGTTGTGGAGTTTCTAGATATGGAATTTCTAGTTGCCGAGTCTGTTTTAATAGAGTTTGAAGTTGTGGAGTTTCTAGTTGTGGGGTTTCTAGTTGTGGAGTCTCTAGTTGCGGAGTTTCTAGTTGCGGAGTTTCTAGTTGTGGAGTTTCTAGTTTTCGAGTTTCTAGTTGTGGAGTTTCTAGTTGTAGAGTCTCCTGTTGCGGAGTTTCTAGTTGCGGAGTTTCTAGTTGGGGAGTTCCCAGTTGTGGAGTTTCTAGTTGTGGAGTTTATATTTGTGGAGTTTCAAGTTGTGGAGTCTCTAGATGTGGAGTTTCTAGTTGTCGAGTTTCCAGTTGTGGAGTATCTAGTAGTGGAGTTTCGAGTTGTGGAGTTTCTAGTTGTGGAGTCTCTAGTCGTAGAGTTTCTAGTTGCCGAGTTTCCAGTTGTGGAGTATCTTGTAGTGGAGTTTCCAGTTGTGGAGTTTCTAGCTGTGGAGTTTCTAGTGGCGGAGTCCATAGTTGTGGAATTTCCAGTTGCGGAGTCTCAAGCTGCGGAGTTTCAAGTTGCGCAGTTTCTAGTTGTGGAGTCTCAAGTTGTGGAGCTTAAAGTTGTGGAGTTTCAAGTTGTGGAGTCTCTAGTTGTGGAGTTTCTAGTTGCAGAGTATCTAGTTGTGGAGTTTCCAGTTGTGGAGTTTCTAGTTGTGGAGTTGCGGAGTTTCTGGTTGTGCAGTTTCTAGTCGTGGAGTTTCTAGTTGTGGAGTTTCTAGTTGTGGAGTTTCGAGTTGTGGAGTCTCTAGTTGTGGAGTTTCCAGTTGTGGAGTATCTAGTTGTGGAGTTTCCAGTTGTGAAGTATCTAGTTGTGGAGTTTCCAGTTGTGGAGTATCTAGTTGTGGAGTTTTAAGTTGTGAAGTTTCTAGTTGCGGAGTTTCTGGTTGTGGAGTTTCTATTTGAGGAGTTTCAAGTTGTGAAGTTTCTAGTTGTGGAGTTGCGGAGTTTCTGGTTGTGCAGTTTCTAGTTGTGAATGTTCAAGTTGCGGAGTCTCAAGTTGTGGAGTTTCCAGTTGTGGAGTTTTTAGTTGTGGAGTTTCTAGTTGTTGAGTTTCTAGTTGTGAAGTCTCTAGTTTTGCAGTTACTAGTTGTGGAGTTTCTAGATATGGAATTTCTAGTTGCCGAGTCTGTATTTGTGGAGTTTGTAGTTGTGGAGTTTCTAGTTGTGGAGTTTCTAGTTGTGGAGTCTCTAGTTGCGGAGTTTCTAGTTGCGGAGTTTCTAGTTTTGGAGTTTCTGGTTGTGGAGTTTCTAGTTGAGGAGTTTCAAGTTGTAGAGTTTCTAGTTGTGGAGTCTCAACTTGTGGACTTTAAACTTGTGGAGTTTCTAGTTGTGGAGTTTCTCGTTTTGGAGTTTCTAGTTGTGGAGTTTCTAGTTGTAGAGTCTCCTGTTGCGGAGTTTCTAGTTGCGGAGTTTCTAGTTGGGGAGTTTTCAGTTGTGGAGTTTCTAGTTGTGGAGTCTCAAGTTGTGAAGTTTACACTTGTGGAGTTTCAAGTTGGGGAGTCTATAGTTGTGGAGTTTCTAGTTGTATATTTTCTAGTTGTGGAGTATCTAGTTGTGGATTTTCCAGTTGTGGAGTTTATAGTTGTTGAGTTGCGCAGTCTCTAGTTGTTGAGTTTCTAGTTGCAGAGTCTCTAGTTGTGGAGTTTCAAGTTGTGGAGTCTCTAGATGTGGAGTTTCTAGTTGTCGAGTTTCCAGTTGTGGAGTATCTAGTAGTGGAGTTTCGAGTTGTGGAGTTTCTAGTTGTGGAGTTTCAAGTTGTGGAGTCTCTAGTCCTAGAGTTTCTAGTTGCCGAGTTTCCAGTTGTGGAGTATCTTGTAGTGGAGTTTCCAGTTGTGGAGTTTCTAGCTGTGGAGTTTCTAGTGGCGGAGTCCATAGTTGTGGAATTTCCAGTTGCGGAGTCTCAAGCTGCGGAGTTTCAAGTTGCGCAGTTTCTAGTTGTGGAGTCTCAAGTTGTGGAGCTTAAAGTTGTGGAGTTTCAAGTTGTGGAGTCTCTAGTTGTGGAGTTTCTAGTTGCAGAGTATCTGGTTGTGGAGTTTCCAGTTGTGGAGTTTCTAGTTGTGGAGTTGCGGAGTTTCTGGTTGTGCAGTTTCTAGTCGTGGAGTTTCTAGTTGTGGAGTTTCGAGTTGTGGAGTCTCTAGTTGTGGAGTTTCTAGTTGTGGAGTTTCCAGTTGTGGAGTATCTAGTTGTTGAGTTTCCCGTTGTGAAGTATCTAGTTGTGGAGTTTCCAGTTGTGGAGTATCTAGTTGCGGAGTTTCTAGTTGCGGAGTTTCTAGTTGTGGAGTTTCTGGTTGTGGAGTTTCTATTTGAGGAGTTTCAAGTTGTGAAGTTTCTAGTTGTGGAGTCTCTAGTTGCGGAGTTTCTAGTTGTGAAGTTTCTAGTTGTGGAGTTTCTAGTTTTCGAGTTTCTAGTTGTGGAGTTTCTAGTTGTAGAGTCTCCTGTTGCGGAGTTTCTAGTTGCGGAGTTTCTAGTTGGGGAGTTCCCAGTTGTGGAGTTTCTAGTTGTGGAGTTTCTAGTTGTGGAGTCTCAAGTTGTGGAGTTTAAACTTGTGGAGTTTCAAGTTGTGGAGTCTATAGTTGTGGAGTTTCTAGTTGTAGATTTTCTAGTTGTGGAGTATCTAGTTGTGGATTTTCCAGTTGTGGAGTTTCTAATTGTTGAGTTGCGGAGTCTCTAGTTGTTGAGTTTCTAGTTGCAGAGTCTCTAGTTGTGGAGTTTCAAGTTGTGGAGTCTCTAGATGTGGAGTTTCTAGTTGTCGAGTTTCCAGTTGTGGAGTATCTAGTAGTGGAGTTTCGAGTTGTGAAGTTTCTAGTTGTGGAGTTTCTAGTTGTGGAGTCCCTTGTTGTGGAGTTTCTAGTTGTGGAGTTTCAAGTTGCGGAGTCTCAAGCTGGGGAGTTTCTAGTTGTTGAGTTTTTAGTTGTGGAGTTTCTAGTTGTTGAGTTTCTAGTTTGAAGTCTCTAGTTGTAGATTCTCTAGTTGTGGAGTCTCTAGTTTAGGAGTTTCTAGTTGAAGAGTTTTTTGTTGTGGAGTGTCTCGTTGTGGAGTTTCCAGTTGTGGAGTTTCGAGTTGTGGAGTTTCTAGTTGCAGAGTCTCTAGTTGTGGAGTTTCAAGTTGTGGAGTCTCTAGTTGTGGAGTTTCTAGTTGCCGAGTTTTCAGCTGTGGAGTATCTAGTAGTGGAGTTTCCAGTTGTGGAGTCCCTAGTTGTGGAGTTTCTAGTTGCGGAGTCTCAAGCTGCGGAGTTTCAAGTTGTGGAGTTTCTAGGTGTGGAGTCTCAAGTTGTGGAGTTTAAAGTTGTGGAGTTTCAAGTTGTGGAGTCTCTAGTTGTGGAGTTTCTAGTTGCAGAGTATCTATTTGTGGAGTTTCCAGTTGTGGAGTTTCTAATTGTGAAGTCACGGAGTCTCTTTTGTGGAGTTTCTAGTTGTGGAGTTTCTAGTTGAGGAGTTTCAAGTTGAAGAGTTTTTAGTTGTGGAGTGTCTAGTTGTGGAGTTTCCAGTTGTGGAGTTTTTAGTTGTGGAGTTTCTAGTTGTTGAGTTTCTAGTTGTGAAGTCTAGTTTTACAGTTTCTCGTTGTGGAGTTTCTAGATATAAAATTTCTAGTTGCCGAGTCTCTATTTGTGGAGTTTCTAGTTGCGGAGTTTCTAGTTGTGGAGTTTCTGGTTGTGGAGTTTCTAGTTGTGGAGTTTCAAGTTGTGGAGTTTCTAGTTGTGGAGTCTCTAGTTGCGGAGTTCCTAGTTGTGAAGTTTCTAGTTGTGGAGTTTCTAGTTTTGAAGTTTCTAGTTGTGGAGTTTCTAGTGTTAGAGCCTCCTGTTGCGGAGTTTCTAGTTGCGGAGTTTCTAGTTGGGGAGTTTCCAGTTGTGGAGTTTCTAGTTGTGGAGTTTCTACTTGTGGAGTCTCAAGTTGTGGAGTTTAAACTTGTGGAGTTTCAAGTTGTGGAGTCTATAGTTGTGGAGTTTCTAGTTGTAGATTTTCTAGTTGTGGAGTATCTAGTTGTGGATTTTCCAGTTGTGGAGTTTCTAGTTGTTCAGTTGTGGAGTACCTAGTTGTTGAGTTTCTAGTTGCAGAGTCTCTAGTTCTGGAGTTTCAAATTGTGGAGTCTCTAGATGTGGAGTTTCTAGTTGTCGAGTTTCCAGTTGTGGAGTATCTAGTAGTGGAGTTTCGAGTTGTGGAGTTTCTAGTTGTGGAGTTTCTAGTTGTGGAGTCCCTAGTTGCGGAGTTTCTAGTTGCGGAGTCCCTAGTTGTAGAGTTTCTAGTTGCGGAGTCTCAAGCTGCGGAGTTTCAAGTTGTGGAGTTTCTAGTTGTGGAGTTTCGAGTTGTGGAGTCTCTAGTTGTGGAGTTTCCAGTTGTGGAGTATCTAGTTGTGGAGTTTCCAGTTGTGAAGTATCTAGTTGTGGAGTTTCCAGTTGTGGAGTATCTAGTTGTGGAGTTTTAAGTTGTGAAGTTTCTAGTTGCGGAGTTTCTAGTTGGGGAGTTTTTAATAGCGGAGTTTCTAGTTGTGAAGTTTCAAGTTGCGGAGTCTCAAGTTGTGGAGTTTCCAGTTGTGGAGTTTTTAGTTGTGGAGTTTCTAGTTGTTGAGTTTCTAGTTGTGAAGTCTCTAGTTTTGCAGTTACTAGTTGTGGAGTTTCTAGATATGGAATTTCTAGTTGCCGAGTCTGTATTTGTGGAGTTTGTAGTTGTGGAGTTTCTAGTTGTGGAGTTTCTAGTTGTGGAGTCTCTAGTTGCGGAGTTTCTAGTTGCGGAGTTTCTAGTTGTGGAGTTTCTGGTTGTGGAGTTTCTAGTTGAGGAGTTTCAAGTTGTAGAGTTTTTAGTTGTGGAGTCTCAACTTGTGGACTTTAAACTTGTGGAGTTTCTCGTTTTGGAGTTTCTAGTTGTGGAGTTTCTAGTTGTAGAGTCTCCTGTTGCGGAGTTTCTAGTTGCGGAGTTTCTAGTTGGGGAGTTTTCAGTTGTGGAGTTTCTAGTTGTGGAGTCTCAAGTTGTGAAGTTTACACTTGTGGAGTTTCAAGTTGGGGAGTCTATAGTTGTGGAGTTTCTAGTTGTATATTTTCTAGTTGTGGAGTATCTAGTTGTGGATTTTCCAGTTGTGGAGTTTATAGTTGTTGAGTTGCGCAGTCTCTAGTTGTTGAGTTTCTAGTTGCAGAGTCTCTAGTTGTGGAGTTTCAAGTTGTGGAGTCTCTAGATGTGGAGTTTCTAGTTGTCGAGTTTCCAGTTGTGGAGTATCTAGTAGTGGAGTTTCGAGTTGTGGAGTTTCTAGTTGTGGAGTTTCAAGTTGTGGAGTCTCTAGTCGTAGAGTTTCTAGTTGCCGAGTTTCCAGTTGTGGAGTATCTTGTAGTGGAGTTTCCAGTTGTGAAGTTTCTAGCTGTGGAGTTTCTAGTGGCGGAGTCCATAGTTGTGGAATTTCCAGTTGCGGAGTCTCAAGCTGCGGAGTTTCAAGTTGCGCAGTTTCTAGTTGTGGAGTCTCAAGTTGTGGAGCTTAAAGTTGTTGAGTTTCAAGTTGTGGAGTCTCTAGTTGTGGAGTTTCTAGTTGCAGAGTATCTAGTTGTGGAGTTTCCAGTTGTGGAGTTTCTAGTTGTGGAGTTGCGGAGTTTCTGGTTGTGCAGTTTCTAGTCGTGGAGTTTCTAGTTGTGGAGTTTCGAGTTGTGGAGTCTCTAGTTGTGGAGTTTCTAGTTGTGGAGTTTCCAGTTGTGGAGTATCTAGTTGTTGAGTTTCCCGTTGTGAAGTATCTAGTTGTGGAGTTTCCAGTTGTGGAGTATCTAGTTGTGGAGTTTTAAGTTGTGGAGTTTTTAGTTGCGGAGTTTCTAGTTGCGGAGTTTTTAATAGCGGAGTTTCTAGTTGTGAATTTTCAAGTTGCGGAGTCTCAAGTTGTGGAGTTTCCAGTTGTGGAGTTTTTAGTTGTGGAGTTTCTAGTTGTTGAGTTTCTAGTTGTGAAGTCTCTAGTTTTGCAGTTTCTAGTTGTGGAGTTTCTAGATATGGAATTTCTAGTTGCCGAGTCTGTTTTAATAGAGTTTGAAGTTGTGGAGTTTCTGGTTGTGGAGTTTCTATTTGAGGAGTTTCAAGTTGTGAAGTTTCTAGTTGTGGAGTCTCTAGTTGCGGAGTTTCTAGTTTTGAAGTTTCTAGTTGTGGAGTTTCTAGTTTTCGAGTTTCTAGTTGTGGAGTTTCTAGTTGTAGAGTCTCCTGTTGCGGAGTTTCTCGTTGCGGAGTTTCTAGTTGGGGAGTTCCCAGTTGTGGAGTTTCTAGTTGTGGAGTTTCTAGTTGTGGAGTCTCAAGTTGTGGAGTTTAAACTTGTGGAGTTTCAAGTTGTGGAGTCTATAGTTGTGGAGTTTCTAGTTGTAGATTTTCTAGTTGTGGAGTATCTAGTTGTGGATTTTCCAGTTGTGGAGTTTCTAATTGTTGAGTTGCAGAGTCTCTAGTTGTTGAGTTTCTAGTTGCAGAGTCTCTAGTTGTGGAGTTTCAAGTTGTGGAGTCTCTAGATGTGGAGTTTCTAGTTGTCGAGTTTCCAGTTGTGGAGTATCTAGTAGTGGAGTTTCGAGTTGTGAAGTTTCTAGTTGTGGAGTTTCTAGTTGTGGAGTCCCTTGTTGTGGAGTTTCTAGTTGCGGAGTTTCTAGTTGTGGAGTATCAAGTTGCGGAGTCTCAAGCTGGGGAGTTTCTAGTTGTTGAGTTTTTAGTTGTGTAGTTTCTAGTTGTTGAGTTTCTAGTTTGAAGTCTCTAGTAGTAGATTCTCTAGTTGTGGAGTCTCTAGTTTAGGAGTTTCTAGTTGAAGAGTTTTTTGTTGTGGAGTGTCTCGTTGTGGAGTTTCCAATTGTGGAGTTTCGAGTTGTGGAGTTTCTAGTTGCAGAGTCTCTAGTTGTGGAGTTTCAAGTTGTGGAGTCTCAAGTTGTGGAGTTTCTAGTTGCCGAGTTTTCAGTTGTGGAGTATCTAGTAGTGGAGTTTCCAGTTGTGGAGTCCCTAGTTGTGGAGTTTCTAGTTGCGGAGTCTCAAGCTGTGGAGTTTCAAGTTGTGGAGTTTCTAGGTGTGGAGTCTCAAGTTATGGAGTTTAAAGTTGTGGAGTTTAAAGTTGTGGAGTCTCTAGTTGTGGAGTTTCCATTTGCAGAGTATCTATTTGTGGAGTTTCCAGTTGTGGAGTTTCTAATTGTGAAGTCGCGGAGTCTCTTTTGTGGAGTTTCTAGTTGTGGAGTTTCTAGTTGAGGAGTTTCAAGTTGAAGAGTTTTTAGTTGTGGAGTGTCTAGTTGTGGAGTTTCCAGTTGTGGAGTTTCGAGTTGTGGAGTTTCTAGTTTTGGAGTTTCTAGTTGTGGAGTTTCTAGTTGTAGAGTCTCCTGTTGCGGAGTTTCTAGTTGCGGAGTTTCTAGTTGGGGAGTTTCCAGTTGTGGAGTTTCTAGTTGTGGAGTTTCTAGTTGTGAAGTTTCTAGTTGTGGAGTTTCTAGTTTTGAAGTTTCTAGTTGTGGAGTTTCTAGTTGTAGAGTCTCCTGTTGCGGAGTTTCTACTTGCGGAGTTTCTAGTTGGGGAGTTTCCAGTTGTGGAGTTTCTAGTTGTGGAGTTTCTACTTGTGGAGTCTCAAGTTGTGGAGTTTAAACTTGTGGAGTTTCAAGTTGTGGAGTCTATAGTTGCGGAGTTTCTAGTTGTAGATTTTCTAGTTGTGGAGTATCTAGTTGTGGATTTTCCAGTTGTGGAGTTTCTAGTTGTTCAGTTGCGGAGTATCTAGTTGTTGAGTTTCTAGTTGCAGAGTCTCTAGTTGTGGAGTTTCAAATTGTGGAGTCTCTAGATGTGGAGTTTCTAGTTGTCGAGTTTCCAGTTGTGGAGTATCTAGTAGTGGAGTTTCGAGTTGTGGAGTTTCTAGTTGTGGAGTTTCTAGTTGTGGAGTCCCTAGTTGCGGAGTTTCTAGTTGCGAAGTTTCAAGTTGTGGAGTTTCAAGTTGCGGAGTCTCAAGCTGTGGAGTTTCTAGTTGTGGAGTTTCCAGTTGTGGAGTTTCTAGTTGTGGAGTTTCTAGTTGCGGAGTCCCTAGTTGTGGAGTTTCTAGTTGCGGAGTCTCAAGCTGCGGAGTTTCAAGTTGTGGAGTTTCTAGTTGTGGATTCTCAAGTTGTGGAGTTTCAAGTTGTGGAGTTTCAAGTTGTGGAGTCTCTAGTTGTGGAGTTTCTAGTTGCAGAGTATCTAGTTGTGGAGTTTCCAGTTGTGGAGTTTCTAGTTGTGAAGCTGTGGAGTCTCTGGTTGTGGAGTTTTTAGTTGTGGAGTTTCTAGTTGTGGAGTTTCTAGTTGTGGAGTTTCTAGTTGCGGAGTTTCTAGTTGTGGAGTTTCAAGTTGCGGAGTCTCAAGCTGGGGAGTTTCTAGTTGTTGAGTTTTTAGTTGTGGAGTTTCTAGTTGTTGAGTTTCTAGTTTGAAGTCTCTAGTTGTAGATTCTCTAGTTGTGGAGTCTCTAGTTTAGGAGTTTCTAGTTGAAGAGTTTTTTGTTGTGGAGTGTCTCGTTGTGGAGTTTCCAGTTGTGGAGTTTCGAGTTGTGGAGTTTCTAGTTGCAGAGTCTCTAGTTGTGGAGTTTCAAGTTGTGGAGTCTCTAGTTGTGGAGTTTCTATTTGCCGAGTTTTCAGTTGTGGAGTATCTAGTAGTGGAGTTTCCAGTTGTGGAGTCCCTAGTTGTGGAGTTTCTAGTTGCGGAGTCTCAAGCTGTGGAGTTTCAAGTTGTGGAGTTTCTAGGTGTGGAGTCTCAAGTTATGGAGTTTAAAGTTGTGGAGTTTCAAGTTGTGGAGTCTCTAGTTGTGGAGTTTCTAGTTGCAGAGTATCTATTTGTGGAGTTTCCAGTTGTGGAGTTTCTAATTGTGAAGTCGCGGAGTCTCTTTTGTGGAGTTTCTAGTTGTGGAGTTTCTAGTTGAGGAGTTTCAAGTTGAAGAGTTTTTAGTTGTGGAGTGTCTAGTTGTGGAGTTTCCAGTTGTGGAGTTTCGAGTTGTGGAGTTTCTAGTTTTGGAGTTTCTAGTTGTGGAGTTTCTAGTTGTTGAGTCTCCTGTTGCGGAGTTTCTAGTTGCGGAGTTTCTAGTTGGGGAGTTTCCAGTTGTGGAGTTTCTAGTTGTGGAGTTTCTATTTGTGGAGTCTCTAGTTGTGTAGTTTCTAGCTGCGGAGTTTCTAGTTGCGGAGTTTCTATTTGTGGAGTTTCTAGCTGCGGAGTTTCTAGTTGCGGAGTCTCTGGTTGTGGAGTTTCTAGTTGCGGAATCTCTAGTTGTGGAGTTTCTAGTTGTGGAGTTTCTAGTTGTGGAGTTTCTAGTTGTGGAGTTTCTAGTTGTGGAGTTTCTATTTGTGGAGTCTCTAGTTGCAGAGTTTCTAGTTGTGGAGTTTCTAGTTGTGGAGTTTCAAGTTGTGGAGTCTCTAGTTGTGGAGTTTCTAGTTGCGGAGTATCTAGTTGTGGAGTTTCCAGTTGTGGAGTTTCTAGTTGTGGAGTTTCTAGTTGTGGAGTTTCTAGTTGTGGAGTCTCTAGTTGTGGAGTTTCTAGTTGTGGAGTTTCCAGTTGTGGAGTATCTAATTGTGGAGTTTCAATTTGTGAAGTATCTAATGTGGAGTTTCCAGTTGTGGAGTATCTAGTTGTGGAGTTTCAAGTTGTGGAGTTTCTAGTTGCGGAGTTTCTAGTTGCGGAGTTTATAATAGCGGAGTTTATTGTTGTGGAGTTTCAAGTTGCGGAGTCTCAAGTTGTGGAGTTTCCAGTTGTGGAGTTTTTAGTTGTGGAGTTTCTAGTTGTTGAGTTTCTAGTTGTGAAGTCTCTAGTTTTGCAGTTTCTAGTTGTGGAGTTTCTAGATATGGAATTTCTAGTTGCCGAGTCTGTTTTAATAGAGTTTGAAGTTGTGGAGTTTCTAGTTGTGGGGTTTCTAGTTGTGGAGTCTCTAGTTGCAGAGTTTCTAGTTGCGGAGTTTCTAGTTGTGGAGTTTCTAGTTTTCGAGTTTCTAGTTGTGGAGTTTCTAGTTGTAGAGTCTCCTGTTGCGGAGTTTCTAGTTGCGGAGTTTCTAGTTGGGGAGTTCCCAGTTGTGGAGTTTCTAGTTGTGGAGTTTCTAGTTGTGGAGTTTCAAGTTGTGGAGTCTCTAGATGTGGAGTTTCTAGTGGTCGAGTTTCCAGTTGTGGAGTATCTAGTAGTGGAGTTTCGAGTTGTGGAGTTTCTAGTTGTGGAGTTTCAAGTTGTGGAGTCTCTAGTCGTAGAGTTTCTAGTTGCCGAGTTTCCAGTTGTGGAGTATCTTGTAGTGGAGTTTCCAGTTGTGGAGTTTCTAGCTGTGGAGTTTCTAGTGGAGGAGTCCATAGTTGTGGAATTTCCAGTTGCGGAGTCTCAAGCTGCGGAGTTTCAAGTTGCGCAGTTTCTAGTTGTGGAGTCTCAAGTTGTGGAGCTTAAAGTTGTGGAGTTTCTAGTTGCAGAGTATCTAGTTGTGGAGTTTCCAGTTGTGGAGTTTCTAGTTGTGGAGTTGCGGAGTTTCTGGTTGTGCAGTTTCTAGTCGTGGAGTTTCTAGTTGTGGAGTTTCGAGTTGTGGAGTCTCTAGTTGTGGAGTTTCTAGTTGTGGAGTTTCCAGTTGTGGAGTATCTAGTTGTTGAGTTTCCTGTTGTGAAGTATCTAGTTGTGGAGTTTCCAGTTGTGGAGTATCTAGTTGTGGAGTTTTAAGTTGTGGAGTTTTTAGTTGCGGAGTTTCTAGTTGCGGAGTTTTTAATAGCGGAGTTTCTAGTTGTGAATGTTCAAGTTGCGGAGTCTCAAGTTGTGGAGTTTCCAGTTGTGGAGTTTTTAGTTGTGGAGTTTCTAGTTGTTGAGTTTCTAGTTGTGAAGTCTCTAGTTTTGCAGTTTCTAGTTGTGGAGTTTCTAGATATGGAATTTCTAGTTGCCGAGTCTGTTTTAATAGAGTTTGAAGTTGTGGAGTTTCTAGTTGTGGGGTTTCTAGTTGTGGAGTCTCTAGTTGCGGAGTTTCTAGTTGCGGAGTTTCTAGTTGTGGAGTTTCTGGTTGTGGAGTTTCTATTTGAGGAGTTTCAAGTTGTGAAGTTTCTAGTTGTGGAGTCTCTAGTTGCGGAGTTTCTAGTTGTGAAGTTTCTAGTTGTGGAGTTTCTAGTTTTCGAGTTTCTAGTTGTGGAGTTTCTAGTTGTAGAGTCTCCTGTTGCGGAGTTTCTAGTTGCGGAGTTTCTAGTTGGGGAGTTCCCAGTTGTGGAGTTTCTAGTTGTGGAGTTTCTAGTTGTGGAGTCTCAAGTTGTGGAGTTTAAACTTGTGGAGTTTCAAGTTGTGGAGTCTATAGTTGTGGATTTTCTAGTTGGAGATTTTCTAGTTGTGGAGTATCTAGTTGCGGATTTTCCAGTTGTGGAGTTTCTAATTGTTGAGTTGCAGAGTCTCTAGTTGTTGAGTTTCTAGTTGCAGAGTCTCTAGTTGTGGAGTTTCAAGTTGTGGAGTCTCTAGATGTGGAGTTTCTAGTTGTCGAGTTTCCAGTTGTGGAGTATCTAGTAGTGGAGTTTCGAGTTGTGAAGTTTCTAGTTGTGGAGTTTCTAGTTGTGGAGTCCCTTGTTGTGGAGTTTCTAGTTGCGGAGTTTCTAGTTGTGGAGTTTCAAGTTGCGGAGTCTCAAGCTGGGGAGTTTCTAGTTGTTGAGTTTTTAGTTGTGGAGTTTCTAGTTGTTGAGTTTGTAGTTTGAAGGCTCTATTTGTAGATTCTCTAGTTGTGGAGTCTCTAGTTTAGGAGTTTCTAGTTGAAGAGTTTTTTGTTGTGGAGTGTCTCGTTGTGGAGTTTCCAGTTGTGGAATTTCGAGTTGTGGAGTTTCTAGTTGCAGAGTCTCTAGTTGTGGAGTTTCAAGTTGTGGAGTCTCTAGTTGTGGAGTTTCTAGTTGCCGAGTTTTCAGTTGTGGAGTATCTAGTAGTGGAGTTTCCAGTTGTGGAGTCCCTAGTTGTGGAGTTTCTAGTTGCGGAGTCTCAAGCTGTGGAGTTTCAAGTTGTGGAGTTTCTAGGTGTGGAGTCTCAAGTTATGGAGTTTAAAGTTGTGGAGTTTCAAGTTGTGGAGTCTCTAGTTGTGGAGTTTCTAGTTGCAGAGTATCTATTTGTGGAGTTTCCAGTTGTGGAGTTTCTAATTGTGAAGTCGCGGAGTCTCTTTTGTGGAGTTTCTAGTTGTGGAGTTTCTAGTTGAGGAGTTTCAAGTTGAAGAGTTTTTAGTTGTGGAGTGTCTAGTTGTGGAGTTTCCAGTTGTGGAGTTTCGAGTTGTGGAGTTTCTAGTTTTGGAGTTTCTAGTTGTGGAGTTTCTAGTTGTAGAGTCTCCTGTTGCGGAGTTTCTAGTTGCGGAGTTTCTATTTGGGGAGTTTCCAGTTGTGGAGTTTCTAGTTGTGGAGTTTCTATTTGTGGAGTCTCTAGTTGTGTAGTTTCTAGTTGCGGAGTTTCTAGTTGCGGAGTTTCTATTTGTGGAGTTTCTAGCTGCGGAGTTTCTAGTTGCGGAGTCTCTGGTTGTGGAGATTCTAGTTGCGGAATCTCTAGTTGTGGAGTTTCTAGTTGTGGAGTTTCTAGTTGTGGAGTTTCTAGTTGTGGAGTCTCTAGTTGTGGAGTTTCTAGTTGTCGAGTTTCCAGTTGTGGAGTTTCCAGTTGTGGAGTTTCTAGTTGTGAAGCTGTGGAGTCTCTGGTTGTGAAGTTTTTAGTTGTGGAGTTTCTAGTTGTGGAGTTTCGAGTTGTGGAGTCTCTAGTTGTGGAGTTTCCAGTTGTGGAGTATCTAGTTGTGGAGTTTCCAGTTGTGAAGTATCTAGTTGTGGAGTTTCCAGTTGTGGAGTATCTAGTTGTGGAGTTTTAAGTTGTGAAGTTTCTAGTTGCGGAGTTTTTAATAGCGGAGTTTCTAGTTGTGAAGTTTCAAGTTGCGGAGTCTCAAGTTGTGGAGTTTCCAGTTGTGGAGTTTTTAGTTGTGGAGTTTCTAGTTGTTGAGTTTCTAGTTGTGAAGTCTCTAGTTTTGCAGTTACTAGTTGTGGAGTTTCTAGATATGGAATTTCTAGTTGCCGAGTCTGTATTTGTGGAGTTTGTAGTTGTGGAGTTTCTAGTTGTGGAGTTTCTAGTTGTGGAGTCTCTAGTTGCGGAGTTTCTAGTTGCGGAGTTTCTAGTTGTGGAGTTTCTGGTTGTGGAGTTTCTAGTTGAGGAGTTTCAAGTTGTAGAGTTTCTAGTTGTGGAGTCTCAAGTTGTGGACTTTAAACTTGTGGAGTTTCTAGTTGTGGAGTTTCTCGTTTTGGAGTTTCTAGTTGTGGAGTTTCTAGTTGTAGAGTCTCCTGTTGCGGAGTTTCTAGTTGCGGAGTTTCTAGTTGGGGAGTTTTCAGTTGTGGAGTTTCTAGTTGTGGAGTCTCAAGTTGTGAAGTTTACACTTGTGGAGTTTGAAGTTGGGGAGTCTATAGTTGTGGAGTTTCTAGTTGTATATTTTCTAGTTGTGGAGTATCTAGTTGTGGATTTTCCAGTTGTGGAGTTTATAGTTGTTGAGTTGCGCAGTCTCTAGTTGTTGAGTTTCTAGTTGCAGAGTCTCTAGTTGTGGAGTTTCAAGTTGTGGAGTCTCTAGATGTGGAGTTTCTAGTTGTCGAGTTTCCAGTTGTGGAGTATCTAGTAGTGGAGTTTCGAGTTGTGGAGTTTCTAGTTGTGGAGTTTCAAGTTGTGGAGTCTCTAGTCGTAGAGTTTCTAGTTGCCGAGTTTCCAGTTGTGGAGTATCTTGTAGTGGAGTTTCCAGTTGTGGAGTTTCTAGCTGTGGAGTTTCTAGTGGCGGAGTCCATAGATGTGGAATTTCCAGTTGCGGAGTCTCAAGCTGCGGAGTTTCAAGTTGCGCAGTTTCTAGTTGTGGAGTCTCAAGTTGTGGAGCTTAAAGTTGTGGAGTTTCAAGTTGTGGAGTCTCTAGTTGTGGAGTTTCTAGTTGCAGAGTATCTCGTTGTGGAGTTTCCAGTTGTGGAGTTTCTAGTTGTGGAGTTGCGGAGTTTCTGGTTGTGGAGTTTCTAGTCGTGGAGTTTCTAGTTGAGGAGTTTCGAGTTGTGGAGTCTCTAGTTGTGGAGTTTCTAGTTGTGGAGTTTCCAGTTGTGGAGTATCTAGTTGTTGAGTTTCCCATTGTGAAGTATCTAGTTGTGGAGTTTCTAGTTGTGGAGTTTTAGGTTGTGGAGTATTTAGTTGCGGAGTTTCTAGTTGCGGAGTTTTTAACAGCGGAGTTTCTAGTTGTGAATTTTCAAGTTGCGGAGTCTCAAGTTGTGGAGTTCCCAGTTGTGGAGTTTTTAGTTGTGGAGTTTCTAGTTGTTGAGTTTCTAGTTGTGAAGTCTCTAGTTTTGCAGTTTCTAGTTGTGGAGTTTCTAGATATGGAATTTCTAGTTGCCGAGTCTGTTTTAATAGAGTTTGAAGATGTGGAGTTTCTAGTTGTGGGGTTTCTAGTTGTGGAGTCTCTAGTTGCGGAGTTTCTAGTTGCGGAGTTTCTAGTTGTGGAGTTTCTGGTTGTGGAGTTTCTATTTGAGGAGTTTCAAGTTGTGAAGTTTCTAGTTGTGGAGTCTCTAGTTGCGGAGTTTCTAGTTGTGAAGTTTCTAGTTGTGGAGTTTCTAGTTTTCGAGTTTCTAGTTGTGGAGTTTCTAGTTGTAGAGTCTCCTGTTGCGGAGTTTCTAGTTGCGGAGTTTCTAGTTGGGGAGTTCCCAGTTGTGGAGTTTCTAGTTGTGGAGTTTCTAGTTGTGGAGTCTCAAGTTGTGGAGTTTAAACTTGTGGAGTTTCAAGTTGTGGAGTCTATAGTTGTGGAGTTTCTAGTTGTAGATTTTCTAGTTGTGGAGTATCTAGTTGTGGATTTTCCAGTTGTGGAGTTTCTAATTGTTGAGTTGCGGAGACTCTAGTTGTTGAGTTTCTAGTTGCAGAGTCTCTAGTTGTGGAGTTTCAAGTTGTGGAGTCTCTAGATGTGGAGTTTCTAGTTGTCGAGTTTCCAGTTGTGGAGTATCTAGTAGTGGAGTTTCGAGTTGTGAAGTTTCTAGTTGTGGAGTTTCTAGTTGTGGAGTCCCTTGTTGTGGAGTTTCTAGTTGCGGAGTTTCTAGTTGTGGAGTTTCAAGTTGCGGAGTCTCAAGCTGGGGAGTTTCTAGTTGTTGAGTTTTTAGTTGTGGAGTTTCTAGTTGTTGAGTTTCTAGTTTGAAGTCTCTAGTTGTAGATTCTCTAGTTGTGGAGTCTCTAGTTTAGGAGTTTCTAGTTGAAGAGTTTTTTGTTGTGGAGTGTCTCGTTGTGGAGTTTCCAGTTGTGGAGTTTCGAGTTGTGGAGTTTCTAGTTGCAGAGTCTCTAGTTGTGGAGTTTCAAGTTGTGGAGTCTCTAGTTGTGGAGTTTCTAGTTGCCGAGTTTTCAGTTGTGGAGTATCTAGTAGTGGAGTTTCCAGTTGTGGAGTCCCTAGTTGTGGAGTTTCTAGTTGCGGAGTCTCAAGCTGTGGAGTTTCAAGTTGTGGAGTTTCTAGGTGTGGAGTCTCAAGTTATGGAGTTTAAAGTTGTGGAATTTCAAGTTGTGGAGTCTCTAGTTGTGGAGTTTCTAGTTGCAGAGTATCTATTTGTGGAGTTTCCAGTTGTGGAGTTTCTAATTGTGAAGTCGCGGAGTCTCTTTTGTGGAGTTTCTAGTTGTGGAGTTTCTAGTTGAGGAGTTTCAAGTTGAAGAGTTTTTAGTTGTGGAGTGTCTAGTTCTGGAGTTTCCAGTTGTGGAGTTTCGAGTTGTGGAGTTTCTAGTTTTGGAGTTTCTAGTTGTGGAGTTTCTAGTTGTAGAGTCTCCTGTTGCGGAGTTTCTAGTTGCGGAGTTTCTAGTTGGGGAGTTTCCAGTTGTGGAGTTTCTAGTTGTGGAGTTTCTATTTGTGGAGTCTCTAGTTGTGTAGTTTCTAGCTGCGGAGTTTCTAGTTGCGGAGTTTCTATTTGTGGAGTTTCTAGCTGCGGAGTTTCTAGTTGCGGAGTCTCTGGTTGTGGAGTTTCTAGTTGCGGAATCTCTAGTTGTGGAGTTTCTAGTTGTGGAGTTTCTAGTTGTGGAGTTTCTAGTTGTGGAGTTTCTAGTTGTGGAGTCTCTAGTTGCAGAGTTTCTAGTTGTGGAGTTTCTAGTTGTGGAGTTTCAAGTTGTGGAGTCTCTAGTTGTGGAGTTTCTAGTTGCGGAGTATCTAGTTGTGGAGTTTCCAGTTGTGGAGTTTCTAGTTGTGGAGTTTCTAGTTGTGGAGTTTCGAGTTGTGGAGTCTCTAGTTGTGGAGTTTCTAGTTGTGGAGTTTCCAGTTGTGGAGTATCTAGTTGTGGAGTTTCCATTTGTGAAGTATCTAGTTGTGGAGTTTCCAGTTGTGGAGTATCTAGTTGTGGAGTTTCAATTGTGGAGTTTCTAGTTGCGGAGTTTCTAGTTGCGGAGTTTTTAATAGCGGAGTTTATTGTTGTGGAGTTTCAAGTTGCGGAGTCTCAAGTTGTGGAGTTTCCAGTTGTGGAGTTTTTAGTTGTGGAGTTTCTAGTTGTTGAGTTTCTAGTTGCGAAGTCTAGTTTTACAGTTTCTTGTTGTGGAGTTTCTAGATATGAAATTTCTAGTTGCCGAGTCTCTATTTGTGGAGTTTCTAGCGTCGGAGTTTCTAGTTGTGGAGTTTCTGGTTGTGGAGTTTCTAGTTGTGGAGTTTCAAGTTGTGGAGTTTCTAGTTGTGGAGTCTCTAGTTGCGGAGTTTCTAGTTGTGAAGTTTCTAGTTGTGGAGTTTCTAGTTTTGAAGTTTCTAGTTGTGGAGTTTCTGGTTGTAGAGTCTCCTGTTGCGGAGTTTCTACTTGCGGAGTTTCTAGTTGGGGAGTTTCCAGTTGTGGAGTTTCTAGTTGTGGAGTTTCTACTTGTGGAGTCTCAAGTTGTGGAGTTTAAACTTGTGGAGTTTCAAGTTGTGGAGTCTATAGTTGTGGAGTTTCTAGTTGTAGATTTTCTAGTTGTGGAGTATCTAGTTGTGGATTTTCCAGTTGTGGAGTTTCTAGTTGTTCAGTTGCGGAGTATCTAGTTGTTGAGTTTCTAGTTGCAGAGTCTCTAGTTGTGGAGTTTCAAATTGTGGAGTCTCTAGATGTGGAGTTTCTAGTTGTCGAGTTTCCAGTTGTGGAGTATCTAGTAGTGGAGTTTCGAGTTGTGGAGTTTCTAGTTGTGGAGTTTCTAGTTGTGGAGTCCCTAGTTGCGGAGTTTCTAGTTGCGAAGTTTCAAGTTGTGGAGTTTCAAGTTGCGGAGTCTCAAGCTGTGGAGTTTCTAGTTGTGGAGTTTCCAGTTGTGGAGTTTCTAGTTGTGGAGTTTCTAGTTGCGGAGTCCCTAGTTGTGGAGTTTCTAGTTGCGGAGTCTCAAGCTGCGGAGTTTCAAGTTGTGGAGTTTCTAGTTGTGGAGTCTCAAGTTGTGGAGTTTCAAGTTGTGGAGTTTCAAGTTGTGGAGTCTCTAGTTGTGGAGTTTCTAGTTGCAGAGTATCTAGTTGTGGAGTTTCCAGTTGTGGAGTTTCTAGTTGTGAAGCTGTGGAGTCTCTGGTTGTGGAGTTTCTAGTTGTGGAGTTTCAAGTTGTGGAGTCTCTAGTCGTAGAGTTTCTAGTTGCCGAGTTTCCAGTTGTGGAGTATCTTGTAGTGGAGTTTCCAGTTGTGGAGTTTCTAGCTGTGGAGTTTCTAGTGGCGGAGTCCATAGTTGTGGAATTTCCAGTTGCGGAGTGTCAAGCTGCGGAGTTTCAAGTTGCGCAGTTTCTAGTTGTGGAGTCTCAAGTTGTGGAGCTTAAAGTTGTGGAGTTTCAAGTTGTGGAGTCTCTAGTTGTGGAGTTTCTAGTTGCAGAGTATCTAGTTGTGGAGTTTCCAGTTGTGGAGTTTCTAGTTGTGGAGTTGCGGAGTTTCTGGTTGTGGAGTTTCTAGTCGTGGAGTTTCTAGTTGAGGAGTTTCGAGTTGTGGAGTCTCTAGTTGTGGAGTTTCTAGTTGTGGAGTTTCCAGTTGTGGAGTATCTAGTTGTTGAGTTTCCCGTTGTGAAGTATCTAGTTGTGGAGTTTCCAGTTGTGGAGTATCTAGTTGTGGAGTTTTAAGTTGTGGAGTTTTTAGTTGCGGAGTTTCTAGTTGCGGAGTTTTTAATAGCGGAGTTTCTAGTTGTGAATTTTCAAGTTGCGGAGTCTCAAGTTGTGGAGTTTCCAGTTGTGGAGTTTTTAGTTGTGGAGTTTCTAGTTGTTGAGTTTCTAGTTGTGAAGTCTCTAGTTTTGCAGTTTCTAGTTGTGGAGTTTCTAGATATGGAATTTCTAGTTGCCGAGTCTGTTTTAATAGAGTTTGAAGTTGTGGAGTTTCTAGTTGTGGGGTTTCTAGTTGTGGAGTCTCTAGTTGCGGAGTTTCTAGTTGCGGAGTTTCTAGTTGTGGAGTTTCTGGTTGTGGAGTTTCTATTTGAGGAGTTTCAAGTTGTGAAGTTTCTAGTTGTGGAGTCTCTAGTTGCGGAGTTTCTAGTTGTGAAGTTTCTAGTTGTGGAGTTTCTAGTTTTCGAGTTTCTAGTTGTGGAGTTTCTAGTTGTAGAGTCTCCTGTTGCGGAGTTTCTAGTTGCGGAGTTTCTAGTTGGGGAGTTCCCAGTTGTGGAGTTTCTAGTTGTGGAGTTTCTAGTTGTGGAGTCTCAAGTTGTGGAGTTTAAACTTGTGGAGTTTCAAGTTGTGGAGTCTATAGTTGTGGAGTTTCTAGTTGTAGATTTTCTAGTTGTGGAGTATCTAGTTGTGGATTTTCCAGTTGTGGAGTTTCTAATTGTTGAGTTGCGGAGACTCTAGTTGTTGAGTTTCTAGTTGCAGAGTCTCTAGTTGTGGAGTTTCAAGTTGTGGAGTCTCTAGATGTGGAGTTTATAGTTGTCGAGTTTCCAGTTGTGGAGTATCTAGTAGTGGAGTTTCGAGTTGTGAAGTTTCTAGTTGTGGAGTTTCTAGTTGTGGAGTCCGTTGTTGTGGAGTTTCTAGTTGCGGAGTTTCTAGTTGTGGAGTTTGAAGTTGCGGAGTCTCAAGCTGGGGAGTTTCTAGTTGTTGAGTTTTTAGTTGTGGAGTTTCTAGTTGTGGAGTTTCTAGTTTTGGAGTTTCTAGTTGTGGAGTTTCTAGTTGTAGAGTCTCCTGTTGCGGAGTTTCTAGTTGCGGAGTTTCTAGTTGGGGAGTTTCCAGTTGTGGAGTTTCTAGTTGTGGAGTTTCTATTTGTGGAGTCTCTAGTTGTGTAGTTTCTAGCTGCGGAGTTTCTAGTTGCGGAGTTTCTATTTGTGGAGTTTCTAGCTGCGGAGTTTCTAGTTGCGGAGTCTCTGGTTGTGGAGTTTCTAGTTGCGGAATCTCTAGTTGTGGAGTTTCTAGTTGTGGAGTTTCTAGTTGTGGAGTTTCTAGTTGTGGAGTTTCTAGTTTTGGAGTCTCTAGTTGCAGAGTTTCTAGTTGTGGAGTTTCTAGTTGTGGAGTTTCAAGTTGTGGAGTTTCTAGTTGTGGAGTTTCTGGTTGTAGAGTCTCCTGTTGCGGAGTTTCTACTTGCGGAGTTTCTAGTTGGGGAGTTTCCAGTTGTGGAGTTTCTAGTTGTGGAGTTTCTACTTGTGGAGTCTCAAGTTGTGGAGTTTAAACTTGTGGAGTTTCAAGTTGTGGAGTCTATAGTTGTGGAGTTTCTAGTTGTAGATTTTCTAGTTGTGGAGTATCTAGTTGTGGATTTTCCAGTTGTGGAGTTTCTAGTTGTTCAGTTGCGGAGTATCTAGTTGTTGAGTTTCTAGTTGCAGAGTCTGTAGTTGTGGAGTTTCAAATTGTGGAGTCTCTAGATGTGGAGTTTCTAGTTGTCGAGTTTCCAGTTGTGGAGTATCTAGTAGTGGAGTTTCGAGTTGTGGAGTTTCTAGTTGTGGAGTTTCTAGTTGTGGAGTCCCTAGTTGCGGAGTTTCTAGTTGCGAAGTTTCAAGTTGTGGAGTTTCAAGTTGCGGAGTCTCAAGCTGTGGAGTTTCTAGTTGTGGAGTTTCCAGTTGTGGAGTTTCTAGTTGTGGAGTTTCTAGTTGCGGAGTCCCTAGTTGTGGAGTTTCTAGTTGCGGAGTCTCAAGCTGCGGAGTTTCAAGTTGTGGAGTTTCTAGTTGTGGAGTCTCAAGTTGTGGAGTTTCAAGTTGTGGAGTTTCAAGTTGTGGAGTCTCTAGTTGTGGAGTTTCTAGTTGCAGAGTATCTAGTTGTGGAGTTTCCAGTTGTGGAGTTTCTAGTTGTGAAGCTGTGGAGTCTCTGGTTGTGGAGTTTCTAGTTGTGGAGTTTCAAGTTGTGGAGTCTCTAGTCGTAGAGTTTCTAGTTGCCGAGTTTCCAGTTGTGGAGTATCTTGTAGTGGAGTTTCCAGTTGTGGAGTTTCTAGCTGTGGAGTTTCTAGTGGCGGAGTCCATAGTTGTGGAATTTCCAGTTGCGGAGTGTCAAGCTGCGGAGTTTCAAGTTGCGCAGTTTCTAGTTGTGGAGTCTCAAGTTGTGGAGCTTAAAGTTGTGGAGTTTCAAGTTGTGGAGTCTCTAGTTGTGGAGTTTCTAGTTGCAGAGTATCTAGTTGTGGAGTTTCCAGTTGTGGAGTTTCTAGTTGTGGAGTTGCGGAGTTTCTGGTTGTGGAGCTTCTAGTCGTGGAGTTTCTAGTTGAGGAGTTTCGAGTTGTGGAGTCTCTAGTTGTGGAGTTTCTAGTTGTGGAGTTTCCAGTTGTGGAGTATCTAGTTGTTGAGTTTCCCGTTGTGAAGTATCTAGTTGTGGAGTTTCCAGTTGTGGAGTATCTAGTTGTGGAGTTTTAAGTTGTGGAGTTTTTAGTTGCGGAGTTTCTAGTTGCGGAGTTTTTAATAGCGGAGTTTCTAGTTGTGAATTTTCAAGTTGCGGAGTCTCAAGTTGTGGAGTTTCCAGTTGTGGAGTTTTTAGTTGTGGAGTTTCTAGTTGTTGAGTTTCTAGTTGTGAAGTCTCTAGTTTTGCAGTTTCTAGTTGTGGAGTTTCTAGATATGGAATTTCTAGTTGCCGAGTCTGTTTTAATAGAGTTTGAAGTTGTGGAGTTTCTAGTTGTGGGGTTTCTAGTTGTGGAGTCTCTAGTTGCGTAGTTTCTAGTTGCGGAGTTTCTAGTTGTGGAGTTTCTGGTTGTGGAGTTTCTATTTGAGGAGTTTCAAGTTGTGAAGTTTCTAGTTGTGGAGTCTCTAGTTGCGGAGTTTCTAGTTGTGAAGTTTCTAGTTGTGGAGTTTCTAGTTTTCGAGTTTCTAGTTGTGGAGTTTCTAGTTGTAGAGTCTCCTGTTGCGGAGTTTCTAGTTGCGGAGTTTCTAGTTGGGGAGTTCCCAGTTGTGGAGTTTCTAGTTGTGGAGTTTCTAGTTGTGGAGTCTCAAGTTGTGGAGTTTAAACTTGTGGAGTTTCAAGTTGTGGAGTCTATAGTTGTGGAGTTTCTAGTTGTAGATTTTCTAGTTGTGGAGTATCTAGTTGTGGATTTTCCAGTTGTGGAGTTTCTAATTGTTGAGTTGCGGAGACTCTAGTTGTTGAGTTTCTAGTTGCAGAGTCTCTAGTTGTGGAGTTTCAAGTTGTGGAGTCTCTAGATGTGGAGTTTATAGTTGTCGAGTTTCCAGTTGTGGAGTATCTAGTAGTGGAGTTTCGAGTTGTGAAGTTTCTAGTTGTGGAGTTTCTAGTTGTGGAGTCCGTTGTTGTGGAGTTTCTAGTTGCGGAGTTTCTAGTTGTGGAGTTTGAAGTTGCGGAGTCTCAAGCTGGGGAGTTTCTAGTTGTTGAGTTTTTAGTTGTGGAGTTTCTAGTTGTGGAGTTTCTAGTTTTGGAGTTTCTAGTTGTGGAGTTTCTAGTTGTAGAGTCTCCTGTTGCGGAGTTTCTAGTTGCGGAGTTTCTAGTTGGGGAGTTTCCAGTTGTGGAGTTTCTAGTTGTGGAGTTTCTATTTGTGGAGTCTCTAGTTGTGTAGTTTCTAGCTGCGGAGTTTCTAGTTGCGGAGTTTCTATTTGTGGAGTTTCTAGCTGCGGAGTTTCTAGTTGCGGAGTCTCTGGTTGTGGAGTTTCTAGTTGCGGAATCTCTAGTTGTGGAGTTTCTAGTTGTGGAGTTTCTAGTTGTGGAGTTTCTAGTTGTGGAGTTTCTAGTTGTGGAGTTTCTAGTTGTGGAGTCTCTAGTTGTAGAGTTTCTAGTTGTGGAGTTTCTAGTTGTGGAGTTTCAAGTTGTGGAGTCTCTAGTTGTGGAGTTTCTAGTTGCGGAGTATCTAGTTGTGGAGTTTCCAGTTGTGGAGTTTCTAGTTGTGGAGTTTCTAGTTGTGGAGTTTCGAGTTGTGGAGTCTCTAGTTGTGGAGTTTCTAGTTGTGGAGTTTCCAGTTGTGGAGTATCTAGTTGTGGAGTTTCCATTTGTGAAGTATCTAGTTGTGGAGTTTCCAGTTGTGGAGTATCTAGTTGTGGAGTTTCAATTGTGGAGTTTCTAGTTGCGGAGTTTCTAGTTGCGGAGTTTTTAATAGCGGAGTTTATTGTTCTGGAGTTTCAAGTTGCGGAGTCTCAAGTTGTGGAGTTTCCAGTTGTGGAGTTTTTAGTTGTGGAGTTTCTAGTTGTTGAGTTTCTAGTTGCGAAGTCTAGTTTTACAGTTTCTTGTTGTGGAGTTTCTAGATATGAAATTTCTAGTTGCCGAGTCTCTATTTGTGGAGTTTCTAGTTGCGGAGTTTCTAGTTGTGGAGTTTCTGGTTGTGGAGTTTCTGGTTGTGGAGTTTCAAGTTGTGGAGTTTCTAGTTGTGGAGTCTCTAGTTGCGGAGTTTCTAGTTGTGAAGTTTCTAGTTGTGGAGTTTCTAGTTTTGAAGTTTCTAGTTGTGGAGTTTCTAGTTGTAGAGTCTCCTGTTGCGGAGTTTCTACTTGCGGAGTTTCTAGTTGGGGAGTTTCCAGTTGTGGAGTGTCTAGTTGTGGAGTTTCTACTTGTGGAGTCTCAAGTTGTGGAGTTTAAACTTGTGGAGTTTCAAGTTGTGGAGTCTATAGTTGTGGAGTTTCTAGTTGTAGATTTTCTAGTTGTGGAGTATCTAGTTGTGGATTTTCCAGTTGTGGAGTTTCTAGTTGTTCAGTTGCGGAGTATCTAGTTGTTGAGTTTCTAGTTGCAGAGTCTCTAGTTGTGGAGTTTCAAGTTGTGGAGTCTCTAGATGTGGAGTTTATAGTTGTCGAGTTTCCAGTTGTGGAGTATCTAGTAGTGGAGTTTCGAGTTGTGAAGTTTCTAGTTGTGGAGTTTCTAGTTGTGGAGTCCGTTGTTGTGGAGTTTCTAGTTGCGGAGTTTCTAGTTGTGGAGTTTGAAGTTGCGGAGTCTCAAGCTGGGGAGTTTCTAGTTGTTGAGTTTTTAGTTGTGGAGTTTCTAGTTGTGGAGTTTCTAGTTTTGGAGTTTCTAGTTGTGGAGTTTCTAGTTGTAGAGTCTCCTGTTGCGGAGTTTCTAGTTGCGGAGTTTCTAGTTGGGGAGTTTCCAGTTGTGGAGTTTCTAGTTGTGGAGTTTCTATTTGTGGAGTCTCTAGTTGTGTAGTTTCTAGCTGCGGAGTTTCTAGTTGCGGAGTTTCTATTTGTGGAGTTTCTAGCTGCGGAGTTTCTAGTTGCGGAGTCTCTGGTTGTGGAGTTTCTAGTTGCGGAATCTCTAGTTGTGGAGTTTCTAGTTGTGGAGTTTCTAGTTGTGGAGTTTCTAGTTGTGGAGTTTCTAGTTGTGGAGTTTCTAGTTGTGGAGTCTCTAGTTGTAGAGTTTCTAGTTGTGGAGTTTCTAGTTGTGGAGTTTCAAGTTGTGGAGTCTCTAGTTGTGGAGTTTCTAGTTGCGGAGTATCTAGTTGTGGAGTTTCCAGTTGTGGAGTTTCTAGTTGTGGAGTTTCTAGTTGTGGAGTTTCGAGTTGTGGAGTCTCTAGTTGTGGAGTTTCTAGTTGTGGAGTTTCCAGTTGTGGAGTATCTAGTTGTGGAGTTTCCATTTGTGAAGTATCTAGTTGTGGAGTTTCCAGTTGTGGAGTATCTAGTTGTGGAGTTTCAATTGTGGAGTTTCTAGTTGCGGAGTTTCTAGTTGCGGAGTTTTTAATAGCGGAGTTTATTGTTGTGGAGTTTCAAGTTGCGGAGTCTCAAGTTGTGGAGTTTCCAGTTGTGGAGTTTTTAGTTGTGGAGTTTCTAGTTGTTGAGTTTCTAGTTGCGAAGTCTAGTTTTACAGTTTCTTGTTGTGGAGTTTCTAGATATGAAATTTCTAGTTGCCGAGTCTCTATTTGTGGAGTTTCTAGTTGCGGAGTTTCTAGTTGTGGAGTTTCTGGTTGTGGAGTTTCTAGTTGTGGAGTTTCAAGTTGTGGAGTTTCTAGTTGTGGAGTCTCTAGTTGCGGAGTTTCTAGTTGTGAAGTTTCTAGTTGTGGAGTTTCTAGTTTTGAAGTTTCTAGTTGTGGAGTTTCTGGTTGTAGAGTCTCCTGTTGCGGAGTTTCTACTTGCGGAGTTTCTAGTTGGGAAGTTTCCAGTTGTGGAGTTTCTAGTTGTGGAGTTTCTACTTGTGGAGTCTCAAGTTGTGGAGTTTAAACTTGTGGAGTTTCAAGTTGTGGAGTCTATAGTTGTGGAGTTTCTAGTTGTAGATTTTCTAGTTGTGGAGTATCTAGTTGTGGATTTTCCAGTTGTGGAGTTTCTAGTTGTTCAGTTGCGGAGTATCTAGTTGTTGAGTTTCTAGTTGCAGAGTCTCTAGTTGTGGAGTTTCAAATTGTGGAGTCTCTAGATGTGGAGTTTCTAGTTGTCGAGTTTCCAGTTGTGGAGTATCTAGTAGTGGAGTTTCGAGTTGTGGAGTTTCTAGTTGTGGAGTTTCTAGTTGTGGAGTCCCTAGTTGCGGAGTTTCTAGTTGCGAAGTTTCAAGTTGTGGAGTTTCAAGTTGCGGAGTCTCAAGCTGTGGAGTTTCTAGTTGTGGAGTTTCCAGTTGTGGAGTTTCTAGTTGTGGAGTTTGTAGTTGCGGAGTCCCTAGTTGTGGAGTTTCTAGTTGCGGAGTCTCAAGCTGCGGAGTTTCAAGTTGTGGAGTTTCTAGTTGTGGAGTCTCAAGTTGTGGAGTTTCAAGTTGTGGAGTTTCAAGTTGTGGAGTCTCTAGTTGTGGAGTTTCTAGTTGCAGAGTATCTAGTTGTGGAGTTTCCAGTTGTGGAGTTTCTAGTTGTGAAGCTGTGGAGTCTCTGGTTGTGGAGTTTCTAGTTGTGGAGTTTCAAGTTGTGGAGTCTCTAGTCGTAGAGTTTCTAGTTGCCGAGTTTCCAGTTGTGGAGTATCTTGTAGTGGAGTTTCCAGTTGTGGAGTTTCTAGCTGTGGAGTTTCTAGTGGCGGAGTCCATAGTTGTGGAATTTCCAGTTGCGGAGTGTCAAGCTGCGGAGTTTCAAGTTGCGCAGTTTCTAGTTGTGGAGTCTCAAGTTGTGGAGCTTAAAGTTGTGGAGTTTCAAGTTGTGGAGTCTCTAGTTGTGGAGTTTCTAGTTGCAGAGTATCTAGTTGTGGAGTTTCCAGTTGTGGAGTTTCTAGTTGTGGAGTTGCGGAGTTTCTGGTTGTGGAGTTTCTAGTCGTGGAGTTTCTAGTTGAGGAGTTTCGAGTTGTGGAGTCTCTAGTTGTGGAGTTTCTAGTTGTGGAGTTTCCAGTTGTGGAGTATCTAGTTGTTGAGTTTCCCGTTGTGAAGTATCTAGTTGTGGAGTTTCCAGTTGTGGAGTATCTAGTTGTGGAGTTTTAAGTTGTGGAGTTTTTAGTTGCGGAGTTTCTAGTTGCGGAGTTTTTAATAGCGGAGTTTCTAGTTGTGAATTTTCAAGTTGCGGAGTCTCAAGTTGTGGAGTTTCCAGTTGTGGAGTTTTTAGTTGTGGAGTTTCTAGTTGTTGAGTTTCTAGTTGTGAAGTCTCTAGTTTTGCAGTTTCTAGTTGTGGAGTTTCTAGATATGGAATTTCTAGTTGCCGAGTCTGTTTTAATAGAGTTTGAAGTTGTGGAGTTTCTAGTTGTGGGGTTTCTAGTTGTGGAGTCTCTAGTTGCGGAGTTTCTAGTTGCGGAGTTTCTAGTTGTGGAGTTTCTGGTTGTGGAGTTTCTATTTGAGGAGTTTCAAGTTGTGAAGTTTCTAGTTGTGGAGTCTCTAGTTGCGGAGTTTCTAGTTGTGAAGTTTCTAGTTGTGGAGTTTCTAGTTTTCGAGTTTCTAGTTGTGGAGTTTCTAGTTGTAGAGTCTCCTGTTGCGGAGTTTCTAGTTGCGGAGTTTCTAGTTGGGGAGTTCCCAGTTGTGGAGTTTCTAGTTGTGGAGTCTCAAGTTGTGGAGTTTAAACTTGTGGAGTTTCAAGTTGTGGAGTCTATAGTTGTGGAGTTTCTAGTTGTAGATTTTCTAGTTGTGGAGTATCTAGTTGTGGATTTTCCAGTTGTGGAGTTTCTAATTGTTGAGTTGCGGAGACTCTAGTTGTTGAGTTTCTAGTTGCAGAGTCTCTAGTTGTGGAGTTTCAAGTTGTGGAGTCTCTAGATGTGGAGTTTATAGTTGTCGAGTTTCCAGTTGTGGAGTATCTAGTAGTGGAGTTTCGAGTTGTGAAGTTTCTAGTTGTGGAGTTTCTAGTTGTGGAGTCCGTTGTTGTGGAGTTTCTAGTTGCGGAGTTTCTAGTTGTGGAGTTTGAAGTTGCGGAGTCTCAAGCTGGGGAGTTTCTAGTTGTTGAGTTTTTAGTTGTGGAGTTTCTAGTTGTGGAGTTTCTAGTTTTGGAGTTTCTAGTTGTGGAGTTTCTAGTTGTAGAGTCTCCTGTTGCGGAGTTTCTAGTTGCGGAGTTTCTAGTTGGGGAGTTTCCAGTTGTGGAGTTTCTAGTTGTGGAGTTTCTATTTGTGGAGTCTCTAGTTGTGTAGTTTCTAGCTGCGGAGTTTCTAGTTGCGGAGTTTCTATTTGTGGAGTTTCTAGCTGCGGAGTTTCTAGTTGCGGAGTCTCTGGTTGTGGAGTTTCTAGTTGCGGAATCTCTAGTTGTGGAGTTTCTAGTTGTGGAGTTTCTAGTTGTGGAGTTTCTAGTTGTGGAGTTTCTAGTTGTGGAGTTTCTAGTTGTGGAGTCTCTAGTTGCAGAGTTTCTAGTTGTGGAGTTTCTAGTTGTGGAGTTTCAAGTTGTGGAGTTTCTAGTTGTGGAGTTTCTGGTTGTAGAGTCTCCTGTTGCGGAGTTTCTACTTGCGGAGTTTCTAGTTGGGGAGTTTCCAGTTGTGGAGTTTCTAGTTGTGGAGTTTCTACTTGTGGAGTCTCAAGTTGTGGAGTTTAAACTTGTGGAGTTTCAAGTTGTGGAGTCTATAGTTGTGGAGTTTCTAGTTGTAGATTTTCTAGTTGTGGAGTATCTAGTTGTGGATTTTCCAGTTGTGGAGTTTCTAGTTGTTCAGTTGCGGAGTATCTAGTTGTTGAGTTTCTAGTTGCAGAGTCTCTAGTTGTGGAGTTTCAAATTGTGGAGTCTCTAGATGTGGAGTTTCTAGTTGTCGAGTTTCCAGTTGTGGAGTATCTAGTAGTGGAGTTTCGAGTTGTGAAGTTTCTAGTTGTGGAGTTTCTAGTTGTGGAGTCCCTAGTTGCGGAGTTTCTAGTTGCGAAGTTTCAAGTTGTGGAGTTTCAAGTTGCGGAGTCTCAAGCTGTGGAGTTTCTAGTTGTGGAGTTTCCAGTTGTGGAGTTTCTAGTTGTGGAGTTTCTAGTTGCGGAGTCCCTAGTTGTGGAGTTTCTAGTTGCGGAGTCTCAAGCTGCGGAGTTTCAAGTTGTGGAGTTTCTAGTTGTGGAGTCTCAAGTTGTGGAGTTTCAAGTTGTGGAGTTTCAAGTTGTGGAGTCTCTAGTTGTGGAGTTTCTAGTTGCAGAGTATCTAGTTGTGGAGTTTCCAGTTGTGGAGTTTCTAGTTGTGAAGCTGTGGAGTCTCTGGTTGTGGAGTTTCTAGTTGTGGAGTTTCAAGTTGTGGAGTCTCTAGTCGTAGAGTTTCTAGTTGCCGAGTTTCCAGTTGTGGAGTATCTTGTAGTGGAGTTTCCAGTTGTGGAGTTTCTAGCTGTGGAGTTTCTAGTGGCGGAGTCCATAGTTGTGGAATTTCCAGTTGCGGAGTGTCAAGCTGCGGAGTTTCAAGTTGCGCAGTTTCTAGTTGTGGAGTCTCAAGTTGTGGAGCTTAAAGTTGTGGAGTTTCAAGTTGTGGAGTCTCTAGTTGTGGAGTTTCTAGTTGCAGAGTATCTAGTTGTGGAGTTTCCAGTTGTGGAGTTTCTAGTTGTGGAGTTGCGGAGTTTCTGGTTGTGGAGCTTCTAGTCGTGGAGTTTCTAGTTGAGGAGTTTCGAGTTGTGGAGTCTCTAGTTGTGGAGTTTCTAGTTGTGGAGTTTCCAGTTGTGGAGTATCTAGTTGTTGAGTTTCCCGTTGTGAAGTATCTAGTTGTGGAGTTTCCAGTTGTGGAGTATCTAGTTGTGGAGTTTTAAGTTGTGGAGTTTTTAGTTGCGGAGTTTCTAGTTGCGGAGTTTTTAATAGCGGAGTTTCTAGTTGTGAATTTTCAAGTTGCGGAGTCTCAAGTTGTGGAGTTTCCAGTTGTGGAGTTTTTAGTTGTGGAGTTTCTAGTTGTTGAGTTTCTAGTTGTGAAGTCTCTAGTTTTGCAGTTTCTAGTTGTGGAGTTTCTAGATATGGAATTTCTAGTTGCCGAGTCTGTTTTAATAGAGTTTGAAGTTGTGGAGTTTCTAGTTGTGGGGTTTCTAGTTGTGGAGTCTCTAGTTGCGGAGTTTCTAGTTGCGGAGTTTCTAGTTGTGGAGTTTCTGGTTGTGGAGTTTCTATTTGAGGAGTTTCAAGTTGTGAAGTTTCTAGTTGTGGAGTCTCTAGTTGCGGAGTTTCTAGTTGTGAAGTTTCTAGTTGTGGAGTTTCTAGTTTTCGAGTTTCTAGTTGTGGAGTTTCTAGTTGTAGAGTCTCCTGTTGCGGAGTTTCTAGTTGCGGAGTTTCTAGTTGGGGAGTTCCCAGTTGTGGAGTTTCTAGTTGTGGAGTTTCTAGTTGTGGAGTCTCAAGTTGTGGAGTTTAAACTTGTGGAGTTTCAAGTTGTGGAGTCTATTTGTGGAGTTTCTAGTTGTAGATTTTCTAGTTGTGGAGTATCTAGTTGTGGATTTTCCAGTTGTGGAGTTTCTAATTGTTGAGTTGCGGAGACTCTAGTTGTTGAGTTTCTAGTTGCAGAGTCTCTAGTTGTGGAGTTTCAAGTTGTGGAGTCTCTAGATGTGGAGTTTATAGTTGTCGAGTTTCCAGTTGTGGAGTATCTAGTAGTGGAGTTTCGAGTTGTGAAGTTTCTAGTTGTGGAGTTTCTAGTTGTGGAGTCCGTTGTTGTGGAGTTTCTAGTTGCGGAGTTTCTAGTTGTGGAGTTTGAAGTTGCGGAGTCTCAAGCTGGGGAGTTTCTAGTTGTTGAGTTTTTAGTTGTGGAGTTTCTAGTTGTGGAGTTTCTAGTTTTGGAGTTTCTAGTTGTGGAGTTTCTAGTTGTAGAGTCTCCTGTTGCGGAGTTTCTAGTTGCGGAGTTTCTAGTTGGGGAGTTTCCAGTTGTGGAGTTTCTAGTTGTGGAGTTTCTATTTGTGGAGTCTCTAGTTGTGTAGTTTCATGCTGCGGAGTTTCTAGTTGCGGAGTTTCTATTTGTGGAGTTTCTAGCTGCGGAGTTTCTAGTTGCGGAGTCTCTGGTTGTGGAGTTTCTAGTTGCGGAATCTCTAGTTGTGGAGTTTCTAGTTGTGGAGTTTCTAGTTGTGGAGTTTCTAGTTGTGGAGTTTCTAGTTGTGGAGTTTCTAGTTGTGGAGTCTCTAGTTGCAGAGTTTCTAGTTGTGGAGTTTCTAGTTGTGGAGTTTCAAGTTGTGGAGTTTCTAGTTGTGGAGTTTCTGGTTGTAGAGTCTCCTGTTGCGGAGTTTCTACTTGCGGAGTTTCTAGTTGGGGAGTTTCCAGTTGTGGAGTTTCTAGTTGTGGAGTTTCTACTTGTGGAGTCTCAAGTTGTGGAGTTTAAACTTGTGGAGTTTCAAGTTGTGGAGTCTATAGTTGTGGAGTTTCTAGTTGTAGATTTTCTAGTTGTGGAGTATCTAGTTGTCGAGTTTCCAGTTGTGGAGTATCTAGTAGTGGAGTTTCGAGTTGTGGAGTTTCTAGTTGTGGAGTTTCTAGTTGTGGAGTCCCTAGTTGCGGAGTTTCTAGTTGCGAAGTTTCAAGTTGTGGAGTTTCAAGTTGCGGAGTCTCAAGCTGTGGAGTTTCTAGTTGTGGAGTTTCCAGTTGTGGAGTTTCTAGTTGTGGAGTTTCTAGTTGCGGAGTCCCTAGTTGTGGAGTTTCTAGTTGCGGAGTCTCAAGCTGCGGAGTTTCAAGTTGTGGAGTTTCTAGTTGTGGAGTCTCAAGTTGTGGAGTTTCAAGTTGTGGAGTTTCAAGTTGTGGAGTCTCTAGTTGTGGAGTTTCTAGTTGCAGAGTATCTAGTTGTGGAGTTTCCAGTTGTGGAGTTTCTAGTTGTGAAGCTGTGGAGTCTCTGGTTGTGGAGTTTCTAGTTGTGGAGTTTCAAGTTGTGGAGTCTCTAGTCGTAGAGTTTCTAGTTGCCGAGTTTCCAGTTGTGGAGTATCTTGTAGTGGAGTTTCCAGTTGTGGAGTTTCTAGCTGTGGAGTTTCTAGTGGCGGAGTCCATAGTTGTGGAATTTCCAGTTGCGGAGTGTCAAGCTGCGGAGTTTCAAGTTGCGCAGTTTCTAGTTGTGGAGTCTCAAGTTGTGGAGCTTAAAGTTGTGGAGTTTCAAGTTGTGGAGTCTCTAGTTGTGGAGTTTCTAGTTGCAGAGTATCTAGTTGTGGAGTTTCCAGTTGTGGAGTTTCTAGTTGTGGAGTTGCGGAGTTTCTGGTTGTGGAGTTTCTAGTCGTGGAGTTTCTAGTTGAGGAGTTTCGAGTTGTGGAGTCTCTAGTTGTGGAGTTTCTAGTTGTGGAGTTTCCAGTTGTGGAGTATCTAGTTGTTGAGTTTCCCGTTGTGAAGTATCTAGTTGTGGAGTTTCCAGTTGTGGAGTATCTAGTTGTGGAGTTTTAAGTTGTGGAGTTTTTAGTTGCGGAGTTTCTAGTTGCGGAGTTTTTAATAGCGGAGTTTCTAGTTGTGAATTTTCAAGTTGCGGAGTCTCAAGTTGTGGAGTTTCCAGTTGTGGAGTTTTTAGTTGTGGAGTTTCTAGTTGTTGAGTTTCTAGTTGTGAAGTCTCTAGTTTTGCAGTTTCTAGTTGTGGAGTTTCTAGATATGGAATTTCTAGTTGCCGAGTCTGTTTTAATAGAGTTTGAAGTTGTGGAGTTTCTAGTTGTGGGGTTTCTAGTTGTGGAGTCTCTAGTTGCGGAGTTTCTAGTTGCGGAGTTTCTAGTTGTGGAGTTTCTGGTTGTGGAGTTTCTATTTGAGGAGTTTCAAGTTGTGAAGTTTCTAGTTGTGGAGTCTCTAGTTGCGGAGTTTCTAGTTGTGAAGTTTCTAGTTGTGGAGTTTCTAGTTTTCGAGTTTCTAGTTGTGGAGTTTCTAGTTGTAGAGTCTCCTGTTGCGGAGTTTCTAGTTGCGGAGTTTCTAGTTGGGGAGTTCCCAGTTGTGGAGTTTCTAGTTGTGGAGTTTCTAGTTGTGGAGTCTCAAGTTGTGGAGTTTAAACTTGTGGAGTTTCAAGTTGTGGAGTCTATAGTTGTGGAGTTTCTAGTTGTAGATTTTCTAGTTGTGGAGTATCTAGTTGTGGATTTTCCAGTTGTGGAGTTTCTAATTGTTGAGTTGCGGAGACTCTAGTTGTTGAGTTTCTAGTTGCAGAGTCTCTAGTTGTGGAGTTTCAAGTTGTGGAGTCTCTAGATGTGGAGTTTATAGTTGTCGAGTTTCCAGTTGTGGAGTATCTAGTAGTGGAGTTTCGAGTTGTGAAGTTTCTAGTTGTGGAGTTTCTAGTTGTGGAGTCCGTTGTTGTGGAGTTTCTAGTTGCGGAGTTTCTAGTTGTGGAGTTTGAAGTTGCGGAGTCTCAAGCTGGGGAGTTTCTAGTTGTTGAGTTTTTAGTTGTGGAGTTTCTAGTTGTGGAGTTTCTAGTTTTGGAGTTTCTAGTTGTGGAGTTTCTAGTTGTAGAGTCTCCTGTTGCGGAGTTTCTAGTTGCGGAGTTTCTAGTTGGGGAGTTTCCAGTTGTGGAGTTTCTAGTTGTGGAGTTTCTATTTGTGGAGTCTCTAGTTGTGTAGTTTCTAGCTGCGGAGTTTCTAGTTGCGGAGTTTCTATTTGTGGAGTTTCTAGCTGCGGAGTTTCTAGTTGCGGAGTCTCTGGTTGTGGAGTTTCTAGTTGCGGAATCTCTAGTTGTGGAGTTTCTAGTTGTGGAGTTTCTAGTTGTGGAGTTTCTAGTTGTGGAGTCTCTAGTTGCAGAGTTTCTAGTTGTGGAGTTTCTAGTTGTGGAGTTTCAAGTTGTGGAGTTTCTAGTTGTGGAGTTTCTGGTTGTAGAGTCTCCTGTTGCGGAGTTTCTACTTGCGGAGTTTCTAGTTGGGGAGTTTCCAGTTGTGGAGTTTCTAGTTGTGGAGTTTCTACTTGTGGAGTCTCAAGTTGTGGAGTTTAAACTTGTGGAGTTTCAAGTTGTGGAGTCTATAGTTGTGGAGTTTCTAGTTGTAGATTTTCTAGTTGTGGAGTATCTAGTTGTGGATTTTCCAGTTGTGGAGTTTCTAGTTGTTCAGTTGCGGAGTATCTAGTTGTTGAGTTTCTAGTTGCAGAGTCTCTAGTTGTGGAGTTTCAAATTGTGGAGTCTCTAGATGTGGAGTTTCTAGTTGTCGAGTTTCCAGTTGTGGAGTATCTAGTAGTGGAGTTTCGAGTTGTGGAGTTTCTAGTTGTGGAGTTTCTAGTTGTGGAGTCCCTAGTTGCGGAGTTTCTAGTTGCGAAGTTTCAAGTTGTGGAGTTTCAAGTTGCGGAGTCTCAAGCTGTGGAGTTTCTAGTTGTGGAGTTTCCAGTTGTGGAGTTTCTAGTTGTGGAGTTTCTAGTTGCGGAGTCCCTAGTTGTGGAGTTTCTAGTTGCGGAGTCTCAAGCTGCGGAGTTTCAAGTTGTGGAGTTTCTAGTTGTGGAGTCTCAAGTTGTGGAGTTTCAAGTTGTGGAGTTTCAAGTTGTGGAGTCTCTAGTTGTGGAGTTTCTAGTTGCAGAGTATCTAGTTGTGGAGTTTCCAGTTGTGGAGTTTCTAGTTGTGAAGCTGTGGAGTCTCTGGTTGTGGAGTTTCTAGTTGTGGAGTTTCAAGTTGTGGAGTCTCTAGTCGTAGAGTTTCTAGTTGCCGAGTTTCCAGTTGTGGAGTATCTTGTAGTGGAGTTTCCAGTTGTGGAGTTTCTAGCTGTGGAGTTTCTAGTGGCGGAGTCCATAGTTGTGGAATTTCCAGTTGCGGAGTGTCAAGCTGCGGAGTTTCAAGTTGCGCAGTTTCTAGTTGTGGAGTCTCAAGTTGTGGAGCTTAAAGTTGTGGAGTTTCAAGTTGTGGAGTCTCTAGTTGTGGAGTTTCTAGTTGCAGAGTATCTAGTTGTGGAGTTTCCAGTTGTGGAGTTTCTAGTTGTGGAGTTGCGGAGTTTCTGGTTGTGGAGCTTCTAGTCGTGGAGTTTCTAGTTGAGGAGTTTCGAGTTGTGGAGTCTCTAGTTGTGGAGTTTCTAGTTGTGGAGTTTCCAGTTGTGGAGTATCTAGTTGTTGAGTTTCCCGTTGTGAAGTATCTAGTTGTGGAGTTTCCAGTTGTGGAGTATCTAGTTGTGGAGTTTTAAGTTGTGGAGTTTTTAGTTGCGGAGTTTCTAGTTGCGGAGTTTTTAATAGCGGAGTTTCTAGTTGTGAATTTTCAAGTTGCGGAGTCTCAAGTTGTGGAGTTTCCAGTTGTGGAGTTTTTAGTTGTGGAGTTTCTAGTTGTTGAGTTTCTAGTTGTGAAGTCTCTAGTTTTGCAGTTTCTAGTTGTGGAGTTTCTAGATACGGAATTTCTAGTTGCCGAGTCTGTTTTAATAGAGTTTGAAGTTGTGGAGTTTCTAGTTGTGGGGTTTCTAGTTGTGGAGTCTCTAGTTGCGGAGTTTCTAGTTGCGGAGTTTCTAGTTGTGGAGTTTCTGGTTGTGGAGTTTCTATTTGAGGAGTTTCAAGTTGTGAAGTTTCTAGTTGTGGAGTCTCTAGTTGCGGAGTTTCTAGTTGTGAAGTTTCTAGTTGTGGAGTTTCTAGTTTTCGAGTTTCTAGTTGTGGAGTTTCTAGTTGTAGAGTCTCCTGTTGCGGAGTTTCTAGTTGCGGAGTTTCTAGTTGGGGAGTTCCCAGTTGTGGAGTTTCTAGTTGTGGAGTTTCTAGTTGTGGAGTCTCAAGTTGTGGAGTTTAAACTTGTGGAGTTTCAAGTTGTGGAGTCTATAGTTGTGGAGTTTCTAGTTGTAGATTTTCTAGTTGTGGAGTATCTAGTTGTGGATTTTCCAGTTGTGGAGTTTCTAATTGTTGAGTTGCGGAGACTCTAGTTGTTGAGTTTCTAGTTGCAGAGTCTCTAGTTGTGGAGTTTCAAGTTGTGGAGTCTCTAGATGTGGAGTTTATAGTTGTCGAGTTTCCAGTTGTGGAGTATCTAGTAGTGGAGTTTCGAGTTGTGAAGTTTCTAGTTGTGGAGTTTCTAGTTGTGGAGTCCGTTGTTGTGGAGTTTCTAGTTGCGGAGTTTCTAGTTGTGGAGTTTGAAGTTGCGGAGTCTCAAGCTGGGGAGTTTCTAGTTGTTGAGTTTTTAGTTGTGGAGTTTCTAGTTGTGGAGTTTCTAGTTTTGGAGTTTCTAGTTGTGGAGTTTCTAGTTGTAGAGTCTCCTGTTGCGGAGTTTCTAGTTGCGGAGTTTCTAGTTGGGGAGTTTCCAGTTGTGGAGTTTCTAGTTGTGGAGTTTCTATTTGTGGAGTCTCTAGTTGTGTAGTTTCATGCTGCGGAGTTTCTAGTTGCGGAGTTTCTATTTGTGGAGTTTCTAGCTGCGGAGTTTCTAGTTGCGGAGTCTCTGGTTGTGGAGTTTCTAGTTGCGGAATCTCTAGTTGTGGAGTTTCTAGTTGTGGAGTTTCTAGTTGTGGAGTTTCTAGTTGTGGAGTTTCTAGTTGTGGAGTTTCTAGTTGTGGAGTCTCTAGTTGCAGAGTTTCTAGTTGTGGAGTTTCTAGTTGTGGAGTTTCAAGTTGTGGAGTTTCTAGTTGTGGAGTTTCTGGTTGTAGAGTCTCCTGTTGCGGAGTTTCTACTTGCGGAGTTTCTAGTTGGGGAGTTTCCAGTTGTGGAGTTTCTAGTTGTGGAGTTTCTACTTGTGGAGTCTCAAGTTGTGGAGTTTAAACTTGTGGAGTTTCAAGTTGTGGAGTCTATAGTTGTGGAGTTTCTAGTTGTAGATTTTCTAGTTGTGGAGTATCTAGTTGTGGATTTTCCAGTTGTGGAGTTTCTAGTTGTTCAGTTGCGGAGTATCTAGTTGTTGAGTTTCTAGTTGCAGAGTCTCTAGTTGTGGAGTTTCAAATTGTGGAGTCTCTAGATGTGGAGTTTCTAGTTGTCGAGTTTCCAGTTGTGGAGTATCTAGTAGTGGAGTTTCGAGTTGTGGAGTTTCTAGTTGTGGAGTTTCTAGTTGTGGAGTCCCTAGTTGCGGAGTTTCTAGTTGCGAAGTTTCAAGTTGTGGAGTTTCAAGTTGCGGAGTCTCAAGCTGTGGAGTTTCTAGTTGTGGAGTTTCCAGTTGTGGAGTTTCTAGTTGTGGAGTTTCTAGTTGCGGAGTCCCTAGTTGTGGAGTTTCTAGTTGCGGAGTCTCAAGCTGCGGAGTTTCAAGTTGTGGAGTTTCTAGTTGTGGAGTCTCAAGTTGTGGAGTTTCAAGTTGTGGAGTTTCAAGTTGTGGAGTCTCTAGTTGTGGAGTTTCTAGTTGCAGAGTATCTAGTTGTGGAGTTTCCAGTTGTGGAGTTTCTAGTTGTGAAGCTGTGGAGTCTCTGGTTGTGGAGTTTCTAGTTGTGGAGTTTCAAGTTGTGGAGTCTCTAGTCGTAGAGTTTCTAGTTGCCGAGTTTCCAGTTGTGGAGTATCTTGTAGTGGAGTTTCCAGTTGTGGAGTTTCTAGCTGTGGAGTTTCTAGTGGCGGAGTCCATAGTTGTGGAATTTCCAGTTGCGGAGTGTCAAGCTGCGGAGTTTCAAGTTGCGCAGTTTCTAGTTGTGGAGTCTCAAGTTGTGGAGCTTAAAGTTGTGGAGTTTCAAGTTGTGGAGTCTCTAGTTGTGGAGTTTCTAGTTGCAGAGTATCTAGTTGTGGAGTTTCCAGTTGTGGAGTTTCTAGTTGTGGAGTTGCGGAGTTTCTGGTTGTGGAGCTTCTAGTCGTGGAGTTTCTAGTTGAGGAGTTTCGAGTTGTGGAGTCTCTAGTTGTGGAGTTTCTAGTTGTGGAGTTTCCAGTTGTGGAGTATCTAGTTGTTGAGTTTCCCGTTGTGAAGTATCTAGTTGTGGAGTTTCCAGTTGTGGAGTATCTAGTTGTGGAGTTTTAAGTTGTGGAGTTTTTAGTTGCGGAGTTTCTAGTTGCGGAGTTTTTAATAGCGGAGTTTCTAGTTGTGAATTTTCAAGTTGCGGAGTCTCAAGTTGTGGAGTTTCCAGTTGTGGAGTTTTTAGTTGTGGAGTTTCTAGTTGTTGAGTTTCTAGTTGTGAAGTCTCTAGTTTTGCAGTTTCTAGTTGTGGAGTTTCTAGATATGGAATTTCTAGTTGCCGAGTCTGTTTTAATAGAGTTTGAAGTTGTGGAGTTTCTAGTTGTGGGGTTTCTAGTTGTGGAGTCTCTAGTTGCGTAGTTTCTAGTTGCGGAGTTTCTAGTTGTGGAGTTTCTGGTTGTGGAGTTTCTATTTGAGGAGTTTCAAGTTGTGAAGTTTCTAGTTGTGGAGTCTCTAGTTGCGGAGTTTCTAGTTGTGAAGTTTCTAGTTGTGGAGTTTCTAGTTTTCGAGTTTCTAGTTGTGGAGTTTCTAGTTGTAGAGTCTCCTGTTGCGGAGTTTCTAGTTGCGGAGTTTCTAGTTGGGGAGTTCCCAGTTGTGGAGTTTCTAGTTGTGGAGTTTCTAGTTGTGGAGTCTCAAGTTGTGGAGTTTAAACTTGTGGAGTTTCAAGTTGTGGAGTCTATAGTTGTGGAGTTTCTAGTTGTAGATTTTCTAGTTGTGGAGTATCTAGTTGTGGATTTTCCAGTTGTGGAGTTTCTAATTGTTGAGTTGCGGAGACTCTAGTTGTTGAGTTTCTAGTTGCAGAGTCTCTAGTTGTGGAGTTTCAAGTTGTGGAGTCTCTAGATGTGGAGTTTATAGTTGTCGAGTTTCCAGTTGTGGAGTATCTAGTAGTGGAGTTTCGAGTTGTGAAGTTTCTAGTTGTGGAGTTTCTAGTTGTGGAGTCCGTTGTTGTGGAGTTTCTAGTTGCGGAGTTTCTAGTAGTGGAGTTTGAAGTTGCGGAGTCTCAAGCTGGGGAGTTTCTAGTTGTTGAGTTTTTAGTTGTGGAGTTTCTAGTTGTGGAGTTTCTAGTTTTGGAGTTTCTAGTTGTGGAGTTTCTAGTTGTAGAGTCTCCTGTTGCGGAGTTTCTAGTTGCGGAGTTTCTAGTTGGGGAGTTTCCAGTTGTGGAGTTTCTAGTTGTGGAGTTTCTATTTGTGGAGTCTCTAGTTGTGTAGTTTCTAGCTGCGGAGTTTCTAGTTGCGGAGTTTCTATTTGTGGAGTTTCTAGCTGCGGAGTTTCTAGTTGCGGAGTCTCTGGTTGTGGAGTTTCTAGTTGCGGAATCTCTAGTTGTGGAGTTTCTAGTTGTGGAGTTTCTAGTTGTGGAGTTTCTAGTTGTGGAGTCTCTAGTTGCAGAGTTTCTAGTTGTGGAGTTTCTAGTTGTGGAGTTTCAAGTTGTGGAGTTTCTAGTTGTGGAGTTTCTGGTTGTAGAGTCTCCTGTTGCGGAGTTTCTACTTGCGGAGTTTCTAGTTGGGGAGTTTCCAGTTGTGGAGTTTCTAGTTGTGGAGTTTCTACTTGTGGAGTCTCAAGTTGTGGAGTTTAAACTTGTGGAGTTTCAAGTTGTGGAGTCTATAGTTGTGGAGTTTCTAGTTGTAGATTTTCTAGTTGTGGAGTATCTAGTTGTGGATTTTCCAGTTGTGGAGTTTCTAGTTGTTCAGTTGCGGAGTATCTAGTTGTTGAGTTTCTAGTTGCAGAGTCTCTAGTTGTGGAGTTTCAAATTGTGGAGTCTCTAGATGTGGAGTTTCTAGTTGTCGAGTTTCCAGTTGTGGAGTATCTAGTAGTGGAGTTTCGAGTTGTGGAGTTTCTAGTTGTGGAGTTTCTAGTTGTGGAGTCCCTAGTTGCGGAGTTTCTAGTTGCGAAGTTTCAAGTTGTGGAGTTTCAAGTTGCGGAGTCTCAAGCTGTGGAGTTTCTAGTTGTGGAGTTTCCAGTTGTGGAGTTTCTAGTTGTGGAGTTTCTAGTTGCGGAGTCCCTAGTTGTGGAGTTTCTAGTTGCGGAGTCTCAAGCTGCGGAGTTTCAAGTTGTGGAGTTTCTAGTTGTGGAGTCTCAAGTTGTGGAGTTTCAAGTTGTGGAGTTTCAAGTTGTGGAGTCTCTAGTTGTGGAGTTTCTAGTTGCAGAGTATCTAGTTGTGGAGTTTCCAGTTGTGGAGTTTCTAGTTGTGAAGCTGTGGAGTCTCTGGTTGTGGAGTTTCTAGTTGTGGAGTTTCAAGTTGTGGAGTCTCTAGTCGTAGAGTTTCTAGTTGCCGAGTTTCCAGTTGTGGAGTATCTTGTAGTGGAGTTTCCAGTTGTGGAGTTTCTAGCTGTGGAGTTTCTAGTGGCGGAGTCCATAGTTGTGGAATTTCCAGTTGCGGAGTGTCAAGCTGCGGAGTTTCAAGTTGCGCAGTTTCTAGTTGTGGAGTCTCAAGTTGTGGAGCTTAAAGTTGTGGAGTTTCAAGTTGTGGAGTCTCTAGTTGTGGAGTTTCTAGTTGCAGAGTATCTAGTTGTGGAGTTTCCAGTTGTGGAGTTTCTAGTTGTGGAGTTGCGGAGTTTCTGGTTGTGGAGCTTCTAGTCGTGGAGTTTCTAGTTGAGGAGTTTCGAGTTGTGGAGTCTCTAGTTGTGGAGTTTCTAGTTGTGGAGTTTCCAGTTGTGGAGTATCTAGTTGTTGAGTTTCCCGTTGTGAAGTATCTAGTTGTGGAGTTTCCAGTTGTGGAGTATCTAGTTGTGGAGTTTTAAGTTGTGGAGTTTTTAGTTGCGGAGTTTCTAGTTGCGGAGTTTTAATAGCGGAGTTTCTAGTTGTGAATTTTCAAGTTGCGGAGTCTCAAGTTGTGGAGTTTCCAGTTGTGGAGTTTTTAGTTGTGGAGTTTCTAGTTGTTGAGTTTCTAGTTGTGAAGTCTCTAGTTTTGCAGTTTCTAGTTGTGGAGTTTCTAGATATGGAATTTCTAGTTGCCGAGTCTGTTTTAATAGAGTTTGAAGTTGTGGAGTTTCTAGTTGTGGGGTTTCTAGTTGTGGAGTCTCTAGTTGCGGAGTTTCTAGTTGCGGAGTTTCTAGTTGTGGAGTTTCTGGTTGTGGAGTTTCTATTTGAGGAGTTTCAAGTTGTGAAGTTTCTAGTTGTGGAGTCTCTAGTTGCGGAGTTTCTAGTTGTGAAGTTTCTAGTTGTGGAGTTTCTAGTTTTCGAGTTTCTAGTTGTGGAGTTTCTAGTTGTAGAGTCTCCTGTTGCGGAGTTTCTAGTTGCGGAGTTTCTAGTTGGGGAGTTCCCAGTTGTGGAGTTTCTAGTTGTGGAGTTTCTAGTTGTGGAGTCTCAAGTTGTGGAGTTTAAACTTGTGGAGTTTCAAGTTGTGGAGTCTATAGTTGTGGAGTTTCTAGTTGTAGATTTTCTAGTTGTGGAGTATCTAGTTGTGGATTTTCCAGTTGTGGAGTTTCTAATTGTTGAGTTGCGGAGACTCTAGTTGTTGAGTTTCTAGTTGCAGAGTCTCTAGTTGTGGAGTTTCAAGTTGTGGAGTCTCTAGATGTGGAGTTTATAGTTGTCGAGTTTCCAGTTGTGGAGTATCTAGTAGTGGAGTTTCGAGTTGTGAAGTTTCTAGTTGTGGAGTTTCTAGTTGTGGAGTCCGTTGTTGTGGAGTTTCTAGTTGCGGAGTTTCTAGTTGTGGAGTTTGAAGTTGCGGAGTCTCAAGCTGGGGAGTTTCTAGTTGTTGAGTTTTTAGTTGTGGAGTTTCTAGTTGTGGAGTTTCTAGTTTTGGAGTTTCTAGTTGTGGAGTTTCTAGTTGTAGAGTCTCCTGTTGCGGAGTTTCTAGTTGCGGAGTTTCTAGTTGGGGAGTTTCCAGTTGTGGAGTTTCTAGTTGTGGAGTTTCTATTTGTGGAGTCTCTAGTTGTGTAGTTTCATGCTGCGGAGTTTCTAGTTGCGGAGTTTCTATTTGTGGAGTTTCTAGCTGCGGAGTTTCTAGTTGCGGAGTCTCTGGTTGTGGAGTTTCTAGTTGCGGAATCTCTAGTTGTGGAGTTTCTAGTTGTGGAGTTTCTAGTTGTGGAGTTTCTAGTTGTGGAGTTTCTAGTTGTGGAGTTTCTAGTTGTGGAGTCTCTAGTTGCAGAGTTTCTAGTTGTGGAGTTTCTAGTTGTGGAGTTTCAAGTTGTGGAGTTTCTAGTTGTGGAGTTTCTGGTTGTAGAGTCTCCTGTTGCGGAGTTTCTACTTGCGGAGTTTCTAGTTGGGGAGTTTCCAGTTGTGGAGTTTCTAGTTGTGGAGTTTCTACTTGTGGAGTCTCAAGTTGTGGAGTTTAAACTTGTGGAGTTTCAAGTTGTGGAGTCTATAGTTGTGGAGTTTCTAGTTGTAGATTTTCTAGTTGTGGAGTATCTAGTTGTGGATTTTCCAGTTGTGGAGTTTCTAGTTGTTCAGTTGCGGAGTATCTAGTTGTTGAGTTTCTAGTTGCAGAGTCTCTAGTTGTGGAGTTTCAAATTGTGGAGTCTCTAGATGTGGAGTTTCTAGTTGTCGAGTTTCCAGTTGTGGAGTATCTAGTAGTGGAGTTTCGAGTTGTGGAGTTTCTAGTTGTGGAGTTTCTAGTTGTGGAGTCCCTAGTTGCGGAGTTTCTAGTTGCGAAGTTTCAAGTTGTGGAGTTTCAAGTTGCGGAGTCTCAAGCTGTGGAGTTTCTAGTTGTGGAGTTTCCAGTTGTGGAGTTTCTAGTTGTGGAGTTTCTAGTTGCGGAGTCCCTAGTTGTGGAGTTTCTAGTTGCGGAGTCTCAAGCTGCGGAGTTTCAAGTTGTGGAGTTTCTAGTTGTGGAGTCTCAAGTTGTGGAGTTTCAAGTTGTGGAGTTTCAAGTTGTGGAGTCTCTAGTTGTGGAGTTTCTACTTGCAGAGTATCTAGTTGTGGAGTTTCCAGTTGTGGAGTTTCTAGTTGTGAAGCTGTGGAGTCTCTGGTTGTGGAGTTTCTAGTTGTGGAGTTTCAAGTTGTGGAGTCTCTAGTCGTAGAGTTTCTAGTTGCCGAGTTTCCAGTTGTGGAGTATCTTGTAGTGGAGTTTCCAGTTGTGGAGTTTCTAGCTGTGGAGTTTCTAGTGGCGGAGTCCATAGTTGTGGAATTTCCAGTTGCGGAGTGTCAAGCTGCGGAGTTTCAAGTTGCGCAGTTTCTAGTTGTGGAGTCTCAAGTTGTGGAGCTTAAAGTTGTGGAGTTTCAAGTTGTGGAGTCTCTAGTTGTGGAGTTTCTAGTTGCAGAGTATCTAGTTGTGGAGTTTCCAGTTGTGGAGTTTCTAGTTGTGGAGTTGCGGAGTTTCTGGTTGTGGAGCTTCTAGTCGTGGAGTTTCTAGTTGAGGAGTTTCGAGTTGTGGAGTCTCTAGTTGTGGAGTTTCTAGTTGTGGAGTTTCCAGTTGTGGAGTATCTAGTTGTTGAGTTTCCCGTTGTGAAGTATCTAGTTGTGGAGTTTCCAGTTGTGGAGTATCTAGTTGTGGAGTTTTAAGTTGTGGAGTTTTTAGTTGCGGAGTTTCTAGTTGCGGAGTTTTTAATAGCGGAGTTTCTAGTTGTGAATTTTCAAGTTGCGGAGTCTCAAGTTGTGGAGTTTCCAGTTGTGGAGTTTTTAGTTGTGGAGTTTCTAGTTGTTGAGTTTCTAGTTGTGAAGTCTCTAGTTTTGCAGTTTCTAGTTGTGGAGTTTCTAGATATGGAATTTCTAGTTGCCGAGTCTGTTTTAATAGAGTTTGAAGTTGTGGAGTTTCTAGTTGTGGGGTTTCTAGTTGTGGAGTCTCTAGTTGCGTAGTTTCTAGTTGCGGAGTTTCTAGTTGTGGAGTTTCTGGTTGTGGAGTTTCTATTTGAGGAGTTTCAAGTTGTGAAGTTTCTAGTTGTGGAGTCTCTAGTTGCGGAGTTTCTAGTTGTGAAGTTTCTAGTTGTGGAGTTTCTAGTTTTCGAGTTTCTAGTTGTGGAGTTTCTAGTTGTAGAGTCTCCTGTTGCGGAGTTTCTAGTTGCGGAGTTTCTAGTTGGGGAGTTCCCAGTTGTGGAGTTTCTAGTTGTGGAGTTTCTAGTTGTGGAGTCTCAAGTTGTGGAGTTTAAACTTGTGGAGTTTCAAGTTGTGGAGTCTATAGTTGTGGAGTTTCTAGTTGTAGATTTTCTAGTTGTGGAGTATCTAGTTGTGGATTTTCCAGTTGTGGAGTTTCTAATTGTTGAGTTGCGGAGACTCTAGTTGTTGAGTTTCTAGTTGCAGAGTCTCTAGTTGTGGAGTTTCAAGTTGTGGAGTCTCTAGATGTGGAGTTTATAGTTGTCGAGTTTCCAGTTGTGGAGTATCTAGTAGTGGAGTTTCGAGTTGTGAAGTTTCTAGTTGTGGAGTTTCTAGTTGTGGAGTCCGTTGTTGTGGAGTTTCTAGTTGCGGAGTTTCTAGTAGTGGAGTTTGAAGTTGCGGAGTCTCAAGCTGGGGAGTTTCTAGTTGTTGAGTTTTTAGTTGTGGAGTTTCTAGTTGTGGAGTTTCTAGTTTTGGAGTTTCTAGTTGTGGAGTTTCTAGTTGTAGAGTCTCCTGTTGCGGAGTTTCTAGTTGCGGAGTTTCTAGTTGGGGAGTTTCCAGTTGTGGAGTTTCTAGTTGTGGAGTTTCTATTTGTGGAGTCTCTAGTTGTGTAGTTTCTAGCTGCGGAGTTTCTAGTTGCGGAGTTTCTATTTGTGGAGTTTCTAGCTGCGGAGTTTCTAGTTGCGGAGTCTCTGGTTGTGGAGTTTCTAGTTGCGGAATCTCTAGTTGTGGAGTTTCTAGTTGTGGAGTTTCTAGTTGTGGAGTTTCTAGTTGTGGAGTTTCTAGTTGTGGAGTTTCTAGTTGTGGAGTCTCTAGTTGTAGAGTTTCTAGTTGTGGAGTTTCTAGTTGTGGAGTTTCAAGTTGTGGAGTCTCTAGTTGTGGAGTTTCTAGTTGCGGAGTATCTAGTTGTGGAGTTTCCAGTTGTGGAGTTTCTAGTTGTGGAGTTTCTAGTTGTGGAGTTTCGAGTTGTGGAGTCTCTAGTTGTGGAGTTTCTAGTTGTGGAGTTTCCAGTTGTGGAGTATCTAGTTGTGGAGTTTCCATTTGTGAAGTATCTAGTTGTGGAGTTTCCAGTTGTGGAGTATCTAGTTGTGGAGTTTAAATTGTGGAGTTTCTAGTTGCGGAGTTTCTAGTTGCGGAGTTTTTAATAGCGGAGTTTATTGTTGTGGAGTTTCAAGTTGCGGAGTCTCAAGTTGTGGAGTTTCCAGTTGTAGAGTTTTTAGTTGTGGAGTTTCTAGTTGTTGAGTTTCTAGTAGCGAAGTCTAGTTTTACAGTTTCTTGTTGTGGAGTTTCTAGATATGAAATTTCTAGTTGCCGAGTCTCTATTTGTGGAGTTTCTAGTTGCGGAGTTTCTAGTTGTGGAGTTCCTGGTTGTGGAGTTTCTGGTTGTGGAGTTTCAAGTTGTGGAGTTTCTAGTTGTGGAGTCTCTAGTTGCGGAGTTTCTAGTTGTGAAGTTTCTAGTTGTGGAGTTTCTAGTTTTGAAGTTTCTAGTTGTGGAGTTTCTAGTTGTAGAGTCTCCTGTTGCGGAGTTTCTACTTGCGGAGTTTCTAGTTGGGGAGTTTCCAGTTGTGGAGTGTCTAGTTGTGGAGTTTCTACTTGTGGAGTCTCAAGTTGTGGAGTTTAAACTTGTGGAGTTTCAAGTTGTGGAGTCTATAGTTGTGGAGTTTCTAGTTGTAGATTTTCTAGTTGTGGAGTATCTAGTTGTGGATTTTCCAGTTGTGGAGTTTCTAGTTGTTCAGTTGCGGAGTATCTAGTTGTTGAGTTTCTAGTTGCAGAGTCTCTAGTTGTGGAGTTTCAAATTGTGGAGTCTCTAGATGTGGAGTTCCTAGTTGTCGAGTTTCCAGTTGTGGAGTATCTAGTAGTGGAGTTTTGAGTTGTGGAGTTTCTAGTTGTGGAGTTTCTAGTTGTGGAGTCCCTAGTTGCGGAGTTTCTAGTTGCGAAGTTTCAAGTTGTGGAGTTTCAAGTTGCGGAGTCTCAAGCTGTGGAGTTTCTAGTTGTGGAGTTTCCAGTTGTGGAGTTTCTAGTTGTGGAGTTTCTAGTTGCGGAGTCCCTAGTTGTGGAGTTTCTAGTTGCGGAGTCTCAAGCTGCGGAGTTTCAAGTTGTGGAGTTTCTAGTTGTGGAGTCTCAAGTTGTGGAGTTTCAAGTTGTGGAGTTTCAAGTTGTGGAGTCTCTAGTTGTGGAGTTTCTAGTTGCAGAGTATCTAGTTGTGGAGTTTCCAGTTGTGGAGTTTCTAGTTGTGAAGCTGTGGAGTCTCTGGTTGTGGAGTTTCTAGTTGTGGAGTTTCAAGTTGTGGAGTCTCTAGTCGTAGAGTTTCTAGTTGCCGAGTTTCCAGTTGTGGAGTATCTTGTAGTGGAGTTTCCAGTTGTGGAGTTTCTAGCTGTGGAGTTTCTAGTGGCGGAGTCCATAGTTGTGGAATTTCCAGTTGCGGAGTGTCAAGCTGCGGAGTTTCAAGTTGCGCAGTTTCTAGTTGTGGAGTCTCAAGTTGTGGAGCTTAAAGTTGTGGAGTTTCAAGTTGTGGAGTCTCTAGTTGTGGAGTTTCTAGTTGCAGAGTATCTAGTTGTGGAGTTTCCAGTTGTGGAGTTTCTAGTTGTGGAGTTGCGGAGTTTCTGGTTGTGGAGTTTCTAGTCGTGGAGTTTCTAGTTGAGGAGTTTCGAGTTGTGGAGTCTCTAGTTGTGGAGTTTCTAGTTGTGGAGTTTCCAGTTGTGGAGTATCTAGTTGTTGAGTTTCCCGTTGTGAAGTATCTAGTTGTGGAGTTTCCAGTTGTGGAGTATCTAGTTGTGGAGTTTTAAGTTGTGGAGTTTTTAGTTGCGGAGTTTCTAGTTGCGGAGTTTTTAATAGCAGAGTTTCTAGTTGTGAATTTTCAAGTTGCGGAGTCTCAATTTGTGGAGTTTCCAGTTGTGGAGTTTTTAGTTGTGGAGTTTCTAGTTGTTGAGTTTCTAGTTGTGAAGTCTCTAGTTTTGCAGTTTCTAGTTGTGGAGTTTCTAGATATGGAATTTCTAGTTGCCGAGTCTGTTTTAATAGAGTTTGAAGTTGTGGAGTTTCTAGTTGTGGGGTTTCTAGTTGTGGAGTCTCTAGTTGCGGAGTTTCTAGTTGCGGAGTTTCTAGTTGTGGAGTTTCTGGTTGTGGAGTTTCTATTTGAGGAGTTTCAAGTTGTGAAGTTTCTAGTTGTGGAGTCTCTAGTTGCGGAGTTTCTAGTTGTGAAGTTTCTAGTTGTGGAGTTTCTAGTTTTCGAGTTTCTAGTTGTGGAGTTTCTAGTTGTAGAGTCTCCTGTTGCGGAGTTTCTAGTTGCGGAGTTTCTAGTTGGGGAGTTCCCAGTTGTGGAGTTTCTAGTTGTGGAGTTTCTAGTTGTGGAGTCTCAAGTTGTGGAGTTTAAACTTGTGGAGTTTCAAGTTGTGGAGTCTATAGTTGTGGAGTTTCTAGTTGTAGATTTTCTAGTTGTGGAGTATCTAGTTGTGGATTTTCCAGTTGTGGAGTTTCTAATTGTTGAGTTGCGGAGACTCTAGTTGTTGAGTTTCTAGTTGCAGAGTCTCTAGTTGTGGAGTTTGAAGTTGTGGAGTCTCTAGATGTGGAGTTTCTAGTTGTCGAGTTTCCAGTTGTGGAGTATCTAGTAGTGGAGTTTCGAGTTGTGAAGTTTCTAGTTGTGGAGTTTCTAGTTGTGGAGTCCCTTGTTGTGGAGTTTCTAGTTGCGGAGTTTCTAGTTGTGGAGTTTGAAGTTGCGGAGTCTCAAGCTGGGGAGTTTCTAGTTGTTGAGTTTTTAGTTGTGGAGTTTCTAGTTGTTGAGTTTCTAGTTTGAAGTCTCTAGTAGTAGATTCTCTAGTTGTGGAGTCTCTAGTTTAGGAGTTTCTAGTTGAAGAGTTTTTTGTTGTGGAGTGTCTCGTTGTGGAGTTTCCAGTTGTGGAGTTTCGAGTTGTGGAGTTTCTAGTTGCAGAGTCTCTAGTTGTGGAGTTTCAAGTTGTGGAGTCTCTAGTTGTGGAGTTTCTAGTTGCCGAGTTTTCAGTTGTGGAGTATCTAGTAGTGGAGTTTCCAGTTGTGGAGTCCCTAGTTGTGGAGTTTCTAGTTGCGGAGTCTAAAGCTGTGGAGTTTCAAGTTGTGGAGTTTCTAGGTGTGGAGTCTCAAGTTATGGAGTTTAAAGTTGTGGAGTTTCAAGTTGTGGAGTCTCTAGTTGTGGAGTTTCTAGTTGCAGAGTATCTATTTGTGGAGTTTCCAGTTGTGGAGTTTCTAATTGTGAAGTCGCGGAGTCTCTTTTGTGGAGTTTCTAGTTGTGGAGTTTCTAGTTGAGGAGTTTCAAGTTGAAGAGTTTTTAGTTGCGGAGTGTCTAGTTGTGGAGTTTCCAGTTGTGGAGTTTCGAGTTGTGGAGTTTCTAGTTTTGGAGTTTCTAGTTGTGGAGTTTCTAGTTGTAGAGTCTCCTGTTGCGGAGTTTCTAGTTGCGGAGTTTCTAGTTGGGGAGTTTCCAGTTGGGGAGTTTCTAGTTGTGGAGTTTCTAGTTGTGAAGTTTCTAGTTGTGGAGTTTCTAGTTTTGAAGTTTCTAGTTGTGGAGTTTCTAGTTGTAGAGTCTCCTGTTGCGGAGTTTCTACTTGCGGAGTTTCTAGTTGGGGAGTTTCCAGTTGTGGAGTTTCTAGTTGTGGAGTTTCTACTTGTGGAGTCTCAAGTTGTGGAGTTTAAACTTGTGGAGTTTCAAGTTGTGGAGTCTATAGTTGTGGAGTTTCTAGTTGTAGATTTTCTAGTTGTGGAGTATCTAGTTGTGAATTTTCCAGTTGTGGAGTTTCTAGTTGTTCAGTTGCGGAGTATCTAGTTGTTGAGTTTCTAGTTGCAGAGTCTCTAGTTGTGGAGTTTCAAATTGTGGAGTCTCTAGATGGGGAGTTTCTAGTTGTCGAGTTTCCAGTTGTGGAGTATCTAGTAGTGGAGTTTCGAGTTGTGGAGTTTCTAGTTGTGGAGTTTCTAGTTGTGGAGTCCCTAGTTGCGGAGTTTCTAGTTGCGAAGTTTCAAGTTGTGGAGTTTCAAGTTGCGGAGTCTCAAGCTGTGGAGTTTCTAGTTGTGGAGTTTCCAGTTGTGGAGTTTCTAGTTGTGGAGTTTCTAGTTGCGGAGTCCCTAGTTGTGGAGTTTCTAGTTGCGGAGTCTCAAGCTGCGGAGTTTCAAGTTGTGGAGTTTCTAGTTGTGGAGTCTCAAGTTGTGGAGTTTCAAGTTGTGGAGTTTCAAGTTGTGGAGTCTCTAGTTGTGGAGTTTCTAGTTGCAGAGTATCTAGTTGTGGAGTTTCCAGTTGTGGAGTTTCTAGTTGTGAAGCTGTGGAGTCTCTGGTTGTGGAGTTTTTAGTTGTGGAGTTTCTAGTTGTGGAGTTTCTAGTTGTGGAGTTTCTAGTTGCGGAGTTTCTAGTTGTGGAGTTTCAAGTTGCGGAGTCTCAAGCTGGGGAGTTTCTAGTTGTTGAGTTTTTAGTTGTGGAGTTTCTAGTTGTTGAGTTTCTAGTTTGAAGTCTCTAGTTGTAGATTCTCTAGTTGTGGAGTCTCTAGTTTAGGAGTTTCTAGTTGAAGAGTTTTTTGTTGTGGAGTGTCTCGTTGTGGAGTTTCCAGTTGTGGAGTTTCGAGTTGTGGAGTTTCTAGTTGCAGAGTCTCTAGTTGTGGAGTTTCAAGTTGTGGAGTCTCTAGTTGTGGAGTTTCTAGTTGCCGAGTTTTCAGTTGTGGAGTATCTAGTAGTGGAGTTTCCAGTTGTGGAGTCCCTAGTTGTGGAGTTTCTAGTTGCGGAGTCTCAAGCTGTGGAGTTTCAAGTTGTGGAGTTTCTAGGTGTGGAGTCTCAAGTTATGGAGTTTAAAGTTGTGGAGTTTCAAGTTGTGGAGTCTCTAGTTGTGGAGTTTCTAGTTGCAGAGTATCTATTTGTGGAGTTTCCAGTTGTGGAGTTTCTAATTGTGAAGTCGCGGAGTCTCTTTTGTGGAGTTTCTAGTTGTGGAGTTTCTAGTTGAGAAGTTTCAAGTTGAAGAGTTTTTAGTTGTGGAGTGTCTAGTTGTGGAGTTTCCAGTTGTGGAGTTTCGAGTTGTGGAGTTTCTAGTTTTGGAGTTTCTAGTTGTGGAGTTTCTAGTTGTAGAGTCTCCTGTTGCGGAGTTTCTAGTTGCGGAGTTTCTAGTTGGGGAGTTTCCAGTTGTGGAGTTTCTAGTTGTGGAGTTTCTATTTGTGGAGTCTCTAGTTGTGTAGTTTCTAGCTGCGGAGTTTCTAGTTGCGGAGTTTCTATTTGTGGAGTTCCTAGCTGCGGAGTTTCTAGTTGCGGAGTCTCTGGTTGTGGAGTTTCTAGTTGCGGAATCTCTAGTTGTGGAGTTTCTAGTTGTGGAGTTTCTAGTTGTGGAGTTTCTAGTTGTGGAGTTTCTAGTTGTGGAGTTTCTATTTGTGGAGTCTCTAGTTGCAGAGTTTCTAGTTGTGGAGTTTCTAGTTGTGGAGTTTCAAGTTGTGGAGTCTCTAGTTGTGGAGTTTCTAGTTGCGGAGTATCTAGTTGTGGAGTTTCCAGTTGTGGAGTTTCTAGTTGTGGAGTTTCTAGTTGTGGAGTTTCGAGTTGTGGAGTCTCTAGTTGTGGAGTTTCTAGTTGTGGAGTTTCCAGTTGTGGAGTATCTAATTGTTGAGTTTCAATTTGTGAAGTATCTAATGTGGAGTTTCCAGTTGTGGAGTATCTAGTTGTGGAGTTTCAAGTTGTGGAGTTTCTAGTTGCGGAGTTTCTAGTTGCGAGTTTTTAATAGCGGAGTTTATTGTTGTGGAGTTTCAAGTTGCGGAGTCTCAAGTTGTGGAGTTTCCAGTTGTGGAGTTTTTAGTTGTGGAGTTTCTAGTTGTTGAGTTTCTAGTTGTGAAGTCTCTAGTTTTGCAGTTTCTAGTTGTGGAGTTTCTAGATATGGAATTTCTAGTTGCCGAGTCTGTTTTAATATAGTTTGAAGTTGTGGAGTTTCTAGTTGTGGGGTTTCTAGTTGTGGAGTCTCTAGTTGCGGAGTTTCTAGTTGCGGAGTTTCTAGTTGTGGAGTTTTTGGTTGTGGAGTTTCTATTTGAGGAGTTTCAAGTTGTGAAGTTTCTAGTTGTGGAGTCTCTAGTTGCGGAGTTTCTAGTTGTGAAGTTTCTAGTTGTGGAGTTTCTAGTTTTCGAGTTTCTAGTTGTGGAGTTTCTAGTTGTAGAGTCTCCTGTTGCGGAGTTTCTAGTTGCGGAGTTTCTAGTTGGGGAGTTCCCAGTTGTGGAGTTTCTAGTTGTGGAGTTTCTAGTTGTGGAGTTTCAAGTTGTGGAGTCTCTAGATGTGGAGTTTCTAGTTGTCGAGTTTCCAGTTGTGGAGTATCTAGTAGTGGAGTTTCGAGTTGTGGAGTTTCTAGTTGTGGAGTTTCAAGTTGTGGAGTCTCTAGTCGTAGAGTTTCTAGTTGCCGAGTTTCCAGTTGTGGAGTATCTTGTAGTGGAGTTTCCAGTTGTGGAGTTTCTAGCTGTGGAGTTTCTAGTGGCGGAGTCCATAGTTGTGGAATTTCCAGTTGCGGAGTCTCAAGCTGCGGAGTTTCAAGTTGCGCAGTTTCTAGTTGTGGAGTCTCAAGTTGTGGAGCTTAAAGTTGTGGAGTTTCAAGTTGTGGAGTCTCTAGTTGTGGAGTTTCTAGTTGCAGAGTATCTAGTTGTGGAGTTTCCAGTTGTGGAGTTGCGGAGTTTCTGGTTGTGCAGTTTCTGGTGGTGGAGTTTCTAGTTGTGGAGTTTCGAGTTGTGGAGTCTCTAGTTGTGGAGTTTCTAGTTGTGGAGTTTCCAGTTGTGGAGTTTCTGGTTGTGGAGTTTCTATTTGAGGAGTTTCAAGTTGTGAAGTTTCTAGTTGTGGAGTCTCTAGTTGCGGAGTTTCTAGTTGTGAAGTTTCTAGTTGTGGAGTTTCTAGTTGTGGAGTTTCTAGTTGTGGAGTTTCTAGTTGTAGAGTCTCCTGTTGCGGAGTTTCTAGTTGCGGAGTTTCTAGTTGGGGAGTTCCCAGTTGTGGAGTTTCTAGTTGTGGAGTTTCTAGTTGTGGAGTCTCAAGTTGTGGAGTTTAAACTTGTGGAGTTTCAAGTTGTGGAGTCTATAGTTGTGGAGTTTCTAGTTGTGGATTTTCTAGTTGTGGAGTATCTAGTTGTGGATTTTCCAGTTGTGGAGTTTCTAATTGTTGAGTTGCGGAGACTCTAGTTGTTGAGTTTCTAGTTGCAGAGTCTCTAGTTGTGGAGTTTCAAGTTGTGGAGTCTCTAGATGTGGAGTTTCTAGTTGTCGAGTTTCCAGTTGTGGAGTATCTAGTAGTGGAGTTTCGAGTTGTGAAGTTTCTAGTTGTGGAGTTTCTAGTTGTGGAGTCCCTTGTTGTGGAGTTTCTAGTTGCGGAGTTTCTAGTTGTGGAGTTTCAAGTTGCGGAGTCTCAAGCTGGGGAGTTTCTAGTTGTTGAGTTTTTAGTTGTGGAGTTTCTAGTTGTTGAGTTTCTAGTTTGAAGTCTCTAGTTGTAGATTCTCTAGTTGTGGAGTCTCTAGTTTAGGAGTTTCTAGTTGAAGAGTTTTTTGTTGTGGAGTGTCTCGTTGTGGAGTTTCCAGTTGTGGAGTTTCGAGTTGTGGAGTTTCTAGTTGCAGAGTCTCTAGTTGTGGAGTTTCAAGTTGTGGAGTCTCTAGTTGCGGAGTTTCTAGTTGCCGAGTTTTCAGTTGTGGAGTATCTAGTAGTGGAGTTTCCAGTTGTGGAGTCCCTAGTTGTGGAGTTTCTAGTTGCGGAGTCTCAAGCTGTGGAGTTTCAAGTTGTGGAGTTTCTAGGTGTGGAGTCTCAAGTTATGGAGTTTAAAGTTGTGGAGTTTCAAGTTGTGGAGTCTCTAGTTGTGGAGTTTCTAGTTGCAGAGTATCTATTTGTGGAGTTTCCAGTTGTGGAGTTTCTAATTGTGAAGTCGCGGAGTCTCTTTTGTGGAGTTTCTAGTTGTGGAGTTTCTAGTTGAGGAGTTTCAAGTTGAAGAGTTTTTAGTTGTGGAGTGTCTAGTTGTGGAGTTTCCAGTTGTGGAGTTTCGAGTTGTGGAGTTTCTAGTTTTGGAGTTTCTAGTTGTGGAGTTTCTAGTTGTAGAGTCTCCTGTTGCGGAGTTTCTAGTTGCGGAGTTTCTAGTTGGGGAGTTTCCAGTTGTGGAGTTTCTAGTTGTGGAGTTTCTATTTGTGGAGTCTCTAGTTGTGTAGTTTCTAGCTGCGGAGTTTCTAGTTGCGGAGTTTCTATTTGTGGAGTTTCTAGCTGCGGAGTTTCTAGTTGCGGAGTCTCTGGTTGTAGAGTTTCTAGTTGCGGAATCTCTAGTTGTGGAGTTTCTAGTTGTGGAGTTTCTAGTTGTGGAGTTTCTAGTTGTGGAGTTTCTAGTTGTGGAGTTTCTAGTTGTGGAGTCTCTAGTTGTGGAGTTTCTAGTTGTCGAGTTTCCAGTTGTGGAGTTTCCAGTTGTGGAGTTTCTAGTTGTGAAGCTGTGGAGTCTCTGGTTGTGAAGTTTTTAGTTGTGGAGTTTCTAGTTGTGGAGTTTCGAGTTGTGGAGTCTCTAGTTGTGGAGTTTCCAGTTGTGGAGTATCTAGTTGTGGAGTTTCCAGTTGTGAAGTATCTAGTTGTGGAGTTTCCAGTTGTGGAGTATCTAGTTGTGGAGTTTTAAGTTGTGAAGTTTCTAGTTGCGGAGTTTCTAGTTGCGGAGGTTTTAATAGCGGAGTTTCTAGTTGTGAAGTTTCAAGTTGCGGAGTCTCAAGTTGTGGAGTTTCCAGTTGTGGAGTTTTTAGTTGTGGAGTTTCTAGTTGTTGAGTTTCTAGTTGTGAAGTCTCTAGTTTCGCAGTTACTAGTTGTGGAGTTTCTAGATATGGAATTTCTAGTTGCCGAGTCTGTATTTGTGGAGTTTGTAGTTGTGGAGTTTCTAGTTGTGGAGTTTCTAGTTGTGGAGTCTCTAGTTGCGGAGTTTCTAGTTGCGGAGTTTCTAGTTGTGGAGTTTCTGGTTGTGGAGTTTCTAGTTGAGGAGTTTCAAGTTGTAGAGTTTCTAGTTGTGGAGTCTCAAGTTGTGGACTTTAAACTTGTGGAGTTTCTAGTTGTGGAGTTTCTCGTTTTGGAGTTTCTAGTTGTGGAGTTTCTAGTTGTAGAGTCTCCTGTTGCGGAGTTTCTAGTTGCGGAGTTTCTAGTTGGGGAGTTTTCAGTTGTGGAGTTTCTAGTTGTGGAGTCTCAAGTTGTGAAGTTTACACTTGTGGAGTTTGAAGTTGGGGAGTCTATAGTTGTGGAGTTTCTAGTTGTATATTTTCTAGTTGTGGAGTATCTTGTTGTGGATTTTCCAGTTGTGGAGTTTATAGTTGTTGAGTTGCGCAGTCTCTAGTTGTAGAGTTTCTAGTTGTGGAGTCTCAAGTTGTGGACTTTAAACTTGTGGAGTTTCTAGTTGTGGAGTTTCTCGTTTTGGAGTTTCTAGTTGTGGAGTTTCTAGTTGTAGAGTCTCCTGTTGCGGAGTTTCTAGTTGCGGAGTTTCTAGTTGGGGAGTTTTCAGTTGTGGAGTTTCTAGTTGTGGAGTCTCAAGTTGTGAAGTTTACACTTGTGGAGTTTGAAGTTGGGGAGTCTATAGTTGTGGAGTTTCTAGTTGTATATTTTCTAGTTGTGGAGTATCTAGTTGTGGATTTTCCAGTTGTGGAGTTTATAGTTGTTGAGTTGCGCAGTCTCTAGTTGTTGAGTTTCTAGTTGCAGAGTCTCTAGTTGTGGAGTTTCAAGTTGTGGAGTCTCTAGATGTGGAGTTTCTAGTTGTCGAGTTTCCAGTTGTGGAGTATCTAGTAGTGGAGTTTCGAGTTGTGGAGTTTCAAGTTGTGGAGTTTCAAGTTGTGGAGTCTCTAGTCGTAGAGTTTCTAGTTGCCGAGTTTCCAGTTGTGGAGTATCTTGTAGTGGAGTTTCCAGTTGTGGAGTTTCTAGCTGTGGAGTTTCTAGTGGCGGAGTCCATAGTTGTGGAATTTCCAGTTGCGGAGTCTCAAGCTGCAGAGTTTCAAGTTGCGCAGTTTCTAGTTGTGGAGTCTCAAGTTGTGGAGCTTAAAGTTGTGGAGTTTCAAGTTGTGGAGTCTCTAGTTGTGGAGTTTCTAGTTGCAGAGTATCTAGTTGTGGAGTTTCCAGTTGTGGAGTTTCTAGTTGTGGAGTTGCGGAGTTTCTGGTTGTGGAGTTTCTAGTCGTGGAGTTTCTAGTTGAGGAGTTTCGAGTTGTGGAGTCTCTAGTTGTGGAGTTTCTAGTTGTGGAGTTTCCAGTTGTGGAGTATCTAGTTGTTGAGTTTCCCGTTGTGAAGTATCTAGTTGTGGAGTTTCCAGTTGTGGAGTATCTAGTTGTGGAGTTTTAAGTTGTGGAGTTTTTAGTTGCGGAGTTTCTAGTTGCGGAGTTTTTAATAGCGGAGTTTCTAGTTGTGAATTTTCAAGTTGCGGAGTCTCAAGTTGTGGAGTTTCCAGTTGTGGAGTTTTTAGTTGTGGAGTTTCTAGTTGTTGAGTTTCTAGTTGTGAAGTCTCTAGTTTTGCAGTTTCTAGTTGTGGAGTTTCTAGATATGGAATTTCTAGTTGCCGAGTCTGTTTTAATAGAGTTTGAAGATGTGGAGTTTCTAGTTGTGGGGTTTCTAGTTGTGGAGTCTCTAGTTGCGGAGTTTCTAGTTGCGGAGTTTCTAGTTGTGGAGTTTCTGGTTGTGGAGTTTCTATTTGAGGAGTTTCAAGTGTTGAAGTTTCTAGTTGTGGAGTCTCTAGTTGCGGAGTTTCTAGTTGTGAAGTTTCTAGTTGTGGAGTTTCTAGTTTTCGAGTTTCTAGTTGTGGAGTTTCTAGTTGTAGAGTCTCCTGTTGCGGAGTTTCTAGTTGCGGAGTTTCTAGTTGGGGAGTTCCCAGTTGTGGAGTTTCTAGTTGTGGAGTCTCAAGTTGTGGAGTTTAAACTTGTGGAGTTTCAAGTTGTGGAGTCTATAGTTGTGGAGTTTCTAGTTGTAGATTTTCTAGTTGTGGAGTATCTAGTTGTGGATTTTCCAGTTGTGGAGTTTCTAATTGTTGAGTTGCGGAGACTCTAGTCGTTGAGTTTCTAGTTGCAGAGTCTCTAGTTGTGGAGTTTCAAGTTGTGGAGTCTCTAGATGTGGAGTTTCTAGTTGTCGAGTTTCCAGTTGTGGAGTATCTAGTAGTGGAGTTTCGAGTTGTGAAGTTTCTAGTTGTGGAGTTTCTAGTTGTGGAGTCCCTTGTTGTGGAGTTTCTAGTTGCGGAGTTTCTAGTTGTGGAGTTTCAAGTTGCGGAGTCTCAAGCTGGGGAGTTTCTAGTTGTTGAGTTTTTAGTTGTGGAGTTTCTAGTTGTTGAGTTTCTAGTTTGAAGTCTCTAGTTGTAGATTCTCTAGTTGTGGAGTCTCTAGTTTAGGAGTTTCTAGTTGAAGAGTTTTTTGTTGTGGAGTGTCTCGTTGTGGAGTTTCCAGTTGTGGAGTTTCGAGTTGTGGAGTTTCTAGTTGCAGAGTCTCTAGTTGTGGAGTTTCAAGTTGTGGAGTCTCTAGTTGTGGAGTTTCTAGTTGCCGAGTTTTCAGTTGTGGAGTATCTAGTAGTGGAGTTTCCAGTTGTGGAGTCCCTAGTTGTGGAGTTTCTAGTTGCAGAGTCTCAAGCTGTGGAGTTTCAAGTTGTGGAGTTTCTAGGTGTGGAGTCTCAAGTTATGGAGTTTAAAGTTGTGGAGTTTCAAGTTGTGGAGTCTCTAGTTGTGGAGTTTCTAGTTGCAGAGTATCTATTTGTGGAGTTTCCAGTTGTGGAGTTTCTAATTGTGAAGTCGCGGAGTCTCTTTTGTGGAGTTTCTAGTTGTGGAGTTTCTAGTTGAGGAGTTTCAAGTTGAAGAGTTTTTAGTTGTGGAGTGTCTAGTTGTGGAGTTTCCAGTTGTGGAGTTTCGAGTTGTGGAGTTTCTAGTTTTGGAGTTTCTAGTTGTGGAGTTTCTAGTTGTAGAGTCTCCTGTTGCGGAGTTTCTAGTTGCGGAGTTTCTAGTTGGGGAGTTTCCAGTTGTGGAGTTTCTAGTTGTGGAGTTTCTATTTGTGGAGTCTCTAGTTGTGTAGTTTCTAGCTGCGGAGTTTCTAGTTGCGGAGTTTCTATTTGTGGAGTTTCTAGCTGCGGAGTTTCTAGTTGCGGAGTCTCTGGTTGTAGAGTTTCTAGTTGCGGAATCTCTAGTTGTGGAGTTTCTAGTTGTGGAGTTTCTAGTTGTGGAGTTTCTAGTTGTGGAGTTTCTAGTTGTGGAGTCTCTAGTTGCAGAGTTTCTAGTTGTGGAGTTTCAAGTTGTGGAGTCTCTAGTTGTGGAGTTTCTAGTTGCGGAGTATCTAGTTGTGGAGTTTCCAGTTGTGGAGTTTCTAGTTGTGGAGTTTCTAGTTGTGGAGTTTCGAGTTGTGGAGTCTCTAGTTGTGGAGTTTCTAGTTGTGGAGTTTCCAGTTGTGGAGTATCTAGTTGTGGAGTTTCCATTTGTGAAGTATCTAGTTGTGGAGTTTCCAGTCGTGGAGTATCTAGTTGTGGAGTTTCAATTGTGGAGTTTCTAGTTGCGGAGTTTCTAGTTGTGGAGTTTTTAATAGCGGAGTTTATTGTTGTGGAGTTTCAAGTTGCGGAGTCTCAAGTTGTGGAGTTTCCAGTTGTGGAGTTTTTAGTTGTGGAGTTTCTAGTTGTTGAGTTTCTAGTTGTGAAGTCTAGTTTTACAGTTTCTTGTTGTGGAGTTTCTAGATATGAAATTTCTAGTTGCCGAGTCTCTATTTGTGGAGTTTCTAGTTGCGGAGTTTCTAGTGTTGGAGTTTCTGGTTGTGGAGTTTCTAGTTGTGGAGTTTCAAGTTGTGGAGTTTCTAGTTGTGGAGTCTCTAGTTGCGGAGTTTCTAGTTGTGAAGTTTCTAGTTGTGGAGTTTCTAGTTTTGAAGTTTCTAGTTGTGGAGTTTCTAGTTGTAGAGTCTCCTGTTGCGGAGTTTCTACTTGCGGAGTTTCTAGCTGGGGAGTTTCCAGTTGTGGAGTTTCTAGTTGTGGAGTTTCTACTTGTGGAGTCTCAAGTTGTGGAGTTTAAACTTGTGGAGTTTCAAGTTGTGGAGTCTATAGTTGTGGAGTTTCTAGTTGCAGATTTTCTAGTTGTGGAGTATCTAGTTGTGGATTTTCCAGTTGTGGAGTTTCTAGTTGTTCAGTTGCGGAGTATCTTGTTGTTGAGTTTCTAGTTGCAGAGTCTCTAGTTGTGGAGTTTCAAATTGTGGAGTCTCTAGATGTGGAGTTTCTAGTTGTCGAGTTTCCAGTTGTGGAGTATCTAGTAGTGGAGTTTCGAGTTGTGGAGTTTCTAGTTGTGGAGTTTCTAGTTGTGGAGTCCCTAGTTGCGGAGTTTCTAGTTGCGAAGTTTCAAGTTGTGGAGTTTCAAGTTGCGGAGTCTCAAGCTGTGGAGTTTCTAGTTGTGGAGTTTCCAGTTGTGGAGTTTCTAGTTGTGGAGTTTCTAGTTGCGGAGTCCCTAGTTGTGGAGTTTCTAGTTGCGGAGTCTCAAGCTGCGGAGTTTCAAGTTGTGGAGTTTCTAGTTGTGGAGTCTCAAGTTTTGGAGTTTCAAGTTGTGGAGTTTCAAGTTGTGGAGTCTCTAGTTGTGGAGTTTCTAGTTGCAGAGTATCTAGTTGTGGAGTTTCCAGTTGTGGAGTTTCTAGTTGTGAAGCTGTGGAGTCTCTGGTTGTGGAGTTTCTAGTTGTGGAGTTTCAAGTTGTGGAGTCTCTAGTCGTAGAGTTTCTAGTTGCCGAGTTTCCAGTTGTTGAGTATCTTGTGGAGTTTCCAGTTGTGGAGTTTCTAGCTGTGGAGTTTCTAGTGGCGGAGTCCATAGTTGTGGAATTTCCAGTTGCGGAGTGTCAAGCTGCGGAGTTTCAAGTTGCGCAGTTTCTAGTTGTGGAGTCTCAAGTTGTGGAGCTTAAAGTTGTGGAGTTTCAAGTTGTGGAGTCTCTAGTTGTGGAGTTTCTAGTTGCAGAGTATCTAGTTGTGGAGTTTTCAGTTGTGGAGTTTCTAGTTGTGGAGTTGCGGAGTTTCTGGTTGTGGAGTTTCTAGTCGTGGAGTTTCTAGTTGAGGAGTTTCGAGTTGTGGAGTCTCTAGTTGTAGAGTTTCTAGTTGTGGAGTTTCCAGTTGTGGAGTATCTAGTTGTTGAGTTTCCCGTTGTGAAGTATCTAGTTGTGGAGTTTCCAGTTGTGGAGTATCTAGTTGTGGAGTTTTAAGTTGTGGAGTTTTTAGTTGCGGAGTTTCTAGTTGCGGAGTTTTTAATAGCGGAGTTTCTAGTTGTGAATTTTCAAGTTGCGGAGTCTCAAGTTGTGGAGTTTCCAGTTGTGGAGTTTTTAGTTGTGGAGTTTCTAGTTGTTGAGTTTCTAGTTGTGAAGTCTCTAGTTTTGCAGTTTCTAGTTGTGGAGTTTCTAGATATGGAATTTCTAGTTGCCGAGTCTGTTTTAATAGAGTTTGAAGCTGTGGAGTTTCTAGTTGCGGGGTTTCTAGTTGTGGAGTCTCTAGTTGCGGAGTTTCTAGTTGCGGAGTTTCTAGTTGTGGAGTTTCTGGTTGTGGAGTTTCTATTTGAGGAGTTTCAAGTTGTGAAGTTTCTAGTTGTGGAGTCTCTAGTTGCGGAGTTTCTAGTTGTGAAGTTTCTAGTTGTGGAGTTGCTAGTTTTCGAGTTTCTAGTTGTGGAGTTTCTAGTTGTAGAGTCTCCTGTTGCGGAGTTTCTAGTTGCGGAGTTTCTAGTTGGGGAGTTCCCAGTTGTGGAGTTTCTAGTTGTGGAGTTTCTAGTTGTGGAGGCTCAAGTTGTGGAGTTTAAACTTGTGGAGTTTCAAGTTGTGGAGTCTATAGTTGTGGAGTTTCTAGTTGTAGATTTTCTAGTTGTGGAGTATCTAGTTGTGGATTTTCCAGTTGTGGAGTTTCTAATTGTTGAGTTGCGGAGACTCTAGTTGTTGAGTTTCTAGTTGCAGAGTCTCTAGTTGTGGAGTTTCAAGTTGTGGAGTCTCTAGATGTGGAGTTTCTAGTTGTCGAGTTTCCAGTTGTGGAGTATCTAGTAGTGGAGTTTCGAGTTGTGAAGTTTCTAGTTGTGGAGTTTCTAGTTGTGGAGTCCCTTGTTGTGGAGTTTCTAGTTGCGGAGTTTCTAGTTGTGGAGTTTCAAGTTGCGGAGTCTCAAGCTGGGGAGTTTCTAGTTGTTGAGTTTTTAGTTGTGGAGTTTCTAGTTGTTGAGTTTCTAGTTTGAAGTCTCTAGTTGTAGATTCTCTAGTTGTGGAGTCTCTAGTTTAGGAGTTTCTAGTTGAAGAGTTTTTTGTTGTGGAGTGTCTCGTTGTGGAGTTTCCAGTTGTGGAGTTTCGAGTTGTGGAGTTTCTAGTTTCAGAGTCTCTAGTTGTGGAGTTTCAAGTTGTGGAGTCTCTAGTTGTGGAGTTTCTAGTTGCCGAGTTTTCAGTTGTGGAGTATCTAGTAGTGGAGTTTCCAGTTGTGGAGTCCCTAGTTGTGGAGTTTCTAGTTGCGGAGTCTCAAGCTGTGGAGTTTCAAGTTGTGGAGTTTCTAGGTGTGGAGTCTCAAGTTATGGAGTTTAAAGTTGTGGAGTTTCAAGTTGTGGAGTCTCTAGTTGTGGAGTTTCTAGTTGCAGAGTATCTATTTGTGAAGTTTCCAGTTGTGGAGTTTCTAATTGTGAAGTCGCGGAGTCTCTTTTGTGGAGTTTCTAGTTGTGGAGTTTCTAGTTGAGGAGTTTCAAGTTGAAGAGTTTTTAGTTGTGGAGTGTCTAGTTGTGGAGTTTCCAGTTGTGGAGTTTCGAGTTATGGAGTTTCTAGTTTTGGAGTTTCTAGTTGTGGAGTTTCTAGTTGTAGAGTCTCCTGTTGCGGAGTTTCTAGTTGCGGAGTTTCTAGTTGGGGAGTTTCCAGTTGTGGAGTTTCTAGTTGTGGAGTTTCTATTTGTGGAGTCTCTAGTTGTGTAGTTTCTAGCTGCGGAGTTTCTAGTTGCGGAGTTTCTATTTGTGGAGTTTCTAGCTGCGGAGTTTCTAGTTGCGGAGTCTCTGGTTGTAGAGTTTCTAGTTGCGGAATCTCTAGTTGTGGAGTTTCTAGTTGTGGAGTTTCTAGTTGTGGAGTTTCTAGTTGTGGAGTTTCTAGTTGTGGAGTTTCTAGTTGTGGAGTTTCTAGTTGCAGAGTTTCTTGTTGTGGAGTTTCTAGTTGTGGAGTTTCAAGTTGTGGAGTCTCTAGTTGTGGAGTTTCTAGTTGCGGAGTATCTAGTTGTGGAGTTTCCAGTTGTGGAGTTTCTAGTTGTGGAGTTTCTAGTTGTGGAGTTTCGAGTTGTGGAGTCTCTAGTTGTGGAGTTTCTAGTTGTGGAGTTTCCAGTTGTGGAGTATCTAGTTGTGGAGTTTCCATTTGTGAAGTATCTAGTTGTGGAGTTTCCAGTCGTGGAGTATCTAGTTGTGGAGTTTCAATTGTGGAGTTTCTAGTTGCGGAGTTTCTAGTTGCGGAGTTTTTAATAGCGGAGTTTATTGTTGTGGAGTTTCAAGTTGCGGAGTCTCAAGTTGTGGAGTTTCCAGTTGTGGAGTTTTTAGTTGTGGAGTTTCTAGTTGTTGAGTTTCTAGTTGTGAAGTCTAGTTTTACAGTTTCTTGTTGTGGAGTTTCTAGATATGAAATTTCTAGTTGCCGAGTCTCTATTTGTGGAGTTTCTAGTTGCGGAGTTTCTAGTTGTGGAGTTTCTGGTTGTGGAGTTTCTAGTTGTGGAGTTTCAAGTTGTGGAGTTTCTAGTTGTGGAGTCTCTAGTTGCGGAGTTTCTAGTTGTGAAGTTTCTAGTTGTGGAGTTTCTAGTTTTGAAGTTTCTAGTTGTGGAGTTTCTAGTTGTAGAGTCTCCTGTTGCGGAGTTTCTACTTGCGGAGTTTCTAGCTGGGGAGTTTCCAGTTGTGGAGTTTCTAGTTGTGGAGTTTCTACTTGTGGAGTCTCAAGTTGTGGAGTTTAAACTTGTGGAGTTTCAAGTTGTGGAGTCTATAGTTGTGGAGTTTCTAGTTGCAGATTTTCTAGTTGTGGAGTATCTAGTTGTGGATTTTCCAGTTGTGGAGTTTCTAGTTGTTCAGTTGCGGAGTATCTAGTTGTTGAGTTTCTAGTTGCAGAGTCTCTAGTTGTGGAGTTTCAAATTGTGGAGTCTCTAGATGTGGAGTTTCTAGTTGTCGAGTTTCCAGTTGTGGAGTATCTAGTAGTGGAGTTTCGAGTTGTGGAGTTTCTAGTTGTGGAGTTTCTAGTTGTGGAGTCCCTAGTTGCGGAGTTTCTAGTTGCGAAGTTTCAAGTTGTGGAGTTTCAAGTTGCGGAGTCTCAAGCTGTGGAGTTTCTAGTTGTGGAGTTTCCAGTTGTGGAGTTTCTAGTTGTGGAGTTTCTAGTTGCGGAGTCCCTAGTTGTGGAGTTTCTAGTTGCGGAGTCTCAAGCTGCGGAGTTTCAAGTTGTGGAGTTTCTAGTTGTGGAGTCTCAAGTTGTGGAGTTTCAAGTTGTGGAGTTTCAAGTTGTGGAGTCTCTAGTTGTGGAGTTTCTAGTTGCAGAGTATCTAGTTGTGGAGTTTCCAGTTGTGGAGTTTCTAGTTGTGAAGCTGTGGAGTCTCTGGTTGTGGAGTTTCTAGTTGTGGAGTTTCAAGTTGTGGAGTCTCTAGTCGTAGAGTTTCTAGTTGCCGAGTTTCCAGTTGTTGAGTATCTTGTGGAGTTTCCAGTTGTGGAGTTTCTAGCTGTGGAGTTTCTAGTGGCGGAGTCCATAGTTGTGGAATTTCCAGTTGCGGAGTGTCAAGCTGCGGAGTTTCAAGTTGCGCAGTTTCTAGTTGTGGAGTCTCAAGTTGTGGAGCTTAAAGTTGTGGAGTTTCAAGTTGTGGAGTCTCTAGTTGTGGAGTTTCTAGTTGCAGAGTATCTAGTTGTGGAGTTTCCAGTTGTGGAGTTTCTAGTTGTGGAGTTGCGGAGTTTCTGGTTGTGGAGTTTCTAGTCGTGGAGTTTCTAGTTGAGGAGTTTCGAGTTGTGGAGTCTCTAGTTGTAGAGTTTCTAGTTGTGGAGTTTCCAGTTGTGGAGTATCTAGTTGTTGAGTTTCCCGTTGTGAAGTATCTAGTTGTGGAGTTTCCAGTTGTGGAGTATCTAGTTGTGGAGTTTTAAGTTGTGGAGTTTTTAGTTGCGGAGTTTCTAGTTGCGGAGTTTTTAATAGCGGAGTTTCTAGTTGTGAATTTTCAAGTTGCGGAGTCTCAAGTTGTGGAGTTTCCAGTTGTGGAGTTTTTAGTTGTGGAGTTTCTAGTTGTTGAGTTTCTAGTTGTGAAGTCTCTAGTTTTGCAGTTTCTAGTTGTGGAGTTTCTAGATATGGAATTTCTAGTTGCCGAGTCTGTTTTAATAGAGTCTGAAGATGTGGAGTTTCTAGTTGCGGGGTTTCTAGTTGTGGAGTCTCTAGTTGCGGAGTTTCTAGTTGCGGAGTTTCTAGTTGTGGAGTTTCTGGTTGTGGAGTTTCTATTTGAGGAGTTTCAAGTTGTGAAGTTTCTAGTTGTGGAGTCTCTAGTTGCGGAGTTTCTAGTTGTGAAGTTTCTAGTTGTGGAGTTGCTAGTTTTCGAGTTTCTAGTTGTGGAGTTTCTAGTTGTAGAGTCTCCTGTTGCGGAGTTTCTAGTTGCGGAGTTTCTAGTTGGGGAGTTCCCAGTTGTGGAGTTTCTAGTTGTGGAGTTTCTAGTTGTGGAGGCTCAAGTTGTGGAGTTTAAACTTGTGGAGTTTCAAGTTGTGGAGTCTATAGTTGTGGAGTTTCTAGTTGTAGATTTTCTAGTTGTGGAGTATCTAGTTGTGGATTTTCCAGTTGTGGAGTTTCTAATTGTTGAGTTGCGGAGACTCTAGTTGTTGAGTTTCTAGTTGCAGAGTCTCTAGTTGTGGAGTTTCAAGTTGTGGAGTCTCTAGATGTGGAGTTTCTAGTTGTCGAGTTTCCAGTTGTGGAGTATCTAGTAGTGGAGTTTCGAGTTGTGAAGTTTCTAGTTGTGGAGTTTCTAGTTGTGGAGTCCCTTGTTGTGGAGTTTCTAGTTGCGGAGTTTCTAGTTGTGGAGTTTCAAGTTGCGGAGTCTCAAGCTGGGGAGTTTCTAGTTGTTGAGTTTTTAGTTGTGGAGTTTCTAGTTGTTGAGTTTCTAGTTTGAAGTCTCTAGTTGTAGATTCTCTAGTTGTGGAGTCTCTAGTTTAGGAGTTTCTAGTTGAAGAGTTTTTTGTTGTGGAGTGTCTCGTTGTGGAGTTTCCAGTTGTGGAGTTTCGAGTTGTGGAGTTTCTAGTTGCAGAGTCTCTAGTTGTGGAGTTTCAAGTTGTGGAGTCTCTAGTTGTGGAGTTTCTAGTTGCCGAGTTTTCAGTTGTGGAGTATCTAGTAGTGGAGTTTCCAGTTGTGGAGTCCCTAGTTGTGGAGTTTCTAGTTGCGGAGTCTCAAGCTGTGGAGTTTCAAGTTGTGGAGTTTCTAGGTGTGGAGTCTCAAGTTATGGAGTTTAAAGTTGTGGAGTTTCAAGTTGTGGAGTCTCTAGTTGTGGAGTTTCTAGTTGCAGAGTATCTATTTGTGGAGTTTCCAGTTGTGGAGTTTCTAATTGTAAAGTCGCGGAGTCTCTTTTGTGGAGTTTCTAGTTGTGGAGTTTCTAGTTGAGGAGTTTCAAGTTGAAGAGTTTTTAGTTGTGGAGTGTCTAGTTGTGGAGTTTCGAGTTGTGGAGTTTCTAGTTTTGGAGTTTCTAGTTGTGGAGTTTCTAGTTGTAGAGTCTCCTGTTGCGGAGTTTCTAGTTGCGGAGTTTCTAGTTGGGGAGTTTCCAGTTGTGTAGTTTCTAGCTGCGGAGTTTCTAGTTGCGGAGTTTCTATTTGTGGAGTTTCTAGCTGCGGAGTTTCTAGTTGCGGAGTCTCTGGTTGTGGAGTTTCTAGTTGCGGAATCTCTAGTTGTGGAGTTTCTAGTTGTGGAGTTTCTAGTTGTGGAGTTTCTAGTTGTGGAGTTTCTAGTTGTGGAGTTTCTAGTTGTGGAGTCTCTAGTTGCAGTTTCTAGTTGTGGAGTTTCTAGTTGTGGAGTTTCAAGTTGTGGAGTCTCTAGTTGTGGAGTTTCTAGTTGCGGAGTATCTAGTTGTGGAGTTTCCAGTTGTGGAGTTTCTAGTTGTGGAGTTTCTAGTTGTGGAGTTTCGAGTTGTGGAGTCTCTAGTTGTGGAGTTTCTAGTTGTGGAGTTTCCAGTTGTGGAGTATCTAGTTGTGGAGTTTCCATTTGTGAAGTATCTAGTTGTGGAGTTTCCAGTTGTGGAGTATCTAGTTGATGAGTTTCAATTGTGGAGTTTCTAGTTGCGGAGTTTCTAGTTGCGGAGTTTTTAATAGCGGAGTTTACTGTTGTGGAGTTTCAAGTTGCGGAGTCTCAAGTTGTGGAGTTTCCAGTTGTGGAGTTTTTAGTTGTGGAGTTTCTAGTTGTTGAGTTTCTAGTTGTGAAGTCTAGTTTTACAGTTTCTTGTTGTGGAGTTTCTAGATATGAAATTTCTAGTTGCCGAGTCTCTATTTGTGGAGTTTCTAGTTGCGGAGTTTCTAGTTGTGGAGTTTCTGGTTGTGGAGTTTCTAGTTGTGGAGTTTCAAGTTGTGGAGTTTCTAGTTGTGGAGTCTCTAGTTGCGGAGTTTCTAGTTGTGAAGTTTCTAGTTGTGGAGTTTCTAGTTTTGAAGTTTCTAGTTGTGGAGTTTCTAGTTGTAGAGTCTCCTGTTGCGGAGTTTCTACTTGCGGAGTTTCTAGTTGGGGAGTTTCCAGTTGTGGAGTTTCTAGTTGTGGAGTTTCTACTTGTGGAGTCTCAAGTTGTGGAGTTTAAACTTGTGGAGTTTCAAGTTGTGGAGTCTATAGTTGTGGAGTTTCTAGTTGTAGATTTTCTAGTTGTGGAGTATCTAGTTGTGGATTTTCCAGTTGTGGAGTTTCTAGTTGTTCAGTTGCGGAGTATCTAGTTGTTGAGTTTCTAGTTGCAGAGTCTCTAGTTGTGGAGTTTCAAATTGTGGAGTCTCTAGATGAGGAGTTTCTAGTTGTCGAGTTTCCAGTTGTGGAGTATCTAGTAGTGGAGTTTCTAGTTGTGGAGTCCCTAGTTGCGGAGTTTCTAGTTGCGAAGTTTCAAGTTGTGGAGTTTCAAGTTGCGGAGTCTCAAGCTGTGGAGTTTCTAGTTGTGGAGTTTCCAGTTGTGGAGTTTCTAGTTGTGGAGTTTCTAGTTGCGGAGTCCCTAGTTGTGGAGTTTCTAGTTGCGGAGTCTCAAGCTGCGGAGTTTCAAGTTGTGGAGTTTCTAGTTGTGGAGTCTCAAGTTGTGGAGTTTCAAGTTGTGGAGTTTCAAGTTGTGGAGTCTCTAGTTGTGGATTTTCTAGTTGCAGACTATCTAGTTGTGGAGTTTCCAGTTGTGGAGTTTCTAGTTGTGAAGCTGTGGAGTCTCTGGTTGTGGAGTTTCTAGTTGTGGAGTTTCAAGTTGTGGAGTCTCTAGTCGTAGAGTTTCTAGTTGCCGAGTTTCCAGTTGTGGAGTATCTTGTAGTGGAGTTTCCAGTTGTGGAGTTTCTAGCTGTGGAGTTTCTAGTGGCGGAGTCCATAGTTGTGGAATTTCCAGTTGCGGAGTGTCAAGCTGCGTAGTTTCAAGTTGCGCAGTTTCTAGTTGTGGAGTTTCTAGTTGTGGAGTTTTGAGTTGTGGAGTCTCTAGTTGTGGAGTTTCTAGTTGTGGAGTTTTCAGTTGTGGAGTATCTAGTTGTGGAGTTTCCATTTGTGAAGTATCTAGTTGTGGAGTTTCCAGTTGTGGAGTATCTAGTTGTGGAGTTTCAATTGTGGAGTTTCTAGTTGTGGAGTTTCTAGTTGCGGAGTTTTTAATAGCGGAGTTTATTGTTGTGGAGTTTCAAGTTGCGGAGTCTCAAGTTGTGGAGTTTCCAGTTGTGGAGTTTTTAGTTGTGGAGTTTCTAGTTGTTGAGTTTCTAGTTGTGAAGTCTAGTTTTACAGTTTCTTGTTGTGGAGTTTCTAGATATGAAATTTCTAGTTGCCGAGTCTCTATTTGTGGAGTTTCTAGTTGCGGAGTTTCTAGTTGTGGAGTTTCTGGTTGTGGAGTTTCTAGTTGTGGAGTTTCAAGTTGTGGAGTTTCTAGTTGTGGAGTCTCTAGTTGCGGAGTTTCTAGTTGTGAAGTTTCTAGTTGTGGAGTTTCTAGTTTTGAAGTTTCTAGTTGTGGAGTTTCTAGTTGTAGAGTCTCCTGTTGCGGAGTTTCTACTTGCGGAGTTTCTAGTTGGGGAGTTTCCAGTTGTGGAGTTTCTAGTTGTGGAGTTTCTACTTGTGGAGTCTCAAGTTGTGGAGTTTAAACTTGTGGAGTTTCAAGTTGTGGAGTCTATAGTTGTGGAGTTTCTAGTTGTAGATTTTCTAGTTGTGGAGTATCTAGTTGTGGATTTTCCAGTTGTGGAGTTTCTAGTTGTTCAGTTGCGGAGTATCTAGTTGTTGAGTTTCTAGTTGCGAAGTTTCAAGTTGTGGAGTTTCAAGTTGCGGAGTCTCAAGCTGTGGAGTTTCTAGTTGTGGAGTTTCCAGTTGTGGAGTTTCTAGTTGTGGAGTTTCTAGTTGCGGAGTCCCTAGTTGTGGAGTTTCTAGTTGCGGAGTCTCAAGCTGCGGAGTTTCAAGTTGTGGAGTTTCTAGTTGTGGAGTCTCAAGTTGTGGAGTTTCAAGTTGTGGAGTTTCAAGTTGTGGAGTCTCTAGTTGTGGAGTTTCTAGTTGCAGAGTATCTAGTTGTGGAGTTTCCAGTTGTGGAGTTTCTAGTTGTGAAGCTGTGGAGTCTCTGGTTGTGGAGTTTCTAGTTGTGGAGTTTCAAGTTGTGGAGTCTCTAGTCGTAGAGTTTCTAGTTGCCGAGTTTCCAGTTGTGGAGTTTCTAGCTGTGGAGTTTCTAGTGGCGGAGTCCATAGTTGTGGAATTTCCAGTTGCGGAGTGTCAAGCTGCGGAGTTTCAAGTTGCGCAGTTTCTAGTTGTGGAGTCTTAAGTTGTGGAGCTTAAAGTTGTGGAGTTTCAAGTTGTGGAGTCTCTAGTTGTGGAGTTTCTGGTTGCAGAGTATCTAGTTGTGGAGTTTCCAGTTGTGGAGTTTCTAGTTGTGGAGTTGCGGAGTTTCTGGTTGTGGAGTTTCTAGTCGTGGAGTTTCTAGTTGAGGAGTTTCGAGTTGTGGAGTCGCTAGTTGTGGAGTTTCTAGTTGTGGAGTTTCCAATTGTGGAGTATCTAGTTGTTGAGTTTCCCGTTGTGAAGTATCTACTTGTGGAGTTTCCAGTTGTGGAGTATCTAGTTGTGGAGTTTTAAGTTGTGGAGTTTTTAGTTGCGGAGTTTCTATTTGCGGAGTTTTTAATAGCGGAGTTTCTAGTTGTGAATTTTCAAGTTGCGGAGTCTCAAGTTGTGGAGTTTCCAGTTGTGGAGTTTTTAGTTGTGGAGTTTCTAGTTGTTGAGTTTCTAGTTGTGAAGTCTCTAGTTTTGCAGTTTCTAGTTGTGGAGTTTCTAGATATGGAATTTCTAGTTGCCGAGTCTGTTTTAATAGAGTTTGAAGTTGTGGAGTTTCTAGTTGTGGGGTTTCTAGTTGTGGAGTCTCTAGTTGCGGAGTTTCTAGTTGCGGAGTTTCTAGTTGTGGAGTTTCTGGTTGTGGAGTTTCTATTTGAGGAGTTTCAAGTTGTGAAGTTTCTAGTTGTGGAGTCTCTAGTTGCGGAGTTTCTAGTTGTGAAGTTTCTAGTTGTGGAGTTTCTAGTTTTCGAGTTTCTAGTTGTGGAGTTTCTAGTTGTAGAGTCTCCTGTTGCGGAGTTTCTAGTTGCGGAGTTTCTAGTTGGGGAGTTCCCAGTTGTGGAGTTTCTAGTTGTGGAGTTTCTAGTTGTGGAGTCTCAATTTGTGGAGTTTAAACTTGTGGAGTTTCAAGTTGTGGAGTCTATAGTTGTGGAGTTTCTAGTTGTAGATTTTCTAGTTGTGGAGTATCTAGTTGTGGATTTTCCAGTTGTGGAGTTTCTAATTGTTGAGTTGCGGAGACTCTAGTTGTTGAGTTTCTAGTTGCAGAGTCTCTAGTTGTGGAGTTTCAAGTTGTGGAGTCTCTAGATGTGGAGTTTCTAGTTGTCGAGTTTCCAGTTGTGGAGTATCTAGTAGTGGAGTTTCGAGTTGTGAAGTTTCTAGTTGTGGAGTTTCTAGTTGTGGAGTCCCTTGTTGTGGAGTTTCTAGTTGCGGAGTTTCTAGTTGTGGAGTTTCAAGTTGCGGAGTCTCAAGCTGGGGAGTTTCTAGTTGTTGAGTTTTTAGTTGTGGAGTTTCTAGTTGTTGAGTTTCTAGTTTGAAGTCTCTAGTTGTAGATTCTCTAGTTGTGGAGTCTCTAGTTTAGGAGTTTCTAGTTGAAGAGTTTTTTGTTGTGGAGTGTCTCGTTGTGGAGTTTCCAGTTGTGGAGTTTCGAGTTGTGGAGTTTCTAGTTGCAGAGTCTCTAGTTGTGGAGTTTCAAGTTGTGGAGTCTCTAGTTGTGGAGTTTCTAGTTGCCGAGTTTTCAGTTGTGGAGTATCTAGTAGTGGAGTTTCCAGTTGTGGAGTCCCTAGTTGTGGAGTTTCTAGTTGCGGAGTCTCAAGCTGTGGAGTTTCAAGTTGTGGAGTTTCTAGGTGTGGAGTCTCAAGTTATGGAGTTTAAAGTTGTGGAGTTTCAAGTTGTGGAGTCTCTAGTTGTGGAGTTTCTAGTTGCAGAGTATCTATTTGTGGAGTTTCCAGTTGTGGAGTTTCTAATTGTGAAGTCGCGGAGTCTCTTTTGTGGAGTTTCTAGTTGTGGAGTTTCTAGTTGAGGAGTTTCAAGTTGAAGAGTTTTTAGTTGTGGAGTGTCTAGTTGTGGAGTTTCGAGTTGTGGAGTTTCTAGTTTTGGAGTTTCTAGTTGTGGAGTTTCTAGTTGTAGAGTCTCCTGTTGCGGAGTTTCTAGTTGCGGAGTTTCTAGTTGGGGAGTTTCCAGTTGTGTAGTTTCTAGCTGCGGAGTTTCTAGTTGCGGAGTTTCTATTTGTGGAGTTTCTAGCTGCGGAGTTTCTAGTTGCGGAGTCTCTGGTTGTGGAGTTTCTAGTTGCGGAATCTCTAGTTGTGGAGTTTCTAGTTGTGGAGTTTCTAGTTGTGGAGTTTCTAGTTGTGGAGTTTCTAGTTGTGGAGTCTCTAGTTGCAGAGTTTCTAGTTGTGGAGTTTCTAGTTGTGGAGTTTCAAGTTGTGGAGTCTCTAGTTGTGGAGTTTCTAGTTGCGGAGTATCTAGTTGTGGAGTTTCCAGTTGTGGAGTTTCTAGTTGTGGAGTTTCTAGTTGTGGAGTTTCTAGTTGTGGAGTCTCTAGTTGTGGAGTTTCTAGTTGTGGAGTTTCCAGTTGTGGAGTATCTAGTTGTGGAGTTTCCATTTGTGAAGTATCTAGTTGTGGAGTTTCCAGTTGTGGAGTATCTAGTTGTGGAGTTTCAATTGTGGAGTTTCTAGTTGCGGAGTTCCTAGTTGCGGAGTTTTTAATAGCGGAGTTTACTGTTGTGGAGTTTCAAGTTGCGGAGTCTCAAGTTGTGGAGTTTCCAGTTGTGGAGTTTTTAGTTGTGGAGTTTCTAGTTGTTGAGTTTCTAGTTGTGAAGTCTAGTTTTACAGTTTCTTGTTGTGGAGTTTCTAGATATGAAATTTCTAGTTGCCGAGTCTCTATTTGTGGAGTTTCTAGTTGCGGAGTTTCTAGTTGTGGAGTTTCTGGTTGTGGAGTTTCTAGTTGTGGAGTTTCAAGTTGTGGAGTTTCTAGTTGTGGAGTCTCTAGTTGCGGAGTTTCTAGTTGTGAAGTTTCTAGTTGTGGAGTTTCTAGTTTTGAAGTTTCTAGTTGTGGAGTTTCTAGTTGTAGAGTCTCCTGTTGCGGAGTTTCTACTTGCGGAGTTTCTAGTTGGGGAGTTTCCAGTTGTGGAGTTTCTAGTTGTGGAGTTTCTACTTGTGGAGTCTCAAGTTGTGGAGTTTAAACTTGTGGAGTTTCAAGTTGTGGAGTCTATAGTTGTGGAGTTTCTAGTTGTAGATTTTCTAGTTGTGGAGTATCTAGTTGTGGATTTTCCAGTTGTGGAGTTTCTAGTTGTTCAGTTGCGGAGTATCTAGTTGTTGAGTTTCTAGTTGCAGAGTCTCTAGTTGTGGAGTTTCAAATTGTGGAGTCTCTAGATGTGGAGTTTCTAGTTGTCGAGTTTCCAGTTGTGGAGTATCTAGTAGTGGAGTTTCGAGTTGTGGAGTTTCTAGTTGTGGAGTTTCTAGTTGTGGAGTCCCTAGTTGCGGAGTTTCTAGTTGCGAAGTTTCAAGTTGTGGAGTTTCAAGTTGCGGAGTCTCAAGCTGTGGAGTTTCTAGTTGTGGAGTTTCCAGTTGTGGAGTTTCTAGTTGTGGAGTTTCTAGTTGCGGAGTCCCTAGTTGTGGAGTTTCTAGTTGCGGAGTCTCAAGCTGCGGAGTTTCAAGTTGTGGAGTTTCTAGTTGTGGAGTCTCAAGTTGTGGAGTTTCAAGTTGTGGAGTCTCTAGTTGTGGAGTTTCTAGTTGCAGAGTATCTAGTTGTGGAGTTTCCAGTTGTGGAGTTTCTAGTTGTGAAGCTGTGGAGTCTCTGGTTGTGGAGTTTCTAGTTGTGGAGTTTCAAGTTGTGGAGTCTCTAGTCGTAGAGTTTCTAGTTGCCGAGTTTCCAGTTGTGGAGTATCTTGTAGTGGAGTTTCCAGTTGTGGAGTATCTTGTAGTGGAGTTTCCAGTTGTGGAGTTTCTAGCTGTGGAGTTTCTAGTGGCGGAGTCCATAGTTGTGGAATTTCCAGTTGCGGAGTGTCAAGCTGCGGAGTTTCAAGTTGCGCAGTTTCTAGTTGTGGAGTTTCTAGTTGTGGAGTTTTGAGTTGTGGAGTCTCTAGTTGTGGAGTTTCTAGTTGTGGAGTTTCCAGTTGTGGAGTATCTAGTTGTGGAGTTTCCATTTGTGAAGTATCTAGTTGTGGAGTTTCCAGTTGTGGAGTATCTAGTTGTGGAGTTTCAATTGTGGAGTTTCTAGTTGCGGAGTTTCTAGTTGCAGAGTATCTAGTTGTGGAGTTTCCAGTTGTGGAGTTTCTAGTTGTGAAGCTGTGGAGTCTCTGGTTGTGGAGTTTCTAGTTGTGGAGTTTCAAGTTGTGGAGTCTCTAGTCGTAGAGTTTCTAGTTGCCGAGTTTCCAGTTGTGGAGTATCTTGTAGTGGAGTTTCCAGTTGTGGAGTTTCTAGCTGTGGAGTTTCTAGTGGCGGAGTCCATAGTTGTGGAATTTCCAGTTGCGGAGTGTCAAGCTGCGGAGTTTCAAGTTGCGCAGTTTCTAGTTGCGGAGTTTCTAGTTGTGGAGTTTTCAGTTGTGGAGTCTCTAGTTGTGGAGTTTCTAGTTGTGGAGTTTCCAGTTGTGGAGTATCTAGTTGTGGAGTTTCCATTTGTGAAGTATCTAGTTGTGGAGTTTCCAGTTGTGGAGTATCTAGTTGTGGAGTTTCAATTGTGGAGTTTCTAGTTGCGGAGTTTCTAGTTGCGGAGTTTTTAATAGCGGAGTTTATTGTTGTGGAGTTTCAAGTTGCGGAGTCTCAAGTTGTGGAGTTTCCAGTTGTGGAGTTTTTAGTTGTGGAGTTTCTAGTTGTTGAGTTTCTAGTTGTGAAGTCTAGTTTTACAGTTTCTTGTTGTGGAGTTTCTAGATATGAAATTTCTAGTTGCCGAGTCTCTATTTGTGGAGTTTCTAGTTGCGGAGTTTCTAGTTGTGGAGTTTCTGGTTGTGGAGTTTCTAGTTGTGGAGTTTCAAGTTGTGGAGTTTCTAGTTGTGGAGTCTCTAGTTGCGGAGTTTCTAGTTGTGAAGTTTCTAGTTGTGGAGTTTCTAGTTTTGAAGTTTCTAGTTGTGGAGTTTCTAGTTGTAGAGTCTCCTGTTGCGGAGTTTCTACTTGCGGAGTTTCTAGTTGGGGAGTTTCCAGTTGTGGAGTTTCTAGTTGTGGAGTTTCTACTTGTGGAGTCTCAAGTTGTGGAGTTTAAACTTGTGGAGTTTCAAGTTGTGGAGTCTATAGTTGTGGAGTTTCTAGTTGTAGATTTTCTAGTTGTGGAGTATCTAGTTGTGGACTTTCCAGTTGTGGAGTTTCTAGTTGTTCAGTTGCGGAGTATCTAGTTGTTGAGTTTCTAGTTGCAGAGTCTCTAGTTGTGGAGTTTCAAATTGTGGAGTCTCTAGATGTGGAGTTTCTAGTTGTCGAGTTTCCAGTTGTGGAGTATCTAGTAGTGGAGTTTCGAGTTGTGGAGTTTCTAGTTGTGGAGTTTCTAGTTGTGGAGTCCCTTGTTGTGGAGTTTCTAGTTGCGGAGTTTCTAGTTGTGGAGTTTGAAGTTGCGGAGTCTCAAGCTGGGGAGTTTCTAGTTGTTGAGTTTTTAGTTGTGGAGTTTCTAGTTGTTGAGTTTCTAGTTTGAAGTCTCTAGTAGTAGATTCTCTAGTTGTGGAGTCTCTAGTTTAGGAGTTTCTAGTTGAAGAGTTTTTTGTTGTGGAGTGTCCTGTTGTGGAGTTTCCAGTTGTGGAGTTTCGAGTTGTGGAGTTTCTAGTTGCAGAGTCTCTAGTTGTGGAGTTTCAAGTTGTGGAGTCTCTAGTTGTGGAGTTTCTAGTTGCCGAGTTTTCAGTTGTGGAGTATCTAGTAGTGGAGTTTCCAGTTGTGGAGTCCCTAGTTGTGGAGTTTCTAGTTGCGGAGTCTCAAGCTGTGGAGTTTCAAGTTGTGGAGTCTCAAGTTATGGAGTTTAAAGTTGTGGAGTTTCAAGTTGTGGACTCTCGAGTTGTGGAGTTTCTAGTTGCAAAGTATCTATTTGTGGAGTTTCCAGTTGTGGAGTTTCTAATTGTGAAGTCGCGGAGTCTCTTTTGTGGAGTTTCTAGTTGTGGAGTTTCTAGTTGAGGAGTTTCAAGTTGAAGAGTTTTTAGTTGTGGAGTGTCTAGTTGTGGAGTTTCCAGTTGTGGAGTTTCGAGTTGTGGAGTTTCTAGTTTTGGAGTTTCTAGTTGTGGAGTTTCTAGTTGTAGAGTCTCCTGTTGCGGAGTTTCTAGTTGCGGAGTTTCTAGTTGGGCAGTTTCCAGTTGTGGAGTTTCTAGTTGTGGAGTTTCTAGTTGTGAAGTTTCTAGTTGTGGAGTTTCTAGTTTTGAAGTTTCTAGTTGTGGAGTTTCTAGTTGTAGAGTCTCCTGTTGCGGAGTTTCTACTTGCGGAGTTTCTAGTTGGGGAGTTTCCAGTTGTGGAGTTTCTAGTTGTGGAGTTTCTAATTGTGGAGTCTCAAGTTGTGGAGTTTAAACTTGTGGAGTTTCAAGTTGTGGAGTCTATAGTTGTGGAGTTTCTAGTTGTAGATTTTCTAGTTGTGGAGTATCTAGTTGTGGATTTTCCAGTTGTGGAGTTTCTAGTTGTTCAGCTGCGGAGTATCTAGTTGTTGAGTTTCTAGTTGCAGAGTCTCTAGTTGTGGAGTTTCAAATTGTGGAGTCTCTAGATGTGGAGTTTCTAGTTGTCGAGTTTCCAGTTGTGGAGTATCTAGTAGTGGAGTTTCGAGTTGTGGAGTTTCTAGTTGTGGAGTTTCTAGTTGTGGAGTCCCTAGTTGCGGAGTTTCTAGTTGCGAAGTTTCAAGTTGTGGAGTTTCAAGTTGCGGAGTCTCAAGCTGTGGAGTTTCTAGTTGTGGAGTTTCCAGTTGTGGAGTTTCTAGTTGTGGAGTTTCTAGGTGTGGAGTCTCAAGTTATGGAGTTTAAAGTTGTGGAGTTTCAAGTTGTGGAGTCTCTAGTTGTGGAGTTTCTAGTTGCAGAGTATCTATTTGTGGAGTTTCCAGTTGTGGAGTTTCTAATTGTGAAGTCGCGGAGTCTCTTTTGTGGAGTTTCTAGTTGTGGAGTTTCTAGTTGAGGAGTTTCAAGTTGAAGAGTTTTTAGTTGTGGAGTGTCTAGTTGTGGAGTTTCCAGTTGTGGAGTTTCGAGTTGTGGAGTTTCTAGTTTTGGAGTTTCTAGTTGTGGAGTTTCTAGTTGTAGAGTCTCCTGTTGCGGAGTTTCTAGTTGCGGAGTTTCTAGTTGGGGAGTTTCCAGTTGTGGAGTTTCTAGTTGTGGAGTTTCTATTTGTGGAGTCTCTAGTTGTGTAGTTTCTAGCTGCGGAGTTTCTAGTTGCGGAGTTTCTATTTGTGGAGTTTCTAGCTGCGGAGTTTCTAGTTGCGGAGTCTCTGGTTGTAGAGTTTCTAGTTGCGGAATCTCTAGTTGTGGAGTTTCTAGTTGTGGAGTTTCTAGTTGTGGAGTTTCTAGTTGTGGAGTTTCTAGTTGTGGAGTTTCTAGTTGTGGAGTCTCTAGTTGCAGAGTTTCTAGTTGTGGAGTTTCTAGTTGTGGAGTTTCAAGTTGTGGAGTCTCTAGTTGTGGAGTTTCTAGTTGCGGAGTATCTAGTTGTGGAGTTTCCAGTTGTGGAGTTTCTAGTTGTGGAGTTTCTAGTTGTGGAGTTTCAATTGTGGAGTCTCTAGTTGTGGAGTTTCTAGTTGTGGAGTTTCCAGTTGTGGAGTATCTAGTTGTGGAGTTTCCATTTGTGAAGTATCTAGTTGTGGAGTTTCCAGTCGTGGAGTATCTAGTTGTGGAGTTTCAATTGTGGAGTTTCTAGTTGCGGAGTTTCTAGTTGCGGAGTTTTTAATAGCGGAGTTTATTGTTGTGGAGTTTCAAGTTGCGGAGTCTCAAGTTGTGGAGTTTCCAGTTGTGGAGTTTTTAGTTGTGGAGTTTCTAGTTGTTGAGTTTCTAGTTGTGAAGTCTAGTTTTACACTTTCTTGTTGTGGAGTTTCTAGATATGAAATTTCTAGTTGCCGAGTCTCTATTTGTGGAGTTTCTAGTTGCGGAGTTTCTAGTTGTGGAGTTTCTGGTTGTGGAGTTCTAGTTGCGGAGTTTCTAGTTGTGAAGTTTCTAGTTGTGGAGTTTCTAGTTTTGAAGTTTCTAGTTGTGGAGTTTCTAGTTGTAGAGTCTCCTGTTGCGGAGTTTCTACTTGCGGAGTTTCTAGTTGGGGAGTTTCCAGTTGTGGAGTTTCTAGTTGTGGAGTTTCTACTTGTGGAGTCTCAAGTTGTGGAGTTTAAACTTGTGGAGTTTCAAGTTGTGGAGTCTATAGTTGTGGAGTTTCTAGTTGTAGATTTTCTAGTTGTGGAGTATCTAGTTGTGGATTTTCCAGTTGTGGAGTTTCTAGTTGTTCAGTTGCGGAATATCTAGTTGTTGAGTTTCTAGTTGCAGAGTCTCTAGTTGTGGAGTTTCAAATTGTGGAGTCTCTAGATGTGGAGTTTCTAGTTGTCGAGTTTCCAGTTGTGGAGTATCTAGTAGTGGAGTTTCGAGTTGTGGAGTTTCTAGTTGTGGAGTTTCTAGTTGTGGAGTCCCTAGTTGCGGAGTTTCTAGTTGCGAAGTTTCAAGTTGTGGAGTTTCAAGTTGCGGAGTCTCAAGCTGTGGAGTTTCTAGTTGTGGAGTTTCCAGTTGTGGAGTTTCTAGTTGTGGAGTTTCTAGTTGCGGAGTCCCTAGTTGTGGAGTTTCTAGTTGCGGAGTCTCAAGCTGCGGAGTTTCAAGTTGTGGAGTTTCTAGTTGTGGAGTCTCAAGTTGTGGAGTTTCAAGTTGTGGAGTTTCAAGTTGTGGAGTCTCTAGTTGTGGAGTTTCTAGTTGCAGAGTATCTAGTTGTGGAGTTTCCAGTTGTGGAGTTTCTAGTTGTGAAGCTGTGGAGTCTCTGGTTGTGGAGTTTCTAGTTGTGGAGTTTCAAGTAGTGGAGTCTCTAGTCGTAGAGTTTCTAGTTGCCGAGTTTCCAGTTGTTGAGTATCTTGTGGAGTTTCCAGTTGTGGAGTTTCTAGCTGTGGAGTTTCTAGTGGCGGAGTCCATAGTTGTGGAATTTCCAGTTGCGGAGTGTCAAGCTGCGGAGTTTCAAGTTGCGCAGTTTCTAGTTGTGGAGTCTCAAGTTGTGGAGCTTAAAGTTGTGGAGTTTCAAGTTGTGGAGTCTCTAGTTGTGGAGTTTCTAATTGCAGAGTATCTAGTTGTGGAGTTTCCAGTTGTGGAGTTTCTAGTTGTGGAGTTGCGGAGTTTCTGGTTGTGGAGTTTCTAGTCGTGGAGTTTCTAGTTGAGGAGTTTCGAGTTGTGGAGTCTCTAGTTGTGGAGTTTCTAGTTGTGGAGTTTCCAGTTGTGGAGTATCTAGTTGTTGAGTTTCCCGTTGTGAAGTATCTAGTTGTGGAGTTTCCAGTTGTGGAGTATCTAGTTGTGGAGTTTTAAGTTGTGGAGTTTTTAGTTGCGGAGTTTCTAGTTGCGGAGTTTTTAATAGCGGAGTTTCTAGTTGTGAATTTTCAAGTTGCGGAGTCTCAAGTTGTGGAGTTTCCAGTTGTGGAGTTTTTAGTTGTGGAGTTTCTAGTTGTTGAGTTTCTAGTTGTGAAGTCTCTAGTTTTGCAGTTTCTAGTTGTGGAGTTTCTGGATATGGAATTTCTAGTTGCCGAGTCTGTTTTAATAGAGTTTGAAGATGTGGAGTTTCTAGTTGTGGGGTTTCTAGTTGTGGAGTCTCTAGTTGCGGAGTTTCTAGTTGTGGAGTTTCTAGTTGTAGAGTCTCCTGTTGCGGAGTTTCTAGTTGCGGAGTTTCTAGTTGGGGAGTTTCCAGTTGTGGAGTTTCTAGTTGTGGAGTTTCTAGTTGTGAAGTTTCTAGTTGTGGAGTTTCTAGTTTTGAAGTTTCTAGTTGTGGAGTTTCTAGTTGTAGAGTCTCCTGTTGCGGAGTTTCTACTTGCGGAGTTTCTAGTTGGGGAGTTTCCAGTTGTGGAGTTTCTAGTTGTGGAGTTTCTAATTGTGGAGTCTCAAGTTGTGGAGTTTAAACTTGTGGAGTTTCAAGTTGTGGAGTCTATAGTTGTGGAGTTTCTAGTTGTAGATTTTCTAGTTGTGGAGTATCTAGTTGTGGATTTTCCAGTTGTGGAGTTTCTAGTTGTTCAGCTGCGGAGTATCTAGTTGTTGAGTTTCTAGTTGCAGAGTCTCTAGTTGTGGAGTTTCAAATTGTGGAGTCTCTAGATGTGGAGTTTCTAGTTGTCGAGTTTCCAGTTGTGGAGTATCTAGTAGTGGAGTTTCGAGTTGTGGAGTTTCTAGTTGTGGAGTTTCTAGTTGTGGAGTCCCTAGTTGCGGAGTTTCTAGTTGCGAAGTTTCAAGTTGTGGAGTTTCAAGTTGCGGAGTCTCAAGCTGTGGAGTTTCTAGTTGTGGAGTTTCCAGTTGTGGAGTTTCTAGTTGTGGAGTTTCTAGGTGTGGAGTCTCAAGTTATGGAGTTTAAAGTTGTGGAGTTTCAAGTTGTGGAGTCTCTAGTTGTGGAGTTTCTAGTTGCAGAGTATCTATTTGTGGAGTTTCCAGTTGTGGAGTTTCTAATTGTGAAGTCGCGGAGTCTCTTTTGTGGAGTTTCTAGTTTATAGTTTCTAGTTGAGGAGTTTCAAGTTGAAGAGTTTTTAGTTGTGGAGTGTCTAGTTGTGGAGTTTCCAGTTGTGGAGTTTCGAGTTGTGGAGTTTCTAGTTTTGGAGTTTCTAGTTGTGGAGTTTCTAGTTGTAGAGTCTCCTGTTGCGGAGTTTCTAGTTGCGGAGTTTCTAGTTGGGGAGTTTCCAGTTGTGGAGTTTCTAGTTGTGGAGTTTCTATTTGTGGAGTCTCTAGTTGTGTAGTTTCTAGCTGCGGAGTTTCTAGTTGCGGAGTTTCTATTTGTGGAGTTTCTAGCTGCGGAGTTTCTAGTTGCGGAGTCTCTGGTTGTAGAGTTTCTAGTTGCGGAATCTCTAGTTGTGGAGTTTCTAGTTGTGGAGTTTCTAGTTGTGGAGTTTCTAGTTGTGGAGTTTCTAGTTGTGGAGTTTCTAGTTGTGGAGTCTCTAGTTGCAGAGTTTCTTGTTGTGGAGTTTCTAGATATGAAATTTCTAGTTGCCGAGTCTCTATTTGTGGAGTTTCTAGTTGCGGAGTTTCTAGTTGTGGAGTTTCTGGTTGTGGAGTTTCTAGTTGTGGAGTTTCAAGTTGTGGAGTTTCTAGTTGTGGAGTCTCTAGTTGCGGAGTTTCTAGTTGTGAAGTTTCTAGTTGTGGAGTTTCTAGTTTTGAAGTTTCTAGTTGTGGAGTTTCTAGTTGTAGAGTCTCCTGTTGCGGAGTTTCTACTTGCGGAGTTTCTAGTTGGGGAGTTTCCAGTTGTGGAGTTTCTAGTTGTGGAGTTTCTACTTGTGGAGTCTCAAGTTGTGGAGTTTAAACTTGTGGAGTTTCAAGTTGTGGAGTCTATAGTTGTGGAGTTTCTAGTTGTAGATTTTCTAGTTGTGGAGTATCTAGTTGTGGACTTTCCAGTTGTGGAGTTTCTAGTTGTTCAGTTGTGGAGTATCTAGTTGTTGAGTTTCTAGTTGCAGAGTCTCTAGTTGTGGAGTTTCAAATTGTGGAGTCTCTAGATGTGGAGTTTCTAGTTGTCGAGTTTCCAGTTGTGGAGTATCTAGTAGTGGAGTTTCGAGTTGTGGAGTTTCTAGTTGTGGAGTTTCTAGTTGTGGAGTCCCTTGTTGTGGAGTTTCTAGTTGCGGAGTTTCTAGTTGTGGAGTTTGAAGTTGCGGAGTCTCAAGCTGGGGAGTTTCTAGTTGTTGAGTTTTTAGTTGTGGAGTTTCTAGTTGTGTAGTTTCTAGTTTGAAGTCTCTAGTAGTAGATTCTCTAGTTGTGGAGTCTCTAGTTTAGGAGTTTCTAGTTGAAGAGTTTTTTGTTGTGGAGTGTCTCGTTGTGGAGTTTCCAGTTGTGGAGTTTCGAGTTGTGGAGTTTCTAGTTGCAGAGTCTCTAGTTGTGGAGTTTCAAGTTGTGGAGTCTCTAGTTGTGGAGTTTCTAGTTGCCGAGTTTTCAGTTGTGGAGTATCTAGTAGTGGAGTTTCCAGTTGTGGAGTCCCTAGTTGTGGAGTTTCTAGTTGCGGAGTCTCAAGCTGTGGAGTTTCAAGTTGTGGAGTTTCTAGGTGTGGAGTCTCAAGTTATGGAGTTTAAAGTTGTGGAGTTTCAAGTTGTGGACTCTCGAGTTGTGGAGTTTCTAGTTGCAAAGTATCTATTTGTGGAGTTTCCAGTTGTGGAGTTTCTAATTGTGAAGTCGCGGAGTCTCTTTTGTGGAGTTTCTAGTTGTGGAGTTTCTAGTTGTAGAGTCTCCTGTTGCGGAGTTTCTAGTTGCGGAGTTTCTAGTTGGGGAGTTTCAAGTTGTGGAGTTTCTAGTTGTGGAGTTTCTAGTTGTGAAGTTTCTAGTTGTGGAGTTTCTAGTTTTGAAGTTTCTAGTTGTGGAGTTTCTAGTTGTAGAGTCTCCTGTTGCGGAGTTTCTACTTGCGGAGTTTCTAGTTGGGGAGTTTCCAGTTGTGGAGTTTCTAGTTGTGGAGTTTCTAATTGTGGAGTCTCAAGTTGTGGAGTTTAAACTTGTGGAGTTTCAAGTTGTGGAGTCTATAGTTGTGGAGTTTCTAGTTGTAGATTTTCTAGTTGTTGAGTTTCTAGTTGCAGAGTCTCTAGTTGTGGAGTTTCAAATTGTGGAGTCTCTAGATGTGGAGTTTCTAGTTGTCGAGTTTCCAGTTGTGGAGTATCTAGTAGTGGAGTTTCGAGTTGTGGAGTTTCTAGTTGTGGAGTTTCTAGTTGTGGAGTCCCTAGTTGCGGAGTTTCTAGTTGCGAAGTTTCAAGTTGTGGAGTTTCAAGTTGCGGAGTCTCAAGCTGTGGAGTTTCTAGTTGTGGAGTTTCCAGTTGTGGAGTTTCTAGTTGTGGAGTTTCTAGGTGTGGAGTCTCAAGTTATGGAGTTTAAAGTTGTGGAGTTTCAAGTTGTGGAGTCTCTAGTTGTGGAGTTTCTAGTTGCAGAGTATCTATTTGTGGAGTTTCCAGTTGTGGAGTTTCTAATTGTGAAGTCGCGGAGTCTCTTTTGTGGAGTTTCTAGTTGTGGAGTTTCTAGTTGAGGAGTTTCAAGTTGAAGAGTTTTTAGTTGTGGAGTGTCTAGTTGTGGAGTTTCCAGTTGTGGAGTTTCGAGTTGTGGAGTTTCTAGTTTTGGAGTTTCTAGTTGTGGAGTTTCTAGTTGTAGAGTCTCCTGTTGCGGAGTTGCTAGTTGCGGAGTTTCTAGTTGGGGAGTTTCCAGTTGTGGAGTTTCTAGTTGTGGAGTTTCTATTTGTGGAGTCTCTAGTTGTGTAGTTTCTAGCTGCGGAGTTTCTAGTTGCGGGGTTTCTATTTGTGGAGTTTCTAGCTGCGGAGTTTCTAGTTGCGGAGTCTCTGGTTGTAGAGTTTCTAGTTGCGGAATCTCTAGTTGTGGAGTTTCTAGTTGTGGAGTTTCTAGTTGTGGAGTTTCTAGTTGTGGAGTTTCTAGTTGTGGAGTTTCTAGTTGTGGAGTCTCTAGTTGCAGAGTTTCTAGTTGTGGAGTTTCTAGTTGTGGAGTTTCAAGTTGTGGAGTCTCTAGTTGTGGAGTTTCTAGTTGCGGAGTATCTAGTTGTGGAGTTTCCAGTTGTGGAGTTTCTAGTTGTGGAGTTTCTAGTTGTGGAGTTTCAATTGTGGAGTCTCTAGTTGTGGAGTTTCTAGTTGTGGAGTTTCCAGTTGTGGAGTATCTAGTTGTGGAGTTTCCATTTGTGAAGTATCTAGTTGTGGAGTTTCCAGTCGTGGAGTATCTAGTTGTGGAGTTTCAATTGTGGAGTTTCTAGTTGCGGAGTTTCTAGTTGCGGAGTTTTTAATAGCGGAGTTTATTGTTGTGGAGTTTCAAGTTGCGGAGTCTCAAGTTGTGGAGTTTCCAGTTGTGGAGTTTTTAGTTGTGGAGTTTCTAGTTGTTGAGTTTCTAGTTGTGAAGTCTAGTTTTACACTTTCTTGTTGTGGAGTTTCTAGATATGAAATTTCTAGTTGCCGAGTCTCTATTTGTGGAGTTTCTAGTTGCGGAGTTTCTAGTTGTGGAGTTTCTGGTTGTGGAGTTTCTAGTTGTGGAGTTTTAAGTTGTGGAGTTTCTAGTTGTGGAGTCTCTAGTTGCGGAGTTTCTAGTTGTGAAGTTTCTAGTTGTGGAGTTTCTAGTTTTGAAGTTTCTAGTTGTGGAGTTTCTAGTTGTAGAGTCTCCTGTTGCGGAGTTTCTACTTGCGGAGTTTCTAGTTGGGGAGTTTCCAGTTGTGGAGTTTCTACTTGTGGAGTCTCAAGTTGTGGAGTTTAAACTTGTGGAGTTTCAAGTTGTGGAGTCTATAGTTGTGGAGTTTCTAGTTGTAGATTTTCTAGTTGTGGAGTATCTAGTTGTGGATTTTCCAGTTGTGGAGTTTCTAGTTGTTCAGTTGCGGAGTATCTAGTTGTTGAGTTTCTAGTTGCAGAGTCTCTAGTTGTGGAGTTTCAAATTGTGGAGTCTCTAGATGTGGAGTTTCTAGTTGTCGAGTTTCCAGTTGTGGAGTATCTAGTAGTGGAGTTTCGAGTTGTGGAGTTTCTAGTTGTGGAGTTTCTAGTTGTGGAGTCCCTAGTTGCGGAGTTTCTAGTTGCGAAGTTTCAAGTTGTGGAGTTTCAAGTTGCGGAGTCTCAAGCTGTGGAGTTTCTAGTTGTGGAGTTTCCAGTTGTGGAGTTTCTAGTTGTGGAGTTTCTAGTTGCGGAGTCCCTAGTTGTGGAGTTTCTAGTTGCGGAGTCTCAAGCTGCGGAGTTTCAAGTTGTGGAGTTTCTAGTTGTGGAGTCTCAAGTTGTGGAGTTTCAAGTTGTGGAGTTTCAAGTTGTGGAGTCTCTAGTTGTGGAGTTTCTAGTTGCAGAGTATCTAGTTGTGGAGTTTCCAGTTGTGGAGTTTCTAGTTGTGAAGCTGTGGAGTCTCTGGTTGTGGAGTTTCTAGTTGTGGAGTTTCAAGTTGTGGAGTCTCTAGTCGTAGAGTTTCTAGTTGCCGAGTTTCCAGTTGTTGAGTATCTTGTGGAGTTTCCAGTTGTGGAGTTTCTAGCTGTGGAGTTTCTAGTGGCGGAGTCCATAGTTGTGGAATTTCCAGTTGCGGAGTGTCAAGCTGCGGAGTTTCAAGTTGCGCAGTTTCTAGTTGTGGAGTCTCAAGTTGTGGAGCTTAAAGTTGTGGAGTTTCAAGTTGTGGAGTCTCTAGTTGTGGAGTTTCTAATTGCAGAGTATCTAGTTGTGGAGTTTCCAGTTGTGGAGTTTCTAGTTGTGGAGTTGCGGAGTTTCTGGTTGTGGAGTTTCTAGTCGTGGAGTTTCTAGTTGAGGAGTTTCGAGTTGTGGAGTCTCTAGTTGTGGAGTTTCTAGTTGTGGAGTTTCCAGTTGTGGAGTATCTAGTTGTTGAGTTTCCCGTTGTGAAGTATCTAGTTGTGGAGTTTCCAGTTGTGGAGTATCTAGTTGTGGAGTTTTAAGTTGTGGAGTTTTTAGTTGCGGAGTTTCTAGTTGCGGAGTTTTTAATAGCGGAGTTTCTAGTTGTGAATTTTCAAGTTGCGGAGTCTCAAGTTGTGGAGTTTCCAGTTGTGGAGTTTTTAGTTGTGGAGTTTCTAGTTGTTGAGTTTCTAGTTGTGAAGTCTCTAAATTTGCAGTTTCTAGTTGTGGAGTTTCTGGATATGGAATTTCTAGTTGCCGAGTCTGTTTTAATAGAGTTTGAAGATGTGGAGTTTCTAGTTGTGGGGTTTCTAGTTGTGGAGTCTCTAGTTGCGGAGTTTCTAGTTGCGGAGTTTCTAGTTGTGGAGTTTCTGGTTGTGGAGTTTCTATTTGAGGAGTTTCAAGTTGTGAAGTTTCTAGTTGTGGAGTCTCTAGTTGCGGAGTTTCTAGTTGTGAAGTTTCTAGTTGTGGAGTTTCTAGTTTTCGAGTTTCAAGTTGTGGAGTTTCTAGTTGTAGAGTCTCCTGTTGCGGAGTTTCTAGTTGCGGAGTTTCTAGTTGGGGAGTTCCCAGTTGTGGAGTTTCTAGTTGTGGAGTTTCTAGTTGTGGAGTCTCAAGTTGTGGAGTTTAAACTTGTGGAGTTTCAAGTTGTGGAGTCTATAGTTGTGGAGTTTCTAGTTGTAGATTTTCTAGTTGTGGAGTATCTAGTTGTGGATTTTCCAGTTGTGGAGTTTCTAATTGTTGAGTTGCGGAGACTCTAGTTGTTGAGTTTCTAGTTGCAGAGTCTCTAGTTGTGGAGTTTCAAGTTGTGGAGTCTCTAGATGTGGAGTTTCTAGTTGTCGAGTTTCCAGTTGTGGAGTATCTAGTAGTGGAGTTTCGAGTTGTGAAGTTTCTAGTTGTGGAGTTTCTAGTTGTGGAGTCCCTTGTTGTGGAGTTTCTAGTTGCGGAGTTTCTAGTTGTGGAGTTTCAAGTTGCGGAGTCTCAAGCTGGGGAGTTTCTAGTTGTTGAGTTTTTAGTTGTGGAGTTTCTAGTTGTTGAGTTTCTAGTTTGAAGTCTCTAGTTGTAGATTCTCTAGTTGTGGAGTCTCTAGTTTAGGAGTTTCTAGTTGAAGAGTTTTTTGTTGTGGAGTGTCTCGTTGTGGAGTTTCCAGTTGTGGAGTTTCGAGTTGTGGAGTTTCTAGTTGCAGAGTCTCTAGTTGTGGAGTTTCAAGTTGTGGAGTCTCTAGTTGTGGAGTTTCTAGTTGCCGAGTTTTCAGTTGTGGAGTATCTAGTAGTGGAGTTTCCAGTTGTGGAGTCCCTAGTTGTGGAGTTTCTCGTTGCGGAGTCTCAAGCTGTGGAGTTTCAAGTTGTGGAGTTTCTAGGTGTGGAGTCTCAAGTTATGGAGTTTAAAGTTGTGGATTTTCAAGTTGTGGAGTCTCTAGTTGTGGAGTTTCTAGTTGCAGAGTATCTATTTGTGGAGTTTCCAGTTGTGGAGTTTCTAATTGTGAAGTCGCGGAGTCTCTTTTGTGGAGTTTCTAGTTGTGGAGTTTCTAGTTGAGGAGTTTCAAGTTGAAGAGTTTTTAGTTGTGGAGTGTCTAGTTGTGGAGTTTCCAGTTGTGGAGTTTCGAGTTGTGGAGTTTCTAGTTTTGGAGTTTCTAGTTGTGGAGTTTCTAGTTGTAGAGTCTCCTGTTGCGGAGTTTCTAGTTGCGGAGTTTATAGTTGGGGAGTTTCCAGTTGTGCAGTTTCTAGCTGCGGAGTTTCTAGTTGCGGAGTTTCTATTTGTGGAGTTTCTAGCTGCGGAGTTTCTAGTTGCGGAGTCTCTGGTTGTGGAGTTTCTAGTTGCGGAATCTCTAGTTGTGGAGTTTCTAGTTGTGGAGTTTCTAGTTGTGGAGTTTCTAGTTGTGGAGTTTCTAGTTGTGGAGTTTCTAGTTGTGGAGTCTCTAGTTGCAGAGTTTCTAGTTGTGGAGTTTCTAGTTGTGGAGTTTCAAGTTGTGGAGTCTCTAGTTGTGGAGTTTCTAGTTGCGGAGTATCTAGTTGTGGAGTTTCCAGTTGTGGAGTTTCTAGTTGTGGAGTTTCTAGTTGTGGAGTTTCGAGTTGTGGAGTCTCTAGTTGTGGAGTTTCTAGTTGTGGAGTTTCCAGTTGTGGAGTATCTAGTTGTGGAGTTTCCATTTGTGAAGTATCTAGTTGTGGAGTTTCCAGTTGTGGAGTATCTAGTTGTGGAGTTTCAATTGTGGAGTTTCTAGTTGCGGAGTTTCTAGTTGCGGAGTTTTTAATAGCGGAGTTTACTGTTGTGGAGTTTCAAGTTGCGGAGTCTCAAGTTGTGGAGTTTCCAGTTGTGGAGTTTTTAGTTGTGGAGTTTCTAGTTGTTGAGTTTCTAGTTGTGAAGTCTAGTTTTACAGTTTCTTGTTGTGGAGTTTCTAGATATGAAATTTCTAGTTGCCGAGTCTCTATTTGTGGAGTTTCTAGTTGCGGAGTTTCTAGTTGTGGAGTTTCTGGTTGTGGAGTTTATAGTTGTGGAGTTTCAAGTTGTGGAGTTTCTAGTTGTGGAGTCTCTAGTTGCGGAGTTTCTAGTTGTGAAGTTTCTAGTTGTGGAGTTTCTAGTTTTGAAGTTTCTAGTTGTGGAGTTTCTAGTTGTAGAGTCTCCTGTTGCGGAGTTTCTACTTGCGGAGTCTCTAGTTGGGGAGTTTCCAGTTGTGGAGTTTCTAGTTGTGGAGTTTCTACTTGTGGAGTCTCAAGTTGTGGAGTTTAAACTTGTGGAGTTTCAAGTTGTGGAGTCTATAGTTGTGGAGTTTCTAGTGTTAGATTTTCTAGTTGTGGAGTATCTAGTTGTGGATTTTCCAGTTGTGGAGTTTCTAGTTGTTCAGTTGCGGAGTATCTAGTTGTTGAGTTTCTAGTTGCAGAGTCTCTAGTTGTGGAGTTTCAAATTGTGGAGTCTCTAGATGTGGAGTTTCTAGTTGTCGAGTTTCCAGTTGTGGAGTATCTAGTAGTGGAGTTTCGAGTTGTGGAGTTTCTAGTTGTGGAGTTTCTAGTTGTGGAGTCCCTAGTTGCGGAGTTTCTAGTTGCGAGGTTTCAAGTTGTGGAGTTTCAAGTTGCGGAGTCTCAAGCTGTGGAGTTTCTAGTTGTGGAGTTTCCAGTTGTGGAGTTTCTAGTTGTGGAGTTTCTAGTTGCGGAGTCCCTAGTTGTGGAGTTTCTAGTTGCGGAGTCTCAAGCTGGGGAGTTTCTAGTTGTTGAGTTTTTAGTTGTGGAGTTTCTAGTTGTTGAGTTTCTAGTTTGAAGTCTCTAGTTGTAGATTCTCTAGTTGTGGAGTCTCTAGTTTAGGAGTTTCTAGTTGAAGAGTTTTTTGTTGTGGAGTGTCTCGTTGTGGAGTTTCCAGTTGTGGAGTTTCGAGTTGTGGAGTTTCTAGTTGCAGAGTCTCTAGTTGTGGAGTTTCAAGTTGTGGAGTCTCTAGTTGTGGAGTTTCTAGTTGCCGAGTTTTCAGTTGTGGAGTATCTAGTAGTGGAGTTTCCAGTTGTGGAGTCCCTAGTTGTGGAGTTTCTCGTTGCGGAGTCTCAAGCTGTGGAGTTTCAAGTTGTGGAGTTTCTAGGTGTGGAGTCTCAAGTTATGGAGTTTAAAGTTGTGGATTTTCAAGTTGTGGAGTCTCTAGTTGTGGAGTTTCTAGTTGCAGAGTATCTATTTGTGGAGTTTCCAGTTGTGGAGTTTCTAATTGTGAAGTCGCGGAGTCTCTTTTGTGGAGTTTCTAGTTGTGGAGTTTCTAGTTGAGGAGTTTCAAGTTGAAGAGTTTTTAGTTGTGGAGTGTCTAGTTGTGGAGTTTCCAGTTGTGGAGTTTCGAGTTGTGGAGTTTCTAGTTTTGGAGTTTCTAGTTGTGGAGTTTCTAGTTGTAGAGTCTCCTGTTGCGGAGTTTCTAGTTGCGGAGTTTATAGTTGGGGAGTTTCCAGTTGTGTAGTTTCTAGCTGCGGAGTTTCTAGTTGCGGAGTTTCTATTTGTGGAGTTTCTAGCTGCGAAGTTTCTAGTTGCGGAGTCTCTGGTTGTGGAGTTTCTAGTTGCGGAATCTCTAGTTGTGGAGTTTCTAGTTGTGGAGTTTCTAGTTGTGGAGTTTCTAGTTGTGGAGTTTCTAGTTGTGGAGTTTCTAGTTGTGGAGTCTCTAGTTGCAGAGTTTCTAGTTGTGGAGTTTCTAGTTGTGGAGTTTCAAGTTGTGGAGTCTCTAGTTGTGGAGTTTCTAGTTGCGGAGTATCTAGTTGTGGAGTTTCCAGTTGTGGAGTTTCTAGTTGTGGAGTTTCTAGTTGTGGAGTTTCGAGTTGTGGAGTCTCTAGTTGTGGAGTTTCTAGTTGTGGAGTTTCCAGTTGTGGAGTATCTAGTTGTGGAGTTTCCATTTGTGAAGTATCTAGTTGTGGAGTTTTCAGTTGTGGAGTATCTAGTTGTGGAGTTTCAATTGTGGAGTTTCTAGTTGCGGAGTTTCTAGTTGCGGAGTTTTTAATAGCGGAGTTTACTGTTGTGGAGTTTCAAGTTGCGGAGTCTCAAGTTGTGGAGTTTCCAGTTGTGGAGTTTTTAGTTGTGGAGTTTCTAGTTGTTGAGTTTCTAGTTGTGAAGTCTAGTTTTACAGTTTCTTGTTGTGGAGTTTCTAGATATGAAATTTCTAGTTGCCGAGTCTCTATTTGTGGAGTTTCTAGTTGCGGAGTTTCTAGTTGTGGAGTTTCTGGTTGTGGAGTTTATAGTTGTGGAGTTTCAAGTTGTGGAGTTTCTAGTTGTGGAGTCTCTAGTTGCGGAGTTTCTAGTTGTGAAGTTTCTAGTTGTGGAGTTTCTAGTTTTGAAGTTTCTAGTTGTGGAGTTTCTAGTTGTAGAGTCTCCTGTTGCGGAGTTTCTACTTGCGGAGTCTCTAGTTGGGGAGTTTCCAGTTGTGGAGTTTCTAGTTGTGGAGTTTCTACTTGTGGAGTCTCAAGTTGTGGAGTTTAAACTTGTGGAGTTTCAAGTTGTGGAGTCTATAGTTGTGGAGTTTCTAGTGTTAGATTTTCTAGTTGTGGAGTATCTAGTTGTGGATTTTCCAGTTGTGGAGTTTCTAGTTGTTCAGTTGCGGAGTATCTAGTTGTTGAGTTTCTAGTTGCAGAGTCTCTAGTTGTGGAGTTTCAAATTGTGGAGTCTCTAGATGTGGAGTTTCTAGTTGTCGAGTTTCCAGTTGTGGAGTATCTAGTAGTGGAGTTTCGAGTTGTGGAGTTTCTAGTTGTGGAGTTTCTAGTTGTGGAGTCCCTAGTTGCGGAGTTTCTAGTTGCGAAGTTTCAAGTTGTGGAGTTTCAAGTTGCGGAGTCTCAAGCTGTGGAGTTTCTAGTTGTGGAGTTTCCAGTTGTGGAGTTTCTAGTTGTGGAGTTTCTAGTTGCGGAGTCCCTAGTTGTGGAGTTTCTAGTTGCGGAGTCTCAAGCTGCGGAGTTTCAAGTTGTGGAGTTTCTAGTTGTGGAGTCTCTAGTTGTGGAGTTTCTAGTTGCAGAGTATCTAGTTGTGGAGTTTCCAGTTGTGGAGTTTCTAGTTGTGAAGCTGTGGAGTCTCTGGTTGTGGAGTTTCTAGTTGTGGAGTTTCAAGTTGTGGAGTCTCTAGTCGTAGAGTTTCTAGTTGCCGAGTTTCCAGTTGTGGAGTATCTTGTAGTGGAGTTTCCAGTTGTGGAGTTTCTAGCTGTGGAGTTTCTAGTGGCGGAGTCCATAGTTGTGGAATTTCCAGTTGCGGAGTGTCAAGCTGGGGAGTTTCAAGTTGCGCAGTTTCTAGTTGTGGAGTTTCTAGTTGTGGAGTTTTGAGTTGTGGAGTCTCTAGTTGTGGAGTTTCTAGTTGTGGAGTTTCCAGTTGTGGAGTATCTAGTTGTGGAGTTTCCAATTGTGAAGTATCTAGTTGTGGAGTTTCCAGTTGTGGAGTATCTAGTTGTGGAGTTTCAATTGTGGAGTTTCTAGTTGCGGAGTTTCTAGTTGCGGAGTTTTTAATAGCGGAGTTTATTGTTGTGGAGTTTCAAGTTGCGGAGTCTCAAGTTGTGGAGTTTCCAGTTGTGGAGTTTTTAGTTGTGGAGTTTCTAGTTGTTGAGTTTCTAGTTGTGAAGTCTAGTTTTACAGTTTCTTGTTGTGGAGTTTCTAGATATGAAATTTCTAGTTGCCGAGTCTCTATTTGTGGAGTTTCTAGTTGCGGAGTTTCTAGTTGTGGAGTTTCTGGTTGTGGAGTTTCTAGTTGTGGAGTTTCAAGTTGTGGAGTTTCTAGTTGTGGAGTCTCTAGTTGCGGAGTTTCTAGTTGTGAAGTTTCTAGTTGTGGAGTTTCTAGTTTTGAAGTTTCTAGTTGTGGAGTTTCTAGTTGTAGAGTCTCCTGTTGCGGAGTTTCTACTTGCGGAGTTTCTAGTTGGGGAGTTTCCAGTTGTGGAGTTTCTAGTTGTGGAGTTTCTACTTGTGGAGTCTCAAGTTGTGGAGTTTAAACTTGTGGAGTTTCAAGTTGTGGAGTCTATAGTTGTGGAGTTTCTATTTGTAGATTTTCTAGTTGTGGAGTATCTAGTTGTGGATTTTCCAGTTGTGGAGTTTCTAGTTGTTCAGTTGCAGAGTATCTAGTTGTTGAGTTTCTAGTTGCAGAGTCTCTAGTTGTGGAGTTTCAAATTGTGGAGTCTCTAGATGTGGAGTTTCTAGTTGTCGAGTTTCCAGTTGTGGAGTATCTAGTAGTGGAGTTTCGAGTTGTGGAGTTTCTAGTTGTGGAGTTTCTAGTTGTGGAGTCCCTAGTTGCGGAGTTTCTAGTTGCGAAGTTTCAAGTTGTGGAGTTTCAAGTTGCGGAGTCTCAAGCTGTGGAGTTTCTAGTTGTGGAGTTTCCAGTTGTGGAGTTTCTAGTTGTGGAGTTTCTAGTTGCGGAGTCCCTAGTTGTGGAGTTTCTAGTTGCGGAGTCTCAAGCTGCGGAGTTTCAAGTTGTGGAGTTTCTAGTTGTGGAGTCTCAAGTTGTGGAGTTTCAAGTTGTGGAGTTTCAAGTTGTGGAGTCTCTAGTTGTGGAGTTTCTAGTTGCAGAGTATCTAGTTGTGGAGTTTCCAGTTGTGGAGTTTCTAGTTGTGAAGCTGTGGAGTCTCTGGTTGTGGAGTTTCTAGTTGTGGAGTTTCAAGTTGTGGAGTCTCTAGTCGTAGAGTTTCTAGTTGCCGAGTTTCCAGTTGTGGAGTATCTTGTAGTGGAGTTTCCAGTTGTGGAGTTTCTAGCTGTGGAGTTTCTAGTGGCGGAGTCCATAGTTGTGGAATTTCCAGTTGCGGAGTGTCAAGCTGCGGAGTTTCAAGTTGCGCAGTTTCTAGTTGTGGAGTCTCAAGTTGTGGAGCTTAAAGTTGTGGAGTTTCAAGTTGTGGAGTCTCTAGTTGTGGAGTTTCTAGTTGCAGAGTATCTAGTTGTGGAGTTTCCAGTTGTGGAGTTTCTAGTTGTGGAGTTGCGGAGTTTCTGGTTGTGGAGTTTCTAGTCGTGGAGTTTCTAGTTGAGGAGTTTCGAGTTGTGGAGTCGCTAGTTGTGGAGTTTCTAGTTGTGGAGTTTCCAATTGTGGAGTATCTAGTTGTTGAGTTTCCCGTTGTGAAGTATCTAGTTGTGGAGTTTCCAGTTGTGGAGTATCTAGTTGTGGAGTTTTAAGTTGTGGAGTTTTTAGTTGCGGAGTTTCTAGTTGCGGAGTTTTTAATAGCGGAGTTTCTAGTTGTGAATTTTCAAGTTGCAGAGTCTCAAGTTGTGGAGTTGCCAGTTGTGGAGTTTTTAGTTGTGGAGTTTCTAGTTGTTGAGTTTCTAGTTGTGAAGTCTCTAGTTTTGCAGTTTCTAGTTGTGGAGTTTCTAGATATGGAATTTCTAGTTGCCGAGTCTGTTTTAATAGAGTTTGAAGTTGTGGAGTTTCTAGTTGTGGGGTTTCTAGTTGTGGAGTCTCTAGTTGCGGAGTTTCTAGTTGCGGAGCTTCTAGCTGTGGAGTTTCTGGTTGTGGAGTTTCTATTTGAGGAGTTTCAAGTTGTGAAGTTTCTAGTTGTGGAGTCTCTAGTTGCGGAGTTTAAGTTGTGAAGTTTCTAGTTGTGGAGTTTCTAGTTTTCGAGTTTCTAGTTGTGGAGTTTCTAGTTGTAGAGTCTCCTGTTGCGGAGTTTCTAGTTGCGGAGTTTCTAGTTGGGGAGTTCCCAGTTGTGGAGTTTCTAGTTGTGGAGTTTCTAGTTGTGGAGTCTCAAGTTGTGGAGTTTAAACTTGTGGAGTTTCAAGTTGTGGAGTCTATAGTTGTGGAGTTTCTAGTTGTAGATTTTCTAGTTGTGGAGTATCTAGTTGTGGAGTTTCTAGTTGTAGATTTTCCAGTTGTGGAGTTTCTAATTGTTGAGTTGCGGAGACTCTAGTTGTTGAGTTTCTAGTTGCAGAGTCTCTAGTTGTGGAGTTTCAAGTTGTGGAGTATCTAGTAGTGGAGTTTCTAGTTGTCGAGTTTCCAGTTGTGGAGTTTCTAGTTGTGGAGTCCCTTGTTGTGGAGTTTCTAGTTGCGGAGTTTCTAGTTGTGGAGTTTGAAGTTGCGGAGTCTCAAGCTGGGGAGTTTCTAGTTGTTGAGTTTTTAGTTGTGGAGTTTCTAGTTGTTGAGTTTCTAGTTTGAAGTCTCTAGTAGTAGATTCTCTAGTTGTGGAGTCTCTAGTTTAGGAGTTTCTAGTTGAAGAGTTTTTTGTTGTGGAGTGTCTCGTTGTGGAGTTTCCAGTTGTGGAGTTTCGAGTTGTGGAGTTTCTAGTTGCAGAGTCTCTAGTTGTGGAGTTTCAAGTTGTGGAGTCTCTAGTTGTGGAGTTTCTAGTTGCCGAGTTTTCAGTTGTGGAGTATCTAGTAGTGGAGTTTCCAGTTGTGGAGTCCCTAGTTGTGGAGTTTCTAGTTGCGGAGTCTCAAGCTGTGGAGTTTCAAGTTGTGGAGTTTCTAGGTGTGGAGTCTCAAGTTATGGAGTTTAAAGTTGTGGAGTTTCAAGTTGTGGACTCTCGAGTTGTGGAGTTTCTAGTTGCAAAGTATCTATTTGTGGAGTTTCCAGTTGTGGAGTTTCTAATTGTGAAGTCGCGGAGTCTCTTTTGTGGAGTTTCTAGTTGTGGAGTTTCTAGTTGAGGAGTTTCAAGTTGAAGAGTTTTTAGTTGTGGAGTGTCTAGTTGTGGAGTTTCCAGTTGTGGAGTTTCGAGTTGTGGAGTTTCTAGTTTTGGAGTTTCTAGTTGTGGAGTTTCTAGTTGTAGAGTCTCCTGTTGCGGAGTTTCTAGTTGCGGAGTTTCTAGTTGGGGAGTTTCCAGTTGTGGAGTTTCTAGTTGTGGAGTTTCTAGTTGTGAAGTTTCTAGTTGTGGAGTTTCTAGTTTTGAAGTTTCTAGTTGTGGAGTTTCTAGTTGTAGAGACTCCTGTTGCGGAGTTTCTACTTGCGGAGTTTCTAGTTGGGGAGTTTCCAGTTGTGGAGTTTCTAGTTGTGGAGTTTCTACTTGTGGAGTCTCAAGTTGTGGAGTTTAAACTTGTGGAGTTTCAAGTTGTGGAGTCTATAGTTGTGGAGTTTCTAGTTGTAGATTTTCTAGTTGTGGAGTATCTAGTTGTCGAGTTTCCAGTTGTGGAGTATCTAGTAGTGGAGTTTCGAGTTGTGGAGTTTCTAGTTGTGGAGTTTCTAGTTGTGGAGTCCCTAGTTGTGGAGTTTCTAGTTGCGAAGTTTCAAGTTGTGGAGTTTCAAGTTGCGGAGTCTCAAGCTGTGGAGTTTCTAGTTGTGGAGTTTCCAGTTGTGGAGTTTCTAGTTGTGGAGTTTCTAGTTGCGGAGTCCCTAGTTGTGGAGTTTCTAGTTGCGGAGTCTCAAGCTGCGGAGTTTCAAGTTGTGGAGTTTCTAGTTGTGGAGTCTCAGGTTGTGGAGTTTCAAGTTGTGGAGTTTCAAGTTGTGGAGTCTCTAGTTGTGGAGTTTCTAGTTGCAGAGTATCTAGTTGTGGAGTTTCCAGTTGTGGAGTTTCTAGTTGTGAAGCTGTGGAGTCTCTGGTTGTGGAGTTTTTAGTTGTGGAGTTTCTAGTTGTGGAGTTTCTAGTTGTGGAGTTTCTAGTTGTGGAGTTTCTAGTTGTGGAGTTTCAAGTTGCGGAGTCTCAAGCTGGGGAGTTTCTAGTTGTTGAGTTTTTAGTTGTGGAGTTTCTAGTTGTTGAGTTTCTAGTTTGAAGTCTCTAGTTGTAGATTCTCTAGTTGTGGAGTCTCTAGTTTAGGAGTTTCTAGTTGAAGAGTTTTTTGTTGTGGAGTGTCTCGTTGTGGAGTTTCCAGTTGTGGAGTTTCGAGTTGTGGAGTTTCTAGTTGCAGAGTCTCTAGTTGTGGAGTTTCAAGTTGTGGAGTCTCTAGTTGTGGAGTTTCTAGTTGCCGAGTTTTCAGTTGTGGAGTATCTAGTAGTGGAGTTTCCAGTTGTGGAGTCCCTAGTTGTGGAGTTTCTAGTTGCGGAGTCTCAAGCTGTGGAGTTTCAAGTTGTGGAGTTTCTAGGTGTGGAGTCTCAAGTTATGGAGTTTAAAGTTGTGGAGTTTCAAGTTGTGGAGTCTCTAGTTGTGGAGTTTCTAGTTGCAGAGTATCTATTTGTGGAGTTTCCAGTTGTGGAGTTTCTAATTGTGAAGTCGCGGAGTCTCTTTTGTGGAGTTTCTAGTTGTGGAGTTTCTAGTTGAGGAGTTTCAAGTTGAAGAGTTTTTAGTTGTGGAGTGTCTAGTTGTGGAGTTTCCAGTTGTGGAGTTTCGAGTTGTGGAGTTTCTAGTTTTGGAGTTTCTAGTTGTGGAGTTTCTAGTTGTAGAGTCTCCTGTTGCGGAGTTTCTAGTTGCGGAGTTTCTAGTTGGGGAGTTTCCAGTTGTGGAGTCTCTAGTTGTGGAGTTTCTAGTTGCGGAGTATCTAGTTGTGGAGTTTCCAGTTGTGGAGTTTCTAGTTGTGGAGTTTTTAGTTGTGGAGTTTCGAGTTGTGGAGTCTCTAGTTGTGGAGTTTCTAGTTGTGGAGTTTCCAGTTGTGGAGTATCTAATTGTGGAGTTTCAATTTGTGAAGTATCTAATGTGGAGTTTCCAGTTGTGGAGTATCTAGTTGTGGAGTTTCAAGTTGTGGAGTTTCTAGTTGCGGAGTTTCTAGTTGCGGAGTTTTTAATAGCGGAGTTTATTGTTGTGGAGTTTCAAGTTGCGGAGTCTCAATTTGTGGAGTTTCCAGTTGTGGAGTTTTTAGTTGTGGAGTTTCTAGTTGTTGAGTTTCTAGTTGTGAAGTCTCTAGTTGTGGAGTTTAAACTTTTGGAGTTTCAAGTTGTGGAGTCTATAGTTGTGGAGTTTCTAGTTGTAGATTTTCTAGTTGTGGAGTATCTAGTTGTGGATTTTCCAGTTGTGGAGTTTCTAATTGTTGAGTTGCGGAGTCTCTATTTGTTGAGTTTCTAGTTGCAGAGTCTCTAGTTGTGGAGTTTCAAGTTGTGGAGTCTCTAGATGTGGAGTTTCTAGTTGTCGAGTTTCCAGTTGTGGAGTATCTAGTAGTGGAGTTTCGAGTTGTGAAGTTTCTAGTTGTTGAGTTTCTAGTTGCAGAGTCTCTAGTTGTGGAGTTTCTAGTTGCGGAGTTTCTAGTTGTGGAGTTTCAAGTTGCGGAGTCTCAAGCTGGGGAGTTTATAGTTGTTGAGTTTTTAGTTGTGGAGTTTCTAGTTGTTGAGTTTCTAGTTTGAAGTCTCTAGTTGTAGATTCTCTAGTTGTGGAGTCTCTAGTTTAGGAGTTTCTAGTTGAAGAGTTTTTTGTTGTGGAGTGTCTCGTTGTGGAGTTTCGAGTTGTGGAGTTTCTAGTTGTAGAGTCTCTAGTTGCAGAGTATCTAGTTGTGGAGTTTCCAGTTGTGGAGTTTCTAGTTGTGAAGCTGTGGAGTCTCTGGTTGTGGAGTTTTTAGTTGTGGAGTTTCTAGTTGTGGAGTTTCGAGTTGTGGAGTCTCTAGTTGTGAAGTATCTAGTTGTGGAGTTTTCAGTTTTGGAGTATCTAGTTGTGGAGTTTTAAGTTGTGAAGTTTCTAGTTGCGGAGTTTCTAGTTGCGGAGTTTTTAATAGCGGAGTTTCTAGTTGTGAAGTTTCAAGTTGCGGAGTCTCAAGTTGTGGAGTTTCCAGTTGTGGAGTTTTTAGTTGTGGAGTTTCTAGTTGTTGAGTTTCTAGTTGTGAAGTCTCTAGTTTTGCAGTTACTAGTTGTGGAGTTTCTAGATATGGAATTTCTTGTTGCCGAGTCTGTATTTGTGGAGTTTGTAGTTGTGGAGTTTCTAGTTGTGGAGTTTCTAGTTGTGGAGTCTCTAGTTGCAGTGTTTCTAGTTGCGGAGTTTCTAGTTGTGGAGTTTCTGGTTGTGGAGCTTCTAGTTGAGGAGTTTCAAGTTGTGGAGTTTCTAGTTGTGGAGTCTCAAGTTGTGGACTTTAAACTTGTGGAGTTTCTAGTTGTGGAGTTTCTCGTTTTCGAGTTTCTAGTTGTGGAGTTTCTAGTTGTAGAGTCTCCTGTTGCGGAGTTTCTAGTTGCGGAGTTTCTAGTTGTGAAGTTTCTGGTTGTGGAGTTTCTAGTTGAGGAGTTTCAAGTTGAAGAGTTTTTAGTTGTGGAGTGTCTAGTTGTGGAGTTTCTAGTTTTGGAGTTTCTAGTCGTGGAATTTCTAGTTGTAGAGTCTCCTGTTGCGGAGTTTCTAGTTGGGGAGTTTCCAGTTGTGGAGTTTCTAGTTGTGGAGTTTCTATTTGTGGAGTCTCTAGTTGTGTAGTTTCTAGCTGCGGAGTTTCTAGTTGCGGAGTTTCTATTTGTGGAGTTTCTAGCTGCGGAGTTTCTAGTTGCGGAGTCTCTGGTTGTGGAGTTTCTAGTTGCGGAATCTCTAGATGTGGAGTTTCTAGTTGTGGAGTTTCTAGTTGTGGAGTTTCTAGTTGTGGAGTTTCTAGTTGTGGAGTTTCTAGTTGTGGAGTTTCTAGTTGTGGAGTCTCTAGTTGCAGAGTTTCTAGTTGTGGAGTTTCTAGTTGTGGAGTTTCAAGTTGTGGAGTCTCTAGTTGTGGAGTTTCTAGTTGCGGAGTATCTAGTTGTGGAGTTTCCAGTTGTGGAGTCTCTAGTTGCGGAGTTTCTAGTTGTGGAGTTTCTAGTTTTCGAGTTTCTAGTTGTGGAGTTTCTAGTTGTAGAGTCTCCTGTTGCGGAGTTTCTAGTTGCGGTGTTTCTAGTTGGGAGTTCCCAGTTGTGGAGTTTCTAGTTGTGGAGTTTCTAGTTGTGGAGTCTCAAGTTGTGGAGTTTAAACTTGTGGAGTTTCAAGTTGTGGAGTCTATAGTTGTGGAGTTTCTAGTTGTAGATTTTCTAGTTGTGGAGTATCTAGTTGTGGATTTTCCAGTTGTGGAGTTTCTAATTGTTGAGTTGCGGAGTCTCTAGTTGTTGAGTTTCTAGTTGCAGAATCTCTAGTTGTGGAGTTTCAAGTTGTGGAGTCTCTAGATGTGGAGTTTCTAGCTGTCGAGTTTCCAGTTGTGGAGTATCTAGTAGTGGAGTTTCGAGTTGTGAAGTTTCTAGTTGTGGAGGTTCTAGTTGTGGAGTCCCTTGTTGTGGAGTTTCTAGTTGCGGAGTTTCTAGTTGTGGAGTTTCAAGTTGCGGAGTCTCAAGCTGGGGAGTTTCTAGTTGTTGAGTTTTTAGTTGTGGAGTTTCTAGTTGTTGAGTTTCTAGTTTGAAGTCTCTAGTTGTAGATTCTCTAGTTGTGGAGTCTCTAGTTTAGGAGTTTCTAGTTGAAGAGTTTTTTGTTGTGGAGTGTCTCGTTGTGAAGTTTCCAGTTGTGGAGTTTTCAGTTGTGGAGTTTCTAGTTGCAGAGTCTCTAGTTGTGGAGTTTCAAATTGTGGAGTCTCTAGATGTGGAGTTTCTAGTTGTCGAGTTTCCAGTTGTGGAGTATCTAGTAGTGGAGTTTCGAGTTGTGGAGTTTCTTGTTGTGGAGTTTCTAGTTGGGGAGTCCCTAGTTGCGGAGTTTCTAGTGTCGAAGTTTCAAGTTGTGGAGTTTCAAGTTGCGGAGTCTCAAGCTGTGGAGTTTCTAGTTGTGGAGTTTCCAGTTGTGGAGTTTCGAGTTGTGGAGTTTCTAGTTGCAGAGTCTCTAGTTGTGGAGTTTCAAGTTGTGGAGTCTCCTGTTGCGGAGTTTCTAGTTGCGGAGTTTCTAGTTGTGAAGTTTCTGGTTGTGGAGTTTCTAGTTGAGGAGTTTCAAGTTGAAGAGTTTTTAGTTGTGGAGTGTCTAGTTGTGGAGTTTCCAGTTGTGGAGTTTCGAGTTGTGGAGTTTCTAGTGTTGGAGTTTCTAGTCGTGGAATTTCTAGTTGTAGAGTCTCCTGTTGCGGAGTTTCTAGTTGGGGAGTTTCCAGTTGTGGAGTTTCTAGTTGTGGAGTTTCTATTTGTGGAGTCTCTAGTTGTGTAGTTTCTAGCTGCGGAGTTTCTAGTTGCGGAGTTTCTATTTGTGGAGTTTCTAGCTGCGGAGTTTCTAGTTGCGGAGTCTCTGGTTGTGGAGTTTCTAGTTGCGGAATCTCTAGTTGTGGAGTTTCTAGTTGTGGAGTTTCTAGTTGTGGAGTTTCTAGTTGTGGAGTTTCTAGTTGCGGAGTTTCTAGTTGTGGAGTTTCTACTTGCGGAGTCTCAAGCTGCGGAGTTTCAAGTTGTGGAGTTTCTAGTTGTGGAGTCTCAAGTTGTGGAGTTTCCAGTTGTGGAGTATCTAGTTGTGGAGTTTCAAGTTGTGGAGTTTCTAGTTGCGGAGTTTCTAGTTGCAGAGTCTCTAGTTGTGGAGTTTCTAGTTGTGGAGTTTCTATTTGTGGAGTCTCTAGTTGTGTAGTTTCTAGCTGCGGAGTTTCTAGTTGCGGAGTTTCTATTTGTGGAGTTTCTAGCTGCGGAGTTTCTAGTTGCGGAGTCTCTGGTTGTGGAGTTTCTAGTTGCGGAATCTCTAGATGTGGAGTTTCTAGTTGTGGAGTTTCTAGTTGTGGAGTTTCTAGTTGTGGAGTTTCTAGTTGTGGAGTTTCTAGTTGTGGAGTTTCTAGTTGTGGAGTCTCTAGTTGCAGAGTTTCTAGTTGTGGAGTTTCTAGTTGTGGAGTTTCAAGTTGTGGAGTCTCTAGTTGTGGAGTTTCTAGTTGCGGAGTATCTAGTTGTGGAGTTTCCAGTTGTGGAGTCTCTAGTTGCGGAGTTTCTAGTTGTGGAGTTTCTAGTTTTCGAGTTTCTAGTTGTGGAGTTTCTAGTTGTAGAGTCTCCTGTTGCGGAGTTTCTAGTTGCGGTGTTTCTAGTTGGGAGTTCCCAGTTGTGGAGTTTCTAGTTGTGGAGTTTCTAGTTGTGGAGTCTCAAGTTGTGGAGTTTAAACTTGTGGAGTTTCAAGTTGTGGAGTCTATAGTTGTGGAGTTTCTAGTTGTAGATTTTCTAGTTGTGGAGTATCTAGTTGTGGATTTTCCAGTTGTGGAGTTTCTAATTGTTGAGTTGCGGAGTCTCTAGTTGTTGAGTTTCTAGTTGCAGAATCTCTAGTTGTGGAGTTTCAAGTTGTGGAGTCTCTAGATGTGGAGTTTCTAGCTGTCGAGTTTCCAGTTGTGGAGTATCTAGTAGTGGAGTTTCGAGTTGTGAAGTTTCTAGTTGTGGAGGTTCTAGTTGTGGAGTCCCTTGTTGTGGAGTTTCTAGTTGCGGAGTTTCTAGTTGTGGAGTTTCAAGTTGCGGAGTCTCAAGCTGGGGAGTTTCTAGTTGTTGAGTTTTTAGTTGTGGAGTTTCTAGTTGTTGAGTTTCTAGTTTGAAGTCTCTAGTTGTAGATTCTCTAGTTGTGGAGTCTCTAGTTTAGGAGTTTCTAGTTGAAGAGTTTTTTGTTGTGGAGTGTCTCGTTGTGGAGTTTCCAGTTGTGGAGTTTTCAGTTGTGGAGTTTCTAGTTGCAGAGTCTCTAGTTGTGGAGTTTCAAATTGTGGAGTCTCTAGATGTGGAGTTTCTAGTTGTCGAGTTTCCAGTTGTGGAGTATCTAGTAGTGGAGTTTCGAGTTGTGGAGTTTCTTGTTGTGGAGTTTCTAGTTGGGGAGTCCCTAGTTGCGGAGTTTCTAGTGTCGAAGTTTCAAGTTGTGGAGTTTCAAGTTGCGGAGTCTCAAGCTGTGGAGTTTCTAGTTGTGGAGTTTCCAGTTGTGGAGTTTCGAGTTGTGGAGTTTCTAGTTGCAGAGTCTCTAGTTGTGGAGTTTCAAGTTGTGGAGTCTCCTGTTGCGGAGTTTCTAGTTGCGGAGTTTCTAGTTGTGAAGTTTCTGGTTGTGGAGTTTCTAGTTGAGGAGTTTCAAGTTGAAGAGTTTTTAGTTGTGGAGTGTCTAGTTGTGGAGTTTCCAGTTGTGGAGTTTCGAGTTGTGGAGTTTCTAGTGTTGGAGTTTCTAGTCGTGGAATTTCTAGTTGTAGAGTCTCCTGTTGCGGAGTTTCTAGTTGGGGAGTTTCCAGTTGTGGAGTTTCTAGTTGTGGAGTTTCTATTTGTGGAGTCTCTAGTTGTGTAGTTTCTAGCTGCGGAGTTTCTAGTTGCGGAGTTTCTATTTGTGGAGTTTCTAGCTGCGGAGTTTCTAGTTGCGGAGTCTCTGGTTGTGGAGTTTCTAGTTGCGGAATCTCTAGTTGTGGAGTTTCTAGTTGTGGAGTTTCTAGTTGTGGAGTTTCTAGTTGTGGAGTTTCTAGTTGCGGAGTTTCTAGTTGTGGAGTTTCTACTTGCGGAGTCTCAAGCTGCGGAGTTTCAAGTTGTGGAGTTTCTAGTTGTGGAGTCTCAAGTTGTGGAGTTTCCAGTTGTGGAGTATCTAGTTGTGGAGTTTCAAGTTGTGGAGTTTCTAGTTGCGGAGTTTCTAGTTGCAGAGTCTCTAGTTGTGGAGTTTCAAGTTGTGGAGTCTCTAGTTGTGGAGTTTCTAGTTGCCGAGTTTCCAGTTGTGGAGTATCTAGTAGTGGAGTTTCCAGTTGTGGAGTTTCTAGTTGTGGAGTTTCTAGTTGCGGAGTCCCTAGTTGTGGAGTTTCTAGTTGTGGAGTCTCAAGCTGCGGAGTTTCAAGTTGTGGAGTTTCTAGTTGTGGAGTCTCAAGTTGTGGAGTTTCAAGTTGTGGAGTTTCAAGTTGTGGAGTCTCTAGTTGTGGAGTTTCTAGTTGCAGAGTATCTAGTTGTGGAGTTTCCAGTTGTGGAGTTTCTAGTTGTGAAGCTGTGGAGTCTCTGGTTGTGGAGTTTTTAGTTGTGGAGTTTCTAGTTGTGGAGTTTCGAGTTGTGGAGTCTCTAGTTGTGGAGTTTCCAGTTGTGGAGTATCTAGTTGTGGAGTTTCCAGTTGTGAAGTATCTAGTTGTGGAGTTTCCAGTTGTGGAGTATCTAGTTGTGGAGCTTTAAGTTGTGAAGTTTCTAGTTGCGGAGTTTCTAGTTGCGGAGTTTTTAATAGCGGAGTTTCTAGTTGTGAAGTTTCAAGTTGCGGAGTCTCAAGTTGTGGAGTTTCCAGTTGTGGAGTTTTTAGTTGTGGAGTTTCTAGTTGTTGAGTTTATAGTTGTGAAGTCTCTAGTTTTGCAGTTACTAGTTGTGGAGTTTCTAGATATGGAATTTCTAGTTGCCGAGTCTGTATTTGTGGAGTTTGTAGTCGTGGAGTTTGTAGTTGTGGAGTTTCTAGTTGTGGAGTCTCTAGTTGCGGAGTTTCTAGTTGCGGAGTTTCTAGTTGTGGAGTTTCTGGTTGTGGAGTTTCTAGTTGAGGAGTTTCAAGTTGTGGAGTTTCTAGTTGTGGAGTCTCAAGTTGTGGACTTTAAACTTGTGGAGTTTCTAGTTGTGGAGTTTCTCGTTTTGGAGTTTCTAGTTGTGGAGTATCTAGTAGTGGAGTTTCCAGTTGTGGAGTTTCTAGCTGTGGAGTTTCTAGTGGCGGAGTCCATAGTTGTGGAATTTCCAGTTGCGGAGTCTCAAGCTGCGGAGTTTCAAGTTGCGCAGTTTCTAGTTGTGGAGTCTCAAGTTGTGAAGTTTACACCTGTGGAGTTTCAAGTTGGGGAGTCTATAGTTGTGGAGTTTCTGGTTGTATATTTTCTAGTTGTGGAGTATCTAGTTGTGGATTTTCCAGTTGTGGAGTTTCTAGTTGTTGAGTTGCGCAGTCTCTAGTTGTTGAGTTTCTAGTTGCAGAGTCTCTAGTTGTGGAGTTTCAAGTTGTGGAGTCTCTAGATGTGGAGTTTCTAGTTGTCGAGTTTCCAGTAATGGAGTATCTAGTAGTGGAGTTTCGAGTTGTGGAGTTTCTAGTTGTGGAGTTTCAAGTTGTGGAGTCTCTAGTCGTAGAGTTTCTAGTTGCCGAGTTTCCAGTTGTGGAGTATCTAGTAGTGGAGTTTCCAGTTGTGGAGTTTCTAGCTGTGGAGTTTCTAGTGGCGGAGTCCATAGTTGTGGAATTTCCAGTTGCGGAGTCTCAAGCTGCGGAGTTTCAAGTTGCGCAGTTTCTAGTTGTGGAGTCTCAAGTTGTGGAGCTTAAAGTTGTGGAGTTTCAAGTTGTGGAGTCTCTAGTTGTGGAGTTTCTAGTTGCAGAGTATCTAGTTGTGGAGTTTCCAGTTGTGGAGTTTCTAGTTGTGGAGTTGCGGAGTTTCTGGTTGTGGAGTTTCTAGTCGTGGAGTTTCTAGTTGTGGAGTTTCGAGTTGTGGAGTCTCTAGTTGTGGAAATTCTAGTTGTGGAGTTTCCAGTTGTGGAGTATCTAGTTGTGGAGTTTCCAGTTGTGGAGTATCTAGTTGTGGAATTTTAAGTTGTGGAGTTTTTAGTTGCGGAGTTTCTAGTTGCGGAGTTTCTAGTTGCGAAGTTTCTAGTTGTGAAGTTTCAAGTTGCGGAGTCTCAAGTTGTGGAGTTTCCAGTTGTGGAGATTTTAGTTGTGGAGTTTCTAGTTGTTGAGTTTCAAGTTGTGAAGTCTCTAGTTTTGCAGTTTCTAGTTGTGGAGTTTCTAGATATGGAATTTCTAGTTGCCGAGTCTGTTTTAATGGAGTTTGAAGTTGTGGAGTTTCTAGTTGTGGAGTTTCTAGTTGTGGAGTGTCTAGTTGCGGAGTTTCTAGTTGCGGAGTTTCTAGTTGTGGAGTTTCTGGTTGTGGAGTTTCTATTTGAGGAGTTTCAAGTTTTGAAGTTTCTAGTTGTGGAGTCTCTAGTTGCGGAGTTTCTAGTTGTGAAGTTTCTAGTTGTGGAGTTTCTAGTTTTCGAGTTTCTAGTTGTGGAGTTTCTAGTTGTAGAGTCTCCTGTTGCGGAGTTTCTAGTTGCGGAGTTTCTAGTTGGGGAGTTCCCAGTTGTGGAGTTTCTAGTTGTGGAGTCTCAAGTTGTGGAGTTTAAACTTGTGGAGTTTCAAGTTGTGGAGTCTATAGTTGTGGAGTTTCTAGTTGTAGATTTTCTAGTTGTGGAGTATCTAGTTGTGGATTTTCCAGTTGTGGAGTTTCTAATTGTTGAGTTGCGGAGTCTCTAGTTGTTGAGTTTCTAGTTGCAGATTCTCTAGTTGTGGAGTTTCAAGTTGTGGAGTCTCTAGATGTGGAGTTTCTAGTTGTCGAGTTTCCAGTTGTGGAGTATCTAGTAGTGGAGTTTCGAGTTGTGAAGTTTCTAGTTGTGGAGTTTCTAGTTGTGGAGTCCCTTGTTGTGGAGTTTCTAGTTGCGGAGTTTCTAGTTGTGGAGTTCCATGTTGCGGAGTCTCAAGCTGGGGAGTTTCTAGTTGTTGAGTTTTTAGTTGTGGAGTTTCTAGTTGTTGAGTTTCTAGTTTGAAGTCTCTAGTTGTAGATTCTCTAGTTGTGGAGTCTCAAGTTTAGGAGTTTCTAGTTGAAGAGTTTTTTGTTGTGGAGTGTCTCGTTGTGGAGTTTCGAGTTGTGGAGTTTCGAGTTGTGGAGTTTCTAGTTGCAGAGTCTCTAGTTGTAGAGTTTCAAGTTGTGGAGTCTCTAGTTGTGGAGTTTCTAGTTGCCGAGTTTTCAGTTGTGGAGTATCTAGTAGTGGAGTTTCCAGTTGTGGAGTCCCTAGTTGTGGAGTTTCTAGTTGCGGAGTCTCAAGCTGTGGAGTGTCAAGTTGTGGAGTTTTTAGGTGTGGAGTCTCAAGTTATGGAGTTTAAAGTTGTGGAGTTTCAAGTTGTGGAGTCTCTGGTTGTGGAGTTTCTAGTTGCAGAGTATCTATTTGTGGAGTTTCCAGTTGTGGAGTTTCTAATTGTGAAGTCGCGGAGTCTCTTTTGTGGAGTTTCTAGTTGTGGAGTTTCTAGTTGAGGAGTTTCAGGTTGAAGAGTTTTTAGTTGTGGAGTGTCTAGTTGTAGAGTTTTCAGTTGTGGAGTTTCGAGTTGTGGAGTTTCTAGTTTTGGAGTTTCTAGTTGTGGAGTTTCTAGTTGTAGAGTCTCCTGTTGCGGAGTTTCAAGTTGCGGAGTTTCTAGTTGGAGAGTTTCCAGTTGTGGAGTTTCTAGTTGTGGAGTTTCTATTTGTGGAGTCTCTAGTTGTGTAGTTTCTAGCTGCGGAGTTTCTAGTTGCGGAGTTTCTATTTGTGGAGTTTCTAGCTGCGGAGTTTCTAGTTGCGGAGTCTCTGGTTGTGGAGTTTCTAGTTGCGGAATCTCTAGTTGTGGAGTTTCTAGTTGTGGAGTTTCTGGTTGTGGAGTTTCTAGTTGTGGAGTTTCTAGTTGTGGAGTTTCTAGTTGTGGAGTTTCTAGTTGTGGAGTCTCTAGTTGCAGAGTTTCTAGTTGTGGAGTTTCTAGTTGTGGAGTTTCAAGTTGTGGAGTCTCTAGTTTTGGAGTTTCTAGTTGCGGAGTATCTAGTTGTGGAGTTTCCAGTTGTGGAGTCTCTAGTTGCGGAGTTTCTAGTTGTGGAGTTTCTAGTTTTCAAGTTTCTAGTTGTGGAGTTTCTAGTTGTAGAGTCTCCTGTTGCGGAGTTTCTAGTTGCGGTGTTTCTAGTTGGGGAGTTCCCAGTTGTGGAGTTTCTAGTTGTGGAGTTTCTAGTTGTGGAGTCTCAAGTTGTGGAGTTTAAACTTGTGGAGTTTCAAGTTGTGGAGTCTATAGTTGTGGAGTTTCTAGTTGTAGATTTTCTAGTTGTGGAGTATCTAGTTGTGGATTTTCCAGTTGTGGAGTTTCTAATTGTTGAGTTGCGGAGTCTCTAGTTGTTGAGTTTCTAGTTGCAGAATCTCTAGTTGTGGAGTTTCAAGTTGTGGAGTCTCTAGATGTGGAGTTTCTAGTTGTCGAGTTTCCAGTTGTGGAGTATCTAGTAGTGGAGTTTCGAGTTGTGAAGTTTCTAGTTGTGGAGGTTCTAGTTGTGGAGTCCCTTGTTGTGGAGTTTCTAGTTGCGGAGTTTCTAGTTGTGGAGTTTCAAGTTGCGGAGTCTCAAGCTGGGGAGTTTCTAGTTGTTGAGTTTTTAGTTGTGGAGTTTCTAGTTGTTGAGTTTCTAGTTTGAAGTCTCTAGTTGTAGATTCTCTAGTTGTGGAGTCTCTAGTTTAGGAGTTTCTAGTTGAAGAGTTTTTTGTTGTGGAGTGTCTCGTTGTGGAGTTTCCAGTTGTGGAGTTTTCAGTTGTGGAGTTTCTAGTTGCAGAGTCTCTAGTTGTGGAGTTTCAAATTGTGGAGTCTCTAGATGTGGAGTTTCTAGTTGTCGAGTTTCCAGTTGTGGAGTATCTAGTAGTGGAGTTTCGAGTTGTGGAGTTTCTTGTTGTGGAGTTTCTAGTTGGGGAGTCCCTAGTTGCGGAGTTTCTAGTGTCGAAGTTTCAAGTTGTGGAGTTTCAAGTTGCGGAGTCTCAAGCTGTGGAGTTTCTAGTTGTGGAGTTTCCAGTTGTGGAGTTTCGAGTTGTGGAGTTTCTAGTTGCAGAGTCTCTAGTTGTGGAGTTTCAAGTTGTGGAGTCTCCTGTTGCGGAGTTTCTAGTTGCGGAGTTTCTAGTTGTGAAGTTTCTGGTTGTGGAGTTTCTAGTTGAGGAGTTTCAAGTTGAAGAGTTTTTAGTTGTGGAGTGTCTAGTTGTGGAGTTTCCAGTTGTGGAGTTTCGAGTTGTGGAGTTTCTAGTGTTGGAGTTTCTAGTCGTGGAATTTCTAGTTGTAGAGTCTCCTGTTGCGGAGTTTCTAGTTGGGGAGTTTCCAGTTGTGGAGTTTCTAGTTGTGGAGTTTCTATTTGTGGAGTCTCTAGTTGTGTAGTTTCTAGCTGCGGAGTTTCTAGTTGCGGAGTTTCTATTTGTGGAGTTTCTAGCTGCGGAGTTTCTAGTTGCGGAGTCTCTGGTTGTGGAGTTTCTAGTTGCGGAATCTCTAGTTGTGGAGTTTCTAGTTGTGGAGTTTCTAGTTGTGGAGTTTCTAGTTGTGGAGTTTCTAGTTGCGGAGTTTCTAGTTGTGGAGTTTCTACTTGCGGAGTCTCAAGCTGCGGAGTTTCAAGTTGTGGAGTTTCTAGTTGTGGAGTCTCAAGTTGTGGAGTTTCCAGTTGTGGAGTATCTAGTTGTGGAGTTTCAAGTTGTGGAGTTTCTAGTTGCGGAGTTTCTAGTTGCAGAGTCTCTAGTTGTGGAGTTTCAAGTTGTGGAGTCTCTAGTTGTGGAGTTTCTAGTTGCCGAGTTTCCAGTTGTGGAGTATCTAGTAGTGGAGTTTCCAGTTGTGGAGTTTCTAGTTGTGGAGTTTCTAGTTGCGGAGTCCCTAGTTGTGGAGTTTCTAGTTGTGGAGTCTCAAGCTGCGGAGTTTCAAGTTGTGGAGTTTCTAGTTGTGGAGTCTCAAGTTGTGGAGTTTCAAGTTGTGGAGTTTCAAGTTGTGGAGTCTCTAGTTGTGGAGTTTCTAGTTGCAGAGTATCTAGTTGTGGAGTTTCCAGTTGTGGAGTTTCTAGTTGTGAAGCTGTGGAGTCTCTGGTTGTGGAGTTTTTAGTTGTGGAGTTTCTAGTTGTGGAGTTTCGAGTTGTGGAGTCTCTAGTTGTGTAGTTTCCAGTTGTGGAGTATCTAGTTGTGGAGTTTCCAGTTGTGAAGTATCTAGTTGTGGAGTTTCCAGTTGTGGAGTATCTAGTTGTGGAGCTTTAAGTTGTGAAGTTTCTAGTTGCGGAGTTTCTAGTTGCGGAGTTTTTAATAGCGGAGTTTCTAGTTGTGAAGTTTCAAGTTGCGGAGTCTCAAGTTGTGGAGTTTCCAGTTGTGGAGTTTTTAGTTGTGGAGTTTCTAGTTGTTGAGTTTATAGTTGTGAAGTCTCTAGTTTTGCAGTTACTAGTTGTGGAGTTTCTAGATATGGAATTTCTAGTTGCCGAGTCTGTATTTGTGGAGTTTGTAGTCGTGGAGTTTGTAGTTGTGGAGTTTCTAGTTGTGGAGTCTCTAGTTGCGGAGTTTCTAGTTGCGGAGTTTCTAGTTGTGGAGTTTCTTGTTGTGGAGTTTCTAGTTGAGGAGTTTCAAGTTGTGGAGTTTCTAGTTGTGGAGTCTCAAGTTGTGGACTTTAAACTTGTGGAGTTTCTAGTTGTGGAGTTTCTCGTTTTGGAGTTTCTAGTTGTGGAGTATCTAGTAGTGGAGTTTCCAGTTGTGGAGTTTCTAGCTGTGGAGTTTCTAGTGGCGGAGTCCATAGTTGTGGAATTTCCAGTTGCGGAGTCTCAAGCTGCGGAGTTTCAAGTTGCGCAGTTTCTAGTTGTGGAGTCTCAAGTTGTGAAGTTTACACCTGTGGAGTTTCAAGTTGGGGAGTCTATAGTTGTGGAGTTTCTGGTTGTATATTTTCTAGTTGTGGAGTATCTAGTTGTGGATTTTCCAGTTGTGGAGTTTCTAGTTGTTGAGTTGCGCAGTCTCTAGTTGTTGAGTTTCTAGTTGCAGAGTCTCTAGTTGTGGAGTTTCAAGTTGTGGAGTCTCTAGATGTGGAGTTTCTAGTTGTCGAGTTTCCAGTAATGGAGTATCTAGTAGTGGAGTTTCGAGTTGTGGAGTTTCTAGTTGTGGAGTTTCAAGTTGTGGAGTCTCTAGTCGTAGAGTTTCTAGTTGCCGAGTTTCCAGTTGTGGAGTATCTAGTAGTGGAGTTTCCAGTTGTGGAGTTTCTAGCTGTGGAGTTTCTAGTGGCGGAGTCCATAGTTGTGGAATTTCCAGTTGCGGAGTCTCAAGCTGCGGAGTTTCAAGTTGCGCAGTTTCTAGTTGTGGAGTCTCAAGTTGTGGAGCTTAAAGTTGTGGAGTTTCAAGTTGTGGAGTCTCTAGTTGTGGAGTTTCTAGTTGCAGAGTATCTAGTTGTGGAGTTTCCAGTTGTGGAGTTTCTAGTTGTGGAGTTGCGGAGTTTCTGGTTGTGGAGTTTCTAGTCGTGGAGTTTCTAGTTGTGGAGTTTCGAGTTGTGGAGTCTCTAGTTGTGGAAATTCTAGTTGTGGAGTTTCCAGTTGTGGAGTATCTAGTTGTGGAGTTTCCAGTTGTGGAGTATCTAGTTGTGGAATTTTAAGTTGTGGAGTTTTTAGTTGCGGAGTTTCTAGTTGCGGAGTTTCTAGTTGCGAAGTTTCTAGTTGTGAAGTTTCAAGTTGCGGAGTCTCAAGTTGTGGAGTTTCCAGTTGTGGAGATTTTAGTTGTGGAGTTTCTAGTTGTTGAGTTTCAAGTTGTGAAGTCTCTAGTTTTGCAGTTTCTAGTTGTGGAGTTTCTAGATATGGAATTTCTAGTTGCCGAGTCTGTTTTAATGGAGTTTGAAGTTGTGGAGTTTCTAGTTGTGGAGTTTCTAGTTGTGGAGTGTCTAGTTGCGGAGTTTCTAGTTGCGGAGTTTCTAGTTGTGGAGTTTCTGGTTGTGGAGTTTCTATTTGAGGAGTTTCAAGTTTTGAAGTTTCTAGTTGTGGAGTCTCTAGTTGCGGAGTTTCTAGTTGTGAAGTTTCTAGTTGTGGAGTTTCTAGTTTTCGAGTTTCTAGTTGTGGAGTTTCTAGTTGTAGAGTCTCCTGTTGCGGAGTTTCTAGTTGCGGAGTTTCTAGTTGGGGAGTTCCCAGTTGTGGAGTTTCTAGTTGTGGAGTCTCAAGTTGTGGAGTTTAAACTTGTGGAGTTTCAAGTTGTGGAGTCTATAGTTGTGGAGTTTCTAGTTGTAGATTTTCTAGTTGTGGAGTATCTAGTTGTGGATTTTCCAGTTGTGGAGTTTCTAATTGTTGAGTTGCGGAGTCTCTAGTTGTTGAGTTTCTAGTTGCAGATTCTCTAGTTGTGGAGTTTCAAGTTGTGGAGTCTCTAGATGTGGAGTTTCTAGTTGTCGAGTTTCCAGTTGTGGAGTATCTAGTAGTGGAGTTTCGAGTTGTGAAGTTTCTAGTTGTGGAGTTTCTAGTTGTGGAGTCCCTTGTTGTGGAGTTTCTAGTTGCGGAGTTTCTAGTTGTGGAGTTCCATGTTGCGGAGTCTCAAGCTGGGGAGTTTCTAGTTGTTGAGTTTTTAGTTGTGGAGTTTCTAGTTGTTGAGTTTCTAGTTTGAAGTCTCTAGTTGTAGATTCTCTAGTTGTGGAGTCTCAAGTTTAGGAGTTTCTAGTTGAAGAGTTTTTTGTTGTGGAGTGTCTCGTTGTGGAGTTTCGAGTTGTGGAGTTTCGAGTTGTGGAGTTTCTAGTTGCAGAGTCTCTAGTTGTAGAGTTTCAAGTTGTGGAGTCTCTAGTTGTGGAGTTTCTAGTTGCCGAGTTTTCAGTTGTGGAGTATCTAGTAGTGGAGTTTCCAGTTGTGGAGTCCCTAGTTGTGGAGTTTCTAGTTGCGGAGTCTCAAGCTGTGGAGTGTCAAGTTGTGGAGTTTTTAGGTGTGGAGTCTCAAGTTATGGAGTTTAAAGTTGTGGAGTTTCAAGTTGTGGAGTCTCTAGTTGTGGAGTTTCTAGTTGCAGAGTATCTATTTGTGGAGTTTCCAGTTGTGGAGTTTCTAATTGTGAAGTCGCGGAGTCTCTTTTGTGGAGTTTCTAGTTGTGGAGTTTCTAGTTGAGGAGTTTCAGGTTGAAGAGTTTTTAGTTGTGGAGTGTCTAGTTGTAGAGTTTTCAGTTGTGGAGTTTCGAGTTGTGGAGTTTCTAGTTTTGGAGTTTCTAGTTGTGGAGTTTCTAGTTGTAGAGTCTCCTGTTGCGGAGTTTCTAGTTGCGGAGTTTCTAGTTGGAGAGTTTCCAGTTGTGGAGTTTCTAGTTGTGGAGTTTCTATTTGTGGAGTCTCTAGTTGTGTAGTTTCTAGCTGCGGAGTTTCTAGTTGCGGAGTTTCTATTTGTGGAGTTTCTAGCTGCGGAGTTTCTAGTTGCGGAGTCTCTGGTTGTGGAGTTTCTAGTTGCGGAATCTCTAGTTGTGGAGTTTCTAGTTGTGGAGTTTCTGGTTGTGGAGTTTCTAGTTGTGGAGTTTCTAGTTGTGGAGTTTCTAGTTGTGGAGTTTCTAGTTGTGGAGTCTCTAGTTGCAGAGTTTCTAGTTGTGGAGTTTCTAGTTGTGGAGTTTCAAGTTGTGGAGTCTCTAGTTGTGGAGTTTCTAGTTGCGGAGTATCTAGTTGTGGAGTTTCCAGTTGTGGAGTCTCTAGTTGCGGAGTTTCTAGTTGTGGAGTTTCTAGTTTTCAAGTTTCTAGTTGTGGAGTTTCTAGTTGTAGAGTCTCCTGTTGCGGAGTTTCTAGTTGCGGTGTTTCTAGTTGGGGAGTTCCCAGTTGTGGAGTTTCTAGTTGTGGAGTTTCTAGTTGTGGAGTCTCAAGTTGTGGAGTTTAAACTTGTGGAGTTTCAAGTTGTGGAGTCTATAGTTGTGGAGTTTCTAGTTGTAGATTTTCTAGTTGTGGAGTATCTAGTTGTGGATTTTCCAGTTGTGGAGTTTCTAATTGTTGAGTTGCGGAGTCTCTAGTTGTTGAGTTTCTAGTTGCAGAGTCTCTAGTTGTGGAGTTTCAAGTTGTGGAGTCTCTAGATGTGGAGTTTCTAGTTGTCGAGTTTCCAGTTGTGGAGTATCTAGTAGTGGAGTTTCGAGTTGTGAAGTTTCTAGTTGTGGAGGTTCTAGTTGTGGAGTCCCTTGTTGTGGAGTTTCTAGTTGCGGAGTTTCTAGTTGTGGAGTTTCAAGTTGCGGAGTCTCAAGCTGGGGAGTTTCTAGTTGTTGAGTTTTTAGTTGTGGAGTTTCTAGTTGTTGAGTTTCTAGTTTGAAGTCTCTAGGTTTAGATTCTCTAGTTGTGGAGTCTCTAGTTTAGGAGTTTCTAGTTGAAGAGTTTTTTGTTGTGGAGTGTCTCGTTGTGGAGTTTCCAGTTGTGGAGTTTTCAGTTGTGGAGTTTCTAGTTGCAGAGTCTCTAGTTGTGGAGTTTCAAATTGTGGAGTCTCTAGATGTGGAGTTTCTAGTTGTCGAGTTTCCAGTTGTGGAGTATCTAGTAGTGGAGTTTCGAGTTGTGGAGTTTCTTGTTGTGGAGTTTCTAGTTGGGGAGTCCCTAGTTGCGGAGTTTCTAGTGTCGAAGTTTCAAGTTGTGGAGTTTCAAGTTGCGGAGTCTCAAGCTGTGGAGTTTCTAGTTGTGGAGTTTCCAGTTGTGGAGTTTCGAGTTGTGGAGTTTCTAGTTGCAGAGTCTCTAGTTGTGGAGTTTCAAGTTGTGGAGTCTCCTGTTGCGGAGTTTCTAGTTGCGGAGTTTCTAGTTGTGAAGTTTCTGGTTGTGGAGTTTCTAGTTAAGGAGTTTCAAGTTGAAGAGTTTTTAGTTGTGGAGTGTCTAGTTGTGGAGTTTCCAGTTGTGGAGTTTCGAGTTGTGGATTTTCTAGTTTTGGAGTTTCTAGTCGTGGAATTTCTAGTTGTAGAGTCTCCTGTTGCGGAGTTTCTAGTTGGGGAGTTTCCAGTTGTGGAGTTTCTAGTTGTGGAGTTTCTATTTGTGGAGTCTCTAGTTGTGTAGTTTCTAGCTGCGGAGTTTCTAGTTGCGGAGTTTCTATTTGTGGAGTTTCTAGCTGCGGAGTTTCTAGTTGCGGAGTCTCTGGTTGTGGAGTTTCTAGTTGCGGAATCTCTAGTTGTGGAGTTTGTAGTTGTGGAGTTTCTAGTTGTGGAGTTTCTAGTTGCGGAGTTTCTAGTTGTGGAGTTTCTAGTTGCGGAGTCTCAAGCTGCGGAGTTTCAAGTTGTGGAGTTTCTAGTTGTGGAGTCTCAAGTTGTGGAGTTTCCAGTTGTGGAGTATCTAGTTGTGAAGTTTCAAGTTGTGGAGTTTCTAGTTGCGGAGTTTCTAGTTGCGGAGTTTTTAATAGCGGAGTTTATTGTTGTGGAGTTTCAAGTGGCGGAGTCTCAAGTTGTGGAGTTTCCAGTTGTGGAGTTTTTAGTTGTGGAGTTTCTAGTTGTTGAGTTTCTAGTTGTAGAGTCTCCTGTTGCGGAGTTTCTAGTTGCGGAGTTTCTAGTTGGAGAGTTTTCAGTTGTGGAGTTTCTAGTTGTGGAGTTTCTATTTGTGGAGTCTCTAGTTGTGTAGTTTCTAGCTGCGGAGTTTCTAGTTGCGGAGTTTCTATTTGTGGAGTTTCTAGCTGCGGAGTTTCTAGTTGCGGAGTCTCTGGTTGTGGAGTTTCTAGTTGCGGAATCTCTAGTTGTGGAGTTTCTAGTTGTGGAGTTTCTGGTTGTGGAGTTTCTAGTTGTGGAGTTTCTAGTTGTGGAGTTTCTAGTTGTGAAGTTTCTAGTTGTGGAGTCTCTAGTTGCAGAGTTTCTAGTTGTGGAGTTTCTAGTTGTGGAGTTTCAAGTTGTGGAGTCTCTAGTTGCGGAGTTTCTAGTTGTGAAGTTTCTAGTTGTGGAGTTTCTAGTTTTCGAGTTTCTAGTTGTGGAGTTTCTAGTTGTAGAGTCTCCTGTTGCGGAGTTTCTAGTTGCGGAGTTTCTAGTTGGGGAGTTCCCAGTTGTGGAGTTTCTAGTTGTGGAGTCTCAAGTTGTGGAGTTTAAACTTGTGGAGTTTCAAGTTGTGGAGTCTATAGTTGTGGAGTTTCTAGTTGTAGATTTTCTAGTTGTGGAGTATCTAGTTGTGGATTTTCCAGTTGTGGAGTTTCTAATTGTTGAGTTGCGGAGTCTCTAGTTGTTGAGTTTCTAGTTGCAGATTCTCTAGTTGTGGAGTTTCAAGTTGTGGAGTCTCTAGATGTGGAGTTTCTAGTTGTCGAGTTTCCAGTTGTGGAGTATCTAGTAGTGGAGTTTCGAGTTGTGAAGTTTCTAGTTGTGGAGTTTCTAGTTGTGGAGTCCCTTGTTGTGGAGTTTCTAGTTGCGGAGTTTCTAGTTGTGGAGTTCCAAGTTGCGGAGTCTCAAGCTGGGGAGTTTCTAGTTGTTGAGTTTTTAGTTGTGGAGTTTCTAGTTGTTGAGTTTCTAGTTTGAAGTCTCTAGTTGTAGATTCTCTAGTTGTGGAGTCTCAAGTTTAGGAGTTTCTAGTTGAAGAGTTTTTTGTTGTGGAGTGTCTCGTTGTGGAGTTTCGAGTTGTGGAGTTTCGAGTTGTGGAGTTTCTAGTTGCAGAGTCTCTAGTTGTAGAGTTTCAAGTTGTGGAGTCTCTAGTTGTGGAGTTTCTAGTTGCCGAGTTTTCAGTTGTGGAGTATCTAGTAGTGGAGTTTCCAGTTGTGGAGTCCCTAGTTGTGGAGTTTCTAGTTGCGGAGTCTCAAGCTGTGGAGTGTCAAGTTGTGGAGTTTTTAGGTGTGGAGTCTCAAGTTATGGAGTTTAAAGTTGTGGAGTTTCAAGTTGTGGAGTCTCTAGTTGTGGAGTTTCTAGTTGCAGAGTATCTATTTGTGGAGTTTCCAGTTGTGGAGTTTCTAATTGTGAAGTCGCGGAGTCTCTTTTGTGGAGTTTCTAGTTGTGGAGTTTCTAGTTGAGGAGTTTCAGGTTGAAGAGTTTTTAGTTGTGGAGTGTCTAGTTGTAGAGTTTTCAGTTGTGGAGTTTCGAGTTGTGGAGTTTCTAGTTTTGGAGTTTCTAGTTGTGGAGTTTCTAGTTGTAGAGTCTCCTGTTGCGGAGTTTCTAGTTGCGGAGTTTCTAGTTGGAGAGTTTCCAGTTGTGGAGTTTCTAGTTGTGGAGTTTCTATTTGTGGAGTCTCTAGTTGTGTAGTTTCTAGCTGCGGAGTTTCTAGTTGCGGAGTTTCTATTTGTGGAGTTTCTAGCTGCGGAGTTTCTAGTTGCGGAGTCTCTGGTTGTGGAGTTTCTAGTTGCGGAATCTCTAGTTGTGGAGTTTCTAGTTGTGGAGTTTCTGGTTGTGGAGTTTCTAGTTGTGGAGTTTCTAGTTGTGGAGTTTCTAGTTGTGGAGTTTCTAGTTGTGGAGTCTCTAGTTGCAGAGTTTCTAGTTGTGGAGTTTCTAGTTGTGGAGTTTCAAGTTGTGGAGTCTCTAGTTGTGGAGTTTCTAGTTGCGGAGTATCTAGTTGTGGAGTTTCCAGTTGTGGAGTCTCTAGTTGCGGAGTTTCTAGTTGTGGAGTTTCTAGTTTTCAAGTTTCTAGTTGTGGAGTTTCTAGTTGTAGAGTCTCCTGTTGCGGAGTTTCTAGTTGCGGTGTTTCTAGTTGGGGAGTTCCCAGTTGTGGAGTTTCTAGTTGTGGAGTTTCTAGTTGTGGAGTCTCAAGTTGTGGAGTTTAAACTTGTGGAGTTTCAAGTTGTGGAGTCTATAGTTGTGGAGTTTCTAGTTGTAGATTTTCTAGTTGTGGAGTATCTAGTTGTGGATTTTCCAGTTGTGGAGTTTCTAATTGTTGAGTTGCGGAGTCTCTAGTTGTTGAGTTTCTAGTTGCAGAGTCTCTAGTTGTGGAGTTTCAAGTTGTGGAGTCTCTAGATGTGGAGTTTCTAGTTGTCGAGTTTCCAGTTGTGGAGTATCTAGTAGTGGAGTTTCGAGTTGTGAAGTTTCTAGTTGTGGAGGTTCTAGTTGTGGAGTCCCTTGTTGTGGAGTTTCTAGTTGCGGAGTTTCTAGTTGTGGAGTTTCAAGTTGCGGAGTCTCAAGCTGGGGAGTTTCTAGTTGTTGAGTTTTTAGTTGTGGAGTTTCTAGTTGTTGAGTTTCTAGTTTGAAGTCTCTAGGTTTAGATTCTCTAGTTGTGGAGTCTCTAGTTTAGGAGTTTCTAGTTTAAGAGTTTTTTGTTGTGGAGTGTCTCGTTGTGGAGTTTCCAGTTGTGGAGTTTTCAGTTGTGGAGTTTCTAGTTGCAGAGTCTCTAGTTGTGGAGTTTCAAATTGTGGAGTCTCTAGATGTGGAGTTTCTAGTTGTCGAGTTTCCAGTTGTGGAGTATCTAGTAGTGGAGTTTCGAGTTGTGGAGTTTCCAGTTGTGGAGTTTTCAGTTGTGGAGTTTCTAGTTGCAGAGTCTCTAGTTGTGGAGTTTCAAATTGTGGAGTCTCTAGATGTGGAGTTTCTAGTTGTCGAGTTTCCAGTTGTGGAGTATCTAGTAGTGGAGTTTCGAGTTGTGGAGTTTCTTGTTGTGGAGTTTCTAGTTGGGGAGTCCCTAGTTGCGGAGTTTCTAGTGTCGAAGTTTCAAGTTGTGGAGTTTCAAGTTGCGGAGTCTCAAGCTGTGGAGTTTCTAGTTGTGGAGTTTCCAGTTGTGGAGTTTCGAGTTGTGGAGTTTCTAGTTGCAGAGTCTCTAGTTGTGGAGTTTCAAGTTGTGGAGTCTCCTGTTGCGGAGTTTCTAGTTGCGGAGTTTCTAGTTGTGAAGTTTCTGGTTGTGGAGTTTCTAGTTGAGGAGTTTCAAGTTGAAGAGTTTTTAGTTGTGGAGTTTCTAGTTGTGGAGTTTCTAGTTGTGGAGTTTCTAGTTGCGGAGTTTCTAGTTGTGGAGTTTCTAGTTGCGGAGTCTCAAGCTGCGGAGTTTCAAGTTGTGGAGTTTCTAGTTGTGGAGTCTCAAGTTGTGGAGTTTCCAGTTGTGGAGTATCTAGTTGTGAAGTTTCAAGTTGTGGAGTTTCTAGTTGCGGAGTTTCTAGTTGCGGAGTTTTTAATAGCGGAGTTTATTGTTGTGGAGTTTCAAGTTGCGGAGTCTCAAGTTGTGGAGTTTCCAGTTGTGGAGTTTGTAGTTGTGGAGTTTCTAGTTGTTGAGTTTCTAGTTGTGAAGTCTAGTTTTACAGTTTCTCGTTGTGGAGTTTCTAGATATGAAATTTCTAGTTGCCGAGTCTCTATTTGTGGAGTTTCTAGTTGCGGAGTTTCTAGTTGTGGAGTTTCTGGTTGTGGAGTTTCTAGTTGTGGAGTTTCAAGTTGTGGAGTTTCTAGTTGTGGAGTCTCTAGTTGCGGAGTTTCTAGTTGTGAAGTTTCTAGTTGCGGAGTTTCTAGTTGCGGAGTTTCTAGTTGGGGAGTTTCCAGTTGTGGAGTTTCTAGTTGTGGAGTTTCTACTTGTGGAGTCTCAAGTTGTGGAGTTTAAACTTGTGGAGTTTCAAGTTGTGGTGTCTATAGTTGTGGAGTTTCTAGTTGTAGATTTTCTAGTTGTGGAGTATCTAGTTGTGGATTTTCCAGTTGTGGAGTTTCTAGTTGTTCAGTGTTGGAGTATCTAGTTGTTGAGTTTCTAGTTGCAGAGTCTCTAGTTGTGGAGTTTCAAATTGTGGAGTCTCTAGATGTGGAGTTTCTAGTTGTCGAGTTTCCAGTTGTGGAGTATCTAGTAGTGGAGTTTCGAGTTGTGGAGTTTTTAGATGTGGAGTTTCTAGTTGGAGTCCCTAGTTGCGGAGTTTCTAGTTGTGGAGTTTCAAGTTGCGTAGTCTCAAGCTGTGGAGTTTCTAGTTGTTGAGTTTCCAGTTGTGGAGTTTCGAGTTGTGGAGTTTCTAGTTGCAGAGTCTCTAGTTGTGGAGTTTCAAGTTGTGGAGTCTCTAGTTGTGGAGTTTCTAGTTGCCGAGTTTTCAGTTGTGGAGTATCTGGTAGTGGAGTTTCCAGTTGTGGAGTTTCTAGTTGTGGAGTTTCTAGTTGCGGAGTCCCTAGTTGTGGAGTTTCTAGTTGCGGAGTCTCAAGCTGCGGAGTTTCAAGTTGTGGAGTTTCTAGTTGTGGAGTCTCAAGTTGTGGAGTTTCAAGTTGTGGAGTTTCAAGTTGTGGAGTCTCTAGTTGTGGAGTTTCTAGTTGCAGAGTATCTAGTTGTGGAGTTTCCAGTTGTGGAGTTTCTAGTTGTGAAGCTGTGGAGTCTCTGGTTGTGGAGTTTTTAGTTGTGGAGTTTCTAGTTGTGGAGTCTCTAGTTGTGGAAATTCTAGTTGTGGAGTTTCCAGTTGTGGAGTATCTAGTTGTGGAGTTTCCAGTTGTGAAGTATCTATTTGTGGAGTTTCCAGTTGCGGAGTCTCAAGTTGTGGAGTTTCCAGTTGTGGAGTTTTTATTTGTGGAGTTTCTAGTTGTTGAGTTTCTAGTTGTGAAGTCTCTAGTTTTGCAGTTACTAGTTGTGGAGTTTCTAGATATGGAATTTCTAGTTGCCGAGTCTGTATTTGTGGAGTTTGTAGTTGTGGAGTTTGTAGTTGTGGAGTTTCTAGTTGTGGAGTCTCTAGTTGCGGAGTTTCTAGTTGCGGAGTTTCTAGTTGTGGAGTTTCTGGTTGTGGAGTTTCTAGTTGAGGAGTTTCAAGTTGTGGAGTTTCTAGTTGTGGAGTCTCAAGTTGTGGACTTTAAACTTGTGGAGTTTCTAGTTGTGGAGTTTCTCGTTTTGGAGTTTCTAGTTGTGGAGTTTCTAGTTGTAGAGTCTCCTGTTGCGGAGTTTCTAGTTGCGGAGTTTCTAGTTGGGGAGTTTTCAGTTGTGGAGTTTCTAGTTGTGGAGTCTCAAGTTGTGAAGTTTACACCTGTGGAGTTTCAAGTTGGGGAGTCTATAGTTGTGGAGTTTCTGGTTGTATAATTTCTAGTTGTGGAGTATCTAGTTGTGGATTTTCCAGTTGCGGAGTTTCTAGTTGTTGAGTTGCGCAGTCTCTAGTTGTTGAGTTTCTAGTTGCAGAGTCTCTAGTTGTGGAGTTTCAAGTTGTGGAGTCTCTAGATGTGGAGTTTCTAGTTGTCGAGTTTCCAGTAATGGAGTATCTAGTAGTGGAGTTTCTAGTTGCAGAGTCTCTAGTTGTGGAGTTTCAAGTTGTGGAGTCTCCTGTTGCGGAGTTTCTAGTTGCGGAGTTTCTAGTTGTGAAGTTTCTGGTTGTGGAGTTTCTAGTTGAGGAGTTTCAAGTTGAAGAGTTTTTAGTTGTGGAGTGTCTAGTTGTGGAGTTTCCAGTTGTGGAGTTTCGAGTTGTGGAGTTTCTAGTTTTGGAGTTTCTAGTCGTGGAATTTCTAGTTGTAGAGTCCCCTGTTGCGGAGTTTCTAGTTGGGGAGTTTCCAGTTGTGGAGTTTCTAGTTGTGGAGTTTCTATTTGTGGAGTCTGTAGTTGTGTAGTTTCTAGCTGCGGAGTTTCTAGTTGCAGAGTTTCTATTTGTGGAGTTTCTAGCTGCGGAGTTTCTAGTTGCGGAGTCTCTGGTTGTGGAGTTTCTAGTTGCGGAATCTCTAGTTGTGGAGTTTCTAGTTGTGGAGTTTCTAGTTGTGGAGTTTCTAGTTGCGGAGTTTCTAGTTGTGGAGTTTCTAGTTGCGGAGTCTCAAGCTGCGGAGTTTCAAGTTGTGGAGTTTCTAGTTGTGGAGTCTCAAGTTGTGGAGTTTCCAGTTGTGGAGTATCTAGTTGTGAAGTTTCAAGTTGTGGAGTTTCTAGTTGCGGAGTTTCTAGTTGCGGAGTTTTTAATAGCGGAGTTTATTGTTGTGGAGTTTCAAGTTGCGGAGTCTCAAGTTGTGGAGTTTCCAGTTGTGGAGTTTTTAGTTGTGGAGTTTCTAGTTGTTGAGTTTCTAGTTGTAGAGTCTCCTGTTGCGGAGTTTCTAGTTGCGGAGTTTCTAGTTGGAGAGTTTCCAGTTGTGGAGTTTCTAGTTGTGGAGTTTCTATTTGTGGAGTCTCTAGTTGTGTAGTTTCTAGCTGCGGAGTTTCTAGTTGCGGAGTTTCTATTTGTGGAGTTTCTAGCTGCGGAGTTTCTAGTTGCGGAGTCTCTGGTTGTGGAGTTTCTAGTTGCGGAATCTCTAGTTGTGGAGTTTCTAGTTGTGGAGTTTCTGGTTGTGGAGTTTCTAGTTGTGGAGTTTCTAGTTGTGGAGTTTCTAGTTGTGAAGTTTCTAGTTGTGGAGTCTCTAGTTGCAGAGTTTCTAGTTGTGGAGTTTCTAGTTGTGGAGTTTCAAGTTGTGGAGTCTCTAGTTGTGGAGTTTCTAGTTGCGGAGTATCTAGTTGTGGAGTTTCCAGTTGTGGAGTCTCTAGTTGCGGAGTTTCTAGTTGTGGAGTTTCTAGTTTTCGAGTTTCTAGTTGTGGAGTTTCTAGTTGTAGAGTCTCCTGTTGCGGAGTTTCTAGTTGCGGTGTTTCTAGTTGGGGAGTTCCCAGTTGTGGAGTTTCTAGTTGTGGAGTTTCTAGTTGTGGAGTCTCAAGTTGTGGAGTTTAAACTTGTGGAGTTTCAAGTTGTGGAGTCTATAGTTGTGGAGTTTCTAGTTGTAGATTTTCTAGTTGTGGAGTATCTAGTTGTGGATTTTCCAGTTGTGGAGTTTCTAATTGTTGAGTTGCGGAGTCTCTAGTTGTTGAGTTTCTAGTTGCAGAGTCTCTAGTTGTGGAGTTTCAAGTTGTGGAGTCTCTAGATGTGGAGTTTCTAGTTGTCGAGTTTCCAGTTGTGGAGTATCTAGTAGTGGAGTTTCGAGTTGTGAAGTTTCTAGTTGTGGAGGTTCTAGTTGTGGAGTCCCTTGTTGTGGAGTTTCTAGTTGCGGAGTTTCTAGTTGTGGAGTTTCAAGTTGCGGAGTCTCAAGCTGGGGAGTTTCTAGTTGTTGAGTTTTTAGTTGTGGAGTTTCTAGTTGTTGAGTTTCTAGTTTGAAGTCTCTAGGTTTAGATTCTCTAGTTGTGGAGTCTCTAGTTTAGGAGTTTCTAGTTGAAGAGTTTTTTGTTGTGGAGTGTCTCGTTGTGGAGTTTCCAGTTGTGGAGTTTTCAGTTGTGGAGTTTCTAGTTGCAGAGTCTCTAGTTGTGGAGTTTCAAATTGTGGAGTCTCTAGATGTGGAGTTTCTAGTTGTCGAGTTTCCAGTTGTGGAGTATCTAGTAGTGGAGTTTCGAGTTGTGGAGTTTCTTGTTGTGGAGTTTCTAGTTGGGGAGTACCTAGTTGCGGAGTTTCTAGTGTCGAAGTTTCAAGTTGTGGAGTTTCAAGTTGCGGAGTCTCAAGCTGTGGAGTTTCTAGTTGTGGAGTTTCCAGTTGTGGAGTTTCGAGTTGTGGAGTTTCTAGTTGCAGAGTCTCTAGTTGTGGAGTTTCAAGTTGTGGAGTCTCCTGTTGCGGAGTTTCTAGTTGCGGAGTTTCTAGTTGTGAAGTTTCTGGTTGTGGAGTTTCTAGTTGAGGAGTTTCAAGTTGAAGAGTTTTTAGTTGTGGAGTTTCTAGTTGTGGAGTTTCTAGTTGTGGAGTTTCTAGTTGCGGAGTTTCTAGTTGTGGAGTTTCTAGTTGCGGAGTCTCAAGCTGCGGAGTTTCAAGTTGTGGAGTTTCTAGTTGTGGAGTCTCAAGTTGTGGAGTTTCCAGTTGTGGAGTATCTAGTTGTGAAGTTTCAAGTTGTGGAGTTTCTAGTTGCGGAGTTTCTAGTTGCGGAGTTTTTAATAGCGGAGTTTATTGTTGTGGAGTTTCAAGTTGCGGAGTCTCAAGTTGTGGAGTTTCCAGTTGTGGAGTTTTTAGTTGTGGAGTTTCTAGTTGTTGAGTTTCTAGTTGTGAAGTCTAGTTTTACAGTTTCTCGTTGTGGAGTTTCTAGATATGAAATTTCTAGTTGCCGAGTCTCTATTTGTGGAGTTTCTAGTTGCGGAGTTTCTAGTTGTGGAGTTTCTGGTTGTGGAGTTTCTAGTTGTGGAGTTTCAAGTTGTGGAGTTTCTAGTTGTGGAGTCTCTAGTTGCGGAGTTTCTAGTTGTGAAGTTTCTAGTTGCGGAGTTTCTAGTTGCGGAGTTTCTAGTTGGGGAGTTTCCAGTTGTGGAGTTTCTAGTTGTGGAGTTTCTACTTGTGGAGTCTCAAGTTGTGGAGTTTAAACTTGTGGAGTTTCAAGTTGTGGTGTCTATAGTTGTGGAGTTTCTAGTTGTAGATTTTCTAGTTGTGGAGTATCTAGTTGTGGATTTTCCAGTTGTGGAGTTTCTAGTTGTTCAGTGTTGGAGTATCTAGTTGTTGAGTTTCTAGTTGCAGAGTCTCTAGTTGTGGAGTTTCAAATTGTGGAGTCTCTAGATGTGGAGTTTCTAGTTGTCGAGTTTCCAGTTGTGGAGTATCTAGTAGTGGAGTTTCGAGTTGTGGAGTTTTTAGTTGTGGAGTTTCTAGTTGGAGTCCCTAGTTGCGGAGTTTCTAGTTGTGGAGTTTCAAGTTGCGTAGTCTCAAGCTGTGGAGTTTCTAGTTGTTGAGTTTCCAGTTGTGGAGTTTCGAGTTGTGGAGTTTCTAGTTGCAGAGTCTCTAGTTGTGGAGTTTCAAGTTGTGGAGTCTCTAGTTGTGGAGTTTCTAGTTGCCGAGTTTTCAGTTGTGGAGTATCTAGTAGTGGAGTTTCCAGTTGTGGAGTTTCTAGTTGTGGAGTTTCTAGTTGCGGAGTCCCTAGTTGTGGAGTTTCTAGTTGCGGAGTCTCAAGCTGCGGAGTTTCAAGTTGTGGAGTTTCTAGTTGTGGAGTCTCAAGTTGTGGAGTTTCAAGTTGTGGAGTTTCAAGTTGTGGAGTCTCTAGTTGTGGAGTTTCTAGTTGCAGAGTATCTAGTTGTGGAGTTTCCAGTTGTGGAGTTTCTAGTTGTGAAGCTGTGGAGTCTCTGGTTGTGGAGTTTTTAGTTGTGGAGTTTCTAGTTGTGGAGTCTCTAGTTGTGGAAATTCTAGTTGTGGAGTTTCCAGTTGTGGAGTATCTAGTTGTGGAGTTTCCAGTTGTGAAGTATCTATTTGTGGAGTTTCCAGTTGCGGAGTCTCAAGTTGTGGAGTTTTCAGTTGTGGAGTTTTTAGTTGTGGAGTTTCTAGTTGTTGAGTTTCTAGTTGTGAAGTCTCTAGTTTTGCAGTTACTAGTTGTGGAGTTTCTAGATATGGAATTTCTAGTTGCCGAGTCTGTATTTGTGGAGTTTGTAGTTGTGGAGTTTGTAGTTGTGGAGTTTCTAGTTGTGGAGTCTCTAGTTGCGGAGTTTCTAGTTGCGGAGTTTCTAGTTGTGGAGTTTCTGGTTGTGGAGTTTCTAGTTGAGGAGTTTCAAGTTGTGGAGTTTCTAGTGGTGGAGTCTCAAGTTGTGGACTTTAAACTTGTGGAGTTTCTAGTTGTGGAGTTTCTCGTTTTGGAGTTTCTAGTTGTGGAGTTTCTAGTTGTAGAGTCTCCTGTTGCGGAGTTTCTAGTTGCGGAGTTTCTAGTTGGGGAGTTTTCAGTTGTGGAGTTTCTAGTTGTGGAGTCTCAAGTTGTGAAGTTTACACCTGTGGAGTTTCAAGTTGGGGAGTCTATAGTTGTGGAGTTTATGGTTGTATATTTTCTAGTTGTGGAGTATCTAGTTGTGGATTTTCCAGTTGCGGAGTTTCTAGTTGTTGAGTTTCGCAGTCTCTATTGTTGAGTTTCTAGTTGCAGAGTCTCTAGTTGTGGAGTTTCAAGTTGTGGAGTCTCTAGATGTGGAGTTTCTAGTTGTCGAGTTTCCAGTAATGGAGTATCTAGTAGTGGAGTTTCGAGTTGTGGAGTTTCTAGTTGTGGAGTTTCAAGTTGTGGAGTCTCTAGTCGTAGAGTTTCTAGTTGCCGAGTTTCCAGTTGTGGAGTATCTAGTAGTGGAGTTTCCAGTTGTGGAGTTTCTAGCTGTGGAGTTTCTAGTGGCGGAGTCCATAGTTGTGGAATTTCCAGTTGCGGAGTCTCAAGCTGCGGAGTTTCAAGTTGCGCAGTTTCTAGTTGTGGAGTCTCAAGTTGTGGAGCTTAAAGTTGTGGAGTTTCAAGTTGTGGAGTCTCTAGTTGTGGAGTTTCTAGTTGCAGAGTATCTAGTTGTGGAGTTTCCAGTTGTGGAGTTTCTAGTTGTGGAGTTGCGGAGTTTCTGGTTGTGGAGTTTCTAGTCGTGGAGTTTCTAGTTGTGGAGTTTCGAGTTGTGGAGTCTTTAGTTGTGGAAATTCTAGTTGTGGAGTTTGCAGTTGTGGAGTATCTAGTTGTGGAGTTTCCAGTTGTGAAGTATCTAGTTGTGGAGTTTCCAGTTGTGGAGTATCTAGTTGTGGAATTTTAAGTTGTGGAGTTTTTAGTTGCGGAGTTTCTAGTTGCGGAGTTTCGAGTTGCGAAGTTTCTAGTTGTGAAGTTTCAAGTTGCGGAGTCTCAAGTTGTGGAGTTTCCAGTTGTGGAGATTTTAGTTGTGGAGTTTCTAGTTGTTGAGTTTCTAGTTGTGAAGTCTCTAGTTTTGCAGTTTCTAGTTGTGGAGTTTCTAGATATGGAATTTCTAGTTGCCGAGTCTGTTTTAATGGAGTTTGAAGTTGTGGAGTTTCTAGTTGTGGAGTTTCTAGTTGTGGAGTGTCTAGTTGCGGAGTTTCTAGTTGCGGAGTTTCTAGTTGTGGAGTTTCTGGTTGTGGAGTTTCTATTTGAGGAGTTTCAAGTTGTGAAGTTTCTAGTTGTGGAGTCTCTAGTTGCGGAGTTTCTAGTTGTGAAGTTTCTAGTTGTGGAGTTTCTAGTTTTCGAGTTTCTAGTTGTGGAGTTTCTAGTTGTAGAGTCTCCTGTTGCGGAGTTTCTAGTTGCGGAGTTTCTAGTTGGGGAGTTCCCAGTTGTGGAGTTTCTAGTTGTGGAGTCTCAAGTTGTGGAGTTTAAACTTGTGGAGTTTCAAGTTGTGGAGTCTATAGTTGTGGAGTTTCTAGTTGTAGATTTTCTAGTTGTGGAGTATCTAGTTGTGGATTTTCCAGTTGTGGAGTTTCTAATTGTTGAGTTGCGGAGTCTCAAGTTGTTGAGTTTCTAGTTGCAGAGTCTCTAGTTGTGGAGTTTCAAGTTGTGGAGTCTCTAGATGTGGAGTTTCTAGTTGTCGAGTTTCCAGTTGTGGAGTATCTAGTAGTGGAGTTTCGAGTTGTGAAGTTTCTAGTTGTGGAGTTTCTAGTTGTGGAGTCCCTTGTTGTGGAGTTTCTAGTTGCGGAGTTTCTAGTTGTGGAGTTTCAAGTTGCGGAGTCTCAAGCTGGGGAGTTTCTAGTTGTTGAGTTTTTAGTTGTGGAGTTTCTAGTTGTTGAGTTTCTAGTTTGAAGTCTCTAGTTGTAGATTGTCTAGTTGTGGAGTCTCAAGTTTAGGAGTTTCTAGTTGAAGAGTTTTTTGTTGTGGAGTGTCTCGTTGTGGAGTTTCGAGTTGTGGAGTTTCGAGTTGTGGAGTTTCTAGTTGCAGAGTCTCTAGTTGTGGAGTTTCAAGTTGTGGAGTCTCTAGTTGTGGAGTTTCTAGTTGCCGAGTTTTCAGTTGTGGAGTATCTAGTAGTGGAGTTTCCAGTTGTGGAGTCCCTAGTTGTGGAGTTTCTAGTTGCGGAGTCTCAAGCTGTGGAGTTTCAAGTTGTGGAGTTTTTAGGTGTGGAGTCTCAAGTTATGGAGTTTAAAGTTGTGGAGTTTCAAGTTGTGGAGTCTCTAGTTGTGGAGTTTCTAGTTGCAGAGTATCTATTTGTGGAGTTTCCAGTTGTGGAGTTTCTAATTGTGAAGTCGCGGAGTCTCTTTTGTGGAGTTTCTAGTTGTGGAGTTTCTAGTTGAGGAGTTTCAGGTTGAAGAGTTTTTAGTTGTGGAGTGTCTAGTTGTAGAGTTTTCAGTTGTGGAGTTTCGAGTTGTGGAGTTTCTAGTTTTGGAGTTTCTAGTTGTGGAGTTTCTAGTTGTAGAGTCTCCTGTTGCGGAGTTTCTAGTTGCGGAGTTTCTAGTTGGAGAGTTTCCAGTTGTGGAGTTTCTAGTTGTGGAGTTTCTATTTGTGGAGTCTCTAGTTGTGTAGTTTCTAGCTGCGGAGTTTCTAGTTGCGGAGTTTCTATTTGTGGAGTTTCTAGCTGCGGAGTTTCTAGTTGCGGAGTCTCTGGTTGTGGAGTTTCTAGTTGCGGAATCTCTAGTTGTGGAGTTTCTAGTTGTGGAGTTTCTAGTTGTGGAGTTTCTAGTTGTGGAGTTTCTAGTTGTGGAGTTTCTAGTTGTGGAGTTTCTAGTTGTGGAGTCTCTAGTTGCAGAGTTTCTAGTTGTGGAGTTTCTAGTTGTGGAGTTTCAAGTTGTGGAGTCTCTAGTTGTGGAGTTTCTAGTTGCGGAGTATCTAGTTGTGGAGTTTCCAGTTGTGGAGTCTCTAGTTGCGGAGTTTCTAGTTGTGGAGTTTCTAGTTTTCGAGTTTCTAGTTGTGGAGTTTCTAGTTGTAGAGTCTCCTGTTGCGGAGTTTCTAGTTGCGGTGTTTCTAGTTGGGGAGTTCCCAGTTGTGGAGTTTCTAGTTGTGGAGTTTCTAGTTGTGGAGTCTCAAGTTGTGGAGTTTAAACTTGTGGAGTTTCAAGTTGTGGAGTCTATAGTTGTGGAGTTTCTAGTTGTAGATTTTCTAGTTGTGGAGTATCTAGTTGTGGATTTTCCAGTTGTGGAGTTTCTAATTGTTGAGTTGCGGAGTCTCTAGTTGTTGAGTTTCTAGTTGCAGAGTCTCTAGTTGTGGAGTTTCAAGTTGTGGAGTCTCTAGATGTGGAGTTTCTAGTTGTCGAGTTTCCAGTTGTGGAGTATCTAGTAGTGGAGTTTCGAGTTGTGAAGTTTCTACTTGTGGAGGTTCTAGTTGTGGAGTCCCTTGTTGTGGAGTTTCTAGTTGCGGAGTTTCTAGTTGTGGAGTTTCAAGTTGCGGAGTCTCAAGCTGGGAAGTTTCTAGTTGTTGAGTTTTTAGTTGTGGAGTTTCTAGTTGTTGAGTTTCTAGTTTGAAGTCTCTAGTTGTAGATTCTCTAGTTGTGGAGTCTCTAGTTTAGGAGTTTCTAGTTGAAGAGTTTTTTGTTGTGGAGTGTCTCGTTGTGGAGTTTCCAGTTGTGGAGTTTTCAGTTGTGGAGTTTCTAGTTGCAGAGTCTCTAGTTGTGGACTAAAGTGCTTATTTGGGCCGGTTGGTACATGGTCAACGAAGTGAAAAAACAGCGCGTAACACAGGACACAGGACAGAGAAGAGACGGACGAGGCGCTGACTTACAACCAAAAATTTATTTCGTACAGGGGTGTATATATAGCACACGAAACTTGAAAAAAGAGGGAGAGAAGTCGAGTGACATGAAAGAGTAATTTTTGTTATGATTGTATGCGTATAACAAATAAACTGTGATTGCGCAATCATTCGCTTGTCAAATACGCCAATTCCCTGGTGAGGAGCGTTATCGAAGGTGCACTGACACACATATCGCCTTTCTTGATTATGCAGAATGCCTCATAAATCTCGCGTGTCCTTTTATCTCTGTAGCGTCGAAGTATCTTGCATTTGTCAAACAATGCACGGCATCCACAAATGGAGCTGTGCGCAGCTAAGTGGCTGCCAACAGAACCCCGCATTAGATTGCGGTGTTCCCTGAGGCGGTCATTTATACAGCGGCCAGAATGCCCGATGTAACAGCGGCCGCAAGAGAGGGGAATTTCATAAATGGCACAAAAACAACATTCAACAAACTTGATTGCGTGTTTTTTATCACACACGCGTGGCCCTCTGTCCTCTCTGTTCACCTGATGGCACATACTAGAGAACTTATTTCTGGCTGAAAAAACAACTCTGATTCCAGCTTTTTGTGCTACCTTTTTTAAACAATGTGACACCTTATGCAAGTAAGGAATGACTGCTGTTCTTGAAAAAGAACTTTTTTCTTGACCACTAGTCGGTTCGGTTAGCTGTTTGATGTCTTTTAAGATACTTTCAGCTATGGAACACAGTATGTTATCCGGGTACCCTGCCTTGCGCAATCTGCGCACCTGTGACTCAAAACTAGTACACAATGTGTGATGGCAAGACCGCATCAGGGCCGCCTTTAGACAGGATTTTGCAATCGCTCGCTTTACAAGTTTTGAATGCGCAGAACTGTAGGGTAGCAAACTTTTTTTGGAGCGGGGGGCATACTGCCAGCACACGTGGTCGGACATAAAAACTTCAATGTCAAGGAACCGGAGTTTGTTAGCAATGGGGAATTCAGTGGTTAGTTGCAGTGAGCCCAAGCAAGTGCGAAACACATCAACAATTTGATCAGCACGTTGCTGAGCTTCAGAGTGGTTAGACCGGTACAAAATCAAGAAGTCATCAACAAATCTAAACACTTTCACGGCGCTCGTCAGTTGTAGGCAATTAATGAGAGATCTGTCATATTTGGCTAAAAGAATGTCACTTAAGATCGGGGCGAGACAGGAACCTATGCAAACACCTTCTTTTTGAATATAAAGTTTGTCATCATGCTTTATAAATGTAGAACGTAAATAAAAGGTCAACATTTCTAAAAAGTTTCTGACGCTAATTCCGCACGAGTCCTGAAATTTGATGTTCCCATAGCGGTCTATGCAGTCGCTCACCTCTGCGCACACCTGGTCCATCGGCAGGGAATAGTATAAGTCTTTTACGTCCACAGAAAAGAAGCTCACTTCTGAAGGGCACTCTTGTTGAAGAAATTCGGATACTATTTGAGGCTTTCTGATGAGGCAAGGGTCTTCCACAGGAAGGACAGATAGGGAACGCTGCAGGTACCTTCCCACCAGGCGCTGCCATGTGCCCTGTTCCGAGACAATGACGCGGAAGGGAACTTCCGGCTTGTGGGTCTTTGCTGAAAAGAACACTGAAAGGTTCACACCCCTCGCTGCTCTCACTGATGACGCCAGTTTTTGAAGGCCAGCCTCTTCACAAAGTTTGCTAGCTGTTGCCTTGACCTTGGAAGGTTTTACATTCGCGACTTGGAAGTTTTCGGTGACAGCAGCGTCCGCCTTTTCTTTGTAGACGGTCGTCGGGGCAAGGGCAAAACCGCCTTCTTTGTCCGCCTGAAGGAGCTTGAGATTTGCAGCGCGTAGCGTCTTAATCACGGAAGGTTGACGTGATGTTCCGGTTTGCTTTGTTGGCAACAAACAATCCACGCCTTCTTGAATGCACCTGTCTCTATTATCAACAGAGGCTCGTGCCGCCGTGCTCCTTACTAAGCTCAAAAGCTCTACTTGGTCCAATTTTGGTGGCTCGCAAAATTTTGGGCCCTTTTCCAATGCGCTTTTTACTCCAGGAGGGATGCTTGCGTTCCCTAGAGTCACAACTTCTTGTCCAGATTGGCAAGTTTGCTTCTTTCTTCTTGGTAGGCTGGCAAATATCATCTTCCAAAGAAAATCCGCTGTCCGGGATGCAATACCCAGGTCTCTTTGAAAAGTTTGCTACCCTACAGTTCTGCGCATTCAAAACTTGTAAAGCGAGCGATTGCAAAATCCTGTCTAAAGGCGGCCCTGATGCGGTCTTGCCATCACACATTGTGTACTAGTTTTGAGTCACAGGTGCGCAGATTGCGCAAGGCAGGGTACCCGGATAACATACTGTGTTCCATAGCTGAAAGTATCTTAAAAGACATCAAACAGCTAACCGAACCGACTAGTGGTCAAGAAAAAAGTTCTTTTTCAAGAACAGGAGTCATTCCTTACTTGCATAAGGTGTCACATTGTTTAAAAAAGGTAGCACAAAAAGCTGGAATCAGAGTTGTTTTTTCAGCCAGAAATAAGTTCTCTAGTATGTGCCATCAGGTGAACAGAGAGGACAGAGGGCCACGCGTGTGTGATAAAAAACACGCAATCAAGTTTGTTGAATGTTGTTTTTGTGCCATTTATGAAATTCCCCTCTCTTGCGGCCGCTGTTACATCGGGCATTCTGGCCGCTGTATAAATGACCGCCTCAGGGAACACCGCAATCTAATGCGGGGTTCTGTTGGCAGCCACTTAGCTGCGCACAGCTCCATTTGTGGATGCCGTGCATTGTTTGACAAATGCAAGATACTTCGACGCTACAGAGATAAAAGGACACGCGAGATTTATGAGGCATTCTGCATAATCAAGAAAGGCGATATGTGTGTCAGTGCACCTTCGATAACGCTCCTCACCAGGGAATTGGCGTATTTGACAAGCGAATGATTGCGCAATCACAGTTTATTTGTTATACGCATACAATCATAACAAAAATTACTCTTTCATGTCACTCGACTTCTCTCCCTCTTTTTTCAAGTTTCGTGTGCTATATATACACCCCTGTACGAAATAAATTTTTGGTTGTAAGTCAGCGCCTCGTCCGTCTCTTCTCTGTCCTGTGTCCTGTGTTACGCGCTGTTTTTTCACTTCGTTGGCTCTAGTTGTGGAGTTTCAAATTGTGGAGTCTCTAGATGTGGAGTTTCTAGTTGTCGAGTTTCCAGTTGTGGAGTATCTAGTAGTGGAGTTTCGAGTTGTGGAGTTTCTTGTTGTGGAATTTCTAGTTGCCGATTCTCTATTTGTGGAGTTTGTAGTTGTGGAGTTTCTAGATATGGAATTTCTAGTTGTGGAGTTTCTACTTGTGGAGTTTCTAGTTGTGGAGTTTCTAGTTGTGGAGTCTCTAGTTGCAGAGTTTCTAGTTGTGGAGTTTCTAGTTGTGGAGTTTCAAGTTGTGGAGTCTCTAGTTGTGGAGTTTATAGTTGCGGAGTATCTAGTTGTGGTGTTTCCAGTTGTGGAGTTTCTAGTTGTGGAGTTTCTAGTTGAGGAGTTTCAAGTTGAAGAGTTTTTAGTTGTGGAGTTTCTAGTTGTGGAGTTTCTAGTTGTGGAGTTTCTAGTTGTGGAGTTTCTAGTTGTGGAGTCTCTAGTTGTGGAGTTTCTAGTTGTGGAGTTTCCAGTTGTGGAGTATCTAGTTGTGGAGTTTCCATTTGTGAAGTATCTAGTTGTGGAGTTTCTAGTTGCGGAGTATCTAGTTGTGGAGTTTCCAGTTGTGGAGTTTCTAGTTGTGGAGTTTCTAGTTGTGGAGTTTTGAGTTGTGGAGTCTCTAGTTGTGGAGTTTCTAGTTGTGGAGTTTCCAGTTGTGGAGTATCTAGTTGTGGAGTTTCCATTTGTGAAGTATCTAGTTGTGAAGTTTCCAGTTGTGGAGTATCTAGTTGTGGAGTTTCAAGTTGTGGAGTTTCTAGTTGCGGAGTTTCTAGTTGCGGAGTTTTTAATAGCGGAGTTTATTGTTGTGGAGTTTCAAGTTGCGGAGTCTCAAGTTGTGGAGTTTCCAGGTGTGGAGTTTTTAGTTGTGGAGTTTCTAGTTGTTGAGTTTCTAGTTGTGAAGTCTAGTTTTACAGTTTCTTGTTGTGGAGTTTCTAGATATGAAATTTCTAGTTGCCGAGTCTCTATTTGTGGAGTTTCTAGTTGCGGAGTTTCTAGTTGTGGAGTTTCAAGTTGTGGAGTTTCTTGTTGTGGAGTCTCTAGTTGCGGAGTTTCTAGTTGTGAAGTTTCTAGTTGTGGAGTTTCTAGTTTTGAAGTTTCTAGTTGTGGAGTTTCTAGTTGTAGAGTCTCCTGTTGCGGAGTTTCTAGTTGCGGAGTTTCTAGTTGGGGAGTTTCCAGTTGTGGAGTTTCTAGTTGTGGAGTTTCTACTTGTGGAGTCTGAAGTTGTGGAGTTTAAACTTGTGGAGTTTCAAGTTGTGGAGTCTATAGTTGTGGAGTTTCTAGTTGTAGATTTTCTAGTTGTGGAGTATCTAGTTGTGGATTTTCCAGTTGTGGAGTTTCTAGTTGTTCCGTTGCGGAGTATCTAGTTGTTGAGTTTCTAGTTGCAGAGTCTCTAGTTGTGGAGTTTCAAATTGTGGAGTCTCTAGATGTGGAGTTTCTAGTTGTCGAGTTTCCTGTTATGGAGTATCTAGTAGTGGAGTTTCGAGTTGTGCAGTTTCTAGTTGTGGAGTTTCTAGTTGTGGAGTCCCTAGTTGCGGAGTTTCTAGTTGCGAAGTTTCAAGTTGTGGAGTTTCAAGTTGCGGAGTCTCAAGCTGTGGAGTTTCTAGTTGTGGAGTTTCCAGTTGTGGAGTTTCGAGTTGTGGAGTTTCTAGTTGCAGAGTCTCTAGTTGTGGAGTTTCAAGTTGTGGAGTCTCTAGTTGTGGAGTTTCTAGTTGCCGAGTTTCCAGTTGTGGAGTATCTAGTAGTGGAGTTTCCAGTTGTGGAGTTTCTAGCTGTGGAGTTTCTAGTGGTGGAGTCCATAGTTGTGGAATTTCCAGTTGCGGAGTCTCAAGCTGCGGAGTTTCAAGTTGCGCAGTTTCTAGTTGTGGAGTCTCAAGTTGTGGAGCTTAAAGTTGTGGAGTTTCAAGTTGTGGAGTCTCTAGTTGTGGAGTTTCTAGTTGCAGAGTATCTAGTTGTGGAGTTTCCAGTTGTGGAGTTTCTAGTTGTGGAGTTGCGGAGTTTCTGGTTGTGGAGTTTCTAGTCGTGGAGTTTCTAGTTGTGGAGTTTCGAGTTGTGGAGTCTCTAGTTGTGGAAATTCTAGTTGTGGAGTTTCCAGTTGTGGAGTATCTAGTTGTGGAGTTTCCAGTTGTGAAGTATCTAGTTGTGGAGTTTCCAGTTGTGGAGTATCTAGTTGTGGAATTTTAAGTTGTGGAGTTTTTAGTTGCGGAGTTTCTAGTTGCGGAGTTTCTAGTTGCGAAGTTTCTAGTTGTGAAGTTTCAAGTTGCGGAGTCTCAAGTTGTGGAGTTTCCAGTTGTGGAGATTTTAGTTGTGGAGTTTCTAGTTGTTGAGTTTCTAGTTGTGAAGTCTCTAGTTTTGCAGTTTCTAGTTGTGGAGTTTCTAGATATGGAATTTCTAGTTGCCGAGTCTGTTTTAATGGAGTTTGAAGTTGTGGAGTTTCTAGTTGTGGAGTGTCTAGTTGCGGAGTTTCTAGTTGCGGAGTTTCTAGTTGTGGAGTTTCTGGTTGTGGAGTTTCTATTTGAGGAGTTTCAAGTTGTGAAGTTTCTAGTTGTGGAGTCTCTAGTTGCGGAGTTTCTAGTTGTGAAGTTTCTAGTTGTGGAGTTTCTAGTTTTCGAGTTTCTAGTTGTGGAGTTTCTAGTTGTAGAGTCTCCTGTTTCGGAGTTTCTAGTTGCGGAGTTTCTAGTTGGGGAGTTCCCAGTTGTGGAGTTTCTAGTTGTGGAGTCTCAAGTTGTGGAGTTTAAACTTGTGGAGTTTCAAGTTGTGGAGTCTATAGTTGTGGAGTTTCTAGTTGTAGATTTTCTAGTTGTGGAGTATCTAGTTGTGGATTTTCCAGTTGTGGAGTTTCTAATTGTTGAGTTGCGGAGTCTCTAGTTGTTGAGTTTCTAGTTGCAGAGTCTCTAGTTGTGGAGTTTCAAGTTGTGGAGTCTCTAGATGTGGAGTTTCTAGTTGTCGAGTTTCCAGTTGTGGAGTATCTAGTAGTGGAGTTTCGAGTTGTGAAGTTTCTAGTTGTGGAGTTTCTAGTTGTGGAGTCCCTTGTTGTGGAGTTTCTAGTTGCGGAGTTTCTAGTTGTGGAGTTTCAAGTTGCGGAGTCTCAAGCTGGGGAGTTTCTAGTTGTTGAGTTTTTAGTTGTGGAGTTTCTAGTTGTTGAGTTTCTAGTTTGAAGTCTCTAGTTGTAGATTCTCTAGTTGTGGAGTCTCAAGTTTAGGAGTTTCTAGTTGAAGAGTTTTTTGTTGTGGAGTGTCTCGTTGTGGAGTTTCGAGTTGTGGAGTTTCGAGTTGTGGAGTTTCTAGTTGCAGAGTCTCTAGTTGTGGAGTTTCAAGTTGTGGAGTCTCTAGTTGTGGAGTTTCTAGTTGCCGAGTTTTCAGTTGTGGAGTATCTAGTAGTGGAGTTTCCAGTTGTGGAGTCCCTAGTTGTGGAGTTTCTAGTTGCGGAGTCTCAAGCTGTGGAGTTTCAAGTTGTAGAGTTTTTAGGTGTGGAGTCTCAAGTTATGGAGTTTAAAGTTGTGGAGTTTCAAGTTGTGGAGTCTCTAGTTGTGGAGTTTCTAGTTGCAGAGTATCTATTTGTGGAGTTTCCAGTTGTGGAGTTTCTAATTGTGAAGTCGCGGAGTCTCTTTTGTGGAGTTTCTAGTTGTGGAGTTTCTAGTTGAGGAGTTTCTAGTTGGAGAGTTTCCAGTTGTGGAGTTTCTAGTTGTGGAGTTTCTATTTGTGGAGTCTCTAGTTGTGTAGTTTCTAGCTGCGGAGTTTCTAGTTGCGGAGTTTCTATTTGTGGAGTTTCTAGCTGCGGAGTTTCTAGTTGCGGAGTCTCTGGTTGTGGAGTTTCTAGTTGCGGAATCTCTAGTTGTGGAGTTTCTAGTTGTGGAGTTTCTAGTTGTGGAGTTTCTAGTTGTGGAGTTTCTAGTTGTGGAGTTTCTAGTTGTGGAGTTTCTAGTTGTGGAGTCTCTAGTTGCAGAGTTTCTAGTTGTGGAGTTTCTAGTTGTGGAGTTTCAAGTTGTGGAGTCTCTAGTTGTGGAGTTTCTAGTTGCGGAGTATCTAGTTGTGGAGTTTCCAGTTGTGGAGTCTCTAGTTGCGGAGTTTCTAGTTGTGGAGTTTCTAGTTTTCGAGTTTCTAGTTGTGGAGTTTCTAGTTGTAGAGTCTCCTGTTGCGGAGTTTCTAGTTGCGGTGTTTCTAGTTGGGGAGTTCCCAGTTGTGGAGTTTCTAGTTGTGGAGTTTCTAGTTGTGGAGTCTCAAGTTGTGGAGTTTAAACTTGTGGAGTTTCAAGTTGTGGAGTCTATAGTTGTGGAGTTTCTAGTTGTAGATTTTCTAGTTGTGGAGTATCTAGTTGTGGATTTTCCAGTTGTGGAGTTTCTGATTGTTGAGTTGCGGAGTCTCTAGTTGTTGAGTTTCTAGTTGCAGAGTCTCTAGTTGTGGAGTTTAAAGTTGTGGAGTCTCTAGATGTGGAGTTTCTAGTTGTCGAGTTTCCAGTTGTGGAGTATCTAGTAGTGGAGTTTCGAGTTGTGGAGTTTCTTGTTGTGGAATTTCTAGTTGCCGAGTCTCTATTTGTGGAGTTTGTAGTTGTGGAGTTTCTAGATATGGAATTTCTAGTTGCCGAGTCTCTATTTGTGGAGTTTGTAGTTGTGGAGTTTCTAGTTGTGGAGTCTCTAGTTGCAGAGTTTCTAGTTGTGGAGTTTCTAGTTGTGGAGTTTCAAGTTGTGGAGTCTTTAGTTGTGGAGTTTCTAGTTGCGGAGTATCTAGTTGTGGAGTTTCTAGTTGGAGAGTTTCCAGTTGTGGAGTTTCTAGTTGTGGAGTTTCTATTTGTGGAGTCTAGTTGTGTAGTTTCTAGCTGCGGAGTTTCTAGTTGCGGAGTTTCTATTTGTGGAGTTTCTAGCTGCGGAGTTTCTAGTTGCGGAGTCTCTGGTTGTGGAGTTTCTAGTTGCGGAATCTCTAGTTGTGGAGTTTCTAGTTGTGGAGTTTCTAGTTGTGGAGTTTCTAGTTGTGGAGTTTCTAGTTGTGGAGTTTCTAGTTGTGGAGTTTCTAGTTGTGGAGTCTCTAGTTGCAGAGTTTCTAGTTGTGGAGTTTCTAGTTGTGGAGTTTCAAGTTGTGGAGTCTCTAGTTGTGGAGTTTCTAGTTGCGGAGTATCTAGTTGTGGAGTTTCCAGTTGTGGAGTTTCTAGTTGTGGAGTTTCTAGTTGAGGAGTTTCAAGTTGAAGAGTTTTTAGTTGTGGAGTTTCTAGTTGTGGAGTTTCTAGTTGTGGAGTTTCTAGTTGTGGAGTCTCTAGTTGTGGAGTTTCTAGTTGTGGAGTTTCCAGTTGTGGAGTATCTAGTTGTGGAGTTTCCATTTGTGAAGTATCTAGTTGTGGAGTTTCTAGTTGCGGAGTATCTAGTTGTGGAGTTTCCAGTTGTGGAGTTTCTAGTTGTGGAGTTTCTAGTTGTGGAGTTTCGAGTTGTGGAGTCTCTAGTTGTGGAGTTTCTAGTTGTGGAGTTTCCAGTTGTGGAGTATCTAGTTGTGGAGTTTCCATTTGTGAAGTATCTAGTTGTGAAGTTTCCAGTTGTGGAGTATCTAGTTGTGGAGTTTCAAGTTGTGGAGTTTCTAGTTGCGGAGTTTCTAGTTGCGGAGTTTTTAATAGCGGAGTTTATTGTTGTGGAGTTTCAAGTTGCGGAGTCTCAAGTTGTGGAGTTTCCAGGTGTGGAGTTTTTAGTTGTGGAGTTTCTAGTTGTTGAGTTTCTAGTTGTGAAGTCTAGTTTTACAGTTTCTTGTTGTGGAGTTTCTAGATATGAAATTTCTAGTTGCCGAGTCTCTATTTGTGGAGTTTCTAGTTGCGGAGTTTCTAGTTGTGGAGTTTCAAGTTGTGGAGTTTCTTGTTGTGGAGTCTCTAGTTGCGGAGTTTCTAGTTGTGAAGTTTCTAGTTGTGGAGTTTCTAGTTTTGAAGTTTCTAGTTGTGGAGTTTCTAGTTGTAGAGTCTCCTGTTGCGGAGTTTCTAGTTGCGGAGTTTCTAGTTGGGGAGTTTCCAGTTGTGGAGTTTCTAGTTGTGGAGTTTCTACTTGTGGAGTCTCAAGTTGTGGAGTTTAAACTTGTGGAGTTTCAAGTTGTGGAGTCTATAGTTGTGGAGTTTCTAGTTGTAGATTTTCTAGTTGTGGAGTATCTAGTTGTGGATTTTCCAGTTGTGGAGTTTCTAGTTGTTCCGTTGCGGAGTATCTAGTTGTTGAGTTTCTAGTTGCAGAGTCTCTAGTTGTGGAGTTTCAAATTGTGGAGTCTCTAGATGTGGAGTTTCTAGTTGTCGAGTTTCCTGTTATGGAGTATCTAGTAGTGGAGTTTCGAGTTGTGGAGTTTCTAGTTGTGGAGTTTCTAGTTGTGGAGTCCCTAGTTGCGGAGTTTCTAGTTGCGAAGTTTCAAGTTGTGGAGTTTCAAGTTGCGGAGTCTCAAGCTGTGGAGTTTCTAGTTGTGGAGTTTCCAGTTGTGGAGTTTCGAGTTGTGGAGTTTCTAGTTGCAGAGTCTCTAGTTGTGGAGTTTCAAGTTGTGGAGTCTCTAGTTGTGGAGTTTCTAGTTGCCGAGTTTCCAGTTGTGGAGTATCTAGTAGTGGAGTTTCCAGTTGTGGAGTTTCTAGTTGTGGAGTTTCTAGTTGCGAAGTTTCAAGTTGTGGAGTTTCTAGGTGTGGAGTCTCAAGTTATGGAGTTTAAAGTTGTGGAGTTTCAAGTTGTGGAGTCTCTAGTTGTGGAGTTTCTAGTTGCAGAGTATCTATTTGTGGAGTTTCCAGTTGTGGAGTTTCTAATTGTGAAGTCGCGGATTCTCTTTTGTGGAGTTTCTAGTTGTGGAGTTTCTAGTTGAGGAGTTTCAAGTTGAAGAGTTTTTAGTTGTGGAGTGTCTAGTTGTGGAGTTTCCAGTTGTGGAGTTTCGAGTTGTGGAGTTTCTAGTTTTGGAGTTTCTAGTTGTGGAGTTTCTAGTTGTAGAGTCTCCTGTTGTGGAGTTTCTAGTTTCGGAGTTTCTAGTTGGAGAGTTTCCAGTTGTGGAGTTTCTAGTTGTGGAGTTTCTATTTGTGGAGTCTCTAGTTGTGTAGTTTCTAGCTGCGGAGTTTCTAGTTGCGGAGTTTCTATTTGTGGAGTTTCTAGCTGCGGAGTTTCTAGTTGCGGAGTCTCTGGTTGTGGAGTTTCTAGTTGCGGAATCTCTAGTTGTGGAGTTTCTAGTTGTGGAGTTTCTAGTTGTGGAGTTTCTAGTTGTGGAGTTTCTAGTTGTAGAGTTTCTAGTTGTGGAGTTTCTAGTTGTGGAGTCTCTAGTTGCAGAGTTTCTAGTTGTGGAGTTTCTAGTTGTGGAGTTTCAAGTTGTGGAGTCTCTAGTTGTGGAGTTTCTAGTTGCGGAGTATCTAGTTGTGGAGTTTCCAGTTGTGGAGTTTCTAGTTGTGGAGTTTCTAGTTGTGGAGTTTCGAGTTGTGGAGTCTCTAGTTGTGGAGTTTCTAGTTGTGGAGTTTCCAGTTGTGGAGTATCTAGTTGTGGAGTTTCCAGTTGTGAAGTATCTAGTTGTGGAGTTTCCAGTTGTGGAGTATCTAGTTGTGGAATTTTAAGTTGTGGAGTTTTTAGTTGCGGAGTTTCTAGTTGCGGAGTCTCTGGTTGTGGAGTTTCTAGTTGCGGAATCTCTAGTTGTGGAGTTTCTAGTTGTGGAGTTTCTAGTTGTGGAGTTTCAAGTTGTGGAGTATCTAGTTGTGGAGTTTCTAGTTGTGGAGTTTCCAGTTGTGGAGTTTCTAGTTGTGGAGTTTCTAGTTGTGGAGTTTCGAGTGGTGGAGTCTCTAGTTGTGGAGTTTCTAGTTGTGGAGTTTCCAGTTGTGGAGGATCTAGTTGTGGAGTTTCCAGTTGTGAAGTATCTAGTTGTGGAGTTTCCAGTTGTGGAGTTTCTAGTTGTGGAGTTGCGGAGTTTCTGGTTGTGGAGTCTCTAGATGTGGAGTTTCTAGTTGTCGAGTTTCCAGTTGTGGAGTATCTAGTAGTGGAGTTTCGAGTTGTGAAGTTTCTAGTTGTGGAGTTTCTAGTTGTGGAGTCCCTTGTTGTGGAGTTTCTAGTTGCGGAGTTTCTAGTTGTGGAGTTTCAAGTTGCGGAGTCTCAAGCTGGGGAGTTTCTAGTTGTTGAGTTTTTAGTTGTGGAGTTTCTAGTTGTTGAGTTTCTAGTTTGAAGTCTCTAGTTGTAGATTCTCTAGTTGTGGAGTCTCAAGTTTAGGAGTTTCTAGTTGAAGAGTTTTTTGTTGTGGAGTGTCTCGTTGTGGAGTTTCGAGTTGTGGAGTTTCGAGTTGTGAAGTTTCTAGTTGCAGAGTCTCTAGTTGTGGAGTTTCAAGTTGTGGAGTCTCTAGTTGTGGAGTTTCTAGTTGCCGAGTTTTCAGTTGTGGAGTATCTAGTAGTGGAGTTTCCAGTGTTGGAGTCCCTAGTTGTGGAGTTTCTAGTTGCGGAGTTTCAAGCTGTGGAGTTTCAAGTTGTGGAGTTTTTAGGTGTGGAGTCTCAAGTTATGGAGTTTAAAGTTGTGGAGTTTCAAGTTGTGGAGTCTCTAGTTGTGGAGTTTCTAGTTGCAGAGTATCTATTTGTGGAGTTTCCAGTTGTGGAGTTTCTAATTGTGAAGTCGCGGAGTCTCTTTTGTGGAGTTTCTAGTTGTGGAGTTTCTAGTTGAGGAGTTTCAGGTTGAAGAGTTTTTAGTTGTGGAGTGTCTAGTTGTAGAGTTTTCAGTTGTGGAGTTTCGAGTTGTGGAGTTTCTAGTTTTGGAGTTTCTAGTTGTGGAGTTTCTAGTTGTAGAGTCTCCTGTTGCGGAGTTTCTAGTTGCGGAGTTTCTAGTTGGAGAGTTTCCAGTTGTGGAGTTTCTAGTTGTGGAGTTTCTATTTTTGGAGTCTCTAGTTGTGTAGTTTCTAGCTGCGGAGTTTCTAGTTGCGGAGTTTCTATTTGTGGAGTTTCTAGCTGCGGAGTTTCTAGTTGCGGAGTCTCTGGTTGTGGAGTTTCTAGTTGCGGAATCTCTAGTTGTGGAGTTTCTAGTTGTGGAGTTTCTAGTTGTGGAGTTTCTAGTTGTGGAGTTTCTAGTTGTGGAGTTTCTAGTTGTGGAGTTTCTAGTTGTGGAGTCTCTAGTTGCAGAGTTTCTAGTTGTGGAGTTTCTAGTTGTGGAGTTTCAAGTTGTGGAGTCTCTAGTTGTGGAGTTTCTAGTTGCGGAGTATCTAGTTGTGGAGTTTCCAGTTGTGGAGTCTCTAGTTGCGGAGTTTCTAGTTGTGGAGTTTCTATTTTTCGAGTTTCTAGTTGTGGAGTTTCTAGTTGTAGAGTCTCCTGTTGCGGAGTTTCTAGTTGCGGTGTTTCTAGTTGGGGAGTTCCTAGTTGTGGAGTTTCTAGTTGTGGAGTTTCTAGTTGTGGAGTCTCAAGTTGTGGAGTTTAAACTTGTGGAGTTTCAAGTTGTGGGGTCTATAGTTGTGGAGTTTCTAGTTGTAGATTTTCTAGTTGTGGAGTATCTAGTTGTGGATTTTCCAGTTGTGGAGTTTCTAATTGTTGAGTTGCGGAGTCTCTAGTTGTTGAGTTTCTAGTTGCAGAGTCTCTAGTTGTGGAGTTTCAAGTTGTGGAGTCTCTAGATGTGGAGTTTCTAGTTGTCGAGTTTCCAGTTGTGGAGTATCTAGTAGTGGAGTTTCGAGTTGTGAAGTTTCTAGTTGAGGATGTTCTAGTTGTGGAGTCCCTTGTTGTGGAGTTTCTAGTTGCGGAGTTTCTAGTTGTGGAGTTTAAAGTTGCGGAGTCTCAAGCTGGGGAGTTTCTAGTTGTTGAGTTTTTAGTTGTGGAGTTTCTAGTTGTTGAGTTTCTAGTTTGAAGTCTCTAGTTGTAGATTCTCTAGTTGTGGAGTCTCTAGTTTAGGAGCTTCTAGTTGAAGAGTTTTTTGTTGTGGAGTGTCTCGTTGTGGAGTTTCCAGTTGTGGAGTTTTCAGTTGTGGAGTTTCTAGTTGCAGAGTCTCTAGTTGTGGAGTTTCAAATTGTGGAGTCTCTAGATGTGGAGTTTCTAGTTGTCGAGTTTCCAGTTGTGGAGTATCTAGTAGTGGAGTTTCCAGTGTTGGAGTCCCTAGTTGTGGAGTTTCTAGTTGCGGAGTTTCAAGCTGTGGAGTTTCAAGTTGTGGAGTTTTTAGGTGTGGAGTCTCAAGTTATGGAGTTTAAAGTTGTGGAGTTTCAAGTTGTGGAGTCTCTAGTTGTGGAGTTTCTAGTTGCAGAGTATCTATTTGTGGAGTTTCCAGTTGTGGAGTTTCTAATTGTGAAGTCGCGGAGTCTCTTTTGTGGAGTTTCTAGTTGTGGAGTTTCTAGTTGAGGAGTTTCAGGTTGAAGAGTTTTTAGTTGTGGAGTGTCTAGTTGTAGAGTTTTCAGTTGTGGAGTTTCGAGTTGTGGAGTTTCTAGTTTTGGAGTTTCTAGTTGTGGAGTTTCTAGTTGTAGAGTCTCCTGTTGCGGAGTTTCTAGTTGCGGAGTTTCTAGTTGGAGAGTTTCCAGTTGTGGAGTTTCTAGTTGTGGAGTTTCTATTTTTGGAGTCTCTAGTTGTGTAGTTTCTAGCTGCGGAGTTTCTAGTTGCGGAGTTTCTATTTGTGGAGTTTCTAGCTGCGGAGTTTCTAGTTGCGGAGTCTCTGGTTGTGGAGTTTCTAGTTGCGGAATCTCTAGTTGTGGAGTTTCTAGTTGTGGAGTTTCTAGTTGTGGAGTTTCTAGTTGTGGAGTTTCTAGTTGTGGAGTTTCTAGTTGTGGAGTTTCTAGTTGTGGAGTCTCTAGTTGCAGAGTTTCTAGTTGTGGAGTTTCTAGTTGTGGAGTTTCAAGTTGTGGAGTCTCTAGTTGTGGAGTTTCTAGTTGCGGAGTATCTAGTTGTGGAGTTTCCAGTTGTGGAGTCTCTAGTTGCGGAGTTTCTAGTTGTGGAGTTTCTATTTTTCGAGTTTCTAGTTGTGGAGTTTCTAGTTGTAGAGTCTCCTGTTGCGGAGTTTCTAGTTGCGGTGTTTCTAGTTGGGGAGTTCCTAGTTGTGGAGTTTCTAGTTGTGGAGTTTCTAGTTGTGGAGTCTCAAGTTGTGGAGTTTAAACTTGTGGAGTTTCAAGTTGTGGGGTCTATAGTTGTGGAGTTTCTAGTTGTAGATTTTCTAGTTGTGGAGTATCTAGTTGTGGATTTTCCAGTTGTGGAGTTTCTAATTGTTGAGTTGCGGAGTCTCTAGTTGTTGAGTTTCTAGTTGCAGAGTCTCTAGTTGTGGAGTTTCAAGTTGTGGAGTCTCTAGATGTGGAGTTTCTAGTTGTCGAGTTTCCAGTTGTGGAGTATCTAGTAGTGGAGTTTCGAGTTGTGAAGTTTCTAGTTGAGGATGTTCTAGTTGTGGAGTCCCTTGTTGTGGAGTTTCTAGTTGCGGAGTTTCTAGTTGTGGAGTTTAAAGTTGCGGAGTCTCAAGCTGGGGAGTTTCTAGTTGTTGAGTTTTTAGTTGTGGAGTTTCTAGTTGTTGAGTTTCTAGTTTGAAGTCTCTAGTTGTAGATTCTCTAGTTGTGGAGTCTCTAGTTTAGGAGCTTCTAGTTGAAGAGTTTTTTGTTGTGGAGTGTCTCGTTGTGGAGTTTCCAGTTGTGGAGTTTTCAGTTGTGGAGTTTCTAGTTGCAGAGTCTCTAGTTGTGGAGTTTCAAATTGTGGAGTCTCTAGATGTGGAGTTTCTAGTTGTCGAGTTTCCAGTTGTGGAGTATCTAGTAGTGGAGTTTCGAGTTGTGGAGTTTCTTGTTGTGGAGTTTCTAGTTGGGGAGTCCCTACTTGCGGAGTTTCTAGTGTCGAAGCTTCAAGTTGTGGAGTTTCAAGTTGCGGAGTCTCAAGCTGTGGAGTTTCTAGTTGTGGAGTTTCCAGTTGTGGAGTTTCGAGTTGTGGAGTTTCTAGTTGCAGAGTCTCTAGTTGTGGAGTTTCAAGTTGTGGAGTCTCTAGTTGTAAAGTTTCTAGTTGCCGAGTTTCCAGTTGTGGAGTATCTAGTAGTGGAGTTTCTAGTTGTGGAGTTTCTAGTTGCGGAGTCCCTAGTTGTGGAGTTTCTAGTTGCGGAGTCTCAAGCTGCGGAGTTTCAAGTTGTGGAGTTTTTAGTTGTGGAGTCTCAAGTTGTGGAGTTTCAAGTTGTGGAGTTTCAAGTTGTGGAGTCTCTAGTTGTGGAATTTCTAGTTGCAGAGTATCTAGTTGTGGAGTTTCCAGTTGTGCAGTTTCTAGTTGTGAAGCTGTGGAGTCTCTGGTTGTGGAGTTTTTAGTTGTGGAGTTTCTAGTTGTGGAGTTTCGAGTTGTGGAGTCTCTAGTTGTGGAGTTTCCAGTTGTGGAGTATCTAGTTGTGGAGTTTCCAGTTGTGAAGTATCTAGTTGTGGAGTTTCCAGTTGTGGAGTATCTAGTTGTGGAGTATCTAGTTGGGGAGTTTTAATTTGTGGAGTTTTTAGTTGTGGAGTTTCAAGTTGCAGAGTCTCAAGTTGTGGAGTTTCCAGTTGTGGAGTTTTTAGTTGTGGAGTTTCTAGTTGTTGAGTTTCTAGTTGTGAAGTCTCTAGTTTTGCAGTTTCTAGTTGTGGAGTTTCTAGATATGGAATTTCTAGTTGCCGAGTCTCTATTTGTGAAGTTTGTAGTTGTGGAGTTTCTAGATATGGAATTTCTAGTTGCCGAGTCTCTATTTGTGGAGTTTGTAGTTGTGGAGTTTCTAGTTGTGGAGTCTCTAGTTGCAGAGTTTCTAGTTGTGGAGTTTCTAGTTGTGGAGTTTCAAGTTGTGGAGTCTCTAGTTGTGGAGTTTCTAGTTGCGGAGTATCTAGTTGTGGAGTTTCTAGTTGGAGAGTTTCCAGTTGTGGAGTTTCTAGTTGTGGAGTTTCTATTTGTGGAGTCTCTAGTTGTGTAGTTTCTAGCTGCGGAGTTTCTAGTTGCGGAGTTTCTATTTGTGGAGTTTCTAGCTGCGGAGTTTCTAGTTGCGGAGTCTCTGGTTGTGGAGTTTCTAGTTGCGGAATCTCTAGTTGTGGAGTTTCTAGTTGTGGAGTTTCTAGTTGTGGAGTTTCTAGTTGTGGAGTTTCTAGTTGTGGAGTTTCTAGTTGTGGAGTTTCTAGTTGTGGAGTCTCTAGTTGCAGAGTTTCTAGTTGTGGAGTTTCTAGTTGTGGAGTTTCAAGTTGTGGAGTCTCTAGTTGTGGAGTTTCTAGTTGCGGAGTATCTAGTTGTGGAGTTTCGAGTTGTGGAGTTTCTAGTTGTGGAGTTTCTAGTTGAGGAGTTTCAAGTTGAAGAGTTTTTAGTTGTGGAGTTTCGAGTTGTGGAGTTTCTAGTTTTGAGTTTCTAGTTGTGGAGTTTCTAGTTGTAGAGTCTCCTGTTGCGGAGTTTCTAGTTGCGGAGTTTCTAGTTGGAGAGTTTCCAGTTGTGGAGTTTCTAGTTGTGGAGTTTCTATTTGTGGAGTCTCTAGTTGTGTAGTTTCTAGCTGCGGAGTTTCTAGTTGCGGAGTTTCTAATTGTGGAGTTTCTAGCTGCGGAGTTTCTAGTTGCGGAGTCTCTGGTTGTGGAGTTTCTAGTTGCGGAATATCTAGTTGTGGAGTTTCTAGTTGTGGAGTTTCTAGTTGTGGAGTTTCTAGTTGTGGAGTTTCTAGTTGTGGAGTCTCTAGTTGTGGAGTTTCTAGTTGTGGAGTTTCCAGTTGTGGAGTATCTAGTTGTGGAGTTTCCATTTGTGAAGTATCTAGTTGTGGAGTTTCTAGTTGCGGAGTATCTAGTTGTGGAGTTTCCAGTTGTGGAGTTTCTAGTTGTGGAGTTTCTAGTTGTGGAGTTTCGAGTTGTGGAGTCTCTAGTTGTGGAGTTTCTAGTTGTGGAGTTTCCAGTTGTGGAGTATCTAGTTGTGGAGTTTCCATTTGTGAAGTATCTATTTGTGGAGTTTCCAGTTGTGGAGTATCTAGTTGTGGAGTTTCTAGTTGCGGAGTTTCTAGTTGCGGAGTTTTTAATAGCGGAGTTTATTGTTGTGGAGTTTCAAGTTGCGGAGTCTCAAGTTGTGGAGTTTCCAGGTGTGGAGTTTTTATTTGTGGAGTTTCTAGTTGTTGAGTTTCTAGTTGTGAAGTCTAGTTTTACAGTTTCTTGTTGTGGAGTTTCTAGATATGAAATTTCTAGTTGCCGAGTCTCTATTTGTGGAGTTTCTAGTTGCGGAGTTTCTAGTTGTGGAGTTTCAAGTTGTGGAGTTTCTTGTTGTGGAGTCTCTAGTTGCGGAGTTTCTAGTTGTGAAGTTTCTAGTTGTGGAGTTTCTAGTTTTGAAGTTTCTAGTTGTGGAGTTTCTAGTTGTATAGTCTCCTGTTGCGGAGTTTCTAGTTGCGGAGTTTCTAGTTGGGGAGTTTCCAGTTGTGGAGTTTCTAGTTGTGGAGTTTCTACTTGTGGAGTCTCAAGTTGTGGAGTTTAAACTTGTGGAGTTTCAAGTTGTGGAGTCTATAGTTGTGGAGTTTCTAGTTGTAGATTTTCTAGTTGTGGAGTATCTAGTTGTGGATTTTCCAGTTGTGGAGTTTCTAGTTGTTCCATTGCGGAGTATCTAGTTGTTGAGTTTCTAGTTGCAGAGTCTCTAGTGGAGTTTCAAATTGTGGAGTCTCTAGATGTGGAGTTTCTAGTTGTCGAGTTTCCTGTTATGGAGTATCTAGTAGTGGAGTTTCGAGTTGTGGAGTTTCTAGTTGTGGAGTCCCTAGTTGCGGAGTTTCTAGTTGCGAAGTTTCAAGTTGTGGAGTTTCAAGTTGCGGAGTCTCAAGCTGTGGAGTTTCTAGTTGTGGAGTTTCCAGTTGTGGAGTTTCTAGTTGTAGAGTTTCTAGTTGTGGAGTTTCTAGTTGTGGAGTCTCTAGTTGCAGAGTTTCTAGTTGTGGAGTTTCTAGTTGTGGAGTTTCAAGTTGTGGAGTCTTTAGTTGTGGAGTTTCTAGTTGCGGAGTATCCAGTTGTGGAGTTTCCAGTTGTGGAGTTTCTAGTTGTGGAGTTTCTAGTTGTGGAGTTTCGAGTTGTGGAGTCTCTAGTTGTGGAGTTTCTAGTTGTGGAGTTTCCAGTTGTGGAGTATCTAGTTGTGGAGTTTCCATTTGTGAAGTATCTAGTTGTGGAGTTTCCAGTTGTGGAGTATCTAGTTGTGGAGTTTCAAGTTGTGGAGTTTCTAGTTGCGGAGTTTTTAATAGCGGAGTTTATTGTTGTGGAGTTTCAAGTTGCGGAGTCTCAGGTTGTGGAGTTTCCAGTTGTGGAGTTTTTAGTTGTGGAGTTTCTAGTTGTTGAGTTTCTAGTTGTGAAGTTGAGTTTTACAGTTTCTTGTTGTGGAGTTTCTAGATATGAAATTTCTAGTTGCTGAGTCTCTATTTGTGGAGTTTCTAGTTGCGGAGTTTCTAGTTGTGGAGTTTCAAGTTGTGGAGTTTCTAGTTGTGGAGTCTCTAGCTGCGGAGTTTCTAGTTGTGAAGTTTCTAGTTGTGGAGTTTCTAGTTTTGAAGTTTCTAGTTGTGGAGTTTCTAGTTGTAGAGTCTCCTGTTGCGGAGTTTCTAGTTGCGGAGTTTCTAGTTGGGGAGTTTCCAGTTGTGGAGTTTCTAGTTGTGGAGTTTCTACTTGTGGAGTCTCAAGTTGTGGAGTTTCTAGTTGTCGAGTTTCCAGTTATGGAGTATCTAGTAGTGGAGTTTCGAGTTGTGGAGTTTCTAGTTGTGGAGTTTCTAGTTGTGGAATCCCTAGTTGCGGAGTTTCTAGTTGCGAAGTTTCAAGTTGTGGAGTTTCAAGTTGCGGAGTCTCAAGCTGTGGAGTTTCTAGTTGTCGAGTTTCCAGTTGTGGAGTATCTAGTAGTGGAGTTTAGAGTTGTGCAGTTTCTAGTTGTGGAGTTTCAAGTTGTGGAGTCTCTAGTTGTGGAGTTTCTAGTTGCCGAGTTTCCAGTTGTGGAGTATCTAGTAGTGGAGTTTCCAGTTGTGGAGTTTCTAGTTGTGGAGTTTCTAGTTGCGGAGTCCCTTGTTGTGGAGTTTCTAGTTGCGGAGTCTCAAGCTGCGGAGTTTCAAGTTGTGGAGTTTCTAGTTGTGGAGTCTCAAGTTGTGGAGTTTCAAGTTGTGGAGTTTCAAGTTGTGGAGTCTCTAGTTGTGGAGTTTCTAGTTGCAGAGTATCTAGTTGTGGAGTTTGCAGTTGTGGAGTTTCTAGTTGTGAAGCTGTGGAGTCTCTGGTTGTTGAGTTTTTAGTTGTGGAGTTTCTAGTTGTGGAGTTTCGAGTTGTGGAGTCTCTAGTTGTGGAGTTTCCAGTTGTGGAGTATCTAGTTGTGGAGTTTCCAGTTGTGAAGTATCTAGTTGTGGAGTTTCCAGTTGTGGAGTATATAGTTGTGGAGTTTTAGGTTGTAACGTTTCTAGTTGCGGAGTTTCAAGTTGCGGAGTCTCAAGTTGTGGAGTTTCCAGTTGTGGAGTTTTTAGTTGTGGAGTTTCTAGTTGTTGAGTTTCTAGTTGTGAAGTCTCTAGTTTTGCAGTTTCTAGTTGTGGAGTTTCTAGATATGGAATTTCTAGTTGCCGAGTCTCTATTTGTGGAGTTTGTAGTTGTGGAGTTTCTAATTGTGGAGTCTCTAGTTGCGGAGTTTCTAGTTGTGGAGTTTCTAGTTGTGGAGTTTCTAGTTGTGGAGTTTGTAGTTGTGGAGTCTCAACTTGTGGAGTTTCTAGCTTTGGAGTTCAAGTTGTGGAGTTTTGAGTTGTGGAGTTTCAAGTTGTGGAGTTTCGAGTTGTGGAGTTTCTAGTTGTGGGGTTTCTAGCTGCGGAGTTTCTAGGTGCAGAGTCTCAAGTTGTGGAGTTTCAAGTTGTGGAGTTTTGAGTTGTGGAGTTTCAAGTTGTGGAGTTTCTAGTTGTGAAGTTTCTAGTTGTGGAGTTTCTAGTTGTGGAGTTTCAAGTTGTGGAGTTTCTAGTGGCGGAGTCTCAAGTTGTGGAGTTTCTAGTTGTGGAGTTTCAAGTTGTGGAGTTTTGAGTTGTGGAGTTTCAAGTGTTGGAGTTTCTAGTTGTTGAGTCTCTAGTTGTGGAGTTTCCAGATATGGATTATCTAGTTGTGGAGTTTCCAATTGTGGAGTATCTAGTTGTGGAGTTTCAAGTTGTGGAGTTTCTAGTTGCGGAGTTTCTAGTTGCGGAGTTTTTAATAGCGGAGTTTTTAGTTGTGGAGTTTCAAGTTGCGGAGTCTCAAGTTGTGGAGTTTCCAGATGTGGAGTTTTTAGTTGTGGAGTTTCTAGTTGTTGAGTTTCTAGTTGTGAAGTCTCTAGTTTTGCAGTTTCTAGTTGTGGAGTTTCTAGATATGGAATTTCTAGTTGCCGAGTCTCTATTTGTGGAATTTGTAGTTGTGGAGTTTCTAGATATGGAATTTCTAGTTGCCGAGTGTCTATTTGTGGAGTTTGTAGTTGTGGAGTTTCTAGTTGTGGAATTTTCAATTGTGGAGTCTCTAGTTGCGGAGTTTCTAGTTGTGGAGTTTCTAGTTGTGGAGTTTCTAGTTGTAGAGTTTGTAGTTGTGGAGTTTCTAGTTGTGGAGTTTAAAGTTGTGGAGTTTCTATTTGTGGAGTCTCTAGTTGCGGAGTTTCTAGTTGTGGAGTTTCTAGTTGTGGAGTTTCTGGATGTGGAGTTTCTAGTTGTGGAGTTTCAAGTTGTGGAGTTTCTAGTTGCGGAGTCACAAGTTGTGGAGTTTCTAGTTGTGTTGTTTCAAGTTGTGGAGTTTTGAGTTGTGGAGTTTCAAGTTGTGGAGTTTCTAGTTGTGGAGTTTCTAGGTGCAGAGTCTCTAGTTTTGGAGTTTCTAGTTGCGAATTCTCTAGTTGAGGAGCCTCTAGTTGTAGAGTTTTAGTTGTGGAGTTTCTAGTTGTGGAGTTTCAAGTTGTGGAGTTTCTAGTTGCAGAGTCTCTGGTTGTGGAGTTTCTAGTTGCGGAATCTCTAGTTGTGGAGTTTCTAGTTGTGGAGTTTCTAGTTGTGCAGTTTCCAGTTGTGGAGTTTTTAGCTCTGGACTTCCTAGACATGACATTTCTTGTAGCCGGGTCTCTATATGTGGAGTTCGTAGTTGTGGAGTTTCTAGTTGTGGAGTTTCTAGTTGTGGAGTCTCTTGTTGCAGAGTTTCTAGTTGTGGAGTTTCTAGTTGTGGAGTTTCAAGTTGTAGAGTCTCTAGTTGTGGAGTTTCTAGTTGCGGAGTATCTAGTTGTGGAGTTTCCAGTTGTGGAGTTTCCAGTTGTGGAATTGCGGAGTGTCTGGTTGTGGAGTTTCTAATTGTTGAGTTTCTAGTTGTGGAGTTTCGAGTTGTTGAGTCTCTAGTTGTGGAGTTCCTAGTTGTGGAGTTTCCAGATATGGAGTATCTTGTTGTTGAGTTCCCAGTTTTGAAGTATCTAGTTGTGGAATTTCCAGTTGTGGAGTATCTAGTTGTGGAGTTTCAAGTTGTGGAGTTTCTAGTTGCAGAGTTTCTAGTTGCGGAGTTTTTAACAGCGGAGTTTCTAGTTGTGGAGTTTCAAGTTGCGGAGTCTCAAGTTGTGGAGTTTCCAGTTGTGGAGTTTTTAGTTGTGGAGTTTCTAGTTGTTGAGTTTCTAGTTGTGGAGTTTCAAGTTGTGGAGTTTCTAGTTGCGGAGTCTCAAGTTGTGGAGTTTCTAGCTTTGGAGTTCAAGTTGTGAAGTTTTGAGTTGTGGAGTTTCAAGTTGTGGAGTTTCAAGTTGTGGAGTTTCTAGTTGTGGCATCTCTAGTTGCGGAGTTTCTAATTGTGAAGTTTCTAGTTGTGGAGTTTCTAGTTGTGGAGTTTCTGGTTGTGGAGTTTCTAGTTGTTGAGTTTATAGTTGTGAAGTCTCTAGTTTTGCAGTTTCTAGTTGTGGAGTTTCTAGTTGTGGAGTTTCTAGTGGCGGAGTCTCAAGTTGTGGAGTTTCTAGTTGTGGAGTTTCAAGTTGTGGAGTTTTGAGCTGTGGAGTTTCAAGTGTTGGAGTTTCTAGTTGTTGAGTCTCTAGTTGTGGAGTTTCTAGTTGTGGAGTTTCCAGATATGGATTATCTAGTTGTGGAGTTTCCAATTGTGGAGTATCTAGTTGTGGAGTTTCAAGTTGTGGAGTTTCTAGTTGCGGAGTTTCTAGTTGCGGAGTTTTTAATAGCGGAGTTTTTAGTTGTGGAGTTTCAAGTTGCGGAGTCTCAAGTTGTGGAGTTTCCAGTTGTGGAGGTTTTAGTTGTGGAGTTTCTACATATAAAATTTCCAGTTGCCGAGTCTCTATTTGTGGAGTTTGTAGTTGTAGAGTTTCTAGTTGTGGAATTTCTAATTGTGGAGTCTCTAGTTGCGGAGTTTCTAGTTGTGGAGTTTCTAGTTGTGGAGTTTGTAGTTGTGGAGTTTCTAGTTGTGGAGTTTAAAGTTGTGGAGTTTCTAGTTGTGGAGTCTCTAGTTGCGGAGTTTCTAGTTGTGAGTTTCTAGTTGTGGAGTTTCTAGTTGTGGAGTTTCTGGATGTGGAGTTTCTAGTTGTGGAGTTTCAAGTTGTGGAGTTTCTAGTTGCGGAGTAACAAGTTGTGGAGTTTCTAGTTGTGTTGTTTCAAGTTGTGGAGTTTTGAGTTGTGGAGTTTCAAGTTGTGGAGTTTCTGGTTGTGGAGTTTGGAGTTGTGGAGTTTCTAGTTGTGGAGTTTGTAGCTGCAGAGTTTCTAGGTGCAGAGTCTCTAGTTTTGGAGTTTCTAGTTGCGAATTCTCTAGTTGAGGAGCCTCTAGTTGTAGAGTTTTTAGATGTGGAGTTTCTAGTTGTGGAGTTTCAAGTTGTGGAGTTTCTAGTTGCGGCGTCTCAAGTTGTGGAGTTTTTAAATGCGGAGTTTCTAGCTGCGGAGTTTCTAGTTGCAGAGTCTCTGGTTGTGGAGTTTCTAGTTGCGGAATCTCTAGTTGTGGAGTTTCTAGTTGTGGAGTTTCTAGTTGTGCAGTTTCCAGTTGTGGAGTTTTTAGCTCTGGACTTTCTAGACATGAAATTTCTTGTAGCCGAGTCTCCATTTGTGGAGTTCGTAGTTGTGGAGTTTCTAGTTGTGGAGTTTCTAGTTGTGGAGTTTCTAGTTGTGGAGTTTCAAGTTGTGGAGTCTCTAGTTGTGGAGTTTCTAGTTGTGGAGTTTCCAGATATTGAGTATCTAGTTGTGGAGTTCCCAGTTTTGAAGTATCTAGTTGTGGAGTTTCCAGTTGTGGAGTATATAGTTGTGGAGTTTCAAGTTGTGGAGTTTCTAGTTGCGGAGTTTCTAGTTGCGGAGTTTTTAACAGCGGAGTTTCTAGTTGCGGAGTTTTTAACAGCGGAGTTTCTAGTTGTGGAGTTTCAAGTTGCGGAGTCTCAAGTTGTGGAGTTTCCAGTTGTGGAGTTTTTAGTTGTGGAGTTTCTAGTTGTTGAGTTTCTAGTTGTGGAGTTTCAAGTTGTGGAGTTTCTAGTTGCGGAGTCTCAAATTGTGGAGTTTCTAGCTTTGGAATTCAAGTTGTGGAGTTTTGAGTTGTGGAGTTTCAAGTTGTGGAGTTTCTAGTTGTGGAGTTTTGAGTTGTGGAGTTTCTAGTTGTGGAGTTTCTACCTGCGGAGTTTCTAGGTGCAGAGTCTCAAGTTGTGGAGTTTCAAGTTGTGGAGTTTTGAGTTGTGGAGTTTCAAGTTGTGGAGTTTCTAGTTGTGGAGTCTCTAGTTGCGGAGTTTCTAGTTGTGAAGTTTCTAGTTGTGGAGTTTCTAGTTGTGGAGTTTCTGGTTGTGGAGTTTCTAGTTGTTGAGTTTCTAGTTGTGAAGTCTCTAGTTTTGCAGTTTCTAGTTGTGGAGTTTCTAGTTGTGGAGTTTCAAGTTGTGGAGTTTCTAGTGGCAGAGTCTCAAGTTGTGGAGTTTCTAGTTGTGGAGTTTCAAGTTGTGGAGTTTTGAGCTGTGGAGTTTCAAGTGTTGGAGTTTCTAGTTGTTGAGTCTCTAGTTGTGGAGTTTCTAGTTGTGGAGTTTCCAGATATGGATTATCTAGTTGTGGAGTTTCCAATTGTGGAGTATCTAGTTGTGGAGTTTCAAGTTGTGGAGTTTCTAGTTGCGGAGTTTCTAGTTGCGGAGTTTCTAGTTGCGGAGTTTTTAATAGCGGAGTTTTTAGTTGTGGAGTTTCAAGTTGCGGAGTCTCAAGTTGTGGAGTTTCCAGTTGTGGAGTTTTTAGTTGTGGAGTTTCTAGATATGGAATTTCTAGTTGCCGAGTCTCTATTTGTGGAGTTTGTAGTTGTGGAGTTTCTAGTTGTGGAATTTCTAATTGTGGAGTCTCTAGTTGCGGAGTTTCTAGTTGTGGAGTTTCTAGTTGTGGAGTTTCTAGTTGTGGAGTTTGTAGTTGTGGAGTTTCTAGTTGTGGAGTTTAAAGTTGTGGAGTTTCTAGTTGTGGAGTCTCTAGTTGCGGAGTTTCTAGTTGTGAGTTTCTAGTTGTGGAGTTTCTAGTTGTGGAGTTTCTGGATGTGGAGTTTCTAGTTGCGAAGTCACAAGTTGTGGAGTTTCTAGTTAAGTTGTTTCAAGTTGTGGAGTTTTGAGTTGTGGAGTTTCAAGTTGTGGAGTTTCTAGTTGTAGAGTTTGTAGTTGTGGAGTTTCTAGTTGTGGAGTTTAAAGTTGTGGAGTTTCTAGTTGTGGAGTCTCTAGTTGCGGAGTTTCTAGTTGTGGAGTTTCTAGTTGTGGAGTTTCTGGATGTGGAGTTTCTAGTTGTGGAGTTTCAAGTTGTGGAGTTTCTAGTTGCGGAGTCACAAGTTGTGGAGTTTCTAGTTGTGTTGTTTCAAGTTGTGGAGTTTTGAGTTGTGGAGTTTCAAGTTGTGGAGTTTCTAGTTGTGGAGTTTCTAGGTGCAGAGTCTCTAGTTTTGGAGTTTCTAGTTGCGAATTCTCTAGTTGAGGAGCCTCTAGTTGTAGAGTTTTAGTTGTGGAGTTTCTAGTTGTGGAGTTTCAAGTTGTGGAGTTTCTAGTTGTGGAGTTTCAAGTTGTGGAGTTTCTAGTTGCAGAGTCTCTGGTTGTGGAGTTTCTAGTTGCGGAATCTCTAGTTGTGGAGTTTCCAGTTGTGGAGTTTTTAGCTCTGGACTTCCTAGACATGACATTTCTTGTAGCCGGGTCTGTATATGTGGAGTTCGTAGTTGTGGAGTTTCTAGTTGTGGAGTTTCTAGTTGTGGAGTCTCTTGTTGCAGAGTTTCTAGTTGTGGAGTTTCTAGTTGTGGAGTTTCGAGTTGTGGAGTCTCTAGTTGTGGAGTTTCCAGTTGTGGAGTATCTAGTTGTGGAGTTTCCAGTTGTGAAGTATCTAGTTGTGGAGTTTCCAGTTGTGGAGTATATAGTTGTGGAGTTTTAAGTTGTAACGTTTCTAGTTGCGGAGTTTCAAGTTGCGGAGTCTCAAGTTGTGGAGTTTCCAGTTGTGGAGTTTTTAGTTGTGGAGTTTCTAGTTGTTGAGTTTCTAGTTGTGAAGTCTCTAGTTTTGCAGTTTCTAGTTGTGGAGTTTCTAGATATAGAATTTCTAGTTGCCGAGTCTCTTTTTGTGGAGTTTGTAGTTGTGGAGTTTCTAGATATGGAATTTCTAGTTGCCGAGTCTCTATTTGTGGAGTTTGTAGTTGTGGAGTTTCTAATTGTGGAGTCTCTAGTTGCGGAGTTTCTAGTTGTGGAGTTTCTAGTTGTGGAGTTTCTAGTTGTGGAGTTTGTAGTTGTGGAGTCTCAACTTGTGGAGTTTTAGCTTTGGAGTTCAAGTTGTGGAGTTTTGAGTTGTGGAGTTTCAAGTTGTGGAGTTTCGAGTTGTGGAGTTTCTAGTTGTGGGGTTTCTAGCTGCGGAGTTTCTAGGTGCAGAGTCTCAAGTTGTGGAGTTTCAAGTTGTGGAGTTTTGAGTTGTGGAGTTTCAAGTTGTGGAGTTTCTAGTTGTGAAGTTTCTAGTTGTGGAGTTTCTAGTTGTGGAGTTTCAAGTTGTGGAGTTTCTAGTGGCGGAGTCTCAAGTTGTGGAGTTTCTAGTTGTGGAGTTTCAAGTTGTGGAGTTTTGAGTTGTGGAGTTTCAAGTGTTGGAGTTTCTAGTTGTTGAGTCTCTAGTTGTGGAGTTTCCAGATATGGATTATCTAGTTGTGGAGTTTCCAATTGTGGAGTATCTAGTTGTGGAGTTTCAAGTTGTGGAGTTTCTAGTTGCGGAGTTTCTAGTTGCGGAGTTTTTAATAGCGGAGTTTTTAGTTGTGGAGTTTCAAGTTGCGGAGTCTCAAGTTGTGGAGTTTCCAGATGTGGAGTTTTTAGTTGTGGAGTTTCTAGTTGTTGAGTTTCTAGTTGTGAAGTCTCTAGTTTTGCAGTTTCTAGTTGTGGAGTTTCTAGATATGGAATTTCTAGTTGCCGAGTCTCTATTTGTGGAATTTGTAGTTGTGGAGTTTCTAGATATGGAATTTCTAGTTGCCGAGTGTCTATTTGTGGAGTTTGTAGTTGTGGAGTTTCTAGTTGTGGAATTTTCAATTGTGGAGTCTCTAGTTGCGGAGTTTCTAGTTGTGGAGTTTCTAGTTGTGGAGTTTCTAGTTGTAGAGTTTGTAGTTGTGGAGTTTCTAGTTGTGGAGTTTAAAGTTGTGGAGTTTCTAGTTGTGGAGTCTCTAGTTGCGGAGTTTCTAGTTGTGGAGTTTCTAGTTGTGGAGTTTCTGGATGTGGAGTTTCTAGTTGTGGAGTTTCAAGTTGTGGAGTTTCTAGTTGCGGAGTCACAAGTTGTGGAGTTTCTAGTTGTGTTGTTTCAAGTTGTGGAGTTTTGAGTTGTGGAGTTTCAAGTTGTGGAGTTTCTAGTTGTGGAGTTTCTAGGTGCAGAGTCTCTAGTTTTGGAGTTTCTAGTTGCGAATTCTCTAGTTGAGGAGCCTCTAGTTGTAGAGTTTTAGTTGTGGAGTTTCTAGTTGTGGAGTTTCAAGTTGTGGAGTTTCTAGTTGCAGAGTCTCTGGTTGTGGAGTTTCTAGTTGCGGAATCTCTAGTTGTGGAGTTTCTAGTTGTGGAGTTTCTAGTTGTGGAGTTTCCAGTTGTGGAGTTTTTAGCTCTGGACTTCCTAGACATGACATTTCTTGTAGCCGGGTCTCTATATGTGGAGTTCGTAGTTGTGGAGTTTCTAGTTGTGGAGTTTCTAGTTGTGGAGTCTCTTGTTGCAGAGTTTCTAGTTGTGGAGTTTCTAGTTGTGGAGTTTCAAGTTGTAGAGTCTCTAGTTGTGGAGTTTCTAGTTGCGGAGTATCTAGTTGTGGAGTTTCCAGTTGTGGAGTTTCCAGTTGTGGAATTGCGGAGTGTCTGGTTGTGGAGTTTCTAATTGTTGAGTTTCTAGTTGTGGAGTTTCGAGTTGTTGAGTCTCTAGTTGTGGAGTTTCTAGTTGTGGAGTTTCCAGATATGGAGTATCTTGTTGTTGAGTTCCCAGTTTTGAAGTATCTAGTTGTGGAATTTCCAGTTGTGGAGTATCTAGTTGTGGAGTTTCAAGTTGTGGAGTTTCTAGTTGCAGAGTTTCTAGTTGCGGAGTTTTTAACAGCGGAGTTTCTAGTTGTGGAGTTTCAAGTTGCGGAGTCTCAAGTTGTGGAGTTTCCAGTTGTGGAGTTTTTAGTTGTGGAGTTTCTAGTTGTTGAGTTTCTAGTTGTGGAGTTTCAAGTTGTGGAGTTTCTAGTTGCGGAGTCTCAAGTTGTGGAGTTTCTAGCTTTGGAGTTCAAGTTGTGAAGTTTTGAGTTGTGGAGTTTCAAGTTGTGGAGTTTCAAGTTGTGGAGTTTCTAGTTGTGGCATCTCTAGTTGCGGAGTTTCTAGTTGTGAAGTTTCTAGTTGTGGAGTTTCTAGTTGTGGAGTTTCTGGTTGTGGAGTTTCTAGTTGTTGAGTTTATAGTTGTGAAGTCTCTAGTTTTGCAGTTTCTAGTTGTGGAGTTTCTAGTTGTGGAGTTTCTAGTGGCGGAGTCTCAAGTTGTGGAGTTTCTAGTTGTGGAGTTTCAAGTTGTGGAGTTTTGAGCTGTGGAGTTTCAAGTGTTGGAGTTTCTAGTTGTTGAGTCTCTAGTTGTGGAGTTTCTAGTTGTGGAGTTTCCAGATATGGATTATCTAGTTGTGGAGTTTCCAATTGTGGAGTATCTAGTTGTGGAGTTTCAAGTTGTGGAGTTTCTAGTTGCGGAGTTTCTAGTTGCGGAGTTTTTAATAGCGGAGTTTTTAGTTGTGGAGTTTCAAGTTGCGGAGTCTCAAGTTGTGGAGTTTCCAGTTGTGGAGGTTTTAGTTGTGGAGTTTCTACATATAAAATTTCCAGTTGCCGAGTCTCTATTTGTGGAGTTTGTAGTTGTAGAGTTTCTAGTTGTGGAATTTCTAATTGTGGAGTCTCTAGTTGCGGAGTTTCTAGTTGTGGAGTTTCTAGTTGTGGAGTTTGTAGTTGTGGAGTTTCTAGTTGTGGAGTTTAAAGTTGTGGAGTTTCTAGTTGTGGAGTCTCTAGTTGCGGAGTTTCTAGTTGTGAGTTTCTAGTTGTGGAGTTTCTAGTTGTGGAGTTTCTGGATGTGGAGTTTCTAGTTGTGGAGTTTCAAGTTGTGGAGTTTCTAGTTGCGGAGTAACAAGTTGTGGAGTTTCTAGTTGTGTTGTTTCAAGTTGTGGAGTTTTGAGTTGTGGAGTTTCAAGTTGTGGAGTTTCTGGTTGTGGAGTTTCGAGTTGTGGAGTTTCTAGTTGTGGAGTTTGTAGCTGCAGAGTTTCTAGGTGCAGAGTCTCTAGTTTTGGAGTTTCTAGTTGCGAATTCTCTAGTTGAGGAGCCTCTAGTTGTAGAGTTTTTAGTTGTGGAGTTTCTAGTTGTGGAGTTTCAAGTTGTGGAGTTTCTAGTTGCGGCGTCTCAAGTTGTGGAGTTTTTAAATGCGGAGTTTCTAGCTGCGGAGTTTCTAGTTGCAGAGTCTCTGGTTGTGGAGTTTCTAGTTGCGGAATCTCTAGTTGTGGAGTTTCTAGTTGTGGAGTTTCTAGTTGTGCAGTTTCCAGTTGTGGAGTTTTTAGCTCTGGACTTTCTAGACATGAAATTTCTTGTAGCCGAGTCTCCATTTGTGGAGTTCGTAGTTGTGGAGTTTCTAGTTGTGGAGTTTCTAGTTGTGGAGTTTCTAGTTGTGGAGTTTCAAGTTGTGGAGTCTCTAGTTGTGGAGTTTCTAGTTGCGGAGTATCTAGTTGTGGAGTTTCCAGTTGTGGAGTTTCCAGTTGTGGAATTGCGGAGTGTCTGGTTGTGGAGTTTCTAATTGTTGAGTTTCTAGTTGTGAAGTTTCGAGTTGTTGAGTCTCTAGTTGTGGAGTTTCTAGTTGTGGAGTTTCCAGATATTGAGTATCTAGTTGTGGAGTTCCCAGTTTTGAAGTATCTAGTTGTGGAGTTTCCAGTTGTGGAGTATATAGTTGTGGAGTTTCAAGTTGTGGAGTTTCTAGTTGCGGAGTTTCTAGTTGCGGAGTTTTTAACAGCGGAGTTTCTAGTTGTGGAGTTTCAAGTTGCGGAGTCTCAAGTTGTGGAGTTTCCAGTTGTGGAGTTTTTAGTTGTGGAGTTTCTAGTTGTTGAGTTTCTAGTTGTGGAGTTTCAAGTTGTGGAGTTTCTAGTTGCGGAGTCTCAAGTTGTGGAGTTTCTAGCTTTGGAATTCAAGTTGTGGAGTTTTGAGTTGTGGAGTTTCAAGTTGTGGAGTTTCTAGTTGTGGAGTTTTGAGTTGTGGAGTTTCTAGTTGTGGAGTTTCTACCTGCGGAGTTTCTAGGTGCAGAGTCTCAAGTTGTGGAGTTTCAAGTTGTGGAGTTTTGAGTTGTGGAGTTTCAAGTTGTGGAGTTTCTAGTTGTGTAGTCTCTAGTTGCGGAGTTTCTAGTTGTGAAGTTTCTAGTTGTGGAGTTTCTAGTTGTGGAGTTTCTGGTTGTGGAGTTTCTAGTTGTTGAGTTTCTAGTTGTGAAGTCTCTAGTTTTGCAGTTTCTAGTTGTGGAGTTTCTAGTTGTGGAGTTTCAAGTTGTGGAGTTTCTAGTGGCAGAGTCTCAAGTTGTGGAGTTTCTAGTTGTGGAGTTTCAAGTTGTGGAGTTTTGAGCTGTGGAGTTTCAAGTGTTGGAGTTTCTAGTTGTTGAGTCTCTAGTTGTGGAGTTTCTAGTTGTGGAGTTTCCAGATATGGATTATCTAGTTGTGGAGTTTCCAATTGTGGAGTATCTAGTTGTGGAGTTTCAAGTTGTGGAGTTTCTAGTTGCGGAGTTTCTAGTTGCGGAGTTTCTAGTTGCGGAGTTTTTAATAGCGGAGTTTTTAGTTGTGGAGTTTCAAGTTGCGGAGTCTCAAGTTGTGGAGTTTCCAGTTGTGGAGTTTTTAGTTGTGGAGTTTCTAGATATGGAATTTCTAGTTGCCGAGTCTCTATTTGTGGAGTTTGTAGTTGTGGAGTTTCTAATTGTGGAGTCTCTAGTTGCGGAGTTTCTAGTTGTGGAGTTTCTAGTTGTGGAGTTTCTAGTTGTGGAGTTTGTAGTTGTGGAGTCTCAACTTGTGGAGTTTCTAGCTTTGGAGTTCAAGTTGTGGAGTTTTGAGTTGTGGAGTTTCAAGTTGTGGAGTTTCGAGTTGTGGAGTTTCTAGTTGTGGAGTTTCTAGTTGTGGAGTTTCTGGATGTGGAGTTTCTAGTTGCGAAGTCACAAGTTGTGGAGTTTCTAGTTGTGTTGTTTCAAGTTGTGGAGTTTTGAGTTGTGGAGTTTCAAGTTGTGGAGTTTCTAGTTGTAGAGTTTGTAGTTGTGGAGTTTCTAGTTGTGGAGTTTAAAGTTGTGGAGTTTCTAGTTGTGGAGTCTCTAGTTGCGGAGTTTCTAGTTGTGGAGTTTCTAGTTGTGGAGTTTCTGGATGTGGAGTTTCTAGTTGTGGAGTTTCAAGTTGTGGAGTTTCTAGTTGCGGAGTCACAAGTTGTGGAGTTTCTAGTTGTGTTGTTTCAAGTTGTGGAGTTTTGAGTTGTGGAGTTTCAAGTTGTGGAGTTTCTAGTTGTGGAGTTTCTAGGTGCAGAGTCTCTAGTTTTGGAGTTTCTAGTTGCGAATTCTCTAGTTGAGGAGCCTCTAGTTGTAGAGTTTTAGTTGTGGAGTTTCTAGTTGTGGAGTTTCAAGTTGTGGAGTTTCTAGTTGCAGAGTCTCTGGTTGTGGAGTTTCTAGTTGCGGAATCTCTAGTTGTGGAGTTTCTAGTTGTGGAGTTTCTAGTTGTGGAGTTTCCAGTTGTGGAGTTTTTAGCTCTGGACTTCCTAGACATGACATTTCTTGTAGCCGGGTCTCTATATGTGGAGTTCGTAGTTGTGGAGTTTCTAGTTGTGGAGTTTCTAGTTGTGGAGTCTCTTGTTGCAGAGTTTCTAGTTGTGGAGTTTCTAGTTGTGGAGTTTCAAGTTGTAGAGTCTCTAGTTGTGGAGTTTCTAGTTGCGGAGTATCTAGTTGTGGAGTTTCCAGTTGTGGAGTTTCCAGTTGTGGAATTGCGGAGTGTCTGGTTGTGGAGTTTCTAATTGTTGAGTTTCTAGTTGTGGAGTTTCGAGTTGTTGAGTCTCTAGTTGTGGAGTTTCTAGTTGTGGAGTTTCCAGATATGGAGTATCTTGTTGTTGAGTTCCCAGTTTTGAAGTATCTAGTTGTGGAGTTTCCAGTTGTGGAGTATCTAGTTGTGGAGTTTCAAGTTGTGGAGTTTCTAGTTGCAGAGTTTCTAGTTGCGGAGTTTTTAACAGCGGAGTTTCTAGTTGTGGAGTTTCAAGTTGCGGAGTCTCAAGTTGTGGAGTTTCCAGTTGTGGAGTTTTTAGTTGTGGAGTTTCTAGTTGTTGAGTTTCTAGTTGTGGAGTTTCAAGTTGTGGAGTTTCTAGTTGCGGAGTCTCAAGTTGTGGAGTTTCTAGCTTTGGAGTTCAAGTTGTGAAGTTTTGAGTTGTGGAGTTTCAAGTTGTGGAGTTTCAAGTTGTGGAGTTTCTAGTTGTGGCATCTCTAGTTGCGGAGTTTCTAGTTGTGAAGTTTCTAGTTGTGGAGTTTCTAGTTGTGGAGTTTCTGGTTGTGGAGTTTCTAGTTGTTGAGTTTATAGTTGTGAAGTCTCTAGTTTTGCAGTTTCTAGTTGTGGAGTTTCTAGTTGTGGAGTTTCTAGTGGCGGAGTCTCAAGTTGTGGAGTTTCTAGTTGTGGAGTTTCAAGTTGTGGAGTTTTGAGCTGTGGAGTTTCAAGTGTTGGAGTTTCTAGTTGTTGAGTCTCTAGTTGTGGAGTTTCTAGTTGTGGAGTTTCCAGATATGGATTATCTAGTTGTGGAGTTTCCAATTGTGGAGTATCTAGTTGTGGAGTTTCAAGTTGTGGAGTTTCTAGTTGCGGAGTTTCTAGTTGCGGAGTTTTTAATAGCGGAGTTTTTAGTTGTGGAGTTTCAAGTTGCGGAGTCTCAAGTTGTGGAGTTTCCAGTTGTGGAGGTTTTAGTTGTGGAGTTTCTACATATAAAATTTCCAGTTGCCGAGTCTCTATTTGTGGAGTTTGTAGTTGTAGAGTTTCTAGTTGTGGAATTTCTAATTGTGGAGTCTCTAGTTGCGGAGTTTGTAGTTGTGGAGTTTCTAGTTGTGGAGTTTGTAGTTGTGGAGTTTCTAGTTGTGGAGTTTAAAGTTGTGGAGTTTCTAGTTGTGGAGTCTCTAGTTGCGGAGTTTCTAGTTGTGAGTTTCTAGTTGTGGAGTTTCTAGTTGTGGAGTTTCTGGATGTGGAGTTTCTAGTTGTGGAGTTTCAAGTTGTGGAGTTTCTAGTTGCGGAGTAACAAGTTGTGGAGTTTCTAGTTGTGTTGTTTCAAGTTGTGGAGTTTTGAGTTGTGGAGTTTCAAGTTGTGGAGTTTCTGGTTGTGGAGTTTCGAGTTGTGGAGTTTCTAGTTGTGGAGTTTGTAGCTGCAGAGTTTCTAGGTGCAGAGTCTCTAGTTTTGGAGTTTCTAGTTGCGAATTCTCTAGTTGAGGAGCCTCTAGTTGTAGAGTTTTTAGTTGTGGAGTTTCTAGTTGTGGAGTTTCAAGTTGTGGAGTTTCTAGTTGCGGCGTCTCAAGTTGTGGAGTTTTTAAATGCGGAGTTTCTAGCTGCGGAGTTTCTAGTTGCAGAGTCTCTGGTTGTGGAGTTTCTAGTTGCGGAATCTCTAGTTGTGGAGTTTCTAGTTGTGGAGTTTCTAGTTGTGGAGTTTCCAGTTGTGGAGTTTTTAGCTCTGGACTTTCTAGACATGAAATTTCTTGTAGCCGAGTCTCTATTTGTGGAGTTCGTAGTTGTGGAGTTTCTAGTTGTGGAGTTTCTAGTTGTGGAGTTTCTAGTTGTGGAGTTTCAAGTTGTGGAGTCTCTAGTTGTGGAGTTTCTAGTTGCGGAGTATCTAGTTGTGGAGTTTCCAGTTGTGGAGTTTCCAGTTGTGGAATTGCGGAGTGTCTGGTTGTGGAGTTTCTAATTGTTGAGTTTCTAGTTGTGAAGTTTCGAGTTGTTGAGTCTCTAGTTGTGGAGTTTCTAGTTGTGGAGTTTCCAGATATTGAGTATCTAGTTGTGGAGTTCCCAGTTTTGAAGTATCTAGTTGTGGAGTTTCCAGTTGTGGAGTATATAGTTGTGGAGTTTCAAGTTGTGGAGTTTCTAGTTGCGGAGTTTCTAGTTGCGGAGTTTTTAACAGCGGAGTTTCTAGTTGTGGAGTTTCAAGTTGCGGAGTCTCAAGTTGTGGAGTTTCCAGTTGTGGAGTTTTTAGTTGTGGAGTTTCTAGTTGTTGAGTTTCTAGTTGTGGAGTTTCAAGTTGTGGAGTTTCTAGTTGCGGAGTCTCAAGTTGTGGAGTTTCTAGCTTTGGAATTCAAGTTGTGGAGTTTTGAGTTGTGGAGTTTCAAGTTGTGGAGTTTCTAGTTGTGGAGTTTTGAGTTGTGGAGTTTCTAGTTGTGGAGTTTCTACCTGCGGAGTTTCTAGGTGCAGAGTCTCAAGTTGTGGAGTTTCAAGTTGTGGAGTTTTGAGTTGTGGAGTTTCAAGTTGTGGAGTTTCTAGTTGTGGAGTCTCTAGTTGCGGAGTTTCTAGTTGTGAAGTTTCTAGTTGTGGAGTTTCTAGTTGTGGAGTTTCTGGTTGTGGAGTTTCTAGTTGTTGAGTTTCTAGTTGTGAAGTCTCTAGTTTTGCAGTTTCTAGTTGTGGAGTTTCTAGTTGTGGAGTTTCAAGTTGTGGAGTTTCTAGTGGCAGAGTCTCAAGTTGTGGAGTTTCTAGTTGTGGAGTTTCAAGTTGTGGAGTTTTGAGCTGTGGAGTTTCAAGTGTTGGAGTTTCTAGTTGTTGAGTCTCTAGTTGTGGAATTTCTAGTTGTGGAGTTTCCAGAAATGGATTATCTAGTTGTGGAGTTTCCAATTGTGGAGTATCTAGTTGTGGAGTTTCAAGTTGTGGAGTTTCTAGTTGCGGAGTTTCTAGTTGCGGAGTTTCTAGTTGCGGAGTTTTTAATAGCGGAGTTTTTAGTTGTGGAGTTTCAAGTTGCGGAGTCTCAAGTTGTGGAGTTTCCAGTTGTGGAGTTTTTAGTTGTGGAGTTTCTAGATATGGAATTTCTAGTTGCCGAGTCTCTATTTGTGGAGTTTGTAGTTGTGGAGTTTCTAGTTGTGGAATTTCTAATTGTGGAGTCTCTAGTTGCGGAGTTTCTAGTTGTGGAGTTTCTAGTTGTGGAGTTTCTAGTTGTGGAGTTTGTAGTTGTGGAGTTTCTAGTTGTGGAGTTTAAAGTTGTGGAGTTTCTAGTTGTGGAGTCTCTAGTGGCGGAGTTTCTAGTTGTGAGTTTCTAGTTGTGGAGTTTCTAGTTGTGGAGTTTCTGGATGTGGAGTTTCTAGTTGCGAAGTCACAAGTTGTGGAGTTTCTAGTTGTGTTGTTTCAAGTTGTGGAGTTTTGAGTTGTGGAGTTTCAAGTTGTGGAGTTTCTAGTTGTGGAGTTTCGAGTTGTGGAGTTTCTAGTTGTGGAGTTTCTAGCTGCGGAGTTTCTAGGTGCAGAGTCTCTAGTTTTGGAGTTTCTAGTTGCGAATTCTCTAGTTGAGGAGCCTCTAGTTGTAGAGTTTTTAGTTGTGGAGTTTCTAGTTGTGGAGTTTCAAGTTGTGGAGTTTTTAAATGCGGAGTTTCTAGCTGTGGAGTTTCTAGTTGCAGAGTCTCTGGTTGTGGAGTTTCTAGTTGCGGAATCTCTAGTTGTGGAGTTTTGAGTTGTGGAGTTTCAAGTTGTGGAGTTTCGAGTTGTGGAGTTTCTAGTTGTGGAGTTTCTAGCTGCGGAGTTTCTAGGTGCAGAGTCTCAAGTTGTGGAGTTTCAAGTTGTGGAGTTTTGAGTTGTGGAGTTTCAAGTTGTGGAGTTTCTAGTTGTGAAGTTTCTAGTTGTGGAGTTTCTAGTTGTGGAGTTTCAAGTTGTGGAGTTTCTAGTGGCGGAGTCTCAAGTTGTGGAGTTTCTAGTTGTGGAGTTTCAAGTTGTGGAGTTTTGAGGTGTGGAGTTTCAAGTGTTGGAGTTTCTAGTTGTTGAGTCTCTAGTTGTGGAGTTTCCAGATATGGATTATCTAGTTGTGGAGTTTCCAATTGTGGAGTATCTAGTTGTGGAGTTTCAAGTTGTGGAGTTTCTAGTTGCGGAGTTTCTAGTTGCGGAGTTTTTAATAGCGGAGTTTTTAGTTGTGGAGTTTCAAGTTGCGGAGTCTCAAGTTGTGGAGTTTCCAGATGTGGAGTTTTTAGTTGTGGAGTTTCTAGTTGTTGAGTTTCTAGTTGTGAAGTCTCTATTTTTGCAGCTTCTAGTTGTGGAGTTTTTTAGATATGGAATTTCTAGTTGCCGAGTCTCTATTTGTGGAGTTTGTAGTTGTGGAGTTTCTAGATATGGAATTTCTAGTTGCCGAGTGTCTATTTGTGGAGTTTGTAGTTGTGGAGTTTCTAGTTGTGGAATTTTCAATTGTGGAGTCTCTAGTTGCGGAGTTTCTAGTTGTGGAGTTTCTAGTTGTGGAGTTTCTAGTTGTAGAGTTTGTAGTTGTGGAGTTTCTAGTTGTGGAGTTTAAAGTTGTGGAGTTTCTAGTTGTGGAGTCTCTAGTTGCGGAGTTTCTAGTTGTGGAGTTTCTAGTTGTGGAGTTTCTAGTTGTGGAGTTTCTGGATGTGGAGTTTCTAGTTGTGGAGTTTCAAGTTGTGGAGTTTCTAGTTGCGGAGTCACAAGTTGTGGAGTTTCTAGTTGTGTTGTTTCAAGTTGTGGAGTTTTGAGTTGTGGAGTTTCAAGTTGTGGAGTTTCTAGTTGTGGAGTTTCGAGTTGTGGAGTTTCTAGTTGTGGAGTTTCTAGCTGCGGAGTTTCTAGGTGCAGAGTCTCTAGTTTTGGAGTTTCTAGTTGCGAATTCTCTTGTTGAGGAGCCTCTAGTTGTAGAGTTTTTAGTTGTGGAGTTTCTAGTTGTGGAGTTTCAAGTTGTGGAGTTTCTAGTTCCAGAGTCTCTGGTTGTGGAGTTTCTAGTTGCGGAATCTCTAGTTGTGGAGTTTCTAGTTGTGGAGTTTCCAGTTGAGGAGTTTTTAGCTCTGGACTTCCTAGACTTGAAATTTCTTGTAGCCGGGTCTCTATATGTGGAGTTCGTAGTTGTGGAGTTTCTAGTTGTGGAGTCTCTTGTTGCAGAGTTTCTAGTTGTGGAGTTTCTAGTTGTGGAGTTTCAAGTTGTAGAGTCTCTAGTTGTGGAGTTTCTAGTTGCGGAGTATCTAGTTGTGGAGTGTCCAGTTGTGGAGTTTCCAGTTGTGGAATTGCGGAGTGTCTGGTTGTGGAGTTTCTAATTGTTGAGTTTCTAGTTGTGGAGTTTCGAGTTGTTGAGTCTCTAGTTGTGGAGTTTCTAGTTGTGGAGTTTCCAGATATGGAGTATCTTGTTGTGGAGTTCCCAGTTTTGAAGTATCTAGTTGTGGAGTTTCCAGTTGTGGAGTATCTAGTTGTGGAGTTTCAAGTTGTGGAGTTTCTAGTTGCGGAGTTTCTAGTTGCGGAGTTTTTAACAGTGGAGTTTCTAGTTGTGGAGTTTCAAGTTGCGGAGTCTCAAGTTGTGGAGTTTCCAGTTGTGGAGTTTTTAGTTGTGGAGTTTCTAGTTGTTGAGTTTCTAGTTGTGGAGTTTCAAGTTGTGGAGTTTCTAGTTGCGGAGTCTCAAGTTGTGGAGTTTCTAGCTTTGGAGTTCAAGTTGTGGAGTTTTGAGTTGTGGAGTTTCAAGTTGTGGAGTTTCAAGTTGTGGAGTTTCTAGTTGTGGAATCTCTAGTTGCGGAGTTTCTAGTTGTGAAGTTTCTAGTTGTGGAGTTTCTAGTTGTGGAGTTTCTGGTTGTGGAGTTTCTAGTTGTTGAGTTTATAGTTGTGAAGTCTCTAGTTTTGCAGTTTCTAGTTGTGGAGTTTCTAGTTGTGGAGTTTCTAGTGGCGGAGTCTCAAGTTGTGGAGTTTCTAGTTGTGGAGTTTCAAGTTGTGGAGTTTTGAGCTGTGGAGTTTCAAGTGTTGGAGTTTCTAGTTGTTGATACTCTAGTTGTGGAGTTTCTAGTTGTGGAGTTTCCAGATATGGATTATCTAGTTGTGGAGTTTCCAATTGTGGAGTATCTAGTTGTGGAGTTTCAAGTTGTGGAGTTTCTAGTTGCGGAGTTTCTAGTTGCGGAGTTTTTAATAGCGGAGTTTTTAGTTGTGGAGTTTCAAGTTGCGGAGTCTCAAGTTGTGGAGTTTCCAGTTGTGGAGGTTTTAGTTGTGGAGTTTCTACATATAAAATTTCCAGTTGCCGAGTCTCTATTTGTGGAGTTTGTAGTTGTAGAGTTTCTAGTTGTGGAATTTCTAATTGTGGAGTCTCTAGTTGCGGAGTTTCTAGTTGTGGAGTTTCTAGTTGTGGAGTTTGTAGTTGTGGAGTTTCTAGTTGTGGAGTTTAAAGTTGTGGAGTTTCTAGTTGTGGAGTCTCTAGTTGCGGAGTTTCTAGTTGTGAGTTTCTAGTTGTGGAGTTTCTAGTTGTGGAGTTTCTGGATGTGGAGTTTCTAGTTGTGGAGTTTCAAGTTGTGGAGTTTCTAGTTGCGGAGTCACAAGTTGTGGAGTTTCTAGTTGTGTTGTTTCAAGTTGTGGAGTTTTGAGTTGTGGAGTTTCAAGTTGTGGAGTTTCTAGTGGTGGAGTTTCGAGTTGTGGAGTTTCTAGTTGTGGAGTTTGTAGCTGCGGAGTTTCTAGGTGCAGAGTCTCTAGTTTTGGAGTTTCTAGTTGCGAATTCTCTAGTTGAGGAGCCTCTAGATGTAGAGTTTTTAGTTGTGGAGTTTCTAGTTGTGGAGTTTCAAGTTGTGGAGTTTCTAGTTGCGGCGTCTCAAGTTGTGGAGTTTTTAAATGCGGAGTTTCTAGCTGCGGAGTTTCTAGTTGCAGAGTCTCTGGTTGTGGAGTTTCTAGTTGCGGAATCTCTAGTTGTGGAGTTTCTAGTTGTGGAGTTTCTAGTTGTGGAGTTTCCAGTTGTGGAGTTTTTAGCTCTGGACTTTCTAGACATGAAATTTCTTGTAGCCGAGTCTCTATTTGTGGAGTTCGTAGTTGTGGAGTTTCTAGTTGTGGAGTTTCTAGTTGTGGAGTTTCTAGTTGTGGAGTTTCAAGTTCTGGAGTCTCTAGTTGTGGAGTTTCTAGTTGCGGAGTATCTAGTTGTGGAGTTTCCAGTTGTGGAGTTTCCAGTTGTGGAATTGCGGAGTGTCTGGTTGTGGAGTTTCTAATTGTTGAGTTTCTAGTTGTGGAGTTTCGAGTTGTTGAGTCTCTAGTTGTGGAGTTTGTAGTTGTGGAGTTTCAAGATATTGAGTATCTAGTTGTGGAGTTCCCAGTTTTGAAGTATCTAGTTGTGGAGTTTCCAGTTGTGGAGTATATAGTTGTGGAGTTTCAAGTTGTGGAGTTTCTAGTTGCGGAGTTTCTAGTTGCGGAGTTTTTAACAGCGGAGTTTCTAGTTGTGGAGTTTCAAGTTGCGGAGTCTCAAGTTGTGGAGTTTCCAGTTGTGGAGTTTTTAGTTGTGGAGTTTCTAGTTGTGGAGTTTCTAGTTGTGGAGTTTCTAGCTTTGGAATTCAAGTTGTGGAGTTTTGAGTTGTGGAGTTTCAAGTTGTGGAGTTTCTAGTTGTGGAGTTTTGAGTTGTGGAGTTTCTAGTTGTGGAGTTTCTACCTGCGGAGTTTCTAGGTGCAGAGTCTCAAGTTGTGGAGTTTCAAGTTGTGGAGTTTTGAGTTGTGGAGTTTCAAGTTGTGGAGTTTCTAGTTGTGGAGTCTCTAGTTGCGGAGTTTCTAGTTGTGAAGTTTCTAGTTGTGGAGTTTCTAGATGTGGAGTTTCTGGTTGTGGAGTTTCTAGTTGTTGAGTTTCTAGTTGTGAAGTCTCTAGTTTTGCAGTTTCTAGTTGTGGAGTTTCTAGTTGTGGAGTTTCAAGTTGTGGAGTTTCTAGTGGCGGAGTCTCAAGTTGTGGAGTTTCTAGTTGTGGAGTTTCAAGTTGTGGAGTTTTGAGCTGTGGAGTTTCAAGTGTTGGAGTTTCTAGTTGTTGAGTCCCTAGTTGTGGAGTTTCTAGTTGTGGAGTTTCCAGATATGGATTATCTAGTTGTGGAGTTTCCAATTGTGGAGTATCTAGTTGTGGAGTTTCAAGTTGTGGAGTTTCTAGTTGCGGAGTTTCTAGTTGCGGAGTTTTTAATAGCGGAGTTTTTAGTTGTGGAGTTTCAAGTTGCGGAGTCTCAAGTTGTGGAGTTTCCAGTTGTGGAGTTTTTAGTTGTGGAGTTTCTAGATATGGAATTTCTAGTTGCCGAGTCTCTATTTGTGGAGTTTGTAGTTGTCGAGTTTCTAGTTGTGGAATTTCTAATTGTGGAGTCTCTAGTTGCGGAGTTTCTAGTTGTGGAGTTTCTAGTTGTGGAGTTTCTAGTTGTGGAGTTTGTAGTTGTGGAGTTTCTAGTTGTGGAGTTTAAAGTTGTGGAGTTTCTAGTTGTGGAGTCTCTAGTTGCGGAGTTTCTAGTTGTGAGTTTCTAGTTGTGGAGTTTCTAGTTGTGGAGTTTCTGGATGTGGAGTTTCTAGTTGTGGAGTTTCAAGTTGTGGAGTTTCTAGTTGCGAAGTCACAAGTTGTGGAGTTTCTAGTTGTGTTGTTTCAAGTTGTGGAGTTTTGAGTTGTGGAGTTTCAAGTTGTGGTGTTTCTAGTTGTGGAGTTTCTAGTTGTGGAGTTTCGAGTTGTGGAGTTTCTAGTTGTGGAGTTTCTAGCTGCGGAGTTTCTAGGTGCAGAGTCTCTAGTTTTGGAGTTTCTAGTTGCGAATTCTCTAGTTGAGGAGCCTCTAGTTGTAGAGTTTTTAGTTGTGGAGTTTCTAGTTGTGGAGTTTCAAGTTGTGGAGTTTTTAAATGCGGAGTTTCTAGCTGTGGAGTTTCTAGTTGCAGAGTCTCTGGTTGTGGAGTTTCTAGTTGCGGAATCTCTAGTTGTGGAGTTTTGAGTTGTGGAGTTTCAAGTTGTGGAGTTTCGAGTTGTGGAGTTTCTAGTTGTGGAGTTTCTAGCTGCGGAGTTTCTAGGTGCAGAGTCTCAAGTTGTGGAGTTTCAAGTTGTGGAGTTTTGAGTTGTGGAGTTTCAAGTTGTGGAGTTTCTAGTTGTGAAGTTTCTAGTTGTGGAGTTTCTAGTTGTGGAGTTTCAAGTTGTGGAGTTTCTAGTGGCGGAGTCTCAAGTTGTGGAGTTTCTAGTTGTGGAGTTTCAAGTTGTGGAGTTTTGAGTTGTGGAGTTTCAAGTGTTGGAGTTTCTATTTGTTGAGTCTCTAGTTGTGGAGTTTCCAGATATGGATTATCTAGTTGTGGAGTTTCCAATTGTGGAGTATCTAGTTGTGGAGTTTCAAGTTGTGGAGTTTCTAGTTGCGGAGTTTCTAGTTGCGGAGTTTTTAATAGCGGAGTTTTTAGTTGTGGAGTTTCAAGTTGCGGAGTCTCAAGTTGTGGAGTTTCCAGATGTGGAGTTTTTAGTTGTGGAGTTTCTAGTTGTTGAGTTTCTAGTTGTGAAGTCTCTAGTTTTGCAGTTTCTAGTTGTGGAGTTTCTAGATATGGAATTTCTAGTTGCCGAGTCTCTATTTGTGGAGTTTGTAGTTGTGGAGTTTCTAGATATGGAATTTCTAGTTGCCGAGTGTCTATTTGTGGAGTTTGTAGTTGTGGAGTTTCTAGTTGTGGAATTTTCAATTGTGGAGTCTCTAGTTGCGGAGTTTCTAGTTGTGGAGTTTCTAAATGTGGAGTTTCTAGTTGTAGAGTTTGTAGTTGTGGAGTTTCTAGTTGTGGAGTTTAAAGTTGTGGAGTTTCTAGTTGTGGAGTCTCTAGTTGCGGAGTTTCTAGTTGTGGAGTTTCTAGTTGTGGAGTTTCTAGTTGTGGAGTTTCTGGATGTGGAGTTTCTAGTTGTGGAGTTTCAAGTTGTGGAGTTTCTAGTTGCGGAGTCACAAGTTGTGGAGTTTCTAGTTGTGTTGTTTCAAGTTGTGGAATTTTGAGTTGTGGAGTTTCAAGTTGTGGAGTTTCTAGTTGTGGAGTTTCGAGTTGTGGAGTTTCTAGTTGTGGAGTTTCTAGCTGCGGAGTTTCTAGGTGCAGAGTCTCTAGTTTTGGAGTTTCTAGTTGCGAATTCTCTAGTTGAGGAGCCTCTAGTTGTAGAGTTTTTAGTTGTGGAGTTTCTAGTTGTGGAGTTTCAAGTTGTGGAGTTTCTAGTTGCAGAGTCTCTGGTTGTGGAGTTTCTAGTTGCGGAATCTCTAGTTGTGGAGTTTCTAGTTGTGGAGTTTCTAGTTGTGGAGTTTCCAGTTGTGGAGTTTTTAGCTCTGGACTTCCTAGACATGAAATTTCTTGTAGCCGGGTCTTTATATGTGGAGTTCGTAGTTGTGGAGTTTCTAGTTGTGGAGTTTCTAGTTGTGGAGTTTCTTGTTGCAGAGTTTCTAGTTGTGGAGTTTCTAGTTGTGGAGTTTCAAGTTGTAGAGTCTCTAGTTGTGGAGTTTCTAGTTGCGGAGTATCTAGTTGTGGAGTTTCCAGTTGTGGAGTTTCCAGTTGTGGAATTGCGGAGTGTCTGGTTGTGGAGTTTCTAATTGTTGAGTTTCTAGTTGTGGAGTTTCGAGTTGTTGAGTCTCTAGTTGTGGAGTTCCTAGTTGTGGAGTTTTGAGTTGTGGAGTTTCAAGTTGTGGAGTTTCTAGTTGTGAAGTTTCTAGTTGTGGAGTTTCTAGTTGTGGAGTTTCAAGTTGTGGAGTTTCTAGTGGCGGAGTCTCAAGTTGTGGAGTTTCTAGTTGTGGAGTTTCAAGTTGTGGAGTTTTGAGTTGTGGAGTTTCAAGTTGTGGAGTTTCTAGTTGTGAAGTTTCTAGTTGTGGAGTTTCTAGTTGTGGAGTTTCAAGTTGTGGAGTTTCTAGTGGCGGAGTCTCAAGTTGTGGAGTTTCTAGTTGTGGAGTTTCAAGTTGTGGAGTTTTGAGTTGTGGAGTTTCAAGTGTTGGAGTTTCTAGTTGTTGAGTCTCTAGTTGTGGAGTTTCCAGATATGGATTATCTAGTTGTGGAGTTTCCAATTGTGGAGTATCTAGTTGTGGAGTTTCAAGTTGTGGAGTTTCTAGTTGCGGAGTTTCTAGTTGCGGAGTTTTTAATAGCGGAGTTTTTAGTTGTGGAGTTTCAAGTTGCGGAGTCTCAAGTTGTGGAGTTTCCAGATGTGGAGTTTTTAGTTGTGGAGTTTCTAGTTGTTGAGTTTCTAGTTGTGAAGTCTCTAGTTTTGCAGTTTCTAGTTGTGGAGTTTCTAGATATGGAATTTCTAGTTGCCGAGTCTCTATTTGTGGAGTTTGTAGTTGTGGAGTTTCTAGATATGGAATTTCTAGTTGCCGAGTGTCTATTTGTGGAGTTTGTAGTTGTGGAGTTTCTAGTTGTGGAATTTTCAATTGTGGAGTCTCTAGTTGCGGAGTTTCTAGTTGTGGAGTTTCTAGTTGTGGAGTTTCTAGTTGTAGAGTTTGTAGTTGTGGAGTTTCTAGTTGTGGAGTTTAAAGTTGTGGAGTTTCTAGTTGTGGAGTCTCTAGTTGCGGAGTTTCTAGTTGTGGAGTTTCTAGTTGTGGAGTTTCTGGATGTGGAGTTTCTAGTTGTGGAGTTTCAAGTTGTGGAGTTTCTAGTTGCGGAGTCACAAGTTGTGGAGTTTCTAGTTGTGTTGTTTCAAGTTGTGGAGTTTTGAGTTGTGGAGTTTCAAGTTGTGGAGTTTCTAGTTGTGGAGTTTCGAGTTGTGGAGTTTCTAGTTGTGGAGTTTCTAGCTGCGGAGTTTCTAGGTGCAGAGTCTCTAGTTTTGGAGTTTCTAGTTGCGAATTCTCTAGTTGAGGAGCCTCTAGTTGTAGAGTTTTTAGTTGTGGAGTTTCTAGTTTTGGAGTTTCAAGTTGTGGAGTTTCTAGTTGCAGAGTCTCTGGTTGTGGAGTTTCTAGTTGCGGAATCTCTAGTTGTGGAGTTTCTAGTTGTGGAGTTTCTAGTTGTGGAGTTTCCAGTTGTGGAGTTTTTAGCTCTGGACTTCCTAGACATGAAATTTCTTGTAGCCGGGTCTTTATATGTGGAGTTCGTAGTTGTGGAGTTTCTAGTTGTGGAGTTTCTAGTTGTGGAGTCTCTTGTTGCAGAGTTTCTAGTTGTGGAGTTTCTAGTTGTGGAGTTTCAAGTTGTAGAGTCTCTAGTTGTGGAGTTTCTAGTTGCGGAGTATCTAGTTGTGGAGTTTCCAGTTGTGGAGTTTCCAGTTGTGGAATTGCGGAGTGTCTGGTTGTGGAGTTTCGAGTTGTTGAGTCTCTAGTTGTGGAGTTTCGAGTTGTTGAGTCTCTAGTTGTGGAGTTTCTAGTTGTGGAGTTTCCAGATATGGAGTATCTTGTTGTGGAGTTCCCAGTTTTGAAGTATCTAGTTGTGGAGTTTCCAGTTGTGGAGTATCTAGTTGTGGAGTTTCAAGTTGTGGAGTTTCTAGTTGCGGAGTTTCTAGTTGCGGAGTTTTTAACAGCGGAGTTTCTAGTTGTGGAGTTTCAAGTTGCGGAGTCTCAAGTTGTGGAGTTTCCAGTTGTGAAGTTTTTAGTTGTGGAGTTTCTAGTTGTTGAGTTTCTAGTTGTGGAGTTTCAAGTTGTGGAGTTTCTAGTTGTGGAGTTTCTAGTTGTGGAGTTTCTAGTTGTGGAGTTTCTAGTTGTGGAGTTTCAAGTTGTAGAGTCTCTAGTTGTGGAGTTTCTAGTTGCGGAGTATCTAGTTGTGGAGTTTCCAGTTGTGGAGTTTCCAGTTGTGGAATTGCGGAGTGTCTGGTTGTGGAGTTTCTAATTGTTGAGTTTCTAGTTGTGGAGTTTCGAGTTGTTGAGTCTCTAGTTGTGGAGTTTCTAGTTGTGGAGTTTCCAGATATGGAGTATCTTGTTGTGGAGTTCCCAGTTTTGAAGTATCTAGTTGTGGAGTTTCCAGTTGTGGAGTATCTAGTTGTGGAGTTTCAAGTTGTGGAGTTTCTAGTTGCGGAGTTTCTAGTTGCGGAGTTTTTAACAGCGGAGTTTCTACTTGTGGAGTTTCAAGTTGCGGAGTCTCAAGTTGTGGAGTTTCCAGTTGTGAAGTTTTTAGTTGTGGAGTTTCTAGTTGTTGAGTTTCTAGTTGTGGAGTTTCAAGTTGTGGAGTTTCTAGTTGCGGAGTCTCAAGTTGTGGAGTTTCTAGCTTTGGAGTTCAAGTTGTGGAGTTTTGAGTTGTGGAGTTTCAAGTTGTGGAGTTTCTAGTTGTGGAATCTCTAGTTGCGGAGTTTCTAGTTGTGAAGTTTCTAGTTGTGGAGTTTCTAGTTGTGGAGTTTCTGGTTGTGGAGTTTCTAGTTGTTGAGTTTATAGTTGTGAAGTCTCTAGTTTTGCAGTTTCTAGTTGTGGAGTTTCTAGTGGCGGAGTCTCAAGTTGTGGAGTTTCTAGTTGTGGAGTTTCAAGTTGTGGAGTTTTGAGCTGTGGAGTTTCAAGTGTTGGAGTTTCTAGTTGTTGAGTCTCTAGTTGTGGAGTTTCTAGTTGTGGAGTTTCCAGATATGGATTATCTAGTTGTGGAGTTTCCAATTGTGGAGTATCTAGTTGTGGAGTTTCAAGTTGTGGAGTTTCTAGTTGCGGAGTTTCTAGTTGCGGAGTTTTTAATAGCGGAGTTTTTAGTTGTGGAGTTTCAAGTTGCGGAGTCTCAAGTTGTGGAGTTTCCAGTTGTGGAGGTTTTAGTTGTGGAGTTTCTACATATAAAATTTCCAGTTGCCGAGTCTCTATTTGTGGAGTTTGTAGTTGTAGAGTTTCTAGTTGTGGAATTTCTAATTGTGGAGTCTCTAGTTGCGGAGTTTCTAGTTGTGGAGTTTCTAGTTGTGGAGTTTGTAGTTGTGGAGTTTCTAGTTGTGGAGTTTAAAGTTGTGGAGTTTCTAGTTGTGGAGTCTCTAGTTGCGGAGTTTCTAGTTGTGAGTTTCTAGTTGTGGAGTTTCTAGTTGTGGAGTTTCTGGATGTGGAGTTTCTAGTTGTGGAGTTTCAAGTTGTGGAGTTTCTAGTTGCGGAGTCACAAGTTGTGGAGTTTCTAGTTGTGTTGTTTCAAGTTGTGGAGTTTTGAGTTGTGGAGTTTCAAGTTGTGGAGTTTCTAGTTGTGGAGTTTCGAGTTGTGGAGTTTCTAGTTGTAGAGTTTGTAGCTGCGGAGTTTCTAGGTGCAGAGTCTCTAGTTTTGGAGTTTCTAGTTGCGAATTCTCTAGTTGAGGAGCCTCTAGTTGTAGAGTTTTTAGTTGTGGAGTTTCTAGTTGTGGAGTTTCAAGTTGTGGAGTTTCTAGTTGCGGCGTCTCAAGTTGTGGAGTTTTTAAATGCGGAGTTTCTAGCTGCGGAGTTTCTAGTTGCAGAGTCTCTGGTTGTGGAGTTTCTAGTTGCGGAATCTCTAGTTGTGGAGTTTCTAGTTGTGGAGTTTCTAGTTGTGGAGTTTCCAGTTGTGGAGTTTTTAGCTCTGGACTTTCTAGACATGAAATTTCTTGTAGCCGAGTCTCTATTTGTGGAGTTCGTAGTTGTGGAGTTTCTAGTTTTGCAGTTTCTAGTTGTGGAGTTTCTAGTTGTGGAGTTTCAAGTTGTGGAGTTTCTAGTGGCGGAGTCTCAAGTTGTGGAGTTTCTAGTTGTGGAGTTTCAAGTTGTGGAGTTTTGAGCTGTGGAGTTTCAAGTGTTGGAGTTTCTAGTTGTTGAGTCTCTAGTTGTGGAGTTTCTAGTTGTGGAGTTTCCAGATATGGATTATCTAGTTGTGGAGTTTCCAATTGTGGAGTATCTAGTTGTGGAGTTTCAAGTTGTGGAGTTTCTAGTTGCGGAGTTTCTAGTTGCGGAGTTTTTAATAGCGGAGTTTTTAGTTGTGGAGTTTCAAGTTGCGGAGTCTCAAGTTGTGGAGTTTCCAGTTGTGGAGTTTTTAGTTGTGGAGTTTCTAGATATGGAATTTCTAGTTGCCGAGTCTCTATTTGTGGAGTTTGTAGTTGTGGAGTTTCTAGTTGTGGAATTTCTAATTGTGGAGTCTCTAGTTGCGGAGTTTCTAGTTGTGGAGTTTCTAGTTGTGGAGTTTCTAGTTGTGGAGTTTGTAGTTGTGGAGTTTCTAGTTGTGGAGTTTAAAGTTGTGGAGTTTCTAGTTGTGGAGTCTCTAGTTGCGGAGTTTCTAGTTGTGAGTTTCTAGTTGTGGAGTTTCTAGTTGTGGAGTTTCTGGATGTGGAGTTTCTAGTTGTGGAGTTTCAAGTTGTGGAGTTTCTAGTTGCGAAGTCACAAGTTGTGGAGTTTCTAGTTGTGTTGTTTCAAGTTGTGGAGTTTTGAGTTGTGGAGTTTCAAGTTGTGGAGTTTCTAGTTGTGGAGTTTCTAGTTGTGGAGTTTCGAGTTGTGGAGTTTCTAGTTGTGGAGTTTCTAGCTGCAGAGTTTCTAGGTGCAGAGTCTCTAGTTTTGGAGTTTCTAGTTGCGAATTCTCTAGTTGAGGAGCCTCTAGTTGTAGAGTTTTTAGTTGTGGAGTTTCTAGTTGTGGAGTTTCAAGTTGTGGAGTTTTTAAATGCGGAGTTTCTAGCTGTGGAGTTTCTAGTTGCAGAGTCTCTGGTTGTGGAGTTTCTAGTTGCGGAATCTCTAGTTGTGGAGTTTTGAGTTGTGGAGTTTCAAGTTGTGGAGTTTCGAGTTGTGGAGTTTCTAGTTGTGGAGTTTCTAGCTGCGGAGTTTCTAGGTGCAGAGTCTCAAGTTGTGGAGTTTCAAGTTGTGGAGTTTTGAGTTGTGGAGTTTCAAGTGTTGGAGTTTCTAGTTGTTGAGTCTCTAGTTGTGGAGTTTCCAGATATGGATTATCTAGTTGTGGAGTTTCCAATTGTGGAGTATCTAGTTGTGGAGTTTCAAGTTGTGGAGTTTCTAGTTGCGGAGTTTCTAGTTGCGGAGTTTTTAATAGCGGAGTTTTTAGTTGTGGAGTTTCAAGTTGCGGAGTCTCAAGTTGTGGAGTTTCCAGATGTGGAGTTTTTAGTTGTGGAGTTTCTAGTTGTTGAGTTTCTAGTTGTGAAGTCTCTAGTTTTGCAGTTTCTAGTTGTGGAGTTTCTAGATATGGAATTTCTAGTTGCCGAGTGTCTATTTGTGGAGTTTGTAGTTGTGGAGTTTCTAGTTGTGGAATTTTCAATTGTGGAGTCTCTAGTTGCGGAGTTTCTAGTTGTGGAGTTTCTAGTTGTGGAGTTTCTAGTTGTAGAGTTTGTAGTTGTGGAGTTTAAAGTTGTGGAGTTTCTAGTTGTGGAGTCTCTAGTTGCGGAGTTTCTAGTTGTGGAGTTTCTAGTTGTGGAGTTTCTGGATGTGGAGTTTCTAGTTGTGGAGTTTCAAGTTGTGGAGTTTCTAGTTGCGGAGTCACAAGTTGTGGAGTTTCTAGTTGTGTTGTTTCAAGTTGTGGAGTTTTGAGTTGTGGAGTTTCAAGTTGTGGAGTTTCTAGTTGTGGAGTTTCGAGTTGTGGAGTTTCTAGTTGTGGAGTTTCTAGCTGCGGAGTTTCTAGGTGCAGAGTCTCTAGTTTTGGAGTTTCTAGTTGCGAATTCTCTAGTTGAGGAGCCTCTAGTTGTAGAGTTTTTAGTTGTGGAGTTTCTAGTTTTGGAGTTTCAAGTTGTGGAGTTTCTAGTTGCAGAGTCTCTGGTTGTGGAGTTTCTAGTTGCGGAATCTCTAGTTGTGGAGTTTCTAGTTGTGGAGTTTCTAGTTGTGGAGTTTCCAGTTGTGGAGTTTTTAGCTCTGGACTTCCTAGACATGAAATTTCTTGTAGCCGGGTCTTTATATGTGGAGTTCGTAGTTGTGGAGTTTCTAGTTGTGGAGTTTCTAGTTGTGGAGTCTCTTGTTGCAGAGTTTCTAGTTGTGGAGTTTCTAGTTGTGGAGTTTCAAGTTGTAGAGTCTCTAGTTGTGGAGTTTCTAGTTGCGGAGTATCTAGTTGTGGAGTTTCCAGTTGTGGAGTTTCCAGTTGTGGAATTGCGGAGTGTCTGGTTGTGGAGTTTCTAATTGTTGAGTTTCTAGTTGTGGAGTTTCGAGTTGTTGAGTCTCTAGTTGTGGAGTTTCTAGTTGTGGAGTTTCCAGATATGGAGTATCTTGTTGTGGAGTTCCCAGTTTTGAAGTATCTAGTTGTGGAGTTTCCAGTTGTGGAGTATCTAGTTGTGGAGTTTCAAGTTGTGGAGTTTCTAGTTGCGGAGTTTCTAGTTGCGGAGTTTTTAACAGCGGAGTTTCTAGTTGTGGAGTTTCAAGTTGCGGAGTCTCAAGTTGTGGAGTTTCCAGTTGTGAAGTTTTTAGTTGTGGAGTTTCTAGTTGTTGAGTTTCTAGTTGTGGAGTTTCAAGTTGTGGAGTTTCTAGTTGCGGAGTCTCAAGTTGTGGAGTTTCTAGCTTTGGAGTTCAAGTTGTGGAGTTTTGAGTTGTGGAGTTTCAAGTTGTGGAGTTTCTAGTTGTGGAATCTCTAGTTGCGGAGTTTCTAGTTGTGAAGTTTCTAGTTGTGGAGTTTCTAGTTGTGGAGTTTCTGGTTGTGGAGTTTCTAGTTGTTGAGTTTATAGTTGTGAAGTCTCTAGTTTTGCAGTTTCTAGTTGTGGAGTTTCTAGTGGCGGAGTCTCAAGTTGTGGAGTTTCTAGTTGTGGAGTTTCAAGTTGTGGAGTTTTGAGCTGTGGAGTTTCAAGTGTTGGAGTTTCTAGTTGTTGAGTCTCTAGTTGTGGAGTTTCTAGTTGTGGAGTTTCCAGATATGGATTATCTAGTTGTGGAGTTTCCAATTGTGGAGTATCTAGTTGTGGAGTTTCAAGTTGTGGAGTTTCTAGTTGCGGAGTTTCTAGTTGCGGAGTTTTTAATAGCGGAGTTTTTAGTTGTGGAGTTTCAAGTTGCGGAGTCTCAAGTTGTGGAGTTTCCAGTTGTGGAGGTTTTAGTTGTGGAGTTTCTACATATAAAATTTCCAGTTGCCGAGTCTCTATTTGTGGAGTTTGTAGTTGTAGAGTTTCTAGTTGTGGAATTTCTAATTGTGGAGTCTCTAGTTGCGGAGTTTCTAGTTGTGGAGTTTCTAGTTGTGGAGTTTGTAGTTGTGGAGTTTCTAGTTGTGGAGTTTAAAGTTGTGGAGTTTCTAGTTGTGGAGTCTCTAGTTGCGGAGTTTCTAGTTGTGAGTTTCTAGTTGTGGAGTTTCTAGTTGTGGAGTTTCTGGATGTGGAGTTTCTAGTTGTGGAGTTTCAAGTTGTGGAGTTTCTAGTTGCGGAGTCACAAGTTGTGGAGTTTCTAGTTGTGTTGTTTCAAGTTGTGGAGTTTTGAGTTGTGGAGTTTCAAGTTGTGGAGTTTCTAGTTGTGGAGTTTCGAGTTGTGGAGTTTCTAGTTGTAGAGTTTGTAGCTGCGGAGTTTCTAGGTGCAGAGTCTCTAGTTTTGGAGTTTCTAGTTGCGAATTCTCTAGTTGAGGAGCCTCTAGTTGTAGAGTTTTTAGTTGTGGAGTTTCTAGTTGTGGAGTTTCAAGTTGTGGAGTTTCTAGTTGCGGCGTCTCAAGTTGTGGAGTTTTTAAATGCGGAGTTTCTAGCTGCGGAGTTTCTAGTTGCAGAGTCTCTGGTTGTGGAGTTTCTAGTTGCGGAATCTCTAGTTGTGGAGTTTCTAGTTGTGGAGTTTCTAGTTGTGGAGTTTCCAGTTGTGGAGTTTTTAGCTCTGGACTTTCTAGACATGAAATTTCTTGTAGCCGAGTCTCTATTTGTGGAGTTCGTAGTTGTGGAGTTTCTAGTTTTGCAGTTTCTAGTTGTGGAGTTTCTAGTTGTGGAGTTTCAAGTTGTGGAGTTTCTAGTGGCGGAGTCTCAAGTTGTGGAGTTTCTAGTTGTGGAGTTTCAAGTTGTGGAGTTTTGAGCTGTGGAGTTTCAAGTGTTGGAGTTTCTAGTTGTTGAGTCTCTAGTTGTGGAGTTTCTAGTTGTGGAGTTTCCAGATATGGATTATCTAGTTGTGGAGTTTCCAATTGTGGAGTATCTAGTTGTGGAGTTTCAAGTTGTGGAGTTTCTAGTTGCGGAGTTTCTAGTTGCGGAGTTTTTAATAGCGGAGTTTTTAGTTGTGGAGTTTCAAGTTGCGGAGTCTCAAGTTGTGGAGTTTCCAGTTGTGGAGTTTTTAGTTGTGGAGTTTCTAGATATGGAATTTCTAGTTGCCGAGTCTCTATTTGTGGAGTTTGTAGTTGTGGAGTTTCTAGTTGTGGAATTTCTAATTGTGGAGTCTCTAGTTGCGGAGTTTCTAGTTGTGGAGTTTCTAGTTGTGGAGTTTCTAGTTGTGGAGTTTGTAGTTGTGGAGTTTCTAGTTGTGGAGTTTAAAGTTGTGGAGTTTCTAGTTGTGGAGTCTCTAGTTGCGGAGTTTCTAGTTGTGAGTTTCTAGTTGTGGAGTTTCTAGTTGTGGAGTTTCTGGATGTGGAGTTTCTAGTTGTGGAGTTTCAAGTTGTGGAGTTTCTAGTTGCGAAGTCACAAGTTGTGGAGTTTCTAGTTGTGTTGTTTCAAGTTGTGGAGTTTTGAGTTGTGGAGTTTCAAGTTGTGGAGTTTCTAGTTGTGGAGTTTCTAGTTGTGGAGTTTCGAGTTGTGGAGTTTCTAGTTGTGGAGTTTCTAGCTGCAGAGTTTCTAGGTGCAGAGTCTCTAGTTTTGGAGTTTCTAGTTGCGAATTCTCTAGTTGAGGAGCCTCTAGTTGTAGAGTTTTTAGTTGTGGAGTTTCTAGTTGTGGAGTTTCAAGTTGTGGAGTTTTTAAATGCGGAGTTTCTAGCTGTGGAGTTTCTAGTTGCAGAGTCTCTGGTTGTGGAGTTTCTAGTTGCGGAATCTCTAGTTGTGGAGTTTTGAGTTGTGGAGTTTCAAGTTGTGGAGTTTCGAGTTGTGGAGTTTCTAGTTGTGGAGTTTCTAGCTGCGGAGTTTCTAGGTGCAGAGTCTCAAGTTGTGGAGTTTCAAGTTGTGGAGTTTTGAGTTGTGGAGTTTCAAGTGTTGGAGTTTCTAGTTGTTGAGTCTCTAGTTGTGGAGTTTCCAGATATGGATTATCTAGTTGTGGAGTTTCCAATTGTGGAGTATCTAGTTGTGGAGTTTCAAGTTGTGGAGTTTCTAGTTGCGGAGTTTCTAGTTGCGGAGTTTTTAATAGCGGAGTTTTTAGTTGTGGAGTTTCAAGTTGCGGAGTCTCAAGTTGTGGAGTTTCCAGATGTGGAGTTTTTAGTTGTGGAGTTTCTAGTTGTTGAGTTTCTAGTTGTGAAGTCTCTAGTTTTGCAGTTTCTAGTTGTGGAGTTTCTAGATATGGAATTTCTAGTTGCCGAGTGTCTATTTGTGGAGTTTGTAGTTGTGGAGTTTCTAGTTGTGGAATTTTCAATTGTGGAGTCTCTAGTTGCGGAGTTTCTAGTTGTGGAGTTTCTAGTTGTGGAGTTTCTAGTTGTAGAGTTTGTAGTTGTGGAGTTTCTAGTTGTGGAGTTTAAAGTTGTGGAGTTTCTAGTTGTGGAGTCTCTAGTTGCGGAGTTTCTAGTTGTGGAGTTTCTAGTTGTGGAGTTTCTAGTTGTGGAGTTTCTGGATGTGGAGTTTCTAGTTGTGGAGTTTCAAGTTGTGGATTTTCTATTTGCGGAGTCACAAGTTGTGGAGTTTCTAGTTGTGTTGTTTCAAGTTGTGGAGTTTTGAGTTGTGGAGTTTCAAGTTGTGGAGTTTCTAGTTGTGGAGTTTCGAGTTGTGGAGTTTCTAGTTGTGGAGTTTCTAGCTGCGGAGTTTCTAGGTGCAGAGTCTCTAGTTTTGGAGTTTCTAGTTGCGAATTCTCTAGTTGAGGAGCCTCTAGTTGTAGAGTTTTTAGTTGTGGAGTTTCTAGTTGTGGAGTTTCAAGTTGTGGAGTTTCTAGTTGCAGAGTCTCTGGCTGTGGAGTTTTTAGTTGCGGAATCTCTAGTTGTGGAGTTTCTAGTTGTGGAGTTTCTAGTTGTGGAGTTTCCAGTTGTGGAGTTTTTAGCTCTGGACTTCCTAGACATGAAATTTCTTGTAGCCGTGTCTTTATATGTGGAGTTCGTAGTTGTGGAGTTTCTAGTTGTGGAGTTTCTAGTTGTGGAGTCTCTTGTTGCAGAGTTTCTAGTTGTGGAGTTTCTAGTTGTGGAGTTTCAAGTTGTAGAGTCTCTAGTTGTGGAGTTTCTAGTTGCGGAGTATCTAGTTGTGGAGTTTCCAGTTGTGGAGTTTGCAGTTGTGGAATTGCGGAGTGTCTGGTTGTGGAGTTTCTAATTGTTGAGTTTCTAGTTGTGGAGTTTCGAGTTGTTGAGTCTCTAGTTGTGGAGTTTCTAGTTGTGGAGTTTCCAGATATGGAGTATCTTGTTGTGGAGTTCCCAGTTTTGAAGTATCTAGTTGTGGAGTTTCCAGTTGTGGAGTATCTAGTTGTGGAGTTTCAAGTTGTGGAGTTTCTAGTTGCGGAGTTTCTAGTTGCGGAGTTTTTAACAGCGGAGTTTCTAGTTGTGGAGTTTCAAGTTGCGGAGTCTCAAGTTGTGGAGTTTCCAGTTGTGGAGTTTTTAGTTGTGGAGTTTCTAGTTGTTGAGTTTCTAGTTGTGGAGTTTCAAGTTGTGGAGTTTCTAGTTGCGGAGTCTCAAGTTGTGGAGTTTCTAGCTTTGGAGTTCAAGTTGTGGAGTTTTGAGTTGTGGAGTTTCAAGTTGTGGAGTTTCAAGTTGTGGAGTTTCTAGTTGTGGAATCTCTAGTTGCGGAGTTTCTAGTTGTGAAGTTTCTAGTTGTGGAGTTTTTAGTTGTGGAGTTTCTGGTTGTGGAGTTTCTAGTTGTTGAGTTTATAGTTGTGAAGTCTCTAGTTTTGCAGTTTCTAGTTGTGGAGTTTCTAGTTGTGGAGTTTCTAGTGGCGGAGTCTCAAGTTGTGGAGTTTCTAGTTGTGGAGTTTCAAGTTGTGGAGTTTTGAGCTGTGGAGTTTCAAGTGTTGGAGTTTCTAGTTGTTGAGTCTCTAGTTGTGGAGTTTCTAGTTGTGGAGTTTCCAGATATGGATTATCTAGTTGTGGAGTTTCCAATTGTGGAGTATCTAGTTGTGGAGTTTCAAGTTGTGGAGTTTCTAGTTGCGGAGTTTCTAGTTGCGGAGTTTTTAATAGCGGAGTTTTTAGTTGTGGAGTTTCAAGTTGCGGAGTCTCAAGTTGTGGAGTTTCCAGTTGTGGAGGTTTTAGTTGTGGAGTTTCTACATATAAAATTTCCAGTTGCCGAGTCTCTATTTGTGGAGTTTGTAGTTGTAGAGTTTCTAGTTGTGGAATTTCTAATTGTGGAGTCTCTAGTTGCGGAGTTTCTAGTTGTGGAGTTTCTAGTTGTGGAGTTTGTAGTTGTGGAGTTTCTAGTTGTGGAGTTTAAAGTTGTGGAGTTTCTAGTTGTGGAGTCTCTAGTTGCGGAGTTTCTAGTTGTGGAGTTTCTAGTTGTGGAGTTTCTAGTTGTGGAGTTTCTGGATGTGGAGTTTCTAGTTGTGGAGTTTCAAGTTGTGGATTTTCTATTTGCGGAGTCACAAGTTGTGGAGTTTCTAGTTGTGTTGTTTCAAGTTGTGGAGTTTTGAGTTGTGGAGTTTCAAGTTGTGGAGTTTCTAGTTGTGGAGTTTCGAGTTGTGGAGTTTCTAGTTGTAGAGTTTGTAGCTGCGGAGTTTCTAGGTGCAGAGTCTCTAGTTTTGGAGTTTCTAGTTGCGAATTCTCTAGTTGAGGAGCCTCTAGTTGTAGAGTTTTTAGTTGTGGAGTTTTTAAATGCGGAGTTTCTAGCTGCGGAGTTTCTAGTTGCAGAGTCTCTGGTTGTGGAGTTTCTAGTTGCGGAATCTCTAGTTGTGGAGTTTCTAGTTGTGGAGTTTCTAGTTGGGGAGTTTCCAGTTGTGGAGTTTTTAGCTCTGGACTTTCTAGACATGAAATTTCTTGTAGCCGAGTCTCTATTTGTGGAGTTCGTAGTTGTGGAGTTTCTAGTTGTGGAGTTTCTAGTTGTGGAGTTTCTAGTTGTGGAGTTTCAAGTTGTGGAGTCTCTAGTTGTGGAGTTTCTAGTTGCGGTATATCTAGTTGTGGAGTTTCCAGTTGTGGAGTTTCCAGTTGTGGAATTGCGGAGTGTCTGGTTGTGGAGTTTCTAATTGTTGAGTTTCTAGTTGTGGAGTTTCGAGTTGTTGAGTCTCTAGTTGTGGAGTTTCTAGTTGTGGAGTTTCCAGATATTGAGTATCCAGTTGTGGAGTTCCCAGTTTTGAAGTATCTAGTTGTGGAGTTTCCAGTGTTGGAGTATATAGTTGTGGAGTTTCAAGTTGTGGAGTTTCTAGTTGCGGAGTTTCTAGTTGCGGAGTTTTTAACAGCGGAGTTTCTAGTTGTGGAGTTTCAAGTTGCGGAGTCTCAAGTTGTGGAGTTTCCAGTTGTGGAGTTTTTAGTTGTGGAGTTTCTAGTTTGTTAGTTTCGAGTTGTGGAGTTTCAAGTTGTGGAGTTTCTAGTTGCGGAGTCTCAAGTTGTGGAGTTTCTAGCTTTGGAATTCAAGTTGTGGAGTTTTGAGTTGTGGAGTTTCAAGTTGTGGAGTTTCTAGTTGTGGAGTTTTGAGTTGTGGAGTTTCTAGTTGTGGAGTTTCTACCTGCGGAGTTTCTAGGTGCAGAGTCTCAAGTTGTGGAGTTTCAAGTTGTGGAGTTTTGAGTTGTGGAGTTTCAAGTTGTGGAGTTTCTAGTTGTGGAGTCTCTAGTTGCGGAGTTTCTAGTTGTGAAGTTTCTAGTTGTGGAGTTTCTAGTTGTGGAGTTTCTGGTTGTGGAGTTTCTAGTTGTTGAGTTTCTAGTTGTGAAGTCTCTGGTTTTGCAGTTTCTAGTTGTGGAGTTTCTAGTTGTGGAGTTTCAAGTTGTGGAGTTTCTAGTGGCGGAGTCTCAAGTTGTGGAGTTTCTAGTTGTGGAGTTTCAAGTTGTGGAGTTTTGAGCTGTGGAGTTTCAAGTGTTGGAGTTTCTAGTTGTTGAGTCTCTAGTTGTGGAGTTTCTAGTTGTGGAGTTTCCAGATATGGATTATCTAGTTGTGGAGTTTCCAATTGTGGAGTATCTAGTTGTGGAGTTTCAAGTTGTGGAGTTTCTAGTTGCGGAGTTTCTAGTTGCGGAGTTTTTAATAGCGGAGTTTTTAGTTGTGGAGTTTCAAGTTGCGGAGTCTCAAGTTGTGGAGTTTCCAGTTGTGGAGTTTTTAGTTGTGGAGTTTCTAGATATGGAATTTCTAGTTGCCGAGTCTCTATTTGTGGAGTTTGTAGTTGTGGAGTTTCTAGTTGTGGAATTTCTAATTGTGGAGTCTCTAGTTGCGGAGTTTCTAGTTGTGGAGTTTCTAGTTGTGGAGTTTCTAGTTGTGGAGTTTGTAGTTGTGGAGTTTCTAGTTGTGGAGTTTAAAGTTGTGGAGTTTCTAGTTGTGGAGTCTCTAGTTGCGGAGTTTCTAGTTGTGAGTTTCTAGTTGTGGAGTTTCTAGTTGTGGAGTTTCTGGATGTGGAGTTTCTAGTTGTGGAGTTTCAAGTTGTGGAGTTTCTAGTTGCGAAGTCACAAGTTGTGGAGTTTCTAGTTGTGTTGTTTCAAGTTGTGGAGTTTTGAGTTGTGGAGTTTCAAGTTGTGGAGTTTCTAGTTGTGGAGTTTCGAGTTGTGGAGTTTCTAGTTGTGGAGTTTCTAGCTGCGGAGTTTCTAGGTGCAGAGTCTCTAGTTTTGGAGTTTCTAGTTGCGAATTCTCTAGTTGAGGAGCCTCTAGTTGTAGAGTTTTTAGTTGTGGAGTTTCTAGTTGTGGAGTTTCAAGTTGTGGAGTTTTTAAATGCGGAGTTTCTAGCTGTGGAGTTTCTAGTTGCAGAGTCTCTGGTTGTGGAGTTTCTAGTTGCGGAATCTCTAGTTGTGGAGTTTCTAGTTGCGGAGTTTCTAGTTGTGGAGTTTCAAGTTGTGGAGTTTCTAGTTGTGGAGTCTCTAGTTGCGGAGTTTCTAGTTGTGAAGTTTCTAGTTGTGGAGTTTCTAGTTTTGAAGTTTCTAGTTGTGGAGTTTCTAGTTGTAGAGTCTCCTGTTGCGGAGTTTCTAGTTGTGGAGTTTCTAGTTGGGGAGTTTCCAGTTGTGGAGTTTCTAGTTGTGGAGTTTCTACTTGTGGAGTCTCAAGTTGTGGAGTTTAAACTTGTGGAGTTTCAAGTTGTGGAGTCTATAGTTGTGGAGTTTCTAGTTGTAGATTTTCTAGTTGTGGAGTATCTAGTTGTGGATTTTCCAGTTGTGGAGTTTCTAGTAGTTCCGTTGCGGAGTATGTAGTTGTTGAGTTTCTAGTTGCAGAGTCTCTAGTTGTGGAGTTTCAAATTGTGGAGTCTCTAGATGTGGAGTTTCTAGTTGTCGAGTTTCCAGTTATGGAGTATCTAGTAGTGGAGTTTCGAGTTGTGGAGTTTCTAGTTGTGGAGTTTCTAGTTGTGGAGTCCCTAGTTGCGGAGTTTCTAGTTGCGAAGTTTCAAGTTGTGGAGTTTCAAGTTGCGGAGTCTCAAGCTGTGGAGTTTCTAGTTGTGGAGTTTCCAGTTGTGGAGTTTTGAGTTGTGGAGTTTCTAGTTGCAGAGTCTCTAGTTGTGGAGTTTCAAGTTGTGGAGTCTCTAGTTGTGGAGTTTCTAGTTGCCGAGTTTCGAGTTGTGGAGTATCTAGTAGTGGAGTTTCCAGTTGTGGAGTTTCTAGTTGCGGAGTTTCTAGTTGTGAGTTTCTAGTTGTGGAGTTTCTAGTTGTGGAGTTTCTGGATGTGGAGTTTCTAGTTGTGGAGTTTCAAGTTGTGGAGTTTCTAGTTGCGAAGTCACAAGTTGTGGAGTTTCTAGTTGTGTTGTTTCAAGTTGTGGAGTTTTGAGTTGTGGAGTTTCAAGTTGTGGAGTTTCAAGTTGTGGAGTTTCGAGTTGTGGAGTTTCTAGTTGTGGAGTTTCTAGCTGCGGAGTTTCTAGGTGCAGAGTCTCTAGTTTTGGAGTTTCTAGTTGCGAATTCTCTAGTTGAGGAGCCTCTAGTTGTAGAGTTTTTAGTTGTGGAGTTTCTAGTTGTGGAGTTTCAAGTAGTGGAGTTTTTAAATGCGGAGTTTCTAGCTGTGGAGTTTCTAGTTGCAGAGTCTCTGGTTGTGGAGTTTCTAGTTGCGGAATCTCTAGTTGTGGAGTTTCTAGTTGCGGAGTTTCTAGTTGTGGAGTTTCAAGTTGTGGAGTTTCTAGTTGTGGAGTCTCTAGTTGCGGAGTTTCTAGTTGTGAAGTTTCTAGTTGTGGAGTTTCTAGTTTTGAAGTTTCTAGTTGTGGAGTTTCTAGTTGTAGAGTCTCCTGTTGCGGAGTTTCTAGTTGCGGAGTTTCTAGTTGGAGAGTTTCCAGTTGTGGAGTTTCTAGTTGTGGAGTTTCTACTTGTGGAGTCTCAAGTTGTGGAGTTTAAACTTGTGGAGTTTCAAGTTGTGGAGTCTATAGTTGTGGAGTTTCTAGTTGTAGATTTTCTAGTTGTGGAGTATCTAGTTGTGGATTTTCCAGTTGTGGAGTTTCTAGTAGTTCCGTTGCGGAGTATCTAGTTGTTGAGTTTCTAGTTGCAGAGTCTCTAGTTGTGGAGTTTCAAATTGTGGAGTCTCTAGATGTGGAGTTTCTAGTTGTCGAGTTTCCAGTTATGGAGTATCTAGTAGTGGAGTTTCGAGTTGTGGAGTTTCTAGTTGTGGAGTTTCTAGTTGTGGAGTCCCTAGTTGCGGAGTTTCTAGTTGCGAAGTTTCAAGTTGTGGAGTTTCAAGTTGCGGAGTCTCAAGCTGTGGAGTTTCTAGTTGTGGAGTTTCCAGTTGTGGAGTTTTGAGTTGTGGAGTTTCTAGTTGCAGAGTCTCTAGTTGTGGAGTTTCTAGTTGCAGAGTCTCTAGTTGTGGAGTTTCAAGTTGTGGAGTCTCTAGTTGTGGAGTTTCTAGTTGCCGAGTTTTCAGTTGTGGAGTATCTAGTAGTGGAGTTTCCAGTTGTGGAGTCCCTAGTTGTGGAGTTTCTAGTTGCGGAGTCTCAAGCTGTGGAGTTTCAAGTTGTGGAGTTTCTAGGGTGGTAGAAACATTTATTGCCACTGTGTAGCGTGGGGGCCGAGCCCCCTCATGGCACGTGGGTGCACCCTCGCAGTGAGGAGGCACCCTTACAAAGCAAAGGAAAGCCCTTGAAGTGCGATCCTCTTCATGGCGCACGAGATGATCCGGCGCTGATCGAACGCAGAAGTGCTGGTCATGATGGTCTCCCAGTATGACACTGCCACAGCCGGAGGTGGGGGATGTGGGAAGGTGGGACATGTGAGGAGGATGTGGAGGAAGTCTCCTGGTTTGTCGCAAAGTTTGCATAAAGAGGGGAAATGGTCTGGGTAACGGGCGTTTAGTAATACGGGGTATGGAGCAGTGGAGTTTCTAGGTGTGGAGTCTCAAGTTATGGAGTTTAAAGTTGTGGAGTTTCAAGTTGTGGAGTCTCTAGTTGTGGAGTTTCTAGTTGCAGAGTATCTATTTGTGGAGTTTCCAGTTGTGGAGTTTCTAATTGTGAAGTCGCGGAGTCTCTTTTGTGGAGTTTCTAGTTGTGGAGTTTCTAGTTGAGGAGTTTCAAGTTGAAGAGTTTTTAGTTGTGGAGTGTCTAGTTGTGGAGTTTCCAGTTGTGGAGTTTCGAGTTGTGGAGTTTCTAGTTTTGGAGTTTCTAGTTGTGGAGTTTCTAGTTGTAGAGTCTCCTGTTGCGGAGTTTCTAGTTGCGGAGTTTCTAGTTGGAGAGTTTCCAGTTGTGGAGTTTCTAGTTGTGGAGTTTCTATTTGTGGAGTCTCTAGTTGTGTAGTTTCTAGCTGCGGAGTTTCTAGTTGCGGAGTTTCTATTTGTGGAGTTTCTAGCTGCGGAGTTTCTAGTTGCGGAGTCTCTGGTTGTGGAGTTTCTAGTTGCGGAATCTCTAGTTGTGGAGTTTCAAGTTGTGGAGTTTCTAGTTGTGGAGTTTCTAGTTGTGGAGTTTCTAGTTGTAGAGTTTCTAGTTGTGGAGTTTCTAGTTGTGGAGTCTCTAGTTGCAGAGTTTCTAGTTGTGGAGTTTCTAGTTGTGGAGTTTCAAGTTGTGGAGTCTCTAGTTGTGGAGTATCTAGTTGCGGAGTATCTAGTTGCGGAGTTTCTAGTTGCGGAGTTTTTAATAGCGGAGTTTATTGTTGTGGAGTTTCAAGTTGCGGAGTCTCAAGTTGTGGAGTTTCCAGTTGTGGAGTTTTTAGTTGTGGAGTTTCTAGTTGTTGAGTTTCTAGTTGTGGAGTTTCCAGTTGTGGAGGTTTTAGCTCTGGACTTTCTAGACATGAAATTTCTTGTAGCCGAGTCTCTATTTGTGGAGTTCGTAGTTGTGGAGTTTCTAGTTGTGGAGTTTCTAGTTGTGGAGTTTCTAGTTGTGGAGTTTCAAGTTGTGGAGTCTCTAGTTGTGGAGTTTCTAGTTGCGGAGTATCTAGTTGTGGAGTTTCCAGTTGTGGAGTTTCCAGTTGTGGAATTGCGGAGTGTCTGGTTGTGGAGTTTCTAATTGTTGAGTCTCTAGTTGTGGAGTTTCTAGTTGTGGAGTTTCCAGATATTGAGTATCTAGTTGTGGAGTTCCCAGTTTTGAAGTATCTAGTTGTGGAGTTTCCAGTTGTGGAGTATATAGTTGTGGAGTTTCAAGTTGTGGACTTTCTAGTTGCGGAGTTCTAGTTGCGGAGTTTTTAGCAGCGGAGTTTCTAGTTGTGGAGTTTCAAGTTGCGGAGTCTCAAGTTGTGGAGTTTCCAGTTGTGGAGTTTTTAGTTGTGGAGTTTCTAGTTGTTGAGTTTCTAGTTGTGGAGTTTCAAGTTGTGGAGTTTCTAGTTGCGGAGTCTCAAGTTGTGGAGTTTCTAGCTTTGGAATTCAAGTTGTGGAGTTTTGAGTTGTGGAGTTTCAAGTTGTGGAGTTTCTAGTTGTGGAGTTTTGAGTTGTGGAGTTTTTACCTGCGGAGTTTCTAGGTGCAGAGTCTCAAGTTGTGGAGTTTCAAGTTGTGGAGTTTTGAGTTGTGGAGTTTCAAGTGTTGGAGTTTCTAGTTGTGGAGTCTCTAGTTGCGGAGTTTCTAGTTGTGAAGTTTCTAGTTGTGGAGTTTCTAGTTGTGGAGTTTCTGGTTGTGGAGTTTCTAGTTGTTGAGTTTCTAGTTGTGAAGTCTCTAGTTTTGCAGTTTCTAGTTGTGGAGTTTCTAGTTGTGGAGTTTCTAGTGGCGGAGTCTCAAGTTGTGGAGTTTCTAGTTGTGGAGTTTCAAGTTGTGGAGTTTTGAGCTGTGGAGTTTCAAGTGTTGGAGTTTCTAGTTGTTGAGTCTCTAGTTGTGGAGTTTCTAGTTGTGGAGTTTCCAGATATGGATTATCTAGTTGTGGAGTTTCCAATTGTGGAGTATCTAGTTGTGGAGTTTCAAGTTGTGGAGTTTCTAGTTGCGGAGTTTCTAGTTGCGGAGTTTTTAATAGCGGAGTTTTTAGTTGTGGAGTTTCAAGTTGCGGAGTCTCAAGTTGTGGAGTTTCCAGTTGTGGAGTTTTTAGTTGTGGAGTTTCTAGATATGGAATTTCTGGTTGCCGAGTCTCTATTTGTGGAGTTTGTAGTTGTGGAGTTTCTAGTTGTGGAATTTCTAATTGTGGAGTCTCTAGTTGCGGAGTTTCTAGTTGTGGAGTTTCTAGTTGTGGAGTTTCTAGTTGTGGAGTTTGTAGTTGTGGAGTTTCTAGTTGTGGAGTTTAAAGTTGTGGAGTTTCTAGTTGTGGAGTCTCTAGTTGCGGAGTTTCTAGTTGTGAGTTTCTAGTTGTGGAGTTTCTAGTTGTGGAGTTTCTGGATGTGGAGTTTCTAGTTGTGGAGTTTCAAGTTGTGGAGTTTCTAGTTGCGAAGTCACAAGTTGTGGAGTTTCTAGTTGTGTTGTTTCAAGTTGTGGAGTTTTGAGTTGTAGAGTCTCTAGTTGTGGAGTTTCTAGTTGCGGAGTATCTAGTTGTGGAGTTTCCAGTTGTGGAGTTTCCAGTTGTGGAATTGCGGAGTGTCTGGTTGTGGAGTTTCTAATTGTTGAGTTTCTAGTTGTGGAGTTTCGAGTTGTTGAGTCTCTAGTTGTGGAGTTTCTAGTTGTGGAGTTTCCAGATATGGAGTATCTTGTTGTGGAGTTCCCAGTTTTGAAGTATCTAGTTGTGGAGTTTCCAGTTGTGGAGTATCTAGTTGTGGAGTTTCAAGTTGTGGAGTTTCTAGTTGCGGAGTTTCTAGTTGCGGAGTTTTTAACAGCGGAGTTTCTAGTTGTGGAGTTTCAAGTTGCGGAGTCTCAAGTTGTGGAGTTTCCAGTTGTGGAGTTTTTAGTTGTGGAGTTTCTAGTTGTGGAGTTTCTGGTTGTGGAGTTTCTAGTTGTTGAGTTTCTAGTTGTGAAGTCTCTAGTTTTGCAGTTTCTAGTTGTGGAGTTTCTAGTTGTGGAGTTTCAAGTTGTGGAGTTTCTAGTGGCGGAGTCTCAAGTTGTGGAGTTTCTAGTTGTGGAGTTTCAAGTTGTGGAGTTTTGAGCTGTGGAGTTTCAAGTGTTGGAGTTTCTAGTTGTTGAGTCTCTAGTTGTGGAGTTTCTAGTTGAGGAGTTTCCAGATATGGATTATCTAGTTGTGGAGTTTCCAATTGTGGAGTATCTAGTTGTGGAGTTTCAAGTTGTGGAGTTTCTAGTTGCGGAGTTTCTAGTTGCGGAGTTTTTAATAGCGGAGTTTTTAGTTGTGGAGTTTCAAGTTGCGGAGTCTCAAGTTGTGGAGTTTCCAGTTGTGGAGTTTTTAGTTGTGGAGTTTCTAGATATGGAATTTCTAGTTGCCGAGTCTCTATTTGTGGAGTTTGTAGTTGTGGAGTTTCTAGTTGGGGAATTTCTAATTGTGGAGTCTCTAGTTGCGGAGTTTCTAGTTGTGGAGTTTCTAGTTGTGGAGCTTCTAGTTGTGGAGTTTGTAGTTGTGGAGTTTCTAGTTGTGGAGTTTAAAGTTGTGGAGTTTCTTGTTGTGGAGTCTCTAGTTGCGGAGTTTCTAGTTGTGAGTTTCTAGTTGTAGAGTTTCTAGTTGTGGAGTTTCTGGATGTGGAGTTTCTAGTTGTGGAGTTTCAAGTTGTGGAGTTTCTAGTTGCGAAGTCACAAGTTGTGGAGTTTCTAGTTGTGTTGTTTCAAGTTGTGGAGTTTTGAGTTGTGGAGTTTCAATTTGTGGAGTTTCTAGTTGTGGAGTTTCGAGTTGTGGAGTTTCTAGTTGTGGAGTTTCTAGCTGCGGAGTTTCTAGGTGCAGAGTCTCTAGTTTTGGAGTTTCTAGTTGCGAATTCTCTAGTTGAGGAGCCTCTAGTTGTAGAGTTTTTAGTTGTGGAGTTTCTAGTTGTGGAGTTTCAAGTTGTGGAGTTTTTAAATGCGGAGTTTCTAGCTGTGGAGTTTCTAGTTGCAGAGTCTCTGGTTGTGGAGTTTCTAGTTGCGGAATCTCTAGTTGTGGAGTTTTGAGTTGTGGAGTTTCAAGTTGTGGAGTTTCGAGTTGTGGAGTTTCTAGTTGTGAAGTTTCTAGCTGCGGAGTTTCTAGGTGCAGAGTCTCAAGTTGTGGAGTTTCAAGTTGTGGAGTTTTGAGTTGTGGAGTTTCAAGTTGTGGAGTTTCTAGTTGTGAAGTTTCTAGTTGTGGAGTTTCTAGTTGTGGAGTTTCAAGTTGTGGAGTTTCTAGTGGCGGAGTCTCAAATTGTGGAGTTTCTAGTTGTGGAGTTTCAAGTTGTGGAGTTTTGAGTTGTGGAGTTTCAAGTGTTGGAGTTTCTAGTTGTTGAGTCTCTAGTTGTGGATTTTCCAGATATGGATTATCTAGTTGTGGAGTTTCCAATTGTGGAGTATCTAGTTGTGGAGTATCAAGTTGTGGAGTTTCTAGTTGCGGAGTTTCTAGTTGCGGAGTTTTTAATAGCGGAGTTTTTAGTTGTGGAGTTTCAAGTTGCGGAGTCTCAAGTTGTGGAGTTTCCAGATGTGGAGTTTTTAGTTGTGGAGTTTCTAGTTGTTGAGTTTCTAGTTGTGAAGTCTCTAGTTTTGCAGTTTCTAGTTGTGGAGTTTCTAGATATGGAATTTCTAGTTGCCGAGTCTCTATTTGTGGAGTTTGTAGTTGTGGAGTTTCTAGTTGTGGAATTTTCAATTGTGGAGTCTCTAGTTGCGGAGTTTCTAGTTGTGGAGTTTCTAGTTGTGAAGTTTCTAGTTGTAGAGTTTGTAGTTGTGGAGTTTCTAGTTGTGGAGTTTAAAGTTGTGGAGTTTCTAGTTGTGGAGTCTCTAGTTGCGGAGTTTCTAGTTGTGGAGTTTCTAGTTGTGGAGTTTCTAGTTGTGGAGTTTCTGGATGTGGAGTTTCTAGTTGTGGAGTTTCAAGCTGTGGAGTTTCTAGTTGCGGAGTCACAAGTTGTGGAGTTTCTAGTTGTGTTGTTTCAAGTTGTGGAGTTTTGTGTTGTGGAGTTTCAAGTTGTGGAGTTTCTAGTTGTGGAGTTTCGAGTTGTGGAGTTTCTAGTTGTGGAGTTTCTAGCTGCGGAGTTTCTAGGTGCAGAGTCTCTAGTTATGGAGTTTCTAGTTGCGAATTCTCTAGTTGAGGAGCCTCTAGTTGTAGAGTTTTTAGTTGTGGAGTTTCTAGTTGTGGAGTTTCAAGTTGTTGAGTTTCTAGTTGCAGAGTCTCTGGTTGTGGAGTTTCTAGTTGCGGAATCTCTAGTTGTGGAGTTTCTAGTTGTGGAGTTTCCAGTTGTGGAGTTTTTAGCTCTGGACTTCCTAGACATGAAATTTCTTGTAGCCGGGTCTCTATATGTGGAGTTCGTAGTTGTGGAGTTTCTAGTTGTGGAGTTTCTAGTTGTGGAGTCTCTTGTTGCAGAGTTTCTAGTTGTGGAGTTTCTAGTTGTGGAGTTTCAAGTTGTAGAGTCTCTAGTTGTGGAGTTTCTAGTTGCGGAGTATCTAGTTGTGGAGTTTCCAGTTGTGGAGTTTCCAGTTGTGGAATTGCGGAGTGTCTTGTTGTGGAGTTTCTAATTGTTGAGTTTCTAGTTGTGGAGTTTCGAGTTGTTGAGTCTCTAGTTGTGGAGTTTCTAGTTGTGGAGTTTCCAGATATGGAGTATCTTGTTGTGGAGTTCCCAGTTTTGAAGTATCTAGTTGTGGAGTTTCCAGTTGTGGAGTATCTAGTTGTGGAGTTTCAAGTTGTGGAGTTTCTAGTTGCGGAGTTTCTAGTTGCGGAGTTTTTAACAGCGGAGTTTCTAGTTGTGGAGTTTCAAGTTGCGGAGTCTCAAGTTGTGGAGTTTCCAGTTGTGGAGTTTTTAGTTGTGGAGTTTCTAGTTGTTGAGTTTCTAGTTGTGGAGTTTCAAGTTGTGGAGTTTCTAGTTGCGGAGTCTCAAGTTGTGGAGTTTCTAGCTTTGGAGTTCAAGTTGTGGAGTTTTGAGTTGTGGAGTTTCAAGTTGTGGAGTTTCAGGTTGTGAAGTTTCTAGTTGTGGAATCTCTAGTTGCGGAGTTTCTAGTTGTGAAGTTTCTAGTTGTGGAGTTTCTAGTTGTGGAGTTTCTGGTTGTGGAGTTTCTAGTTGTTGAGTTTATAGTTGTGAAGTCTCTAGTTTTGCAGTTTCTAGTTGTGGAGTTTCTAGTTGTGGAGTTTCTAGTGGCGGAGTCTCAAGTTGTGGAGTTTCTAGTTGTGGAGTTTCAAGTTGTGGAGTTTTGAGCGTTGGAGTTTCAAGTGTTGGAGTTTCTAGTTGCTGAGTCTCTAGTTGTGGAGTTTCTAGTTGTGGAGTTTCCAGATATGGATTATCTAGTTGTGGAGTTTCCAATTGTGGAGTATCTAGTTGTGGAGTTTCAAGTTGTGGAGTTTCTAGTTGCGGAGTTTCTAGTTGCGGAGTTTTTAATAGCGGAGTTTTTAGTTGTGGAGTTTCAAGTTGCGGAGTCTCAAGTTGTGGAGTTTCCAGTTGTGGAGGTTTTAGTTGTGGAGTTTCTACATATAAAATTTCCAGTTGCCGAGTCTCTATTTGTGGAGTTTGTAGTTGTAGAGTTTCTAGTTGTGGAATTTCTAATTGTGGAGTCTCTAGTTGCGGAATTTCTAGTTGTGGAGTTTCTAGTTGTGGAGTTTGTAGTTGTGGAGTTTCTAGTTGTGGAGTTTAAAGTTGTGGAGTTTCTAGTTGTGGAGTCTCTAGTTGCGGAGTTTCTAGTTGTGAGTTTCTAGTTGTGGAGTTTCTAGTTGTGGAGTTTCTGGATGTGGAGTTTCTAGTTGTGGAGTTTCAAGTTGTGGAGTTTCTAGTTGCGGAGTCACAAGTTGTGGAGTTTCTAGTTGTGTTGTTTCAAGTTGTGGAGTTTTGAGTTGTGGAGTTTCAAGTTGTGGAGTTTCTAGTTGTGGAGTTTCGAGTTGTGGAGTTTCTAGTTGTGGAGTTTGTAGCTGCGGAGTTTCTAGGTGCAGAGTCTCTAGTTTTGGAGTTTCTAGTTGCGAATTCTCTAGTTGAGGAGCCTCTAGTTGTAGAGTTTTTAGTTGTGGAGTTTCTAGTTGTGGAGTTTCAAGTTGTGGAGTTTCCAGTTGCGGCGTCTCAAGTTGTGGAGTTTTTAAATGCGGAGTTTCTAGCTGCGGAGTTTCTAGTTGCAGAGTCTCTGGTTGTGGAGTTTCTAGTTGCGGAATCTCTAGTTGTGGAGTTTCTAGTTGTGGAGTTTCTAGTTGTGGAGTTTCCAGTTGTGGAGTTTTTAGCTCTGGACTTTCTAGACATGAAATTTCTTGTAGCCGAGTCTCTATTTGTTAAGTTCGTAGTTGTGGAGTTTCTAGTTGTGGAGTTTCTAGTTGTGGAGTTTCTAGTTGTGGAGTTTCAAGTTGTGGAGTCTCTAGTTGTGGAGTTTCTAGTTGCGGAGTATCTAGTTGTGGAGTTTCCAGTTGTGGAGTTTCCAGTTGTGGAATTGCGGAGTGTCTGGTTGTGGAGTTTCTAATTGTTGAGTTTCTAGTTGTGGAGTTTCGAGTTGTTGAGTCTCTAGTTGTGGAGTTTCTAGTTGTGGAGTTTCCAGATATTGAGTATCTAGTTGTGGAGTTCCCAGTTTTGAAGTATCTAGTTGTGGAGTTTCCAGTTGTGGAGTATATAGTTGTGGAGTTTCAAGTTGTGGAGTTTCTAGTTGCGGAGTTTCTAGTTGCGGAGTTTTTAACAGCGGAGTTTCTAGTTGTGGAGTTTCAAGTTGCGGAGTCTCAAGTTGTGGAGTTTCCAGTTGTGGAGTTTTTAGTTGTGGAGTTTCTAGTTGTTGAGTTTCTAGTTGTGGAGTTTCAAGTTGTGGAGTTTCTAGTTGCGGAGTCTCAAGTTGTGGAGTTTCTAGCTTTGGAATTCAAGTTGTGGAGTTTTGAGTTGTGGAGTTTCAAGTTGTGGAGTTTCTAGTTGTGGAGTTTTGAGTTGTGGAGTTTCTAGTTGTGGAGTTTCTACCTGCGGAGTTTCTAGGTGCAGAGTCTCAAGTTGTGGAGTTTCAAGTTGTGGAGTTTTGAGTTGTGGAGTTTCAAGTTGTGGAGTTTCTAGTTGTGGAGTCTCTAGTTGCGGAGTTTCTAGTTGTGAAGTTTCTAGTTGTGGAGTTTCTAGTTGTGGAGTTTCTGGTTGTGGAGTTTCTAGTTGTGGAGTTTCTAGTTGTGGAGTTTCTAGTTGTGGAGTTTCTAGTTGTGGAGTTTCAAGTTGTGGAGTCTCTAGTTGTGGAGTTTCTAGTTGCGGAGTATCTAGTTGTGGAGTTTCCAGTTGTGGAGTTTCCAGTTGTGGAATTGCGGAGTGTCTGGTTGTGGAGTTTCTAATTGTTGAGTTTCTAGTTGTGGAGTTTCGAGTTGTTGAGTCTCTAGTTGTGGAGTTTCTAGTTGTGGAGTTTCCAGATATTGAGTATCTAGTTGTGGAGTTCCCAGTTTTGAAGTATCTAGTTGTGGAGTTTCCAGTTGTGGAGTATATAGTTGTGGAGTTTCAAGTTGTGGAGTTTCTAGTTGCGGAGTTTCTAGTTGCGGAGTTTTTAACAGCGGAGTTTCTAGTTGTGGAGTTTCAAGTTGCGGAGTCTCAAGTTGTGGAGTTTCCAGTTGTGGAGTTTTTAGTTGTGGAGTTTCTAGTTGTTGAGTTTCTAGTTGTGGAGTTTCAAGTTGTGGAGTTTCTAGTTGCGGAGTCTCAAGTTGTGGAGTTTCTAGCTTTGGAATTCAAGTTGTGGAGTTTTGAGTTGTGGAGTTTCAAGTCGTGGAGTTTCTAGTTGTGGAGTTTTGAGTTGTGGAGTTTCTAGTTGTGGAGTTTCTACCTGCGGAGTTTCTAGGTGCAGAGTCTCAAGTTGTGGAGTTTCAAGTTGTGGAGTTTTGAGTTGTGGAGTTTCAAGTTGTGGAGTTTCTAGTTGTGGAGTCTCTAGTTGCGGAGTTTCTAGTTGTGAAGTTTCTAGTGGTGGAGTTTCTAGTTGTGGAGTTTCTGGTTGTGGAGTTTCTAGTTGTTGAGTTTCTAGTTGTGAAGTCTCTAGTTTTGCAGTTTCTAGTTGTGGAGTTTCTAGTTGTGGAGTTTCAAGTTGTGGAGTTTCTAGTGGCGGAGTCTCAAGTTGTGGAGTTTCTAGTTGTGGAGTTTCAAGTTGTGGAGTTTTGAGCTGTGGAGTTTCAAGTGTTGGAGTTTCTAGTTGTTGAGTCTCTAGTTGTGGAGTTTCTAGTTGTGGAGTTTCCAGATATGGATTATCTAGTTGTGGAGTTTCCAATTGTGGAACATCTAGTTGTGGAGTTTCGAGTTGTGGAGTTTCTAGTTGTGGAGTTTCTAGTTGTGGAGTCCCTAGTTGCGGAGTTTCTAGTTGCGAAGTTTCAAGTTGTGGAGTTTCAAGTTGCGGAGTCTCAAGCTGTGGAGTTTCTAGTTGTGGAGTTTCCAGTTGTGGAGTTTTGAGTTGTGGAGTTTCTAGTTGCAGAGTCTCTAGTTGTGGAGTTTCAAGTTGTGGAGTCTCTAGTTGTGGAGTTTCTAGTTGCCGAGTTTCCAGTTGTGGAGTATCTAGTAGTGGAGTTTCCAGTTGTGGAGTTTCGAGTTGTGGAGTTTCTAGTTGCAGAGTCTCTAGTTGTGGAGTTTCAAGTTGTGGAGTCTCTAGTTGTGGAGTTTCTAGTTGCCGAGTTTTCAGTTGTGGAGTTTCTAGTTGTGGAGTCTCTAGTTGCGGAGTTTCTAGTTGTGAGTTTCTAGTTGTAGAGTTTCTAGTTGTGGAGTTTCTGGATGTGGAGTTTCTAGTTGTGGAGTTTCAAGTTGTGGAGTTTCTAGTTGCGAAGTCACAAGTTGTGGAGTTTCTAGTTGTGTTGTTTCAAGTTGTGGAGTTTTGAGTTGTGGAGTTTCAATTTGTGGAGCTTCTAGTTGTGGAGTTTCGAGTTGTGGAGTTTCTAGTTGTGGAGTTTCTAGCTGCGGAGTTTCTAGGTGCAGAGTCTCTAGTTTTGGAGTTTTTAGTTGCGAATTCTCTAGTTGAGGAGCCTCTAGTTGTAGAGTTTTTAGTTGTGGAGTTTCTAGTTGTGGAGTTTCAAGTTGTGGAGTTTTTAAATGCGGAGTTTCTAGCTGTGGAGTTTCTAGTTGCAGAGTCTCTGGTTGTGGAGTTTCTAGTTGCGGAATCTCTAGTTGTGGAGTTTTGAGTTGTGGAGTTTAAAGTTGTGGAGTTTCGAGTTGTGGAGTTTCTAGTTGTGGAGTTTCTAGCTGCGGAGTTTCTAGGTGCAGAGTCTCAAGTTGTGGAGTTTCAAGTTGTGGAGTTTTGAGTTGTGGAGTTTCTAGTGGCGGAGTCTCAAGTTGTCGAGTTTCTAGTTGTGGAGTTTCAAGTTGTGGAGTTTTGAGTTGTGGAGTTTCAAGTGTTGGAGTTTCTAGTTGTTGAGTCTCTAGTTGTGGAGTTTCCAGATATGGATTATCTAGTTGTGGAGTTTCCAATTGTGGAGTATCTAGTTGTGGAGTTTGAAGTTGTGGAGTTTCTAGTTGCGGAGTTTCTAGTTGCGGAGTTTTTAATAGCGGAGTTTTTAGTTGTGGAGTTTCAAGTTGCGGAGTCTCAAGTTGTGGAGTTTCCAGATGTGGAGTTTTTAGTTGTGGAGTTTCTAGTTGTTGAGTTTCTAGTTGTGAAGTCTCTAGTTTTGCAGTTTCTAGTTGTGGAGTTTCTAGATATGGAATTTCTAGTTGCCGAGTCTCTATTTGTGGAGTTTGTAGTTGTGGAGTTTCTAGTTGTGGAATTTTCAATTGTGGAGTCTCTAGTTGCGGAGTTTCTAGTTGTGGAGTTTCTAGTTGTGGAGTTTCTAGTTGTAGAGTTTGTAGTTGTGGAGTTTCTAGTTGTGGAGTTTAAAGTTGTGGAGTTTCTAGTTGTGGAGTCTCTAGTTGCGGAGTTTCTAGTTGTGGAGTTTCTAGTTGTGGAGTTTCTAGTTGTGGAGTTTCTGGATGTGGAGTTTCTAGTTGTGGAGTTTCAAGTTGTGGAGTTTCTAGTTGCGGAGTCACAAGTTGTGGAGTTTCTAGTTGTGTTGTTTCAAGTTGTGGAGTTTTGAGTTGTGGAGTTTCAAGTTGTGGAGTTTCTAGTTGTGGAGTTTCGAGTTGTGGAGTTTCTAGTTATGGAGTTTCTAGCTGCGGAGTTTCTAGGTGCAGAGTCTCTAGTTTTGGAGTTTCTAGTTTCGAATTCTCTAGTTGAGGAGCCTCTAGTTGTAGAGTTTTTAGTTTAAAGTTTCTAGTTGTGGAGTTTCAAGTTGTTGAGTTTCTAGTTGCAGAGTCTCTGGTTGTGGAGTTTCTAGTTGCGGAATCTCTAGTTGTGGAGTTTCTAGTTGTGGAGTTTCTAGTTGTGGAGTTTCCAGTTGTGGAGTTTTTAGCTCTGGACTTCCTAGACATGAAATTTCTTGTAGCCGGGTCTCTATATGTGGAGTTCGTAGTTGTGGAGTTTCTAGTTGTGGAGTTTCTAGTTGTGGAGTCTCTTGTTGCAGTTTCTAGTTGTGGAGTTTCTAGTTGTGGAGTTTCAAGTTGTAGAGTCTCTAGTTGTGGAGTTTCTAGTTGCGGAGTATCTAGTTGTGGAGTTTCCAGTTGTGGAGTTTCCAGTTGTGGTATTGCGGAGTGTCTGGTTGTGGAGTTTCTAATTGTTGAGTTTCTAGTTGTGGAGTTTCGAGTTGTTGAGTCTCTAGTTGTGGAGTTTCTAGTTGTGGAGTTTCCAGATATGGAGTATCTTGTTGTGGAGTTCCCAGTTTTGAAGTATCTAGTTGTGGAGTTTCCAGTTGTGGAGTATCTAGTTGTGGAGTTTCAAGTTGTGGAGTTTCTAGTTGCGGAGTTTCTAGTTGCGGAGTTTTTAACAGCGGAGTTTCTAGTTGTGGAGTTTCAAGTTGCGGAGTCTCAAGTTGTGGAGTTTCCAGTTGTGGAGTTTTTAGTTGTGGAGTTTCTAGTTGTTGAGTTTCTAGTTGTGGAGTTTCAAGTTGTGGAGTTTCTAGTTGTGGAGTCTCAAGTTGTGGAGTTTCTAGCTTTGGAGTTCAAGTTGTGGAGTTTTGAGTTGTGGAGTTTCAAGTTGTGGAGTTTCAAGTTGTGGAGTTTCTAGTTGTGGAATCTCTAGTTGCGGAGTTTCTAGTTGTGAAGTTTCTAGTTGTGGAGTTTCTAGTTGTGGAGTTTCTGGTTGTGGAGTTTCTAGTTGTTGAGTTTATAGTTGTGAAGTCTCTAGTTTTGCAGTTTCTAGTTGTGGAGTTTCTAGTTGTGGAGTTTCTAGTGGCGGAGTCTCAAGTTGTGGAGTTTCTAGTTGTGGAGTTTCAAGTTGTGGAGTTTTGAGCTGTGGAGTTTCAAGTGTTGGAGTTTCTAGTTGCTGAGTCTCTAGTTGTGGAGTTTCTAGTTGTGGAGTTTCCAGATATGGATTATCTAGTCGTGGAGTTTCCAATTGTGGAGTATCTAGTTGTGGAGTTTCAAGTTGTGGAGTTTCTAGTTGCGGAGTTTCTAGTTGCGGAGTTTTTAATAGCGGAGTTTTTAGTTGTGGAGTTTCAAGTTGCGGAGTCTCAAGTTGTGGAGTTTCCAGTTGTGGAGGTTTTAGTTGCGGAGTTTCTACATATAAAATTTCCAGTTGCCGAGTCTCTATTTGTGGAGTTTGTAGTTGTAGAGTTTCTAGTTGTGGAATTTCTAATTGTGGAGTCTCTAGTTGCGGAATTTCTAGTTGTGGAGTTTCTAGTTGTGGAGTTTGTAGTTGTGGAGTTTCTAGTTGTGGAGTTTAAAGTTGTGGAGTTTCTAGTTGTGGAGTCTCTAGTTGCGGAGTTTCTAGTTGTGAGTTTCTAGTTGTGGAGTTTCTAGTTGTGGAGTTTCTGGATGTGGAGTCTCTAGTTGTGGAGTTTCAAGTTGTGGAGTTTCTAGTTGCGGAGTCACAAGTTGTGGAGTTTCTAGTTGTGTTGTTTCAAGTTGTGGAGTTTTGAGTTGTGGAGTTTCAAGTTGTGGAGTTTCTAGTTGTGGAGTTTCGAGTTGTGGAGTTTCTAGTTGTGGAGTTTGTAGCTGCGGAGTTTCTAGGTGCAGAGTCTCTAGTTTTGGAGTTTCTAGTTGCGAATTCTCTAGTTGAGGAGCCTCTAGTTGTAGAGTTTTTAGTTGTGGAGTTTCTAGTTGTGGAGTTTCAAGTTGTGGAGTTTCTAGTTGCGGCGTCTCAAGTTGTGGAGTTTTTAAATGCGGAGTTTCTAGCTGCGGAGTTTCTAGTTGCAGAGTCTCTGGTTGTGGAGTTTCTAGTTGCGGAATCTCTAGTTGTGGAGTTTCTAGTTGTGGAGTTTCTAGTTGTGGAGTTTCCAGTTGTGGAGTTTTTAGCTCTGGACTTTCTAGACATGAAATTTCTTGTAGCCGAGTCTCTATTTGTGGAGTTCGTAGTTGTGGAGTTTCTAGTTGTGGAGTTTGTAGTTGTGGAGTTTCTAGTTGTGGAGTTTCAAGTTGTGGAGTCTCTAGTTGTGGAGTTTCTAGTTGCGGAGTATCTAGTTGTGGAGTTTCCAGTTGTGGAGTTTCCAGTTGTGGAATTGCGGAGTGTCTGGTTGTGGAGTTTGTAATTGTTGAGTTTCTAGTTGTGGAGTTTCGAGTTGTTTAGTCTCTAGTTGTGGAGTTTCTAGTTGTGGAGTTTCCAGATATTGAGTATCTAGTTGTGGAGTTCCCAGTTTTGAAGTATCTAGTTGTGGAGTTTCCAGTTGTGGAGTATATAGTTGTGGAGTTTCAAGTTGTGGAGTTTCTAGTTGCGGAGTTTCTAGTTGCGGAGTTTGTAGTTGTGGAGTTTCTAGTTGTGGAGTTTCAAGTTGCGGAGTCTCAAGTTGTGGAGTTTCCAGTTGTGGAGTTTTTAGTTGTGGAGTTTCTAGTTGTTGAGTTTCTAGTTGTGGAGTCTCAAGTTGTGGAGTTTCAAGTTGTGGAGTTTTGAGTTGTGGAGTTTCAAGTTGTGGAGTTTCTAGTTGTGGAGTCTCTAGTTGCGGAGTTTCTAGTTGTGAAGTTTCTAGTTGTGGAGTTTCTAGTTGTGGAGTTTCTGGTTGTGGAGTTTCTAGTTGTGGAGTTTCAAGTTGTGGAGTCTCTAGTTGTGGAGTTTCTAGTTGCGGAGTATCTAGTTGTGGAGTTTCCAGTTGTGGAGTTTCCAGTTGTGGAATTGCGGAGTGTCTGGTTGTGGAGTTTCTAATTGTTGAGTTTCTAGTTTTGGAGTTTCGAGTTGTTGAGTCTCCAGTTGTGGAGTTTCTAGTTGTGGAGTTTCCAGATATTGAGTACCTAGTTGTGGAGTTCCCAGTTTTGAAGTATCTAGTTGTGGAGTTTCCAGTTGTGGAGTATATAGTTGTGGAGTTTCAAGTTGTGGAGTTTCTAGTTGCGGAGTTTCTAGTTGCGGAGTTTTTAACAGCAGAGTTTCTAGTTGTGGAGTTTCACGTTGCGGAGTCTCAAGTTGTGGAGTTTCCAGTTGTGGAGTTTTTAGTTGTGGAGTTTCTAGTTGTGGAGTTTCTAGCTTTGGAATTCAAGTTGTGGAGTTTTGAGTTGTGGAGTTTCAAGTCGTGGAGTTTCTAGTTGTGGAGTTTCTACCTGCGGAGTTTCTAGGTGCAGATTCTCAAGTTGTGGAGTTTCAAGTTGTGGAGTTTTGAGTTGTGGAGTTTCAAGTTGTGGAGTTTCTAGTTGTGGAGTCTCTAGTTGCGGAGTTTCTAGTTGTGAAGTTTCTAGTTGTGGAGTTTCTAGTTGTGGAGTTTCTGGTTGTGGAGTTTCTAGTTGTTGAGTTTCTAGTTGTGAAGTCTCTAGTTTTGCAGTTTCTAGTTGTGGAGTTTCTAGTTGTGGAGTTTCAAGTTGTGGAGTTTCTAGTTGTTGAGTCTCTAGTTGTGGAGTTTCTAGTTGTGGAGTTTCCAGATATGGATTATCTAGTTGTGGAGTTTCCAATTGTGGAACATCTAGTTGTGGAGTTTCAAGTTGTGGAGTTTCTAGTTGCGGAGTTTCTAGTTGCGGAGTTTTTAATAGCGGAGTTTTTAGTTGTGGAGTTTCAAGTTGCGGAGTCTCAAGTTGTGGAGTTTCCAGTTGTGGAGTTTTTAGTTGTGGAGTTTCTAGTTATGGAATTTCTAGTTGCCGAGTCTCTATTTGTGGAGTTTGTAGTTGTGGAGTTTCTAGTTGTGGAATTTCTAATTGTGGAGTCTCTAGTTGCGGAGTTTCTAGTTGTGGAGTTTCTAGTTGCGGAGTTTCTAGTTGTGGAGTTTGTAGTTGTGGAGTTTCTAGTTGTGGAGTTTAAAGTTGTGGAGTTTCTAGTTGTGGAGTCTCTAGTTGCGGAGTTTCTAGTTGTGAGTTTCTAGTTGTGGAGTTTCTAGTTGTGGAGTTTCTGGATGTGGAGTTTCTAGTTGTGGAGTTTCAAGTTGTGGAGTTTCTAGTTGCGAAGTCACAAGTTGTGGAGTTTCTAGTTGTGTTGTTTCAAGTTGTGGAGTTTTGAGTTGTGGAGTTTCAAGTTGTGGAGTTTCTAGTTGTGGAGTTTCGAGTTGTGGAGTTTCTAGTTGTGGAGTTTCTAGCTGCGGAGTTTCTAGGTGCAGAGTCTCTAGTTTTGGGGTTTCTAGTTGCGAATTCTCTAGTTGAGGAGCCTCTAGTTGTGGAGTTTCTAGTTGCGGAGTTTCTAGTTGTGGAGTTTCAAGTTGTGGAGTTTCTAGTTGTGGAGTCTCTAGTTGCGGAGTTTCTAGTTGTGAAGTTTCTAGTTGTGGAGTTTCTAGTTTTGAAGTTTCTTGTTGTGGAGTTTCTAGTTGTAGAGTCTCCTGTTGCGGAGTTTCTAGTTGCGGAGTTTCTAGTTGGGGAGTTTCCAGTTGTGGAGTTTCTAGTTGTGGAGTTTCTACTTGTGGAGTCTCAAGTTGTGGAGTTTAAACTTGTGGAGTTTCAAGTTGTGGAGTCTATAGTTGTGGAGTTTCTAGTTGTAGATTTTCTAGTTGTGGAGTATCTAGTTGTGGATTTTCCAGTTGTGGAGTTTCTAGTAGTTCCGTTGCGGAGTATCTAGTTGTTGAGTTTCTAGTTGCAGAGTCTCTAGTTGTGGAGTTTCAAATTGTGGAGTCTCAAGTTGTGGAGTTTCCAGTTGTGGAGTTTTTAGTTGTGGAGTTTCTAGTTATGGAATTTCTAGTTGCCGAGTCTCTATTTGTGGAGTTTGTAGTTGTGGAGTTTCTAGTTGTGGAGTTTCAAGTTGCGGAGTCTCAAGTTGTGGAGTTTCCAGTTGTGGAGTTTTTAGTTGTGGAGTTTCTAGTTGTTGAGTTTCTAGTTGTGGAGTTTCAAGTTGTGGAGTTTCTAGTTGCGGAGTCTCAAGTTGTGGAGTTTCTAGCTTTGGAATTCAAGTTGTGGAGTTTTGAGTTGTGGAGTTTCAAGTTGTGGAGTTTCTAGTTGTGGAGTTTTGAGTTGTGGAGTTTCTAGTTGTGGAGTTTCTACCTGCGGAGTTTCTAGGTGCAGAGTCTCAAGTTGTGGAGTTTCAAGTTGTGGAGTTTTGAGTTGTGGAGTTTCAAGTTGTGGAGTTTCTAGTTGTGGAGTCTCTAGTTGCGGAGTTTCTAGTTGTGAAGTTTCTAGTTGTGGAGTTTCTAGTTGTGGAGTTTCTGGTTGTGGAGTTTCTAGTTGTGGAGTTTCAAGTTGTGGAGTCTCTAGTTGTGGAGTTTCTAGTTGCGGAGTATCTAGTTGTGGAGTTTCCAGTTGTGGAGTTTCCAGTTGTGGAATTGCGGAGTGTCTGGTTGTGGAGTTTCTAATTGTTGAGTTTCTAGTTTTGGAGTTTCGAGTTGTTGAGTCTCCAGTTGTGGAGTTTCTAGTTGTGGAGTTTCCAGATATTGAGTACCTAGTTGTGGAGTTCCCAGTTTTGAAGTATCTAGTTGTGGAGTTTCCAGTTGTGGAGTATATAGTTGTGGAGTTTCAAGTTGTGGAGTTTCTAGTTGCGGAGTTTCTAGTTGCGGAGTTTTTAACAGCAGAGTTTCTAGTTGTGGAGTTTCAAGTTGCGGAGTCTCAAGTTGTGGAGTTTCCAGTTGTGGAGTTTTTAGTTGTGGAGTTTCTAGTTGTTGAGTTTCTAGTTGTGGAGTTTCAAGTTGTGGAGTTTCTAGTTGCGGAGTCTCAAGTTGTGGAGTTTCTAGCTTTGGAATTCAAGTTGTGGAGTTTTGAGTTGTGGAGTTTCAAGTCGTGGAGTTTCTAGTTGTGGAGTTTCTACCTGCGGAGTTTCTAGGTGCAGATTCTCAAGTTGTGGAGTTTCAAGTTGTGGAGTTTTGAGTTGTGGAGTTTCAAGTTGTGGAGTTTCTAGTTGTGGAGTCTCTAGTTGCGGAGTTTCTAGTTGTGAAGTTTCTAGTTGTGGAGTTTCTAGTTGTGGAGTTTCTGGTTGTGGAGTTTCTAGTTGTTGAGTTTCTAGTTGTGAAGTCTCTAGTTTTGCAGTTTCTAGTTGTGGAGTTTCTAGTTGTGGAGTTTCAAGTTGTGGAGTTTCTAGTGGCGGAGTCTCAAGTTGTGGAGTTTCTAGTTGTGGAGTTTCAAGTTGTGGAGTTTTGAGCTGTGGAGTTTCAAGTGTTGGAGTTTCTAGTTGTTGAGTCTCTAGTTGTGGAGTTTCTAGTTGTGGAGTTTCCAGATATGGATTATCTAGTTGTGGAGTTTCCAATTGTGGAACATCTAGTTGTGGAGTTTCAAGTTGTGGAGTTTCTAGTTGCGGAGTTTCTAGTTGCGGAGTTTTTAATAGCGGAGTTTTTAGTTGTGGAGTTTCAAGTTGCGGAGTCTCAAGTTGTGGAGTTTCCAGTTGTGGAGTTTGTAGTTGTGGAGTTTCTAGTTGTGGAATTTCTAATTGTGGAGTCTCTAGTTGCGGAGTTTCTAGTTGTGGAGTTTCTAGTTGCGGAGTTTCTAGTTGTGGAGTTTGTAGTTGTGGAGTTTCTAGTTGTGGAGTTTAAAGTTGTGGAGTTTCTAGTTGTGGAGTCTCTAGTTGCGGAGTTTCTAGTTGTGAGTTTCTAGTTGTGGAGTTTCTAGTTGTGGAGTTTCTGGATGTGGAGTTTCTAGTTGTGGAGTTTCAAGTTGTGGAGTTTCTAGTTGCGAAGTCACAAGTTGTGGAGTTTCTAGTTGTGTTGTTTCAAGTTGTGGAGTTTTGAGTTGTGGAGTTTCAAGTTGTGGAGTTTCTAGTTGTGGAGTTTCGAGTTGTGGAGTTTCTAGTTGTGGAGTTTCTAGCTGCGGAGTTTCTAGGTGCAGAGTCTCTAGTTTTGGAGTTTCTAGTTGCGAATTCTCTAGTTGAGGAGCCTCTAGTTGTAGAGTTTTTAGTTGTGGAGTTTCTAGTTGTGGAGTTTCAAGTTGTGGAGTTTTTAAATGCGGAGTTTCTAGCTGTGGAGTTTCTAGTTGCAGAGTCTCTGGTTGTGGAGTTTCTAGTTGCGGAATCTCTAGTTGTGGAGTTTCTAGTTGCGGAGTTTCTAGTTGTGGAGTTTCAAGTTGTGGAGTTTCTAGTTGTGGAGTCTCTAGTTGCGGAGTTTCTAGTTGTGAAGTTTCTAGTTGTGGAGTTTCTAGTTTTGAAGTTTCTTGTTGTGGAGTTTCTAGTTGTAGAGTCTCCTGTTGCGGAGTTTCTAGTTGCGGAGTTTCTAGTTGGGGAGTTTCCAGTTGTGGAGTTTCTAGTTGTGGAGTTTCTACTTGTGGAGTCTCAAGTTGTGGAGTTTAAACTTGTGGAGTTTCAAGTTGTGGAGTCTATAGTTGTGGAGTTTCTAGTTGTAGATTTTCTAGTTGTGGAGTATCTAGTTGTGGATTTTCCAGTTGTGGAGTTTCTAGTAGTTCCGTTGCGGAGTATCTAGTTGTTGAGTTTCTAGTTGCAGAGTCTCTAGTTGTGGAGTTTCAAATTGTGGAGTCTCTAGATGTGGAGTTTCTAGTTGTCGAGTTTCCAGTTATGGAGTATCTAGTAGTGGAGTTTCGAGTTGTGGAGTTTCTAGTTGTGGAGTTTCTAGTTGTGGAGTCCCTAGTTGCGGAGTTTCTAGTTGCGAAGTTTCAAGTTGTGGAGTTTCAAGTTGCGGAGTCTCAAGCTGTGGAGTTTCTAGTTGTGGAGTTTCCAGTTGTGGAGTTTTGAGTTGTGGAGTTTCTAGTTGCAGAGTCTCTAGTTGTGGAGTTTCAAATTGTGGAGTCTCTAGTTGTGGAGTTTCTAGTTGCCGAGTTTCCAGTTGTGGAGTATCTAGTAGTGGAGTTTCCAGTTGTGGAGTTTCTAGTTGTGGAGTTTCTAGTTGCGGAGTCCCTAGTTGTGGAGTTTCTAGTTGCGGAGTCTCAAGCTGCGGAGTTTCAAGTTGTGGAGTTTCTAGTTGTGGAGTCTCAAGTTGTAGAGTTTCAAGTTGTGGAGTTTCAAGTTGTGGAGTCTCTAGTTGTGGAGTTTCTAGTTGTTGAGTTTCTAGTTTGAAGTCTCTAGTTGTAGATTCTCTAGTTGTGGAGTCTCTAGTTTAGGAGTTTCTAGTTGAAGAGTTTTTTGTTGTGGAGTGTCTCGTTGTGGAGTTTCCAGTTGTGGAGTTTCGAGTTGTGGAGTTTCTAGTTGCAGAGTCTCTAGTTGTGGAGTTTCAAGTTGTGGAGTCTCTAGTTGTGGAGTTTCTAGTTGCCGAGTTTTCAGTTGTGGAGTATCTAGTAGTGGAGTTTCCAGTTGTGGAGTCCCTAGTTGTGGAGTTTCTAGTTGCGGAGTCTCAACCTGTGGAGTTTCAAGTTGTGGAGTTTCTAGGTGTGGAGTCTCAAGTTATGGAGTTTAAAGTTGTGGAGTTTCAAGTTGTGGAGTCTCTAGTTGTGGAGTTTCTAGTTGCAGAGTATCTATTTGTGGAGTTTCCAGTTGTGGAAATTCTAATTGTGAAGTCGCGGAGTCTCTTTTGTGGAGTTTCTAGTTGTGGAGTTTCTAGTTGAGGAGTTTCAAGTTGAAGAGTTTTTAGTTGTGGAGTGTCTAGTTGTGGAGTTTCCAGTTGTGGAGTTTCGAGTTGTGGAGTTTCTAGTTTTGGAGTTTCTAGTTGTGGAGTTTCTAGTTGTAGAGTCTCCTGTTGCGGAGTTTCTAGTTGCGGAGTTTCTAGTTGGAGAGTTTCCAGTTGTGGAGTTTCTAGTTGTGGAGTTTCTATTTGTGGAGTCTCTAGTTGTGTAGTTTCTAGCTTCGGAGTTTCTAGTTGCGGAGTTTCTATTTGTGGAGTTTCTAGCTGCGGAGTTTCTAGTTGCGGAGTCTCTGGTTGTGGAGTTTCTAGTTGCGGAATCTCTAGTTGTGGAGTTTCTAGTTGTGGAGTTTCTAGTTGTGGAGTTTCTAGTTGTGGAGTTTCTAGTTGTAGAGTTTCTAGTTATGGAGTTTCTAGTTGTGGAGTCTCTAGTTGCAGAGTTTCTAGTTGTGGAGTTTCTAGTTGTGGAGTTTCAAGTTGTGGAGTCTCTAGTTGTGGAGTTTCTAGTTGCGGAGTATCTAGTTGTGGAGTTTCCAGTTGTGGAGTTTCTAGTTGTGGAGTTTCTAGTTGTGGAGTTTCGAGTTGTGGAGTCTCTAGTTGTGGAGTTTCTAGTTGTGGAGTTTCCAGTTGTGGAGTATCTAGTTGTGGAGTTTCCATTTGTGAAGTATCTAGTTGTGGAGTTTCCAGTTGTGGAGTATCTAGTTGTGGAGTTTCAAGTTGTGGAGTTTCTAGTTGCGGAGTTTCTAGTTTCGGAGTTTTTAATAGCGGAGTTTATTGTTGTGGAGTTTCAAGTTGCGGAGTCTCAAGTTGTGGAGTTTCCAGTTGTGGAGTTTTTAGTTGTGGAGTTTCTAGTTGTTGAGTTTCTAGTTGTGAAGTCTAGTTTTACAGTTTCTTGTTGTGGAGTTTCTAGATATGAAATTTCTAGTTGCCGAGTCTCTATTTGTGGAGTTTCTAGTTGCGGAGTTTCTAGTTGTGGAGTTTCAAGTTGTGGAGTTTCTAGTTGTGGAGTCTCTAGTTGCGGAGTTTCTAGTTGTGAAGTTTCTAGTTGTGGAGTTTCTAGTTTTGAAGTTTCTAGTTGTGGAGTTTCTAGTTGTAGAGTCTCCTGTTGCGGAGTTTCTAGTTGCGGAGTTTGTAGTTGGGGAGTTTCCAGTTGTGGAGTTTCTAGTTGTGGAGTTTCTACTTGTGGAGTCTCAAGTTGTGGAGTTTAAACTTGTGGAGTTTCAAGTTGTGGAGTCTATAGTTTTGGAGTTTCTAGTTGTAGATTTTCTAGTTGTGGAGTATCTAGTTGTGGATTTTCCAGTTGTGGAGTTTCTAGTTGTTCAGTTGCGGAGTATCTAGTTGTTGAGTTTCTAGTTGCAGAGTCTCTAGTTGTGGAGTTTCAAATTGTGGAGTCTCTAGATGTGGAGTTTCTAGTTGTCGAGTTTCCAGTTATGAAGTATCTAGTAGTGGAGTTTCGAGTTGTGGAGTTTCTAATTGTGGAGTTTCTAGTTGTGGAGTCCCTAGTTGCAGAGTTTCTAGTTGCGAAGTTTCAAGTTGTGGAGTTTCAAGTTGCGGAGTCTCAAGCTGTGGAGTTTCTAGTTGTCGAGTTTCCAGTTGTGGAGTATCTAGTAGTGGAGTTTCGAGTTGTGGAGTTTCTAGTTGTGGAGTTTCAAGTTGTGGAGTCTCTAGTTGTGGAGTTTCTAGTTGCCGAGTTTCCAGTTGTGGAGTATCTAGTAGTGGAGTTTCCAGTTGTGGAGTTTCTAGTTGTGGAGTTTCTAGTTGCGGAGTCCCTAGTTGTGGAGTTTCTAGTTGCGGAGTCTCAAGCTGCAGAGTTTCAAGTTGTGGAGTTTCTAGTTGTGGAGTCTCAAGTTGTGGAGTTTCAAGTTGTGGAGTTTCAAGTTGTGGAGTCTCTAGTTGTGGAGTTTCTAGTTGCAGAGTATCTAGTTGTGGAGTTTCCAGTTGTGGAGTTTCTAGTTGTGAAGCTGTGGAGTCTCTGGTTGTTGAGTTTTTAGTTGTGGAGTTTCTAGTTGTGGAGTTTCCAGTTGTGGAGTATCTAGTTGTGGAGTTTCCAGTTGTGAAGTATCTAGTTGTGGAGTTTCCAGTTGTGGAGTATCTAGTTGTGGAGTTTTAAGTTGTGAAGTTTCTAGTTGCGGAGTTTCAAGTTGCGGAGTCTCAAGTTGTGGAGTTTCCAGTTGTGGAGTTTTTAGTTGTGGAGTTTCTAGTTGTTGAGTTTCTAGTTGTGAAGTCTCTAGTTTTGCAGTTTCTAGTTGTGGAGTTTCTAGATATGGAATTTCTAGTTGCTGAGTCTCTATTTGTGGAGTTTGTAGTTGTGGAGTTTCTAGATATGGAATTTCTAGTTGCCGAGTCTCTATTTGTGGAGTTTGTAGTTGTGGAGTTTCTAATTGTGGAGTCTCTAGTTGGGGAGTCTCTAGTTGTGGAGTTTCTAGTTGTGGAGTTTCTAGATATGAAATTTCTAGTTGCCGAGTCTCTATTTGTGGAGTTTCTAGTTGCGGAGTTCTAGTTGTGGAGTTTCAAGTTGTGGAGTTTCTAGTTGTGGAGTCTCTAGTTGCGGAGTTTCTAGTTGTGGAGTTTCTAGTTGTGGAGTCTCTAGTTGCAGAGTTTCTAGTTGTGGAGTTTCTAGTTGTGGAGTTTCAAGTTGTGGAGTCTCTAGTTGTGGAGTTTCTAGTTGCGGAGTATCCAGTTGTGGAGTTTCTAGTTGTGGAGTTTCAACTTGTGGAGTTTTGAGCTGTGGAGTTTCAAGTGTTGGAGTTTCTAGTTGTTGAGTCTCTAGTTGTGGAGTTTCTAGTTGTGGAGTTTCCAATTGTGGAACATCTAGTTGTGGAGTTTCAAGTTGTGGAGTTTCTAGTTGCGGAGTTTCTAGTTGCGGAGTTTTTAATAGCGGAGTTTTTAGTTGTGGAGTTTCAAGTTGCGGAGTCTCAAGTTGTGGAGTTTCCAGTTGTGGAGTTTCAAGTTGTGGAGTTTTGAGCTGTGGAGTTTCAAGTGTTGGAGTTTCTAGTTGTTGAGTCTCTAGTTGTGGAGTTTCTAGTTGTGGAGTTTCCAGATATGGATTATCTAGTTGTGGAGTTTCCAATTGTGGAACATCTAGTTGTGGAGTTTCAAGTTGTGGAGTTTCTAGTTGCGGAGTTTCTAGTTGCGGAGTTTTTAATAGCGGAGTTTTTAGTTGTGGAGTTTCAAGTTGCGGAGTCTCAAGTTGTGGAGTTTCCAGTTGTGGAGTTTTTAGTTGTGGAGTTTCTAGTTATGGAATTTCTAGTTGCCGAGTCTCTATTTGTGGAGTTTGTAGTTGTGGAGTTTCTAGTTGTGGAATTTCTAATTGTGGAGTCTCTAGTTGCGGAGTTTCTAGTTGTGGAGTTTCTAGTTGCGGAGTTTCTAGTTGTGGAGTTTGTAGTTGTGGAGTTTCTAGTTGTGGAGTTTAAAGTTGTGGAGTTTCTAGTTGTGGAGTCTCTAGTTGCGGAGTTTCTAGTTGTGAGTTTCTAGTTGTGGAGTTTCTAGTTGTGGAGTTTCTTGATGTGGAGTTTCTAGTTGTGGAGTTTCAAGTTGTGGAGTTTCTAGTTGCGAAGTCACAAGTTGTGGAGTTTCTAGTTGTGTTGTTTCAAGTTGTGGAGTTTTGAGTTGTGGAGTTTCAAGTTGTGGAGTTTCTAGTTGTGGAGTTTCGAGTTGTGGAGTTTCTAGTTGTGGAGTTTCTAGTTGCGGAGTCCCTAGTTGTGGAGTTTCTAGTTGCGGAGTCTCAAGCTGCGGAGTTTGAAGTTGTGGAGTTTCTAGTTGTGGAGTCTCAAGTTGTGGAGTTTCAAGTTGTGGAGTTTCAAGTTGTGGAGTCTCTAGTTGTGGAGTTCCTAGTTGCAGAGTATCTAGTTGTGGAGTTTCCAGTTGTGGAGTTTCTAGTTGTGAAGCTGTGGAGTCTCTGGTTGTTGAGTTTTAGTTGTGGAGTTTCTAGTTGTGGAGTTTCGAGTTGTGGAGTCTCTAGTTGTGGAGTTTCCAGTTGTGGAGTATCTAGTTGTGGAGTTTCCAGTTGTGAAGTATCTAGTTGTGGAGTTTCAAGTTGTGGAGTATATAGTTGTGGAGTTTTAAGTTGTGAAGTTTCTAGTTGCGGAGTTTCAAGTTGCGGAGTCTCAAGTTGTGGAGTTTCCAGTTGTGGAGTTTTTAGTTGTGGAGTTTCTAGTTGTTGAGTTTCTAGTTGTGAAGTCTCTAGTTTTGCAGTTTCTAGTTGTGGAGTTTCTAGATATGGAATTTCTAGTTGCCGAGTCTCTATTTGTGGAGTTTGTAGTTGTGGAGTTTCTAGATATGGAATTTCTAGTTGCCGAGTCTCTATTTGTGGAGTTTGTAGTTGTGGAGTTTCTAATTGTGGAGTCTCTAGTTGCGGAGTTTCTAGTTGTGGAGTTTCTAGTTGTGGAGTTTCTAGTTGTGGAGTCTCAACTTGTGGAGTTTCTAGCTTTGGAGTTCAAGTTGTGGAGTTTTGAGTTGTGGAGTTTCAAGTTGTGGAGTCTCTAGTTGTGGAGTTTCTAGTTGCCGAGTTTCCAGTTGTGGAGTATCTAGTAGTGGAGTTTCCAGTTGTGGAGTTTCTAGTTGTGGAGTTTCTAGTTGCGGAGTCCCTAGTTGTGGAGTTTCTAGTTGCGGAGTCTCAAGCTGCGGAGTTTGAAGTTGTGGAGTTTCTAGTTGTGGAGTCTCAAGTTGTGGAGTTTCAAGTTGTGGAGTTTCAAGTTGTGGAGTCTCTAGTTGTGGAGTTCCTAGTTGCAGAGTATCTAGTTGTGGAGTTTCCAGTTGTGGAGTTTCTAGTTGTGAAGCTGTGGAGTCTCTGGTTGTTGAGTTTTAGATGTGGAGTTTCTAGTTGTGGAGTTTCGAGTTGTGGAGTCTCTAGTTGTGGAGTTTCGAGTTGTGAAGTATCTAGTTGTGGAGTTTCAAGTTGTGGAGTATATAGTTGTGGAGTTTTAAGTTGTGAAGTTTCTAGTTGCGGAGTTTCAAGTTGCGGAGTCTCAAGTTGTGGAGTTTCCAGTTGTGGAGTTTTTAGTTGTGGAGTTTCTAGTTGTTGAGTTTCTAGTTGTGAAGTCTCTAGTTTTGCAGTTTCTAGTTGTGGAGTTTCTAGATATGGAATTTTTAGTTGCCGAGTCTCTATTTGTGGAGTTTGTAGTTGTGGAGTTTCTAATTGTGGAGTCTCTAGTTGCGGAGTTTCTAGTTGTGGAGTTTCTAGTTGTGAAGTTTCTAGTTGTGGAGTCTCAACTTGTGGAGTTTCTAGCTTTGGAGTTCAAGTTGTGGAGTTTTGAGTTGTGGAGTTTCAAGTTGTGGAGTTTCGAGTTGTGGAGTTTCTAGTTGTGGAGTTTCTAGCTGCGGAGTTTCTAGGTGCAGAGTCTCAAGTTGTGGAGTTTCAAGTTGTGGAGTTTTGAGTTGTGGTGTTTCAAGTTGTGGAGTTTCTAGTTGTGAAGTTTCTAGTTGTGGAGTTTCTAGTTGTGGAGTTTCTAGTTGTGGAATTTTCAATTGTGGAGTCTCTAGTTGCGGAGTTTCTAGTTGTGGAGTTTCTAGTTGTGGAGTTTCTAGTTGTAGAGTTTGTAGTTGTGGAGTTTCTAGTTATGGAGTTTAAAGTTGTGGAGTTTCTAGTTGTGGAGTCTCTAGTTGCGGAGTTTCTAGTTGTGGAGTTTCTAGTTGTGGAGTTTCTAGTTGTGGAGTTTCTGGATGTGGAGTTTCTAGTTGTGGAGTTTCAAGTTGTGGAGTTTCTAGTTGCGGAGTCACAAGTTGTGGAGTTTCTAGTTGTGTTGTTTCAAGCTGTGGAGTTTTGAGTTGTGGAGTTTCAAGTTGTGGAGTTTCTAGTTGTGGAGTTTCGAGTTGTGGAGTTTCTAGTTGTGGAGTTTCTAGCTGCGGAGTTTCTAGGTGCAGAGTCTCTAGTTTTGGAGTTTCTAGTTGCGAATTCTCTAGTTGAGGAGCCTCTAGTTGTAGAGTTTTTAGTTGTGGAGTTTCTAGTTGTGGAGTTTCAAGTTGTGGAGTTTCTAGTTGCAGAGTCTCTGGTTGTGGAGTTTCTAGTTGCGGAATCTATAGTTGTGGAGTTTCTAGTTGTGGAATTTCTAGTTGTGGAGTTTCCAGTTGTGGAGTTTTTAGCTCTGGACTTCCTAGACATGAAATTTCTTGTAGCCGGGTCTCTATATGTGGAGTTCGTAGTTGTGGAGTTTCTAGTTGTGGAGATTCTAGTTGTGGAGTCTCTTGTTGCAGAGTTTCTAGTTGTGGAGTTTCTAGTTGTGGAGTTTCAAGTTGTAGAGTCTCTAGTTGTGGAGTTTCTAGTTGCGGAGTATCTAGTTTTGGAGTTTCCAGTTGTGGAGTTTCCAGTTGTGGAATTGCGGAGTGTCTGGTTGTGGAGTTTCTAATTGTTGAGTTTCTAGTTGTGGAGTTTCGAGTTGTTGAGTCTCTAGTTGTGGAGTTTCTAGTTGTGGAGTTTCCAGATATGGAGTATCTAGTTGTGGAGTTCCCAGTTTTGAAGTATCTAGTTGTGGAGTTTCCAGTTGTGGAGTATCTAGTTGTGGAGTTTCAAGTTGTGGAGTTTCTAGTGGCGGAGTTTCTAGTTGCAGAGTTTTTAACAGCGGAGTTTCTAGTTGTGGAGTTTCAAGTTGCGGAGTCTCAAGTTGTGGAGTTTCCAGTTGTGGAGTTTTTAGTTGTGGAGTTTCTAGTTGTTGAGTTTCTAGTTGTGGAGTTTCTAGTTGCGGAGTCTCAAGTTGTGGAGTTTCTAGCTTTGGAGTTCAAGTTGTGGAGTTTTGAGTTGTGGAGTTTCAAGTTGTGGAGTTTCAAGTTGTGGAGTTTCTAGTTGTGGAATCTCTAGTTGCGGAGTTTCTAGTTGTGAAGTTTCTAGTTGTGGAGTTTCTAGTTGTGGAGTTTCTGGTTGTGGAGTTTCTAGTTGTTGAGTTTATAGTTGTGAAGTCTCTACTTTTGCAGTTTCTAGTTGTGGAGTTTCTAGTTGTGGAGTTTCTAGTGGCGGAGTCTCAAGTTGTGGAGTTTCTAGTTGTGGAGTTTCAAGTTGTGGAGTTTTGAGCTGTGGAGTTTCAAGTGTTGGAGTTTCTAGTTGTTGAGTCTCTAGTTGTGGAGTTTCTAGTTGTGGAGTTTCCAGATATGGATTATCTAGTTGTGGAGTTTCCAATTGTGGAGTATCTAGTTGTGGAGTTTCAAATTGTGGAGTTTCTAGTTGCGGAGTTTCTAGTTGCGGAGTTTTTAATAGCGGAGTTTTTAGTTGTGGAGTTTCAAGTTGCGGAGTCTCAAGTTGTGGAGTTTCCAGTTGTGGAGGTTTTAGTTGTGGAGTTTGTACATATAAAATTTCCAGTTGCCGAGTCTCTATTTGTGGAGTTTGTAGTTGTAGAGTTTCTAGTTGTGGAATTTCTAATTGTGGAGTCTCTAGTTGCGGAGTTTCTAGTTGTGGAGTTTCTAGTTGTGGAGTTTGTAGTTGTGGAGTTTCTAGTTGTGGAGTTTAAAGTTGTGGAGTTTCTAGTTGTGGAGTCTCTAGTTGCGGAGTTTCTAGTTGTGAGTTTCTAGTTGTGGAGTTTCTAGTTGTGGAGTTTCTGGATGTGGAGTTTGTAGTTGTGGAGTTTCAAGTTGTGGAGTTTCTAGTTGCGGAGTCACAAGTTGTGGAGTTTGTAGTTGTGTTGTTTCAAGTTGTGGAGTTTTGAGTTGTGGAGTTTCAAGTTGTGGAGTTTCTAGTTGTGGAGTTTCGAGTTGTGGAGTTTCTAGTTGTGGAGTTTGTAGCTGCGGAGTTTCTAGGTGCAGAGTCTCTAGTTTTGGAGTTTCTAGTTGCGAATTCTCTAGTTGAGGAGCCTCTAGTTGTAGAGTTTTTAGTTGTGGAGTTTCTAGTTGTGGAGTTTCAAGTTGTGGAGTTTCTAGTTGCGGCGTCTCAAGTTGTGGAGTTTTTAAATGCGGAGTTTCTAGCTGCGGAGTTTCTAGTTGCAGAGTCTCTGGTTGTGGAGTTTCTAGTTGCGGAATCTCTAGTTGTGGAGTTTATAGTTGTGGAGTTTCTAGTTGTGGAGTTTCCAGTTGTGGAGTTTTTAGCTCTGGACTTTCTAGACATGAAATTTCTTGTAGCCGAGTCTCTATTTGTGGAGTTCGTAGTTGTGGAGTTTCTAGTTGTGGAGTTTCTAGTTGTGGAGTTTCAAGTTGTGGAGTCTCTAGTTGTGGAGTTTCTAGTTGCGGAGTATCTAGTTGTGGAGTTTCCAGTTGTGGAGTTTCCAGTTGTGGAATTGCGGAGTGTCTGGTTGTGGAGTTTCTAATTGTTGACTTTCTAGTTGTGGAGTTTCGAGTTGTTGAGTCTCTAGTTGTGGAGTTTCTAGTTGTGGAGTTTCCAGATATTGAGTATCTAGTTGTGGAGTTCCCAGTTTTGAAGTATCTAGTTGTGGAGTTTCCAGTTGTGGAGTATATAGTTGTGGAGTTTCAAGTTGTGGAGTTTCTAGTTGCGGAGTTTCTAGTTGCGGAGTTTTTAACAGCGGAGTTTCTAGTTGTGGAGTTTCAAGTTGCGGAGTCTCAAGTTGTGGAGTTTCTAGTTGTGGAGTTTTTAGTTGTGGAGTTTCTAGTTGTTGAGTTTCTAGTTGTGGAGTTTCAAGTTGTGGAGTTTCTAGTGTCGGAGTCTCAAGTTGTGGAGTTTCTAGCTTTGGAATTCAAGTTGTGGAGTTTTGAGTTGTGGAGTTTCAAGTTGTGGAGTTTCTAGTTGTGGAGTTTTGAGTTGTGGAGTTTCTAGTTGTGGAGTTTCTACCTGCGGAGTTTCTAGGTGCAGAGTCTCAAGTTGTGGAGTTTCAAGTTGTGGAGTTTCTAGTTGTGGAGTCTCTAGTTGCGGAGTTTCTAGTTGTGAAGTTTCTAGTTGTGGAGTTTCTAGTTGTGGAGTTTCTGGTTGTGGAGTTTCTAGTTGTTGAGTTTCTAGTTGTGAAGTCTCTAGTTTTGCAGTTTCTAGTTGTGGAGTTTCTAGTTGTGGAGTTTCAAGTTGTGGAGTTTCTAGTGGCGGAGTCTCAAGTTGTGGAGTTTCTAGTTGTGGAGTTTCAAGTTGTGGAGTTTTGAGCTGTGGAGTTTCAAGTGTTGGAGTTTCTAGTTGTTGAGTCTCTAGTTGTGGAGTTTCTAGTTGTGGAGTTTCCAGATATGGATTATCTAGTTGTGGAGTTTCCAATTGTGGAGTATCTAGTTGTGGAGTTTCAAGTTGTGGAGTTTCTAGTTGCGGAGTTTCTAGTTGCGGAGTTTTTAATAGCGCAGTTTTTAGTTGTGGAGTTTCAAGTTGCGGAGTCTCAAGTTGTGGAGTTTCCAGTTGTGGAGTTTTTAGTTGTGGAGTTTCTAGATAAGGAATTTCTAGTTGCCGAGTCTCTATTTGTGGAGTTTGTAGTTGTGGAGTTTCTAGTTGTGGAATTTCTAATTGTGGAGTCTCTAGTTGCGGAGTTTCTAGTTGTGGAGTTTCTAGTTGTGGAGTTTGTAGTTGTGGAGTTTGTAGTTGTGGAGTTTCTAGTTGTGGAGTTTAAAGTTGTGGAGTTTCTAGTTGTGGAGTCTCTAGTTGCGGAGTTTCTAGTTGTGAGTTTCTAGTTGTGGAGTTTCTAGTTGTGGAGTTTCTGGATGTGGAGTTTCTAGTTGTGGAGTTTCAAGTTGTGGAGTTTCTAGTTGCGAAGTCACAAGTTGTGGAGTTTCTAGTTGTGTTGTTTCAAGTTGTGGAGTTTTGAGTTGTGGAGTTTCAAGTTGTGGAGTTTCTAGTTGTGGAGTTTCGAGTTGTGGAGTTTCTAGTTGTGGAGTTTCTAGCTGCGGAGTTTCTAGGTGCAGAGTCTCTAGTTTTGGAGTTTCTAGTTGCGAATTCTCTAGTTGAGGAGCCTCTAGTTGTAGAGTTTTTAGTTGTGGAGTTTCTAGTTGTGGAGTTTCAAGTTGTGGAGTTTTTAAATGCGGAGTTTCTAGCTGCGGAGTTTCTAGTTGCAGAGTCTCTGGTTGTGGAGTTTCTAGTTGCGGAATCTCTAGTTGTGGAGTTTCTAGTTGTGGAGTTTCCAGTTGTGGAGTTTTTAGCTCTGGACTTTCTAGACATGAAATTTCTTGTAGCCGAGTCTCTATTTGTGGAGTTCGTAGTTGTGGAGTTTCTAGTTGTGGAGTTTCTAGTTGTGGAGTCTCTTGTTGCAGAGTTTCTAGTTGTGGAGTTTCTAGTTGTGGAGTTTCAAGTTGTGGAGTCTCTAGTTGTGGAGTTTCTAGTTGCGGAGTATCTAGTTGTGGAGTTTCCAGTTGTGGAGTTTCCAGTTGTGGAGTTGCGGAGTGTCTGGTTGTGGAGTTTCTAAGTGTTGAGTTTCTAGTTGTGGAGTTTCGAGTTGTTGAGTCTCTAGTTGTGGAGTTTCTAGCTGCGGAGTTTCTAGGTGCAGAGTCTCTAGTTTTGGAGTTTCTAGTTGCGAATTCTCTAGTTGAGGAGCCTCCTGATGTAGAGTTTTAGTTGTGGAGTTTCTAGTTGTGGAGTTTCAAGTTGTGGAGTTTCTAGTTGCAGAGTCTCTGGTTGTGGAGTTTCGAGTTGTTGAGTCTCTAGTTGTGGAGTTTCTAGTTGTGGAGTTTCCAGATATGGAGTATCTAGTTGTGGAGTTCCCAGTTTTGAAGTATCTAGTTGTGGAGTTTCCAGTTGTGGAGTATCTAGTTGTGGAGTTTCAAGTTGTGGAGTTTCTAGTTGCGGAGTTTTTAACAGCGGAGTTTCTAGTTGTGGAGTTTCAAGTTGCGGAGTCTCAAGTTGTGGAGTTTCCAGTTGTGGAGTTTTTAGTTGTGGAGTTTCTAGTTGTTGAGTTTCTAGTTGTGGAGTTTCAAGTTGTGGAGTTTCTAGTTGCGGAGTCTCAAGTTGTGGAGTTTCTAGCTTTGGAGTTCAAGTTGTGGAGTTTTGAGTTGTGGAGTTTCAAGTTGTGGAGTTTCAAGTTGTGGAGTTTCTAGTTGTGGAGTCTCTAGTTGCGGAGTTTCTAGTTGTGAAGTTTCTAGTTGTGGAGTTTCTAGTTGTGGAGTTTCTGGTTGTGGATTTTCTAGTTGTGGAGTTTCCAGTTGTGGAGTTTCTAGTTGTGAAGCTGTGGAGTCTCTGGTTGTTGAGTTTTAGTTGTGGAGTTTCTAGTTGTGGAGTTTCGAGTTGTGGAGTCTCTAGTTGTGGAGTTTCCAGTTGTGGAGTATCTAGTTGTGGAGTTTCGAGTTGTGAAGTATCTAGTTGTGGAGTTTCAAGTTGTGGAGTATATAGTTGTGGAGTTTTAAGTTGTGAAGTTTCTAGTTGCGGAGTTTCAAGTTGCGGAGTCTCAAGTTGTGGAGTTTCCAGTTGTGGAGTTTTTAGTTGTGGAGTTTCTAGTTGTTGAGTTTCTAGTTGTGAAGTCTCTAGTTTTGCAGTTTCTAGTTGTGGAGTTTCTAGATATGGAATTTCTAGTTGCCGAGTCTCTATTTGTGGAGTTTGTAGTTGTGGAGTTTCTAGATATGGAATTTCTAGTTGCCGAGTCTCTATTTGTGGAGTTTGTAGTTGTGGAGTTTCTAATTGTGGAGTCTCTAGTTGCGGAGTTTCTAGTTGTGGAGTTTCTAGTTGTGGAGTTTCTAGTTGTGGAGTCTCAACTTGTGGAGTTTCTAGCTTTGGAGTTCAAGTTGTGGAGTTTTGAGTTGTGGAGTTTCAAGTTGTGGAGTTTCGAGTTGTGGAGTTTCTAGTTGTGGAGTTTCTAGCTGCGGAGTTTCTAGGTGCAGAGTCTCAAGTTGTGGAGTTTCAAGTTGTGGAGTTTTGAGTTGTGGTGTTTCAAGTTGTGGAGTTTCTAGTTGTGAAGTTTCTAGTTGTGGAGTTTCTAGTTGTGGAGTTTCTAGTTGTGGAATTTTCAATTGTGGAGTCTCTAGTTGCGGAGTTTCTAGTTGTGGAGTTTCTAGTTGTGGAGTTTCTAGTTGTAGAGTTTGTAGTTGTGGAGTTTCTAGTTATGGAGTTTAAAGTTGTGGAGTTTCTAGTTGTGGAGTCTCTAGTTGCGGAGTTTCTAGTTGTGGAGTTTCTAGTTGTGGAGTTTCTAGTTGTGGAGTTTCTGGATGTGGAGTTTCTAGTTGTGGAGTTTCAAGTTGTGGAGTTTCTAGTTGCGGAGTCACAAGTTGTGGAGTTTCTAGTTGTGTTGTTTCAAGCTGTGGAGTTTTGAGTTGTGGAGTTTCAAGTTGTGGAGTTTCTAGTTGTGGAGTTTCGAGTTGTGGAGTTTCTAGTTGTGGAGTTTCTAGCTGCGGAGTTTCTAGGTGCAGAGTCTCTAGTTTTGGAGTTTCTAGTTGCGAATTCTCTAGTTGAGGAGCCTCTAGTTGTAGAGTTTTTAGTTGTGGAGTTTCTAGTTGTGGAGTTTCAAGTTGTGGAGTTTCTAGTTGCAGAGTCTCTGGTTGTGGAGTTTCTAGTTGCGGAATCTATAGTTGTGGAGTTTCTAGTTGTGGAATTTCTAGTTGTGGAGTTTCCTGTTGTGGAGTTTTTAGCTCTGGACTTCCTAGACATGAAATTTCTTGTAGCCGGGTCTCTATATGTGGAGTTCGTAGTTGTGGAGTTTCTAGTTGTGGAGATTCTAGTTGTGGAGTCTCTTGTTGCAGAGTTTCTAGTTGTGGACTTTCTAGTTGTGGAGTTTGAAGTTGTAGAGTCTCTAGTTGTGGAGTTTCTAGTTGCGGAGTATCTAGTTTTGGAGTTTCCAGTTGTGGAGTTTCCAGTTGTGGAATTGCGGAGTGTCTGGTTGTGGAGTTTCTAATTGTTGAGTTTCTAGTTGTGGAGTTTCGAGTTGTTGAGTCTCTAGTTGTGGAGTTTCTAGTTGTGGAGTTTCCAGATATGGAGTATCTAGTTGTGGAGTTCCCAGTTTTGAAGTATCTAGTTGTGGAGTTTCCAGTTGTGGAGTATCTAGTTGTGGAGTTTCAAGTTGTGGAGTTTCTAGTGGCGGAGTTTCTAGTTGCAGAGTTTTTAACAGCGGAGTTTCTAGTTGTGGAGTTTCAAGTTGCGGAGTCTCAAGTTGTGGAGTTTCCAGTTGTGGAGTTTTTAGTTGTGGAGTTTCTAGTTGTTGAGTTTCTAGTTGTGGAGTTTCTAGTTGCGGAGTCTCAAGTTGTGGAGTTTCTAGCTTTGGAGTTCAAGTTGTGGAGTTTTGAGTTGTGGAGTTTCAAGTTGTGGAGTTTCAAGTTGTGGAGTTTCTAGTTGTGGAATCTCTAGTTGCGGAGTTTCTAGTTGTGAAGTTTCTAGTTGTGGAGTTTCTAGTTGTGGAGTTTCTGGTTGTGGAGTTTCTAGTTGTTGAGTTTATAGTTGTGAAGTCTCTACTTTTGCAGTTTCTAGTTGTGGAGTTTCTAGTTGTGGAGTTTCTAGTGGCGGAGTCTCAAGTTGTGGAGTTTCTAGTTGTGGAGTTTCAAGTTGTGGAGTTTTGAGCTGTGGAGTTTCAAGTGTTGGAGTTTCTAGTTGTTGAGTCTCTAGTTGTGGAGTTTCTAGTTGTGGAGTTTCCAGATATGGATTATCTAGTTGTGGAGTTTCCAATTGTGGAGTATCTAGTTGTGGAGTTTCAAATTGTGGAGTTTCTAGTTGCGGAGTTTCTAGTTGCGGAGTTTTTAATAGCGGAGTTTTTAGTTGTGGAGTTTCAAGTTGCGGAGTCTCAAGTTGTGGAGTTTCCAGTTGTGGAGGTTTTAGTTGTGGAGTTTGTACATATAAAATTTCCAGTTGCCGAGTCTCTATTTGTGGAGTTTGTAGTTGTAGAGTTTCTAGTTGTGGAATTTCTAATTGCGGAGTCTCTAGTTGCGGAGTTTCTAGTTGTGGAGTTTCTAGTTGTGGAGTTTGTAGTTGTGGAGTTTCTAGTTGTGGAGTTTAAAGTTGTGGAGTTTCTAGTTGTGGAGTCTCTAGTTGCGGAGTTTCTAGTTGTGAGTTTCTAGTTGTGGAGTTTCTAGTTGTGGAGTTTCTGGATGTGGAGTTTCTAGTTGTGGAGTTTCAAGTTGTGGAGTTTCTAGTTGCGGAGTCACAAGTTGTGGAGTTTGTAGTTGTGTTGTTTCAAGTTGTGGACTTTTGAGTTGTGGAGTTTCAAGTTGTGGAGTTTCTAGTTGTGGAGTTTCGAGTTGTGGAGTTTCTAGTTGTGGAGTTTGTAGCTGCGGAGTTTCTAGGTGCAGAGTCTCTAGTTTTGGAGTTTCTAGTTGCGAATTCTCTAGTTGAGGAGCCTCTAGTTGTAGAGTTTTTAGTTGTGGAGTTTCTAGTTGTGGAGTTTCAAGTTGTGGAGTTTCTAGTTGCGGCGTCTCAAGTTGTGGAGTTTTTAAATGCGGAGTTTCTAGCTGCGGAGTTTCTAGTTGCAGAGTCTCTGGTTGTGGAGTTTCTAGTTGCGGAATCTCTAGTTGTGGAGTTTATAGTTGTGGAGTTTCTAGTTGTGGAGTTTCCAGTTGTGGAGTTTTTAGCTCTGGACTTTCTAGACATGAAATTTCTTGTAGCCGAGTCTCTATTTGTGGAGTTCGTAGTTGTGGAGTTTCTAGTTGTGGAGTTTCTAGTTGTGGAGTTTCAAGTTGTGGAGTCTCTAGTTGTGGAGTTTCTAGTTGCGGAGTATCTAGTTGTGGAGTTTCCAGTTGTGGAGTTTCCAGTTGTGGAATTGCGGAGTGTCTGGTTGTGGAGTTTCTAATTGTTGACTTTCTAGTTGTGGAGTTTCGAGTTGTTGAGTCTCTAGTTGTGGAGTTTCTAGTTGTGGAGTTTCCAGATATTGAGTATCTAGTTGTGGAGTTCCCAGTTTTGAAGTATCTAGTTGTGGAGTTTCCAGTTGTGGAGTATATAGTTGTGGAGTTTCAAGTTGTGGAGTTTCTAGTTGCGGAGTTTCTAGTTGCGGAGTTTTTAACAGCGGAGTTTCTAGTTGTGGAGTTTCAAGTTGCGGAGTCTCAAGTTGTGGAGTTTCTAGTTGTGGAGTTTTTAGTTGTGGAGTTTCTAGTTGTTGAGTTTCTAGTTGTGGAGTTTCAAGTTGTGGAGTTTCTAGTGTCGGAGTCTCAAGTTGTGGAGTTTCTAGCTTTGGAATTCAAGTTGTGGAGTTTTGAGTTGTGGAGTTTCAAGTTGTGGAGTTTCTAGTTGTGGAGTTTTGAGTTGTGGAGTTTCTAGTTGTGGAGTTTCTACCTGCGGAGTTTCTAGGTGCAGAGTCTCAAGTTGTGGAGTTTCAAGTTGTGGAGTTTCTAGTTGTGGAGTCTCTAGTTGCGGAGTTTCTAGTTGTGAAGTTTCTAGTTGTGGAGTTTCTAGTTGTGGAGTTTCTGGTTGTGGAGTTTCTAGTTGTTGAGTTTCTAGTTGTGAAGTCTCTAGTTTTGCAGTTTCTAGTTGTGGAGTTTCTAGTTGTGGAGTTTCAAGTTGTGGAGTTTCTAGTGGCGGAGTCTCAAGTTGTGGAGTTTCTAGTTGTGGAGTTTCAAGTTGTGGAGTTTTGAGCTGTGGAGTTTCAAGTGTTGGAGTTTCTAGTTGTTGAGTCTCTAGTTGTGGAGTTTCTAGTTGTGGAGTTTCCAGATATGGATTATCTAGTTGTGGAGTTTCCAATTGTGGAGTATCTAGTTGTGGAGTTTCAAGTTGTGGAGTTTCTAGTTGCGGAGTTTCTAGTTGCGGAGTTTTTAATAGCGCAGTTTTTAGTTGTGGAGTTTCAAGTTGCGGAGTCTCAAGTTGTGGAGTTTCCAGTTGTGGAGTTTTTAGTTGTGGAGTTTCTAGATAAGGAATTTCTAGTTGCCGAGTCTCTATTTGTGGAGTTTGTAGTTGTGGAGTTTCTAGTTGTGGAATTTCTAATTGTGGAGTCTCTAGTTGCGGAGTTTCTAGTTGTGGAGTTTCTAGTTGTGGAGTTTGTAGTTGTGGAGTTTGTAGTTGTGGAGTTTCTAGTTGTGGAGTTTAAAGTTGTGGAGTTTCTAGTTGTGGAGTCTCTAGTTGCGGAGTTTCTAGTTGTGAGTTTCTAGTTGTGGAGTTTCTAGTTGTGGAGTTTCTGGATGTGGAGTTTCTAGTTGTGGAGTTTCAAGTTGTGGAGTTTCTAGTTGCGAAGTCACAAGTTGTGGAGTTTCTAGTTGTGTTGTTTCAAGTTGTGGAGTTTTGAGTTGTGGAGTTTCAAGTTGTGGAGTTTCTAGTTGTGGAGTTTCGAGTTGTGGAGTTTCTAGTTGTGGAGTTTCTAGCTGCGGAGTTTCTAGGTGCAGAGTCTCTAGTTTTGGAGTTTCTAGTTGCGAATTCTCTAGTTGAGGAGCCTCTAGTTGTAGAGTTTTTAGTTGTGGAGTTTCTAGTTGTGGAGTTTCAAGTTGTGGAGTTTTTAAATGCGGAGTTTCTAGCTGCGGAGTTTCTAGTTGCAGAGTCTCTGGTTGTGGAGTTTCTAGTTGCGGAATCTCTAGTTGTGGAGTTTCTAGTTGTGGAGTTTCCAGTTGTGGAGTTTTTAGCTCTGGACTTTCTAGACATGAAATTTCTTGTAGCCGAGTCTCTATTTGTGGAGTTCGTAGTTGTGGAGTTTCTAGTTGTGGAGTTTCTAGTTGTGGAGTCTCTTGTTGCAGAGTTTCTAGTTGTGGAGTTTCTAGTTGTGGAGTTTCAAGTTGTGGAGTCTCTAGTTGTGGAGTTTCTAGTTGCGGAGTATCTAGTTGTGGAGTTTCCAGTTGTGGAGTTTCCAGTTGTGGAGTTGCGGAGTGTCTGGTTGTGGAGTTTCTAAGTGTTGAGTTTCTAGTTGTGGAGTTTCGAGTTGTTGAGTCTCTAGTTGTGGAGTTTCTAGCTGCGGAGTTTCTAGGTGCAGAGTCTCTAGTTTTGGAGTTTCTAGTTGCGAATTCTCTAGTTGAGGAGCCTCCTGATGTAGAGTTTTAGTTGTGGAGTTTCTAGTTGTGGAGTTTCAAGTTGTGGAGTTTCTAGTTGCAGAGTCTCTGGTTGTGGAGTTTCGAGTTGTTGAGTCTCTAGTTGTGGAGTTTCTAGTTGTGGAGTTTCCAGATATGGAGTATCTAGTTGTGGAGTTCCCAGTTTTGAAGTATCTAGTTGTGGAGTTTCCAGTTGTGGAGTATCTAGTTGTGGAGTTTCAAGTTGTGGAGTTTCTAGTTGCGGAGTTTTTAACAGCGGAGTTTCTAGTTGTGGAGTTTCAAGTTGCGGAGTCTCAAGTTGTGGAGTTTCCAGTTGTGGAGTTTTTAGTTGTGGAGTTTCTAGTTGTTGAGTTTCTAGTTGTGGAGTTTCAAGTTGTGGAGTTTCTAGTTGCGGAGTCTCAAGTTGTGGAGTTTCTAGCTTTGGAGTTCAAGTTGTGGAGTTTTGAGTTGTGGAGTTTCAAGTTGTGGAGTTTCAAGTTGTGGAGTTTCTAGTTGTGGAGTCTCTAGTTGCGGAGTTTCTAGTTGTGAAGTTTCTAGTTGTGGAGTTTCTAGTTGTGGAGTTTCTGGTTGTGGATTTTCTAGTTGTGGAGTTTCCAGTTGTGGAGTTTCTAGTTGTGAAGCTGTGGAGTCTCTGGTTGTTGAGTTTTAGTTGTGGAGTTTCTAGTTGTGGAGTTTCGAGTTGTGGAGTCTCTAGTTGTGGAGTTTCCAGTTGTGGAGTATCTAGTTGTGGAGTTTCGAGTTGTGAAGTATCTAGTTGTGGAGTTTCAAGTTGTGGAGTATATAGTTGTGGAGTTTTAAGTTGTGAAGTTTCTAGTTGCGGAGTTTCAAGTTGCGGAGTCTCAAGTTGTGGAGTTTCCAGTTGTGGAGTTTTTAGTTGTGGAGTTTCTAGTTGTTGAGTTTCTAGTTGTGAAGTCTCTAGTTTTGCAGTTTCTAGTTGTGGAGTTTCTAGATATGGAATTTCTAGTTGCCGAGTCTCTATTTGTGGAGTTTGTAGTTGTGGAGTTTCTAGATATGGAATTTCTAGTTGCCGAGTCTCTATTTGTGGAGTTTGTAGTTGTGGAGTTTCTAATTGTGGAGTCTCTAGTTGCGGAGTTTCTAGTTGTGGAGTTTCTAGTTGTGGAGTTTCTAGTTGTGGAGTCTCAACTTGTGGAGTTTCTAGCTTTGGAGTTCAAGTTGTGGAGTTTTGAGTTGTGGAGTTTCAAGTTGTGGAGTTTCGAGTTGTGGAGTTTCTAGTTGTGGAGTTTCTAGCTGCGGAGTTTCTAGGTGCAGAGTCTCAAGTTGTGGAGTTTCAAGTTGTGGAGTTTTGAGTTGTGGTGTTTCAAGTTGTGGAGTTTCTAGTTGTGAAGTTTCTAGTTGTGGAGTTTCTAGTTGTGGAGTTTCTAGTTGTGGAATTTTCAATTGTGGAGTCTCTAGTTGCGGAGTTTCTAGTTGTGGAGTTTCTAGTTGTGGAGTTTCTAGTTGTAGAGTTTGTAGTTGTGGAGTTTCTAGTTATGGAGTTTAAAGTTGTGGAGTTTCTAGTTGTGGAGTCTCTAGTTGCGGAGTTTCTAGTTGTGGAGTTTCTAGTTGTGGAGTTTTCAGTTGTGGAGTTTCTGGATGTGGAGTTTCTAGTTGTGGAGTTTCAAGTTGTGGAGTTTCTAGTTGCGGAGTCACAAGTTGTGGAGTTTCTAGTTGTGTTGTTTCAAGCTGTGGAGTTTTGAGTTGTGGAGTTTCAAGTTGTGGAGTTTCTAGTTGTGGAGTTTCGAGTTGTGGAGTTTCTAGTTGTGGAGTTTCTAGCTGCGGAGTTTCTAGGTGCAGAGTCTCTAGTTTTGGAGTTTCTAGTTGCGAATTCTCTAGTTGAGGAGCCTCTAGTTGTAGAGTTTTTAGTTGTGGAGTTTCTAGTTGTGGAGTTTCAAGTTGTGGAGTTTCTAGTTGCAGAGTCTCTGGTTGTGGAGTTTCTAGTTGCGGAATCTATAGTTGTGGAGTTTCTAGTTGTGGAATTTCTAGTTGTGGAGTTTCCAGTTGTGGAGTTTTTAGCTCTGGACTTCCTAGACATGAAATTTCTTGTAGCCGGGTCTCTATATGTGGAGTTCGTAGTTGTGGAGTTTCTAGTTGTGGAGATTCTAGTTGTGGAGTCTCTTGTTGCAGAGTTTCTAGTTGTGGAGTTTCTAGTTGTGGAGTTTCAAGTTGTAGAGTCTCTAGTTGTGGAGTTTCTAGTTGCGGAGTATCTAGTTTTGGAGTTTCCAGTTGTGGAGTTTCCAGTTGTGGAATTGCGGAGTGTCTGGTTGTGGAGTTTCTAATTGTTGAGTTTCTAGTTGTGGAGTTTCGAGTTGTTGAGTCTCTAGTTGTGGAGTTTCTAGTTGTGGAGTTTCCAGATATGGAGTATCTAGTTGTGGAGTTCCCAGTTTTGAAGTATCTAGTTGTGGAGTTTCCAGTTGTGGAGTATCTAGTTGTGGAGTTTCAAGTTGTGGAGTTTCTAGTGGCGGAGTTTCTAGTTGCAGAGTTTTTAACAGCGGAGTTTCTAGTTGTGGAGTTTCAAGTTGCGGAGTCTCAAGTTGTGGAGTTTCCAGTTGTGGAGTTTTTAGTTGTGGAGTTTCTAGTTGTTGAGTTTCTAGTTGTGGAGTTTCTAGTTGCGGAGTCTCAAGTTGTGGAGTTTCTAGCTTTGGAGTTCAAGTTGTGGAGTTTTGAGTTGTGGAGTTTCAAGTTGTGGAGTTTCAAGTTGTGGAGTTTCTAGTTGTGGAATCTCTAGTTGCGGAGTTTCTAGTTGTGAAGTTTCTAGTTGTGGAGTTTCTAGTTGTGGAGTTTCTGGTTGTGGAGTTTCTAGTTGTTGAGTTTATAGTTGTGAAGTCTCTACTTTTGCAGTTTCTAGTTGTGGAGTTTCTAGTTGTGGAGTTTCTAGTGGCGGAGTCTCAAGTTGTGGAGTTTCTAGTTGTGGAGTTTCAAGTTGTGGAGTTTTGAGCTGTGGAGTTTCAAGTGTTGGAGTTTCTAGTTGTTGAGTCTCTAGTTGTGGAGTTTCTAGTTGTGGAGTTTCCAGATATGGATTATCTAGTTGTGGAGTTTCCAATTGTGGAGTATCTAGTTGTGGAGTTTCAAATTGTGGAGTTTCTAGTTGCGGAGTTTCTAGTTGCGGAGTTTTTAATAGCGGAGTTTTTAGTTGTGGAGTTTCAAGTTGCGGAGTCTCAAGTTGTGGAGTTTCCAGTTGTGGAGGTTTTAGTTGTGGAGTTTGTACATATAAAATTTCCAGTTGCCGAGCCTCTATTTGTGGAGTTTGTAGTTGTAGAGTTTCTAGTTGTGGAATTTCTAATTGTGGAGTCTCTAGTTGCGGAGTTTCTAGTTGTGGAGTTTCTAGTTGTGGAGTTTGTAGTTGTGGAGTTTCTAGTTGTGGAGTTTAAAGTTGTGGAGTTTCTAGTTGTGGAGTCTCTAGTTGCGGAGTTTCTAGTTGTGAGTTTCTAGTTGTGGAGTTTCTAGTTGTGGAGTTTCTGGATGTGGAGTTTCTAGTTGTGGAGTTTCAAGTTGTGGAGTTTCTAGTTGCGGAGTCACAAGTTGTGGAGTTTGTAGTTGTGTTGTTTCAAGTTGTGGAGTTTTGAGTTGTGGAGTTTCAAGTTGTGGAGTTTCTAGTTGTGGAGTTTCGAGTTGTGGAGTTTCTAGTATTGGAGTTTGTAGCTGCGGAGTTTCTAGGTGCAGAGTCTCTAGTTTTGGAGTTTCTAGTTGCGAATTCTCTAGTTGAGGAGCCTCTAGTTGTAGAGTTTTTAGTTGTGGAGTTTCTAGTTGTGGAGTTTCAAGTTGTGGAGTTTCTAGTTGCGGCGTCTCAAGTTGTGGAGTTTTTAAATGCGGAGTTTCTAGCTGCGGAGTTTCTAGTTGCAGAGTCTCTGGTTGTGGAGTTTCTAGTTGCGGAATCTCTAGTTGTGGAGTTTATAGTTGTGGAGTTTCTAGTTGTGGAGTTTTTAGCTCTGGACTTTCTAGACATGAAATTTCTTGTAGCCGAGTCTCTATTTGTGGAGTTCGTAGTTGTGGAGTTTCTAGTTGTGGAGTTTCTAGTTGTGGAGTTTCAAGTTGTGGAGTCTCTAGTTGTGGAGTTTATAGTTGCAGAGTATCTAGTTGTGGAGTTTCCAGTTGTGGAGTTTCCAGTTGTGGAATTGCGGAGTGTCTGGTTGTGGAGTTTCTAATTGTTGACTTTCTAGTTGTGGAGTTTCGAGTTGTTGAGTCTCTAGTTGTGGAGTTTCTAGTTGTGGAGTTTCCAGATATTGAGTATCTAGTTGTGGAGTTCCCAGTTTTGAAGTATCTAGTTGTGGAGTTTCCAGTTGTGGAGTATATAGTTGTGGAGTTTCAAGTTGTGGAGTTTCTAGTTGCGGAGTTTCTAGTTGCGGAGTTTTTAACAGCGGAGTTTCTAGTTGTGGAGTTTCAAGTTGCGGAGTCTCAAGTTGTGGAGTTTCTAGTTGTGGAGTTTTTAGTTGTGGAGTTTCTAGTTGTTGAGTTTCTAGTTGTGGAGTTTCAAGTTGTGGAGTTTCTAGTGTCGGAGTCTCAAGTTGTGGAGTTTCTAGCTTTGGAATTCAAGTTGTGGAGTTTTGAGTTGTGGAGTTTCAAGTTGTGGAGTTTCTAGTTGTGGAGTTTTGAGTTGTGGAGTTTCTAGTTGTGGAGTTTCTACCTGCGGAGTTTCTAGGTGCAGAGTCTCAAGTTGTGGAGTTTCAAGTTGTGGAGTTTCTAGTTGTGGAGTCTCTAGTTGCGGAGTTTCTAGTTGTGAAGTTTCTAGTTGTGGAGTTTCTAGTTGTGGAGTTTCTGGTTGTGGAGTTTCTAGTTGTTGAGTTTCTAGTTGTGAAGTCTCTAGTTTTGCAGTTTCTAGTTGTGGAGTTTCTAGTTGTGGAGTTTCAAGTTGTGGAGTTTCTAGTGGCGGAGTCTCAAGTTGTGGAGTTTCTAGTTGTGGAGTTTCAAGTTGTGGAGTTTTGAGCTGTGGAGTTTCAAGTGTTGGAGTTTCTAGTTGTTGAGTCTCTAGTTGTGGAGTTTCTAGTTGTGGAGTTTCCAGATATGGATTATCTAGTTGTGGAGTTTCCAATTGTGGAGTATCTAGTTGTGGAGTTTCAAGTTGTGGAGTTTCTAGTTGCGGAGTTTCTAGTTGCGGAGTTTTTAATAGCGCAGTTTTTAGTTGTGGAGTTTCAAGTTGCGGAGTCTCAAGTTGTGGAGTTTCCAGTTGTGGAGTTTTTAGTTGTGGAGTTTCTAGATAAGGAATTTCTAGTTGCCGAGTCTCTATTTGTGGAGTTTGTAGTTGTGGAGTTTCTAGTTGTGGAATTTCTAATTGTGGAGTCTCTAGTTGCGGAGTTTCTAGTTGTGGAGTTTCTAGTTGTGGAGTTTGTAGTTGTGGAGTTTGTAGTTGTGGAGTTTCTAGTTGTGGAGTTTAAAGTTGTGGAGTTTCTAGTTGTGGAGTCTCTAGTTGCGGAGTTTCTAGTTGTGAGTTTCTAGTTGTGGAGTTTCTAGTTGTGGAGTTTCTGGATGTGGAGTTTCTAGTTGTGGAGTTTCAAGTTGTGGAGTTTCTAGTTGCGAAGTCACAAGTTGTGGAGTTTATAGTTGTGTTGTTTCAAGTTGTGGAGTTTTGAGTTGTGGAGTTTCAAGTTGTGGAGTTTCTAGTTGTGGAGTTTCGAGTTGTGGAGTTTCTAGTTGTGGAGTTTCTAGCTGCGGAGTTTCTAGGTGCAGAGTCTCTAGTTTTGGAGTTTCTAGTTGCGAATTCTCTAGTTGAGGAGCCTCTAGTTGTAGAGTTTTTAGTTGTGGAGTTTCTAGTTGTGGAGTTTCAAGTTGTGGAGTTTTTAAATGCGGAGTTTCTAGCTGCGGAGTTTCTAGTTGCAGAGTCTCTGGTTGTGGAGTTTCTAGTTGCGGAATCTCTAGTTGTGGAGTTTCTAGTTGTGGAGTTTCCAGTTGTGGAGTTTTTAGCTCTGGACTTTCTAGACATGAAATTTCTTGTAGCCGAGTCTCTATTTGTGGAGTTCGTAGTTGTGGAGTTTCTAGTTGTGGAGTTTCTAGTTGTGGAGTCTCTTGTTGCAGAGTTTCTAGTTGTGGAGTTTCTAGTTGTGGAGTTTCAAGTTGTGGAGTCTCTAGTTGTGGAGTTTCTAGTTGCGGAGTATCTAGTTGTGGAGTTTCCAGTTGTGGAGTTTCCAGTTGTGGAGTTGCGGAGTGTCTGGTTGTGGAGTTTCTAAGTGTTGAGTTTCTAGTTGTGGAGTTTCGAGTTGTTGAGTCTCTAGTTGTGGAGTTTCTAGCTGCGGAGTTTCTAGGTGCAGAGTCTCTAGTTTTGGAGTTTCTAGTTGCGAATTCTCTAGTTGAGGAGCCTCCTGATGTAGAGTTTTAGTTGTGGAGTTTCTAGTTGTGGAGTTTCAAGTTGTGGAGTTTCTAGTTGCAGAGTCTCTGGTTGTGGAGTTTCGAGTTGTTGAGTCTCTAGTTGTGGAGTTTCTAGTTGTGGAGTTTCCAGATATGGAGTATCTAGTTGTGGAGTTCCCAGTTTTGAAGTATCTAGTTGTGGAGTTTCCAGTTGTGGAGTATCTAGTTGTGGAGTTTCAAGTTGTGGAGTTTCTAGTTGCGGAGTTTTTAACAGCGGAGTTTCTAGTTGTGGAGTTTCAAGTTGCGGAGTCTCAAGTTGTGGAGTTTCCAGTTGTGGAGTTTTTAGTTGTGGAGTTTCTAGTTGTTGAGTTTCTAGTTGTGGAGTTTCAAGTTGTGGAGTTTCTAGTTGCGGAGTCTCAAGTTGTGGAGTTTCTAGCTTTGGAGTTCAAGTTGTGGAGTTTTGAGTTGTGGAGTTTCAAGTTGTGGAGTTTCAAGTTGTGGAGTTTCTAGTTGTGGAGTCTCTAGTTGCGGAGTTTCTAGTTGTGAAGTTTCTAGTTGTGGAGTTTCTAGTTGTGGAGTTTCTGGTTGTGGATTTTCTAGTTGTTAAGTTTATAGTTGTGAAGTCTCTAGTTTTGCAGTTTCTAGTTGTGGAGTTTCTAGTTGTGGAGTTTCAAGTTGTGGAGTTTCTAGTGGCGGAGTCTCAAGTTGTGGAGTTTCTAGTTGTGGAGTTTCAAGTTGTGGAGTTTTGAGCTGTGGAGTTTCAAGTGTTGGAGTTTCTAGTTGTTGAGTCTCTAGTTGTGGAGTTTCTAGTTGTGGAGTTTCCAGATATGGATAATCTAGTTGTGGAGTTTCCAATTGTGGAGTATCTAGTTGTGGAGTTTCAAGTTGTGGAGTTTCTAGTTGCGGAGTTTCTAGTTGCGGAGTTTTTAATAGCGGAGTTTTTAGTTGTGGAGTTTCAAGTTGCGGAGTCTCAAGTTGTGGAGTCTCTAGTTGTGGAGTTTCTAGTTGCGGAGTATCCAGTTGTGGAGTTTTTAGCTCTGGACTTTCTAGACATGAAATTTCTTGTAGCCGGGTCTCTATATGTGGAGTTCTTAGTTGTGGAGTTTCTAGTTGTGGAGTTTCTAGTTGTGGAGTTTCCAGTTGTGGAGTATCTAGTTGTGGAGTTTCCATTTGTGAAGTATCTAGTTGTGGAGTTTCCAGTTGTGGAGTATCTAGTTGTGGAGTTTCAAGTTGAGGAGTTTCTAGTTGCGGAGTTTCTAGTTGCGGAGTTTTTAATAGCGGAGTTTATTGTTGTGGAGTTTCAAGTTGCGGAGTCTCAAGTTGTGGAGTTTCCAGTTGTGGAGTTTTTAGTTGTGGAGTTTCTAGTTGTTGAGTTTCTAGTTGTGAAGTTGAGTTTTACAGTTTCTTGTTGTGGAGTTTCTAGATATGAAATTTCTAGTTGTGGAGTTTCTAGTTGCGGAGTTTCTAGTTGTGAAGTTTCTAGTTGTGGAGTTTCTAGTTTTGAAGTTTCTAGTTGTGGAGTTTTTAGTTGTAGAGTCTCCTGTTGCGGAGTTTCTAGTTGCGGAGTTTCTAGTTAGGGAGTTTCCAGTTGTGGAGTTTCTAGTTGTGGAGTTTCTACTTGTGGAGTCTCAAGTTGTGGAGTTTAAACTTGTGGAGTTTCAAGTTGTGGAGTCTATAGTTGTGGAGTTTCTAGTTGTAGATTTTCTAGTTGTGGAGTATCTAGTTGTGGATTTTCCAGTTGTGGAGTTTCTAGTTGTTCAGTTGCGGAGTATCTAGTTGTTGAGTTTCTAGTTGCAGAGTCTCTAGTTGTGGAGTTTCAAATTGTGGAGTCTCTAGATGTGGAGTTTCTAGTTGTCGAGTTTCCAGTTATGGAGTATCTAGTTGTGGAGTTTCAAGTTGTGGAGTCTCTAGTTGTGGAGTTTATAGTTGCCGAGTGTCCAGTTGTGGAGTATCTAGTAGTGGAGTTTCCAGTTGTGGAGTTTCTAGTTGTGGAGTTTCTAGTTGCGGAGTCCCTAGTTGTGGAGTTTCTAGTTGCGGAGTCTCAAGCTGCGGAGTTTGAAGTTGTGGAGTTTCTAGTTGTGGAGTCTCAAGTTGTGGAGTTTCAAGTTGTGGAGTTTCAAGTTGTGGAGTCTCTAGTTGTGGAGTTTCTAGTTGCAGAGTATCTAGTTGTGGATTTTCCAGTTGTGGAGTTTCTAGTTGTGAAGCTGTGGAGTCTCTGGTTGTTGAGTTTTTAGTTGTGGAGTTTCTAGTTGTGGAGTTTCGAGTTGTGGAGTCTCTAGTTGTGGAGTTTCCAGTTGTGGAGTATCTAGTTGTGGAGTTTCCAGTTGTGAAGTATCTAGTTGTGGAGTTTCCAGTTGTGGAGTATATAGTTGTGGAGTTTTAAGTTGTGAAGTTTCTAGTTCCGGAGTTTCAGGTTGCGGAGTCTCAAGTTGTGGAGTTTCCAGTTGTGGAGTTTTTAGTTGTGGAGTTTCTAGTTGTTGAGTTTCTAGTTGTGAATTCTCTAGTTTTGCAGTTTCTAGTTGTGGAGTTTCTAGATATGGAATTTCTAGTTGCCGAGTCTCTATTTGTGGAGTTTGTAGTTGTGGAGTTTCTAGATATGGAATTTCTAGTTGCCGAGTCTCTATTTGTGGAGTTTGTAGTTGTGGAGTTTCTAATTGTGGAGTCTCTAGTTGCGGAGTTTCTAGTTGTGGAGTTTCTAGTTGTGGAGTTTCCAGTTGTGGAGTCTCAACTTGTGGAGTCTCAACTTGTGGAGTTTCTAGCTTTGGAGTTCAAGTTGTGGAGTTTTGAGTTGTGGAGTTTCAAGTTGTGGAGTTTCGAGTTGTGGAGTTTCTAGTTGTGGAGTTTCTAGCTGCGGAGTTTCTAGGTGCAGATTCTCAAGTTGTGGAGTTTCAAGTTGTGGAGTTTTGAGTTGTGGAGTTTCAAGTTGTGGAGTTTCTAGTTGTGAAAATTCTAGTTGTGGAGTTTCTAGTTGTGGAGTTTCAAGTTGTGGAGTTTCTAGTGGCGGAGTCTCAAGTTGTGGAGTTTCTAGTTGTGGAGTTTCAAGTTGTGGAGTTTTGAGTTGTGGAGTTTCAAGTGTTGGAGTTTCTAGTTGTTGAGTCTCTAGTTGTGGAGTTTCCAGATATGGATTATCTAGTTGTGGAGTTTCCAATTGTGGAGTATCTAGTTGTGGAGTTTCTAGTTGCGGAGTTTCTAGTTGCGGAGTTTTTAATAGCGGAGTTTTTAGTTGTGGAGTTTCAAGTTGCGGAGTCTCAAGTTGTGGAGTTTCCAGATGTGGAGTTTTTAGTTGTGGAGTTTCTAGTTGTTGAGTTTCTAGTTGTGAAGTCTCTAGTTTTGCAGTTTCTAGTTGTGGAGTTTCTAGATATGGAATTTCTAGTTGCCGAGTCTCTATTTGTGGAGTTCGTAGTTGTGGAGTTTCTAGATATGGAATTTCTAGTTGCCGAGTGTCTATTTGTGGAGTTTGTAGTTGTGGAGTTTCTAGTTGTGGAATTTTCAATTGTGGAGTCTCTAGTTGCGGAGTTTCTAGTTGTGGAGTTTCTAGTTGTGGAGTTTCTAGTTGTAGAGTTTGTAGTTGTGGAGTTTCTAGTTGTGGAGTTTAAAGTTGTGGAGTTTCTAGTTGTGGAGTCTCTAGTTGCGGAGTTTCTAGTTGTGGAGTTTCTAGTTGTGGAGTTTCTAGTTGTGGAGTTTCTGGATGTGGAGTTTCTAGTTGTGGAGTTTCAAGTTGTGGAGTTTCTAGTTGCGGAGTCACAAGTTGTGGAGTCTCAAGTTGTGGAGTTTCAAGTTGTGGAGTTTCAAGTTGTGGAGTCTCTAGTTGTGGAGTTTCTAGTTGCAGAGTATCTAGTTGTGGATTTTCCAGTTGTGGAGTTTCTAGTTGTGAAGCTGTGGAGTCTCTGGTTGTTGAGTTTTTAGTTGTGGAGTTTCTGGTTGTGGAGTTTCGAGTTGTGGAGTCTCTAGTTGTGGAGTTTCCAGTTGTGGAGTATCTAGTTGTGGAGTTTCCAGTTGTGAAGTATCTAGTTGTGGAGTTTCCAGTTGTGGAGTATATAGTTGTGGAGTTTTAGGTTGTGAAGTTTCTAGTTGCGGAGTTTCAAGTTGCGGAGTCTCAAGTTGTGGAGTTTCCAGTTGTGGAGTTTTTAGTTGTGGAGTTTCTAGTTGTTGAGTTTCTAGTTGTGAAGTCTCTAGTTTTGCAGTTTCTAGTTGTGGAGTTTCTAGATATGGAATTTCTAGTTGCCGAGTCTCTATTTGTGGAGTTTGTAGTTGTGGAGTTTCTAGATATGGAATTTCTAGTTGCCGAGTCTCTATTTGTGGAGTTTGTAGTTGTGGAGTTTCTAATTGTGGAGTCTCTAGTTGCGGAGTTTCTAGTTGTGGAGTTTCTAGTTGTGGAGTTTCTAGTTGTGGAGTCTCAACTTGTGGAGTCTCAACTTGTGGAGTTTCTAGCTTTGGAGTTCAAGTTGTGGAGTTTTGAGTTGTGGGGTTTCAAGTTGTGGAGTTTCGAGTTGTGGAGTTTCTAGTTGTGGAGTTTCTAGCTGCGGAGTTTCTAGGTGCAGATTCTCAAGTTGTGGAGTTTCAAGTTGTGGAGTTTTGAGTTGTGGAGTTTCAAGTTGTGTAGTTTCTAGTTGTGAAAATTCTAGTTGTGGAGTTTCTAGTTGTGGAGTTTCAAGTTGTGGAGTTTCTAGTGGCGGAGTCTCAAGTTGTGGAGTTTCTAGTTGTGGAGTTTCAAGTTGTGGAGTTTTGAGTTGTGGAGTTTCAAGTGTTGGAGTTTCTAGTTGTTGAGTCTCTAGTTGTGGAGTTTCCAGATATGGATTATCTAGTTGTGGAGTTTCCAATTGTGGAGTATCTAGTTGTGGAGTTTCTAGTTGCGGAGTTTCTAGTTGCGGAGTTTTTAATAGCGGAGTTTTTAGTTGTGGAGTTTCAAGTTGCGGAGTCTCAAGTTGTGGAGTTTCCAGATGTGGAGTTTTTAGTTGTGGAGTTTCTAGTTGTTGAGTTTCTAGTTGTGAAGTCTCTAGTTTTGCAGTTTCTAGTTGTGGAGTTTCTAGATATGGAATTTCTAGTTGCCGAGTCTCTATTTGTGGAGTTCGTAGTTGTGGAGTTTCTAGTTGTGGAATTTTCAATTGTGGAGTCTCTAGTTGCGGAGTTTCTAGTTGTGGAGTTTCTAGTTGTGGAGTTTCTAGTTGTAGAGTTTGTAGTTGTGGAGTTTCTAGTTGTGGAGTTTAAAGTTGTGGAGTTTCTAGTTGTGGAGTCTCTAGTTGCGGAGTTTCTAGTTGTGGAGTCTCTAGTTTTGGAGTTTCTAGTTGCGAATTCTCTAGTTGAGGAGCCTCTAGTTGTAGAGTTTTTAGTTGTGGAGTTTCTAGTTGTGGAGTTTCAAGTTGTGGAGTTTCTAGTTGCAGAGTCTCTGGTTGTGGAGTTTCCAGTTGCGGAATCTCTAGTTGTGGAGTTTCTAGTTGTGGAGTTTCTAGTTGTGGAGTTTCCAGTTGTGGAGTTTTTAGCTCTGGACTTCCTAGACATGAAATTTCTTGTAGCCGGGTCTCTATATGAGGAGTTCGTAGTTGTGGAGTTTCTAGTTGTGGAGTTTCTAGTTGTGGAGTCTCTTGCTGCAGAGTTTCTAGTTGTGGAGTTTCTAGTTGTGGAGTTTCAAGTTGTAGAGTCTCTAGTTGTGGAGTTTCTAGTTGCGGAGTATCTAGTTGTGGAGTTTCCAGTTGTGGAATTTCCAGTTGTGGAATTGCGGAGTGTCTGGTTGTGGAGTTTCTAATTGTTGAGTTTCTAGTTGTGGAGTTTCGAGCTGTTGAGTCTCTAGTTGTGGAGTTTCTAGTTGTGGAGTTTCCAGATATGGAGTATCTAGTTGTGGAGTTCCCAGTTTTGAAGTATCTAGTTGTGGAGTTTCCAGTTGTGGAGCATCTAGTTGTGGAGTTTCAAGTTGTGGAGTTTCTAGTTGCGGAGTTTCTAGTTGCGGAGTTTTTAACAGCGGAGTTTCTAGTTGTGGAGTTTCAAGTTGCGGAGTCTCAAGTTGTGGAGTTTCCAGTTGTGAAGTTTTTAGTTGTGGAGTTTCTAGTTGTTGAGTTTCTAGTTGTGGAGTTTCAAGTTGTGGAGTTTCTAGTTGCGGAGTCTCAAGTTGTGGAGTTTCTAGCTTTGGAGTTCAAGTTGTGGAGTTTTGAGTTGTGGAGTTTCAAGTTGTGGAGTTTCAAGTTGTGGAGTTTCTAGTTGTGGAATCTCTAGTTGCGGAGTTTCTAGTTGTGAAGTTTCTAGTTGTGGAGTTTCTAGTTGTGGAGTTTCTGGTTGTGGAGTTTCTAGTTGTTGAGTTTATAGTTGTGAAGTCTCTAGTTTTGCAGTTTCTAGTTGTGGAGTTTCTAGTTGTGGAGTTTCTAGTGGCGGAGTCTCAAGTTGTGGAGTTTCTAGTTGGGGAGTTTCAAGTTGTGGAGTTTTGAGCTGTGGAGTTTCAAGTGTTGGAGTTTCTAGTTGTTGAGTCTCTAGTTGTGGAGTTTCTAGTTGTGGAGTTTCCAGATATGGATTATCTAGTTATGGAGTTTCCAATTGTGGAGTATCTAGCTGTGGAGTTTCAAGTTGTGGAGTTTCTAGTTGCAGAGTTTCTAGTTGCGGAGTTTTTAATAGCGGAGTTTTTAGTTGTGGAGTTTCAAGTTGCGGAGTCTCAAGTTGTGGAGTTTCCAGTTGTGGAGGTTTTAGTTGTGGAGTTTGTACTTATAAAATTTCCAGTTGCCGAGTCTCTATTTGTGGAGTTTGTAGTTGTAGAGTTTCTAGTTGTGGAATTTCTAATTGTGGAGTCTCTAGTTGCGGAGTTTCTAGTTGTGGAGTTTCTAGTTGTGGAGTTTGTAGTTGTGGAGTTTCTAGTTGTGGAGTTTAAAGTTGTGGAGTTTCTAGTTGTGGAGTCTCTAGTTGCGGAGTTTCTAGTTGTGAGTTTCTAGTTGTGGAGTTTCTAGTTGTGGAGTTTCTGGATGTGGAGTTTCTAGTTGTGGAGTTTCAAGTTGTGGAGTTTCTAGTTGCGGAGTCACAAGTTGTGGAGTTTCTAGTTGTGTTGTTTCAAGTTGTGGAGTTTTGAGTTGTGGAGTTTCAAGTTGTGGAGTTTCTAGTTGTGGAGTTTCTAGTTGTGGAGTTTCTAGTTGTGGAGTTTGTAGCTGCGGAGTTTCTAGGTGCAGAGTCTCTAGTTTTGGAGTTTCTAGTTGCGAATTCTCTAGTTGAGGAGCCTCTAGTTGTAGAGTTTTCTGTTGTGGAGTTTCTAGTTGTGGAGTTTCAAGTTGTGGAGTTTCTAGTTGCGGCGTCTCAAGTTGTGGAGTTTTTAAATGCGGAGTTTCTAGCTGCGGAGTTTCTAGTTGCAGAGTCTCTGGTTGTGGAGTTTCTAGTTGCGGAATCTCTAGTTGTGGAGTTTCTAGTTGTGGAGTTTCTAGTTGTGGAGTTTCCAGTTGTGGAGTTTTTAGCTCTGGACTTTCTAGACATGAAATTTCTTGTAGCCGAGTCTCTATTTGTGGAGTTCGTAGTTGTAGAGTTTCTAGTTGTGGAGTTTCTAGTTGTGGAGTTTCTAGTTGTGGAGTTTCAAGTTGTGGAGTCTCTAGTTGTGGAGTTTCTAGTTGCGGAGTATCTAGTTGTGGAGTTTCCAGTTGTGGAGTTTCCAGTTGTGGAATTGCGGAGTGTCTGGTTGTGGAGTTTCTAATTGTTGAGTTTCTAGTTGTGGAGTTTCGAGTTGTTGAGTCTCTAGTTGTGGAGTTTCTAGTTGTGGAGTTTCCAGATATTGAGTATCTAGTTGTGGAGTTCCCAGTTTTGAAGTATCTAGTTGTGGAGTTTCCAGTTGTGGAGTATATAGTTGTGGAGTTTCAAGTTGTGGAGTTTCTAGTTGCGGAGTTTCTAGTTGCAGAGTTTTTAACAGCGGAGTTTCTAGTTGTGGAGTTTCAAGTTGCGGAGTCTCAAGTTGTGGAGTTTCCAGTTGTGGAGTTTTTAGTTGTGGAGTTTCTAGTTGTTGAGTTTCTAGTTGTGGAGTTTCAAGTTGTGGAGTTTCTAGTTGCGGAGTCTCAAGTTGTGGAGTTTCTAGCTTTGGAATTCAAGTTGTGGAGTTTTGAGTTGTGGAGTTTTGAGTTGTGGAGTTTCTAGTTGTGGAGTTTTGAGTTGTGGAGTTTCTAGTTGTGGAGTTTCTACCTGCGGAGTTTCTAGGTGCAGAGTCTCAAGTTGTGGAGTTTCAAGTTGTGGAGTTTTGAGTTGTGGAGTTTCAAGTTGTGGAGTTTCTACTTGTGGAGTCTCTAGTTGCGGAGTTTCTAGTTGTGAAGTTTCTAGTTGTGGAGTTTCTAGTTGTGGAGTTTCTGGTTGTGGAGTTTCTAGTTGTTGAGTTTCTAGTTGTGAAGTCTCTAGTTTTGCAGTTTCTAGTTGTGGAGTTTCTAGTTGTGGAGTTTCAAGTTGTGGAGTTTCTAGTGGCGGAGTCTCAAGTTGTGGAGTTTCTAGTTGTGGAGTTTCAAGTTGTGGAGTTTTGAGCTGTGGAGTTTCAAGTGTTGGAGTTTCTAGTTGTTGAGTCTCTAGTTGTGGAGTTTCTAGTTGTGGAGTTTCCAGATATGGATTATCTAGTTGTGGAGTTTCCAATTGTGGAGTATCTAGTTGTGGAGTTTCAAGTTGTGGAGTTTCTAGTTGCAGAGTTTCTAGTTGCGGAGTTTTTAATAGGGGAGTTTTTAGTTGTGGAGTTTCAAGTTGCGGAGTCTCAAGTTGTGGAGTTTCCAGTTGTGGAGTTTTTAGTTGTGGAGTTTCTAGATATGGAATTTCTAGTTGCCGAGTCTCTATTTGTGGAGTTTGTAGTTGTGGAGTTTCTAGTTGTGGAATTTCTAATTGTGGAGTCTCTAGTTGCGGAGTTTCTAGTTGTGGAGTTTCTAGTTGTGGAGTTTCTAGTTGTGGAGTTTGTAGTTGTGGAGTTTCTAGTTGTGGAGTTTAAAGTTGTGGAGTTTCTAGTTGTGGAGTCTCTAGTTGCGGAGTTTCTAGTTGTGAGTTTCTAGTTGTGGAGTTTCTAGTTGCAGAGTCTCTGGTTGTGGAGTTTCTAGTTGCGGAATCTCTAGTTGTGGAGTTTCTAGTTGTGGAGTTTCCAGTTGTGGAGTTTTTAGCTCTGGACTTTCTAGACATGAAATTTCTTGTAGCCGAGTCTCTATTTGTGGAGTTCGTAGTTGTGGAGTTTCTAGTTGTGGAGTTTCTAGTTGTGGAGTCTCTTGTTGCAGAGTTTCTAGTTGTGGAGTTTCTAGTTGTGGAGTTTCAAGTTGTGGAGTCTCTAGTTGTGGAGTTTCTAGTTGCGGAGTATCTAGTTGTGGAGTTTCCAGTTGTGGAGTTTCCAGTTGTGGAGTTGCGGATTGTCTGGTTGTGGAGTTTCTAATTGTTGAGTTTCTAGTTGTGGAGTTTCGAGTTGTTGAGTCTCTAGTTGTGGAGTTTCTAGCTGCGGAGTTTCTAGGTGCAGAGTCTCTAGTTTTGGAGTTTCTAGTTGCGAATTCTCTAGTTGAGGAGCCTCCTGTTGTAGAGTTTTTAGTTGTGGAGTTTCTAGTTGTGGAGTTTCAAGTTGTGGAGTTTCTAGTTGCAGAGTCTCTGGTTGTGGAGTTTCTAGTTGCGGAATCTCTAGTTGTGGAGTTTCTAGTTGTGGAGTTTCTAGTTGTGGAGTTTGCAGTTGTGGAGTTTTTAGCTCTGGACTTTCTAGACATGAAATTTCTTGTAGCCGGGTCTCTATATGTGGAGTTCTTAGTTGTGGAGTTTCTAGTTGTGGAGTTTCTAGTTGTGGAGTCTCTTGTTGCAGAGTTTCTAGTTGTGGAGTTTCTAATTGTGGAGTTTCAAGTTGTGGAGTCTCTAGTTGTGGAGTTTCTAGTTGCGGATTATCTAGTTGTGGAGTTTCCAGTTGTGGAGTTTCCAGTTGTGGAATTGCGGAGTGTCTGGTTGTGGAGTTTCTAATTGTTGAGTTTCTAGTTGTGGAGTTTCGAGTTGTTGAGTCTCTAGTTGTGGAGTTTCTAGTTGTGGAGTTTCCAGATATGGAGTATCTAGTTGTGGAGTTCCCAGTTTTGAAGTATCTAGTTGTGGAGTTTCCAGTTGTGGAGTATCTAGTTGTGGAGTTTCAAGTTGTGGAGTTTCTAGTTGCGGAGTTTTTAACAGCGGAGTTTCTAGTTGTGGAGTTTCAAGTTGCGGAGTCTCAAGTTGTGGAGTTTCCAGTTGTGGAGTTTTTAGTTGTGGAGTTTCTAGTTGTTGAGTTTCTAGTTGTGGAGTTTCAAGTTGTGGAGTTTCTAGTTGCGGAGTCTCAAGTTGTGGAGTTTCTAGCTTTGGAGTTCAAGTTGTGGAGTTTTGAGTTGTGGAGTTTCAAGTTGTGGAGTTTCAAGTTGTGGGGTTTCTAGTTGTGGAGTCTCTAGTTGCGGAGTTTCTAGTTGTGAAGTTTCTAGTTGTGGAGTTTCTAGTTGTGGAGTTTCTAGTTGTGGAGTTTCAAGTTGTGGAGTTTCTAGTGGCGGAGTCTCAAGTTGTGGAGTTTCTAGTTGTGGAGTTTCAAGTTGTGGAGTTTTGAGCTGTAGAGTTTCAAGTGCTGGAGTTTCTAGTTGTTGAGTCTCTTGTTGTGGAGTTTCTAGTTGTGGAGTTTCCAGATATGGATAATCTAGTTGTGGAGTTTCCAATTGTGGAGTATCTAGTTGTGGAGTTTCAAGTTGTGGAGTTTCTAGTTGCGGAGTTTCTAGTTGCGGAGTTTTTAATAGCGGAGTTTTTAGTTTTGGAGTTTCAAGTTGCGGAGTCTCAAGTTGTGGAGTTTCCAGTTGTGGAGGTTTTAGTTGTGGAGTTTCTACATATGGAATTTCTAGTTGCCGAGTCTCTATTTGTGGAGTTTGTAGTTGTGGAGTTTCTAGTTGTGGAATTTCTAATTGTGGAGTCTCTAGTTGCGGAGTTTCTAGTTGTGGAGTTTCTAGTTGTGAAGTTTCTAGTTGTGGAGTTTAAAGTTGTGGAGTTTCTAGTTGTGGAGTTTCCAGTTGTGGAGTATCTAGTTGTGGAGTTTTAGGTTGTGAAGTTTCTAGTTGCGGAGTTTCTAGTTGCGGAGTTTTTAATAGCGGAGTTTCTAGTTGTGAAGTTTCCAGTTGTGGAGTTTTTAGTTGTGGAGTTTCTAGTTGTTGAGTTTCTAGTTGTGAAGTCTTTAGTTTTGCAGTTACTAGTTGTGGAGTTTCTAGATATGGAATTTCTAGTTGCCGAGTCTGTATTTGTGGAGTTTGTAGTTGTGGAGTTTCTAGTTGTGGAGTTTCTAGTTGTGGAGTTTCTGGTTGTGGAGTTTCTAGTTGAGGAGTTTCAAGTTGTGGAGTTTCTAGTTGTGGAGTCTCAAGTTGTGGACTTTAAACTTGTGGAGTTTGTAGTTGTGGAGTTTCTCGTTTTGGAGTTTCTAGTTGTTGAGTCTCTAGTTGTGGAGTTTCCAGATATGGATTATCTAGTTGTGGAGTTTCCAATTGTGGAGTATCTAGTTGTGGAGTTTCAAGTTGTGGAGTTTCTAGTTGCGGAGTTTCTAGTTGCGGAGTTTTTAATAGCGGAGTTTTTAGTTGTGGAGTTTCAAGTTGCGGAGTCTCAAGTTGTGGAGTTTCCAGATGTGGAGTTTTTAGTTGTGGAGTTTCTAGTTGTTGAGTTTCTAGTTGTGAAGTCTCTAGTTTTGCAGTTTCTAGTTGTGGAGTTTCTAGATATGGAATTTCTAGTTGCCGAGTCTCTATTTGTGGAGTTTGTAGTTGTGGAGTTTCTAGATATGGAATTTCTAGTTGCCGAGTGTCTATTTGTGGAGTTTGTAGTTGTGGAGTTTCTAGTTGTGGAATTTTCAATTGTGGGGTCTCTAGTTGCGGAGTTTCTAGTTGTGGAGTTTCTAGTTGTGGAGTTTCTAGTTGTAGAGTTTGTAGTTGTGGAGTTTCTAGTTGTGTTGTTTCAAGTTGCGGAGTTTTGAGTTGTGGAGTTTCAAGTTGTGGAGTTTCTAGTTGTGGAGTTTCGAGTTGTGGAGTTTCTAGTTGTGGAGTTTCTAGCTGCGGAGTTTCTAGGTGCAGAGTCTCTAGTTTTGGAGTTTCTAGTTGCGAATTCTCTAGTTGAGGAGCCTCTAGTTGTAGAGTTTTTAGTTGTGGAGTTTCTAGTTGTGGAGTTTCAAGTTGTGGAGTTTCTAGTTGCAGAGTCTCTGGTTGTGGAGTTTCTAGTTGCGGAATCTCTAGTTGTGGAGTTTCTGGTTGTGGAGTTTCTAGTTGTTGAGTTTATAGTTGTGAAGTCTCTAGTTTTGCAGTTTCTAGTTGTGGAGTTTCTAGTTGTGGAGTTTCTAGTGGCGGAGTCTCAAGTTGTGGAGTTTCTAGTTGGGGAGTTTCAAGTTGTGGAGTTTTGAGCTGTGGAGTTTCAAGTGTTGGAGTTTCTAGTTGTTGAGTCTCTAGTTGTGGAGTTTCTAGTTGTGGAGTTTCCAGATATGGATTATCTAGTTATGGAGTTTCCAATTGTGGAGTATCTAGTTGTGGAGTTTCAAGTTGTGGAGTTTCTAGTTGCAGAGTTTCTAGTTGCGGAGTTTTTAATAGCGGAGTTTTTAGTTGTGGAGTTTCAAGTTGCGGAGTCTCAAGTTGTGGAGTTTCCAGTTGTGGAGGTTTTAGTTGTGGAGTTTGTACATATAAAATTTCCAGTTGCCGAGTCTCTATTTGTGGAGTTTGTAGTTGTAGAGTTTCTAGTTGTGGAATTTCTAATTGTGGAGTCTCTAGTTGCGGAGTTTCTAGTTGTGGAGTTTCTAGTTGTGGAGTTTGTAGTTGTGGAGTTTCTAGTTGTGGAGTTTAAAGTTGTGGAGTTTCTAGTTGTGGAGTCTCTAGTTGCGGAGTTTCTAGTTGTGAGTTTCTAGTTGTGGAGTTTCTAGTTGTGGAGTTTCTGGATGTGGAGTTTCTAGTTGTGGAGTTTCAAGTTGTGGAGTTTCTAGTTGCGGAGTCACAAGTTGTGGAGTTTCTAGTTGTGTTGTTTCAAGTTGTGGAGTTTTGAGTTGTGGAGTTTCAAGTTGTGGAGTTTCTAGTTGTGGAGTTTCTAGTTGTGGAGTTTCTAGTTGTGGAGTTTGTAGCTGCGGAGTTTCTAGGTGCAGAGTCTCTAGTTTTGGAGTTTCTAGTTGCGAATTCTCTAGTTGAGGAGCCTCTAGTTGTAGAGTTTTCTGTTGTGGAGTTTCTAGTTGTGGAGTTTCAAGTTGTGGAGTTTCAAGTTGCGGCGTCTCAAGTTGTGGAGTTTTTAAATGCGGAGTTTCTAGCTGCGGAGTTTCTAGTTGCAGAGTCTCTGGTTGTGGAGTTTCTAGTTGCGGAATCTCTAGTTGTGGAGTTTCTAGTTGTGGAGTTTCTAGTTGCGGAGTTTCCAGTTGTGGAGTTTTTAGCTCTGGACTTTCTAGACATGAAATTTCTTGTAGCCGAGTCTCTATTTGTGGAGTTCGTAGTTGTAGAGTTTCTAGTTGTGGAGTTTCTAGTTGTGGAGTTTCTAGTTGTGGAGTTTCAAGTTGTGGAGTCTCTAGTTGTGGAGTTTCTAGTTGCGGAGTATCTAGTTGTGGAGTTTCCAGTTGTGAAGTTTCCAGTTGTGGAATTGCGGAGTGTCTGGTTGTGGAGTTTCTAATTGTTGAGTTTCTAGTTGTGGAGTTTCGAGTTGTTGAGTCTCTAGTTGTGGAGTTTCTAGTTGTGGAGTTTCCAGATATTGAGTATCTAGTTGTGGAGTTCCCAGTTTTGAAGTATCTAGTTGTGGAGTTTCCAGTTGTGGAGTATATAGTTGTGGAGTTTCAAGTTGTGGAGTTTCTAGTTGCGGAGTTTCTAGTTGCAGAGTTTTTAACAGCGGAGTTTCTAGTTGTGGAGTTTCAAGTTGCGGAGTCTCAAGTTGTGGAGTTTCCAGTTGTGGAGTTTTTAGTTGTGGAGTTTCTAGTTGTTGAGTTTCTAGTTGTGGAGTTTCAAGTTGTGGAGTTTCTAGTTGCGGAGTCTCAAGTTGTGGAGTTTCTAGCTTTGGAATTCAAGTTGTGGAGTTTTGAGTTGTGGAGTTTTGAGTTGTGGAGTTTCTAGTTGTGGAGTTTTGAGTTGTGGAGTTTCTAGTTGTGGAGTTTCTACCTGCGGAGTTTCTAGGTGCAGAGTCTCAAGTTGTGGAGTTTCAAGTTGTGGAGTTTTGAGTTGTGGAGTTTCAAGTTGTGGAGTTTCTAGTTGTGGAGTCTCTAGTTGCGGAGTTTCTAGTTGTGAAGTTTCTAGTTGTGGAGTTTCTAGTTGTGGAGTTTCTGGTTGTGGAGTTTCTAGTTGTTGAGTTTCTAGTTGTGAAGTCTCTAGTTTTGCAGTTTCTAGTTGTGGAGTTTCTAGTTGTGGAGTTTCAAGTTGTGGAGTTTCTAGTGGCGGAGTCTCAAGTTGTGGAGTTTCTAGTTGTGGAGTTTCAAGTTGTGGAGTTTTGAGCTGTGGAGTTTCAAGTGTTGGAGTTTCTAGTTGTTGAGTCTCTAGTTGTGGAGTTTCTAGTTGTGGAGTTTCCAGATATGGATTATCTAGTTTTGGAGTTTCCAATTGTGGAGTATCTAGTTGTGGAGTTTCAAGTTGTGGAGTTTCTAGTTGCAGAGTTTCTAGTTGCGGAGTTTTTAATAGCGGAGTTTTTAGTTGTGGAGTTTCAAGTTGCGGAGTCTCAAGTTGTGGAGTTTCCAGTTGTGGAGTTTTTAGTTGTGGAGTTTCTAGATATGGAATTTCTAGTTGCCGAGTCTCTATTTGTGGAGTTTGTAGTTGTGGAGTTTCTAGTTGTGGAATTTCTAATTGTGGAGTCTCTAGTTGCGGAGTTTCTAGTTGTGGAGTTTCTAGTTGTGGAGTTTCTAGTTGTGGAGTTTGTAGTTGTGGAGTTTCTAGTTGTGGAGTTTAAAGTTGTGGAGTTTCTAGTTGTGGAGTCTCTAGTTGCGGAGTTTCTAGTTGTGAGTTTCTAGTTGTGGAGTTTCTAGTTGCAGAGTCTCTGGTTGTGGAGTTTCTAGTTGCGGAATCTCTAGTTGTGGAGTTTCTAGTTGTGGAGTTTCCAGTTGTGGAGTTTTTAGCTCTGGACTTTCTAGACATGAAATTTCTTGTAGCCGAGTCTCTATTTGTGGAGTTCGTAGTTGTGGAGTTTCTAGTTGTGGAGTTTCTAGTTGTGGAGTCTCTTGTTGCAGAGTTTCTAGTTGTGGAGTTTCTAGTTGTGGAGTTTCAAGTTGTGGAGTCTCTAGTTGTGGAGTTTCTAGTTGCGGAGTATCTAGTTGTGGAGTTTCCAGTTGTGGAGTTTCCAGTTGTGGAGTTGCGGATTGTCTGGTTGTGGAGTTTCTAATTGTTGAGTTTCTAGTTGTGGAGTTTCGAGTTGTTGAGTCTCTAGTTGTGGAGTTTCTAGCTGCGGAGTTTCTAGGTGCAGAGTCTCTAGTTTTGGAGTTTCTAGTTGCGAATTCTCTAGTTGAGGAGCCTCCTGTTGTAGAGTTTTTAGTTGTGGAGTTTCTAGTTGTGGAGTTTCAAGTTGTGGAGTTTCTAGTTGCAGAGTCTCTGGTTGTGGAGTTTCTAGTTGCGGAATCTCTAGTTGTGGAGTTTCTAGTTGTGGAGTTTCTAGTTGTGGAGTTTGCAGTTGTGGAGTTTTTAGCTCTGGACTTTCTAGACATGAAATTTCTTGTAGCCGGGTCTCTATATGTGGAGTTCTTAGTTGTGGAGTTTCTAGTTGTGGAGTTTCTAGTTGTGGAGTCTCTTGTTGCAGAGTTTCTAGTTGTGGAGTTTCTAATTGTGGAGTTTCAAGTTGTGGAGTCTCTAGTTGTGGAGTTTCTAGTTGCGGATTATCTAGTTGTGGAGTTTCCAGTTGTGGAGTTTCCAGTTGTGGAATTGCGGAGTGTCTGGTTGTGGAGTTTCTAATTGTTGAGTTTCTAGTTGTGGAGTTTCGAGTTGTTGAGTCTCTAGTTGTGGAGTTTCTAGTTGTGGAGTTTCCAGATATGGAGTATCTAGTTGAGGAGTTCCCAGTTTTGAAGTATCTAGTTGTGGAGTTTCCAGTTGTGGAGTATCTAGTTGTGGAGTTTCAAGTTGTGGAGTTTCTAGTTGCGGAGTTTTTAACAGCGGAGTTTCTAGTTGTGGAGTTTCAAGTTGCGGAGTCTCAAGTTGTGGAGTTTCCAGTTGTGGAGTTTTTAGTTGTGGAGTTTCTAGTTGTTGAGTTTCTAGTTGTGGAGTTTCAAGTTGTGGAGTTTCTAGTTGCGGAGTCTCAAGTTGTGGAGTTTCTAGCTTTGGAGTTCAAGTTGTGGAGTTTTGAGTTGTGGAGTTTCAAGTTGTGGAGTTTCAAGTTGTGGGGTTTCTAGTTGTGGAGTCTCTAGTTGCGGAGTTTCTAGTTGTGAAGTTTCTAGTTGTGGAGTTTCTAGTTGTGGAGTTTCTAGTTGTGGAGTTTCAAGTTGTGGAGTTTCTAGTGGCGGAGTCTCAAGTTGTGGAGTTTCTAGTTGTGGAGTTTCAAGTTGTGGAGTTTTGAGCTGTAGAGTTTCAAGTGCTGGAGTTTCTAGTTGTTGAGTCTCTTGTTGTGGAGTTTCTAGTTGTGGAGTTTCCAGATATGGATAATCTAGTTGTGGAGTTTCCAATTGTGGAGTATCTAGTTGTGGAGTTTCAAGTTGTGGAGTTTCTAGTTGCGGAGTTTCTAGTTGCGGAGTTTTTAATAGCGGAGTTTTTAGTTTTGGAGTTTCAAGTTGCGGAGTCTCAAGTTGTGGAGTTTCCAGTTGTGGAGGTTTTAGTTGTGGAGTTTCTACATATGGAATTTCTAGTTGCCGAGTCTCTATTTGTGGAGTTTGTAGTTGTGGAGTTTCTAGTTGTGGAATTTCTAATTGTGGAGTCTCTAGTTGCGGAGTTTCTAGTTGTGGAGTTTCTAGTTGTGAAGTTTCTAGTTGTGGAGTTTAAAGTTGTGGAGTTTCTAGTTATGGAGTTTCCAGTTGTGGAGTATCTAGTTGTGGAGTTTTAGGTTGTGAAGTTTCTAGTTGCGGAGTTTCTAGTTGCGGAGTTTTTAATAGCGGAGTTTCTAGTTGTGAAGTTTCCAGTTGTGGAGTTTTTAGTTGTGGAGTTTCTAGTTGTTGAGTTTCTAGTTGTGAAGTCTCTAGTTTTGCAGTTACTAGTTGTGGAGTTTCTAGATATGGAATTTCTAGTTGCCGAGTCTGTATTTGTGGAGTTTGTAGTTGTGGAGTTTCTAGTTGTGGAGTTTCTAGTTGTGGAGTTTCTGGTTGTGGAGTTTCTAGTTGAGGAGTTTCAAGTTGTGGAGTTTCTAGTTGTGGAGTCTCAAGTTGTGGACTTTAAACTTGTGGAGTTTGTAGTTGTGGAGTTTCTCGTTTTGGAGTTTCTAGTTGTTGAGTCTCTAGTTGTGGAGTTTCCAGATATGGATTATCTAGTTGTGGAGTTTCCAATTGTGGAGTATCTAGTTGTGGAGTTTCAAGTTGTGGAGTTTCTAGTTGCGGAGTTTCTAGTTGCGGAGTTTTTAATAGCGGAGTTTTTAGTTGTGGAGTTTCAAGTTGCGGAGTCTCAAGTTGTGGAGTTTCCAGATGTGGAGTTTTTAGTTGTGGAGTTTCTAGTTGTTGAGTTTCTAGTTGTGAAGTCTCTAGTTTTGCAGTTTCTAGTTGTGGAGTTTCTAGATATGGAATTTCTAGTTGCCGAGTCTCTATTTGTGGAGTTTGTAGTTGTGGAGTTTCTAGATATGGAATTTCTAGTTGCCGAGTGTCTATTTGTGGAGTTTGTAGTTGTGGAGTTTCTAGTTGTGGAATTTTCAATTGTGGAGTCTCTAGTTGCGGAGTTTCTAGTTGTGGAGTTTCTAGTTGTGGAGTTTCTAGTTGTAGAGTTTGTAGTTGTGGAGTTTCTAGTTGTGTTGTTTCAAGTTGCGGAGTTTTGAGTTGTGGAGTTTCAAGTTGTGGAGTTTCTAGTTGTGGAGTTTCGAGTTGTGGAGTTTCTAGTTGTGGAGTTTCTAGCTGCGGAGTTTCTAGGTGCAGAGTCTCTAGTTTTGGAGTTTCTAGTTGCGAATTCTCTAGTTGAGGAGCCTCTAGTTGTAGAGTTTTTAGTTGTGGAGTTTCTAGTTGTGGAGTTTCAAGTTGTGGAGTTTCTAGTTGCAGAGTCTCTGGTTGTGGAGTTTCTAGTTGCGGAATCTCTAGTTGTGGAGTTTCTAGTTGTGGAGTTTCTAGTTGTGGAGTTTCCAGTTGTGGAGTTTTTAGCTCTGGACTTCCTAGACATGAAATTTCTTGTAGCCGGGTTTCTATATGTGGAGTTCGTAGTTGTGGAGTTTCTAGTTGTGGAGTTTCTAGTTGTGGAGTCTCTTGTTGCAGAGTTTCTAGTTGTGGAGTTTCTAGTGGTGGAGTTTCAAGTTGTAGAGTCTCTAGTTGTGGAGTTTCTAGTTGCGGAGTATCTAGTTGTGGAGTTTCCAGTTGTGGAGTTTCCAGTTGTGGAATTGCGGAGTGTCTGGTTGTGGAGTTTCTAATTGTTGAGTTTCTAGTTGTGGAGTTTCGAGTTGTTGAGTCTCTAGTTGTGGAGTTTCTAGTTGTGGAGTTTCCAGATATGGAGTATCTAGTTGTGGAGTTCCCAGTTTTGAAGTATCTAGTTGTGGAGTTTCCAGTTGTGGAGTATCTAGTTGTGGAGTTTCAAGTTGTGGAGTTTCTAGTTGCGGAGTTTCTAGTTGCGGAGTTTTTAACAGCGGAGTTTCTAGTTGTGGAGTTTCAAGTTGCGGAGTCTCAAGTTGTGGAGTTTCCAGTTGTGGAGTTTTTAGTTGTGGAGTTTCTAGTTGTTGAGTTTCTAGTTGTGGAGTTTCAAGTTGTGGAGTTTCTAGTTGCGGAGTCTCAAGTTGTGGAGTTTCTAGCTTTGGAGTTCAAGTTGTGGAGTTTTGAGTTGTGGAGTTTCAAGTTGTGGAGTTTCAAGTTGTGGAGTTTCTAGTTGTGGAATCTCTAGTTGCGGAGTTTCTAGTTGTGAAGTTTCTAGTTGTGGAGTTTCTAGTTGTGGAGTTTCTGGTTGTGGAGTTTCTAGTTGTTGAGTTTATAGTTGTGAAGTCTCTAGTTTTGCAGTTTCTAGTTGTGGAGTTTCTAGTTGTGGAAATTCTAGTGGCGGAGTCTCAAGTTGTGGAGTTTCTAGTTGTGGAGTTTCAAGTTGTGGAGTTTTGAGCTGTGGAGTTTCAAGTGTTGGAGTTTCTAGTTGTTGAGTCTCTAGTTGTGGAGTTTCTAGTTGTGGAGTTTCCAGATATGGATTATCTAGTTGTGGAGTTTCCAATTGTGGAGTATCTAGTTGTGGAGTTTCAAGTTGTGGAGTTTCTAGTTGCGGAGTTTCTAGTTGCGGAGTTTTTAATAGCGGAGTTTTTAGTTGTGGAGTTTCAAGTTGCGGAGTCTCAAGTTGTGGAGTTTCCAGTTGTGGAGGTTTTAGTTGTGGAGTTTGTACATATAAAATTTCCAGTTGCCGAGTCTCTATTTGTGGAGTTTGTAGTTGTAGAGTTTCTAGTTGTGGAATTTCTAATTGTGGAGTCTCTAGTTGCGGAGTTTCTAGTTGTGGAGTTTCTAGTTGTGGAGTTTGTAGTTGTGGAGTTTCTAGTTGTGGAGTTTAAAGTTGTGGAGTTTCTAGTTGTGGAGTTTCTAGTTGTGGAGTTTCCAGTTGTGGAGTATCTAGTTGTGGAGTTTTAAGTTGTGAAGTTTCTAGTTGCGGAGTTTCTAGTTGCGGAGTTTTTAATAGCGGAGTTTCTAGTTGTGAAGTTTCCAGTTGTGGAGTTTTTAGTTGTGGAGTTTCTAGTTGTTGAGTTTCTAGTTGTGAAGTCCCTAGTTTTGCAGTTACTAGTTGTGGAGTTTCTCGTTTTGGAGTTTCTAGTTGTTGAGTCTCTAGTTGTGGAGTTTCCAGATATGGATTATCTAGTTGTGGAGTTTCCAATTGTGGAGTATCTAGTTGTGGAGTTTCAAGTTGTGGAGTTTCTAGTTGCGGAGTTTCTAGTTGCGGAGTTTTTAATAGCGGAGTTTTTAGTTGTGGAGTTTCAAGTTGCGGAGTCTCAAGTTGTGGAGTTTCCAGATGTGGAGTTTTTAGTTGTGGAGTTTCTAGTTGTTGAGTTTCTAGTTGTGAAGTCTCTAGTTTTGCAGTTTCTAGTTGTGGAGTTTCTAGATATGGAATTTCTAGTTGCCGAGTCTCTATTTGTGGAGTTTGTAGTTGTGGAGTTTCTAGATATGGAATTTCTAGTTGCCGAGTGTCTATTTGTGGAGTTTGTAGTTGTGGAGTTTCTAGTTGTGGAATTTTCAATTGTGGAGTCTCTAGTTGCGGAGTTTTTAGTTGTGGAGTTTCTAGTTGTAGAGTTTGTAGTTGTGGAGTTTCTAGTTGTGTTGTTTCAAGTTGTGGAGTTTTGAGTTGTAGAGTTTCAAGTTGTGGAGTTTCTAGTTGTGGAGTTTCGAGTTGTGGAGTTTCTAGTTGTGGAGTTTCTAGCTGCGGAGTTTCTAGGTACAGAGTCTCTAGTTTTGGAGTTTCTAGTTGCGAATTCTCTAGTTGAGGAGCCTCTAGTTGTAGAGTTTTTAGCTCTGGACTTTCTAGACATGAAATTTCTTGTAGCCGAGTCTCTATTTGTGGAGTTCGTAGTTGTGGAGTTTCTAGTTGTGGAGTTTCTAGTTGTGGAGTTTCTAGTTGTGGAGTTTCAAGTTGTGGAGTCTCTAGTTGTGGAGTTTCTAGTTGCGGAGTATCTAGTTGTGGAGTTTCCAGTTGTGGAGTTTCCAGTTGTGGAATTGCGGAGTGTCTGGTTGTGGAGTTTCTAATTGTTGAGTTTCTAGTTGTAGAGTTTCGAGTTGTTGAGTCTCTAGTTGTGGAGTTTCTAGTTGTGGAGTTTCCAGATATTGAGTATCTAGTTGTGGAGTTCCCAGTTTTGAAGTATCTAGTTGTGGAGTTTCCAGTTGTGGAGTATATAGTTGTGGAGTTTCAAGTTGTGGAGTTTCTAGTTGCGGAGTTTCTAGTTGCGGAGTTTTTAACAGCGGAGTTTCTAGTTGTGGAGTTTCAAGTTGCGGAGTCTCAAGTTGTGGAGTTTCCAGTTGTGGAGTTTTTAGTTGTGGAGTTTCTAGTTGTTGAGTTTCTAGTTGTGGAGTTTCAAGTTGTGGAGTTTCTAGTTGCGGAGTCTCAAGTTGTGGAGTTTCTAGCTTTGGAATTCAAGTTGTGGAGTTTTGAGTTGTGGAGTTTTGAGTTGTGGAGTTTCTAGTTGTGGAGTTTTGAGTTGTGGAGTTTCTAATTGTGGAGTTTCTACCTGCGGAGTTTCTAGGTGCAGAGTCTCAAGTTGTGGAGTTTCAAGTAGTGGAGTTTTGAGTTGTGGAGTTTCAAGTTGTGGAGTTTCTAGTTGTGGAGTTTCTGGTTGTGGAGTTTCTAGTTGTTGAGTTTCTAGTTGTGAAGTCTCTAGTTTTGCAGTTTCTAGTTGTGGAGTTTCTAGTTGTGGAGTTTCAAGTTGTGGAGTTTCTAGTGGCGGAGTCTCAAGTTGTGGAGTTTCTAGTTGTGGAGTTTCAAGTTGTGGAGTTTTGAGCTGTGGAGTTTCAAGTGTTGGAGTTTCTAGTTGTTGAGTCTCTAGTTGTGGAGTTTCTAGTTGTGGAGTTTCCAGATATGGATTATCTAGTTGTGGAGTTTCCAATTGTGGAGTATCTAGTTGTGGAGTTTCAAGTTGTGGAGTTTCTAGTTGCAGAGTTTCTAGTTGCGGAGTTTTTAATAGCGGAGTTTTTAGTTGTGGAGTTTCAAGTTGCGGAGTCTCAAGTTGTGGAGTTTCCAGTTGTGGAGTTTTTAGTTGTGGAGTTTCTAGATATGGAATTTCTAGTTGCCGAGTCTCTATTTGTGGAGTTTGTAGTTGTGGAGTTTCTAGTTGTGGAATTTCTAATTGTGGAGTCTCTAGTTGCGGAGTTTCTAGTTGTGGAGTTTCTAGTTGTGGAGTTTCTAGTTGTGGAGTTTGTAGTTGTGGAGTTTCTAGTTGTGGAGTTTAAAGTTGTGGAGTTTCTAGTTGTGGAGTCTCTAGTTGCGGAGTTTCTAGTTGTGAGTTTCTAGTTGTGGAGTTTCTAGTTGCAGAGTCTCTGGTTGTGGAGTTTCTAGTTGCGGAATCTCTAGTTGTGGAGTTTCTAGTTGTGGAGTTTCCAGTTGTGGAGTTTTTAGCTCTGGACTTTCTAGACATGAAATTTCTTGTAGCCGAGTCTCTATTTGTGGAGTTCGTAGTTGTGGAGTTTCTAGTTGTGGAGTTTCTAGTTGTGGAGTCTCTTGTTGCAGAGTTTCTAGTTGTGGAGTTTCTAGTTGTGGAGTTTCAAGTTGTGGAGTCTCTAGTTGTGGAGTTTCTAGTTGCGGAGTATCTAGTTGTGGAGTTTCCAGTTGTGGAGTTTCCAGTTGTGGAGTTGCGGAGTGTCTGGTTGTGGAGTTTCTAATTGTTGAGTTTCTAGTTGTGGAGTTTCGAGTTGTTGAGTCTCTAGTTGTGGAGTTTCTAGCTGCGGAGTTTCTAGGTGCAGAGTCTCTAGTTTTGGAGTTTCTAGTTGCGAATTCTCTAGTTGAGGAGCCTCCTGTTGTAGAGTTTTTAGTTGTGGAGTTTCTAGTTGTGGAGTTTCAAGTTGTGGAGTTTCTAGTTGCAGAGTCTCTGGTTGTGGAGTTTCTAGTTGCGGAATCTCTAGTTGTGGAGTTTCTAGTTGTGGAGTTTCTAGTTGTGGAGTTTGCAGTTGTGGAGTTTTTAGCTCTGGACTTTCTAGACATGAAATTTCTTGTAGCCGGGTCTCTATATGTGGAGTTCTTAGATGTGGAGTTTCTAGTTGTGGAGTTTCTAGTTGAGGAGTCTCTTGTTGCAGAGTTTCTAGTTGTGGAGTTTCTAATTGTGGAGTTTCAAGTTGTGGAGTCTCTAGTTGTGGAGTTTCTAGTTGCGGATTATCTAGTTGTGGAGTTTCCAGTTGTGGAGTTTCCAGTTGTGGAATTGCGGAGTGTCTGGTTGTGGAGTTTCTAATTGTTGAGTTTCTAGTTGTGGAGTTTCGAGTTGTTGAGTCTCTAGTTGTGGAGTTTCTAGTTGTGGAGTTTCCAGATATGGAGTATCTAGTTGTGGAGTTCCCAGTTTTGAAGTATCTAGTTGTGGAGTTTCCAGTTGTGGAGTATCTAGTTGTGGAGTTTCAAGTTGTGGAGTTTCTAGTTGCGGAGTTTTTAACAGCGGAGTTTCTAGTTGTGGAGTTTCAAGTTGCGGAGTCTCAAGTTGTGGAGTTTCCAGTTGTGGAGTTTTTAGTTGTGTAGTTTCTAGTTGTTGAGTTTCTAGTTGTGGAGTTTCAAGTTGTGGAGTTTCTAGTTGCGGAGTCTCAAGTTGTGGAGTTTCTAGCTTTGGAGTTCAAGTTGTGGAGTTTTGAGTTGTGGAGTTTCAAGTTGTGGAGTTTCAAGTTGTGGGGTTTCTAGTTGTGGAGTCTCTAGTTGCGGAGTTTCTAGTTGTGAAGTTTCTAGTTGTGGAGTTTCTAGTTGTGGAGTTTCTAGTTGTGGAGTTTCAAGTTGTGGAGTTTCTAGTGGCGGAGTCTCAAGTTGTGGAGTTTCTAGTTGTGGAGCTTCAAGTTGTGGAGTTTTGAGCTGTGGAGTTTCAAGTGCTGGAGTTTCTAGTTGTTGAGTCTCTAGTTGTGGAGTTTCTAGTTGTGGAGTTTCCAGATATGGATAATCTAGTTGTGGAGTTTCCAATTGTGGAGTATCTAGTTGTGGAGTTTCAAGTTGTGGAGTTTCTAGTTGCGGAGTTTCTAGTTGCGGAGTTTTTAATAGCGGAGTTTTTAGTTTTGGAGTTTCAAGTTGCGGAGTCTCAAGTTGTGGAGTTTCCAGTTGTGGAGGTTTTAGTTGTGGAGTTTCTACATATGGAATTTCTAGTTGCCGAGTCTCTATTTGTGGAGTTTGTAGTTGTGGAGTTTCTAGTTGTGGAATTTCTAATTGTGGAGTCTCTAGTTGCGGAGTTTCTAGTTGTGGAGTTTCTAGTTGTGAAGTTTCTAGTAGTGGAGTTTAAAGTTGTGGAGTTTCTAGTTGTGGAGTTTCCAGTTGTGGAGTATCTAGTTGTGGAGTTTTAGGTTGTGAAGTTTCTAGTTGCGGAGTTTCTAGTTGCGGAGTTTTTAATAGCGGAGTTTCTAGTTGTGAAGTTTCCAGTTGTGGAGTTTTTAGTTGTGGAGTTTCTAGTTGTTGAGTTTCTAGTTGTGAAGTCTCTAGTTTTGCAGTTACTAGTTGTGGAGTTTCTAGATATGGAATTTCTAGTTGCCGAGTCTGTATTTGTGGAGTTTGTAGTTGTGGAGTTTCTAGTTGTGGAGTTTCTAGTTGTGGAGTTTCTGGTTGTGGAGTTTCTAGTTGAGGAGTTTCAAGTTGTGGAGTTTCTAGTTGTGGAGTCTCAAATTGTGGACTTTAAACTTGTGGAGTTTGTAGTTGTGGAGTTTCTCGTTTTGGAGTTTCTAGTTGTTGAGTCTCTAGTTGTGGAGTTTCCAGATATGGATTATCTAGTTGTGGAGTTTCCAATTGTGGAGTATCTAGTTGTGGAGTTTCAAGTTGTGGAGTTTCTAGTTGCGGAGTTTCTAGTTGCGGAGTTTTTAATAGCGGAGTTTTTAGTTGTGGAGTTTCAAGTTGCGGAGTCTCAAGTTGTGGAGTTTCCAGATGTGGAGTTTTTAGTTGTGGAGTTTCTAGTTGTTGAGTTTCTAGTTGTGAAGTCTTTAGTTTTGCAGTTTCTTGTTGTGGAGTTTCTAGATATGGAATTTCTAGTTGCCGAGTCTCTATTTGTGGAGTTTGTAGTTGTGGGGTTTCTAGATATGGAATTTCTAGTTGCCGAGTGTCTATTTGTGGAGTTTGTAGTTGTGGAGTTTCTAGTTGTGGAATTTTCAATTGTGGAGTCTCTAGTTGCGGAGTTTCTAGTTGTGGAGTTTCTAGTTGTGGAGTTTCTAGTTGTAGAGTTTGTAGTTGTGGAGTTTCAAGTTGTGTTGTTTCAAGTTGTGGAGTTTTGAGTTGTGGAGTTTCAAGTTGTGGAGTTTCTAGTTGTGGAGTTTCGAGTTGTGGAGTTTCTAGTTGTGGAGTTTCTAGCTGCGGAGTTTCTAGGTGCAGAGTCTCTAGTTTTGGAGTTTCTAGTTGCGAATTCTCTAGTTGAGGAGCCTCTAGTTGTAGAGTTTTTAGTTGCGGAGTTTCTAGTTGTGGAGTTTCAAGTTGTGGAGTTTCTAGTTGCAGAGTCTCTGGTTGTGGAGTTTCTAGTTGCGGAATCTCTAGTTGTGGAGTTTCTAGTTGTGGAGTTTCTAGTTGTGGAGTTTCGAGTTGTTGAGTCTCTAGTTGTGGAGTTTCTAGTTGTGGAGTTTCCAGATATGGAGTATCTAGTTGTGGAGTTCCCAGTTTTGAAGTATCTAGTTGTGGAGTTTCCAGTTGTGGAGTATCTAGTTGTGGAGTTTCTAGTTGCGGAGTTTCTAGTTGCGGAGTTTTTAACAGCGGAGTTTCTAGTTGTGGAGTTTCAAGTTGCGGAGTCTCAAGTTGTGGAGTTTCCAGTTGTGGAGTTTTTAGTTGTGGAGTTTCTAGTTGTTGAGTTTCTAGTTGTGGAGTTTCAAGTTGTGGAGTTTCTAGTTGCGGAGTCTCAAGTTGTGGAGTTTCTAGCTTTGGAGTTCAAGTTGTGGAGTTTTGAGTTGTGGAGTTTCAAGTTGTGGAGTTTCAAGTTGTGGAGTTTCTAGTTGTGGAATCTCTAGTTGCGGAGTTTCTAGTTGTGAAGTTTCTAGTTGTGGAGTTTCTAGTTGTGGAGTTTCTGGTTGTGGAGTTTCTAGTTGTTGAGTTTATAGTTGTGAAGTCTCTAGTTTTGCAGTTTCTAGTTGTGGAGTTTCTAGTTGTGGAAATTCTAGTGGCGGAGTCTCAAGTTGTGGAGTTTCTAGTTGTGGAGTTTCAAGTTGTGGAGTTTTGAGCTGTGGAGTTTCAAGTGTTGGAGTTTCTAGTTGTTGAGTCTCTAGTTGTGGAGTTTCTAGTTGTGGAGTTTCCAGATATGGATTATCTAGTTGTGGAGTTTCCAATTGTGGAGTATCTAGTTGTGGAGTTTCAAGTTGTGGAGTTTCTAGTTGCGGAGTTTCTAGTTGCGGAGTATCTAGTTGTGGAGTTTCCAGTTGTGGAGTTTCCAGTTGTGGAATAGCGGAGTGTCTGGTTGTGGAGATTCTAATTGTTGAGTTTCTAGTTGTGGAGTTTCGAGTTGTTGAGTCTCTAGTTGTGGAGTTTCTAGTTGTGGAGTTTCCAGATTTGGAGTATCTAGTTGTGGAGTTCCCAGTTGTGAAGTATCTAGTTGTGGAGTTTCCAGTTGTGGAGTATCTAGTTGTGGAGTTTCAAGTTGTGGAGTTTCAAGTTGCGGAGTTTTTAGTTGCGGAGTTTTTAACAGCGGAGTTTCTAGTTGTGGAGTTTCAAGTTGCGGAGTCTCAAGTTGTGGAATTTCCAGTTGTGGAGTTTTTAGTTGTGGAGTTTCTAGTTGTGAAGTCTCTAGTTTTGCAGTTTCTAGTTGTGGAGTTTCTAGATATAGAATTTCTAGTTGCCGAGTCTCTATTTGTGGAGTTTGTAGTAGTGGAGTTTCTAGTTGTGGAGTTTCTAGTTGTAGAGTCTCTAGTTGCGGAGTTTTTAGTTGTGGAGTTTCTAGTTGTGAACTTTCTGGTTGTGGAGTTTCTAGTTGTGGAGTTTCAAGTTGTGGAGTTTCTAGTTGTGGAGTCTCTAGTTGCGGAGTTTCTAGTTGTGGAGTTTCGAGTTGTGGAGTTTCTAGTTGTGGAGTTTTTAGCTGCAGAGTTTATAGTTGCAGAGTATCTAGTTTTGGAGTTTCTAGTTGCGAATTCTCTAGTTTAGGAGTCTCTAGTTGTAGAGTTTCTAGTTGCGGAGTGTCTAGTCGTGGTGTTTCTGGTTGTGGAGTTTCTAGTTGTGGATTTTCAAGTTGTGGAGTTTCTAGTGGCAGAGTCTCAAGTTGTGGAGTTTCTAGTTGTGGAGTTTCAAGTTGTGGAGTTTCTAGTTGTGGAGTTTCGAGTTGTGGAGTTTCTAGTTGTGTAGTTTCTAGCTGCGGAGTTTCTAGGTGCAGAGTCTCTACTTTGGAGTTTCTAGTTGCGAATTCTCTAGTTGAGGAGTCTCTAGTTGTAGAGTTTTTAGTTGTGGAGTTTCTAGTTGTGAAGTTTCAAGTTGTGGAGTTTCTAGTTGCGGCGTCTCAAGTTGTGGAGTTTCCAGTTGTGGAGGTTTTAGTTGTGGAGTTTCTAGTTGTTGAGTTTCTAGTTGTGAAGTCTCTAGTTTTGCAGTTTCTAGTTGTGGAGTTTCTAGTTGTGGAGTTTCTAGTTGTTGAGTCTCTAGTTGCGGAGTTTCTAGTTGTGGAGTTTCTAGTTGGGGAGTTTCTAGTTGTGGAGTTTCTAGTTGTGGAGTTTATAGTTGTGGAGTCTCAAGTTGTGGAGTTTCCAGTTGTGGAGTTTTTAGTTGTGGACTTTCTAGACATGAAATTTCTTGTAGCCGAGTCTCTATTTGTGGAGTTTGTAGTTGTGGAGTTTCCAGTTGTGGAGTTTCTATTTGTGGAGTCTCTAGTTGCAGAGTTTCTAGTTGCGGAGTTTCTAGTTGCGGAGTTTATGGTTGCGGAGTTTCTGGTTTTGGAGTTTCTAGTTGTGGAGTTTATAGTTGTGGAGTCTCAAGTTGTGGAGTTTAAAGTTGTCGAGTTTCAAGTTGTGGAGTCTCTAGTTGTGGAGTTTCTAGTTGCGGAGTATCTAGTTGTGGAGTTTCCAGTTGTGGAGTTTCTAGTTGTGAAGTCTCTAGTTTTGCAGTTTCTAGTTGTGGAGTTTTTTTGTGGAGTTTCTAGATATGGAATTTCTAGTTGCCGAGTCTCTATTTGTGGAGTTTGTAGTTGTGGAGTTTGTAGTTGTGGAGTTTCTAGTTGTGGAGTCTCTAGTTGTGAAGTTTCTGGTTGTGGAGTTTCTAGTTCTGGAGTTTCAAGTTGTGGAGTTTCTAGTTTTGGAGTCTCTGGTTGCGATTTTCTAGTTGTGGAGTTTCTAGTAGTGAAGTTTTTGGTTGTGGAGTTGTTAGTTGTGGAGTTTCAAGGTGTGCAGTTTCTAGTTGCGGAGTCTCAAGTTTTGGAGTTTCTAGTTGTGGAGTTTCGAGTTGTGGAGTTTCGAGTTGTGGAGTTTCTAGCTGCGGAGTTTCTAGTTGCAGAGCCTCTAGTTTTGGAGTTTCTAGTTGCGAATTCTCTAGTTTAGGAGTCTCCAGTTGTAAAGTTTTTAGTTGCGGAGTGTCTAGTTGTGGTGTTTCTAGCCGTGGAATTTCTTGTTGCGGAGTTTTTAAACGCGGAGTTTCTAGTTGCGGAGTTCTATAGTTGCAGAGTCTCTAGTTGTGGAGTTTCTAGTTGTGGAGTGTCTAGTTGTGGAGTTTCAAGTTGTGGAGTTTCTAGTACAGTTTCGAATTGTGAAGTTTTTAGTTGTGGAGTGTCTAGTAGTGGAGTTTCTAGTTTTGAAGTTTCTAGTTGTGGAGTTTCTAGTTGTAGAGTCTCCTGTTGCGAAGTTTCCAGTTGCGGAGTTTCTGGTTGGGGAGTTTCTAGTTGTGGAGTTTCTAGTTGTCGAGTCTCAAGTTGTGGAGTTTAAACTTGTGGAGTTTCAAGTTGTGGGGTCTATAGCTGTGGAGTTTCTAGTTGTGGATTTTCTAGTTGTGGAGTATCTAGTTATGAATTTTCCAGTTGTGAAGTTTCTAGTTGTGGAGTTGCGGACTCTCTAATTGTGGAGTTTCTAGTTGCAGAGTCTCTAGTTGCGGAGTTTCAAGTTGTGGAAAATCTAGTAGTGGAGTTTCCAGTTGTGGAGTTTATAGTTGTGGAGTTTCTAGTTGCGGAGTCCCTAGTTGTGGAGTTTCTAGTTGCGGAGTCTCAAGCTGTGGAGTTTCTAGTTGTTGAGTTCTTAGTTGTGGAGTTTCTAGTTGTTGAGTTTCTAGTTGCGGAGTTTCTATTTGTGGAGTTTCTAGCTGCGGTGTTTCTAGTTGCAGAATCTCTTGTTGTGGAGTTTCTAGTAGCGGAGTCTCTAGTTGTAGAGTTTCTAGTTGTGGAGTTTCTAGTTGTGGAGTTTCCAGTTGTGGAGTTTTTAGTTGTGGACTTTCTATACATGGAATTTCTAGTTGCCGAGTCTCTATTTTTTGGAGTTTGTAGTTGTGGAATTTCTAGTTGTGGAGTTTTTAGTTGTGGAGTCTCTAGTTGCGGAGTTTCTAGTTGTGGAGTTTCTAGTTGCGGAGTTTCTAGTTGTGAAGTTTCTAGTTGTGGAGTTTCTAGTTGCGGAGTATCTAGTTGTGGAGTTTCCAGTTGTGGAGTTTCCAGTTGTGGAATAGCGGAGTGTCTGGTTGTGGAGATTCTAATTGTTGAGTTTCTAGTTGTGGAGTTTCGAGTTGTTGAGTCTCTAGTTGTGGAGTTTCTAGTTGTGGAGTTTCCAGATTTGGAGTATCTAGTTGTGGAGTTCCCAGTTGTGAAGTATCTAGTTGTGGAGTTTCCAGTTGTGGAGTATCTAGTTGTGGAGTTTCAAGTTGTGGAGTTTCTAGTTGCGGAGTTTTTAGTTGTGGAGTTTTTAGTTGTGGAGTTTCTAGTTGTGAAGTCTCTAGTTTTGCAGTTTCTAGTTGTGGAGTTTCTAGATATGGAATTTCTAGTTGCCGAGTCTCTATTTGTGGAGTTTGTAGTAGTGGAGTTTCTAGTTGTGGAAATTCTAGTTGTGGAGTCTCTAGTTGCGGAGTTTCTAGTTGTGCAGTTTCTAGTTGTGGAGTTTCTAGTTGTGGAGTTTCTGGTTGTGGAGTTTCTAGTTGTGGAGTTTCAAGTTGTGGAGTTTCTAGTTGTGGAGTCTCTAGTTGCACAGTTTCTAGTTGTGAAGTTTCTAGTTGTGTAGTTTCTAGTTGTGGAGTTTCTGGTTGTGGAGTTTCTAGTTGTGAAGTCTCTAGTTTTGCAGTTTCTAGTTCTGGAGTTTCTAGTTGTGGAGTTTCAAGTTGTGGAGTTTCTAGTTGCGGAGTCTCAAGTTGTGGAGTTTCTAGCTTTCGAGTTCAAGTTGTGGAGTTTTGAGTTGTGGAGTTTCAAGTTGTGGAGTTTCTAGTTGTGGAGTTTTGAGTTGTGGAGTTTCTAGCTGCGGAGTTTCTAGGTGCAGAGTCTCAAGTTGTGGAGTTTCAAAATGTGGAGTTTTGAGTTGTGGAGTTTCAAGTTGTGGAGTTTCTAGTTGTGGAGTCTCTAGTTGCGGAGTTTCTAGTTGTGAAGTTTCTAGTTGTGGAGTTTCTAGTTGTGGAGTTTCTGGTTGTGGAGTTTCTAGTTGTTGAGTTTCTAGTTGTGAAGTCTCTAGTTTTGCAGTTTCTAGTTGTGGAGTTTCTAGTTGTGGAGTTTCAAGTTGTGGAGTTTCTAGTGGCGGAGTCTCAAGTTGTGGAGTTTCTAGTTGTGGAGTTTTGAGTTGTGGAGTTTCAAGTGTTGGAATTTCTAGTTGTTGAATCTCTAGTTGTGGAGTTTCTAGTTGTGGAGTTTCCAGATATGGATTATCTAGTTTTAGAGTTTCCAGTTGTGGAGTATCTAGTTGTGGAGTTTCAAGTTGTGGACTTTCTAGTTGTGGAGTTTCCAGATATGGATTATCTAGTTTTGGAGTTTCCAGTTGTGGAGTATCTAGTTGTGGAGTTTCAAGTTGTGGAGTTTCCAGCTGTGGAGTTTTTAGTTGTGGAGTTTCTAGTTGTTGAGTTTCTAGTTGTGAAGTCTCTAGTTTTGCAGTTTCTAGTTGTGGAGTTTCTAGATATGGAATTTCTAGTTGCCGAGTCTCTATTTGTGGAGTTTGTAGTTGTGGAGTTTCTAGATATGGAATTTCTAGTTGCCGAGTCTCTATTTGTGGAGTCTCTAGTTGCGGAGTTTCTAGTTGTGGAGTCTCTAGTTGCGGAGTTTCTAGTTGTGGAGTTTCTAGTTGTGGAGTTTCTGGTTGTGAAGTTTCTAGTTGTGGAGTTTCAAGTTGTGGAGTTTCTAGTGGCGGAGTCTCAAAATGTGGAGTTTCTAGTTGTGTTGTTTCAAGTTGTGGAGTTTTGAGTTGTGGAGTTTCAAGTTGTGGAGTTTCTAGTTGTGGAGTTTCGAGTTGTGGAGTTTCTAGTGGTGGAGTTTCTAGCTGCGGAGTTTCTAGGTGCAGAGTCTCTAGTTTTGGAGTTTCTAGTTGCGAATTCTCTAGTTGAGGAGCCTCTAGTTGTAGAGTTTTTAGTTGTGGAGTTTCTAGTTGTGGAGTTTCAAGTTGTGGAGTTTCTAGTTGTGGAGTCTCCAGTTGCGGAGTTTCTAGTTGTGAAGTTTCTAGTTGTGGAGTTTCTAGTTGTGGAGTTTCTAGTTGTGGAGTCTCAAGTTGTGGAGTTTCCAGTTGTGGAGTTTTTAGTTGTGGACTTTCTAGACATGAAATTTCTTGTAGCCCAGTCTCTATTTGTGGAGTTTGTAGTTGTGGAGTTTGTAGTTGTGGAGTTTCTAGTTGTGGAGTCTCTAGTTGAAGAGTTTCTAGTTGTGGAGTTTCTAGTTGTGGAGTTTATGGTTGTGGAGTTTCTGGTTGTGGAGTTTCTAGTTGTGGAGTTTCATGTTGTGGAGTTTCTAGTTATTGAGTCTCAAGTTGTGGAGTTTAAAGTTGTGGAGTTTCAAGTTGTGGAGTCTCTAGTTGTGGAGTTTCTAGTTGCGGAGTATCTAGTTTTGGAGTTTCTAGTTGCGAATTCTCTAGTTGAGGAGTCTCTAGTTGTAGAGTTTCTAGTTGCGGAGTGTCTAGTTGTGGTGTTTCTAGCCGTGGAATTTCTTGTTGCGGAGTTTTTAAATGCGGAGTTTCTAGTTGCGGAGTTCTATAGTTGCAGAGTCTCTAGTTGTGGAGTTTCTAGTTGTGGAGTGCCTAGTTGTGGAGTCTCAAGTTTTGGAGTTTCTAGTTGTGGAGTGCCTAGTTGTGGAGTCTCAATTTGTGGAGTTTCTAGTAGAGTTTCGAATTGTGAAGTTTTTAGTTGTGGAGTTTCTAGTTGTGGAGTTTCTAGTTTTGGTGTTTCTAGTTGTAGAGTCTCCTGTTGCGGAGTTTCTAGTTTCGGAGTTTCTGGTTGGAGAGTTTCTAGTTGTGGAGTCTCAAGTTGTGGAGTTTAAACTTTTGGAGTTTCAAGTTGTGGAGTCTATAGTTGTCGAGTTTCCAGTTGTGGAGTATCTAGTAGTGGAATTTCCAGTTGTGGAGTTTCTAGTTGTGGAGTTTCTAGTTGCGGAGTTTCTAATTGTGGAGTTTCAAGTTGCGGAGTCTCAAGCTGTGGAGTTTTTAGTTGTTGAGTTTTTAGTTGTGGAGTTTCTAGTTGTTGATTTTCTAGTTTGAAGTCTCTAGTTGTAGATTCTCTAGTTGTGGAGTCTCTAGTTTAGGAGTTTCTAGTTGAAGAGTTTTTAGTTGTGGAGTGTCTAGTTGTGGAGTTTCCAGTTGTGGACTTTCGAGTTGTGGAAGTTCTAGTTTTGGAGTTTCTAGTTGGGGAGTTTTGAGTTGTGGAAATTCTAGTTGTGAAGATTCTAGTTGCGAAATCTCTAGCTGTGGATTTTCTAGTTGCGTAACTTAAGGTTGTGAGGTTTCAAGTTGTGGAGTTTCTAGTTGTGGAGTTTATAGTTGTGGAGTCTCTAGTTCTGTAGTTTCTAGCTGCGGAGTTTCTAGTTTCGGAGCTTCTATTCGTGGAGTTTAGAGCTGCGGAGTTTCTAGTTGCAGAGTCTCTGGTTGTGGAGTTTCTAGTTGCGGAATCTCTAGTTGTGGAGTTTCTAGTTGTGGAGTTTCTAGTTGTGGAGTTTCCAGTTGTGGAGTATCTAGTTTTGGACTTTCTAGACATGAAATTTCTTGTAGCCGAGTCTCTATTTGTGGAGTTCATAGTTGTGGAGTTTCTAGTTGTGGAGTTTCTAGTTGTGGAGTCTCTAGTTGCAGAGTTTCTAGTTGTGGAGTTTCTAGTTGTGGAGTTTCAAGTTCTGGAGTCTCAAGTTGTGGAGTTTCTAGTTGCGGAGTATCTAGTTGTGGAGTTTCCAGTTGTGGAGTTTCCAGTTGTGGAATTGCGGAGTGTGTGGTTGTGGAGATTTTAATTGTTGAGTTTCTAGTTGTGGAGTTTCGAGTTGTTGAGTCTCTAGTTATGGAGTTTCAAGTTGTGGAGTTTCCAGATATGGAGTATCTAGTTGTGGAGTTCCCAGTTGTGAAGTATCTAGTTGTGGAGTTTCCAGTTGTGGAGTATCTAGTTGTGGAGTTTCAAGTTGTGGAGTTTCTAGTTGCGGAGTTTCTAGTTGCGGAGTTTTTAACAGCGGAGTTTCTAGTTGTGGAGTTTCAAGTTGCGGAGTCTCAAGTTGTGGAGTTTCCAGTTGTGGAATTTTTAGTTGTTGAGTTTCTAGTTGTTGAGTTTCTAGTTGTGAGTCTCTAGTTTTGCAGTTTCTAGTGGTGGAGTTTCTAGATATGGAATTTCTAGTTGCCGAGTCTCTATTTGTGGAGTTTGTAGTTGTGGAGTTTCTAGTTGTGGAGTTTCTAGTTGTGGAGTCTCTAGTTGCGGAGTTTCTAGTTGTGCAGTTTCTAGTTGTGGAGTTTCTAGTTGTGGAGTTTCTGGTTGTGGAGTTTCTAGTTGCCGAGTCTCTATTTGTTGAGTTTGTAGTTGTGGTGTTTCTAGTTGTGGAGTTTCTAGTTGTGAAGTCTCTAGTTTTGCAGTTTCTAGTTGTGGAGTTTTTTTGTGCAGTTTCTAGATATGGAATTTCTATTTGCCGAGTCTCTATTTGTGGAGTTTGTAGTTGTGGAGTTTCTAGTTGCGGAGTTTCTAGTTGCGGAGTTTAGGGTTGTGGAGTTTCTGGTTTTGGAGTTTCTAGTTGTGGAGTTTATAGTTGTGGAGTCTCAAGTTGTGGAGTTTAAAGTTGTCGAGTTTCAAGTTGCGGAGTCTCTAGTTGTGGAGTTTCTAGTTGCGGAGTATCTAGTTGTGGAGTTTCCAGTTGTGGAGTTTCTAGTTGTGAAGTCTCTAGTTTTGCAGTATCTAGTTGTGGAGTTTTTTTTGTGGAGTTTCTAGATATGGAATTTCTAGTTGCCGAGTCTCTATTTGTGGAGTTTGTAGTAGTGGAGTTTCTAGTTGTGGAGTTTCTAGTTGTAGAGTCTCTAGTTGCGGAGTTTTTAGTTGTGGAGTTTCTAGTTGTGAAGTTTCTGGTTGTGGAGTTTCTAGTTGTGGAGTTTCAAGTTGTGGAGTTTCTAGTTGTGGAGTCTCTAGTTGCGGAGTTTCTAGTTGTGGAGTTTCGAGTTGTGGAGTTTCTAGTTGTGGAGTTTTTAGCTGCAGAGTTTATAGTTGCAGAGTATCTAGTTTTGGAGTTTCTAGTTGCGAATTCTCTTGTTTAGGAGTCTCTAGTTGTAGAGTATCTAGTTGCGGAGTGTCTAGTCGTGGTGTTTCTGGTTGTGGAGTTTCTAGTTGTGGATTTTCAAGTTGTGGAGTTTCTAGTGGCAGAGTCTCAAGTTGTGGAGTTTCTAGTTGTGGAGTTTTGAGTTGTGGAGTTTCAAGTTGTGGAGTTTCTAGTTGTGGAGTTTCGAGTTGTGGAGTTTCTAGTTGTGTAGTTTCTAGCTGCGGAGTTTCTAGGTGCAGAGTCTCTACTTTTGGAGTTTCTAGTTGCGAATTCTCTAGTTGAGGAGTCTCTAGTTGTAGAGTTTTTAGTTGTGGAGTTTCTAGTTGTGATGTTTCAAGTTGTGGAGTTTCTAGTTGCGGCGTCTCAAGTTGTGGAGTTTCCAGTTGTGGAGGTTTTAGTTGTGGAGTTTCTAGTTGTAGAGTTTCTAGTTGTGAAGTCTCTAGTTTTGCAGTTTCTAGTTGTGGAGTTTCTAGATATGGAATTTCTAGTTGCCGAGTCTCTATTTGTGGAGTTTGTAGTTGTGGAGTTTGTAGTTGTGGAGTTTCTTGTTGTGGAGTCTCTAGTTGTGGAGTTTCTAGTTGTGGAGTTTCTAGTTGTGGAGTTTCTAGTTGTGGAGTTTCAAGTTGTGGAGTTTCTAGTTGTGGAGTCTCTAGTTGCGGAGTTTCTAGTTGTGGAGTTTCTAGTTGTGGAGTTTCTGGTTGTGGAGGTTCTAGTTGTTGAGTTTCTAGTTGTGAAGTCTCTAGTTTTGCAGTTTCTAGTTGTGGAGTTTTTAGTTGCGGAGTTTCTAGATATGGAATGTCTAGTTGCCGAGTCTCTATTTGTGGAGTTTGTAGTTGTGGAGTTTCTAATTGTGGAGTCTCTAGTTGTGGAGTTCCTGGTTGTGGAGTTTCTGGTTGTGGAGTTTCAAGTTGTGGAGTTTCTAGTTGCGGAGTCTCAAGTTGTGGAGTTTCTAGTCGTGTAGTTTCAAGTTTTGGAGTTTTGAGTTGTGGAGTTTCAAGTTGTGGAGTTTCTAGTTGTGAAGTTTCTAGCTGCGGAGTTTCTAGGTGCAGAGTCTCCAGTTTTGGAATTTCTAGTTGCGAATTCTCTGGTTGAGGAGTCTCTAGTTGTAGAGTTTTTAGTTGTGGAGTTTCTAGTTGTGGAGTTTCAAGTTGTGGAGTTTCTAGTTGCAGCGTCTCAAGTTGTGGAGTTTTTAAATGCGGAGTTTCTAGTTGCGGAGTTCTCTAGTTGCGCAGTCTCTAGTTGTGGAGTTTCTAGTTGTGTAGTGTCTAGTTGTGGAGTTTCAAGTTTTGGAGTTTCTAGTTGTAGAGTTTCGAATTGTGATTTTTTTTGTTGTGGAGTTTCTAGTTGTGGAGTTTCTAGTTGTTGAGTCTCTAGTTGCGGAGTTTCTAGTTGTGGAGTTTCTAGTTGGGGAGTTTCTAGTAGTGGAGTTTCTAGTTGTGGAGTTTATAGTTGTGGAGTCTCAAGTTGTGGAGTTTCCAGTTGTGGAGTTTTTAGTTGTGGACTTTCTAGACATGAAATTTCTTGAAGCCGAGTCTCTATTTGTGGAGTTTGTAGTTGTGGAGTTTCTAGTTGGGGAGTTTCTATTTGTGGAGTCTCTAGTTGCAGAGTCTCTAGTTGCGGAGTTTCTAGTTGTGGAGTTTCTAGTTGTGAAGTTTCTGGTTGTGGAGTTTCTAGTTCTGGAGTTTCAAGTTGTGGAGTTTCTAGTTTTGGAGTCTCTGGTTGCGATTTTCTAGTTGTGGAGTTTCTAGTAGAGAAGTTTCTGGTTGTGGAGTTGTTAGTTGTGGAGTTTCAAGGTGTGCAGTTTCTAGTTGCGGAGTCTCAAGTTTTGGAGTTTCTAGTTGTGGAGTTTCGAGTTGTGGAGTTTCGAGTTGTGGAGTTTCTAGCTGCGGAGTTTCTAGTTGCAGAGCCTCTAGTTTTGGAGTTTCTAGTTGCGAATTCTCTAGTTTAGGAGTCTCCAGTTGTAAAGTTTCTAGTTGCGGAGTGTCTAGTTGTGGTGTTTCTAGCCGTGGAATTTCTTGTTGCGGAGTTTTTAAACGCGGAGTTTCTAGTTGCGGAGTTCTATAGTTGCAGAGTCTCTAGTTGTGGAGTTTCTAGTTGTGGAGTGTCTAGTTGTGGAGTTTCAAGTTGTGGAGTTTCTAGTACAGTTTCGAATTGTGAAGTTTTTAGTTGTGGAGTGTCTAGTAGTGGAGTTTCTAGTTTTGAAGTTTCTAGTTGTGGAGTTTCTAGTTGTAGAGTCTCCTGTTGCGAAGTTTCCAGTTGCGGAGTTTCTGGTTGGGGAGTTTCTAGTTGTGGAGTTTCTAGTTGTCGAGTCTCAAGTTGTGGAGTTTAAACTTGTGGAGTTTCAAGTTGTGGGGTCTATAGCTGTGGAGTTTCTAGTTGTGGATTTTCTAGTTGTGGAGTATCTAGTTATGAATTTTCCAGTTGTGAAGTTTCTAGTTGTGGAGTTGCGGACTCTCTAATTGTGGAGTTTCTAGTTGCAGAGTCTCTAGTTGCGGAGTTTCAAGTTGTGGAAAATCTAGTAGTGGAGTTTCCAGTTGTGGAGTTTATAGTTGTGGAGTTTCTAGTTGCGGAGTCCCTAGTTGTGGAGTTTCTAGTTGCGGAGTCTCAAGCTGTGGAGTTTCTAGTTGTTGAGTTCTTAGTTGTGGAGTTTCTAGTTGTTGAGTTTCTAGTTTGAAGTCTCTAGTTGTAGATTCTCTAGTTGTGAAGTCTCTAGTTTAGGAGTTTCTAGTTGAAGAGTTTTTAGTTGTGGAGTGTCTAGTTGTGGAGTTTCTAGTTGTGGAGTTTCTAGTTGTGGAGTCTCAAGTTGCAGAGTTTCTATTTGTGGAGTTTCTAGCTGCGGTGTTTCTAGTTGCAGAATCTCTTGTTGTGGAGTTTCTAGTAGCGGAGTCTCTAGTTGTAGAGTTTCTAGTTGTGGAGTTTCTAGTTGTGGAGTTTCCAGTTGTGGAGTTTTTAGTTGTGGACTTTCTATACATGGAATTTCTAGTTGCCGAGTCTCTATTTTTTGGAGTTTGTAGTTGTGGAATTTCTAGTTGTGGAGTTTTTAGTTGTGGAGTCTCTAGTTGCGGAGTTTCTAGTTGTGGAGTTTCTAGTTGCGGAGTTTCTAGTTGTGAAGTTTCTAGTTGTGGAGTTTCTAGTTGCGGAGTATCTAGTTGTGGAGTTTCCAGTTGTGGAGTTTCCAGTTGTGGAATAGCGGAGTGTCTGGTTGTGGAGATTCTAATTGTTGAGTTTCTAGTTGTGGAGTTTCGAGTTGTTGAGTCTCTAGTTGTGGAGTTTCTAGTTGTGGAGTTTCCAGATTTGGAGTATCTAGTTGTGGAGTTCCCAGTTGTGAAGTATCTAGTTGTGGAGTTTCCAGTTGTGGAGTATCTAGTTGTGGAGTTTCAAGTTGTGGAGTTTCTAGTTGCGGAGTTTTTAGTTGTGGAGTTTTTAGTTGTGGAGTTTCTAGTTGTGAAGTCTCTAGTTTTGCAGTTTCTAGTTGTGGAGTTTCTAGATATGGAATTTCTAGTTGCCGAGTCTCTATTTGTGGAGTTTGTAGTAGTGGAGTTTCTAGTTGTGGAAATTCTAGTTGTGGAGTCTCTAGTTGCGGAGTTTCTAGTTGTGCAGTTTCTAGTTGTGGAGTTTCTAGTTGTGGAGTTTCTGGTTGTGGAGTTTCTAGTTGTGGAGTTTCAAGTTGTGGAGTTTCTAGTTGTGGAGTCTCTAGTTGCACAGTTTCTAGTTGTGAAGTTTCTAGTTGTGTAGTTTCTAGTTGTGGAGTTTCTGGTTGTGGAGTTTCTAGTTGTGAAGTCTCTAGTTTTGCAGTTTCTAGTTCTGGCGTTTCTAGTTGTGGAGTTTCAAGTTGTGGAGTTTCTAGTTGCGGAGTCTCAAGTTGTGGAGTTTCTAGCTTTCGAGTTCAAGTTGTGGAGTTTTGAGTTGTGGAGTTTCAAGTTGTGGAGTTTCTAGTTGTGGAGTTTTGAGTTGTGGAGTTTCTAGCTGCGGAGTTTCTAGGTGCAGAGTCTCAAGTTGTGGAGTTTCAAAATGTGGAGTTTTGAGTTGTGGAGTTTCAAGTTGTGGAGTTTCTAGTTGTGGAGTCTCTAGTTGCGGAGTTTCTAGTTGTGAAGTTTCTAGTTGTGGAGTTTCTAGTTGTGGAGTTTCTGGTTGTGGAGTTTCTAGTTGTTGAGTTTCTAGTTGTGAAGTCTCTAGTTTTGCAGTTTCTAGTTGTGGAGTTTCTAGTTGTGGAGTTTCAAGTTGTGGAGTTTCTAGTGGCGGAGTCTCAAGTTGTGGAGTTTCTAGTTGTGGAGTTTTGAGTTGTGGAGTTTCAAGTGTTGGAATTTCAAGTTGTTGAATCTCTAGTTGTGGAGTTTCTAGTTGTGGAGTTTCCAGATATGGATTATCTAGTTTTAGAGTTTCCAGTTGTGGAGTATCTAGTTGTGGAGTTTCAAGTTGTGGACTTTCAAGTTGTGGAGTTTCCAGATATGGATTATCTAGTTTTGGAGTTTCCAGTTGTGGAGTATCTAGTTGTGGAGTTTCAAGTTGTGGAGTTTCCAGCTGTGGAGTTTTTAGTTGTGGAGTTTCTAGTTGTTGAGTTTCTAGTTGTGAAGTCTCTAGTTTTGCAGTTTCTAGTTGTGGAGTTTCTAGATATGGAATTTCTAGTTGCCGAGTCTCTATTTGTGGAGTTTGTAGTTGTGGAGTTTCTAGATATGGAATTTCTAGTTGCCGAGTCTCTATTTGTGGAGTCTCTAGTTGCGGAGTTTGCAGTTGTGGAGTTTCTAGTTGTGGAGTTTCTAGTTGTGGAGTTTCTAGTTGTGGAGTTTCTAGTTGTGGAGTTTAAAGTTGTGGAGTTTCTAGTTGTGGAGTCTCTAGTTGCGGAGTTTCTAGTTGTGGAGTTTCTAGTTGTGGAGTTTCTGGTTGTGAAGTTTCTAGTTGTGGAGTTTCAAGTTGTGGAGTTTCTAGTGGCGGAGTCTCAAAATGTGGAGTTTCTAGTTGTGTTGTTTCAAGTTGTGGAGTTTTGAGTTGTGGAGTTTCAAGTTGTGGAGTTTCTAGTTGTGGAGTTTCGAGTTGTGGAGTTTCTAGTGGTGGAGTTTCTAGCTGCGGAGTTTCTAGGTGCAGAGTCTCTAGTTTTGGAGTTTCTAGTTGCGAATTCTCTAGTTGAGGAGCCTCTAGTTGTAGAGTTTTTAGTTGTGGAGTTTCTAGTTGTGGAGTTTCAAGTTGTGGAGTTTCTAGTTGTGGAGTCTCCAGTTGCGGAGTTTCTAGTTGTGAAGTTTCTAGTTGTGGAGTTTCTAGTTGTGGAGTTTCTAGTTGTGGAGTCTCAAGTTGTGGAGTTTCCAGTTGTGGAGTTTTTAGTTGTGGACTTTCTAGACATGAAATTTCTTGTAGCCCAGTCTCTATTTGTGGAGTTTGTAGTTGTGGAGTTTGTAGTTGTGGAGTTTCTAGTTGTGGAGTCTCTAGTTGAAGAGTTTCTAGTTGTGGAGTTTCTAGTTGTGGAGTTTATGGTTGTGGAGTTTCTGGTTGTGGAGTTTCTAGTTGTGGAGTTTCATGTTGTGGAGTTTCTAGTTATTGAGTCTCAAGTTGTGGAGTTTAAAGTTGTGGAGTTTCAAGTTGTGGAGTCTCTAGTTGTGGAGTTTCTAGTTGCGGAGTATCTAGTTTTGGAGTTTCTAGTTGCGAATTCTCTAGTTGAGGAGTCTCTAGTTGTAGAGTTTCTAGTTGCGGAGTGTCTAGTTGTGGTGTTTCTAGCCGTGGAATTTCTTGTTGCGGAGTTTTTAAATGCGGAGTTTCTAGTTGCGGAGTTCTATAGTTGCAGAGTCTCTAGTTGTGGAGTTTCTAGTTGTGGAGTGCCTAGTTGTGGAGTCTCAAGTTTTGGAGTTTCTAGTTGTGGAGTGCCTAGTTGTGGAGTCTCAATTTGTGGAGTTTCTAGTAGAGTTTCGAATTGTGAAGTTTTTAGTTGTGGAGTTTCTAGTTGTGGAGTTTCTAGTTTTGGTGTTTCTAGTTGTAGAGTCTCCTGTTGCGGAGTTTCTAGTTTCGGAGTTTCTGGTTGGAGAGTTTCTAGTTGTGGAGTCTCAAGTTGTGGAGTTTAAACTTTTGGAGTTTCAAGTTGTGGAGTCTATAGTTGTCGAGTTTCCAGTTGTGGAGTATCTAGTAGTGGAATTTCCAGTTGTGGAGTTTCTAGTTGTGGAGTTTCTAGTTGCGGAGTTTCTAATTGTGGAGTTTCAAGTTGCGGAGTCTCAAGCTGTGGAGTTTTTAGTTGTTGAGTTTTTAGTTGTGGAGTTTCTAGTTGTTGATTTTCTAGTTTGAAGTCTCTAGTTGTAGATTCTCTAGTTGTGGAGTCTCTAGTTTAGGAGTTTCTAGTTGAAGAGTTTTTAGTTGTGGAGTGTCTAGTTGTGGAGTTTCCAGTTGTGGACTTTCGAGTTGTGGAAGTTCTAGTTTTGGAGTTTCTAGTTGGGGAGTTTTGAGTTGTGGAGTTTCTAGCTGCGGAGTTTCTAGTTTCGGAGCTTCTATTCGTGGAGTTTAGAGCTGCGGAGTTTCTAGTTGCAGAGTCTCTGGTTGTGGAGTTTCTAGTTGCGGAATCTCTAGTTGTGGAGTTTCTAGTTGTGGAGTTTCTAGTTGTGGAGTTTCCAGTTGTGGAGTATCTAGTTTTGGACTTTCTAGACATGAAATTTCTTGTAGCCGAGTCTCTATTTGTGGAGTTCATAGTTGTGGAGTTTCTAGTTGTGGAGTTTCTAGTTGTGGAGTCTCTAGTTGCAGAGTTTCTAGTTGTGGAGTTTCTAGTTGTGGAGTTTCAAGTTCTGGAGTCTCAAGTTGTGGAGTTTCTAGTTGCGGAGTATCTAGTTGTGGAGTTTCGAGTTGTGGAGTTTCCAGTTGTGGAATTGCGGAGTGTGTGGTTGTGGAGATTTTAATTGTTGAGTTTCTAGTTGTGGAGTTTCGAGTTGTTGAGTCTCTAGTTATGGAGTTTCAAGTTGTGGAGTTTCCAGGTATGGAGTATCTAGTTGTGGAGTTCCCAGTTGTGAAGTATCTAGTTGTGGAGTTTCCAGTTGTGGAGTATCTAGTTGTGGAGTTTCAAGTTGTGGAGTTTCTAGTTGCGGAGTTTCTAGTTGCGGAGTTTTTAACAGCGGAGTTTCTAGTTGTGGAGTTTCAAGTTGCGGAGTCTCAAGTTGTGGAGTTTCCAGTTGTGGAATTTTTAGTTGTTGAGTTTCTAGTTGTTGAGTTTCTAGTTGTGAGTCTCTAGTTTTGCAGTTTCTAGTGGTGGAGTTTCTAGATATGGAATTTCTAGTTGCCGAGTCTCTATTTGTGGAGTTTGTAGTTGTGGAGTTTCTAGTTGTGGAGTTTCTAGTTGTGGAGTCTCTAGTTGCGGAGTTTCTAGTTGTGCAGTTTCTAGTTGTGGAGTTTCTAGTTGTGGAGTTTCTGGTTGTGGAGTTTCTAGTTGCCGAGTCTCTATTTGTTGAGTTTGTAGTTGTGGTGTTTCTAGTTGTGGAGTTTCTAGTTGTGAAGTCTCTAGTTTTGCAGTTTCTAGTTGTGGAGTTTTTTTGTGCAGTTTCTAGATATGGAATTTCTATTTGCCGAGTCTCTATTTGTGGAGTTTGTAGTTGTGGAGTTTCTAGTTGCGGAGTTTCTAGTTGTGGAGTTTATAGTTGTGGAGTCTCAAGTTGTGGAGTTTAAAGTTGTCGAGTTTCAAGTTGCGGAGTCTCTAGTTGTGGAGTTTCTAGTTGCGGAGTATCTAGTTGTGGAGTTTCCAGTTGTGGAGTTTCTAGTTGTGAAGTCTCTAGTTTTGCAGTATCTAGTTGTGGAGTTTCTAGTTGTGGAGTTTCAAGTTGTGGAGTTTCTAGTTGTGGAGTCTCTAGTTGCGGAGTTTCTAGTTGTGGAGTTTCGAGTTGTGGAGTTTCTAGTTGTGGAGTTTTTAGCTGCAGAGTTTATAGTTGCAGAGTATCTAGTTTTGGAGTTTCTAGTTGCGAATTCTCTTGTTTAGGAGTCTCTAGTTGTAGAGTTTCTAGTTGCGGAGTGTCTAGTCGTGGTGTTTCTGGTTGTGGAGTTTCTAGTTGTGGATTTTCAAGTTGTGGAGTTTCTAGTGGCAGAGTCTCAAGTTGTGGAGTTTCTAGTTGTGGAGTTTTGAGTTGTGGAGTTTCAAGTTGTGGAGTTTCTAGTTGTGGAGTTTCGAGTTGTGGAGTTTCTAGTTGTGTAGTTTCTAGCTGCGGAGTTTCTAGGTGCAGAGTCTCTACTTTTGGAGTTTCTAGTTGCGAATTCTCTAGTTGAGGAGTCTCTAGTTGTAGAGTTTTTAGTTGTGGAGTTTCTAGTTGTGATGTTTCAAGTTGTGGAGTTTCTAGTTGCGGCGTCTCAAGTTGTGGAGTTTCCAGTTGTGGAGGTTTTAGTTGTGGAGTTTCTAGTTGTAGAGTTTCTAGTTGTGAAGTCTCTAGTTTTGCAGTTTCTAGTTGTGGAGTTTCTAGATATGGAATTTCTAGTTGCCGAGTCTCTATTTGTGGAGTTTGTAGTTGTGGAGTTTGTAGTTGTGGAGTTTCTTGTTGTGGAGTCTCTAGTTGTGGAGTTTCTAGTTGTGGAGTTTCTAGTTGTGGAGTTTCTAGTTGTGGAGTTTCAAGTTGTGGAGTTTCTAGTTGTGGAGTCTCTAGTTGCGGAGTTTCTAGTTGTGGAGTTTCTAGTTGTGGAGTTTCTGGTTGTGGAGGTTCTAGTTGTTGAGTTTCTAGTTGTGAAGTCTCTAGTTTTGCAGTTTCTAGTTGTGGAGTTTTTAGTTGTGGAGTTTCTAGATATGGAATGTCTAGTTGCCGAGTCTCTATTTGTGGAGTTTGTAGTTGTGGAGTTTCTAATTGTGGAGTCTCTAGTTGTGGAGTTCCTGGTTGTGGAGTTTCTGGTTGTGGAGTTTCAAGTTGTGGAGTTTCTAGTTGCGGAGTCTCAAGTTGTGGAGTTTCTAGTCGTGTAGTTTCAAGTTTTGGAGTTTTGAGTTGTGGAGTTTCAAGTTGTGGAGTTTCTAGTTGTGAAGTTTCTAGCTGCGGAGTTTCTAGGTGCAGAGTCTCTAGTTTTGGAATTTCTAGTTGCGAATTCTCTGGTTGAGGAGTCTCTAGTTGTAGAGTTTTTAGTTGTGGAGTTTCTAGTTGTGGAGTTTCAAGTTGTGGAGTTTCTAGTTGCGGCGTCTCAAGTTGTGGAGTTTTTAAATGCGGAGTTTCTAGTTGCGGAGTTCTCTAGTTGCGCAGTCTCTAGTTGTGGAGTTTCTAGTTGTGTAGTGTCTAGTTGTGGAGTTTCAAGTTTTGGAGTTTCTAGTTGTAGAGTTTCGAATTGTGAAGTTTTTTGTTGTGGAGTTTCTAGTTGTGGAGTTTCTAGTTGTTGAGTCTCTAGTTGCGGAGTTTCTAGTTGTGGAGTTTCTAGTTGGGGAGTTTCTAGTAGTGGAGTTTCTAGTTGTGGAGTTTATAGTTGTGGAGTCTCAAGTTGTGGAGTTTCCAGTTGTGGAGTTTTTAGTTGTGGACTTTCTAGACATGAAATTTCTTGTAGCCGAGTCTCTATTTGTGGAGTTTGTAGTTGTGGAGTTTCTAGTTGGGGAGTTTCTATTTGTGGAGTCTCTAGTTGCAGAGTTTCTAGTTGCGGAGTTTCTAGTTGCGGAGTTTATGGTTGTGGAGTTTCTGGTTTTGGAGTTTCTAGTTGTGGAGTTTATAGTTGTGGAGTCTCAAGTTGTGGAGTTTAAAGTTGTCGAGTTTCAAGTTGTGGAAACTCTAGTTGTGGAGTTTCTAGTTTCGGAGTATCTAGTTGTGGAGTTTCCAGTTGTGGAGTTTCTAGTTGTGAAGTCTCTAGTTTTGCAGTTTCTAGTTGTGGAGTTTTTTTTGTGGAGTTTCTAGATATGGAATTTCTAGTTGCCGAGTCTCTATTTGTGGAGTTTCTAGTTGTGGAGTTTCTAGTTGTGGAGTATCTAGTTGCGGAGTTTCTAGTTGTGGAGTTTCTAGTTGTGAAGTTTCTGGTAGTGGAGTTTCTAGTTCTGGAGTTTCAAGTTGTGGAGTTTCTAGTTGCAGAGTCTCTAGTTTTGGAGTTTCTAGTTGCGAATTCTCTAGTTGAGGAGTCTCCAGTTGTAAAGTTTCTAGTTGCGGAGTGTCTAGTTGTGGTGTTTCTAGCCGTGGAATTTCTTGTTGCGGAGTTTTTAAACGCGGAGTTTCTAGTTGCGGAGTTCTATAGTTGCAGAGTCTCTAGTTGTGGAGTTTCTAGTTGTGGAGTGTCTAGTTGTGGAGTTTCAAGTTGTGGAGTTTTTAGTACAGTTTCGAATTGTGAAGTTTTTAGTTGTGGAGTGTCTAGTAGTGGAGTTTCTAGTTTTGGAGTTTCTAGTTGTGGAGTTTCTAGTTGTAGAGTCTCCTGTTGCGAAGTTTCCAGTTGCGGAGTTTCTGGTTGGGGAGTTTCTAGTTGTGGAGTTTCTAGTTGTCGAGTCTCAAGTTGTGGAGTTTAAACTTGTGGAGTTTCAAGTTGTGGGGTCTATAGCTGTGGAGTTTCTAGTTGTGGATTTTCTAGTTGTGGAGTATCTAGTTATGAATTTTCCAGTTGTGAAGTTTCTAGTTGTGGAGTTGCGGACTCTCTAATTGTGGAGTTTCTAGTTGCAGAGTCTCTAGTTGCGGAGTTTCAAGTTGTGGAAAATCTAGTAGTGGAGTTTCCAGTTGTGGAGTTTATAGTTGTGGAGTTTCTAGTTGCGGAGTCCCTAGTTGTGGAGTTTCTAGTTGCGGAGTCTCAAGCTGTGGAGTTTCTAGTTGTTGAGTTTTTAGTTGTGGAGTTTCTAGTTGTTGAGTTTCTAGTTTGAAGTCTCTAGTTGTAGATTCTCTAGTTGTGAAGTCTCTAGTTTAGGAGTTTCTAGTTGAAGAGTTTTTAGTTGTGGAGTGTCTAGTTGTGGAGTTTCTAGTTGTGGAGTTTCTAGTTGTGGAGTCTCAAGTTGCAGAGTTTCTAGTTGTGGAGTTTCTAGCTGCGGAGTTTCTAGTTGCGGAGTGTCTAGTCGTGGTGTTTCTGGTTGTGGAGTTTCTAGTTGTGGATTTTCAAGTTGTGGAGTTTCTAGTGGCAGAGTCTCAAGTTGTGGAGTTTCTAGTTGTGGAGTTTTGAGTTGTGGAGTTTCAAGTTGTGGAGTTTCTAGTTGTGGAGTTTCGAGTTGTGGAGTTTCTAGTTGTGTAGTTTCTAGCTGCGGAGTTTCTAGGTGCAGAGTCTCTACTTTTGGAGTTTCTAGTTGCGAATTCTCTAGTTGAGGAGTCTCTAGTTGTAGAGTTTTTAGTTGTGGAGTTTCTAGTTGTGATGTTTCAAGTTGTGGAGTTTCTAGTTGCGGCGTCTCAAGTTGTGGAGTTTCCAGTTGTGGAGGTTTTAGTTGTGGAGTTTCTAGTTGTAGAGTTTCTAGTTGTGAAGTCTCTAGTTTTGCAGTTTCTAGTTGTGGAGTTTCTAGTTGCGGAGTTTCTAGTTGTGAAGTTTCTAGTTGTGTAGTTTCTAGTTGTGGAGTTTCAAGTTGTGGAGTTTTGAGTTGTGGAGTTTCAAGTGTTGGAGTTTCTAGTTGTTGAGTCTCTAGTTGTGGAGTTTCTAGTTGTGGAGTTTCCAGATACGGATTATCTAGTTTTGGAGTTTCTAGTTGTGGAGTATCTAGTTGTGGAGTTTCAAGTTGTGGAGTTTCTAGTTGTGGAGTTTCCAGATATTGATTATCTAGTTTTGGAATTTCCAGTTGTGGAGTTTTTAGTTGTGGAGATTCTAGTTGTTGAGTTTCTAGTTGTGAAGTCTCTAGTTTTGCAGTTTCTAGTTGTGGAGTTTTTAGATATGAAATTTCTAGTTGCCGAGTCTCTATTTGTGGAGTTTGTAGTTGTGGAGTTTCTAGGTATGGAATTTCTAGTTGCCGAGTCTCTATTTGTTGAGTTTGTAGTTGTGGAGTTTCTAGTTTGGAGTTTCTAGTTGTGAAGTCTCTAGTTTTGCAGTTTCTAGTTGTGGAGTTTTTTTTGTGGAGTTTCTAGATATGGAATTTCTATTTGCCGAGTCTCTATTTGTGGAGTTTGTAGTTGTGGAGTTTCTAGTTGCGGAGTTTCTAGTTGCGGAGTTTAGGGTTGTGGAGTTTCTGGTTTTGGAGTTTCTAGTTGTGGAGTTTATAGTTGTGGAGTCTCAAGTTGTGGAGTTTAAAGTTGTCGAGTTTCAAGTTTTGGAGTCTCTAGTTGTGGAGTTTCTAGTTGCGGAGTATCTAGTTGTGGAGTTTCCAGTTGTGGAGTTTCTAGTTGTGAAGTCTCTAGTTTTGCAGTTTCTAGTTGCGAATTCTCTGGTTGAGGAGTCTCTAGTTGTAGAGTTTTTAGTTGTGGAGTTTCTAGTTGTGGAGTTTCAAGTTGTGGAGTTTCTAGTTGCGGCGTCTCAAGTTGTGGATTTTTTAAATGCGGAGTTTCTAGTTGCGGAGTTCTCTAGTTGCGCAGTCTCTAGTTGTGGAGTTTCTAGTTGTGTAGTGTCTAGTTGTGGAGTTTCAAGTTTTGGAGTTTCTAGTTGTAGAGTTTCGAATTGTGAAGTTTTTCGTTGTGGAGTTTCTAGTTGTGGAGTTTCTAGTTGTTGAGTCTCTAGTTGCGGAGTTTCTAGTTGTGGAGTTTCTAGTTGGGGAGTTTCTAGTTGTGGAGTTTCTAGTTGTGGAGTTTCTAGTTGTGGAGTCTCAAGTTGTGGAGTTTCCAGTTGTGGAGTTTTTAGTTGTGGACTTTCTAGACATGAAATTTCTTGTAGCCCAGTCCCTATTTGTGGAGTTTGTAGTTGTGGAGTTTGTAGTTGTGGAGTTTCTAGTTGTGGAGTCTCTAGTTGAAGAGTTTCTAGTTGTGGAGTTTCTAGTTGTGGAGTTTATGGTTGTGGAGTTTCTGGTTGTGGAGTTTCTAGTTGTGGAGTTTCATGTTGTGGAGTTTCTAGTTATTGAGTCTCAAGTTGTGGAGTTTAAAGTTGTGGAGTTTCAAGTTGTAGAGTCTCTAGTTGTGGAGTTTCTAGTTGCGGAGTATCTAGTTTTGGAGTTTCTAGTTGCGAATTCTCTAGTTGAGGAGTCTCTAGTTGTAGAGTTTCTAGTTGCGGAGTGTCTAGTTGTGGTGTTTCTAGCCGTGGAATTTCTTGTTGCGGAGTTTTTAAATGCGGAGTTTCTAGTTGCGGAGTTCTATAGTTACAGAGTCTCTAGTTGTGGAGTTTCTAGTTGTGGAGTGCCTAGTTGTGGAGTCTCAAGTTGTGGAGTTTCTAGTAGAGTTTCGAATTGTGAAGTTTTTAGTTGTGGAGTTTCTAGTTGTGGAGTTTCTAGTTTTGGTGTTTCTAGTTGTGAAGTTTCTAGTTGTAGAGTCTCCTGTTGCGGAGTTTCTAGTTTCGGAGTTTCTGGTTGGAGAGTTTCTAGTTGTGGAGTCTCAAGTTGTGGAGTTTAAACTTTTGGAGTTTCAAGTTGTGGAGTCTATAGTTGTCGAGTTTCCAGTTGTGGAGTATCTAGTAGTGGAATTTCCAGTTGTGGAGTTTCTAGTTGTGGAGTTTCTAGTTGCGGAGTTTCTAATTGTGGAGTTTCAAGTTGCGGAGTCTCAAGCTGTGGAGTTTTTAGTTGTTGAGTTTTTAGTTGTGGAGTTTCTAGTTGTTGAGTTTCTAGTTTGAAGTCTCTAGTTGTGGCCTCTCTAGTTGTGGAGTCTCTAGTTTAGGAGTTTCTAGTTGAAGAGTTTTTAGTTGTGGAGTGTCTAGTTGTGGAGTTTCCAGTTGTGGACTTTCGAGTTGTGGAAGTTCTAGTTTTGGAGTTTCGAGTTGTGGAGTTTTGAGTTGTGGAGTTTCTAGTTTTGAAGATTCTAGTTGCGAAATCTCTAGCTGTGGATTTTCTAGTTGCGTAACTTAAGGTTGTGAGGTTTCAAGTTGTGGAGTTTTAATTGTGGAGTTTATAGTTGTGGAGTCTCTAGTTCTGTAGTTTCTAGCTGCGGAGTTTCTAGTTTCGGAGCTTCTATTTGTGGAGTTTAGAGCTGCGGAGTTTCTAGTTGCAGAGTCTCTGGTTGTGGAGTTTCTAGTTGCGGAATCTCTAGTTGAGGAGTTTCTAGTTGTGGAGTTTCTAGTTGTGGAGTTTCTAGTTGTGGAGTTTCCAGTTGTGGAGTATCTAGTTCTGGACTTTCTAGACATGAAATTTCTTGTAGCCGAGTCTCTATTTGTGGAGTTCATAGTTGTGGAGTTTCTAGTTGTGGAGTTTCTAGTTGTGGAGTCTCTAGTTGCAGAGTTTCTAGTTGTGGAGTTTCTAGTTGTGGAGTTTCAAGTTCTGGAGTCTCAAGTTGTGGAGTTTCTAGTTGCGGAGTATCTAGTTGTGGAGTTTCCAGTTGTGGAGTTTCCAGTTGTGGAATTGCGGAGTGTCTGGTTATGGAGATTCTAATTGTTGAGTTTCTAGTTGTGGAGTTTCGAGTTGTTGAGTCTCTAGTTGTGGAGTTTCTAGTTTTGGAGTTTCCAGATATGGAGTATCTAGTTGTGGAGTTCCCAGTTGTGAAGTATCTAGTTGTGGAGTTTCCAGTTGTGGAGTATCTAGTTGTGGAGTTTCAAGTTGTGGAGTTTCTAGTTGCGGAGTTTCTAGTTGCGGAGTTTTTAACAGCGGAGTTTCTAGTTGTGGAGTTTCAAGTTGCGGAGTCTCAAGTTGTGGAGTTTCCAGTTGTGGAATTTTTAGTTATGGAGTTTCTAGTTGTTGAGTTTCTAGTTGTGAGTCTCTAGTTTTGCAGTTTCTAGTTGTGGAGTTTCTAGATATGGAATTTCTAGTTGCCGAGTCTCTATTTGTGGAGTTTGCAGTTGTGGAGTTTCTAGTTGTGGAGTCTCTAGTTGCGGAGTTTCTAGTTGTGCAGTTTCTAGTTGTGGAGTTTCTAGTTGTGGAGTTTCTGGTTGTGGAGTTTCTAGTTGTGGAGTTTCAAGTTGTGGAGTTTCTAGTTGTGGAGTTTCTAGTTGCGGAGTTTCTAGTTGTGAAGTTTCTAGTTGTGTAGTTTCTAGTTGTGGAGTTTCAAGTTGTGGAGTTTTGAGTTGTGGAGTTTCAAGTGTTGGAGTTTCTAGTTGTTGAGTCTCTAGTTGTGGAGTTTCTAGTTGTGGAGTTTCCAGATACGGATTATCTAGTTTTGGAGTTTCTAGTTGTGGAGTATCTAGTTGTGGAGTTTCAAGTTGTGGAGTTTCTAGTTGTGGAGTTTCCAGATATTGATTATCTAGTTTTGGAATTTCCAGTTGTGGAGTTTTTAGTTGTGGAGATTCTAGTTGTTGAGTTTCTAGTTGTGAAGTCTCTAGTTTTGCAGTTTCTAGTTGTGGAGTTTTTAGATATGAAATTTCTAGTTGCCGAGTCTCTATTTGTGGAGTTTGTAGTTGTGGAGTTTCTAGGTATGGAATTTCTAGTTGCCGAGTCTCTATTTGTTGAGTTTGTAGTTGTGGAGTTTCTAGTTGTGGAGTTTCTAGTTGTGAAGTCTCTAGTTTTGCAGTTTCTAGTTGTGGAGTTTTTTTTTGTGGAGTTTCTAGATATGGAATTTCTATTTGCCGAGTCTCTATTTGTGGAGTTTGTAGTTGTGGAGTTTCTAGTTGCGGAGTTTCTAGTTGCGGAGTTTAGGGTTGTGGAGTTTCTGGTTTTGGAGTTTCTAGTTTTGCAGTTTCTAGTTGTGGAGTTTTTTTTGTGGAGTTTCTAGATATGGAATTTCTAGTTGCCGAGTCTCTATTTGTGGAGTTTGTAGTAGTGGAGTTTCTAGTTGTGGAGTTTCTAGTTGTAGAGTCTCTAGTTGCGGAGTTTTTAGTTGTGGAGTTTCTAGTTGTGAAGTTTCTGGTTGTGGAGTTTCTAGTTGTGGAGTTTCAAGTTGTGGAGTTTCTAGTTGTGGAGTCTCTAGTTGCGGAGTTTATAGTTGCAGAGTATCTAGTTTTGGAGTTTCTAGTTTCGAATTCTCTAGTTTAGGAGTCTCTAGTTGTAGAGTTTCTAGTTGCGGAGTGTCTAGTCGTGGTGTTTCTGGTTGTGGAGTTTCTAGTTGTGGATTTTCAAGTTGTGGAGTTTCTAGTGGCAGAGTCTCAAGTTGTGGAGTTTCTAGTTGTGGAGTTTTGAGTTGTGGAGTTTCAAGTTGTGGAGTTTCTAGTTGTGGAGTTTCGAGTTGCGGAGTTTCTAGTTGTGTAGTTTCTAGCTGCGGAGTTTCTAGGTGCAGAGTCTCTACTTTTGGAGTTTCTAGTTGCGAATTCTCTAGTTGAGGAGTCTCTAGTTGTAGAGTTTTTAGTTGTGGAGTTTCTAGTTGTGATGTTTCAAGTTGTGGAGTTTCTAGTTGCGGCGTCTCAAGTTGTGGAGTTTCCAGTTGTGGAGGTTTTAGTTGTGGAGTTTCTAGTTGTTGAGTTTCTAGTTGTGAAGTCTCTACTTCTGCAGTTTCTAGTTGTGGAGTTTCTAGATATGGAATTTCTAGTTGCCGAGTCTCTATTTGTGGAGTTTGTAGTTGTGGAGTTTGTAGTTGTGGAGTTTCTTGTTGTGGAGTTTCTTGTTGTGGAGTCTCTAGTTGTGGAGTTTCTAGTTGTGGAGTTTCTAGTTGTGGAGTTTCTAGATATGGAATGTCTAGTTGGCGAGTCTCTATTTGTGGAGTTTGTAGTTGTGGAGTTTCTAATTGTGGAGTCTCTAGTTGTGGAGTTCCTGGTTGTGGAGTTTCTGGTTGTGGAGTTTCAAGTTGTGGAGTTTCTAGTTGCGGAGTCTCAAGTTGTGGAGTTTCTAGTCGTGTAGTTTCAAGTTTTGGAGTTTTGAGTTGTGGAGTTTCAAGTTGTGGAGTTTCTAGTTGTGAAGTTTCTAGCTGCGGAGTTTCTAGGTGCAGAGTCTCTAGTTTTGGAGTTTCTAGTTGCGAATTCTCTGGTTGAGGAGTCTCTAGTTGTAGAGTTTTTAGTTGTGGAGTTTCTAGTTGTGGAGTTTCAAGTTGTGGAGTTTCTAGTTGCGGCGTCTCAAGTTGTGGAGTTTTTAAATGCGGAGTTTCTAGTTGCGGAGTTCTCTAGTTGCGCAGTCTCTAGTTGTGGAGTTTCTAGTTGTGTAGTGTCTAGTTGTGGAGTTTCAAGTTTTGGAGTTTCTAGTTGTAGAGTTTCGAATTGTGAAGTTTTTAGTTGTGGAGTTTCTAGTTGTGGAGTTTCTAGTTTTGGTGTTTCTAGTTGTGAAGTTTCTAGTTGTAGAGTCTCCTGTTGCGGAGTTTCTAGTTTCGGAGTTTCTGGTTGGAGAGTTTCTAGTTGTGGAGTCTCAAGTTGTGGAGTTTAAACTTTTGGAGTTTCAAGTTGTGGAGTCTATAGTTGTCGAGTTTCCAGTTGTGGAGTATCTAGTAGTGGAATTTCCAGTTGTGGAGTTTCTAGTTGTGGAGTTTCTAGTCGCGGAGTTTCTAATTGTGGAGTTTCAAGTTGCGGAGTCTCAAGCTGTGGAGTTTTTAGTTGTTGAGTTTTTAGTTGTGGAGTTTCTAGTTGTTGAGTTTCTAGTTTGAAGTCTCTAGTTGTGGCCTCTCTAGTTGTGGAGTCTCTAGTTTAGGAGTTTCTAGTTGAAGAGTTTTTAGTTGTGGAGTGTCTAGTTGTGGAGTTTCCAGTTGTGGACTTTCGAGTTGTGGAAGTTCTAGTTTTGGAGTTTCGAGTTGTGGAGTTTTGAGTTGTGGAGTTTCTAGTTTTGAAGATTCTAGTTGCGAAATCTCTAGCTGTGGATTTTCTAGTTGCGTAACTTAAGGTTGTGAGGTTTCAAGTTGTGGAGTTTTAATTGTGGAGTTTATAGTTGTGGAGTCTCTAGTTCTGTAGTTTCTAGCTGCGGAGTTTCTAGTTTCGGAGCTTCTATTTGTGGAGTTTAGAGCTGCGGAGTTTCTAGTTGCAGAGTCTCTGGTTGTGGAGTTTCTAGTTGCGGAATCTCTAGTTGAGGAGTTTCTAGTTGTGGAGTTTCTAGTTGTGGAGTTTCTAGTTGTGGAGTTTCCAGTTGTGGAGTATCTAGTTCTGGACTTTCTAGACATGAAATTTCTTGTAGCCGAGTCTCTATTTGTGGAGTTCATAGTTGTGGAGTTTCTAGTTGTGGAGTTTCTAGTTGTGGAGTCTCTAGTTGCAGAGTTTCTAGTTGTGGAGTTTCTAGTTGTGGAGTTTCAAGTTCTGGAGTCTCAAGTTGTGGAGTTTCTAGTTGCGGAGTATCTAGTTGTGGAGTTTCCAGTTGTGGAGTTTCCAGTTGTGGAATTGCGGAGTGTCTGGTTATGGAGATTCTAATTGTTGAGTTTCTAGTTGTGGAGTTTCGAGTTGTTGAGTCTCTAGTTGTGGAGTTTCTAGTTTTGGAGTTTCCAGATATGGAGTATCTAGTTGTGGAGTTCCCAGTTGTGAAGTATCTAGTTGTGGAGTTTCCAGTTGTGGAGTATCTAGTTGTGGAGTTTCAAGTTGTGGAGTTTCTAGTTGCGGAGTTTCTAGTTGCGGAGTTTTTAACAGCGGAGTTTCTAGTTGTGGAGTTTCAAGTTGCGGAGTCTCAAGTTGTGGAGTTTCCAGTTGTGGAATTTTTAGTTATGGAGTTTCTAGTTGTTGAGTTTCTAGTTGTGAGTCTCTAGTTTTGCAGTTTCTAGTTGTGGAGTTTCTAGATATGGAATTTCTAGTTGCCGAGTCTCTATTTGTGGAGTTTGCAGTTGTGGAGTTTCTAGTTGTGGAGTCTCTAGTTGCGGAGTTTCTAGTTGTGCAGTTTCTAGTTGTGGAGTTTCTAGTTGTGGAGTTTCTGGTTGTGGAGTTTCTAGTTGTGGAGTTTCAAGTTGTGGAGTTTCTAGTTGTGGAGTTTCTAGTTGCGGAGTTTCTAGTTGTGAAGTTTCTAGTTGTGTAGTTTCTAGTTGTGGAGTTTCAAGTTGTGGAGTTTTGAGTTGTGGAGTTTCAAGTGTTGGAGTTTCTAGTTGTTGAGTCTCTAGTTGTGGAGTTTCTAGTTGTGGAGTTTCCAGATACGGATTATCTAGTTTTGGAGTTTCTAGTTGTGGAGTATCTAGTTGTGGAGTTTCAAGTTGTGGAGTTTCTAGTTGTGGAGTTTCCAGATATTGATTATCTAGTTTTGGAATTTCCAGTTGTGGAGTTTTTAGTTGTGGAGATTCTAGTTGTTGAGTTTCTAGTTGTGAAGTCTCTAGTTTTGCAGTTTCTAGTTGTGGAGTTTTTAGATATGAAATTTCTAGTTGCCGAGTCTCTATTTGTGGAGTTTGTAGTTGTGGAGTTTCTAGGTATGGAATTTCTAGTTGCCGAGTCTCTATTTGTTGAGTTTGTAGTTGTGGAGTTTCTAGTTGTGGAGTTTCTAGTTGTGAAGTCTCTAGTTTTGCAGTTTCTAGTTGTGGAGTTTTTTTTGTGGAGTTTCTAGATATGGAATTTCTATTTGCCGAGTCTCTATTTGTGGAGTTTGTAGTTGTGGAGTTTCTAGTTGCGGAGTTTCTAGTTGCGGAGTTTAGGGTTGTGGAGTTTCTGGTTTTGGAGTTTCTAGTTTTGCAGTTTCTAGTTGTGGAGTTTTTTTTGTGGAGTTTCTAGATATGGAATTTCTAGTTGCCGAGTCTCTATTTGTGGAGTTTGTAGTAGTGGAGTTTCTAGTTGTGGAGTTTCTAGTTGTAGAGTCTCTAGTTGCGGAGTTTTTAGTTGTGGAGTTTCTAGTTGTGAAGTTTCTGGTTGTGGAGTTTCTAGTTGTGGAGTTTCAAGTTGTGGAGTTTCTAGTTGTGGAGTCTCTAGTTGCGGAGTTTATAGTTGCAGAGTATCTAGTTTTGGAGTTTCTAGTTTCGAATTCTCTAGTTTAGGAGTCTCTAGTTGTAGAGTTTCTAGTTGCGGAGTGTCTAGTCGTGGTGTTTCTGGCTGTGGAGTTTCTAGTTGTGGATTTTCAAGTTGTGGAGTTTCTAGTGGCAGAGTCTCAAGTTGTGGAGTTTCTAGTTGTGGAGTTTTGAGTTGTGGAGTTTCAAGTTGTGGAGTTTCTAGTTGTGGAGTTTCGAGTTGCGGAGTTTCTAGTTGTGTAGTTTCTAGGTGCGGAGTTTCTAGGTGCAGAGTCTCTACTTTTGGAGTTTCTAGTTGCGAATTCTCTAGTGGAGGAGTCTCTAGTTCTAGAGTTTTTAGTTGTGGAGTTTCTAGTTTTGATGTTTCAAGTTGTGGAGTTTCTAGTTGCGGCGTCTCAAGTTGTGGAGTTTCCAGTTGTGGAGGTTTTAGTTGTGGAGTTTCTAGTTGTTGAGTTTCTAGTTGTGAAGTCTCTACTTCTGCAGTTTCTAGTTGTGGAGTTTCTAGATATGGAATTTCTAGTTGCCGAGTCTCTATTTGTGGAGTTTGTAGTTGTGGAGTTTGTAGTTGTGGAGTTTCTTGTTGTGGAGTTTCTTGTTGTGGAGTCTCTAGTTGTGGAGTTTCTAGTTGTGGAGTTTCTAGTTGTGGAGTTTCTAGATATGGAATGTCTAGTTGGCGAGTCTCTATTTGTGGAGTTTGTAGTTGTGGAGTTTCTAATTGTGGAGTCTCTAGTTGTGGAGTTCCTGGTTGTGGAGTTTCTGGTTGTGGAGTTTCAAGTTGTGGAGTTTCTAGTTGCGGAGTCTCAAGTTGTGGAGTTTCTAGTCGTGTAGTTTCAAGTTTTGGAGTTTTGAGTTGTGGAGTTTCAAGTTGTGGAGTTTCTAGTTGTGAAGTTTCTAGCTGCGGAGTTTCTAGGTGCAGAGTCTCTAGTTTTGGAGTTTCTAGTTGCGAATTCTCTGGTTGAGGAGTCTCTAGTTGTAGAGTTTTTAGTTGTGGAGTTTCTAGTTGTGGAGTTTCAAGTTGTGGAGTTTCTAGTTGCGGCGTCTCAAGTTGTGGAGTTTTTAAATGCGGAGTTTCTAGTTGCGGAGTTCTCTAGTTGCGCAGTCTCTAGTTGTGGAGTTTCTAGTTGTGTAGTGTCTAGTTGTGGAGTTTCAAGTTTTGGAGTTTCTAGTTGTAGAGTTTCGAATTGTGAAGTTTTTCGTTGTGGAGTTTCTAGTTGTGGAGTTTCTAGTTGTTGAGTCTCTAGTTGCGGAGTTTCTAGTTGTGGAGTTTCTAGTTGGGGAGTTTCTAGTTGTGGAGTTTCTAGTTGTGGAGTTTCTAGTTGTGGAGTCTCAAGTTGTGGAGTTTCCAGTTGTGGAGTTTTTAGTTGTGGACTTTCTAGACATGAAATTTCTTGTAGCCGAGTCTCTATTTGTGGAGTTTGTAGTTGTGGAGTTTCTAGTTGGGGAGTTTCTATTTGTGGAGTCTCTAGTTGCAGAGTTTCTAGTTGCGGAGTTTCTAGTTGCGGAGTTTATTGTTGTGGAGTTTCTGGTTTTGGAGTTTCTAGTTGTGGAGTTTATAGTTGTGGAGTCTCAAGTTGTGGAGTTTAAAGTTGTCGAGTTTCAAGTTGTGGAAACTCTAGTTGTGGAGTTTCTAGTTGCGGAGTATCTAGTTGTGGAGTTTCCAGTTGTGGAGTTTCTAGTTGTGAAGTCTCTAGTTTTGCAGTTTCTAGTTGTGGAGTTTTTTTTGTGGAGTTTCTAGATATGGAATTTCTAGTTGCCGAGTCTCTATTTGTGGAGTTTGTAGTTGTGGAGTTTCTAGTTGTAGAGTTTCTAGTTGTGGAGTATCTAGTTGCGGAGTTTCTAGTTGTGGAGTTTCTAGTTGTGAAGTTTCTGGTAGTGGAGTTTCTAGTTCTGGAGTTTCAAGTTGTGGAGTTTCTAGTTGTGGAGTCTCTGGTTGCGATTTTCTAGTTGTGGAGTTTCTAGTAGTGAAGTTTCTGGTTGTGGAGTTGTTAGTTGTGGAGTTTCAAGGTGTGCAGTTTCTAGTTGCGGAGTCTCAAGTTGTGGAGTTTCTAGTTGTGGAGTTTCGAGTTGTGGAGTTTCGAGTTGTGGAGTTTCTAGCTGCGGAGTTTCTAGTTGCAGAGTCTCTAGTTTTGGAGTTTCTAGTTGCGAATTCTCTAGTTGAGGAGTCTCCAGTTGTAAAGTTTCTAGTTGCGGAGTGTCTAGTTGTGGTGTTTCTAGCCGTGGAATTTCTTGTTGCGGAGTTTTAAACGCGGAGTTTCTAGTTGCGGAGTTCTATATTTGCAGAGTCTCTAGTTGTGGAGTTTCTAGTTGTGGAGTGTCTAGTTGTGGAGTTTCAAGTTGTGGAGTTTCTAGTACAGTTTCGAATTGTGAAGTTTTTAGTTGTGGAGTGTCTAGTAGTGGAGTTTCTAGTTTTGGAGTTTCTAGTTGTGGAGTTTCTAGTTGTAGAGTCTCCTGTTGCGAAGTTTCCAGTTGCGGAGTTTCTGGTTGGGGAGTTTCTAGTTGTGGAGTTTCTAGTTGTCGAGTCTCAAGTTGTGGAGTTTAAACTTGTGGAGTTTCAAGTTGTGGGGTCTATAGCTGTGGAGTTTCTAGTTGTGGATTTTCTAGTTGTGGAGTATCTAGTTATGGATTTTCCAGTTGTGAAGTTTCTAGTTGTGGAGTTGCGGAGTGTCTGGTTGTGGAGATTCTAATTGTTGAGTTTCTAGTTGTGGAGTTTCGAGTTGTTGAGTCTCTAGTTGTGGAGTTTCTAGTTTTGGAGTTTCTAGATTTGGAGTATCTAGTTGTGGAGTTCCCAGTTGTGAAGTATCTAGTTGTGGAGTTTCCAGTTGTGGAGTATCTAGTTGTGGAGTTTCAAGTTGTGGAGTTTCTAGTTGCAGAGTCTCTAGTTGCGGAGTTTCAAGTTGTGGAAAATCTAGTAGTGGAGTTTCCAGTTGTGGAGTTTATAGTTGTGGAGTTTCTAGTTGCGGAGTCCCTAGTTGTGGAGTGTCTAGTTGCGGAGTCTCAAGCTGTGGAGTTTCTAGTTGTTGAGTTTTTAGTTGTGGAGTTTCTAGTTGTTGTGTTTCTAGTTTGAAGTCTCTAGTTGTAGATTCTCTAGTTGTGAAGTCTCTAGTTTAGGAGTTTCTAGTTGAAGAGTTTTTAGTTGTGGAGTGTCTAGTTGTTGAGTTTCTAGTTGTGGAGTTTCTAGTTGTGGAGTTTCTAGCTGCGGAGTTTCTAGTTGCGGAGTTTCTCTTTGTGGAGTTTCTAGCTGCGGTGTTTCTAGTTGCAGAATCTCTTGTTGTGGAGTTTCTAGTAGCGGAGTCTCTAGTTGTAGAGTTTCTAGTTGTGGAGTTTCTAGTTGTGGAGTTTCCAGTTGTGGAGTTTTTAGTTGTGGACTTTCTATACATGGAATTTCTTGTAGCCGAGTCTCTATTTGTGGAGTTTGTAGTTGTAGAGTTTCTAGTTGTGGAGTCTCTAGTTGCAGAGTTTCTAGTTGTGGAGTTTCTAGTTGTGGAGTTTCTAGTTGTGGAGTTTCTGGTAGTGGAGTTTCTAGTTGTGGAGTTTCAAGTTGTGGAGTTTCTAGTTGTGGAGTCTCAAGTTGTGGAGTTTAAAGTTGTGGAGTTTCTAGTTGCGGAGTTTCTAGTTGTGAAGTTTCTAGTTGTGGAGTTTCTAGTTGCGGAGTATCTAGTTGTGGAGTTTCCAGTTGTGGAGTTTCTAGTTGCGGAGTTTTTAGTTGCGGAGTTTTTAACAGCGTAGTTTCCAGTTGTGGAGTTTTTAGTTGTGGAGTTTCTAGTTGTGAAGTCTCTAGTTTTGCAGTTTCTAGGTGTGAGTTTCTAGATATGGAATTTCTAGTTGCCGAGTCTCTTTTTGTGGAGTTTGTAGCAGTGGAGTTTCTAGTTGCGGAGTTTCTAGTTGTGGAGTCTCTAGTTGCGGAGTTTCTAGTTGTGCAGTTTCTAGTTGTGGAGTTTCTAGTTGTGGAGTTTCTGGTTGTGGAGTTTCTAGTTGTGGAGTTTCAAGTTGTGGAGTTTCTAGTTGTGGAGTCTCTAGTTGCGGAGTTTCTAGTTGTGAAGTTTCTAGTTGTGTAGTTTCTAGTTGTTGAGTTTCTGGTTGTGGAGTTTCTAGTTGTGAAGTCTCTAGTTTTGCAGTTTCTAGTTCTGGAGTTTCTAGTTGTGGAGTTTCAAGTTGTGGAGTTTCTAGTTGCGGAGTCTCAAGTTGTGGAGTTTCTAGCTTTCGAGTTCAAGTTGTGGAGTTTTGAGTTGTGGAGTTTTGAGTTGTGGAGTTTCAAGTTGTGGAGTTTCTAGTTGTGGAGTCTCTAGTTGCGGAGTTTCTAGTTGTGAAGTTTCTAGTTGTGGAGTTAATAGTTGTGGAGTTTCTGGTTGTGGAGTTTCTAGTTGTTGAGTTTCTAGTTGTGAAGTCTCTAGTTTTGCAGTTTCTAGTTGTGGAGTTTCTAGTTGTGGAGTTTCAAGTTGTGGAGTTTCTAGTGGCGGAGTCTCAAGTTGTGGAGTTTCTAGTTGTGGAGTTTTGAGTTGTGGAGTTTCAAGTGTTGGAATTTCTAGTTGTTGAATCTCTAGTTGTGGAGTTTCTAGTTGTGGAGTTTCCAGATATGGATTATCTAGTTTTAGAGTTTCTAGTTGTGGAGTTTCTAGTTGTGGAGTTTCAAGTTGTGGAGTTTCTAGTGGCAGAGTCTCAAGTTGTGGAGTTTCTAGTTGTGGAGTTTTGAGTTGTGGAGTTTCAAGTGTTGGAATTTCTAGTTGTTGAATCTCTAGTTGTGGAGTTTCTAGTTGTGGAGTTTCCAGATATGGATTATCTAGTTTTAGAGTTTCCAGTTGTGGAGTATCTAGTTGTGGAGTTTCAAGTTGTGGAGTTTCTAGTTGTGGAGTTTCCAGATATGGATTATCTAGTTTTGGAGTTTCCAGTTGTGGAGTATCTAGTTGTGGAGTTTCAAGTTGTGGAGTTTCCAGCTGTGGAGTTTTTAGTTGTGGAGGTTTTAGTTGTGGAGTTTCTAGTTGTTGAGTTTCTAGTTGTGAAGTCTCTACTTCTGCAGTTTCTAGTTGTGGAGTTTCTAGATATGGAATTTCTAGTTGCCGAGTCTCTATTTGTGGAGTTTGTAGTTGTGGAGTTTGTAGTTGTGGAGTTTCTTGTTGTGGAGTTTCTTGTTGTGGAGTCTCTAGTTGTGGAGTTTCTAGTTGTGGAGTTTCTAGTTGTGGAGTTTCTAGATATGGAATGTCTAGTTGCCGAGTCTCTATTTGTGGAGTTTGTAGTTGTGGAGTTTCTAATTGTGGAGTCTCTAGTTGTGGAGTTCCTGGTTGTGGAGTTTCTGGTTGTGGAGTTTCAAGTTGTGGAGTTTCTAGTTGCGGAGTCTCAAGTTGTGGAGTTTCTAGTCGTGTAGTTTCAAGTTTTGGAGTTTTGAGTTGTGGAGTTTCAAGTTGTGGAGTTTCTAGTTGTGAAGTTTCTAGCTGCGGAGTTTCTAGGTGCAGAGTCTCTAGTTTTGGAGTTTCTAGTTGCGAATTCTCTGGTTGAGGAGTCTCTAGTTGTAGAGTTTTTAGTTGTGGAGTTTCTAGTTGTGGAGTTTCAAGTTGTGGAGTTTCTAGTTGCGGCGTCTCAAGTTGTGGAGTTTTTAAATGCGGAGTTTCTAGTTGCGGAGTTCTCTAGTTGCGCAGTCTCTAGTTGTGGAGTTTCTAGTTGTGTAGTGTCTAGTTGTGGAGTTTCAAGTTTTGGAGTTTCTAGTTGTAGAGTTTCGAATTGTGAAGTTTTTCGTTGTGGAGTTTCTAGTTGTTGAGTCTCCAGTTGCGGAGTTTCTAGTTGTGGAGTTTCTAGTTGGGGAGTTTCTAGTTGTGGAGTTTCTAGTTGTGGAGTTTCTAGTTGTGGAGTCTCAAGTTGTGGAGTTTCCAGTTGTGGAGTTTTTAGTTGTGGACTTTCTAGACATGAAATTTCTTGTAGCCGAGTCTCTATTTGTGGAGTTTGTAGTTGTGGAGTTTCTAGTTGGGGAGTTTCTATTTGTGGAGTCTCTAGTTGCAGAGTTTCTAGTTGCGGAGTTTCTAGTTGCGGAGTTTATGGTTGTGGAGTTTCTGGTTTTGGAGTTTCTAGTTGTGGAGTTTATAGTTGTGGAGTCTCAAGTTGTGGAGTTTAAAGTTGTCGAGTTTCAAGTTGTGGAAACTCTAGTTGTGGAGTTTCTAGTTGCGGAGTATCTAGTTGTGGAGTTTCCAGTTGTGGAGTTTCTAGTTGTGAAGTCTCTAGTTTTGCAGTTTCTAGTTGTGGAGTTTTTTTTGTGGAGTTTCTAGATATGGAATTTCTAGTTGCCGAGTCTCTATTTGTGGAGTTTGTAGTTGTGGAGTTTCTAGTTGTAGAGTTTCTAGTTGTGGAGTATCTAGTTGCGGAGTTTCTAGTTGTGGAGTTTCTAGTTGTGAAGTTTCTGGTAGTGGAGTTTCTAGTTCTGGAGTTTCAAGTTGTGGAGTTTCTAGTTGTGGAGTCTCTGGTTGCGATTTTCTAGTTGTGGAGTTTCTAGTAGTGAAGTTTCTGGTTGTGGAGTTGTTAGTTGTGGAGTTTCAAGGTGTGCAGTTTCTAGTTGCGGAGTCTCAAGTTGTGGAGTTTCTAGTTGTGGAGTTTCGAGTTGTGAAGTTTCGAGTTGTGGAGTTTCTAGCTGCGGAGTTTCTAGTTGCAGAGTCTCTAGTTTTGGAGTTTCTAGTTGCGAATTCTCTAGTTGAGGAGTCTCCAGTTGTAAAGTTTCTAGTTGCGGAGTGTCTAGTTGTGGTGTTTCTAGCCGTGGAATTTCTTGTTGCGGAGTTTTTAAACGCGGAGTTTCTAGTTTCGGAGTTCTATAGTTGCAGAGTCTCTAGTTGTGGAGTTTCTAGTTGTGGAGTGTCTAGTTGTGGAGTTTCAAGTTGTGGATTTTCTAGTACAGTTTCGAATTGTGAAGTTTTTAGTTGTGGAGTGTCTAGTAGTGGAGTTTCTAGTTTTGGAGTTTCTAGTTGTGGAGTTTCTAGTTGTAGAGTCTCCTGTTGCGAAGTTTCCAGTTGCGGAGTTTCTGGTTGGGGAGTTTCTAGTTGTGGAGTTTCTAGTTGTCGAGTCTCAAGTTGTGGAGTTTAAACTTGTGGAGTTTCAAGTTGTGGGGTCTATAGCTGTGGAGTTTCTAGTTGTGGATTTTCTAGTTGTGGAGTATCTAGTTATGGATTTTCCAGTTGTGAAGTTTCTAGTTGTGGAGTTGCGGAGTGTCTGGTTGTGGAGATTCTAATTGTTGAGTTTCTAGTTGTGGAGTTTCGAGTTGTTGAGTCTCTAGTTGTGGAGTTTCTAGTTTTGGAGTTTCTAGATTTGGAGTATCTAGTTGTGGAGTTCCCAGTTGTGAAGTATCTAGTTGTGGAGTTTCCAGTTGTGGAGTATCTAGTTGTGGAGTTTCAAGTTGTGGAGTTTCTAGTTGCAGAGTCTCTAGTTGCGGAGTTTCAAGTTGTGGAAAATCTAGTAGTGGAGTTTCCAGTTGTGGAGTTTATAGTTGTGGAGTTTCTAGTTGCGGAGTCCCTAGTTGTGGAGTGTCTAGTTGCGGAGTCTCAAGCTGTGGAGTTTCTAGTTGTTGAGTTTTTAGTTGTGGAGTTTCTAGTTGTTGTGTTTCTAGTTTGAAGTCTCTAGTTGTAGATTCTCTAGTTGTGAAGTCTCTAGTTTAGGAGTTTCTAGTTGAAGAGTTTTTAGTTGTGGAGTGTCTAGTTGTGGAGTTTCTAGTTGTGGAGTTTCTAGTTGTGGAGTTTCTAGCTGCGGAGTTTCTAGTTGCGGAGTTTCTCTTTGTGGAGTTTCTAGCTGCGGTGTTTCTAGTTGCAGAATCTCTTGTTGTGGAGTTTCTAGTAGCGGAGTCTCTAGTTGTAGAGTTTCTAGTTGTGGAGTTTCTAGTTGTGGAGTTTCCAGTTGTGGAGTTTTTAGTTGTGGACTTTCTATACATGGAATTTCTTGTAGCCGAGTCTCTATTTGTGGAGTTTGTAGTTGTGGAGTTTCTAGTTGTGGAGTCTCTAGTTGCAGAGTTTCTAGTTGTGGAGTTTCTAGTTGTGGAGTTTCTAGTTGTGAAGTTTCTGGTAGTGGAGTTTCTAGTTGTGGAGTTTCAAGTTGTGGAGTTTCTAGTTGTGGAGTCTCAAGTTGTGGAGTTTAAAGTTGTGGAGTTTCTAGTCGCGGAGTTTCTAGTTGTGAAGTTTCTAGTTGTGGAGTTTCTAGTTGCGGAGTATCTAGTTGTGGAGTTTCCAGTTGTGGAGTTTCTAGTTGCGGAGTTTTTAGTTGCGGAGTTTTTAACAGCGTAGTTTCCAGTTGTGGAGTTTTTAGTTGTGGAGTTTCTAGTTGTGAAGTCTCTAGTTTTGCAGTTTCTAGGTGTGAGTTTCTAGATATGGAATTTCTAGTTGCCGAGTCTCTTTTTGTGGAGTTTGTAGCATTGGAGTTTCTAGTTGCGGAGTTTCTAGTTGTGGAGTCTCTAGTTGCGGAGTTTCTAGTTGTGCAGTTTCTAGTTGTGGAGTTTCTAGTTGTGGAGTTTCTGGTTGTGGAGTTTCTAGTTGTGGAGTTTCAAGTTGTGGAGTTTCTAGTTGTGGAGTCTCTAGTTGCGGAGTTTCTAGTTGTGAAGTTTCTAGTTGTGTAGTTTCTAGTTGTTGAGTTTCTGGTTGTGGAGTTTCTAGTTGTGAAGTCTCTAGTTTTGCAGTTTCTAGTTCTGGAGTTTCTAGTTGTGGAGTTTCAAGTTGTGGAGTTTCTAGTTGCGGAGTCTCAAGTTGTGGAGTTTCTAGCTTTCGAGTTCAAGTTGTGGAGTTTTGAGTTGTGGAGTTTTGAGTTGTGGAGTTTCAAGTTGTGGAGTTTCTAGTTGTGGAGTCTCTAGTTGCGGAGTTTCTAGTTGTGAAGTCTCTAGTTTTGCAGTTTCTAGTTGTGGAGTTTCTAGTTGTGGAGTTTCAAGTTGTGGAGTTTCTAGTGGCGGAGTCTCAAGTTGTGGAGTTTCTAGTTGTGGAGTTTTGAGTTGTGGAGTTTCAAGTGTTGGAATTTCTAGTTGTTGAATCTCTAGTTGTGGAGTTTCTAGTTGTGGAGTTTCCAGATATGGATTATCTAGTTTTAGAGTTTCTAGTTGTGGAGTTTCTAGTTGTGGAGTTTCAAGTTGTGGAGTTTCTAGTGGCAGAGTCTCAAGTTGTGGAGTTTCTAGTTGTGGAGTTTTGAGTTGTGGAGTTTCAAGTGTTGGAATTTCTAGTTGTTGAATCTCTAGTTGTGGAGTTTCTAGTTGTGGAGTTTCCAGATATGGATTATCTAGTTTTAGAGTTTCCAGTTGTGGAGTATCTAGTTGTGGAGTTTCAAGTTGTGGAGTTTCTAGTTGTGGAGTTTCCAGATATGGATTATCTAGTTTTGGAGTTTCCAGTTGTGAAGCATCTAGTTGTGGAGTTTCAAGTTGTGGAGTTTCCAGCTGTGGAGTTTTTAGTTGTGGAGGTTTTAGTTGTGGAGTTTCTAGTTGTTGAGTTTCTAGTTGTGAAGTCTCTACTTCTGCAGTTTCTAGTTGTGGAGTTTCTAGATATGGAATTTCTAGTTGCCGAGTCTCTATTTGTGGAGTTTGTAGTTGTGGAGTTTGTAGTTGTGGAGTTTCTTGTTGTGGAGTTTCTTGTTGTGGAGTCTCTAGTTGTGGAGTTTCTAGTTGTGGAGTTTCTAGTTGTGGAGTTTCTAGATATGGAATGTCTAGTTGCCGAGTCTCTATTTGTGGAGTTTGTAGTTGTGGAGTTTCTAATTGTGGAGTCTCTAGTTGTGGAGTTCCTGGTTGTGGAGTTTCTGGTTGTGGAGTTTCAAGTTGTGGAGTTTCTAGTTGCGGAGTCTCAAGTTGTGGAGTTTCTAGTCGTGTAGTTTCAAGTTTTGGAGTTTTGAGTTGTGGAGTTTCAAGTTGTGGAGTTTCTAGTTGTGAAGTTTCTAGCTGCGGAGTTTCTAGGTGCAGAGTCTCTAGTTTTGGAGTTTCTAGTTGCGAATTCTCTGGTTGAGGAGTCTCTAGTTGTAGAGTTTTTAGTTGTGGAGTTTCTAGTTGTGGAGTTTCAAGTTGTGGAGTTTCTAGTTGCGGCGTCTCAAGTTGTGGAGTTTTTAAATGCGGAGTTTCTAGTTGCGGAGTTCTCTAGTTGCGCAGTCTCTAGTTGTGGAGTTTCTAGTTGTGTAGTGTCTAGTTGTGGAGTTTCAAGTTTTGGAGTTTCTAGTTGTAGAGTTTCGAATTGTGAAGTTTTTCGTTGTGGAGTTTCTAGTTGTGGAGTTTCTAGTTGTTGAGTCTCCAGTTGCGGAGTTTCTAGTTGTGGAGTTTCTAGTTGGGGAGTTTCTAGTTGTGGAGTTTCTAGTTGTGGAGTTTCTAGTTGTGGAGTCTCAAGTTGTGGAGTTTCCAGTTGTGGAGTTTTTAGTTGTGGACTTTCTAGACATGAAATTTCTTGTAGCCGAGTCTCTATTTGTGGAGTTTGTAGTTGTGGAGTTTCTAGTTGGGGAGTTTCTATTTGTGGAGTCTCTAGTTGCAGAGTTTCTAGTTGCGGAGTTTCTAGTTGCGGAGTTTATGGTTGTGGAGTTTCTGGTTTTGGAGTTTCTAGTTGTGGAGTTTATAGTTGTGGAGTCTCAAGTTGTGGAGTTTAAAGTTGTCGAGTTTCAAGTTGTGGAAACTCTAGTTGTGGAGTTTCTAGTTGCGGAGTATCTAGTTGTGGAGTTTCCAGTTGTGGAGTTTCTAGTTGTGAAGTCTCTAGTTTTGCAGTTTCTAGTTGTGGAGTTTTTTTTGTGGAGTTTCTAGATATGGAATTTCTAGTTGCCGAGTCTCTATTTGTGGAGTTTGTAGTTGTGGAGTTTCTAGTTGTAGAGTTTCTAGTTGTGGAGTATCTAGTTGCGGAGTTTCTAGTTGTGGAGTTTCTAGTTGTGAAGTTTCTGGTAGTGGAGTTTCTAGTTCTGGAGTTTCAAGTTGTGGAGTTTCTAGTTGTGGAGTCTCTGGTTGCGATTTTCTAGTTGTGGAGTTTCTAGTAGTGAAGTTTCTGGTTGTGGAGTTGTTAGTTGTGGAGTTTCAAGGTGTGCAGTTTCTAGTTGCGGAGTCTCAAGTTGTGGAGTTTCTAGTTGTGGAGTTTCGAGTTGTGGAGTTTCGAGTTGTGGAGTTTCTAGCTGCGGAGTTTCTAGTTGCAGAGTCTCTAGTTTTGGAGTTTCTAGTTGCGAATTCTCTAGTTGAGGAGTCTCCAGTTGTAAAGTTTCTAGTTGCGGAGTGTCTAGTTGTGGTGTTTCTAGCCGTGGAATTTCTTGTTGCGGAGTTTTTAAACGCGGAGTTTCTAGTTTCGGAGTTCTATAGTTGCAGAGTCTCTAGTTGTGGAGTTTCTAGTTGTGGAGTGTCTAGTTGTGGAGTTTCAAGTTGTGGAGTTTCTAGTACAGTTTCGAATTGTGAAGTTTTTAGTTGTGGAGTGTCTAGTAGTGGAGTTTCTAGTTTTGGAGTTTCTAGTTGTGGAGTTTCTAGTTGTAGAGTCTCCTGTTGCGAAGTTTCCAGTTGCGGAGTTTCTGGTTGGGGAGTTTCTAGTTGTGGAGTTTCTAGTTGTCGAGTCTCAAGTTGTGGAGTTTAAACTTGTGGAGTTTCAAGTTGTGGGGTCTATAGCTGTGGAGTTTCTAGTTGTGGATTTTCTAGTTGTGGAGTATCTAGTTATGGATTTTCCAGTTGTGAAGTTTCTAGTTGTGGAGTTGCGGAGTGTCTGGTTGTGGAGATTCTAATTGTTGAGTTTCTAGTTGTGGAGTTTCGAGTTGTTGAGTCTCTAGTTGTGGAGTTTCTAGTTTTGGAGTTTCTAGATTTGGAGTATCTAGTTGTGGAGTTCCCAGTTGTGAAGTATCTAGTTGTGGAGTTTCCAGTTGTGGAGTATCTAGTTGTGGAGTTTCAAGTTGTGGAGTTTCTAGTTGCAGAGTCTCTAGTTGCGGAGTTTCAAGTTGTGGAAAATCTAGTAGTGGAGTTTCCAGTTGTGGAGTTTATAGTTGTGGAGTTTCTAGTTGCGGAGTCCCTAGTTGTGGAGTGTCTAGTTGCGGAGTCTCAAGCTGTGGAGTTTCTAGTTGTTGAGTTTTTAGTTGTGGAGTTTCTAGTTGTTGTGTTTCTAGTTTGAAGTCTCTAGTTGTAGATTCTCTAGTTGTGAAGTCTCTAGTTTAGGAGTTTCTAGTTGAAGAGTTTTTAGTTGTGGAGTGTCTAGTTGTGGAGTTTCTAGTTGTGGAGTTTCTAGTTGTGGAGTTTCTAGCTGCGGAGTTTCTAGTTGCGGAGTTTCTCTTTGTGGAGTTTCTAGCTGCGGTGTTTCTAGTTGCAGAATCTCTTGTTGTGGAGTTTCTAGTAGCGGAGTCTCTAGTTGTAGAGTTTCTAGTTGTGGAGTTTCTAGTTGTGGAGTTTCCAGTTGTGGAGTTTTTAGTTGTGGACTTTCTATACATGGAATTTCTTGTAGCCGAGTCTCTATTTGTGGAGTTTGTAGTTGTGGAGTTTCTAGTTGTGGAGTCTCTAGTTGCAGAGTTTCTAGTTGTGGAGTTTCTAGTTGTGGAGTTTCTAGTTGTGGAGTTTCTGGTAGTGGAGTTTCTAGTTGTGGAGTTTCAAGTTGTGGAGTTTCTAGTTGTGGAGTCTCAAGTTGTGGAGTTTAAAGTTGTGGAGTTTCTAGTCGCGGAGTTTCTAGTTGTGAAGTTTCTAGTTGTGGAGTTTCTAGTTGCGGAGTATCTAGTTGTGGAGTTTCCAGTTGTGGAGTTTCTAGTTGCGGAGTTTTTAGTTGCGGAGTTTTTAACAGCGTAGTTTCCAGTTGTGGAGTTTTTAGTTGTGGAGTTTCTAGTTGTGAAGTCTCTAGTTTTGCAGTTTCTAGGTGTGAGTTTCTAGATATGGAATTTCTAGTTGCCGAGTCTCTTTTTGTGGAGTTTGTAGCAGTGGAGTTTCTAGTTGCGGAGTTTCTAGTTGTGGAGTCTCTAGTTGCGGAGTTTCTAGTTGTGCAGTTTCTAGTTGTGGAGTTTCTAGTTGTGGAGTTTCTGGTTGTGGAGTTTCTAGTTGTGGAGTTTCAAGTTGTGGAGTTTCTAGTTGTGGAGTCTCTAGTTGCGGAGTTTCTAGTTGTGAAGTTTCTAGTTGTGTAGTTTCTAGTTGTTGAGTTTCTGGTTGTGGAGTTTCTAGTTGTGAAGTCTCTAGTTTTGCAGTTTCTAGTTCTGGAGTTTCTAGTTGTGGAGTTTCAAGTTGTGGAGTTTCTAGTTGCGGAGTCTCAAGTTGTGGAGTTTCTAGCTTTCGAGTTCAAGTTGTGGAGTTTTGAGTTGTGGAGTTTTGAGTTGTGGAGTTTCAAGTTGTGGAGTTTCTAGTTGTGGAGTCTCTAGTTGCGGAGTTTCTAGTTGTGAAGTCTCTAGTTTTGCAGTTTCTAGTTGTGGAGTTTCTAGTTGTGGAGTTTCAAGTTGTGGAGTTTCTAGTGGCGGAGTCTCAAGTTGTGGAGTTTCTAGTTGTGGAGTTTTGAGTTGTGGAGTTTCAAGTGTTGGAATTTCTAGTTGTTGAATCTCTAGTTGTGGAGTTTCTAGTTGTGGAGTTTCCAGATATGGATTATCTAGTTTTAGAGTTTCTAGTTGTGGAGTTTCTAGTTGTGGAGTTTCAAGTTGTGGAGTTTCTAGTGGCAGAGTCTCAAGTTGTGGAGTTTCTAGTTGTGGAGTTTTGAGTTGTGGAGTTTCAAGTGTTGGAATTTCTAGTTGTTGAATCTCTAGTTGTGGAGTTTCTAGTTGTGGAGTTTCTAGTTGTGGAGTTTCCAGATATGGATTATCTAGTTTTGGAGTTTCCAGTTGTGGAGTATCTAGTTGTGGAGTTTCAAGTTGTGGAGTTTCCAGCTGTGGAGTTTTTAGTTGTGGAGTTTCTTGTTGTTGAGTTTCTAGTTGTGAAGTCTCTAGTTTTGCAGTGTCTAGTTGTGGAGTTTCTAGATATGGAATTTCTAGTTGCCGAGTCTCTATTTGTGGAGTTTGTAGTTGTGGAGTTTCTAGATATGGAATTTCTAGTTGCCGAGTCTCTATTTGTGGAGTCTCTAGTTGCGGAGTTTCTAGTTGTGGAGTTTCTAGTTGTGGAGTTTCTAGTTGTGGAGTTTCTAGTTGTGGAGTTTAAAGTTGTGGAGTTTCTAGTTGTGGAGTCTCTAGTTGCGGAGTTTCTAGTTGTGGAGTTTCTAGTTGTGGAGTTTCTGGTTGTGAAGTTTCTAGTTGTGGAGTTTCAAGTTGTGGAGTTTCTAGTTGCGGAGTCTCAAAATGTGGAGTTTGTAGTTGTGTTGTTTCAAGTTGTGGAGTTTTGAGTTGTGGGGTTTCAAGTTGTGGAGTTTCTAGTTGTGGAGTTTCGAGTTGTGGAGTTTCTAGTGGTGGAGTTTCTAGCTGCGGAGTTTCTAGGTGCAGAGTCTCTAGTTTTGGAGTTTCTAGTTGCGAATTCTCTAGTTGAGGAGCCTCTAGTTGTAGAGTTTTTAGTTGTGGAGTTTCTAGTTGTGGAGTTTAAAGTTGTGGAGTTTCAAGTTGTGGAGTCTCTAGTTGTGGATTTTCTAGTTGCGGAGTATCTAGTTTTGGAGTTTCTAGTTGCGAATTCTCTAGTTGAGGAGTCTCTAGTTGTAGAGTTTCTAGTTGCGGAGTGTCTAGTTGTGGTGTTTCTAGCCGTGGAATTTCTTGTTGCGGAGTTTTTAAATGCGGAGTTTCTAGTTGCGGAGTTCTATAGTTGCAGAGTCTCTAGTTGTGGAGTTTGTAGTTGTGGAGTGCCTAGTTGTGGAGTCTCAAGTTGTGGAGTTTCTAGTAGAGTTTCGAATTGTGAAGTTTTTAGTTGTGGAGTTTCTAGTTGTGGAGTTTCTAGTTTTGGAGTTTCTAGTTGTGGAGTTTCTAGTTGTAGAGTCTCCTGTTGCGGAGTTTCTAGTTTCGGAGTTTCTGGTTGGGGAGTTTCTAGTTGTGGAGTCTCAAGTTGTGGAGTTTAAACTTTTGGAGTTTCAAGTTGTGGAGTCTATAGTTGTCGAGTTTCCAGTTGTGGAGTATCTAGTAGTGGAATTTCCAGTTGTGGAGTTTCTAGTTGTGGAGTTTCTAGTTGCGGAGTTTCTAATTGTGGAGTTTCAAGTTGCGGAGTCTCAAGCTGTGGAGTTTCTAGTTGTTGAGTTTTTAGTTGTGGAGTTTCTAGTTGTTGAGTTTCTAGTTTGAAGTCTCTAGTTGTAGATTCTCTAGTTGTGGAGTCTCTAGTTTAGGAGTTTCTAGTTGAAGAGTTTTTAGTTGTGGAGTGTCTAGTTGTGGAGTTTCCAGTTGTGGACTTTGGAGTTGTGGAAGTTCTAGTTTTGGAGTTTCTAGTTGTGGAGTTTTGAGTTGTGGAGTTTCTAGTTGTGAAGATTCTAGTTGCGAAATCTCTAGCTGTGGATTTTCTAGTTGCGTAACTTAAGGTTGTGAGGTTTCAAGTTGTGGAGTTTCTAGTTGTGGAGTTTATAGTTGTGGAGTCTCTAGTTCTGTAGTTTCTAGCTGCGGAGTTTCTAGTTTCGGAGCTTCTATTTGTGGAGTTTAGAGCTGCGGAGTTTCTAGTTGCAGAGTCTCTGGTTGTGCAGTTTCTAGTTGCGGAATCTCTAGTTGTGGAGTTTCTAGTTGTGCAGTTTCTAGTTGTGGAGTTTCCAGTTGTGGAGTTTCTAGTTCTGGACATTCTAGACATGAAGTTTCTTGTAGCCGAGTCTCTATTTGTGGAGTTCATAGTTGTGGAGTTTCTAGTTGTGGAGTTTCTAGTTGTGGAGTCTCTAGTTGCAGAGTTTCTAGTTGTGGAGTTTCAAGTTCTGGAGTCTCAAGTTGTGGAGTTTCTAGTTGCGGAGTATCTAGTTGTGGAGTTTCCAGTTGTGGAGTTTCCAGTTGTGGAATTGCGGAGTGTCTGGTTGTGGAGATTCTAATTGTTGAGTTTCTAGTTGTGGAGTTTCGAGTTGTTGAGTCTCTAGTTGTGTAGTTTCTAGTTGTGGAGTTTCCAGATATGGAGTATCTAGTTGTGGAGTTCCCAGTTGTGAAGTATCTAGTTGTGGAGTTTCCAGTTGTGGAGTATCTAGTTGTGGAGTTTCAAGTTGTGGAGTTTCTAGTTCCGGAGTTTCTAGTTGCGGAGTTTTTAACAGCGGAGTTTCTAGTTGTGGAGTTTCAAGTTGCGGAGTCTCAAGTTGTGGAGTTTCCAGTTGTGGAATTTTTAGTTGTGGAGTTTCTAGTTGTTGAGTTTCTAGTTGTGAAGTCTCTAGTTTTGCAGTTTCTAGTTGTGGAGTTTCTAGATATGGAATTTCTAGTTGCCGAGTCTCTATTTGTGGAGTTTGTAGTTGTGGAGTTTCAAGTTGTGGAGTTTCTAGTTGTGGAGTCTCTAGTTGCGGAGTTTCTAGTTGTGCAGTTTATAGTTGTGGAGTTTCTAGTTGTGGAGTTTCTGGTTGTGGAGTTTCTAGTTGTTGAGTTTCTAGTTGTGAAGTCTCTAGTTTTGCAGTTTCTAGTTGTGGAGTTTCTAGTTGTGGAGTTTCAAGTTGTGGAGTTTCTAGTGGCGGAGTCTCAAGTTGTGGAGTTTCTAGTTGTGGAGTTTTGAGTTGTGGAGTTTCTAGTTGTGGAGTCTCTTGTTGCAGAGTTTCTAGTTGTGGAGTTTCTAGCTGCGGAGTTTCTAGTTGCGGAGTTTCTATTTGTGGAGTTTCTTGCTGCGGAGTTTCTAGTTGCAGAGTCTCTGGTTGTGGAGATTCTAGTAGCGGAGTCTCTAGTTGTAGAGTTTCTAGTTGTGGAGTTTCTAGTTGTGGAGTTTTCAGTTGTGGAGTTTTTAGTTGTGGATTTTCTAGACATGAATTTTCTTGTAGCCGAGTCTCTATTTGTGGAGTTTGTAGTTGCGGAGTTTCTAGTTGTGGAGTCTCTAGTTGCAGAGTTTCTAGTTGTAGAGTTTCTAGTTGTGGAGTTTCTAGTTGTGGAGTTTCTGGTAGTGGAGTTTCTAGTTGTGGAGTTTCAAGTTGTGGAGTTTCTAGTTGTGGAGTCTCAAGTTGTGGAGTTTAAATTGTGGAGTTTCAAGTTGTGGAGTCGCTAGTTGTGGAGTTTCTAGTTGCGGAGTATCTAGTTGTGGAGTTTCCAGTTGTGGAGTTTCTAGTTGCGAAGTATCTAGTTGTGGAGTTTCTAGTTGTTGAGTTGCGGAGTCTCTGGTTGTGAGTTCCTACTTGTGGAGTTTCTAGTTGTGGAGTTTCTAGTTGTGGAGTCTCTAGTTGTGGAGTTTCTAGTTGTGGAGTTTCAAGTTGTGGAGTATTTAGTTGTGGAGTTTCCAGTTGTGAAGTATCTAGTTGTGAAGTCTCTAGTTTTGCAGTTTCTAGTTGCGGAGTATCTATTTGTGGAGTTTCTAGCTGCGGAGTGTCTAGTTGCAGAGTCTCTGGTTGTGGAGTTTCTAGTTGTAGAGTTTCTAGTTGTGGAGTTTCAAGTTGTGGAGTTTCTAGTTGCGGAGTCTCAAGTTGTGGAGTTTCTAGTCGTGGAGTTTCGAGTTGTGGAAGTTCTAGTTTTGGAGTTTCTAGTTGTGGAGTTTCTAGTTGTGAAGATTGTAGTTGCCGAATCTCCAGCTGTGGATTTTCTAGTTGCGTAACTTAAGGTTGTGAGGTTTCAAGTTGTGGAGTTTCTAGTTGTGGAGTTTCTAGTTGTGGAGTCTCTAGTTCTGTAGTTTCTAGCTGCGGAGTTTCTAGTTTCGGAGCTTCTATTTGTGGAGTTTCTAGCGGCGGAGTTTCTAGTTGCAGAGTTTCTGGTTGTGGAAATTCTAGTAGCGGAGTCTCTAGTTGTAGAGTTTCTAGTTGTGGAGTTTCTAGTTGTGTAGTTTCCAGTTGTGGAGTTTTTAGTTGTGGACTTTCTAGACATGAAATTTCTTAAAGCCGAGTCTCTAGTTGCAGAGTTTCTAGTTGTGGAGTTTCTAGTTGTGGAGTTTCTGGTAGTGGAGTTTCAAATTGTGGAGTTTCAAGTTGTGGAGTTTCTAGTTGTGAAGTCTCAAGTTGTGGAGTTTAAAGTTGTGGAGTTTCAAGTTGTGGAGTCTCCAGTTGTGGAGTTTATAGTTGCGGAGTATCTAGTTGTGGAGTTTCCAGTTGTGGAGTTTCTATGTCGGAGTATCTAGTTGTGGAGTTTCTAGTTGTTGAGTTGCGGAGTCTCTGGTTGTGGAGTTTCTACTTGTGGAGTTTCTAGTTGTGGAGTTTCTAGTTGTGGAGTCTCTAGTTGTGGAGTTTCTAGTTGTGGAGTTTCAAGTTGTGGAGTATCTAGTTGTGGAGTTTCCAGTTGTGAAGTATCTAGTTGTGAAGTATCTAGTTTTGCAGTTTCTAGTTGCGGAGTATCTATTTGTGGAGTTTCTAGCTGCGGAGTTTGTAGTTGCAGAGTCTCTGGTTGTGGAGTTCTTAGTTGTGGAGTTTCTAGTTGAGGAGTTTCCAGTTGTGGAGTTTTTAGTTGTGGACTTTCTAGACATAAAATTTCTTGTAGCCGAGTCTCTATTTGTGGAGTTTGTAGTTGTGGAGTTTCTAGTTGTGGAGTTTCTAGTTGTGGAGTCTCTAGTTGCAGAGTTTCTAGTTGTGGAGTTTGTAGTTCTGGAGTTTCTAGTTGTGGAGTTTCTGGTAGTGGAGTTTCTAGCTTCGGAGTTTCTAGTTGTGGAGTTTCTAGTTGTGGAGTCTCTAGTTGTGGAGTTTCTAGTTGCCGAGATTCCAGTTGTGGAGTATCTAGTAGTGGAGTTTCCAGTTGTGGAATTTATAGTTGTGGAGTTTCTAGTTGCGGAGTCTCAAGCTGTGGAGTTTCTAGTTGTTGAGTTTTTAGTTGTGGAGTTTCTAGCTGTTGAGTTTCTAGTTTGAAGTCTCTAGTTGTAGATTCTCTAGTTGTGAAGTCTCTAGTTTAGGAGTTTCTAGTTGAAGAGTTTTTAGTTGTGAAGTGTCTAGTTGTGGAGTTTCTAGTTGTGGAGTTTCTAGTTGTGGAGTCTCTTGTTGCAGAGTTTCTAGTTGTGGAGTTTCTAGCTGCGGAGTTTCTAGTTGCGGAGTTTCTATTTGTGGAGTTTCTTGCTGCGGAGTTTCTAGTTGCAGAGTCTCTGGTTGTGGAGATTCTAGTAGCGGAGTCTCTAGTTGTAGAGTTTCTAGTTGTGGAGTTTCTAGTTGTGGAGTTTTCAGTTGTGGAGTTTTTAGTTGTGGACTTTCTAGACATGAAATTTCTTGTAGCCGAGTCTCTATTTGTGGAGTTTGTAGTTGTGGAGTTTCTAGTTGTGGAGTCTCTAGTTGCAGAGTTTCTAGTTGTGGAGTTTCTAGTTGTGGAGTTTCTAGTTGTGGAGTCTCAAGTTGTGGAGTTTAAAGTTGTGGAGTTTCAAGTTGTGGAGTCTCTAGTTGTGGAGTTTCTAGTTGCGGAGTATCTAGTTGTGGAGTTTCCAGTTGTGGAGTTTCTAGTTGCGGAGTATCTAGTTGTGGAGTTTCTAGTTGTTGAGTTGTGGAGTCTCTGGTTGTGGAGTTTCTACTTGTGGAGTTTCTAGTTGTGGAGTTTCGAGTTGTGGAGTCTCTAGTTGTGGAGTTTCTAGTTGTGGAGTTTCAAAATGTGGAGTATTTAGTTGTGGAGTTTCCAGTTGTGAAGTATCTAGTTGTGAAGTCTCTAGTTTTGCAGTTTCTAGTTGCGGAGTATCTATTTGTGGAGTTTCTAGCTGCGGAGTGTCTAGTTGCAGAGTCTCTGGTTGTGGAGTTTCTAGTTGTAGAGTTTCTAGTTGTGGAGTTTCAAGTTGTGGAGTTTCTAGTTGCGGAGTCTCAAGTTGTGGAGTTTCTAGTCGTGGAGTTTCGAGTTGTGGAAGTTCTAGTTTTGGAGTTTCTAGTTGTGGAGTTTTGAGTTGTGGAGTTTCTAGTTGTGAAGATTGTAGTTGCGGAATCTCCAGCTGTGGATTTTCTAGTTGCGTAACTTAAGGTTGTGAGGTTTCAAGTTGTGGAGTTTCTAGTTGTGGAGTTTCTAGTTGTGGAGTCTCTAGTTCTGTAGTTTCTAGCTGCGGAGTTTCTAGTTTCGGAGCTTCTATTTGTGGAGTTTCTAGCGGCGGAGTTTCTGGTTGCAGAGTCTCTGGTTGTGGAAATTCTAGTAGCGGAGTCTCTAGTTGTAGAGTTTCTAGTTGTGGAGTTTCTAGTTGTGGAGTTCCCAGTTGTGGAGTTTTTAGTTGTGGACTTTCTAGACATGAAATTTCTTGTAGCCGAGTCTCTATTTGTGGAGTTTGTAGTTGTGGAGTTTCTAGTTGTGGAGTCTCTAGTTGCAGAGTTTCTAGTTGTGGAGTTTCTAGTTGTGGAGTTTCTGGTAGTGGAGTTTCAAATTGTGAAGTTTCAAGTTGTGGAGTTTCTAGTTGTGGAGTCTCAAGTTGTGGAGTTTAAAGTTGTGGAGTTTCAAGTTGTGGAGTCTCTAGTTGTGGAGTTTATAGTTGCGGAGTATCTAGTTGTGGAGTTTCCAGTTGTGGAGTTTCTAGTTGCGGAGTATCTAGTTGTGGAGTTTCTAGTTGTTGAGTTGCGGAGTCTCTGGTTGTGGAGTTTCTACTTGTGGAGTTTCTAGTTGTGGAGTTTCGAGTTGTGGAGTCTCTAGTTGTGGAGTTTCTAGTTGTGGAGTTTCAAGTTGTGGAGTATCTAGTTGTGGAGTTTCCAGTTGTGAAGTATCTAGTTGTGAAGTCTCTAGTTTTGCAGTTTCTAGTTGCGGAGTATCTATTTGTGGAGTTTCTAGCTGCGGAGTTTCTAGTTGCAGAGTCTCTGGTTGTGGAGTTTCTGGTAGTGGAGTTTCTAGTTTCGGAGTTTCTAGTTGTGGAGTTTCTAGTTGTGGAGTTTCTAGTTGTGGAGTCTCTAGTTGTGGAGTTTCTAGTTTCCGAGTTTCCAGTTGTGAAGTATCTAGTAGTGGAGTTTCCAGTTGTGGAATTTATAGTTGTGGAGTTTCTAGTTGCGGAGTTTCAAGCTGTGGAGTTTCTAGTTGTTGAGTTTTTAGTTGTGGAGTTTCTAGCTGTTGAGTTTCTAGTTTGAAGTCTCTAGTTGTAGATTCTCTAGTTGTGAAGTCTCTAGTTTAGGAGTTTCTAGTTGAAGAGTTTTTAGTTGTGAAGTGTCTAGTTGTGGAGTTTCTAGTTGTGGAGTTTCTAGTTGTCGAGTCTCTTGTTGCAGAGTTTCTAGTTGTGGAGTTTCTAGCTGCGGAGTTTCTAGTTGTGAAGTTTCTAGTTGTGGAGTTTCTAGTTGCGGAGTATTTAGTTGTGGAGTTTCCAGTTGTGGAGTTTCCAGTTGTGGAATGGCGGAGTGTCTGGTTGTGGAGATTCTAATTGTTGAGTTTCTAGTTGTGGAGTTTCGAGTTGTTGAGTCTCTAGTTGTGGAGTTTCTAGTTGTGGAGTTTCCAGATTTGGAGTATCTAGTTGTGGAGTTCCCAGTTGTGAAGTATCTAGTTGTGGAGTTTCAAGTTGTGGAGTTTCTAGTTGCGGAGTTTTTAGTTGCGGAGTTTTTAACAGCGGAGTTTCTAGTTGCGAAGTTTCAAGTTGCGCAGTCTCAAGTTGTGGAGTTTCCAGTTGTGGAGTTTTTAGTTGTGGAGTTTCTAGTTGTGAAGTCTCTAGTTTTGCAGTTTCTAGTTGTGGAGTTTCTAGATATGGAATTTCTAGTTGCCGAGTCTCTATTTGTGGAGTTTGTAGTAGTGGAGTTTCTAGATGTGGAGTTTCTAGTTGTGGAGTCTCTAGTTGCGGAGTTTCTAGTTGTGCAGTTTCTAGTTGTGGAGTTTCTAGTTGTGGAGTTTCTGGTTGTGGAGTTTCTAGTTGTGGAGTTTCAAGTTGTGGAGTTTCTAGTTGTGGAGTCTCTAGTTGCGGAGTTTCTAGTTGTGAAGTTTCTAGTTGTGTAGTTTCTAGTTGTGGAGTTTCTGGTTGTGGAGTTTCTAGTTGTGAAGTCTCTAGTTTTGCAGTTTCTAGTTCTGGAGTTTCTAGTTGTGGAGTTTCAAGTTGTGGAGTTTCTAGTTGCGGAGTCTCAAGTTGTGGAGTTTCTAGCTTTCGAGTTCAAGTTGTGGAGTTTTGAGTTGTGGAGTTTCAAGTTGTGGAGTTTCTAGTTGTGGAGTTTTGAGTTGTGGAGTTTCTAGTTGTGGAGTTTCTAGCTGCGGAGTTTCTAGGTGCAGAGTCTCAAGTTGTGGAGTTTCAAAATGTGGAGTTTTGAGTTGTGGAGTTTCAAGTTGTGGAGTTTCTAGTTGTGGAGTCTCTAGTTGCGGAGTTTCTAGTTGTGAAGTTTCTAGTTGTGGAGTTTCTAGTTGTGGAGTTTCTGGTTGTGGAGTTTCTAGTTGTTGAGTTTCTAGTTGTGAAGTCTCTAGTTTTGCAGTTTCTAGTTGTGGAGTTTCTAGTTGTGGAGTTTCAAGTTGTGGAGTTTCTAGTGGCGGTGTCTCAAGTTGTGGAGTTTCTAGTTGTGGAGTTTTGAGTTGCGGAGTTTCTAGTTGTGCAGTTTCTAGTTGTGGAGTTTCTAGTTGTGGAGTTTCTGGTTGTGGAGTTTCTAGTTGTGGAGTTTCAAGTTGTGGAGTTTCTAGTTGTGGAGTCTCTAGTTGCGGAGTTTCTAGTTGTGAAGTTTCTAGTTGTGTAGTTTCTAGTTTTGGAGTTTCTGGTTGTGGAGTTTCTAGTTGTGAAGTCTCTAGTTTTGCAGTTTCTAGTTCTGGAGTTTCTAGTTGTGGAGTTTCAAGTTGTGGAGTTTCTAGTTGCGGAGTCTCAAGTTGTGGAGTTTCTAGCTTTCGAGTTCAAGTTGTGGAGTTTTGAGTTGTGGAGTTTCAAGTTGTGGAGTTTCTAGTTGTGGAGTTTTGAGTTGTGGAGTTTCTAGTTGTGGAGTTTCTAGCTGCGGAGTTTCTAGGTGCAGAGTCTCAAGTTGTGGAGTTTCAAAATTTGGAGTTTTGAGTTGTGGAGTTTCAAGTTGTGGAGTTTCTAGTTGTGGAGTCTCTAGTTGCGGAGTTTCTAGTTGTGAAGTTTCTAGTTGTGGAGTTTCTAGTTGTGGAGTTTCTGGTTGTGGAGTTTCTAGTTGTTGAGTTTCTAGTTGTGAAGTCTCTAGTTTTGCAGTTTCTAGTTGTGGAGTTTCTAGTTGTGGAGTTTCAAGTTGTGGAGTTTCTAGTGGCGGAGTCTCAAGTTGTGGAGTTTCTAGTTGTGGAGTTTTGAGTTGTGGAGTTTCTAGTTGTGGAGTCTCTTGTTGCAGAGTTTCTAGTTGTGGAGTTTCTAGCTGCGGAGTTTCTAGTTGCGGAGTTTCTATTTGTGGAGTTTCTTGCTGCGGAGTTTCTAGTTGCAGAGTCTCTGGTTGTGGAGATTCTAGTAGCGGAGTCTCTAGTTGTAGAGTTTCTAGTTGTGGAGTTTCTAGTTGTGGAGTTTTCAGTTGTGGAGTTTTTAGTTGTGGATTTTCTAGACATGAATTTTCTTGTAGCCGAGTCTCTATTTGTGGAGTTTGTAGTTGTGGAGTTTCTAGTTGCAGAGTTTCTAGTTGTGGAGTTTCTAGTTGTGGAGTTTCTAGTTGTGGAGTTTCTGGTAGTGGAGTTTCTAGTTGTGGAGTTTCAAGTTGTGGAGTTTCTAGTTGTGGAGTCTCAAGTTGTGGAGTTTAAAGTTGTGGAGTTTCAAGTTGTGGAGTCTCTATTTGTGGAGTTTCTAGTTGCGGAGTATCTAGTTGTGGAGTTTCCAGTTGTGGAGTTTCTAGTTGCGAAGTATCTAGTTGTGGAGTTTCTAGTTGTTGAGTTGCGGAGTCTCTGGTTGTGAGTTTCTACTTGTGGAGTTTCTAGTTGTGGAGTTTCGAGTTGTGGAGTCTCTAGTTGTGGAGTTTCTAGTTGTGGAGTTTCAAGTTGTGGAGTATTTAGTAGTGGAGTTTCCAGTTGTGAAGTATCTAGTTGTGAAGTCTCTAGTTTTGCAGTTTCTAGTTGCGGAGTATCTATTTGTGGAGTTTCTAGCTGCGGAGTGTCTAGTTGCAGAGTCTCTGGTTGTGGAGTTTCTAGTTGTAGAGTTTCTAGTTGTGGAGTTTCAAGTTGTGGAGTTTCTAGTTGCGGAGTCTCTGGTTGTGAGTTTCTACTTGTGGAGTTTCTAGTTGTGGAGTTTCGAGTTGTGGAGTCTCTAGTTGAGGAGTTTCTAGTTGTGGAGTTTCTAGTTGTGGAGTCTCTAGTTCTGTAGTTTCTAGCTGCGGAGTTTCTAGTTTCGGAGCTTCTATTTGTGGAGTTTCTAGCGGCGGAGTTTATAGTTGCAGAGTCTCTGGTTGTGGAAATTCTAGTAGCGGAGTCTCTAGTTGTAGAGTTTCTAGTTGTGGAGTTTCTAGTTGTGGAGTTTCCAGTTGTGGAGTTTTTAGTTGTGGACATTCTAGACATGAAATTTCTTGTAGCCGAGTCTCTATTTGTGGAGTTTGTAGTTGTGGAGTTTCTAGTTGTGGAGTCTCTAGTTGCAGAGTTTCTAGTTGTGGAGTTTCTAGTTGTGGAGTTTCTGGTAGTGGAGTTTCAAATTGTAGAGTTTCAAGTTGTGGAGTTTCTAGTTGTGGAGTCTCAAGTTGTGGAGTTTAAAGTTGTGGAGTTTCAAGTTGTGGAGTCTCCAGTTGTGGAGTTTATAGTGGCGGAGTATCTAGTTGTGGAGTTTCCAGTTGTGGAGTTTCTAGTTGCGGAGTATCTAGTTGTGGAGTTTCTAGTTGTTGAGTTGCGGAGTCTCTGGTTGTGGAGTTTCTACTTGTGGAGTTTCTAGTTGTGGAGTTTCTTGTTGTGGAGTCTCTAGTTGTGGAGTTTCTAGTTGTGGAGTTTCAAGTTGTGGAGTATCTAGTTGTGGAGTTTCCAGTTGTGAAGTATCTAGTTGTGAAGTCTCAAGTTTTGCAGTTTCTAGTTGCGGAGTATCTATTTGTGGAGTTTCTAGCTGCGGAGTTTCTAGTTGCAGAGTCTCTGGTTGTGGAGTTTCTAGTTGTGGAGTTTCTAGTTGAGGAGTTTCCAGTTGTGGAGTTTTTAGTTGTGGACTTTCTAGACATAAAATTTCTTGTAGCCGAGTCTCTATTTGTGGAGTTTGTAGTTGTGGAGTTTCTAGTTGTGGATTTTCTAGTTGTGGAGTCTCTAGTTGCAGAGTTTCTAGTTGTGGAGTTTGTAGTTCTGGAGTTTCTAGTTGTGGAGTTTCTGGTAGTGGAGTTTCTAGTTTCGGAGTTTCTATTTGTGGAGTTTCTAGTTGTGGAGTTTCTAGTTGTGAAGTCTCTAGTTGTGGAGTTTCTAGTTGCCGAGTTTCCAGTTGTGGAGTATCTAGTAGTGGAGTTTCCAGTTGTGGAATTTATAGTTGTGGAGTTTCTAGTTGCGGAGTCTCAAGCTGTGGAGTTTCTAGTTGTTGAGTTTTTAGTTGTGAAGTTTCTAGCTGTTGAGTTTCTAGTTTGAAGTCTCTAGTTGTAGATTCTCTAGTTGTGAAGTCTCTAGTTTAGGAGTTTCTAGTTGAAGAGTTTTTAGTTGTGAAGTGTCTAGTTGTGGAGTTTCTAGTTGTGGAGTTTCTAGTTGTGGAGTCTCTTGTTGCAGAGTTTCTAGTTGTGGAGTTTCTAGCTGCGGAGTTTCTAGTTGCGGAGTTTCTTGCTGCGGAGTTTCTAGTTGCAGAGTCTCTGGTTGTGGAGATTCTAGTAGCGGAGTCTCTAGTTGTAGAGTTTCTAGTTGTGGAGTTTCTAGTTGTGGAGTTTTCAGTTGTGGAGTTTTTAGTTGTGGACTTTCTAGACATGAAATTTCTTGTAGCCGAGTATCTATTTGTGGAGTTTGTAGTTGTGGAGTTTCTAGTTGTGGAGTCTCTAGTTGCAGACTTTCAAGTTGTGGAGTCTCTAGTTGTGGAGTTTCTAGTTGCGGAGTATCTAGTTGTGGAGTTTCCAGTTGTGGAGTTTCTAGTTGCGGAGTATCTAGTTGTGGAGATTCTAGTTGTTGAGTTGCGGAGTCTCTGGTTGTGGAGTTTCTACTTGTGGAGTTTCTAGTTGTGGAGTTTCGAGTTGTGGAGTCTCTAGTTGTGGAGTTTCAATTTGTGGAGTTTCAAGTTGTGGAGTATTTAGTTGTGGAGTTTCCAGTTGTGAAGTATCTAGTTGTGAAGTCTCTAGTTTTGCAGTTTCTAGTTGCGGAGTATCTATTTGTGGAGTTTCTAGCTGCGGAGTGTCTAGTTGCAGAGTCTCTGGTTGTGGAGTTTCTAGTTGTAGAGTTTCTAGTTGTGGAGTTTCAAGTTGTGGAGTTTCTAGTTGCGGAGTCTCAAGTTGTGGAGTTTCTAGTCGTGGAGTTTCGAGTTGTGGAAGTTCTAGTTTTGGAGTTTCTAGTTGTGGAGTTTTGAGTTGTGGAGTTTCTAGTTGTGAAGATTGTAGTTGCGGAATCTCCAGCTGTGGATTTTCTAGTTGCGTAACTTAAGGTTGTGAGGTTTCAAGTTGTGGAGTTTCTAGTTGTGGAGTTTCTAGTTGTGGAGTCTCTAGTTCTGTAGTTTCTAGCTGCGGAGTTTCTAGTTTCGGAGCTTCTATTTGTGGAGTTTCTAGCGGCGGAGTTTCTAGTTGCAGAGTCTCTGGTTGTGGAAATTCTAGTAGCGGAGTCTCTAGTTGTAGAGTTTCTAGTTGTGGAGTTTCTAGTTGTGGAGTTTCCAGTTGTGGAGTTTTTAGTTGTGGACTTTCTAGACATGAAATTTCTTGTAGCCGAGTCTCTATTTGTGGAGTTTGTAGTTGTGGAGTTTCTAGTTGTGGAGTCTCTAGTTGCAGAGTTTCTAGTTGTGGAGTTTCTAGTTGTGGAGTTTCTGGTAGTGGAGTTTCATATTGTGGAGTTTCAAGTTGTGGAGTTTCTAGTTGTGGAGTCTCAAGTTGTGGAGTTTAAAGTTGTGGAGTTTCAAGTTGTGGAGTCTCCAGTTGTGGAGTTTATAGTTGCGGAGTATCTAGTTGTGGAGTTTCCAGTTGTGGAGTTTCTAGTTGCGGAGTATCTAGTTGTGGAGTTTCTAGTTGTTGAGTTGCGGAGTCTCTGGTTGTGGAGTTTCTACTTGTGGAGTTTCTAGTTGTGGAGTTTCTTGTTGTGTAGTCTCTAGTTGTGGAGTTTCTAGTTGTGGAGTTTCAAGTTGTGGAGTATCTAGTTGTGGAGTTTCCAGTTGTGAAGTATCTAGTTGTGAAGTCTCTAGTTTTGCAGTTTCTAGTTGCGGAGTATCTATTTGTGGAGTTTCTAGCTGCGGAGTTTCTAGTTGCAGAGTCTCTGGTTGTGGAGTTTCTAGTTGTGGAGTTTCTAGTTGAGGAGTTTCCAGTTGTGGAGTTTTTAGTTGTGGACTTTCTAGACATAAAATTTCTTGTAGCCGAGTCTCTATTTGTGGAGTTTGTAGTTGTGGAGTTTCTAGTTGTGGAGTTTCTAGTTGTGGAGTCTCTAGTTGCAGAGTTTCTAGTTGTGGAGTTTGTAGTTCTGGAGTTTCTACTTGTGGAGTTTCTGGTAGTGGAGTTTCTAGTTTCGGAGTTTCTAGTTGTGGAGTTTCTAGTTGTGGAGTTTCTAGTTGTGGAGTCTCTAGTTGTGGAGTTTCTAGTTGCCGAGTTTCCAGTTGTGGAGTATCTAGTAGTGGAGTTTCCAGTTGTGGAATTTATAGTTGTGGAGTTTCTAGTTGCGGAGTCTCAAGCTGTGGAGTTTCTAGTTGTTGAGTTTTTAGTTGTGAAGTTTCTAGCTGTTGAGTTTCTAGTTTGAAGTCTCTAGTTGTAGATTCTCTAGTTGTGAAGTCTCTAGTTTAGGAGTTTCTAGTTGAAGAGTTTTTAGTTGTGAAGTGTCTAGTTGTGGAGTTTCTAGTTGTGGAGTTTCTAGTTGTGGAGTCTCTTGTTGCAGAGTTTCTAGTTGTGGAGTTTCAAGTTGTTTAGTTTCTAGTTGCGGAGTCTCAAGTTGTGGAGTTTCTAGTCGTGGAGTTTCGAGTTGTGGAAGTTCTAGTTTTGGAGTTTCTAGTTGTGGAGTTTTGAGTTGTGGAGTTTCTAGTTGTGAAGATTGTAGTTGCGGAATCTCCAGCTGTGGATTTTCTAGTTGCGTAACTTAAGGTTGTGAGGTTTCAAGTTGTGGAGTTTCTAGTTGTGGAGTCTCTAGTTCTGTAGTTTCTAGCTGCGGAGTTTCTAGTTTCGGAGCTTCTATTTGTGGAGTTTCTAGCGGCGGAGTTTCTAGTTGCAGAGTCTCTGGTTGTGGAAATTCTAGTAGCGGAGTCTCTAGTTGTAGAGTTTCTAGTTGTGGAGTTTCTAGTTGTGGAGTTTCCAGTTGTGGAGTTTTTAGTTGTGGACTTTCTAGACATGAAATTTCTTGTAGCCGAGTCTCTATTTGTGGAGTTTGTAGTTGTGGAGTTTCTAGTTGTGGAGTCTCTAGTTGCAGAGTTTCTAGTTGTGGAGTTTCTAGTTGTGGAGTTTCTGGTAGTGGAGTTTCAAATTGTGGAGTTTCAAGTTGTGGAGTTTCTAGTTGTGGAGTCTCAAGTTGTGGAGTTTGAAGTTGTGGAGTTTCAAGTTGTGGAGTCTCTAGTTGTGGAGTTTATAGTTGCGGAGTATCTAGTTGTGGAGTTTCCAGTTGTGGAGTTTCTAGTTGCGGAGTATCTAGTTGTGGAGTTTCTAGTTGTTGAGTTGCGGAGTCTCTGGTTGTGGAGTTTCTACTTGTGGAGTTTCTAGTTGTGGAGTTTCGAGTTGTGGAGTCTCTAGTTGTGGAGTTTCTAGTTGTGGAGTTTCAAGTTGTGGAGTATCTAGTTGTGGAGTTTCCAGTTGTGAAGTATCTAGTTGTGAAGTCTCTAGTTTTGCAGTTTCTAGTTGCGGAGTATCTATTTGTGGAGTTTCTAACTGCGGAGTTTCTAGTTGCAGAGTCTCTGGTTGTGGAGTTTCTAGTTGTGGAGTTTCTAGTTGAGGAGTTTCCAGTTGTGGAGTTTTTAGTTGTGGACTTTCTAGACATAAAATTTCTTGTAGCCGAGTCTCTATTTGTGGAGTTTGTAGTTGTGGAGTTTCTAGTTGTGGAGTTTCTAGTTGTGGAGTCTCTAGTTGCAGAGTTTCTAGTTGTGGAGTTTCTAGTTGTGGTGTTTCTGGTTGTGGAGTTTCTAGTTGTTGAGTTTCTAGTTGTGAAGTCTCTAGTTTTGCAGTTTCTAGTTGTGGAGTTTTTAGTTGTGGAGTTTCTAGATATGGAATTTCTAGTTGCCAAGTCTCTATTTGTGGAGTTTGTAGTTGTGGAGTTTCTAATTGTGGAGTTTTTAGTTGTGGAGTTTCAAGTTGTGGAGTTTCTAGTTGCGGAGTCTCAAGTTGTGGAGTTTCTAGTCGTGGAGTTTCGAGTTGTGGAAGTTCTAGTTTTGGAGTTTCGAGTTGTGGAGTTTTGAGTTGTGGAGTTTCTAGTTGTGAAGATTGTAGTTGCGGAATCTCCAGCTGTGGATTTTCTAGTTGCGTAACTTAAGGTTGTGAGGTTTCAAGTTGTGGTGTTTCTAGTTGTGGAGTTTCTAGTTGTGGAGTCTCTAGTTCTGTAGTTTCTAGCTGCGGAGTTTCTAGTTTCGGAGCTTCTATTTGTGGAGTTTCTAGCTGCGGAGTTTCTAGTTGCAGAGTCTCTGGTTGTGGAAATTCTAGTAGCGGAGTCTCTAGTTGTAGAGTTTCTAGTTGTGGAGTTTCTAGTTGTGGAGTTTCAAGTTGTGGAGTATCTAGTTGTGGAGTTTGCAGTTGTGAAGTATCTAGTTGTGAAGTCTCTAGTTTTGCAGTTTCTAGTTGCGGAGTATCTATTTGTGGAGTTTCTAGCTGCGGAGTTTCTAACTGCAGAGTCTCTGGTTGTGGAGTTTCTAGTTGTGGAGTTTCTAGTGGAGGAGTTTCCAGTTGTGGAGTTTTTAGTTGTGGACTTTCTAGACATAAAATTTTTTGTAGCCGAGTCTCTATTTGTGGAGTTTGTAGTTGTGGAGTTTCTAGTTGTGGAGTTTCTAGTAGTGGAGTCTCTAGTTGCAGAGTTTCTAGTTGTGGAGTTTGTAGTTATGGAGTTTCTAGTTGTGGAGTTTCTGGTAGTGGAGTTTCTAGTTTCGCAGTTTCTAGTTGTGGAGTTTCTAGTTGTGGAGTTTCTAGTTGTGGAGTCTCTAGTTGTGGAGTTTCTAGTTGCCGAGTTTCCAGTTGTGGAGTATCTAGTAGTGGAGTTTCCAGTTGTGGAATTTATAGTTGTGGAGTTTCTAGTTGCGGAGTCTCAAGCTGTGGAGTTTCTAGTTGTTGAGTTTTTAGTTGTGGAGTTTCTAGCTGTTGAGTTTCTAGTTTGAAGTCTCTAGTTGTAGATTCTCTAGTTGTGAAGTCTCTAGTTTAGGAGTTTCTAGTTGAAGAGTTTTTAGTTGTGAAGTGTCTAGTTGTGGAGTTTCTAGTTGTGGAGTTTCTAGTTGTGGAGTTTCAAATTGTGGAGTATCTAGTTGTGGAGTTTCCAGTTGTGAAGTATCTAGTTGTGAAGTCTCTAGTTTTGCAGTTTCTAGTTGCGGAGTATCTATTTGTGGAGTTTCTAACTGCGGAGTTTGTAGTTGCAGAGTCTCTGGTTGTGGAGTTTCTGTTGTGGAGTTTCTAGTTGAGGAGTTTCCAGTTGTGGAGTTTTTAGTTTTGGACTTTCTAGACATAAAATTTCTTGTAGCCGAGTCTCTATTTGTGGAGTATGTAGTTGTGGAGTTTCTAGTTGTGGAGTCTCTAGTTGCAGAGTTTCTAGTTGTGGAGTTTCTAGTTGTGCAGTTTCTAGTTGTGGAATTTCTGGTAGTGGAGTTTCTAGTTGTGGAGTTTCAAGTTGTGGAGTTTCTAGTTGTGGAGTCTCAAGTTGTGGAGTTTCCAGTTGTGAAGTATCTAGTTGTGAAGTCTCTAGTTTTGCAGTTTCTAGTTGCGGAGTATCTATTTGTGGAGTTTCTAGCTGCGGAGTGTCTAGTTGCAGAGTCTCTGGTTGTGGAGTTTCTAGTTGTAGAGTTTCTAGTTGTGGAGTTTCAAGTTGTGGAGTTTCTAGTTGCGGAGTCTCAAGTTGTGGAGTTTCTAGTCGTGGAGTTTCGAGTTGTGGAAGTTCTAGTTTTGGAGTTTCTAGTTGTGGAGTTTTGAGTTGTGGAGTTTCTAGTTGTGAAGATTGTAGTTGCGGAATCTCCAGCTGTGGATTTTCTAGTTGCGTAACTTAAGGTTGTGAGGTTTCAAGTTGTGGAGTTTCTAGTTGTGGAGTTTCTAGTTGTGGAGTCTCTAGTTCTGTAGTTTCTAGCTGCGGAGTTTCTAGTTTCGGAGCTTCTATTTGTGGAGTTTCTAGCGGCGGAGTTTCTAGTTGCAGAGTCTCTGGTTGTGGAAATTCTAGTAGCGGAGTCTCTAGTTGTAGAGTTTCTAGTTGTGGAGTTTCTAGTTGTGGAGTTTCCAGTTGTGGAGTTTTTAGTTGTGGACTTTCTAGACATGAAATTTCTTGTAGCCGAGTCTCTATTTGTGGAGTTTGTAGTTGTGGAGTTTCTAGTTGTGGAGTCTCTAGTTGCAGAGTTTCTAGTTGTGGAGTTTCTAGTTGTGGAGTTTCTGGTAGTGGAGTTTCATATTGTGGAGTTTCAAGTTGTGGAGTTTCTAGTTGTGGAGTCTCAAGTTGTGGAGTTTAAAGTTGTGGAGTTTCAAGTTGTGGAGTTTCTAGTTGCGGAGTATCTAGTTGTGGAGTTTCTAGTTGTTGAGTTGCGGAGTCTCTGGTTGTGGAGTTTCTACTTGTGGAGTTTCTAGTTGTGGAGTTTCTTGTTGTGGAGTCTCTAGTTGTGGAGTTTCTAGTTGTGGAGTTTCAAGTTGTGGAGTATCTAGTTGTGGAGTTTCCAGTTGTGAAGTATCTAGTTGTGAAGTCTCTAGTTTTGCAGTTTCTAGTTGCGGAGTATCTATTTGTGGAGTTTCTAGCTGCGGAGTTTCTAGTTGCAGAGTCTCTGGTTGTGGAGTTTCTAGTTGTGGAGTTTCTAGTTGAGGAGTTTCCAGTTGTGGAGTTTTTAGTTGTGCACTTTCTAGACATAAAATTTCTTGTAGCCGAGTCTCTATTTGTGGAGTTTGTAGTTGTGGAGTTTCTAGTTGTGGAGTTTCTAGTTGTGGAGTCTCTAGTTGCAGAGTTTCTAGTTGTGGAGTTTGTAGTTCTGGAGTTTCTAGTTGTGGAGTTTCTGGTAGTGGAGTTTCTAGTTTCGGAGTTTCTAGTTGTGGAGTTTCTAGTTGTGGAGTTTCTAGTTGTGGAGTCTCTAGTTGTGGAGTTTCTAGTTGCCGAGTTTCCAGTTGTGGAGTATCTAGTAGTGGAGTTTCCAGTTGTGGAATTTATAGTTGTGGAGTTTCTAGTTGCGGAGTCTCAAGCTGTGGAGTTTCTAGTTGTTGAGTTTTTAGTTGTGAAGTTTCTAGCTGTTGAGTTTCTAGTTTGAAGTCTCTAGTTGTAGATTCTCTAGTTGTGAAGTCTCTAGTTTAGGAGTTTCTAGTTGAAGAGTTTTTAGTTGTGAAGTGTCTAGTTGTGGAGTTTCTAGTTGTGGAGTCTCTTGTTGCAGAGTTTCTAGTTGTGGAGTTTCAAGTTGTTTAGTTTCTAGTTGCGGAGTCTCAAGTTGTGGAGTTTCTAGTCGTGGAGTTTCGAGTTGTGGAAGTTCTAGTTTTGGAGTTTCTAGTTGTGGAGTTTTGAGTTGTGGAGTTTCTAGTTGTGAAGATTGTAGTTGCGGAATCTCCAGCTGTGGATTTTCTAGTTGCGTAACTTAAGGTTGTGAGGTTTCAAGTTGTGGAGTTTCTAGTTGTGGAGTTTCTAGTTGTGGAGTCTCTAGTTCTGTAGTTTCTAGCTGCGGAGTTTCTAGTTTCGGAGCTTCTATTTGTGGAGTTTCTAGCGGCGGAGTTTCTAGTTGCAGAGTCTCTGGTTGTGGAAATTCTAGTAGCGGAGTCTCTAGTTGTAGAGTTTCTAGTTGTGGAGTTTCTAGTTGTGGAGTTTCCAGTTGTGGAGTTTTTAGTTGTGGACTTTCTAGACATGAAATTTCTTGTAGCCGAGTCTCTATTTGTGGAGTTTGTAGTTGTGGAGTTTCTAGTTGTGGAGTCTCTAGTTGCAGAGTTTCTAGTTGTGGAGTGTCTAGTTGTGGAGTTTCTGGTAGTGGAGTTTCAAATTGTGGAGTTTCAAGTTGTGGAGTTTCTAGTTGTGGAGTCTCAAGTTGTGGAGTTTAAAGTTGTGGAGTTTCAAGTTGTGGAGTCTCTAGTTGTGGAGTTTATAGTTGCGGAGTATCTAGTTGTGGAGTTTCCAGTTGTGGAGTTTCTAGTTGCGGAGTATCTAGTTGTGGAGTTTCTAGTTGTTGAGTTGCGGAGTCTCTGGTTGTGGAGTTTCTACTTGTGGAGTTTCTAGTTGTGGAGTTTCGAGTTGTGGAGTCTCTAGTTGTGGAGTTTCTAGTTGTGGAGTTTCAAGTTGTGGAGTATCTAGTTGTGGAGTTTCCAGTTGTGAAGTATCTAGTTGTGAAGTCTCTAGTTTTGCAGTTTCTAGTTGCGGAGTATCTATTTGTGGAGTTTCTAACTGCGGAGTTTCTAGTTGCAGAGTCTCTGGTTGTGGAGTTTCTAGTTGTGGAGTTTCTAGTTGAGGAGTTTCCAGTTGTGGAGTTTTTAGTTGTGGACTTTCTAGACATAAAATTTCTTGTAGCCGAGTCTCTATTTGTGGAGTTTGTAGTTGTGGAGTTTCTAGTTGTGGAGTTTCTAGTTGTGGAGTCTCTAGTTGCAGAGTTTCTAGTTGTGGAGTTTCTAGTTGTGGTGTTTCTGGTTGTGGAGTTTCTAGTTGTTGAGTTTCTAGTTGTGAAGTCTCTAGTTTTGCAGTTTCTAGTTGTGGAGTTTTTAGTTGTGGAGTTTCTAGATATGGAATTTCTAGTTGCCAAGTCTCTATTTGTGGAGTTTGTAGTTGTGGAGTTTCTAATTGTGGAGTTTTTAGTTGTGGAGTTTCAAGTTGTGGAGTTTCTAGTTGCGGAGTCTCAAGTTGTGGAGTTTCTAGTCGTGGAGTTTCGAGTTGTGGAAGTTCTAGTTTTGGAGTTTCTAGTTGTGGAGTTTTGAGTTGTGGAGTTTCTAGTTGTGAAGATTGTAGTTGCGGAATCTCCAGCTGTGGATTTTCTAGTTGCGTAACTTAAGGTTGTGAGGCTTCAAGTTGTGAGGTTTCAAGTTGTGGAGTTTCTAGTTGTGGAGTCTCTAGTTCTGTAGTTTCTAGCTGCGGAGTTTCTAGTTTCGGAGCTTCTATTTGTGGAGTTTCTAGCGGCGGAGTTTCTAGTTGCAGAGTCTCTGGTTGTGGAAATTCTAGTAGCGGAGTCTCTAGTTGTAGAGTTTCTAGTTGTGGAGTTTCTAGTTGTGGAGTTTCCAGTTGTGGAGTTTTTAGTTGTGGACTTTCTAGACATGAAATTTCTTGTAGCCGAGTCTCTATTTGTGGAGTTTGTAGTTGTGGAGTTTCTAGTTGTGGAGTCTCTAGTTGCAGAGTTTCTAGTTGTGGAGTTTCTAGTTGTGGAGTTTCTGGTAGTGGAGTTTCATATTGTGGAGTTTCAAGTTGTGGAGTTTCTAGTTGTGGAGTCTCAAGTTGTGGAGTTTAAAGTTGTGGAGTTTCAAGTTGTGGAGTTTCTAGTTGCGGAGTATCTAGTTGTGGAGTTTCTAGTTGTTGAGTTGCGGAGTCTCTGGTTGTGGAGTTTCTACTTGTGGAGTTTCTAGTTGTGGAGTTTCTTGTTGTGGAGTCTCTAGTTGTGGAGTTTCTAGTTGTGGAGTTTCAAGTTGTGGAGTATCTAGTTGTGGAGTTTCCAGTTGTGAAGTATCTAGTTGTGAAGTCTCTAGTTTTGCAGTTTCTAGTTGCGGAGTATCTATTTGTGGAGTTTCTAGCTGCGGAGTTTCTAGTTGCAGAGTCTCTGGTTGTGGAGTTTCTAGTTGTGGAGTTTCTAGTTGAGGAGTTTCCAGTTGTGGAGTTTTTAGTTGTGCACTTTCTAGACATAAAATTTCTTGTAGCCGAGTCTCTATTTGTGGAGTTTGTAGTTGTGGAGTTTCTAGTTGTGGAGTTTCTAGTTGTGGAGTCTCTAGTTGCAGAGTTTCTAGTTGTGGAGTTTGTAGTTCTGGAGTTTCTAGTTGTGGAGTTTCTGGTAGTGGAGTTTCTAGTTTCGGAGTTTCTAGTTGTGGAGTTTCTAGTTGTGGAGTTTCTAGTTGTGGAGTCTCTAGTTGTGGAGTTTCTAGTTGCCGAGTTTCCAGTTGTGGAGTATCTAGTAGTGGAGTTTCCAGTTGTGGAATTTATAGTTGTGGAGTTTCTAGTTGCGGAGTCTCAAGCTGTGGAGTTTCTAGTTGTTGAGTTTTTAGTTGTGAAGTTTCTAGCTGTTGAGTTTCTAGTTTGAAGTCTCTAGTTGTAGATTCTCTAGTTGTGAAGTCTCTAGTTTAGGAGTTTCTAGTTGAAGAGTTTTTAGTTGTGAAGTGTCTAGTTGTGGAGTTTCTAGTTGTGGAGTCTCTTGTTGCAGAGTTTCTAGTTGTGGAGTTTCAAGTTGTTTAGTTTCTAGTTGCGGAGTCTCAAGTTGTGGAGTTTCTAGTCGTGGAGTTTCGAGTTGTGGAAGTTCTAGTTTTGGAGTTTCTAGTTGTGGAGTTTTGAGTTGTGGAGTTTCTAGTTGTGAAGATTGTAGTTGCGGAATCTCCAGCTGTGGATTTTCTAGTTGCGTAACTTAAGGTTGTGAGGTTTCAAGTTGTGGAGTTTCTAGTTGTGGAGTTTCTAGTTGTGGAGTCTCTAGTTCTGTAGTTTCTAGCTGCGGAGTTTCTAGTTTCGGAGCTTCTATTTGTGGAGTTTCTAGCGGCGGAGTTTCTAGTTGCAGAGTCTCTGGTTGTGGAAATTCTAGTAGCGGAGTCTCTAGTTGTAGAGTTTCTAGTTGTGGAGTTTCTAGTTGTGGAGTTTCCAGTTGTGGAGTTTTTAGTTGTGGACTTTCTAGACATGAAATTTCTTGTAGCCGAGTCTCTATTTGTGGAGTTTGTAGTTGTGGAGTTTCTAGTTGTGGAGTCTCTAGTTGCAGAGTTTCTAGTTGTGGAGTGTCTAGTTGTGGAGTTTCTGGTAGTGGAGTTTCAAATTGTGGAGTTTCAAGTTGTGGAGTTTCTAGTTGTGGAGTCTCAAGTTGTGGAGTTTAAAGTTGTGGAGTTTCAAGTTGTGGAGTCTCTAGTTGTGGAGTTTATAGTTGCGGAGTATCTAGTTGTGGAGTTTCCAGTTGTGGAGTTTCTAGTTGCGGAGTATCTAGTTGTGGAGTTTCTAGTTGTTGAGTTGCGGAGTCTCTGGTTGTGGAGTTTCTACTTGTGGAGTTTCTAGTTGTGGAGTTTCGAGTTGTGGAGTCTCTAGTTGTGGAGTTTCTAGTTGTGGAGTTTCAAGTTGTGGAGTATCTAGTTGTGGAGTTTCCAGTTGTGAAGTATCTAGTTGTGAAGTCTCTAGTTTTGCAGTTTCTAGTTGCGGAGTATCTATTTGTGGAGTTTCTAACTGCGGAGTTTCTAGTTGCAGAGTCTCTGGTTGTGGAGTTTCTAGTTGTGGAGTTTCTAGTTGAGGAGTTTCCAGTTGTGGAGTTTTTAGTTGTGGACTTTCTAGACATAAAATTTCTTGTAGCCGAGTCTCTATTTGTGGAGTTTGTAGTTGTGGAGTTTCTAGTTGTGGAGTTTCTAGTTGTGGAGTCTCTAGTTGCAGAGTTTCTAGTTGTGGAGTTTCTAGTTGTGGTGTTTCTGGTTGTGGAGTTTCTAGTTGTTGAGTTTCTAGTTGTGAAGTCTCTAGTTTTGCAGTTTCTAGTTGTGGAGTTTTTAGTTGTGGAGTTTCTAGATATGGAATTTCTAGTTGCCAAGTCTCTATTTGTGGAGTTTGTAGTTGTGGAGTTTCTAATTGTGGAGTTTTTAGTTGTGGAGTTTCAAGTTGTGGAGTTTCTAGTTGCGGAGTCTCAAGTTGTGGAGTTTCTAGTCGTGGAGTTTCGAGTTGTGGAAGTTCTAGTTTTGGAGTTTCGAGTTGTGGAGTTTTGAGTTGTGGAGTTTCTAGTTGTGAAGATTGTAGTTGCGGAATCTCCAGCTGTGGATTTTCTAGTTGCGTAACTTAAGGTTGTGAGGTTTCAAGTTGTGGTGTTTCTAGTTGTGGAGTTTCTAGTTGTGGAGTCTCTAGTTCTGTAGTTTCTAGCTGCGGAGTTTCTAGTTTCGGAGCTTCTATTTGTGGAGTTTCTAGCTGCGGAGTTTCTAGTTGCAGAGTCTCTGGTTGTGGAAGTTCTAGTAGCGGAGTCTCTAGTTTTAGAGTTTCTAGTTGTGGAGTTTCTAGTTGTGGAGTTTCAAGTTGTGGAGTATCTAGTTGTGGAGTTTGCAGTTGTGAAGTATCTAGTTGTGAAGTCTCTAGTTTTGCAGTTTCTAGTTGCGGAGTATCTATTTGTGGAGTTTCTAGCTGCGGAGTTTCTAACTGCAGAGTCTCTGGTTGTGGAGTTTCTAGTTGTGGAGTTTCTAGTGGAGGAGTTTCCAGTTGTGGAGTTTTTAGTTGTGGACTTTCTAGACATAAAATTTCTTGTAGCCGAGTCTCTATTTGTGGAGTTTGTAGTTGTGGAGTTTCTAGTTGTGGAGTTTCTAGTTGTGGAGTCTCTAGTTGCAGAGTTTCTAGTTGTGGAGTTTGTAGTTCTGGAGTTTCTAGTTGTGGAGTTTCTGGTAGTGGAGTTTCTAGTTTCGCAGTTTCTAGTTGTGGAGTTTCTAGTTGTGGAGTTTCTAGTTGTGGAGTCTCTAGTTGTGGAGTTTCTAGTTGCCGAGTTTCCAGTTGTGGAGTATCTAGTAGTGGAGTTTCCGGTTGTGGAATTTATAGTTGTGGAGTTTCTAGTTGCGGAGTCTCAAGCTGTGGAGTTTCTAGTTGTTGAGTTTTTAGTTGTGGAGTTTCTAGCTGTTGAGTTTCTAGTTTGAAGTCTCTAGTTGTAGATTCTCTAGTTGTGAAGTCTCTAGTTTAGGAGTTTCTAGTTGAAGAGTTTTTAGTTGTGAAGTGTCTAGTTGTGGAGTTTCTAGTTGTGGAGTTTCTAGTTGTGGAGTTTCAAATTGTGGAGTATCTAGTTGTGGAGTTTCCAGTTGTGAAGTATCTAGTTGTGAAGTCTCTAGTTTTGCAGTTTCTAGTTGCGGAGTATCTATTTGTGGAGTTTCTAACTGCGGAGTTTGTAGTTGCAGAGTCTCTGGTTGTGGAGTTTCTGTTGTGGAGTTTCTAGTTGAGGAGTTTCCAGTTGTGGAGTTTTTAGTTTTGGACTTTCTAGACATAAAATTTCTTGTAGCCGAGTCTCTATTTGTGGAGTATGTAGTTGTGGAGTTTCTAGTTGTGGAGTCTCTAGTTGCAGAGTTTCTAGTTGTGGAGTTTCTAGTTGTGCAGTTTCTAGTTGTGGAATTTCTGGTAGTGGAGTTTCTAGTTGTGGAGTTTCAAGTTGTGGAGTTTCTAGTTGTGGAGTCTCAAGTTGTGGAGTTTAAAGTTGTGGAGTTTCAAGTTGTGGAGTCTCTAGTTGTGGAGTTTCTAGTTGCGGAGTATCTAGTTGTGGAGTTTCCAGTTGTGGAGTTTCTAGTTGCGGAGTCTCTGGTTGTGGAGTTTCTTTTTGTGGAGTTTCTAGTTGTGGAGTTTCGAGTTGTGGAGTCTCTAGTTGTGGAGTTTCTAGTTGTGGAGTTTCAAGTTGTGGAGTATTTAGTTGTGGAGTTTCCAGTTGTGAAGTATCTAGTTGTGAAGTCCCTAGTTTTGCAGTTTCTAGTTGCGGAGTATCTATTTGTGGAGTTTCTAGCTGCGGAGTGTCTAGTTGCAGAGTCTCTGGTTGTGGAGTTTCTAGTTGTAGAGTTTCTAGTTGTGGAGTTTCTAGTTGTGGAGTTTCCAGTTGTGGAGTTTTTAGTTGTGGACTTTCTAGACATAAAATTTCTTGTAGCCGAGTCTCTATTTGTGGAGTTTGTAGTTGTGGAGTTTCTAGTTGTGGAGTTTCTAGTAGCGGAGTCTCTAGTTGTAGAGTTTCTAGTTGTGGAGTTTCTAGTTGTGGAGTTTCCAGTTGTGGAGTTTTTAGTTGTGAACTTTCTAGACATGAAATTTCTTGTAGCCGAGTCTCTATTTGTGGAGTTTGTAGTTGTGGAGTTTCTAGTTGTGGAGTCTCTAGTTGCAGAGTTTCTAGTTGTGGAGTTTCTAGTTGTGGAGTTTCTGGTAGTGGAGTTTCAAATTGTGGAGTTTCAAGTTGTGGAGTTTCTAGTTGTGGAGTCTCAAGTTGTGGAGTTTAAAGTTGTGGAGTTTCAAGTTGTGGAGTCTCTAGTTGTGGAGTTTATAGTTGCGGAGTATCTAGTTGTGGAGTTTCCAGTTGTGGAGTTTCTAGTTGCGGAGTATCTAGTTGTGGAGTTTCTAGTTGCGGAGTCTCAAGCTGTGGAGTTTCTAGTTGTTGAGTTTTTAGTTGTGGAGTTTCTAGCTGTTGAGTTTCTAGTTTGAAGTCTCTAGTTGTAGATTCTCTAGTTGTGAAGTCTCTAGTTTAGGAGTTTCTAGTTGAAGAGTTTTTAGTTGTGAAGTGTCTAGTTGTGGAGTTTCTAGTTGTGGAGTTTCTAGTTGTGGAGTTTCAAGTTGTGGAGTATCTAGTTGTGGAGTTTCCAGTTGTGAAGTATCTAGTTGTGAAGTCTCTAGTTTTGCAGTTTCTAGTTGCGGAGTATCTATTTGTGGAGTTTCTAACTGCGGAGTTTCTAGTTGCAGAGTCTCTGGTTGTGGAGTTTCTAGTTGTGGAGTTTCTAGTTGAGGAGTTTCCAGTTGTGGAGTTTTTAGTTGTGGACTTTCTAGACATAAAATTTCATGTAGCCGAGTCTCTATTTGTGGAGTATGTAGTTGTGGAGTTTCTAGTTGTGGAGTCTCTAGTTGCAGAGTTTCTAGTTGTGGAGTTTCTAGTTGTGCAGTTTCTAGTTGTGGAATTTCTGGTAGTGGAGTTTCTAGTTGTGGAGTTTCAAGTTGTGGAGTTTCTAGTTGTGGAGTCTCAAGTTGTGGAGTTTAAAGTTGTGGAGTTTCAAGTCGTGGAGTCTCTAGTTGTGGAGTTTCTAGTTGCGGAGTATCTAGTTGTGGAGTTTCCAGTTGTGGAGTTTCTAGTTGCGGAGTCTCTGGTTGTGGAGTTTCTTTTTGTGGAGTTTCTAGTTGTGGAGTTTCGAGTTGTGGAGTCTCTAGTTGTGGAGTTTCTAGTTGTGGAGTTTCAAGTTGTGGAGTATTTAGTTGTGGAGTTTCCAGTTGTGAAGTATCTAGTTGTGAAGTCTCTAGTTTTGCAGTTTCTAGTTGCGGAGTATCTATTTGTGGAGTTTCTAGCTGCGGAGTGTCTAGTTGCAGAGTCTCTGGTTGTGGAGTTTCTAGTTGTAGAGTTTCTAGTTGTGGAGTTTCAAGTTGTGGAGTTTCTAGTTGCGGAGTCTCAAGTTGTGGAGTTTCTAGTCGTGGAGTTTCGAGTTGCGGAAGTTCTAGTTTTGGAGTTTCTAGTTGTGGAGTTTTGAGTTGTGGAGTTTTTAGTTGTGGAGTTTCTAGATATGGAATTTCTAGTTGCCAAGTCTCTATTTGTGGAGTTTGTAGTTGTGGAGTTTCTAATTGGGGAGTTTCTAGTTGTGGAGTTTCAAGTTGTGGAGTTTCTAGTTGCGGAGTCTCAAGTTGTGGAGTTTCTAGTCGTGGAGTTTCGAGTTGTGGAAGTTCTAGTTTTGGAGTTTCTAGTTGTGGAGTTTTGAGTTGTGGAGTTTCTAGTTGTGAAGATGGTAGTTGCGGAATCTCCAGCTGTGGATTTTCTAGTTGCGTAACTTAAGGTTGTGAGGTTTAAAGTTGTGGAGCTTCTAGTTGTGGAGTCTCTTGTTGCAGAGTTTCTAGTTGTGGAGTTTCTAGCTGCGGAGTTTCTAGTTGCGGAGTTTCTATTTGTGGAGTTTCTTGCTGCGGAATTTCTAGTTGCAGAGTCTCTGGTTGTGGAGATTCTAGTAGAGGAGTCTCCAGTTGTAGAGTTTCTAGTTGTGGAGTTTCTAGTTGTGGAGTTTCCAGTTGTGGAGTTTATAGTTGTGGACTTTCTAGACATGAAATTTCTTGTAGCCGAGTCTATATTTGTGGAGTTTGTAGTTGTGGAGTTTGTAGTTGTGGAGTCTCTAGTTGCAGAGCTTCTAGTTGTGGAGTTTCTAGTTGTGGAGTTTCTAGTTGTGGAGTTTCTGGTAGTGGAGTTTCTAGTTGTGAAGTCTCTAGTTTTGCAGTTTCTAGTTGCGGAGTATCTATTTGTGGAGTTTCTAGCTGCGGAGTTTCTAGTTGCAGAGTCTCTGGTTGTGGAGTTTCTAGTTGTGGAGTTTCTAGTTGTGCAGTTTCCAGTTGTGGAGTTTTTAGTTGTGGACTTTCTAGACATAAAATTTCTTGTAGCCGAGTCTCTATTTGTGGAGTTTGTAGTTGTAGAGTTTCTAGTTGTGGAGTTTCTAGTTGTGGAGTCTCTAGTTGCAGAGTTTCTAGTTGTGGAGTTTCTAGTTCTGGAGTTTCTAGTTGTGGAGTTTCTAGTTGTGGAGTCTCTAGTTGCGGAGTTTCTAGTTGTGAAGTTTCTAGTTGTGGAGTTTCTAGTTGTGGTGTTTCTGGTTGTGGAGTTTCTAGTTGTTGAGTTTCTAGTTGTGAACTCTCTAGTTTTGCAGTTTCTAGTTGTGGAGTTTTTAGTTGTGGAGTTTCTAGATATGGAATTTCTAGTTGCCAAGTCTCTATTTGTGGAGTTTGTAGTTGCGGAGTTTCTAATTGTGGAGTCTCTAGTTGTGGAGTTTCTGGTTGTGGAGTTTCTAGTTGTGGAGTTTCAAGTTGTTGAGTTTCTAGTTGCGGAGTCTCAAGTTGTGGAGTTTCTAGTCGTAGAGTTTCGAGTTGTGGAAGTTCTAGTTTTGGAGTTTCTAGTTGTGGAGTTTTGAGTTGTGGAGTTTCTAGTTGTGAAGATTGTAGTTGCGGAATCTCCAGCTGTGGATTTTCTAGTTGCGTAACTTAAGGTTGTGAGGTTTCAAGTTGTGGAGCTTCTAAATGTGGAGTTTCTAGTTGTGGAGTCTCTAGTTCTGTAGTTTCTAGCTGCGGAGTTTCTAGTTTCGGAGCTTCTATTTGTGGAGTTTCTAGCTGCGGAGTTTCTAGTTGCAGAGTCTCTGGTTGTGGAAATTCCAGTAGCGGAGTCTCTAGTTGTAGAGTTTCTAGTTGTGGAGTTTCTAGTTGTGGAGTTTCCAGTTGTGGAGTTTTTAGTTGTGGACTTTCTAGACATGAAATTTCTTGTAGCCGAGTCTCTATTTGTGGAGTTTGTAGTTGTGGAGTTTGTAGTTGTGGAGTTTCTAGTTGTGGAGTCTCTAGTTGCAGAGTTTCTAGTTGTGGATTTTCTAGTTGTGGAGTTTCTAGTTGTGGAGTTTCTGGTAGTGGAGTTTCTAGTTGTGGAGTTTCAAGTTGTGGAGTTTCTAGTTGTGGAGTCTCAAGTTGTGTAGTTTAAAGTTGTGGAGTTTCAAGTTGTGGAGTCTCTAGTTGTGGAGTTTCTAGTTGCATAGTATCTAGTTGTGGAGTTTCCAGTTGTGGAGTTTCTAGTTGCGGAGTATCTAGTTGTGGAGTTTCTAGTTGTGGAGTTTCTACTTGTGGAGTTTCTAGTTGTGGAGTTTCGAGATGTGGAGTCTAGTTCTGGAGTTTCTAGTTGTAGAGTTTCAAGTTGTGGAGTATCTAGTTGTGCAGTTTCCAGTTGTGAAGTATCTAGTTGTGAAGTCTCTAGTTTTGCAGTTTCTAGTTGCGGAGTATCTATTTGTGGAGTTTCTAGCTGCGGACTTTCTAGTTGCAGAGTCTCTAGTTGTGGAGTTTCTAGTTGTGGAGTTTCTAGTTGTGGAGTTTCCAGTTGTGGAGTTTTTAGTTGTGGACTTTCTAGACATGAACTTTCTTGTAGCCGAGTCTCTATTTGCGGAGTTTGTAGTTGTGGAGTTTCTAGTTGTGGAGTTTCTAGTTGTGGAGTCTCTAGTTGCAGAGTTTCTAGTTGTGGAGTTTCTAGTTCTGGAGTTTCTAGTTGTGGAGTTTCTGGTAGTGGAGTTTCTGGTTGCGGAGTTTCTAGTTGTGGAGTTTCTAGTTGTGGAGTTTCTAGTTGTGGAGTTTCTAGTTGCGGAGTTTCTAGTTGTGAAGTTTCTAGTTGTGGAGTTTCTAGTTGTGGTGTTTCTGGTTGTGGAGTTTCTAGTTGTTGAGTTTCTAGTTGTGAAGTCTCTAGTTTTGCAGTTTCTAGTTGTGAAGTTTATAGTTGTGGAGTTTCTAGATATGGAATTTCTAGTTGCCGAGTCTCTATTTGTGGAGTTTGTAGTTGTGGAGTTTCTAATTGTGGAGTCTCTAGTTGTGGAGTTTCTGGTTGTGGAGTTTCTAGTTGTGGAGTTTCAAGTTGTGGAGTTCCTAGTTGTGGAAGTTCTAGTTTTGGAGTTTCTAGTTGTGGAGTTTTGAGTTGTGGAGTTTCTAGTTGTGAAGATTCTAGTTGTGTAGTTTCTAGCTGCGGAGTTTCTAGTTGCAGAGTCTCCAGTTTTGGAGTTTCTAGTTGCGAATTCTCTAGTTGAGGAGTCTCTAGTTGTAGAGTTTCTAGTTGCGGAGTGTCTAGTTGTGGTGTTTCTAGCCGTGGAATTTCTTGTTGCGGAGTTTTTAAATGCGGAGTTTCTAGTTGCGGAGTTCTATAGTTGCAGAGTCTCTAGTTGTGGAGTTTCGAATTGTGAAGTTTTTAGTTGTGGAGTTTCTAGTTGTGGAGTTTCTAGTTTTGGAGTTTCTAATTGTGGAGTTTCTAGTTGTAGAGTCTCCTGTTGCGAAGTTTCCAGTTGCGGAGTTTTTGGTTGGGGAGTTTCTAGTTGTGGAGTTTCTAGTTGTCGAGTCTCAAGTTGTGGAGTTTAAACTTGCGGAGTTTCAAGTTGTGGGGTCTATAGTTGTGGAGTTTCTAGTTGTGGGTTTTCTAGTTGTGGAGTATCTAGTTAAGGCTTTTCCAGTTGTGAAGTTTCTATTTGTGGAGTTGCGGACTCTTTAGTTGTGGAGTTTCTAGTTGCAGAGTCTCTAGTTGTGGAGTTTCAAGTTGTGGAGTCTCTAGTTGTGGAGTTTCTAGTTGCCGAGTTTCCAGTTGTGGAGTATCTAGTAGTGGAGTTTCCAGTTGTGGAATTTATAGTTGTGGAGTTTCTGGTTGCGGAGTCTCAAGCTGTGGAGTTTCTAGTTGTTGAATATTTAGTTGTGGAGTTTCTAGTTGTTGAGTTTCTAGTTTGAAGTCTCTAGTTGTAGATTCTCTAGTTGTGAAGTCTCTAGTTTAGGAGTTCCTAGTTGAAGAGTTTTTAGTTGTGAAGTGTCTAGTTGTGGAGTTTCTAGTTGTGGAGTTTCTAGTTGTGGAGTCTCTTGTTGCAGAGTTTCTAGTTGTGAAGTTTCAAGTTGTGGAATTTCTAGTTGCGGCGTCTCAAGTTGTGGAGTTTCTAGTTGCGGAGTGTCTAGTTGTGGTGTTTCTAGCTCTGGAATTTCTAGTTTTGGAGTTTCTAGTTGTGGAATTTCTATTTGTAGAGTCTCCTGTTGCGGAGTTTCTAGTTGCGGAGTTTCTAGTTGGGGAGTTTCTAGTTGTGGAGTTTCTAGTTGTGGAGTCTTAAATTGTGGAGCTTAAACGTGTGGAGTTTCAAGCTGTGGAGTCTATAGTTGTGGAGTTTCTAGTTGTGGATTTTCTAGTTGTGGAGTATCTAGTTGTGGATTTTTCAGTTGTGGAGTTTATAGTTGTGGAGTTGCGGAGTCTCTAGTTGTGGAGTTTCTAGTTGCAGAGTCTTTAGTTGTGGAGTTTCAAGTTGTGGAGTCTCTAGATGTGGAGTTTCAAGTTCCGGAGTCTCATGCTGTGGAGTTTCTAGTTGTTGAGTTTTTAGTTGTGGAGTTTCTAGTGGTTGACTTTCTAGTTTGAAGTCTCTAGTTGTAGATTCTCTAGTTGTGGAGTCTCTAGTTTAGGAGTTTCTAGTTGAAAAGTTTTTAGTTGTGGAGTGTCTAGTTGTGGAGTTTCTAGTCGTGAAGTTTCTAGTTGTGGAGTCTCTAGTTGTGTAGTTTCTAGCTTCGGAGTTTCCAGTTGTGGAGTATCTACTAGTGGAGTTTCGAGTTGTGGAGTTTCTAGTTGTGGAGTTTCTAGTTGTGGAGTTTCTAGTTGTGGAGTTTCTAGTTGCGGAGTTTCTAGTTGTGGAGTTTCAAGTTCCGGAGTCTCATGCTGTGGAGTTTCTAGTTGTTGAGTTTTTAGTTGTGGAGTTTCTAGTTGTTGAGTTTCTAGTTTGAAGTCTCTAGTTGTAGATTCTCTAGTTGTGGAGTCTCTAGTTTAGGAGTTTCTAGTTGAAGAGTTTTTAGTTGTGGAGTGTCTAGTTGTGGAGTTTCTAGTCGTGAAGTTTCTTGTTGTGGAGTCTCTAGTGTGTAGTTTCCAGCTGCGGAGTTTCTAGTTGCGGAGTTTCTAGTTGCAGAGTCTCTGGTTGTGGAGTTTCTAGTTGCGGAGTTTCTAGTTCCGGAGTATCTAGTTGTGGAGTTTGCAGTTGTGGAGTTTCTTGTTGTGGAATTGCAGAGTCTCTAGTTGTGAAGTTTCTAGTTGCGGAGTTTCTAGTTGTGGAGTTTCTAGTTGTATAGTCTTCTGTTGCGGAGTTTCTAGTTGCGGAGTTTCTAGTTGTGGTGTTTCCAGTTGTGGAGTTTCTAGTTGTGGAGTCTTAAGTTGTGGAGTTTAAACTTGTGGAGTTTCAAGTGGTTGAGGCTATAGTTGTGGAGTTTCTAGTTGTGGATTTTCTAGTTGTGGAGTATCTAGTTGTGGATTTTTCAGTTGTGGGGTTTCTAGTTGTGGAGTTGCGGAGTCTCTAGTTGTGAAGTTTCTAGTTGCAGAGTCTCTAGTTGTGGAGTTTCCACTTGTGAAGTCTCCAGTTGTGGAGTTTCTAGTTGTGGAGTATCTAGTTGGAGTTTCATGTTGTGGAGTTTCTAGTTGTGGAGTTGGGGTGTCTCTGGTTGTGGAGTTTCTAGTACTGGAGTTTCTAGTTGTTGAGATTCGAGTTGTGGAGTCTCTAGTTGTGGAGTTTCTAGTTGTGGAGTTTCCAGTTGTGAAGTATCTAGTTGTGGAGTTTCCAGTTGTGAAGTATCTAGTTGTAAAGTTTCCAGTTGTGCAGTATCTAGTTGTGGAGTTTTAAGTTGTGGAGTTTCTAGTTGCGGAGTTTCTAGTTGCGGACTTTTTATTAGCGGAGTTTCTAGTTGTGAAGTTTTAAGTTGCGGAGTCTCAAGTTGTGGAGTTTTCAGTTGTGAAGTTTTTAGTTGTGGAGTTTCTAGTTGTTGAGTTTCTAGTTGAGAAGTCTCTAGTTTTGCAGTTTTTAGTTGTGGAGTTTTTAGATATGGAATTTCTAGTTGCCGAGTCTGTATTTGTGGAGTTTGTAGTTGTGGAGTTTTTAGTTGTGGAGTTTCTAGTTGGTGAGTCTCTAGTTGCGGAGTTTCTAGTTGTGGAGTTTCTAGTTGTGGAGTTTCTGGTTGTGGAGTTTCTAGTTGTGGATTTTCTAGTGGTGGAGTCTCTAGTTGCGGAATCTCTAGTTGTGGAGTTTCTAGTTGTGGAGTTTCTAAATGTGGAGTTTGTACTTGTGAAGTTTCTAGCTGCGGAGTTTCTAGTTGCAGAGTCTCTAGTTTTGGAGTTTCTAGTTGCAAATTCTCTAGTTGAGGAGTCTCTAGTTGTAGAGTTTCAAGTTGTGGAGTTTCTCGTTGTGAAGTTTCAAGTTGTGGAGTTTCTAGTTGCGGCATCTCAAGTTGTGGAGTTTCTAGTTGCGGAGTGTCTAGTTGTGATGTTTCTAGCTCTGGAATTTTTCGTTGCGGAGTTTCTAGTTGCGGAGTACCATAGTTGCAGAGTCTCTAGTTGTCGAGTTTCTAGTTGTGGAGTGTCTAGTTGTGGAGTTTCCAGTTGTGTAGTTTCTAGTAGAGTTTCGAATTTTGAAGTTTCTAGTTGTTGAGTTTCTAGTTTGAAGTCTCTAGTTGTAGATTCTCTAGTTGTGGAGTCTCTAGTTTTGGAGTTTCTAGTTGCAGAGTCTCTGGTTGTGGAGTTTCTAGTTGCGGAGTCTCTAGTTGTGGAGTTTCTAGTTGTGGAGATTCTAGTTGTGGAGTTTCCAGTTGTGGAGTTTCTAGTTGTGGAGTTTCTAGTTGCGGAGTCTCTAGTTGTGGAGTTTCAAGTTGTGAAGTCTAGTTGCGGAGTCTCTAGTTGTGGAGTTTCTAGTTGTAGAGTTTCCAGTTGTGAAGTTGTTAGTTGTGGACTTTCTAGACATGAAATTTCTTGTAGCTGAGTCTCTATTTGTGGAGTTTGTAGTTGTGGAGTTTCTAGTTGTGGAAATTCTAGTTGTGGAGTCTCTAGTTGCAGAGTTTCTAGTTGTGGAGTTTCTAGTTGTGGAGTCTCAAGTTGTGGAGTTTAAAGTTGTGGAGTATCTAGTTGTGGAGTTTTAAGTTGTGGAGTTTCTAGTTGCGGAGTTTTCAATAGCGGAGTTTCTATTTGTGAAGTTTCAAGTTGCGGAGTCTCAAGTTGTGAAGTTTTCAGTTGTCGAGTTTTTAGTTGTGGAGTTTCTAATTGTTGAGTTTCTAGTTGAGCAGTCTCTAGTTTTGCAGTTTTAGTTGTAGAGTTTCTAGATATGGAATTTCTAGTTGCCGAGTCTGTATTTGTGGAGTTTGTAGTTGTGGAGTTTCTAGTTGGGGAGTTTCTAGTTGGTGAGTCTCTAGTTGCGGAGTTTCTAGTTGTGGAGTTTCTAGTTGTGGAGTTTCTGGTTGTGGAGTTTCTAGTTGTGGAGTTTCTAGTGGTGGAGTCTCTAGTGGCAGAGTTTCTAGTTGTGAAGTTTCTAGTTGTGGAGTTTCTAGTTTTGGAGTTTCTAGTTGTGGAGTTTGTAGTTGTGGAGTTTCTAATTGTGGAGTCTCTAGTTGTGGAGTTTCTGGTTGTGGAGTTTCTAGTTGTGGAGTTTCAAGTTGTGGAGTTTAAACTTGTGGAGTTTCAAGTTGTTGAGTCTATACTTGTGGAGTTTCTAGTTGTTGATTTTCTAGTTGTGGAGTATCTAGTTGTGGATTTTTCAGTTGTGGAGTTTCTAGTTGTGGAGTTGCGGAGTCTCTAGTTGTGAAGTTTCTAGTTGCAGAGTCTCTAGTTGTGGAGTTTCCAGTTGTGGAGTCTCTATTTGTGGAGTTTCTAGTTGTGGAGTATCTAGTCGGAGTTTCATGTTGTGAAGTTTCTAGTTGTGGAGTTGGGGAGTCTCTGGTTGTGGAGTTTCTAGTACTGGAGTTTCTAGTTGTGGAGATTCGAGTTGTGGAGTCTCTAGTTGTGGAGTTTCTATTTGTGGAGTTTCCAGTTGTGGAGTATCTAGTTGTGGAGTTTCCAGTTGTGAAGTATCTAGTTGTAAAGTTTCCAGTTGTGGAGTATCTAGTTGTGGAGTTTTAAGTTGTGGAGTTTCTAGTTGCGGAGTTTCTAGTTGCGGAGTTTTTAATAGCGGAGTTTCTCGTTGTGAAGTTTCAAGTTGTGGAGTTTCTAGTTGCGGCGTCTCAAGTTGTGGAGTTTCTAGTTGCGGAGTGTCTAGTTGTGGTGTTTCTAGCTCTGGAATTTCTTGTTGCGGAGTTTCTAGTTGCGGAGTTCCATAGTTCCAGAGTCTCTAGTTGTGGAGTTTTTAGTTGTGGAGTGTCTTGTTGTGGAGTTTCCAGTTGTGTAGTTTCTAGTAGAGTTTGGAATTTTGAAGCTTGTAGTTGTTGAGTTTCTAGTTTGAAGTCTCTAGTTGTAGATTCTCTAGTTGTGGAGTCTCTAGTTTTGGATTTTCTAGTTGAAGAGTTTTTAGTTGTTGAGTGTCTAGTTGTGGAGTTTCCAGTTGTGGAGTTTCGAGTTGTGGAGTTTCGAGTTCTGGAGTTTCTAGTTGTGGAATTTTGAGTTGTGGAGTTTCTAGTTGTGGAGTTTCTAGTTGCGGAATCTCTAGCTGTGGATTTTCTAGTTGCGTAACTTAAGGTTGCGAGGTTTCAAGTTGTGGAGTTTCTAGTTGTGGAGTTTCTAGTTGTGGAGTTTCTAGTTGTGGAGTCTCTAGTTGTGTAGTTTCTAGCTGCGGAGTTTCTAGTTGCGGATTTTCTAGTTGCAGAGTCTCTGGTTGTGGAGTTTCTAGCTGCGGAGTCTCTAGTTGTGGAGTTTCTAGTTGTGGAGTTTCTAGTTGCGGAGTTTCCAGTTGTGGAGTTTTTAGTTGTGGAGTTTCTAGTTGTGGAGTTTCTAGTTGTGGAGTTTCAAGTTTTGGAGTTTCTAGTTGTGGAGTTTCTAGTTGCAGAGTCTCTGGTTGTGGAGTTTCTAGTTGCGGAGTTTCTAGTTGCGGAGTATCTGGTTGTGGAGTTTGCAGTTGTGGAGTTTCTAGTTGTGGAATTGCAGAGTCTCTGGTTGTGGAGTTTCTAGTTGTGGAGTCTCTAGTTGCGGAGTCTCTAGTTGTGAAGTTTCTAGTTGTGGAGTTTCTAGTTGTGGAGTTTCTAGTTTTGTAGTTTCTAGTTGTGGAGTTTCTAGTTGTAGAGTCTTCTGTTGCGGAGTTTCTAGTTGCGGAGTTTCTAGTTGTGGAGTTTCCAGTTGTGGAGTTTCTAGTTGTGGAGTCTTAAGTTGTGGAGTTTAAACTTGTGGAGTTTCAAGTTGTTGAGTCTATAGTTGTGGAGTTTCTAGTTGTGGATTTTCTAATTGTGGAGTATCTAGTTGTGAATTTTTCAGTTGTGGAGTTTCTAGTTGTGGAGTTGCGGAGTCTCTAGTTGTGAAGTTTCTAGTTGCAGAGTCTCTAGTTGTGGAGTTTCCAGTTGTGGAGTCTCTAGTTGTGGAGTTTCTAGTTGTGGAGTATCTAGTTGGAGTTTCATGTTGTGGAGTTTCTAGTTGTGGAGTTGGGGAGTCTCTGATTGTGGAGTTTCTAGTACTGGAGTTTCTAGTTGTGGAGATTCGAGTTGTGGAGTTTCCAGTTGTGAAGTATCTAGTTGTAGAGTTTCCAGTTGTGGAGTATCTAGTTGTGGAGTTTTAAGTTGTGGAATTTCTAGTTGCGGAGTTTCTAGTTGCGGAGTTTTTAATAGCGGAGTTTCTTGTTGTGAAGTTTCAAGTTGCGGAGTCTCAAGTTGTGGAGTTTTCAGTTGCGGAGTTTTTAGTTGTGGAGTTTCTAGTTGTTGAGTTTCTAGTTGAGAAGTCTCTAGTTTTGCAGTTTTTAGTTGTGGAGTTTCTAGATATGGAATTTCTAGTTGCCGAGTCTGTATTTGTGGAGTTTGTAGTTGTGGAGTTTTTAGTTGTGGAGTTTCTAGTTGGTGAGTCTCTAGTTGTGGAGTTTCTAGTTGTGGAGTTTCTGGTTGTGGAGTTTCTAGTTGTGGAGTTTCTAGTGGTGGAGTCTCTAGTTGCGGAATCTCTAGTTGTGGAGTTTCTAGTTGTGGAGTTTCTAAATGTGGAGTTTGTAGTTGTGAAGTTTCTAGCTGCGGAGTTTCTAGTTGCAGAGTCTCTAGTTTTGGAGTTTCTAGTTGCGAATTCTCTAGTTGAGGAGTCTCTAGTTGTAGAGTTTCTAGTTGTGGAGTTTCTCGTTGTGAAGTTTCAAGTTGTGGAGTTTCTAGTTGCGGCATCTCAAGTTGTGGAGTTTCTAGTTGCGGAGTGTCTAGTTGTGATGTTTCTAGCTCTGGAATGTTTTGTTGCGGAGTTTCTAGTTACGGAGTTCCATAGTTGCAGAGTCTCTAGTTGTCGAGTTTCTAGTTGTGGAGTGTCTAGTTGTGGAGTTTCCAGTTGTGTAGTTTCTAGTAGAGTTTCGAATTTTGAAGTTTCTAGTTGTTGAGTTTCTAGTTTGAAGTCTCTAGTTGTAGATTCTCTAGTTGTGGAGTCTCTAGTTTTGGAGTTTCTAGTTGCAGAGTCTCTGGTTGTGGAGTTTCTAGTTGCGGAACCTCTAGTTGTGGAGTTTATAGTTGTGGAGATTCTAGTTGTGGAGTTTCCAGTTGTGGAGTTTCTAGTTGTGGAGTTTCTAGTTGCGGAGTCTCTAGTTGTGGAGTTTCAAGTTGTGAAGTCTAGTTGCGGAGTCTCTAGTTGTGGAGTTTCTAGTTGTGGAGTTTCCAGTTGTGAAGTTTTTAGTTGTGGACTTTCTAGACATGAAATTTCTTGTAGCTGAGTCTCTATTTGTGGAGTTTGTAGTTGTGGAGTTTCTAGTTGTGGAAATTTTAGTTGTGGAGTCTCTAGTTGCAGAGTTTCTAGTTGTGGAGTTTCTAGTTGTGGAGTCTCAAGTTGTGGAGTTTAAAGTTGTGGAGTATCTAGTTGTGGAGTTTTAAGTTGTGGAGTTTCTAGTTGTGGAGTTTCTAGTTGCGGAGTTTTCAATAGCGGAGTTTCTATTTGTGAAGTTTCAAGTTGCGGAGTCTCAAGTTGTGAAGTTTTCAGTTGTCGAGTTTTTAGTTGTGGAGTTTCTACTTGTTGAGTTTCTAGTTGAGCAGTCTCTAGTTTTGCAGTTTTAGTTGTGGAGTTTCTAGATATGGAATTTCTAGTTGCCGAGTCTGTATTTGTGGAGTTTGTAGTTGTGGAGTTTCTAGTTGTGGAGTTTCTAGTTGGTGAGTCTCTAGTTGCGGAGTTTCTAGTTGTGGAGTTTCTAGTTGTGGAGTTTCTGGTTGTGGAGTTTCTAGTTGTGGAGTTTCTAGTGGTGGAGTCTCTAGTGGCGGAGTTTCTAGTTGTGAAGTTTCTAGTTGTGGAGTTTCTAGTTTTGGAGTTTCTAGTTGTGGAGTTTCTAGTTGTAGAGTCTCCTGTTGCGGAGTTTCTAGTTGCGGAGTTTCTAGTTGTGGAGTTTCCAGTTGTGGAGTTTCTAGTTGTGGAGTCTTAAGTTGTGGAGTTTAAACTTGTGGAGTTTCAAGTTGTTGAGTCTATAGTTGTGGAGTTTCTAGTTGTTGATTTTCTAGTTGTGGGGTATCTAGTTGTGGATTTTTCAGTTGTGGAGTTTCTAGTTGTGGAGTTGCGGAGTCTCTAGTTGTGAAGTTTCTAGCTGCAGAGTCTCTAGTTGTGGAGTTTCCAGTTGTGGAGTCTCTATTTGTGGAGTTTCTAGTTGTGGAGTATCTAGTTGGAGTTTCATGTTGTGAAGTTTCTAGTTGTGGAGTTGGGGAGTCTTTGGTTGTGGAGTTTCTAGTACTGGAGTTTCTAGTTGTGGAGATTCGAGTTGTGGAGTCTCTAGTTGTGGAGTTTCTAGTTGTGGAGTTTCCAGTTGTGGAGTATCTAGTTGTGGAGTTTCCAGTTGTGAAGTATCTAGTTGTAAAGTTTCCAGTTGTGGAGTATCTAGTTGCGGAGTTTTAAGTTGTGGAGTTTCTAGTTGCGGAGTTTCTAGTTGCGGAGTTTTTAATAGCGGAGTTTCTCGTTGTGAAGTTTCAAGTTGTGGAGTTTCCAGTTGCGGCATCTCAAGTTGTGGAGTTTCTAGTTGCGGAGTGTCTAGTTGTGGTATTTCTAGCTCTAGAATTTCTTGTTGCGGAGTTTCTAGTTGCGGAGTTCTATAGTTCCAGAGTCTCTAGTTGTGGAGTTTTTAGTTGTGGAGTGTCTAGTTGTGGAGTTTCCAGTTGTGTAGTTTCTAGTAGAGTTTAGAATTTTGAAGCTTCTATTTGTTGAGTTTCTAGTTTGAAGTCTCTAGTTGTAGATTCTCTAGTTGTGGAGTCTCTAGTTCTGGAGTTTCTAGTTGTGGAGTTTCTGGTAGTGGAGTTTCTAGTTGTGGAGTTTCTAGTTGCGGAGTTTCTAGTTGTGAAGTTTCCAGTTGTGGAGTTTCTAGTTGTGGTGTTTCTGGTTGTGGAGTTTCTAGTTGTTGAGTTTCTAGTTGTGAAGTCTCTAGTTTTGCAGTTTCTAGTTGTGGAGTTTATAGTTGTGGAGTTTCTAGATATGGAATTTCTAGTTGCCGAGTCTCTATTTGTGGAGTTTGTAGTTGTGGAGTTTCTAATTGTGGAGTCTCTAGTTGTGGAGTTTCTGGTTGTGGAGTTTCTAGTTGTGGAGTTTCAAGTTGTGGAGTTCCTAGTTGCGGAGTCTCAAGTTGTGGAGTTTCTGGTCGTGGAGTTTCGAGTTGTGGAAGTTCTAGTTTTGGAGTTTCTAGTTGTGGAGTTTTGAGTTGTGGAGTTTCTAGTTGTGAAGATTCTAGTTGTGTAGTTTCTAGCTGCGGAGTTTCTAGTTGCAGAGTCTCCAGTTTTGGAGTTTCTAGTTGCGAATTCTCTAGTTGAGGAGTCTCTAGTTGTAGAGTTTCTAGTTGCGGAGTGTCTAGTTGTGGTGTTTCTAGCCGTGGAATTTCTTGTTGCGGAGTTTTTAAATGCGAAGTTTCTAGTTGCGGAGTTCTATAGTTGCAGAGTCTCTAGTTGTGGAGTTTCGAATTGTGAAGTTTTTAGTTGTGGAGTTTCTAGTTGTGGAGTTTCTAGTTTTGGAGTTTCTAATTGTGGAGTTTCTAGTTGTAGAGTCTCCTGTTGCGAAGTTTCCAGTTGCGGAGTTTTTGGTTGGGGAGTTTCTAGTTGTGGAGTTTCTAGTTGTCGAGTCTCAAGTTGTGGAGTTTAAACTTGTGGAGTTTCAAGTTGTGGGGTCTATAGTTGTGGAGTTTCTAGTTGTGGGTTTTCTAGTTGTGGAGTATCTAGTTAAGGATTTTCCAGTTGTGAAGTTTCTAGTTGTGGAGTTGCGGACTCTTTAGTTGTGGAGTTTCTAGTTGCAGAGTCTCTAGTTGTGGAGTTTCAAGTTGTGGAGTCTCTAGTTGTGGAGTTTCTAGTTGCCGAGTTTCCAGTTGTGGAGTATCTAGTAGTGGAGTTTCCAGTTGTGGAATTTATAGTTGTGGAGTTTCTGGTTGCGGAGTCTCAAGCTGTGGAGTTTCTAGTTGTTGAATATTTAGTTGTGGAGTTTCTAGTTGTTGAGTTTCTAGTTTGAAGTCTCTAGTTGTAGATTCTCTAGTTGTGAAGTCTCTAGTTTAGGAGTTTCTAGTTGAAGAGTTTTTAGTTGTGAAGTGTCTAGTTGCAGAGTCTCTAGTTGTGGAGTTTCCAGTTGTGGAGTCTCTAGTTGTGGAGTTTCTAGTTGTGGAGTATCTAGTTGGAGTTTCATGTTGTGGAGTTTCTAGTTGTGGAGTTGGGGAGTCTCTGATTGTGGAGTTTCTAGTACTGGAGTTTCTAGTTGTGGAGATTCGAGTTGTGGAGTTTCCAGTTGTGAAGTATCTAGTTGTAGAGTTTCCAGTTGTGGAGTATCTAGTTGTGGAGTTTTAAGTTGTGGAATTTCTAGTTGCGGAGTTTCTAGTTGCGGAGTTTTTAATAGCGGAGTTTCTTGTTGTGAAGTTTCAAGTTGCGGAGTCTCAAGTTGTGGAGTTTTCAGTTGCGGAGTTTTTAGTTGTGGAGTTTCTAGTTGTTGAGTTTCTAGTTGAGAAGTCTCTAGTTTTGCAGTTTTTAGTTGTGGAGTTTCTAGATATGGAATTTCTAGTTGCCGAGTCTGTATTTGTGGAGTTTGTAGTTGTGGAGTTTTTAGTTGTGGAGTTTCTAGTTGGTGAGTCTCTAGTTGTGGAGTTTCTAGTTGTGGAGTTTCTGGTTGTGGAGTTTCTAGTTGTGGAGTTTCTAGTGGTGGAGTCTCTAGTTGCGGAATCTCTAGTTGTGGAGTTTCTAGTTGTGGAGTTTCTAAATGTGGAGTTTGTAGTTGTGAAGTTTCTAGCTGCGGAGTTTCTAGTTGCAGAGTCTCTAGTTTTGGAGTTTCTAGTTGCGAATTCTCTAGTTGAGGAGTCTCTAGTTGTAGAGTTTCTAGTTGTGGAGTTTCTCGTTGTGAAGTTTCAAGTTGTGGAGTTTCTAGTTGCGGCATCTCAAGTTGTGGAGTTTCTAGTTGCGGAGTGTCTAGTTGTGATGTTTCTAGCTCTGGAATGTTTTGTTGCGGAGTTTCTAGTTACGGAGTTCCATAGTTGCAGAGTCTCTAGTTGTCGAGTTTCTAGTTGTGGAGTGTCTAGTTGTGGAGTTTCCAGTTGTGTAGTTTCTAGTAGAGTTTCGAATTTTGAAGTTTCTAGTTGTTGAGTTTCTAGTTTGAAGTCTCTAGTTGTAGATTCTCTAGTTGTGGAGTCTCTAGTTTTGGAGTTTCTAGTTGCAGAGTCTCTGGTTGTGGAGTTTCTAGTTGCGGAACCTCTAGTTGTGGAGTTTATAGTTGTGGAGATTCTAGTTGTGGAGTTTCCAGTTGTGGAGTTTCTAGTTGTGGAGTTTCTAGTTGCGGAGTCTCTAGTTGTGGAGTTTCAAGTTGTGAAGTCTAGTTGCGGAGTCTCTAGTTGTGGAGTTTCTAGTTGTGGAGTTTCCAGTTGTGAAGTTTTTAGTTGTGGACTTTCTAGACATGAAATTTCTTGTAGCTGAGTCTCTATTTGTGGAGTTTGTAGTTGTGGAGTTTCTAGTTGTGGAAATTTTAGTTGTGGAGTCTCTAGTTGCAGAGTTTTTAGTTGTGGAGTTTCTAGTTGTGGAGTCTCAAGTTGTGGAGTTTAAAGTTGTGGAGTATCTAGTTGTGGAGTTTTAAGTTGTGGAGTTTCTAGTTGTGGAGTTTCTAGTTGCGGAGTTTTCAATAGCGGAGTTTCTATTTGTGAAGTTTCAAGTTGCGGAGTCTCAAGTTGTGAAGTTTTCAGTTGTCGAGTTTTTAGTTGTGGAGTTTCTACTTGTTGAGTTTCTAGTTGAGCAGTCTCTAGTTTTGCAGTTTTAGTTGTGGAGTTTCTAGATATGGAATTTCTAGTTGCCGAGTCTGTATTTGTGGAGTTTGTAGTTGTGGAGTTTCTAGTTGTGGAGTTTCTAGTTGGTGAGTCTCTAGTTGCGGAGTTTCTAGTTGTGGAGTTTCTAGTTGTGGAGTTTCTGGTTGTGGAGTTTCTAGTTGTGGAGTTTCTAGTGGTGGAGTCTCTAGTGGCGGAGTTTCTAGTTGTGAAGTTTCTAGTTGTGGAGTTTCTAGTTTTGGAGTTTCTAGTTGTGGAGTTTCTAGTTGTAGAGTCTCCTGTTGCGGAGTTTCTAGTTGCGGAGTTTCTAGTTGTGGAGTTTCCAGTTGTGGAGTTTCTAGTTGTGGAGTCTTAAGTTGTGGAGTTTAAACTTGTGGAGTTTCAAGTTGTTGAGTCTATAGTTGTGGAGTTTCTAGTTGTTGATTTTCTAGTTGTGGGGTATCTAGTTGTGGATTTTTCAGTTGTGGAGTTTCTAGTTGTGGAGTTGCGGAGTCTCTAGTTGTGAAGTTTCTAGCTGCAGAGTCTCTAGTTGTGGAGTTTCCAGTTGTGGAGTCTCTATTTGTGGAGTTTCTAGTTGTGGAGTATCTAGTTGGAGTTTCATGTGGTGAAGTTTCTAGTTGTGGAGTTGGGGAGTCTTTGGTTGTGGAGTTTCTAGTACTGGAGTTTCTAGTTGTGGAGATTCGAGTTGTGGAGTCTCTAGTTGTGGAGTTTCTAGTTGTGGAGTTTCCAGTTGTGGAGTATCTAGTTGTGGAGTTTCCAGTTGTGAAGTATCTAGTTGTAAAGTTTCCAGTTGTGGAGTATCTAGTTGCGGAGTTTTAAGTTGTGGAGTTTCTAGTTGCGGAGTTTCTAGTTGCGGAGTTTTTAATAGCGGAGTTTCTCGTTGTGAAGTTTCAAGTTGTGGAGTTTCCAGTTGCGGCATCTCAAGTTGTGGAGTTTCTAGTTGCGGAGTGTCTAGTTGTGGTATTTCTAGCTCTAGAATTTCTTGTTGCGGAGTTTCTAGTTGCGGAGTTCTATAGTTCCAGAGTCTCTAGTTGTGGAGTTTTTAGTTGTGGAGTGTCTAGTTGTGGAGTTTCCAGTTGTGTAGTTTCTAGTAGAGTTTAGAATTTTGAAGCTTCTATTTGTTGAGTTTCTAGTTTGAAGTCTCTAGTTGTAGATTCTCTAGTTGTGGAGTCTCTAGTTCTGGAGTTTCTAGTTGTGGAGTTTCTGGTAGTGGAGTTTCTAGTTGTGGAGTTTCTAGTTGCGGAGTTTCTAGTTGTGAAGTTTCCAGTTGTGGAGTTTCTAGTTGTGGTGTTTCTGGTTGTGGAGTTTCTAGTTGTTGAGTTTCTAGTTGTGAAGTCTCTAGTTTTGCAGTTTCTAGTTGTGGAGTTTATAGTTGTGGAGTTTCTAGATATGGAATTTCTAGTTGCCGAGTCTCTATTTGTGGAGTTTGTAGTTGTGGAGTTTCTAATTGTGGAGTCTCTAGTTGTGGAGTTTCTGGTTGTGGAGTTTCTAGTTGTGGAGTTTCAAGTTGTGGAGTTCCTAGTTGCGGAGTCTCAAGTTGTGGAGTTTCTGGTCGTGGAGTTTCGAGTTGTGGAAGTTCTAGTTTTGGAGTTTCTAGTTGTGGAGTTTTGAGTTGTGGAGTTTCTAGTTGTGAAGATTCTAGTTGTGTAGTTTCTAGCTGCGGAGTTTCTAGTTGCAGAGTCTCCAGTTTTGGAGTTTCTAGTTGCGAATTCTCTAGTTGAGGAGTCTCTAGTTGTAGAGTTTCTAGTTGCGGAGTGTCTAGTTGTGGTGTTTCTAGCCGTGGAATTTCTTGTTGCGGAGTTTTTAAATGCGAAGTTTCTAGTTGCGGAGTTCTATAGTTGCAGAGTCTCTAGTTGTGGAGTTTCGAATTGTGAAGTTTTTAGTTGTGGTGTTTCTAGTTGTGGAGTTTCTAGTTTTGGAGTTTCTAATTGTGGAGTTTCTAGTTGTAGAGTCTCCTGTTGCGAAGTTTCCAGTTGCGGAGTTTTTGGTTGGGGAGTTTCTAGTTGTGGAGTTTCTAGTTGTCGAGTCTCAAGTTGTGGAGTTTAAACTTGTGGAGTTTCAAGTTGTGGGGTCTATAGTTGTGGAGTTTCTAGTTGTGGGTTTTCTAGTTGTGGAGTATCTAGTTAAGGATTTTCCAGTTGTGAAGTTTCTAGTTGTGGAGTTGCGGACTCTTTAGTTGTGGAGTTTCTAGTTGCAGAGTCTCTAGTTGTGGAGTTTCAAGTTGTGGAGTCTCTAGTTTTGGAGTTTCTAGTTGCCGAGTTTCCAGTTGTGGAGTATCTAGTAGTGGAGTTTCCAGTTGTGGAATTTATAGTTGTGGAGTTTCTGGTTGCGGAGTCTCAAGCTGTGGAGTTTCTAGTTGTTGAATATTTAGTTGTGGAGTTTCTAGTTGTTGAGTTTCTAGTTTGAAGTCTCTAGTTGTAGATTCTCTAGTTGTGAAGTCTCTAGTTTAGGAGTTTCTAGTTGAAGAGTTTTTAGTTGTGAAGTGTCTAGTTGTGGAGTTTCTAGTTGTGGAGTTTCTAGTTGTGGAGTCTCTTGTTGCAGAGTTTCTAGTTGTGAAGTTTCAAGTTGTGGAGTTTCTAGTTGCGGCGTCTCAAGTTGTGGAGTTTCTAGTTGCGGAGTGTCTAGTTGTGGTGTTTCTAGCTCTGGAATTTCTTGTTGCGGAGTTTCCAGTTGCGGAGTTCCATAGTTCCAGAGTCTCTAGTTGTGGAGTTTCTAGTTTTGGAGTTTCTAGTTGTGGAATTTCTATTTGTAGAGTCTCCTGTTGCGGAGTTTCTAGTTGCGGAGTTTCTAGTTGGGGAGTTTCTAGTTGTGGAGTTTCTAGTTGTGGAGTCTTAAATTGTGGAGCTTAAACGTGTGGAGTTTCAAGCTGTGGAGTCTATAGTTGTGGAGTTTCTAGTTGTGGATTTTCTAGTTGTGGAGTATCTAGTTGTGGATTTTTCAGTTGTGGAGTTTATAGTTGTGGAGTTGCGGAGTCTCTAGTTGTGGAGTTTCTAGTTGCAGAGTCTCTAGTTGTGGAGTTTCAAGTTGTGGAGTCTCTAGATGTGGAGTTTCAAGTTCCGGAGTCTCATGCTGTGGAGTTTCTAGTTGTTGAGTTTTTAGTTGTGGAGTTTCTAGTTGTTGACTTTCTAGTTTGAAGTCTCTAGTTGTAGATTCTCTAGTTGTGGAGTCTCTAGTTTAGGAGTTTCTAGTTGAAAAGTTTTTAGTTGTGGAGTGTCTAGTTGTGGAGTTTCTAGTCGTGAAGTTTCTAGTTGTGGAGTCTCTAGTTGTGTAGTTTCTAGCTTCGGAGTTTCCAGTTGTGGAGTATCTACTAGTGGAGTTTCGAGTTGTGGAGTTTCTAGTTGTGGAGTTTCTAGTTGCAGAGTCTCTAGTTGTGGAGTTTCCAGTTGTGGAGTCTCTATTTGTGGAGTTTCTAGTTGTGGAGTATCTAGTCGGAGTTTCATGTTGTGAAGTTTCTAGTTGTGGAGTAGGGGAGTCTCTGGTTGTGGAGTTTCTAGTACTGGAGTTTCTAGTTGTGGAGATTCGAGTTGTGGAGTCTCTAGTTGTGGAGTTTCTATTTGTGGAGTTTCCAGTTGTGGAGTATCTAGTTGTGGAGTTTCCAGTTGTGAAGTATCTAGTTGTAAAGTTTCCAGTTGTGGAGTATCTAGTTGTGGAGTTTTAAGTTGTGGAGTTTCTAGTTGCGGAGTTTCTAGTTGCGGAGTTTTTAATAGCGGAGTTTCTCGTTGTGAAGTTTCAAGTTGTGGAATTTCTAGTTGCGGCGTCTCAAGTTGTGGAGTTTCTAGTTGCGGAGTGTCTAGTTGTGGTGTTTCTAGCTCTGGAATTTCTTGTTGCGGAGTTTCTAGTTGCGGAGTTCCATAGTTCCAGAGTCTCTAGTTGTGGAGTTTTTAGTTGTGGAGTGTCTTGTTGTGGAGTTTCCAGTTGTGTAGTTTCTAGTAGAGTTTGGAATTTTGAAGCTTGTAGTTGTTGAGTTTCTAGTTTGAAGTCTCTAGTTGTAGATTCTCTAGTTGTGGAGTCTCTAGTTTTGGATTTTCTAGTTGAAGAGTTTTTAGTTGTTGAGTGTCTAGTTGTGGAGTTTCCAGTTGTGGAGTTTCGAGTTGTGGAGTTTCGAGTTCTGGAGTTTCTAGTTGTGGAATTTTGAGTTGTGGAGTTTCTAGTTGTGGAGTTTCTAGTTGCGGAATCTCTAGCTGTGGATTTTCTAGTTGCGTAACTTAAGGTTGCGAGGTTTCAAGTTGTGGAGTTTCTAGTTGTGGAGTTTCTAGTTGTGGAGTTTCTAGTTGTGGAGTCTCTAGTTGTGTAGTTTCTAGCTGCGGAGTTTCTAGTTGCGGATTTTCTAGTTGCAGAGTCTCTGGTTGTGGAGTTTCTAGCTGCGGAGTCTCTAGTTGTGGAGTTTCTAGTTGTGGAGTTTCTAGTTGCGGAGTTTCCAGTTGTGGAGTTTTTAGTTGTGGAGTTTCTAGTTGTGGAGTTTCTAGTTGTGGAGTTTCAAGTTTTGGAGTTTCTAGTTGTGGAGTTTCTAGTTGCAGAGTCTCTGGTTGTGGAGTTTCTAGTTGCGGAGTTTCTAGTTGCGGAGTATCTGGTTGTGGAGTTTGCAGTTGTGGAGTTTCTAGTTGTGGAATTGCAGAGTCTCTGGTTGTGGAGTTTCTAGTTGTGGAGTCTCTAGTTGCGGAGTCTCTAGTTGTGAAGTTTCTAGTTGTGGAGTTTCTAGTTGTGGAGTTTCTAGTTTTGTAGTTTCTAGTTGTGGAGTTTCTAGTTGTAGAGTCTTCTGTTGCGGAGTTTCTAGTTGCGGAGTTTCTAGTTGTGGAGTTTCCAGTTGTGGAGTTTCTAGTTGTGGAGTCTTAAGTTGTGGAGTTTAAACTTGTGGAGTTTCAAGTTGTTGAGTCTATAGTTGTGGAGTTTCTAGTTGTGGATTTTCTAATTGTGGAGTATCTAGTTGTAAATTTTTCAGTTGTGGAGTTTCTAGTTGTGGAGTTGCGGAGTCTCTAGTTGTGAAGTTTCTAGTTGCAGAGTCTCTAGTTGTGGAGTTTCCAGTTGTGGAGTCTCTAGTTGTGGAGTTTCTAGTTGTGGAGTATCTAGTTGGAGTTTCATGTTGTGGAGTTTCTAGTTGTGGAGTTGGGGAGTCTCTGATTGTGGAGTTTCTAGTACTGGAGTTTCTAGTTGTGGAGATTCGAGTTGTGGAGTTTCCAGTTGTGAAGTATCTAGTTGTAGAGTTTCCAGTTGTGGAGTATCTAGTTGTGGAGTTTTAAGTTGTGGAATTTCTAGTTGCGGAGTTTCTAGTTGCGGAGTTTTTAATAGCGGAGTTTCTTGTTGTGAAGTTTCAAGTTGCGGAGTCTCAAGTTGTGGAGTTTTCAGTTGCGGAGTTTTTAGTTGTGGAGTTTCTAGTTGTTGAGTTTCTAGTTGAGAAGTCTCTAGTTTTGCAGTTTTTAGTTGTGGAGTTTCTAGATATGGAATTTCTAGTTGCCGAGTCTGTATTTGTGGAGTTTGTAGTTGTGGAGTTTTTAGTTGTGGAGTTTCTAGTTGGTGAGTCTCTAGTTGTGGAGTTTCTAGTTGTGGAGTTTCTGGTTGTGGAGTTTCTAGTTGTGGAGTTTCTAGTGGTGGAGTCTCTAGTTGCGGAATCTCTAGTTGTGGAGTTTCTAGTTGTGGAGTTTCTAAATGTGGAGTTTGTAGTTGTGAAGTTTCTAGCTGCGGAGTTTCTAGTTGCAGAGTCTCTAGTTTTGGAGTTTCTAGTTGCGAATTCTCTAGTTGAGGAGTCTCTAGTTGTAGAGTTTCTAGTTGTGGAGTTTCTCGTTGTGAAGTTTCAAGTTGTGGAGTTTCTAGTTGCGGCATCTCAAGTTGTGGAGTTTCTAGTTGCGGAGTGTCTAGTTGTGATGTTTCTAGCTCTGGAATGTTTTGTTGCGGAGTTTCTAGTTACGGAGTTCCATAGTTGCAGAGTCTCTAGTTGTCGAGTTTCTAGTTGTGGAGTGTCTAGTTGTGGAGTTTCCAGTTGTGTAGTTTCTAGTAGAGTTTCGAATTTTGAAGTTTCTAGTTGTTGAGTTTCTAGTTTGAAGTCTCTAGTTGTAGATTCTCTAGTTGTGGAGTCTCTAGTTTTGGAGTTTCTAGTTGCAGAGTCTCTGGTTGTGGAGTTTCTAGTTGCGGAGTCTCTAGTTGTGGAGTTTATAGTTGTGGAGATTCTAGTTGTGGAGTTTCCAGTTGTGGAGTTTCTAGTTGTGGAGTTTCTAGTTGCGGAGTCTCTAGTTGTGGAGTTTCAAGTTGTGAAGTCTAGTTGCGGAGTCTCTAGTTGTGGAGTTTCTAGTTGTGGAGTTTCCAGTTGTGAAGTTTTTAGTTGTGGACTTTCTAGACATGAAATTTCTTGTAGCTGAGTCTCTATTTGTGGAGTTTGTAGTTGTGGAGTTTCTAGTTGTGGAAATTTTAGTTGTGGAGTCTCTAGTTGCAGAGTTTCTAGTTGTGGAGTTTCTAGTTGTGGAGTCTCAAGTTGTGGAGTTTAAAGTTGTGGAGTATCTAGTTGTGGAGTTTTAAGTTGTGGAGTTTCTAGTTGTGGAGTTTCTAGTTGCGGAGTTTTCAATAGCGGAGTTTCTATTTGTGAAGTTTCAAGTTGCGGAGTCTCAAGTTGTGAAGTTTTCAGTTGTCGAGTTTTTAGTTGTGGAGTTTCTACTTGTTGAGTTTCTAGTTGAGCAGTCTCTAGTTTTGCAGTTTTAGTTGTGGAGTTTCTAGATATGGAATTTCTAGTTGCCGAGTCTGTATTTGTGGAGTTTGTAGTTGTGGAGTTTCTAGTTGTGGAGTTTCTAGTTGGTGAGTCTCTAGTTGCGGAGTTTCTAGTTGTGGAGTTTCTAGTTGTGGAGTTTCTGGTTGTGGAGTTTCTAGTTGTGGAGTTTCTAGTGGTGGAGTCTCTAGTGGCGGAGTTTCTAGTTGTGAAGTTTGTAGTTGTGGAGTTTCTAGTTTTGGAGTTTCTAGTTGTGGAGTTTCTAGTTGTAGAGTCTCCTGTTGCGGAGTTTCTAGTTGCGGAGTTTCTAGTTGTGGAGTTTCCAGTTGTGGAGTTTCTAGTTGTGGAGTCTTAAGTTGTGGAGTTTAAACTTGTGGAGTTTCAAGTTGTTGAGTCTATAGTTGTGGAGTTTCTAGTTGTTGATTTTCTAGTTGTGGGGTATCTAGTTGTGGATTTTTCAGTTGTGGAGTTTCTAGTTGTGGAGTTGCGGAGTCTCTAGTTGTGAAGTTTCTAGCTGCAGAGTCTCTAGTTGTGGAGTTTCCAGTTGTGGAGTCTCTATTTGTGGAGTTTCTAGTTGTGGAGTATCTAGTTGGAGTTTCATGTTGTGAAGTTTCTAGTTGTGGAGTTGGGGAGTCTTTGGTTGTGGAGTTTCTAGTACTGGAGTTTCTAGTTGTGGAGATTCGAGTTGTGGAGTCTCTAGTTGTGGAGTTTCTAGTTGTGGAGTTTCCAGTTGTGGAGTATCTAGTTGTGGAGTTTCCAGTTGTGAAGTATCTAGTTGTAAAGTTTCCAGTTGTGGAGTATCTAGTTGCGGAGTTTTAAGTTGTGGAGTTTCTAGTTGCGGAGTTTCTAGTTGCGGAGTTTTTAATAGCGGAGTTTCTCGTTGTGAAGTTTCAAGTTGTGGAGTTTCCAGTTGCGGCATCTCAAGTTGTGGAGTTTCTAGTTGCGGAGTGTCTAGTTGTGGTATTTCTAGCTCTAGAATTTCTTGTTGCAGAGTTTCTAGTTGCGGAGTTCTATAGTTCCAGAGTCTCTAGTTGTGGAGTTTTTAGTTGTGGAGTGTCTAGTTGTGGAGTTTCCAGTTGTGTAGTTTCTAGTAGAGTTTAGAATTTTGAAGCTTCTATTTGTTGAGTTTCTAGTTTGAAGTCTCTAGTTGTAGATTCTCTAGTTGTGGAGTCTCTAGTTCTGGAGTTTCTAGTTGTGGAGTTTCTGGTAGTGGAGTTTCTGGTTGCGGAGTTTCTAGTTGTGGAGTTTCTAGTTGTGGAGTTTCTAGTTGTGGAGTTTCTAGTTGCGGAGTTTCTAGTTGTGAAGTTTCCAGTTGTGGAGTTTCTAGTTGTGGTGTTTCTGGTTGTGGAGTTTCTAGTTGTTGAGTTTCTAGTTGTGAAGTCTCTAGTTTTGCAGTTTCTAGTTGTGGAGTTTATAGTTGTGGAGTTTCTAGATATGGAATTTCTAGTTGCCGAGTCTCTATTTGTGGAGTTTGTAGTTGTGGAGTTTCTAATTGTGGAGTCTCTAGTTGTGGAGTTTCTGGTTGTGGAGTTTCTAGTTGTGGAGTTTCAAGTTGTGGAGTTCCTAGTTGCGGAGTCTCAAGTTGTGGAGTTTCTGGTCGTGGAGTTTCGAGTTGTGGAAGTTCTAGTTTTGGAGTTTCTAGTTGTGGAGTTTTGAGTTGTGGAGTTTCTAGTTGTGAAGATTCTAGTTGTGTAGTTTCTAGCTGCGGAGTTTCTAGTTGCAGAGTCTCCAGTTTTGGAGTTTCTAGTTGCGAATTCTCTAGTTGAGGAGTCTCTAGTTGTAGAGTTTCTAGTTGCGGAGTGTCTAGTTGTGGTGTTTCTAGCCGTGGAATTTCTTGTTGCGGAGTTTTTAAATGCGAAGTTTCTAGTTGCGGAGTTCTATAGTTGCAGAGTCTCTAGTTGTGGAGTTTCGAATTGTGAAGTTTTTAGTTGTGGAGTTTCTAGTTGTGGAGTTTCTAGTTTTGGAGTTTCTAATTGTGGAGTTTCTAGTTGTAGAGTCTCCTGTTGCGAAGTTTCCAGTTGCGGAGTTTTTGGTTGGGGAGTTTCTAGTTGTGGAGTTTCTAGTTGTCGAGTCTCAAGTTGTGGAGTTTAAACTTGTGGAGTTTCAAGTTGTGGGGTCTATAGTTGTGGAGTTTCTAGTTGTGGGTTTTCTAGTTGTGGAGTATCTAGTTAAGGATTTTCCAGTTGTGAAGTTTCTAGTTGTGGAGTTGCGGACTCTTTAGTTGTGGAGTTTCTAGTTGCAGAGTCTCTAGTTGTGGAGTTTCAAGTTGTGGAGTCTCTAGTTGTGGAGTTTCTAGTTGCCGAGTTTCCAGTTGTGGAGTATCTAGTAGTGGAGTTTCCAGTTGTGGAATTTATAGTTGTGGAGTTTCTGGTTGCGGAGTCTCAAGCTGTGGAGTTTCTAGTTGTTGAATATTTAGTTGTGGAGTTTCTAGTTGTTGAGTTTCTAGTTTGAAGTCTCTAGTTGTAGATTCTCTAGTTGTGAAGTCTCTAGTTTAGGAGTTTCTAGTTGAAGAGTTTTTAGTTGTGAAGTGTCTAGTTGTGGAGTTTCTAGTTGTGGAGTTTCTAGTTGTGGAGTCTCTTGTTGCAGAGTTTCTAGTTGTGAAGTTTCAAGTTGTGGAGTTTCTAGTTGCGGCGTCTCAAGTTGTGGAGTTTCTAGTTGCGGAGTGTCTAGTTGTGGTGTTTCTAGCTCTGGAATTTCTTGTTGCGGAGTTTCCAGTTGCGGAGTTCCATAGTTCCAGAGTCTCTAGTTGTGGAGTTTCTAGTTTTGGAGTTTCTAGTTGTGGAATTTCTATTTGTAGAGTCTCCTGTTGCGGAGTTTCTAGTTGCGGAGTTTCTAGTTGGGGAGTTTCTAGTTGTGGAGTTTCTAGTTGTGGATTTTCTAGTTGTGGAGTATCTAGTTGTGGATTTTTCAGTTGTGGAGTTTATAGTTGTGGAGTTGCGGAGTCTCTAGTTGTGGAGTTTCTAGTTGCAGAGTCTCTAGTTGTGGAGTTTCAAGTTGTGGAGTCTCTAGATGTGGAGTTTCAAGTTCCGGAGTCTCATGCTGTGGAGTTTCTAGTTGTTGAGTTTTTAGTTGTGGAGTTTCTAGTTGTTGACTTTCTAGTTTGAAGTCTCTAGTTGTAGATTCTCTAGTTGTGGAGTCTCTAGTTTAGGAGTTTCTAGTTGAAAAGTTTTTAGTTGTGGAGTGTCTAGTTGTGGAGTTTCTAGTCGTGAAGTTTCTAGTTGTGGAGTCTCTAGTTGTGTAGTTTCTAGCTTCGGAGTTTCCAGTTGTGGAGTATCTACTAGTGGAGTTTCGAGTTGTGGAGTTTCTAGTTGTGGAGTTTCTAGTTGTGGAGTTTCTAGTTGTGGAGTTTCTTGTTGCGGAGTTTCTAGTTGTGGAGTTTCAAGTTCCGGAGTCTCATGCTGTGGAGTTTCTAGTTGTTGAGTTTTTAGTTGTGGAGTTTCTAGTTGTTGAGTTTCTAGTTTGAAGTCTCTAGTTGTAGATTCTCTAGTTGTGGAGTCTCTAGTTTAGGAGTTTCTAGTTGAAGAGTGTTTAGTTGTGGAGTGTCTAGTTGTGGAGTTTCTAGTCGTGAAGTTTCTAGTTGTGGAGTCTCTAGTGTGTAGTTTCTAGCTGCGGAGTTTCTAGTTGCGGAGTTTCTAGTTGCAGAGTCTCTGGTTGTGGAGTTTCTAGTTGCGGAGTTTCTAGTTCCGGAGTATCTAGTTGTGGAGTTTGCAGTTGTGGAGTTTCTTGTTGTGGAATTGCAGAGTCTCTAGTTGTGAAGTTTCTAGTTGCGGAGTTTCTAGTTGTGGAGTTTCTAGTTGTATAGTCTTCTGTTGCGGAGTTTCTAGTTGCGGAGTTTCTAGTTGTGGAGTTTCCAGTTGTGGAGTTTCTAGTTGTGGAATCTTAAGTTGTGGAGTTTAAACTTGTGAAGTTTCAAGTGGTTGAGTCTATAGTTGTGGAGTTTCTAGTTGTGGATTTTCTAGTTGTGGAGTATCTAGTTGTGGATTTTTCAGTTGTGGAGTTTCTAGTTGTGGAGTGGCGGAGTCTCTAGTTGTGAAGTTTCTAGTTGCAGAGTCTCCAGTTGTGGAGTTTCTAGTTGTGGAGTATCTAGTTGGAGTTTCATGTTGTGGAGTTTCTAGTTGTGGAGTTGGGGTGTCTCTGGTTGTGGAGTTTCTAGTACTGGAGTTTCTAGTTGTTGAGATTCGAGTTGTGGAGTCTCTAGTTGTGGAGTTTCTAGTTGTGGAGTTTCCAGTCGTGAAGTATCTAGTTGTGGAGTTTCCAGTTGTGAAGTATCTAGTTGTAAAGTTTCCAGTTGTGCAGTATCTAGTTGTGGAGTTTTAAGTTGTGGAGTTTCTAGTTGCGGAGTTTCTAGTTGCGGACTTTTTATTAGCGGAGTTTCTAGTTGTGAAGTTTCAAGTTGCGGAGTCTCAAGTTGTGGAGTTTTCAGTTGTGGAGTTTTTAGTTGTGGAGTTTCTAGTTGTTGAGTTTCTAGTTGAGCAGTCTCTAGTTTTGCAGTTTTAGTTGTGGAGTTTCTAGATATGGAATTTCTAGTTGCCGAGTCTGTATTTGTGGAGTTTGTAGTTGTGGAGTTTCTAGTTGTGGAGTTTCTAGTTGGTGAGTCTCTAGTTGCGGAGTTTCTAGTTGTGGAGTTTCTAGTTGTGGAGTTTCTGGTTGTGGAGTTTCTAGTTGTGGAGTTTCTAGTGGTGGAGTCTCTAGTGGCGGAGTTTCTAGTTGTGAAGTTTCTAGTTGTGGAGTTTCTAGTTTTGGAGTTTCTAGTTGTGGAGTTTCTAGTTGTGGAGTTTGTAGTTGTGGAGTTTCTAATTGTGGAGTCTCTAGTTGTGGAGTTTCTGGTTGTGGAGTTTCTAGTTGTGGAGTTTCAAGTTGTGGAGTTTAAACTTGTGGAGTTTCAAGTTGTTGAGTCTATAGTTGTGGAGTTTCTAGTTGTTGATTTTCTAGTTGTGGAGTATCTAGTTGTGGATTTTTCAGTTGTGGAGTTTCTAGTTGTGGAGTTGCGGAGTCTCTAGTTGTGAAGTTTCTAGTTGCAGAGTCTCTAGTTGTGGAGTTTCCAGTTGTGGAGTCTCTATTTGTGGAGTTTCTAGTTGTGGAGTATCTAGTTGGAGTTTCATGTTGTGAAGTTTCTAGTTGTGGAGTTGGGGAGTCTCTGGTTGTGGAGTTTCTAGTACTGGAGTTTCTAGTTGTGGAGATTCGAGTTGTGGAGTCTCTAGTTGTGGAGTTTCTAGTTGTGGAGTTTCCAGTTGTGGAGTATCTAGTTGTGGAGTTTCCAGTTGTGAAGTATCTAGTTGTAAAGTTTCCAGTTGTGGAGTATCTAGTTGTGGAGTTTTAAGTTGTGGAGTTTCTAGTTGCGGAGTTTCTAGTTGCGGAGTTTTTAATAGCGGAGTTTCTCGTTGTGAAGTTTCAAGTTGTGGAGTTTCTAGTTGCGGCGTCTCAAGTTGTGGAGTTTCTAGTTGCGGAGTGTCTAGTTGTGGTGTTTCTAGCTCTGGAATTTCTTGTTGCGGAGTTTCTAGTTGCGGAGTTCTATAGTTCCAGAGTCTCTAGTTGTGGAGTTTTTAGTTGTGGAGTGTCTAGTTGTGGAGTTTCCAGTTGTGTAGTTTCTAGTAGAGTTTAGAATTTTGAAGCTTCTATTTGTTGAGTTTCTAGTTTGAAGTCTCTAGTTGTAGATTCTCTAGTTGTGGAGTCTCTAGTTCTGGAGTTTCTAGTTGTGGAGTTTCTGGTAGTGGAGTTTCTGGTTGCGGAGTTTCTAGTTGTGGAGTTTCTAGTTGTGGAGTTTCTAGTTGTGGAGTTTCTAGTTGCGGAGTTTCTAGTTGTGAAGTTTCCAGTTGTGGAGTTTCTAGTTGTGGTGTTTCTGGTTGTGGAGTTTCTAGTTGTTGAGTTTCTAGTTGTGAAGTCTCTAGTTTTGCAGTTTCTAGTTGTGGAGTTTATAGTTGTGGAGTTTCTAGATATGGAATTTCTAGTTGCCGAGTCTCTATTTGTGGAGTTTGTAGTTGTGGAGTTTCTAATTGTGGAGTCTCTAGTTGTGGAGTTTCTGGTTGTGGAGTTTCTAGTTGTGGAGTTTCAAGTTGTGGAGTTCCTAGTTGCGGAGTCTCAAGTTGTGGAGTTTCTGGTCGTGGAGTTTCGAGTTGTGGAAGTTCTAGTTTTGGAGTTTCTAGTTGTGGAGTTTTGAGTTGTGGAGTTTCTAGTTGTGAAGATTCTAGTTGTGTAGTTTCTAGCTGCGGAGTTTCTAGTTGCAGAGTCTCCAGTTTTGGAGTTTCTAGTTGTGAATTCTCTAGTTGAGGAGTCTCTAGTTGTAGAGTTTCTAGTTGCGGAGTGTCTAGTTGTGGTGTTTCTAGCCGTGGAATTTCTTGTTGCGGAGTTTTTAAATGCGAAGTTTCTAGTTGCGGAGTTCTATAGTTGCAGAGTCTCTAGTTGTGGAGTTTCGAATTGTGAAGTTTTTAGTTGTGGAGTTTCTAGTTGTGGAGTTTCTAGTTTTGGAGTTTCTAATTGTGGAGTTTCTAGTTGTAGAGTCTCCTGTTGCGAAGTTTCCAGTTGCGGAGTTTTTGGTTGGGGAGTTTCTAGTTGTGGAGTTTCTAGTTGTCGAGTCTCAAGTTGTGGAGTTTAAACTTGTGGAGTTTCAAGTTGTGGGGTCTATAGTTGTGGAGTTTCTAGTTGTGGGTTTTCTAGTTGTGGAGTATCTAGTTAAGGATTTTCCAGTTGTGAAATTTCTAGTTGTGGAGTTGCGGACTCTTTAGTTGTGGAGTTTCTAGTTGCAGAGTCTCTAGTTGTGGAGTTTCAAGTTGTGGAGTCTCTAGTTGTGGAGTTTCTAGTTGCCGAGTTTCCAGTTGTGGAGTATCTAGTAGTGGAGTTTCCAGTTGTGGAATTTATAGTTGTGGAGTTTCTGGTTGCGGAGTCTCAAGCTGTGGAGTTTCTAGTTGTTGAATATTTAGTTGTGGAGTTTCAAGTTGTTGAGTTTCTAGTTTGAAGTCTCTCGTTGTAGATTCTCTAGTTGTGAAGTCTCTAGTTTAGGAGTTTCTAGTTGAAGAGTTTTTAGTTGTGAAGTGTCTAGTTGTGGAGTTTCTAGTTGTGGAGTTTCTAGTTGTGGAGTCTCTTGTTGCAGAGTTTCTAGTTGTGAAGTTTCAAGTTGTGGAGTTTCTAGTTGCGGCGTCTCAAGTTGTGGAGTTTCTAGTTGCGGAGTGTCTAGTTGTGGTGTTTCTAGCTCTGGAATTTCTCGTTGCGGAGTTTTCAGTTGCGGAGTTCCATAGTTCCAGAGTCTCTAGTTGTGGAGTTTCTAGTTTTGGAGTTTCTAGTTGTGGAATTTCTATTTGTAGAGTCTCCTGTTGCGGAGTTTCTAGTTGCGGAGTTTCTAGTTGGGGAGTTTCTAGTTGTGGAGTTTCTAGTTGTGGAGTCTTAAATTGTGGAGCTTAAACGTGTGGAGTTTCAAGCTGTGGAGTCTATAGTTGTGGAGTTTCTAGTTGTGGATTTTCTAGTTGTGGAGTATCTCGTTGTGGATTTTTCAGTTGTGGAGTTTATAGTTGTGGAGTTGCGGAGTCTCTAGTTGTGGAGTTTCTACTTGCAGAGTCTCTAGTTGTGGAGTTTCAAGTTGTGGAGTCTCTAGATGTGGAGTTTCAAGTTCCGGAGTCTCATGCTGTGGAGTTTCTAGTTGTTGAGTTTTTAGTTGTGGAGTTTCTAGTTGTTGACTTTCTAGTTTGAAGTCTCTAGTTGTAGATTCTCTAGTTGTGGAGTCTCTAGTTTAGGAGTTTCTAGTTGAAAAGTTTTTAGTTGTGGAGTGTCTAGTTGTGGAGTTTCTAGTCGTGAAGTTTCTAGTTGTGGAGTCTCTAGTTGTGTAGTTTCTAGCTTCGGAGTTTCCAGTTGTGGAGAATCTACTAGTGGAGTTTCGAGTTGTGGAGTTTCTAGTTGTGGAGTTTCTAGTTGTGGAGTTTCTAGTTGTGGAGTTTCTTGTTGCGGAGTTTCTAGTTGTGGAGTTTCAAGTTCCGGAGTCTCATGCTGTGGAGTTTCTAGTTGTTGAGTTTTTAGTTGTGGAGTTTCTAGTTGTTGAGTTTCTAGTTTGAAGTCTCTAGTTGTAGATTCTCTAGTTGTGGAGTCTCTAGTTTAGGAGTTTCTAGTTGAAGAGTGTTTAGTTGTGGAGTGTCTAGTTGTGGAGTTTCTAGTCATGAAGTTTCTAGTTGTGGAGTCTCTAGTGTGTAGTTTCTAGCTGCGGAGTTTCTAGTTGCGGAGTTTCTAGTTGCAGAGTCTCTGGTTGTGGAGTTTCTAGTTGCGGAGTTTCTAGTTCCGGAGTATCTAGTTGTGGAGTTTGCAGTTGTGGAGTTTCTTGTTGTGGAATTGCAGAGTCTCTAGTTGTGAAGTTTCTAGTTGCGGAGTTTCTAGTTGTGGAGTTTCTAGTTGTATAGTCTTCTGTTGCGGAGTTTCTAGTTGTGGAGTTTCTAGTTGTGGAGTTTCCAGTTGTGGAGTTTCTAGTTGTGGAATCTTAAGTTGTGGAGTTTAAACTTGTGGAGTTTCAAGTGGTTGAGTCTATAGTTGTGGAGTTTCTAGTTGTGGATTTTCTAGTTGTGGAGTATCTAGTTGTGGATTTTTCAGTTGTGGAGTTTCTAGTTGTGGAGTTGCGGAGTCTCTAGTTGTGAAGTTTCTAGTTGCAGAGTCTCCAGTTGTGGAGTTTCTAGTTGTGGAGTATCTAGTTGGAGTTTCATGTTGTGGAGTTTCTAGTTGTGGAGTTGGGGTGTCTCTGGTTGTGGAGTTTCTAGTACTGGAGTTTCTAGTTGTTGAGATTCGAGTTGTGGAGTCTCTAGTTGTGGAGTTTCTAGTTGTGGAGTTTCCAGTCGTGAAGTATCTAGTTGTGGAGTTTCCAGTTGTGAAGTATCTAGTTGTAAAGTTTCCAGTTGTGCAGTATCTAGTTGTGGAGTTTTAAGTTGTGGAGTTTCTAGTTGCGGAGTTTCTAGTTGCGGACTTTTTATTAGCGGAGTTTCTAGTTGTGAAGTTTCAAGTTGCGGAGTCTCAAGTTGTGGAGTTTTCAGTTGTGGAGTTTTTAGTTGTGGAGTTTCTAGTTGTTGAGTTTCTAGTTGAGCAGTCTCTAGTTTTGCAGTTTTAGTTGTGGAGTTTCTAGATATGGAATTTCTAGTTGCCGAGTCTGTATTTGTGGAGTTTGTAGTTGTGGAGTTTCTAGTTGTGGAGTTTCTAGTTGGTGAGTCTCTAGTTGCGGAGTTTCTAGTTGTGGAGTTTCTAGTTGTGGAGTTTCTGGCTGTGGAGTTTCTAGTTGTGGAGTTTCTAGTGGTGGAGTCTCTAGTGGCGGAGTTTCTAGTTGTGAAGTTTCTAGTTGTGGAGTTTCTAGTTTTGGAGTTTCTAGTTGTGGAGTTTCTAGTTGTGGAGTTTGTAGTTGTGGAGTTTCTAATTGTGGAGTCTCTAGTTGTGGAGTTTCTGGTTGTGGAGTTTCTAGTTGTGGAGTTTCAAGTTGTGGAGTTTAAACTTGTGGAGTTTCAAGTTGTTGAGTCTATAGTTGTGGAGTTTCTAGTTGTTGATTTTCTAGTTGTGGAGTATCTAGTTGTGGATTTTTCAGTTTTGGAGTTTCTAGTTGTGGAGTTGCGGAGTCTCTAGTTGTGAAGTTTCTAGTTGCAGAGTCTCTAGTTGTGGAGTTTCCAGTTGTGGAGTCTCTATTTGTGGAGTTTCTAGTTGTGGAGTATCTAGTTGGAGTTTCATGTTGTGAAGTTTCTAGTTGTGGAGTTGGGGAGTCTCTGGTTGTGGAGTTTCTAGTACTGGAGTTTCTAGTTGTGGAGATTCGAGTTGTGGAGTCTCTAGTTGTGGAGTTTCTAGTTGTGGAGTTTCCAGTTGTGGAGTATCTAGTTGTGGAGTTTCCAGTTGTGAAGTATCTAGTTGTAAAGTTTCCAGTTGTGGAGTATCTAGTTGTGGAGTTTTAAGTTGTGGAGTTTCTAGTTGCGGAGTTTCTAGTTGCGGAGTTTTTAATAGCGGAGTTTCTCGTTGTGAAGTTTCAAGTTGTGGAGTTTCTAGTTGCGGCGTCTCAAGTTGTGGAGTTTCTAGTTGCGGAGTGTCTAGTTGTGGTGTTTCTAGCTCTGGAATTTCTTGTTGCGGAGTTTCTAGTTGCGGAGTTCCATAGTTCCAGTGTCTCTAGTTGTGGAGTTTTTAGTTGTGGAGTGTCTAGTTGTGGAGTTTCCAGTTGTGTAGTTTCTAGTAGAGTTTGGAAGTTTGAAGCTTCTAGTTGTTGAGTTTCTAGTTTGAAGTCTCTAGTTGTAGATTCTCTAGTTGTGGAGTCTCTAGTTTTGAATTTTCTAGTTGAAGAGTTTTTAGTTGTGGAGTGTCTAGTTGTGGAGTTTCCAGTTGTGGAGTTTCGAGTTGTGGAGTTTCGAGTTGTGGAGTTTTCAGTTGTGGAGTTTTTAGTTGTGGAGTTTCTAGTTGTTGAGTTTCTAGTTGAGCAGTCTCTAGTTTTGCAGTTTTAGTTGTGGAGTTTCTAGATATGGAATTTCTAGTTGCCGAGTCTGTATTTGTGGAGTTTGTAGTTGTGGAGTTTCTAGTTGTGGAGTTTCTAGTTGGTGAGTCTCTAGTTGCGGAGTTTCTAGTTGTGGAGTTTCTAGTTGTGGAGTTTCTGGTTGTGGAGTTTCTAGTTGTGGAGTTTCTAGTGGTGGAGTCTCTAGTGGCGGAGTTTCTAGTTGTGAAGTTTCTAGTTGTGGAGTTTCTAGTTTTGGAGTTTCTAGTTGTGGAGTTTCTAGTTGTATAGTCTTCTGTTGCGGAGTTTCTAGTTGCGGAGTTTCTAGTTGTGGAGTTTCCAGTTGTGGAGTTTCTAGTTGTGGAGTCTTAAGTTGTGGAGTTTAAACTTGTGGAGTTTCAAGTGGTTGAGTCTATAGTTGTGGAGTTTCTAGTTGTGGATTTTCTAGTTGTGGAGTATCTAGTTGTGGATTTTTCAGTTGTGGAGTTTCTAGTTGTGGAGTTGCGGAGTCTCTAGTTGTGAAGTTTCTAGTTGCAGAGTCTCTAGTTGTGGAGTTTCCACTTGTGAAGTCTCCAGTTGTGGAGTTTCTAGTTGTGGAGTATCTAGTTGGAGTTTCATGTTGTGGAGTTTCTAGTTGTGGAGTTGGGGTGTCTCTGGTTGTGGAGTTTCTAGTACTGGAGTTTCTAGTTGTTGAGATTCGAGTTGTGGAGTCTCTAGTTGTGGAGTTTCTAGTTGTGGAGTTTCCAGTTGTGAAGTATCTAGTTGTGTAGTTTCCAGTTGTGAAGTATCTAGTTGTAAAGTTTCCAGTTGTGCAGTATCTAGTTGTGGAGTTTTAAGTTGTGGAGTTTCTAGTTGCGGAGTTTCTAGTTGCGGACTTTTTATTAGCGGAGTTTCTAGTTGTGAAGTTTCAAGTTGCGGAGTCTCAAGTTGTGGAGTTTTCAGTTGTGGAGTTTTTAGTTGTGGAGTTTCTAGTTGTTGAGTTTCTAGTTGAGCAGTCTCTAGTTTTGCAGTTTTAGTTGTGGAGTTTCTAGATATGGAATTTCTAGTTGCCGAGTCTGTATTTGTGGAGTTTGTAGTTGTGGAGTTTCTAGTTGTGGAGTTTCTAGTTGGTGAGTCTCTAGTTGCGGAGTTTCTAGTTGTGGAGTTTCTAGTTGTGGAGTTTCTAGTTGTGGAGTTTCAAGTTCCGGAGTCTCATGCTGTGGAGTTTCTAGTTGTTGAGTTTTTAGTTGTGGAGTTTCTAGTTGTTGAGTTTCTAGTTTGAAGTCTCTAGTTGTAGATTCTCTAGTTGTGGAGTCTCTAGTTTAGGAGTTTCTAGTTGAAGAGTTTTTAGTTGTGGAGTGTCTAGTTGTGGAGTTTCTAGTCGTGAAGTTTCTAGTTGTGGAGTCTCTAGTGTGTAGTTTCTAGCTGCGGAGTTTCTAGTTGCGGAGTTTCTAGTTGCAGAGTCTCTGGTTGTGGAGTTTCTAGTTGCGGAGTTTCTAGTTCCGGAGTATCTAGTTGTGGAGTTTGCAGTTGTGGAGTTTCTTGTTGTGGAATTGCAGAGTCTCTAGTTGTGAAGTTTCTAGTTGCGGAGTTTCTAGTTGTGGAGTTTCTAGTTGTATAGTCTTCTGTTGCGGAGTTTCTAGTAGCGGAGTTTCTAGTTGTGGAGTTTCCAGTTGTGGAGTTTCTAGTTGTGGAGTCTTAAGTTGTGGAGTTTAAACTTGTGGAGTTTCAAGTGGTTGAGTCTATAGTTGTGGAGTTTCTAGTTGTGGATTTTCTAGTTGTGGAGTATCTAGTTGTGGATTTTTCAGTTGTGGAGTTTCTAGTTGTGGAGTTGCGGAGTCTCTAGTTGTGAAGTTTCTAGTTGCAGAGTCTCCAGTTGTGGAGTTTCTAGTTGTGGAGTATCTAGTTGGAGTTTCATGTTGTGGAGTTTCTAGTTGTGGAGTTGGGGTGTCTCTGGTTGTGGAGTTTCTAGTACTGGAGTTTCTAGTTGTTGAGATTCGAGTTGTGGAGTCTCTAGTTGTGGAGTTTCTAGTTGTGGAGTTTCCAGTTGTGAAGTATCTAGTTGTGGAGTTTCCAGTTGTGAAGTATCTAGTTGTAAAGTTTCCAGTTGTGCAGTATCTAGTTGTGGAGTTTTAAGTTGTGGAGTTTCTAGTTGCGGAGTTTCTAGTTGCGGACTTTTTATTAGCGGAGTTTCTAGTTGTGAAGTTTCAAGTTGCGGAGTCTCAAGTTGTGGAGTTTTCAGTTGTGGAGTTTTTAGTTGTGGAGTTTCTAGTTGTTGAGTTTCTAGTTGAGCAGTCTCTAGTTTTGCAGTTTTAGTTGTGGAGTTTCTAGATATGTAATTTCTAATTGCCGAGTCTGTATTTGTGGAGTTTGTAGTTGTGGAGTTTCTAGTTGTGGAGTTTCTAGTTGGTGAGTCTCTAGTTGCGGAGTTTCTAGTTGTGGAGTTTCTAGTTGTGGAGTTTCTGGTTGTGGAGTTTCTAGTTGTGGAGTTTCTAGTGGTGGAGTCTCTAGTGGCGGAGTTTCTAGTTGTGAAGTTTCTAGTTGTGGAGTTTCTAGTTTTGGAGTTTCTAGTTGTGGAGTTTCTAGTTGTGGAGTTTGTAGTTGTGGAGTTTCTAATTGTGGAGTCTCTAGTTGTGGAGTTTCTGGTTGTGGAGTTTCTAGTTGTGGAGTTTCAAGTTGTGGAGTTTAAACTTGTGGAGTTTCAAGTTGTTGAGTCTATAGTTGTGGAGTTTCTAGTTGTTGATTTTCTAGTTGTGGAGTATCTAGTTGTGGATTTTTCAGTTGTGGAGTTTCTAGTTGTGGAGTTGCGGAGTCTCTAGTTGTGAAGTTTCTAGTTGCAGAGTCTCTAGTTGTGGAGTTTCCAGTTGTGGAGTCTCTATTTGTGGAGTTTCTAGTTGTGGAGTATCTAGTTGGAGTTTCATGTTGTGAAGTTTCTAGTTGTGGAGTTGGGGAGTCTCTGGTTGTGGAGTTTCTAGTACTGGAGTTTCTAGTTGTGGAGATTCGAGTTGTGGAGTCTCTAGTTGTGGAGTTTCTAGTTGTGGAGTTTCCAGTTGTGGAGTATCTAGTTGTGGAGTTTCCAGTTGTGAAGTATCTAGTTGTAAAGTTTCCAGTTGTGGAGTATCTAGTTGTGGAGTTTTAAGTTGTGGAGTTTCTAGTTGCGGAGTTTCTAGTTGCGGAGTTTTTAATAGCGGAGTTTCTCGTTGTGAAGTTTCAAGTTGTGGAGTTTCTAGTTGCGGCGTCTCAAGTTGTGGAGTTTCTAGTTGCGGAGTGTCTAGTTGTGGTGTTTCTAGCTCTGGAATTTCTTGTTGCGGAGTTTCTAGTTGCGGAGTTCCATAGTTCCAGTGTCTCTAGTTGTGGAGTTTTTAGTTGTGGAGTGTCTAGTTGTGGAGTTTCCAGTTGTGTAGTTTCTAGTAGAGTTTGGAATTTTGAAGCTTCTAGTTGTTGAGTTTCTAGTTTGAAGTCTCTAGTTGTAGATTCTCTAGTTGTGGAGTCTCTAGTTTTGAATTTTCTAGTTGAAGAGTTTTTAGTTGTGGAGTGTCTAGTTGTGGAGTTTCCAGTTGTGGAGTTTCGAGTTGTGGAGTTTCGAGTTGTGGAGTTTTCAGTTGTGGAGTTTTTAGTTGTGGAGTTTCTAGTTGTTGAGTTTCTAGTTGAGCAGTCTCTAGTTTTGCAGTTTTAGTTGTGGAGTTTCTAGATATGGAATTTCTAGTTGCCGAGTCTGTATTTGTGGAGTTTGTAGTTGTGGAGTTTCTAGTTGTGGAGTTTCTAGTTGGTGAGTCTCTAGTTGCGGAGTTTGTAGTTGTGGAGTTTCTAGTTGTGGAGTTTCTGGTTGTGGAGTTTCTAGTTGTGGAGTTTCTAGTGGTGGAGTCTCTAGTGGCGGAGTTTCTAGTTGTGAAGTTTCTAGTTGTGGAGTTTCTAGTTTTGGAGTTTCTAGTTGTGGAGTTTCTAGTTGTATAGTCTTCTGTTGCGGAGTTTCTAGTTGCGGAGTTTCTAGTTGTGGAGTTTCCAGTTGTGGAGTTTCTAGTTGTGGAGTCTTAAGTTGTGGAGTTTAAACTTGTGGAGTTTCAAGTGGTTGAGTCTATAGTTGTGGAGTTTCTAGTTGTGGATTTTCTAGTTGTGGAGTATCTAGTTGTGGATTTTTCAGTTGTGGAGTTTCTAGTTGTGGAGTTGCGGAGTCTCTAGTTGTGAAGTTTCTAGTTGCAGAGTCTCTAGTTGTGGAGTTTCCACTTGTGAAGTCTCCAGTTGTGGAGTTTCTAGTTGTGGAGTATCTAGTTGGAGTTTCATGTTGTGGAGTTTCTAGTTGTGGAGTTGGGGTGTCTTTGGTTGTGGAGTTTCTAGTACTGGAGTTTCTAGTTGTTGAGATTCGAGTTGTGGAGTCTCTAGTTGTGGAGTTTCTAGTTGTGGAGTTTCCAGTTGTGAAGTATCTAGTTGTGGAGTTTCCAGTTGTGAAGTATCTAGTTGTAAAGTTTCCAGTTGTGCAGTATCTAGTTGTGGAGTTTTAAGTTGTGGAGTTTCTAGTTGCGGAGTTTCTAGTTGCGGACTTTTTATTAGCGGAGTTTCTAGTTGTGAAGTTTCAAGTTGCGGAGTCTCAAGTTGTGGAGTTTTCAGTTGTGGAGTTTTTAGTTGTGGAGTTTCTAGTTGTTGAGTTTCTAGTTGAGCAGTCTCTAGTTTTGCAGTTTTAGTTGTGGAGTTTCTAGATATGGAATTTCTAGTTGCCGAGTCTGTATTTGTGGAGTTTGTAGTTGTGGAGTTTCTAGTTGTGGAGTTTCTAGTTGGTCAGTCTCTAGTTGCGGAGTTTCTAGTTGTGGAGTTTCTAGTTGTGGAGTTTCTAGTTGTGGAGTTTCTTGTTGCGGAGTTTCTAGTTGTGGAGTTTCAAGTTCCGGAGTCTCATGCTGTGGAGTTTCTAGTTGTTGAGTTTTTAGTTGTGGAGTTTCTAGTTGTTGAGTTTCTAGTTTGAAGTCTCTAGTTGTAGATTCTCTAGTTGTGGAGTCTCTAGTTTAGGAGTTTCTAGTTGAAGAGTTTTTAGTTGTGGAGTGTCTAGTTGTGGAGTTTCTAGTCGTGAAGTTTCTAGTTGTGGAGTCTCTAGTGTGTAGTTTCTAGCTGCGGAGTTTCTAGTTGCGGAGTTTCTAGTTGCAGAGTCTCTGGTTGTGGAGTTTCTAGTTGCGGAGTTTCTAGTTCCGGAGTATCTAGTTGTGGAGTTTGCAGTTGTGGAGTTTCTTGTTGTGGAATTGCAGAGTCTCTAGTTGTGAAGTTTCTAGTTGCGGAGTTTCTAGTTGTGGAGTTTCTAGTTGTATAGTCTTCTGTTGCGGAGTTTCTAGTTGCGGAGTTTCTAGTTGTGGAGTTTCCAGTTGTGGAGTTTCTAGTTGTGGAGTCTTAAGTTGTGGAGTTTAAACTTGTGGAGTTTCAAGTGGTTGAGTCTATAGTTGTGGAGTTTCTAGTTGTGGATTTTTTAGTTGTGGAGTATCTAGTTGTGGATTTTTCAGTTGTGGAGTTTCTAGTTGTGGAGTTGCGGAGTCTCTAGTTGTGAAGTTTCTAGTTGCAGAGTCTCTAGTTGTGGAGTTTCCACTTGTGAAGTCTCCAGTTGTGGAGTTTCTAGTTGTGGAGTATCTAGTTGGAGTTTCATGTTGTGGAGTTTCTAGTTGTGGAGTTGGGGTGTCTCTGGTTGTGGAGTTTCTAGTACTGGAGTTTCTAGTTGTTGAGATTCGAGTTGTGGAGTCTCTAGTTGTGGAGTTTCTAGTTGTGGAGTTTCCAGTTGTGAAGTATCTAGTTGTGGAGTTTCCAGTTGTGAAGTATCTAGTTGTAAAGTTTCCAGTTGTGCAGTATCTAGTTGTGGAGTTTTAAGTTGTGGAGTTTCTAGTTGCGGAGTTTCTAGTTGCGGACTTTTTATTAGCGGAGTTTCTAGTTGTGAAGTTTCAAGTTGCGGAGTCTCAAGTTGTGGAGTTTTCAGTTGTGGAGTTTTTAGTTGTGGAGTTTCTAGTTGTTGAGTTTCTAGTTGAGCAGTCTCTAGTTTTGCAGTTTTAGTTGTGGAGTTTCTAGATATGGAATTTCTAGTTGCCGAGTCTGTATTTGTGGAGTTTGTAGTTGTGGAGTTTCTAGTTGTGGAGTTTCTAGTTGGTGAGTCTCTAGTTGCGGAGTTTCTAGTTGTGGAGTTTCTAGTTGTGGAGTTTCTGGTTGTGGAGTTTCTAGTTGTGGAGTTTCTAGTGGTGGAGTCTCTAGTGGCGGAGTTTCTAGTTGTGAAGTTTCTAGTTGTGGAGTTTCTAGTTTTGGAGTTTCTAGTTGTGGAGTTTCTAGTTGTAGAGTCTCCTGTGGCGGAGTTTCTAGTTGCGGAGTTTCTAGTTGTGGAGTTTCCAGTTGTGGAGTTTCTAGTTGTGGAGTCTTAAGTTGTGGAGTTTAAACTTGTGGAGTTTCAAGTTGTTGAGTCTATAGTTGTGGAGTTTCTAGTTGTTGATTTTCTAGTTGTGGAGTATATAGTTGTGGATTTTTCAGTTGTGGAGTTTCTAGTTGTGGAGTTGCGGAGTCTCTAGTTGTGAAGTTTCTAGCTGCAGAGTCTCTAGTTGTGGAGTTTCCAGTTGTGGAGTCTCTATTTGTGGAGTTTCTAGTTGTGGAGTATCTAGTTGGAGTTTCATGTTGTGAAGTTTCTAGTTGTGGAGTTGGGGAGTCTTTGGTTGTGGAGTTTCTAGTACTGGAGTTTCTAGTTGTGGAGATTCGAGTTGTGGAGTCTCTAGTTGTGGAGTTTCTAGTTGTGGAGTTTCCAGTTGTGGAGTATCTAGTTGTGGAGTTTCCAGTTGTGAAGTATCTAGTTGTAAAGTTTCCAGTTGTGGAGTATCTAGTTGTGGAGTTTTAAGTTGTGGAGTTTCTAGTTGCGGAGTTTCTAGTTGCGGAGTTTTTAATAGCGGAGTTTCTCGTTGTGAAGTTTCAAGTTGTGGAGTTTCCAGTTGCGGTGTCTCAAGTTGTGGAGTTTCTAGTTGCGGAGTGTCTAGTTGTGGTGTTTCTAGCTCTGGAATTTCTTGTTGCGGAGTTTCTAGTTGCGGAGTTCTATAGTTCCAGAGTCTCTAGTTGTGGAGTTTTTAGTTGTGGAGTGTCTAGTTGTGGAGTTTCCAGTTGTGTAGTTTCTAGTAGAGTTTAGAATTTTGAAGCTTCTAGTTGTTGAGTTTCAAGTTTGAAGTCTCTAGTTGTAGATTCTCTAGTTGTGGAGTCTCTAGTTTTGGATTTTCTAGTTGAAGAGTTTTTAGTTGTGGAGTGTCTAGTTGTGGAGTTTCCAGTTGTGGAGTTTCGAGTTCTGGAGTTTCTAGTTGTGGAATTTTGAGTTGTGGAGTTTCTAGTTGTGGAGTTTCTAGTTGCGGAATCTCTAGCTGTGGATTTTCTAGTTGCGTAACTTAACGTTGTGAGGTTTCAAGTTGTGGAGTCTCTAGTTGCAGAGTTTCTAGTTGTGGAGGTTCTAGTTCTGGAGTTTCTAGTTGTGGAGTTTCTATTTCTGGAGTTTCTAGTTGTGGAGTTTCTGGTAGTGGAGTTTCTGGTTGCGGAGTTTCTAGTTGTGGAGTTTCTAGTTGTGGAGTTTCTAGTTGTGGAGTTTCTGGTTGCGGAGTTTCTAGTTGTGAAGTTTCTAGTTGTGGAGTTTCTAGTTGTGGAGTTTCTGGTTGTGGAGTTTCTAGTTGTGGAGTTTCAAGTTGTGGAGTTCCTAGTTGCGTAGTCTCAAGTTGTGGAGTTTCTGGTCGTGGAGTTTCGAGTTGTGGAAGTTCTAGTTTTGGAGTTTCTAGTTGTGGAGTTTTGAGTTGTGGAGTTTCTAGTTGTGAAGATTCTAGTTGTGTAGTTTCTAGCTGCGGAGTTTCTAGTTGCAGAGTCTCCAGTTTTGGAGATTCTAGTTGCGAATTCTCTAGTTGAGGAGTCTCTAGTTGTAGAGTTTCTAGTTGCGGAGTGTCTAGTTGTGGTGTTTCTAGCCGTGGAATTTCTTGTTGCGGAGTTTTTAAATGCGAAGTTTCTAGTTGCGGAGTTCTATAGTTGCAGAGTCTCTAGTTGTGGAGTTTCGAATTGTGAAGTTTTTAGTTGTGGAGTTTCTAGTTGTGGAGTTTCTAGTTTTGGAGTTTCTAATTGTGGAGTTTCTAGTTGTAGAGTCTCCTGTTGCGAAGTTTCCAGTTGCGGAGTTTTTGGTTGGGGAGTTTCTAGTTGTGGAGTTTCTAGTTGTCGAGTCTCAAGTTGTGGAGTTTAAACTTGTGGAGTTTCAAGTTGTGGGGTCTATAGTTGTGGAGTTTCTAGTTGTGGGTTTTCTAGTTGTGGAGTATCTAGTTAAGGATTTTCCAGTTGTGAAGTTTCTAGTTGTGGAGTTGCGGACTCTTTAGTTGTGGAGTTTCTAGTTGCAGAGTCTCTAGTTGTGAAGTTTCAAGTTGTGGAGTCTCTAGTTGTGGAGTTTCTAGTTGCCGAGTTTCCAGTTGTGGAGTATCTATTAGTGGAGTTTCCAGTTGTGGAATTTATAGTTGTGGAGTTTCTGGTTGCGGAGTCTCAAGCTGTGGAGTTTCTAGTTGTTGAATATTTAGTTGTGGAGTTTCTAGTTGTTGAGTTTCTAGTTTGAAGTCTCTAGTTGTAGATTCTCTAGTTGTGAAGTCTCTAGTTTAGGAGTTTCTAGTTGAAGAGTTTTTAGTTGTGAAGTGTCTAGTTGTGGAGTTTCTAGTTGTGGAGTTTCTAGTTGTGGAGTCTCTTGTTGCAGAGTTTCTAGTTGTGAAGTTTCAAGTTGTGGAGTTTCTAGTTGCGGCGTCTCAAGTTGTGGAGTTTCTAGTTGCGGAGTGTCTAGTTGTGGTGTTTCTAGCTCTGGAATTTCTTGTTGCGGAGTTTCTAGTTGCGGAGTTCCATAGTTCCAGAGTCTCTAGTTGTGGAGTTTCTAGTTTTGGAGTTTCTAGTTGTGGAATTTCTATTTGTAGAGTCTCCTGTTGCGGAGTTTCTAGTTGCGGAGTTTCTAGTTGTGGAGTTTCCAGTTGTGGAGTTTCTAGTTGTGGAGTCTTAAATTGTGGAGCTTAAACGTGTGGAGTTTCAAGCTGTGGAGTCTATAGTTGTGGAGTTTCTAGTTTTGGATTTTCTAGTTGTGGAGTATCTAGTTGTGGATTTTTCAGTTGTGGAGTTTATAGTTGTGGAGTTGCGGAGTCTCTAGTTGTGGAGTTTCTAGTTGCAGAGTCTCTAGTTGTGGAGTTTCAAGTTGTGGAGTCTCTAGATGTGGAGTTTCAAGTTCCAGAGTCTCATGCTGTGGAGTTTCTAGTTGTTGAGTTTTTAGTTGTGGAGTTTCTAGTTGTTGACTTTCTAGTTTGAAGTCTCTAGTTGTAGATTCTCTAGTTGTGGAGTCTCTAGTTTAGGAGTTTCTAGTTGAAAAGTTTTTAGTTGTGGAGTGTCTAGTTGTGGAGTTTCTAGTCGTGAAGTTTCTAGTTGTGGAGTCTCTAGTTGTGTAGTTTCTAGCTTCGGAGTTTCCAGTTGTGGAGTATCTACTAGTGGAGTTTTCTTGTTGTGGAGTTTCTAGTTGTGGAGTTTCTAGTTGTGGAGTTTCTAGTTGTGGAGTTTCTTGTTGCGGAGTTTCTAGTTGTGGAGTTTCAAGTTCCGGAGTCTCATGCTGTGGAGTTTCTAGTTGTTGAGTTTTTAGTTGTGGAGTTTCTAGTTGTTGAGTTTCTAGTTTGAAGTCTCTAGTTGTAGATTCTCTAGTTGTGGAGTCTCTAGTTTAGGAGTTTCTAGTTGAAGAGTTTTTAGTTGTGGAGTGTCTAGTTGTGGAGTTTCTAGTCGCGAAGTTTCTAGTTGTGGAGTCTCTAGTGTGTAGTTTCTAGCTGCGGAGTTTCTAGTTGCGGAGTTTCTAGTTGCAAAGTCTCTGGTTGTGGAGTTTCTAGTTGCGGAGTTTCTAGTTCCGGAGTATCTAGTTGTGGAGTTTGCAGTTGTGGAGTTTCTTGTTGTGGAATTGCAGAGTCTCTAGTTGTGAAGTTTCTAGTTGCGGAGTTTCTAGTTGTGGAGTTTCTAGTTGTATAGTCTTCTGTTGCGTAGTTTCTAGTTGCGGAGTTTCTAGTTGTGGAGTTTCTAGTTGTGGAGTCTTAAGTTGTGGAGTTTAAACTTGTGGAGTTTCAAGTGGTTGAGTCTATAGTTGTGGAGTTTCTAGTTGTGGATTTTCTAGTTGTGGAGTATCTAGTTGTGGATTTTTCAGTTGTGGAGTTTCTAGTTGTGGAGTTGCGGAGTCTCTAGTTGTGAAGTTTCTAGTTGCAGAGTCTCTAGTTGTGGAGTTTCCACTTGTGAAGTCTCCAGTTGTGGAGTTTCTAGTTGTGGAGTATCTAGTTGGAGTTTCATGTTGTGGAGTTTCTAGTTGTGGAGTTGGGGTGTCTCTGGTTGTGGAGTTTCTAGTACTGGAGTTTCTAGTTGTTGAGATTCGAGTTGTGGAGTCTCTAGTTGTGGAGTTTCTAGTTGTGGAGTTTCCAGTTGTGAAGTATCTAGTTGTGGAGTTTCCAGTTGTGAAGTATCTAGTTGTAAAGTTTCCAGTTGTGCAGTATCTAGTTGTGGAAATTTAAGTTGTGGAGTTTCTAGTTGCGGAGTTTCTAGTTGCGGAATTTTTGTTAGCGGAGTTTCTAGTTGTGAAGTTTCAAGTTGCGGAGTCTCAAGTTGTGGAGTTTTCAGTTGTGGAGTTTTTAGTTGTGGAGTTTCTAGTTGTTGAGTTTCTAGTTGAGCAGTCTCTAGTTTTGCAGTTTTAGTTGTGGAGTTTCTAGATATGGAATTTCTAGTTGCCGAGTCTGTATTTGTGGAGTTTGTAGTTGTGGAGTTTCTAGTTGTGGAGTTTCTAGTTGGTGAGTCTCTAGTTGCGGAGTTTCTAGTTGTGGAGTTTCTAGTTGTGGAGTTTCTGGTTGTGGAGTTTCTAGTTGTGGAGTTTCTAGTGGTGGAGTCTCTAGTGGCGGAGTTTCTAGTTGTGAAGTTTCTAGTTGTGGAGTTTCTAGTTTTGGAGTTTCTAGTTGTGGAGTTTCTAGTTGTGGAGTTTGTAGTTGTGGAGTTTCTAATTGTGGAGTCTCTAGTTGTGGAGTTTCTGGTTGTGGAGTTTGTAGTTGTGGAGTTTCAAGTTGTGGAGTTTAAACTTGTGGAGTTTCAAGTTGTTGAGTCTATAGTTGTGGAGTTTCTAGTTGTTGATTTTCTAGTTGTGGAGTATCTAGTTGTGGATTTTTCAGTTGTGGAGTTTCTAGTTGTGGAGTTGCGGAGTCTCTAGTTGTGAAGTTTCTAGTTGCAGAGTCTCTAGTTGTGGAGTTTCCAGTTGTGGAGTCTCTATTTGTGGAGTTTCTAGTTGTGGAGTATCTAGTTGGAGTTTCATGTTGTGAAGTTTCTAGTTGTGGAGTTGGGGAGTCTCTGGTTGTGGAGTTTCTAGTACTGGAGTTTCTAGTTGTGGAGATTCGAGTTGTGGAGTCTCTAGTTGTGGAGTTTCTAGTTGTGGAGTTTCCAGTTGTGGAGTATCTAGTTGTGGAGTTTCCAGTTGTGAAGTATCTAGTTGTAAAGTTTCCAGTTGTGGAGTATCTAGTTGTGGAGTTTTAAGTTGTGGAGTTTCTAGTTGCGGAGTTTCTAGTTGCGGAGTTTTTAATAGCGGAGTTTCTCGTTGTGAAGTTTCAAGTTGTGGAGTTTCTAGTTGCGGCGTCTCAAGTTGTGGAGTTTCTAGTTGCGGAGTGTCTAGTTGTGGTGTTTCTAGCTCTGGAATTTCTTGTTGCGGAGTTTCTAGTTGCGGAGTTCCATAGTTCCAGAGTCTCTAGTTGTGGAGTTTTAGTTGTGGAGTGTCTAGTTGTGGAGTTTCCAGTTGTGTAGTTTCTAGTAGAGTTTGGAATTTTGAAGCTTCTAGTTGTTGAGTTTCTAGTTTGAAGTCTCTAGTTGTAGATTCTCTAGTTGTGGAGTCTCTAGTTTTGAATTTTCTAGTTGAAGAGTTTTTAGTTGTGGAGTGTCTAGTTGTGGAGTTTCCAGTTGTGGAGTTTCGAGTTGTGGAGTTTCGAGTTCTGGAGTTTCTAGTTGTGGAATTTTGAGTTGTGGAGTTTCTAGTTGTGGAGTTTCTAGTTGCGGAATCTCTAGCTGTGGATTTTCTAGTTGCGTAACTTAAGGTTGTGAGGTTTCAAGTTGTGGAGTTTCTAGTTGTGGAGTTTCTAGTTGTGGAGTTTCTAGTTGTGGAGTCTCTAGTTGTGTAGTTTCTAGCTGCGGAGTTTCTAGTTGCGGATTTTCTAGTTGCAGAGTCTCTGGTTGTGGAGTTTCTAGTTGCGGAGTCTCTAGTTGTGGAGTTTCTAGTTGTGGAGTTTCTAGTTGCGGAGTTTCCAGTTGTGGAGTTTTTAGTTGTGGAGTTTCTAGTTGTGGAGTTTCTAGTTGTGGAGTTTCAAGTTTTGGAGTTTCTAGTTGTGGAGTTTCTAGTTGCAGAGTCTCTGGTTGTGGAGTTTCTAGTTGCGGAGTTTCTAGTTGCGGAGTATCTGGTTGTGGAGTTTGCAGTTGTGGAGTTTCTAGTTGTGGAATTGCAGAGTCTCTGGTTGTGGAGTTTCTAGTTGTGGAGTCTCTAGTTGCGGAGTCTCTAGTTGTGAAGTTTCTAGTTGTGGAGTTTCTAGTTGTGGAGTTTCTAGTTTTGTAGTTTCTAGTTGTGGAGTTTCTAGTTGTAGAGTCTTCTGTTGCGGAGTTTCTAGTTGCGGAGTTTCTAGTTGTCGAGTTTCCAGTTGTGGAGTTTCTAGTTGTGGAGTCTTAAGTTGTGGAGTTTAAACTTGTGGAGTTTCAAGTTGTTGAGTCTATAGTTGTGGAGTTTCTAGTTGTGGATTTTCTAATTGTGGAGTATCTAGTTGTGAATTTCTCAGTTGTGGAGTTTCTAGTTGTGGAGTTGCGGAGTCTCTAGTTGTGAAGTTTCTAGTTGCAGAGTCTCTAGTTGTGGAGTTTCCAGTTGTGGAGTCTCTAGTTGTGGAGTTTCTAGTTGTGGAGTATCTAGTTGGAGTTTCATGTTGTGGAGTTTCTAGTTTTGGAGTTGGGGAGTCTCTGGTTGTGGAGTTTCTAGTACTGCAGTTTCTAGTTGTGGAGATTCGAGTTGTGGAGTTTCCAGTTGTGAAGTATCTAGTTGTAGATTTTCCAGTTGTGGAGTATCTAGTTGTGCAGTTTTGGGTTGTGGAGTTTCTAGTTGCGGAGTTTCTAGTTGCGGAGTTTTTAATAGCGGAGTTTCTTGTTGGGAAGTTTCAAGTTGCGGAGTCTCAAGTTGTGGAGTTCTCAGTTGTGGAGATTTTTAGTTGTGGAGTTTCTAGTTGTTGAGTTTCTAGTTGAGAAGTCTCTAGTTTTGCAGTTTTTAGTTGTGGAGTTTCTAGATATGGAATTTCTAGTTGCCGAGTCTGTATTTGTGGAGTTTGTAGTTGTGGAGTTTTTAGTTGCGGAGTTTCTAGTTGGTGAGTCTCTAGTTGTGGAGTTTCTAGTTGTGGAGTTTCTGGTTGTGGAGTTTCTAGTTGTGGAGTTTCTAGTGGTGGAGTCTCTAGTTGCGGAATCTCTAGTTGTGGAGTTTCTAGTTGTGGAGTTTCTAAACGTGGAGTTTGTAGTTGTGAAGTTTCTAGCTGCGGAGTTTCTAGTTGCAGAGTCTCTAGTTTTGGAGTTTCTAGTTGCGAATTCTCTAGTTGAGGAGTCTCTAGTTGTAGAGTTTCTAGTTGTGGAGTTTCTCGTTGTGAAGTTTCAAGTTGTGGAGTTCCTAGTTGCGGCATCTCAAGTTGTGGAGTTTCTAGTTGCGGAGTGTCTAGTTGTGATGTTTCTAGCTCTGGAATTTTTTGTGGCGGAGTTTCTAGTTGCGGAGTTCCATAGTTGCAGAGTCTCTAGTTGTCGAGTTTCTAGTTGTGGAGTGTCTAGTTGTGGAGTTTCCAGTTGTGTAGTTTCTAGTAGAGTTTCGAATTTTGAAGTTTCTAGTTGTTGAGTTTCTAGTTTGAAGTCTCTAGTTGTAGATTCTCTAGTTGTGGAGTCTCTAGTTTTGGAGTTTCTAGTTGCAGAGTCTCTGGTTGTGGAGTTTCTAGTTGCGGAGTCTCTAGTTGTGGAGTTTCTAGTTGTGGAGATTCTAGTTGTGGAGTTTCCAGTTGTGGAGTTTCTAGTTGTGAAGTCTAGTTGCGGAGTCTCTAGTTGTGGAGTTTCTAGTTGTGGAGTTTCCAGTTGTGAAGTTTTTAGTTGTGGACTTTCTAGACATGAAATTTCTTGTAGCTGAGTCTCTATTTGTGGAGTTTGTAGTTGTGGAGATTCTAGTTGTGGAAATTCTAGTTGTGGAGTCTCTAGTTGTAGAGTTTCTAGTTGTGGAGTCTCAATTTGTGGAGTTAAAATTGTGGAGTATCTAGTTGTGGAGTTTTAAGTTGTGGAGTTTCTAGTTGTGGAGTTTCTAGTTGCGGAGTTTTCAATAGCGGAGTTTCTATTTGTGAAGTTTCAAGTTGCGGAGTCTCAAGTTGTGAAGTTTTCAGTTGTCGAGTTTTTAGTTGTGGAGTTTCTAGTTGTTGAGTTTCTAGTTGAGCAGTCTCTAGTTTTGCAGTTTTAGTTGTGGAGTTTCTAGATATGGAATTTCTAGTTGCCGAGTCTGTATTTGTGGAGTTTGTAGTTGTGGAGTTTCTAGTTGTGGAGTTTCTAGTTGGTGAGTCTCTAGTTGCGGAGTTTCTAGTTGTGGAGTTTCTAGTTGTGGAGTTTCTGGTTGTGGAGTTTCTAGTTGTGGAGTTTCTAGTGGTGGAGTCTCTAGTGGCGGAGTTTCTAGTTGTGAAGTTTCTAGTTGTGGAGTTTCTAGTTTTGGAGTTTCTAGTTGTGGAGTTTCTAGTTGTAGAGTCTCCTGTTGAGGAGTTTCTAGTTGCGGAGTTTCTAGTTGTGGAGTTTCCAGTTGTGGAGTTTCTAGTTGTGGAGTCTTAAGTTGTGGAGTTTAAACTTGTGGAGTTTCAAGTTGTTGAGTCTATTGTTGTGGAGTTTCTAGTTGTTGATTTTCTAGTTGTGGAGTATCTAGTTGTGGATTTTTCAGTTGTGGAGTTTCTAGTTGTGGAGTTGTGGAGTCTCTAGTTGTGAAGTTTCTAGTTGCAGATTCTCTAGTTGTGGAGTTTCCAGTTGTGAAGTCTCTATTTGTGGAGTTTCTAGTTGTGGAGTATCTAGTGGGAGTTTCATGTTGTGAAGTTTCTAGTTGTGGAGTTGGGGAGTCTCTGGTTGTGGAGTTTCTAGTACTGGAGTTTCTAGTTGTGGAGATTCGAGTTGTGGAGTCTCTAGTTGTGGAGTTTCTAGTTGTGGAGTTTCCAGTTGTGGAGTATCTAGTTGTGGAGTTTCCAGTTGTGAAGTATCTAGTTGTAAAGTTTCCAGTTGTGGAGTATCTAGTTGTGGAGTTTTAAGTTGTGGAGTTTCTAGTTGCGGAGTTTCTAGTTGCGGAGTTTTTGATAGCGGAGTTTCTCGTTGTGAAGTTTCAAGTTGTGGAGTTTCTAGTTGCGGCGTCTCAAGTTGTGGAGTTTCTAGTTGCGGAGTGTCTAGTTGTGGTGTTTCTAGCTCTGGAATTTCTTGTTGCGGAGTTTCTAGTTGCGGAGTTCCATAGTTCCAGAGTCTCTAGTTGTGGAGTTTTTAGTTGTGGAGTGTCTAGTTGTGGAGTTTCCTGTTGTGTAGTTTCTAGTAGAGTTTGGAATTTTGAAGCTTCTAGTTGTTGAGTTTCTAGTTTGAAGTCTCTAGTTGTAGATTCTCTAGTTGTGGAGTCTCTAGTTTTGGATTTTCTAGTTGAAGAGTTTTTAGTTGTGGAGTGTCTAGTTGTGGAGTTTCCAGTTGTGGAGTTTCGAGTTCTGGAGTTTCTAGTTGTGGAATTTTGAGTTGTGGAGTTTCTAGTTGTGGAGTTTCTAGTTGCGGAATCTCTAGCTGTGGATTTTCTAGTTGCGTAACTTAACGTTGTGAGGTTTCAAGTTGTGGAGTTTCTAGTTGTGGAGTTTCTAGTTGTGGAGTTTCTAGTTGTGGAGTCTCTAGTTGTGTAGTTTCTAGCTGCGGAGTTTCTAGTTGCGGATTTTCTAGTTGCAGAGTCTCTGGTTGTGGAGTTTCTAGTTGCGGAGTCTCTGGTTGTGGAGTTTCTAGTTGTGGAGTCTCTAGTTGCGGAGTCTCTAGTTGTGAAGTTTCTAGTTGTGGAGTTTCTAGTTGTGGAGTTTCTAGTTTTGTAGTTTCTAGTTGTGGAGTTTCTAGTTGTAGAGTCTTCTGTTGCGGAGTTTCTAGTTGCGGAGTTTCTAGTTGTGGAGTTTCCAGTTGTGGAGTTTCTAGTTATGGAGTCTTAATTTGTGGAGTTTAAACTTGTGGAGTTTCAAGTTGTTGAGTCTATAGTTGCGGAGTCTGTAGTTGTGAAGTTTCTAGTTGCAGAGTCTCTAGTTGTGGAGTTTCCAGTTGTGGAGTCTCTAGTTGTGGAGTTTCTAGTTGTGGAGTATTTAGTTGGAGTTTCATGTTGTGGAGTTTCTAGTTGTGTAGTTGGGGAGTCTCTGGTTGTGGAGTTTCTAGTACTGGAGTTTCTAGTTGTGGAGATTCGAGTTGTGGAGTTTCCAGTTGTGAAGTATCTAGTTGTAGAGTTTCCAGTTGTGGAGTATCTAGTTGTGGAGTTTTAAGTTGTGGAGTTTCTAGTTGCGGAGTTTCTAGTTGCGGAGTTTTTAATAGCGGAGTTTCTTGTTGTGAAGTTTCAAGTTGCGGAGTCTCAAGTTGTGGAGTTTTCAGTTGTGGAGTTTTTAGTTATGGAGTTTCTAGTTGTTGAGTTTCTAGTTGAAAAGTCTCTAGTTTTGCAGTTTTTAGTTGTGGAGTTTCTAGATATGGAATTTCTAGTTGCCGAGTCTGTATTTGTGGAGTTTGTAGTTGTGGAGTTTCTAGTTGTGGAGTTTCTAGTTGGTGAGTCTCTAGTTGCGGAGTTTCTAGTTGTGGAGTTTCTAGTTGTGGAGTTTCTTGTTGTGGAGTTTCTAGTTGTGGAGTTTCTAGTGGTGGAGTCTGTAGTTGCGGAATCTCTAGTTGTGGAGTTTCTAGTTGTGGAGTTTCTAATTGTGGAGTTTCTAGTTGTGGAGTTTCTAGTTGCGGCGTCTCAAGTTGTGGAGTTTCTAGTTGCGGAGTGTCTAGTTGTGGTGTTTCTAGCTCTGGAATTTCTTGTTGCGGAGTTTCTAGTTGCGGAGTTCCATAGTTCCAGAGTCTCTAGTTGTGGAGTTTCTAGTTTTGGAGTTTCTAGTTGTGGAATTTCTATTTGTAGAGTCTCCTGTTGCGGAGTTTCTAGTTGCGGAGTTTCTAGTTGTGGAGTTTCCAGTTGTGGAGTTTCTAGTTGTGGAGTCTTAAATTGTGGAGCTTAAACGTGTGGAGTTTCAAGCTGTGGAGTCTATAGTTGTGGAGTTTCTAGTTTTGGATTTTCTAGTTGTGGAGTATCTAGTTGTGGATTTTTCAGTTGTGGAGTTTATAGTTGTGGAGTTGCGGAGTCTCTAGTTGTGGAGTTTCTAGTTGCAGAGTCTCTAGTTGTGGAGTTTCAAGTTGTGGAGTCTCTAGATGTGGAGTTTCAAGTTCCAGAGTCTCATGCTGTGGAGTTTCTAGTTGTTGAGTTTTTAGTTGTGGAGTTTCTAGTTGTTGACTTTCTAGTTTGAAGTCTCTAGTTGTAGATTCTCTAGTTGTGGAGTCTCTAGTTTAGGAGTTTCTAGTTGAAAAGTTTTTAGTTGTGGAGTGTCTAGTTGTGGAGTTTCTAGTCGTGAAGTTTCTAGTTGTGGAGTCTCTAGTTGTGTAGTTTCTAGCTTCGGAGTTTCCAGTTGTGGAGTATCTACTAGTGGAGTTTTCTTGTTGTGGAGTTTCTAGTTGTGGAGTTTCTAGTTGTGGAGTTTCTAGTTGTGGAGTTTCTTGTTGCGGAGTTTCTAGTTGTGGAGTTTCAAGTTCCGGAGTCTCATGCTGTGGAGTTTCTAGTTGTTGAGTTTTTAGTTGTGGAGTTTCTAGTTGTTGAGTTTCTAGTTTGAAGTCTCTAGTTGTAGATTCTCTAGTTGTGGAGTCTCTAGTTTAGGAGTTTCTAGTTGAAGAGTTTTTAGTTGTGGAGTGTCTAGTTGTGGAGTTTCTAGTCGCGAAGTTTCTAGTTGTGGAGTCTCTAGTGTGTAGTTTCTAGCTGCGGAGTTTCTAGTTGCGGAGTTTCTAGTTGCAGAGTCTCTGGTTGTGGAGTTTCTAGTTGCGGAGTTTCTAGTTCCGGAGTATCTAGTTGTGGAGTTTGCAGTTGTGGAGTTTCTTGTTGTGGAATTACAGAGTCTCTAGTTGTGAAGTTTCTAGTTGCGGAGTTTCTAGTTGTGGAGTTTCTAGTTGTATAGTCTTCTGTTGCGTAGTTTCTAGTTGCGGAGTTTCTAGTTGTGGAGTTTCTAGTTGTGGAGTCTTAAGTTGTGGAGTTTAAACTTGTGGAGTTTCAAGTGGTTGAGTCTATAGTTGTGGAGTTTCTAGTTGTGGATTTTCTAGTTGTGGAGTATCTAGTTGTGGATTTTTCAGTTGTGGAGTTTCTAGTTGTGGAGTTGCGGAGTCTCTAGTTGTGAAGTTTCTAGTTGCAGAGTCTCTAGTTGTGGAGTTTCCACTTGTGAAGTCTCCAGTTGTGGAGTTTCTAGTTGTGGAGTATCTAGTTGGAGTTTCATGTTGTGGAGTTTCTAGTTGTGGAGTTGGGGTGTCTCTGGTTGTGGAGTTTCTAGTACTGGAGTTTCTAGTTGTTGAGATTCGAGTTGTGGAGTCTCTAGTTGTGGAGTTTCTAGTTGTGGAGTTTCCAGTTGTGAAGTATCTAGTTGTGGAGTTTCCAGTTGTGAAGTATCTAGTTGTAAAGTTTCCAGTTGTGCAGTATCTAGTTGTGGAAATTTAAGTTGTGGAGTTTCTAGTTGCGGAGTTTCTAGTTGCGGAATTTTTGTTAGCGGAGTTTCTAGTTGTGAAGTTTCAAGTGGCGGAGTCTCAAGTTGTGGAGTTTTCAGTTGTGGAGTTTTTAGTTGTGGAGTTTCTAGTTGTTGAGTTTCTAGTTGAGCAGTCTCTAGTTTTGCAGTTTTAGTTGTGGAGTTTCTAGATATGGAATTTCTAGTTGCCGAGTCTGTATTTGTGGAGTTTGTAGTTGTGGAGTTTCTAGTTGTGGAGTTTCTAGTTGGTGAGTCTCTAGTTGCGGAGTTTCTAGTTGTGGAGTTTCTAGTTGTGGAGTTTCTGGTTGTGGAGTTTCTAGTTGTGGAGTTTCTAGTGGTGGAGTCTCTAGTGGCGGAGTTTCTAGTTGTGAAGTTTCTAGTTGTGGAGTTTCTAGTTTTGGAGTTTCTAGTTGTGGAGTTTCTAGTTGTGGAGTTTGTAGTTGTGGAGTTTCTAATTGTGGAGTCTCTAGTTGTGGAGTTTCCAGTTGTGGAGTTTCTAGTTGTGGAGTCTTAAGTTGTGGAGTTTAAACTTGTGGAGTTTCAAGTTGTTGAGTCTATTGTTGTGGAGTTTCTAGTTGTTGATTTTCTAGTTGTGGAGTATCTAGTGGATTTTTCAGTTGTGGAGTTTCTAGTTGTGGAGTTGTGGAGTCTCTAGTTGTGAAGTTTCTAGTTGCAGATTCTCTAGTTGTGGAGTTTCCAGTTGTGGAGTCTCTATTTGTGGAGTTTCTAGTTGTGGAGTATCTAGTGGGAGTTTCATGTTGTGAAGTTTCTAGTTGTGGAGTTGGGGAGTCTCTGGTTGTGGAGTTTCTAGTACTGGAGTTTCTAGTTGTGGAGATTCGAGTTGTGGAGTCTCTAGTTGTGGAGTTTCTAGTTGTGGAGTTTCCAGTTGTGGAGTATCTAGTTGTGGAGTTTCCAGTTGTGAAGTATCTAGTTGTAAAGTTTCCAGTTGTGGAGTATCTAGTTGTGGAGTTTTAAGTTGTGGAGTTTCTAGTTGCGGAGTTTCTAGTTGCGGAGTTTTTGATAGCGGAGTTTCTCGTTGTGAAGTTTCAAGTTGTGGAGTTTCTAGTTGCGGCGTCTCAAGTTGTGGAGTTTCTAGTTGCGGAGTGTCTAGTTGTGGTGTTTCTAGCTCTGGAATTTCTTGTTGCGGAGTTTCTAGTTGCGGAGTTCCATAGTTCCAGAGTCTCTAGTTGTGGAGTTTTTAGTTGTGGAGTGTCTAGTTGTGGAGTTTCCTGTTGTGTAGTTTCTAGTAGAGTTTGGAATTTTGAAGCTTCTAGTTGTTGAGTTTCTAGTTTGAAGTCTCTAGTTGTAGATTCTCTAGTTGTGGAGTCTCTAGTTTTGGATTTTCTAGTTGAAGAGTTTTTAGTTGTGGAGTGTCTAGTTGTGGAGTTTCCAGTTGTGGAGTTTCGAGTTCTGGAGTTTCTAGTTGTGGAATTTTGAGTTGTGGAGTTTCTAGTTGTGGAGTTTCTAGTTGCGGAATCTCTAGCTGTGGATTTTCTAGTTGCGTAACTTAACGTTGTGAGGTTTCAAGTTGTGGAGTTTCTAGTTGTGGAGTTTCTAGTTGTGGAGTTTCTAGTTGTGGAGTCTCTAGTTGTGTAGTTTCTAGCTGCGGAGTTTCTAGTTGCGGATTTTCTAGTTGCAGAGTCTCTGGTTGTGGAGTTTCTAGTTGCGGAGTCTCTGGTTGTGGAGTTTCTAGTTGTGGAGTCTCTAGTTGCGGAGTCTCTAGTTGTGAAGTTTCTAGTTGTGGAGTTTCTAGTTGTGGAGTTTCTAGTTTTGTAGTTTCTAGTTGTGGAGTTTCTAGTTGTAGAGTCTTCTGTTGCGGAGTTTCTAGTTGCGGAGTTTCTAGTTGTGGAGTTTCCAGTTGTGGAGTTTCTAGTTATGGAGTCTTAATTTGTGGAGTTTAAACTTGTGGAGTTTCAAGTTGTTGAGTCTATAGTTGCGGAGTCTGTAGTTGTGAAGTTTCTAGTTGCAGAGTCTCTAGTTGTGGAGTTTCCAGTTGTGGAGTCTCTAGTTGTGGAGTTTCTAGTTGTGGAGTATTTAGTTGGAGTTTCATGTTGTGGAGTTTCTAGTTGTGTAGTTGGGGAGTCTCTGGTTGTGGAGTTTCTAGTACTGGAGTTTCTAGTTGTGGAGATTCGAGTTGTGGAGTTTCCAGTTGTGAAGTATCTAGTTGTAGAGTTTCCAGTTGTGGAGTATCTAGTTGTGGAGTTTTAAGTTGTGGAGTTTCTAGTTGCGGAGTTTCTAGTTGCGGAGTTTTTAATAGCGGAGTTTCTTGTTGTGAAGTTTCAAGTTGCGGAGTCTCAAGTTGTGGAGTTTTCAGTTGTGGAGTTTTTAGTTATGGAGTTTCTAGTTGTTGAGTTTCTAGTTGAAAAGTCTCTAGTTTTGCAGTTTTTAGTTGTGGAGTTTCTAGATATGGAATTTCTAGTTGCCGAGTCTGTATTTGTGGAGTTTGTAGTTGTGGAGTTTCTAGTTGTGGAGTTTCTAGTTGGTGAGTCTCTAGTTGCGGAGTTTCTAGTTGTGGAGTTTCTAGTTGTGGAGTTTCTTGTTGTGGAGTTTCTAGTTGTGGAGTTTCTAGTGGTGGAGTCTGTAGTTGCGGAATCTCTAGTTGTGGAGTTTCTAGTTGTGGAGTTTCTAATTGTGGAGTTTCTAGTTGTGGAGTTTCTAGCTGCGGAGTTTCAAGTTGCAGAGTCTCTAGTTTTGGAGTTTCTAGTTGCGAATTCTCTAGTTGAGGAGTCTCTAGTTGTAGAGTTTCTAGTTGTGCAGTTTCAAGTTGTGGAGTTTCTAGTTGCGGCGTCTCAAGTTGTGGAGTTTCTAGTTGCGGAGTGTCTAGTTGTGGTGTTTCTAGCTCTGGAATTTCTTGTTGCGGAGTTTCTAGTTGCGGAGTTCCATAGTTCCAGAGTCTCTAGTTGTGGAGTTTTCAGTTGTGGAGTGTCTAGTTGTGGAGTTTCCAGTTGTGTAGTTTCTAGTAGAGTTTGGAATTTTGAAGCTTCTAGTTGTTGAGTTTCTAGTTTGAAGTCTCTAGTTGTAGATTCTCTAGTTGTGGAGTCTCTAGTTTTGGATTTTCTAGTTGAAGAGTTTTTAGTTGTGGAGTGTCTAGTTGTGGAGTTTCCAGTTGTGGAGTTTCGAGTTGTGGAGTTTCGAGTTCTGGAGTTTCTAGTTGTGGAATTTTGAGTTGTGGAGTTTCTACTTGTGGAGTTTCTAGTGGCGGAATCTCTAGCTGTGGATTTTCTAGTTGCGTAACTTAAGGTTGTGAGGTTTCAAGTTGTGGAGTTTCTAGTTGTGGAGTTTCTAGTTGTGGAGTTTCTAGTTGTGGAGTCTCTAGTTGTGTAGTTTCTAGCTGCGGAGTTTCTAGTTGCGGATTTTCTAGTTGCAGAGTCTCTGGTTGTGGAGTTTCTAGTTGCGGAGTCTCTAGTTGTGGAGTTTCTAGTTGTGGAGTTTCTAGTTGCGGAGTTTCCAGTTGTGGAGTTTTTAGTTGTGGAGTTTCTAGTTGTGGAGTTTCTAGTTGTGGAGGTTCAAGTTTTGGAGTTTCTAGTTGTGGAGTTTCTAGTTGCAGAGTCTCTGGTTGTGGAGTTTCTAGTTGCGGAGTTTCTAGTTGCGGAGTATCTGGTTGTGGAGTTTGCAGTTGTGGAGTTTCTAGTTGTGGAGTCTCTAGTTGCGGAGTCTCTAGTTGTGAAGTTTCTAGTTGTGGAGTTTCTAGTTGTGGAGTTTCTAGTTTTGTAGTTTCTAGTTGTGGAGTTTCTAGTTGTAGAGTCTTCTGTTGCGGAGTTTCTAGTTGCGGAGTTTCTAGTTGTCGAGTTTCCAGTTGTGGAGTTTCTAGTTGTGGAGTCTTAAGTTGTGGAGTTTAAACTTGTGGAGTTTCAAGTTGTTGAGTCTATAGTTGTGGAGTTTCCAGTTGTGGAGTCTCTAGTTGTGGAGTTTCTAGTTGTGGAGTATCTAGTTGGAGTTTCATGTTGTGGAGTTTCTAGTTGTGGAGTTGGGGAGTCTCTGGTTGTGGAGTTTCTAGTACTGGAGTTTCTAGTTGTGGAGATTTGAGTTGTGGAGTTTCCAGTTGTGAAGTATCTAGTTGTAGAGTTTCCAGTTGCGGAGTCTCAAGTTGTGGAGTTTTCAGTTGTGGAGTTTTTAGTTGTGGAGTTTCTAGTTGTTGAGTTTCTAGTTGAGAAGTCTCTAGTTTTGCAGTTTTTAGTTGTGGAGTTTCTAGATATGGAATTTCTAGTTGCCGAGTCTGTTTGTGGAGTTTGTAGTTGTGGAGTTTTTAGTTGTGGAGTTTCTAGTTGGTGAGTCTCTAGTTGTGGAGTTTCTAGTTGTGGAGTTTCTGGTTGTGAAGTTTCTAGTTGTGGAGTTTCTAGTGGTGGAGTCTCTAGTTGCGGAATCTCTAGTTGTGGAGTTTCTAGTTGTGGAGTTTCTAAATGTGGAGTTTGTAGTTGTGAAGTTTCTAGCTGCGGAGTTTCTAGTTGCAGAGTCTCTAGTTTTGGAGTTTCTAGTTGCGAATTCTCTAGTTGAGGAGTCTCTAGTTGTAGAGTTTCTAGTTGTGGAGTTTCTCGTTGTGAAGTTTCAAGTTGTGGAGTTTCTAGTTGCGGCATCTCAAGTTGTGGAGTTTCTAGTTGCGGAGTGTCTAGTTGTGATGTTTCTACCTCTGGAATTTTTTGTTGCGGAGTTTCTAGTTGCGGAGTTCCATAGTTGCAGAGTCTCTAGTTGTCGAGTTTCTAGTTGTGGAGTGTCTAGTTGTGGAGTTTCCAGTTGTGTAGTTTCTAGTAGAGTTTCGAATTTTGAAGTTTCTAGTTGTTGAGTTTCTAGTTTGAAGTCTCTAGTTGTAGATTCTCTAGTTGTGGAGTCTCTAGTTTTGGAGTTTCTAGTTGCAGAGTCTCTGGTTGTGGAGTTTCTAGTTGCGGAGTCTCTAGTTGTGGAGTTTCTAGTTGTGGAGATTCTAGTTGTGGAGTTTCCAGTTGTGGAGTTTCTAGTTGTGGAGTTTCTAGTTGCGGAGTCTCTAGTTGTGGAGTTTCAAGTTGTGAAGTCTAGTTGCGGAGTCTCTAGTTCTGGAGTTTCTAGTTGTGGAGTTTCCAGTTGTGAAGTTTTTAGTTGTGGACTTTCTAGACATGAAATTTCTTGTAGCTGAGTCTCTATTTGTGGAGTTTGTAGTTGTGGAGTTTCTAGTTGTGGAAATTCTAGTTGTGGAGTCTCTAGTTGCAGAGTTTCTAGTTGTGGAGTTTCTAGTTGTGGAGTCTCAATTTGTGGAGTTAAAATTGTGGAGTATCTAGTTGTGGAGCTTTAAGTTGTGGAGTTTCTAGTTGTGGAGTTTCTAGTTGCGGAGTTTTCAATAGCGGAGTTTCATTTGTGAAGTTTCAAGTTGCGGAGTCTCAAGTTGTGAAGTTTTCAGTTGTCGAGTTTTTAGTTGTGGAGTTTCTAGTTGTTGAGTTTCTAGTTGAGCAGTCTCTAGTTTTGCAGTTTTAGTTGTGGAGTTTCTAGATATGGAATTTCTAGTTGCCGAGTCTGTATTTGTGGAGTTTGTAGTTGTGGAGTTTCTAGTTGTGGAGTTTCTAGTTGGTGAGTCTCTAGTTGCGGAGTTTCTAGTTGTGGAGTTTCTAGTTGTGGAGTTTCTGGTTGTGGAGTTTCTAGTTGTGGAGTTTCTAGTGGTGGAGTCTCTAGTGGCGGAGTTTCTAGTTGTGAAGTTTCTAGTTGTGGAGTTTCTAGTTTCTGAGTTTCTAGTTGCGGAGTTTCTAGTTGTAGAGTCTCCTGTTGCGGAGTTTCTAGTTGCGGAGTTTCTAGTTGTGGAGTTTCCAGTTGTGGAGTTTCTAGTTGTGGAGTCTTAAGTTGTGGAGTTTAAACTTGTGGAGTTTCAAGTTGTTGAGTCTATAGTTGTGGAGTTTCTAGTTGTTGATTTTCTAGTTGTGGAGTATCTAGTTGTGGATTTTTCAGTTGTGGAGTTTCTAGTTGTGGAGTTGTGGAGTCTCTAGTTGTGAAGTTTCTAGTTGCAGAGTCTCTAGTTGTGGAGTTTCCAGTTGTGGAGTCTCTATTTGTGGAGTTTCTAGTTGTGGAGTATCTAGTTGGAGTTTCATGTTGTGAAGTTTCTAGTTGTGGAGTTGGGGAGTCTCTGGTTGTGGAGTTTCTAGTACTGGAGTTTCTAGTTGTGGAGATTCGAGTTGTGGAGTCTCTAGTTGTGGAGTTTCTAGTTGTGGAGTTTCCAGTTGTGGAGTATCTAGTTGTGGAGTTTCCAGTTGTGAAGTATCTAGTTGTAAAGTTTCCAGTTGTGGAGTATCTAGTTGTGGAGTTTTAAGTTGTGGAGTTTCTAGTTGCGGAGTTTCTAGTTGCGGAGTTTTTGATAGCGGAGTTTCTCGTTGTGAAGTTTCAAGTTGTGGAGTTTCTAGTTGCGGCGTCTCAAGTTGTGGAGTTTCTAGTTGCGGAGTGTCTAGTTGTGGTGTTTCTAGCTCTGGAATTTCTTGTTGCGGAGTTTCTAGTTGCGGAGTTCCATAATTCCAGAGTCTCTAGTTGTGGAGTTTTTAGTTGTGGAGTGTCTAGTTGTGGAGTTTCCAGTTGTGTAGTTTCTAGTAGAGTTTGGAATTTTGAAGCTTCTAGTTGTTGAGTTTCTAGTTTGAAGTCTCTAGTTGTAGATTCTCTAGTTGTGGAGTCTCTAGTTTTGGATTTTCTAGTTGAAGAGTTTTTAGTTGTGGAGTGTCTAGTTGTGGAGTTTCCAGTTGTGGAGTTTCGAGTTCTGGAGTTTCTAGTTGTGGAATTTTGAGTTGTGGAGTTTCTAGTTGTGGAGTTTCTAGTTGCGGAATCTCTAGCTGTGGATTTTCTAGTTGCGTAACTTAACGTTGTGAGGTTTCAAGTTGTGGAGTTTCTAGTTGTGGAGTTTCTAGTTGTGGAGTTTCTAGTTGTGGAGTCTCTAGTTGTGTAGTTTCTAGCTGCGGAGTTTCTAGTTGCGGATTTTCTAGTTGCAGAGTCTCTGGTTGTGGAGTTTCTAGTTGCGGAGTCTCTAGTTGTGGAGTTTCTAGTTGTGGAGTTTCTAGTTGCGGAGTTTCCAGTTGTGGAGTTTTTAGTTGTGGAGTTTCTAGTTGTGGAGTTTCTAGTTGTGGAGTTTCAAGTTTTGGAGTTTCTAGTTGTGGAGTTTCTAGTTGCAGAGTCTCTGGTTGTGGAGTTTCTAGTTGCGGAGTTTCTAGTTGCGGAGTATCTGGTTGTGGAGTTTCTAGTTGTGGAATTGCACAGTCTCTGGTTGTGGAGTTTCTAGTTGTGGAGTCTCTAGTTGCGGAGTCTCTAGTTGTGAAGTTTCTAGTTGTGGAGTTTCTAGTTGTGGAGTTTCTAGTTTTGTAGTTTCTAGTTGTGGAGTTTCTAGTTGTAGAGTCTTCTGTTGCGGAGTTTCTAGTTGCGGAGTTTCTAGTTGTGGAGTTTCCAGTTGTGGAGTTTCTAGTTATGGAGTCTTAATTTGTGGAGTTTAAACTTGTGGAGTTTCAAGTTGTTGAGTCTATAGTTGTGGAGTTTCTAGTTGTGGATTTTCTAATTGAGGAGTATCTAGTTGTGAATTTTTCAGTTGTGGAGTTTCTAGTTGTGGAGTTGCGGAGTCTCTAGTTGTGAAGTTTCTAGTTGCAGAGTCTCTAGTTGTGGAGTTTCCAGTTGTGGAGTCTCTAGTTGTGGAGTTTCTAGTTGTGGAGTATTTAGTTGGAGTTTCATGTTGTGGAGTTTCTAGTTGTGTAGTTGGGGAGTCTCTGGTTGTGGAGTTTCTAGTACTGGAGTTTCTAGTTGTGGAGATTCGAGTTGTGGAGTTTCCAGTTGTGAAGTATCTAGTTGTAGAGTTTCCAGTTGTGGAGTATCTAGTTGTGGAGTTTTAAGTTGTGGAGTTTCTAGTTGCGGAGTTTCTAGTTGCGGAGTTTTTAATAGCGGAGTTTCTTGTTGTGAAGTTTCAAGTTGCGGAGTCTCAAGTTGTGGAGTTTTCAGTTGTGGAGTTTTTAGTTGTGGAGTTTCTAGTTGTTGAGTTTCTAGTTGAGAAGTCTCTAGTTTTGCAGTTTTTAGTTGTGGAGTTTCTAGATATGGAATTTCTAGTTGCCGAGTCTGTATTTGTGGAGTTTGTAGTTGTGGAGTTTGTAGTTGTGGAGTTTCTAGTTGGTGAGTCTCTAGTTGCGGAGTTTCTAGTTGTGGAGTTTCTAGTTGTGGAGTTTCTTGTTGTGGAGTTTCTAGTTGTGGAGTTTCTAATGGTGGAGTCTGTAGTTGCGGAATCTCTAGTTGTGGAGTTTCTAGTTGTGGAGTTTCTAATTGTTGAGTTTCTAGTTGTGGAGTTTCTAGCTGCAGAGTTTCAAGTTGCAGAGTCTCTAGTTTTGGAGTTTCTAGTTGCGAATTCTCTAGTTGAGGAGTCTCTAGTTGTAGAGTTTCTAGTTGTGCAGTTTCAATTTGTGGAGTTTCTAGTTGCGGCGTCTCAAGTTGTGGAGTTTCTAGTTGCGGAGTGTCTAGTTGTGGTGTTTCTAGCTCTGGAATTTCTTGTTGCGGAGTTTCTAGTTGCGGAGTTCCATAGTTCCAGAGTCTCTAGTTGTGGAGTTTTCAGTTGTGGAGTGTCTAGTTGTGGAGTTTCCAGTTGTGTAGTTTCTAGTAGAGTTTGGAATTTTGAAGCTTCTAGTTGTTGAGTTTCTAGTTTGAAGTCTCTAGTTATAGATTCTCTAGTTGTGGAGTCTCTAGTTTTGGATTTTCTAGTTGAAGAGTTTTTAGTTGTGGAGTGTCTAGTTGTGGAGTTTCCAGTTGTGTAGTTTCTAGTAGAGTTTCGAATTTTGAAGTTTCTAGTTGTTGAGTTTCTAGTTTGAAGTCTCTAGTTGTAGATTCTCTAGTTGTGGAGTCTCTAGTTTTGGAGTTTCTAGTTGCAGAGTCTCTGGTTGTGGAGTTTCAAGTTGTGGAGTCTCTAGTTGTGAAGTTTCTAGTTGCGGAGTATCTAGTTGTGGAGTTTCCAGTTGTGGAGTTTCTAGTTGTAGAGTTGCGGAGTCTCTAGTTGTGGAGTTTCTAGTTGCAGAGTCTCTAGTTGTGGAGTTTCAAGTTGTGGAGTCTAGTTGTGGAGTTTCAAGTTGTGGAGTTTCCAGTTGTGGAGTATCTAGTTGTGGAGTTTCCAGTTGTGAAATTTCAAGTTGCGGAGTCTCAAGTTGTGGAGTTTCTAGTTGTGGAGTTTCTAGTTGTGGAGTTTCTAGTTGTGGAGTTTCCAGTTGTGGAGTTTCAAGATGTGGAGTCTTAAGTTGTGGAGTTTAAACTTGTGGAGTTTCAAGTTGTTGAGTCTATAGTTGTGGAGTTTCTAGTTGTGGATTTTCTAGTTGTGGAGTATCTAGTTGTGGATTTTTCAGTTGTGGAGTTTCTAGTTGTGGAGTTGCGGAGTCTCTAGTTGTGAAGTTTCTAGTTGCAGAGTCTCTAGTTGTGGAGTTTCCACTTGTGGAGTCTCCAGTTGTGGAGTTTCTAGTTGTGGAGTATCTAGTTGGAGTTTCATGTTGTGGAGTTTCTAGTTGTGGAGTTGGGGAGTCTCTGGTTGTGGAGTTTCTAGTACTGGAGTTTCCAGTTGTTGAGATTCCAGTTGTGGAGTCTCTAGTTGTTGAGATTCAAGTTGTGGAGTTTCCAGTTGTGGAGAATCTAGTTGTGGAGTTTCCAGTTGTGAAGTATCTAGTTGTAAAGTTTCCAGTTGTGGAGTATCTAGTTGTGGAGTTTCAAGTTGTGGAGTTTGTAGTTGCGGAGTTTCTAGTTGCGGAGTTTTTAATAGCGGAGTTTCTAGTTGTGAAGTTTCAAGTTGCGGAGTCTCAAGTTGTGGAGTTTTCAGTTGTGGAGTTTTTAGTTGTGGAGTTTCTAGTTGAGAAGTCTCTAGTTTTGCAGTTTTTAGTTGTGGAGTTTCTAGATATGGAATTTCTAGTTGCCGAGTCTGTATTTGTGGAGTTTGTAGTTGTGGAGTTTCTAGTTGTGGAGTTTCTAATTGTGGAGTTTGTAGTTGTGGAGTTTCTAGCTGCGGAGTTTCTAGTTGCAGAGTCTCTAGTTTTAGAGTTTCTAGTTGCGAATTCTCTAGTTGAGGAGTCTCTAGTTGTAGAGTTTCTAGTTGTGGAGTTTCTCGTTGTGAAGTTTCAAGTTGTGGAGTTTCTAGTTGCGGCGTCTCAAGTTGTGGAGTTTCTAGTTGCGGAGTGTCTAGATGTGATATTTCTAGCTCTGGAATTTCTTGTTGCGGAGTTTCTAGTTGCGGAGTTCCATAGTTGCAGAGTCTCTAGTCGTGGAGTTTCTAGTTGTGGAGTGTCTAGTTGTGGAGTTTCCAGTTGTGTAGTTTCTAGTAGAGTTTCGAATTTTGAAGTTTCTAGTTGTTGAGTTTCTAGTTTGAAGTCTCTAGTTGTAGATTCTCTAGTTGTGGAGTCTCTAGTTTTGGAGTTTCTAGTTGAAGAGTTTTTAGTTGTGGAGTGTCTAGTTGTGGAGTTTCCATTTGTGGAGTTTCGAGTTGTGCAGTTTCGAGTTTTGGAGTTTCTAGTTGTGGAGTTTTGAGTTGTGGAGTTCCTAGTTGTAGAGTTTCTAGTTGCGGAATCTCTAGCTGTGGATTTTCTAGTTGCGTAACTTAAGGTTGTGAGGTTTCAAGTTGTGGAGTTTCTAGTTGTGGAGTTTCTATTTGTGGAGTCTCTAGTTGTCTAGTTTCTAGCTGCGGAGTTTCTAGTTGCGGAGTTTCTAGTTGCAGAGTCTCTGGTTGTGGAGTTTCTAGTTGCGGAGTCTCTAGTTGTGGAGTTTCTAGTTGTGGAGTTTCTAGTTGTGGAGTTTCCAGTTGTGGAGTTTTTAGTTGTGGAGTTTCTAGTTGTGGAGTTTCTGGTTGTGGAGTTTCTAATTGTGGAGTTTCCAGTTGTGGAGTTTTGAGTTGTGGAGTTTCTAGTTGTGGAGTCTCAAGTTGTGGAGTTTAAAGTTGTGGAGTTTCAAGTTGTGGAGTCTCTAGTTGTGAAGTTTCTAGTTGCGGAGTATCTAGTTGTGGAGTTTCCAGTTGTGGAGTTTCTAGTTGTAGAGTTGCGGAGTCTCTAGTTGTGGAGTTTCTAGTTGCAGAGTCTCTAGTTGTGGAGTTTCAAGTTGTGGAGTCTAGTTGTGGAGTTTCAAGTTGTGAAGTTTCCAGTTGTGGACTATCTAGTTGTGGAGTTTCCAGTTGTGAAATTTCAAGTTGCGGAGTCTCAAGTTGTGGAGTTTCTAGTTGTGGAGTTTCTAGTTGTGGAGTTTCTAGTTGTGGAGTCTCTAGTTGTGTAGTTTCTAGCTGCGGAGTTTCTAGTTGCGGAGTTTCTAGTTGCAGAGTCTCCGGTTGTGGAGTTTCTAGTTGCGGAGTCTCTAGTTGTGGAGTTTCTAGTTGTGGAGTTTCTAGTTGTGGAGTTTCTAGTTTTGCAGTTTCTAGTTGTGGAGTTTCTAGTTGTGAAGTTTCTAGTTGTGGAGTCTCTAGTTGTGGAGTTTCTAGCAGCGGAGTTTCTAGTTGCAGAGTTTCCAGTTGCAGAGTCTCTGGTTGTGGAGTTTCTAGTTGCGGAGTCTCTAGTTGTGGAGTTTCTAGTTGTAGAGTTTCCAGTTGTGGAGTTTTTAGTTGTGGAGTTTCTAGTTGTAGAGTTTCTGGTTGTGGAGTTTCTAATATTGGAGTTTCCAGCTGTGGAGTTTTGAGTTGTGGAGTTTCTAGTTGTGGAGTCTCAAGTTGTGGAGTTTAAAGTTGTGGAGTTTCAAGTTGTAAAGTCTCTAGTTGTGGAGTTTCTAGTTGCGGAGTATCTAGTTGTGGAGTTTCCAGTTGTGGAGTTTCTAGTTGTGGAGTTGCGGAGTCTCTAGTTGTGGAGTTTCTAGTTGCAGAGTCTCTAGTTGTGGAGTTTCAAGTTGGGGAGTCTAGTTGTGGAGTTTCAAGTTGTGGAGTTTCCAGTTGCGGAGTCTCAAGTTGTGGAGTTTCCAGTTGTGGAGTTTTTAGTTGTGGAGTTTCTAGTTGTTGAGTTTCTAGTTGTGAAGTCTCTAGTTGTGCAGCTTCTAGTTGTGGAGTTTCTAGTTGTGGAGTTTCTAATTGTGGAGTTTATAGTTGTGGAGTTTCTAGCTGCGGAGTTTCTAGTTGCAGAGTCTCTAGTTTTAGAGTTTCTAGTTGCGAATTCTCTAGTTGAGGAGTCTCTAGTTGTAGAGTTTCTAGTTGTGGAGTTTCTCGTTGTGAAGTTTCAAGTTGTGGAGTTTCTAGTTGCGGCGTCTCAAGTTGTGGAGTTTCTAGTTGCGGAGTGTCTAGATGTGATATTTCTAGCTCTGGAATTTCTTGTTGCGGAGTTTCTAGTTGCGGAGTTCCATAGTTGCAGAGTCTCTAGTCGTGGAGTTTCTAGTTGTGGAGTGTCTAGTTGTGGAGTTTCCAGTTGTGTAGTTTCTAGTAGAGTTTCGAATTTTGAAGTTTCTAGTTGTTGAGTTTCTAGTTTGAAGTCTCTAGTTGTAGATTCTCTAGTTGTGGAGTCTCTAGTTTTGGAGTTTCTAGTTGAAGAGTTTTTAGTTGTGGAGTGTCTAGTTGTGGAGTTTCCATTTGTGGAGTTTCGAGTTGTGCAGTTTCGAGTTTTGGAGTTTCTAGTTGTGGAGTTTTGAGTTGTGGAGTTTCTAGTTATAGAGTTTCAGGTTGCGGAATCTCTAGCTGTGGATTTTCTAGTTGCGTAACTTAAGGTTGTGAGGTTTCAAGTTGTGGAGTTTCTAGTTGTGGAGTTTCTATTTGTGGAGTCTCTAGTTGTGTAGTTTCTAGCTGCGGAGTTTCTAGTTGCGGAGTTTCTAGTTGCAGAGTCTCTGGTTGTGGAGTTTCTAGTTGCGGAGTCTCTAGTTGTGGAGTTTCTAGTTGTGGAGTTTCTAGTTGTGGAGTTTCCAGTTGTGGAGTTTTTAGTTGTGGAGTTTCTAGTTGTGGAGTTTCTGGTTGTGGAGTTTCTAATTGTGGAGTTTCCAGTTGTGGAGTTTTGAGTTGTGGAGTTTCTAGTTGTGGAGTCTCAAGTTGTGGAGTTTAAAGTTGTGGAGTTTCAAGTTGTGGAGTCTCTAGTTGTGAAGTTTCTAGTTGCGGAGTATCTAGTTGTGGAGTTTCCAGTTGTGGAGTTTCTAGTTGTAGAGTTGCGGAGTCTCTAGTTGTGGAGTTTCTAGTTGCAGAGTCTCTAGTTGTGGAGTTTCAAGTTGTGGAGTCTAGTTGTGGAGTTTCAAGTTGTGGAGTTTCCAGTTGTGGACTATCTAGTTGTGGAGTTTCCAGTTGTGAAATTTCAAGTTGCGGAGTCTCAAGTTGTGGAGTTTCTAGTTGTGGAGTTTCTAGTTGTGGAGTTTCTAGTTGTGGAGTCTCTAGTTGTGTAGTTTCTAGCTGCGGAGTTTCTAGTTGCGGAGTTTCTAGTTGCAGAGTCTCTGGTTGTGGAGTTTCTAGTTGCGGAGTCTGTAGTTGTGGAGTTTCTAGTTGTGGAGTTTCTAGTTGTGGAGTTTCTAGTTTTGCAGTTTCTAGTTGTGGAGTTTCTAGTTGTGAAGTTTCTAGTTGTGGAGTCTCTAGTTGTGGAGTTTCTAGCAGCGGAGTTTCTAGTTGCAGAGTTTCCAGTTGCAGAGTCTCTGGTTGTGGAGTTTCTAGTTGCGGAGTCTCTAGTTGTGGAGTTTCTAGTTGTGGAGTTTCTAGTTGTAGAGTTTCCAGTTGTGGAGTTTTTAGTTGTGGAGTTTCTAGTTGTAGAGTTTCTGGTTGTGGAGTTTCTAATATTGGAGTTTCCAGCTGTGGAGTTTTGAGTTGTGGAGTTTCTAGTTGTGGAGTCTCAAGTTGTGGAGTTTAAAGTTGTGGAGTTTCAAGTTGTAAAGTCTCTAGTTGTGGAGTTTTTAGTTGCGGAGTATCTAGTTGTGGAGTTTCCAGTTGTGGAGTTTCTAGTTGTGGAGTTGCGGAGTCTCTAGTTGTGGAGTTTCTAGTTGCAGAGTCTCTAGTTGTGGAGTTTCAAGTTGGGGAGTCTAGTTGTGGAGTTTCAAGTTGTGGAGTTTCCAGTTGCGGAGTCTCAAGTTGTGGAGTTTCCAGTTGTGGAGTTTTTAGTTGTGGAGTTTCTAGTTGTTGAGTTTCTAGTTGTGAAGTCTCTAGTTTTGCAGCTTCTAGTTGTGGAGTTTCTAGTTGTGGAGTTTCTGGTTGTGGAGTTTCTAGTTGTGGAGTTTCAAGTTGTGGAGATTCCAGTTGTGGGGTCTCTAGTTGCGAAGTTTCAAGTTGTGAAGTTATTAGTTTTGGAGTTTCTAGTTGTTGAGTTTCTAGTTGTAGAGTCTCCTGTTGCGGAGTTTCTAGTTGCGGAGTTTCTAGTTGGGGAGTTTCTAGTTGTGGAGTTTCTAGTTGTGGAGTCTTAAGTTGTGGAGTTTAAACGTGTGGAGTTTCAAGCTGTGGAGTCTATAGTTGTGGAGTTTCTAGTTGTGGATTTTCTAGTTGTGGAGTATCTAGTGGTGAATTTTTCAGTTGTGGAGGTTATAGTTGTGGAGTTGCGGAGTCTCTAGTTGTGGAGTTTCTAGTTGCAGAGTCTCTAGTTGTGGAGTTTCAAGTTGTGGAGTTTCTAGTTGCGGCGTCTCTAGTTGTGGAGTTTCTAGTTGCAGAGTGTCTAGTTGTGATGTTTCTAGCTCTGGAATTTCTTGTTGCGGAGTTTCTAGTTGCGTAGTTCCATAGTTGGAGAGTCTCTAGTTGTGGAGTTTCTAGTTGTGGAGTGTCTAGTTGTGGAGTTTCCAGTTGTGTAGTTTCTAGTTTGAAGTCTCTAGTTGTAGATTCTCTAGTTGTGGAGTCTCTAGTTTTGGAGTTTCTAGTTGAAGAGTTTTTAGTTGTGGAGTGTCTAGTTGTGGAGTTTCCAGTTGTGGAGTTTCGAGCTGTGGAGTTTCGAGTTTTGGAGTTTCTAGTTGTGGAGTTTTGAGTTGTGGAGTTTCTAGTTGTGGAGTTTCTAGTTGCGGAATCTCTAGCTGTGGATTTTCTAGTTGCGTAACTTAAGGTTGTGAGGTTTCAAGTTGTGGAGTTTCTAGTTGTGGAGTTTCTAGTTGTGGAGTCTCTAGTTGTGTAGTTTCTAGCTGCGGAGTTTCTAGTTGCGGAGTTTCTAGTTGCAGAATCTCTGGTTGTGGAGTTTCTAGTTGCGGAGTCTCTAGTTGTGGAGTTTCTAGTTGTGGAGTTTCTAGTTGTGGAGTTTCCAGTTGTGGAGTTATTAGTTGTGGAGTTTCTAGTTGTGGAGTTTCTGGTTGTGGAGTTTCTAATTGTGGAGTTTCCAGTTGTGGAGTTTTGAGTTGTGGAGTTTCTAGTTGTGGAGTCTCAAGTTGTGGAGTTTAAAGTTGTGGAGTTTCAAGTTGTGGAGTCTCTAGTTGTGGAGTTTCTAGTTGCGGAGTATCTTGTTGTGGAGTTTCCAGTTGTGGAGTTTCTAGTTGTAGAGTTGCGGAGTCTCTAGTTGTGGAGTTTCTAGTTGCAGAGTCTCTAGTTGTGGAGTTTCAAGTTGTGGAGTCTAGTTGTGGAGTTTCAAGTTGTGGAGTTTCCAGTTGTGGAGTATCTAGTTGTGGAGTTTCCAGTTGTGAAATTTCAAGTTGCGGAGTCTCAAGTTGTGGAGTTTCCAGTTGTGGAGTTTTTAGTTGTGGAGTTTCTAGTTGTTGAGTTTCTAGTTGTGAAGTCTCTAGTTTTGCGGTTTCTAGTTGTGGAGTTTCTAGATATGGAATTTCTAGTTGCCGAGTCTGTATTTGTGGAGTTTGTGGTTGTGGAGTTTCTAGTTGTGGAGTTTCTAGTTGTGGAGTCTCTAGTTGCGGAGTTTCTAGTTGTGGAGTTTCTAGTTGTGGAGTTTCTGGTTGTGGAGTTTTTAGTTGCGGAGTTTCTAGTTGCGGAGTATCTAGTTGTGGAGTTTGCAGTTGTGGAGTTTCTAGTTGTGGAATTGCAGAGTCTCTGGTTGTGGAGTTTCTAGTTGTGGAGTTTATAGTTGTGGAGTCTCTAGTTGCAGAGTCTCTAGTTGTGAAGTTTCTAGTTGTGGAGTTTCTAGTTGTGGAGTTTCTAGTTTTGGAGTTTCTAGTTGTGGAGTTTCTAGTTTTATAGTCTTCTGTTGCGGAGTTTCTAGTTGTGGAGTTTCTAGTTGTGGAGTTTCCAGTTGTGGAGTTTCTAGATGTGGAGTCTTAAGTTGTAGAGTTTAAACTTGTGGAGTTTGAAGTTGTTGAGTCTATAGTTGTGGAGTTTCTAGTTGTGGATTTTCTAGTTGTGGAGTATCTAGTTGTGGATTTTTCAGTTGTGGAGTTTCTAGTTGTGGAGTTGCGGAGTCTCTAGTTGTGAAGTTTCTAGTTGCAGAGTCTCTAGTTGTGGAGTTTCCACTTGTGGAGTCTCCAGTTGTGAAGTTTCTAGTTGTGGAGTATCTAGTTGGAGTTTCATGTTGTGGAGTTTCTAGTTGTGGAGTTGGGGAGTCTCTGGTTGTGGAGTTTCTAGTACTGGAGTTTCCAGTTGTTGAGATTCCAGTTGTGGAGTCTCTAGTTGTTGAGATTCAAGTTGTGGAGTTTCCAGTTGTGGAGAATCTAGTTGTGGAGTTTCCAGTTGTGAAGTATCTAGTTGTAAAGTTTCCAGTTGTGGAACATCTAGTTGTGGAGTTTTAAGTTGTGGAGTTTCTAGTTGCGGAGTTTCTAGTTGCGGAGTTTTTAATAGCGGAGTTTCTAGTTGTGAAGTTTCAAGTTGCGGAGTCTCAAGTTGTGGAGTTTTCAGTTGTGGAGTTTTTAGTTGTGGAGTTTCTAGTTGAGAAGTCTCTAGTTTTGCAGTTTTTAGTTGTGGAGTTTCTAGATATGGAATTTCTAGTTGCAGAGTCTCTAGTTTTAGATTTTCTAGTTGCGAATTCTCTAGTTGAGGAGTCTCTAGTTGTAGAGTTTCTAGTTGTGGAGTTTCTCGTTGTGAAGTTTCAAGTTGTGGAGTTTCTAGTTGCGGCGTCTCAAGTTGTGGAGTTTCTAGTTGCGGAGTGTCTAGTTGTGATATTTCTAGCTCTGGAATTTCTTGTTGTGGAGTTTCTAGTTGCGGAGTTCCATAGTTGCAGAGTCTCTAGTTTTGGTGTTTCTAGTTGTGGAGTGTCTAGTTGTGGAGTTTCCAGTTGTGTAGTTTCTAGTAGAGTTTCGAATTTTGAAGTTTCTAGTTGTTGAGTTTCTAGTTTGAAGTCTCTAGTTGTAGATTCTCTAGTTGTGGAGTCTCTAGTTTTGGAGTTTCTAGTTGAAGAGTTTTTAGTTGTGGAGTTTCCAGTTGTGGAGTTTCGAGTTGTGGAGTTTCGAGTTTTGGAGTTTCTAGTTGTGGAGTTTTGAGTTGTGGAGTTTCTAGTTGTAGAGTTTCTAGTTGCGGAATCTCTAGCTGTGGATTTTCTAGCTTCGGAGTTTCTAGTTGCGGAGTTTCTAGTTGCAGAGTCTCTGGTTGTGGAGTTTCTAGTTGCGGAGTCTCTAGTTGTGGAGTTTCTAGTTGTGGAGTTTCTAGTTGTGAAGTTTCCAGTTGTGGAGTTTTTAGTTGTGGTTTCTTGTTGTGGAGTTTCTGGTTGTGGAGTTTCTAATTGTGGAGTTTCCAGTTGTGGAGTTTGGAGTTGTGGAGTTTCTAGTTGTGGAGTCTCAAGTTGTGGAGTTTAAAGTTGTGGAGTTTCAAGTTGTGGAGTCTCTAGTTGTGAAGTTTCTAGTTGCGGAGTATCTAGTTGTGGAGTTTCCAGTTGTGGAGTTTCTAGTTGTAGAGTTGCGGAGTCTCTAGTTGTGGAGTTTCTAGTTGCAGAGTCTCTAGTTGTGGAGTTTCAAGTTGTGGAGTCTAGTTGTGGAGTTTCAAGTTGTGGAGTTTCCAGTTGTGGAGTATCTAGTTGTGGAGTTTCCAGTTGTGAAATTTCAAGTTGCGGAGTCTCAAGTTGTGGAGTTTCTAGTTGTGGAGTTTCTAGTTGTGGAGTTTCTAGTTGTGGAGTTTCCAGTTGTGGAGTTTCTAGATGTGGAGTCTTAAGTTGTGGAGTTTAAACTTGTGGAGTTTCAAGTTGTTGAGTCTATAGTTGTGGAGTTTCTAGTTGTAGATTTTCTAGTTGTGGAGTATCTAGTTGTGGATTTTTCAGTTGTGGAGTTTCTAGTTGTGGAGTTGCGGAGTCTCTAGTTGTGAAGTTTCTAGTTGCAGAGTCTCTAGTTGTGGAGTTTCCACTTGTGGAGTCTCCAGTTGTGGAGTTTCTAGTTGTGGAGTATCTAGTTGGAGTTTCATGTTGTGGAGTTTCTAGTTGTGGAGTTGGGGAGTCTCTGGTTGTGGAGTTTCTAGTACTGGAGTTTCCAGTTGTTGAGATTCCAGTTGTGGAGTCTCTAGTTGTTGAGATTCAAGTTGTGGAGTTTCCAGTTGTGGAGAATCTAGTTGTGGAGTTTCCAGTTGTGAAGTATCTAGTTGTAAAGTTTCCAGTTGTGGAGTATCTAGTTGTGGAGTTTCAAGTTGTGGAGTTTTTAGTTGTGGAGTTTCTAGTTGAGAAGTCTCTAGTTTTGCAGTTTTTAGTTGTGGAGTTTCTAGATATGGAATTTCTAGTTGCCGAGTCTGTATTTGTGGAGTTTGTAGTTGTGGAGTTTCTAGTTGTGGAGTTTCTAATTGTGGAGTTTGTAGTTGTGGAGTTTCTAGCTGCGGAGTTTCTAGTTGCAGAGTCTCTAGTTTTAGAGTTTCTAGTTGCGAATTCTCTAGTTGAGGAGTCTCTAGTTGTAGAGTTTCTAGTTGTGGAGTTTCTCGTTGTGAAGTTTCAAGTTGTGGAGTTTCTAGTTGCGGCGTCTCAAGTTGTGGAGTTTCTAGTTGCGGAGTGTCTAGATGTGATATTTCTAGCTCTGGAATTTCTTGTTGCGGAGTTTCTAGTTGCGGAGTTCCATAGTTGCAGAGTCTCTAGTCGTGGAGTTTCTAGTTGTGGAGTGTCTAGTTGTGGAGTTTCCAGTTGTGTAGTTTCTAGTAGAGTTTCGAATTTTGAAGTTTCTAGTTGTTGAGTTTCTAGTTTGAAGTCTCTAGTTGTAGATTCTCTAGTTGTGGAGTCTCTAGTTTTGGAGTTTCTAGTTGAAGAGTTTTTAGTTGTGGAGTGTCTAGTTGTGGAGTTTCCATTTGTGGAGTTTCGAGTTGTGCAGTTTCGAGTTTTGGAGTTTCTAGTTGTGGAGTTTTGAGTTGTGGAGTTTCTAGTTGTAGAGTTTCTAGTTGCGGAATCTCTAGCTGTGGATTTTCTAGTTGCGTAACTTAAGGTTGTGAGGTTTCAAGTTGTGGAGTTTCTAGTTGTGGAGTTTCTAGTTGTGGAGTCTCTAGTTGTGTAGTTTCTAGCTGCGGAGTTTCTAGTTGCGGAGTTTCTAGTTGCAGAGTCTCTGGTTGTGGAGTTTCTAGTTGCGGAGTCTCTAGTTGTGGAGTTTCTAGTTGTGGAGTTTCTAGTTGTGGAGTTTCCAGTTGTGGAGTTTTTAGTTGTGGAGTTTCTAGTTGTGGAGTTTCTGGTTGTGGAGTTTCTAATTGTGGAGTTTCCAGTTGTGGAGTTTTGAGTTGTGGAGTTTCTAGTTGTGGAGTCTCAAGTTGTGGAGTTTAAAGTTGTGGAGTTTCAAGTTGTGGAGTCTCTAGTTGTGAAGTTTCTAGTTGCGGAGTATCTAGTTGTGGAGTTTCCAGTTGTGGAGTTTCTAGTTGTAGAGTTGCGGAGTCTCTAGTTGTGGAGTTTCTAGTTGCAGAGTCTCTAGTTGTGGAGTTTCAAGTTGTGGAGTCTAGTTGTGGAGTTTCAAGTTGTGGAGTTTCCAGTTGTGGACTATCTAGTTGTGGAGTTTCCAGTTGTGAAATTTCAAGTTGCGGAGTCTCAAGTTGTGGAGTTTCTAGTTGTGGAGTTTCTAGTTGTGGAGTCTCTAGTTGTGTAGTTTCTAGCTGGGGAGTTTCTAGTTGCGGAGTTTCTAGTTGCAGAGTCTCTGGTTGTGGAGTTTCTAGTTGCGGAGTCTCTAGTTGTGGAGTTTCTAGTTTTGCAGTTTCTAGTTGTGGAGTTTCTAGTTGTGAAGTTTCTAGTTGTGGAGTCTCTAGTTGTGGAGTTTCTAGCAGCGGAGTTTCTAGTTGCAGAGTTTCCAGTTGCAGAGTCTCTGGTTGTGGAGTTTCTAGTTGCGGAGTCTCTAGTTGTGGAGTTTCTAGTTGTGGAGTTTCTAGTTGTAGAGTTTCCAGTTGTGGAGTTTTTAGTTGTGGAGTTTCTAGTTGTAGAGTTTCTGGTTGTGGAGTTTCTAATATTGGAGTTTCCAGCTGTGGAGTTTTGAGTTGTGGAGTTTCTAGTTGTGGAGTCTCAAGTTGTGGAGTTTAAAGTTGTGGAGTTTCAAGTTGTAAAGTCTCTAGTTGTGGAGTTTCTAGTTGCGGAGTATCTAGTTGTGGAGTTTCCAGTTGTGGAGTTTCCAGTTGTGGAGTTGCGGAGTCTCTAGTTGTGGAGTTTCTAGTTGCAGAGTCTCTAGTTGTGGAGTTTCAAGTTGGGGAGTCTAGTTGTGGAGTTTCAAGTTGTGGAGTTTCCTGTTGCGGAGTCTCAAGTTGTGGAGTTTCCAGTTGTGGAGTTTTTAGTTGTGGAGTTTCTAGTTGTTGAGTTTCTAGTTGTGAAGTCTCTAGTTTTGCAGCTTCTAGTTGTGGAGTTTCTAGTTGTGGAGTTTCTGGTTGTGGAGTGTCTAGTTGTGGAGTTTCAAGTTGTGGAGTTTCCAGTTGTGGGGTCTCTAGTTGCGAAGTTTCAAGTTGTGAAGTTATTAGTTTTGGAGTTTCTAGTTGTGGAGTTTCTAGTTGTAGGGTCTCCTGTTGCGGAGTTTCTAGTTGCGGAGTTTCTAGTTGGGGAGTTTCTAGTTGTGGAGTTTCTAGTTGTGGAGTCTTAAGTTGTGGAGTTTAAACGTGTGGAGTTTCAAGCTGTGGAGTCTATAGTTGTGGAGTTTCTAGTTGTGGATTTTCTAGTTGTGGAGTATCTAGTGGTGAATTTTTCAGTTGTGGAGGTTATAGTTGTGGAGTTGCGGAGTCTCTAGTTGTGGAGTTTCAAGTTGTGGAGTTTCTAGTTGCGGCGTCTCAAGTTGTGGAGTTTCTAGTTGCAGAGTGTCTAGTTGTGATGTTTCTAGCTCTGGAATTTCTTGTTGCGGAGTTTCTAGTTGCGGAGTTCCATAGTTGGAGAGTCTCTAGTTGTGGAGTTTCTAGTTGTGGAGTGTCTAGTTGTGGAGTTTCCAGTTGTGTAGTTTCTAGTTTGAAGTCTCTAGTTGTAGATTCTCTAGTTGTGGAGTCTCTAGTTTTGGAGTTTCTAGTTGAAGAGTTTTTAGTTGTGGAGTGTCTAGTTGTGGAGTTTCCAGTTGTGGAGTTTCGAGTTGTGGAGTTTCGAGTTTTGGAGTTTCTAGTTGTGGAGTTTTGAGTTGTGGAGTTTCTAGTTGTGGAGTTTCTAGTTGCGGAATCTCTAGCTGTGGATTTTCTAGTTGCGTAACTTAAGGTTGTGAGGTTTCAAGTTGTGGAGTTTCTAGTTGTGGAGTTTCTAGTTGTGGAGTCTCTAGTTGTGTAGTTTCTAGCTGCGGAGTTTCTAGTTGCGGAGTTTCTAGTTGCAGAATCTCTGGTTGTGGAGTTTCTAGTTGCGGAGTCTCTAGTTGTGGAGTTTCTAGTTGTGGAGTTTCTAGTTGTGGAGTTTCCAGTTGTGGAGTTATTAGTTGTGGAGTTTCTAGTTGTGGAGTTTCTGGTTGTGGAGTTTTTAATTGTGGAGTTTCCAGTTGTGGAGTTTTGAGTTGTGGAGTTTCTAGTTGTGGAGTCTCAAGTTGTGGAGTTTAAAGTTGTGGAGTTTCAAGTTGTGGAGTCTCTAGTTGTGGAGTTTCTAGTTGCGGAGTATCTTGTTGTGGAGTTTCCAGTTGTGGAGTTTCTAGTTGTAGAGTTGCGGAGTCTCTAGTTGTGGAGTTTCTAGTTGCAGAGTCTCTAGTTGTGGAGTTTCAAGTTGTGGAGTCTAGTTGTGGAGTTTCAAGTTGTGGAGTTTCCAGTTGTGGAGTATCTAGTTGTGGAGTTTCCAGTTGTGAAATTTCAAGTTGCGGAGTCTCAAGTTGTGGAGTTTCCAGTTGTGGAGTTTTTAGTTGTGGAGTTTCTAGTTGTTGAGTTTCTAGTTGTGAAGTCTCTAGTTTTGCGGTTTCTAGTTGTGGAGTTTCTAGATATGGAATTTCTAGTTGCCGAGTCTGTATTTGTGGAGTTTGTAGTTGTGGAGTTTCTAGTTGTGGAGTTTCTAGTTGTGGAGTCTCTAGTTGCGGAGTTTCTAGTTGTGGAGTTTCTAGTTGTGGAGTTTCTGGTTGTGGAGTTTCTAGTTGTGGAGTTTCTAGTTGTAGAGTCTCCTGTTGCGGAGTTTCTAGTTGCGGAGTTTCTAGTTGGGGAGTTTCTAGTTGTGGAGTTTCTAGTTGTGGAGTCTTAAGTTGTGGAGTTTAAACATGTGGAGTTTCAAGCTGTTGAGTCTATAGTTGTGGAATTTCTAGTTGTGGATTTTCTAGTTGTGGATTTTTCAGTTGCGGAGTTTATAGTTGTGGAGTTGCAGAGTCTCTAGTTGTGGAGTTTCAAGTTGTGGAGTCTCTAGAGGGGGAGTTTCTAGTTGTCGAGTTTCCAGTTGTGGAGTCTCTAGTTGCGGAGTTTCTAGTTGAAGAGTTTCTTGTTGTGGAGTTTCGAGTTGTTGAGTTTCTAGTTGTGGAGTTTCTAGTTGCGGAGTTCCTAGTTGTGGAGTTTCTAGTTGCGGAGTTTCTAGGTGTGGAGTTTCAAGTGGCGGAGTCTCATGCTGTGGAGTTTCTAGTTGTTGAGTTTTTAGTTGTGGAGTTTCTAGTTGAGTTTCTAGTTTGAAGTCTCTAGTTGTAGATTCTCTAGTTGTGGAGTCTCTAGTTTAGGAGTTTCTAGTTGAGGAGTTTTTAGTTGTGGAGTCTCTAGTTGTGTAGTTTCTAGCTGCGGAGTTTCTAGTTGCGGAGTTTCTAGTTGCAGAGTCTCTCGTTGTGGAGTTTCTAGTTGCGGAGTTTCTAGTTGCGGAGTATCTGGTTGTGGAGTTTGCAGTTGTGGAGTTTGTAGTTGTGGAATTGCAGAGTCTCTGGTTGTGGAGTTTCTAGTTGTGGAGTTTCTAGTTGCGGAGTCTCTAGTTGTGGAGTTTCTAGTTGCAGAGTCTCTAGTTGTGGAGTTTCAAGTTGTGGAGTTTCTAGTTGCGGCGTCTCAAGTTGTGGAGTTTCTAGTTGCGGAGTGTCTAGTTGTGATGTTTCTAGCTCTGGAATTTCTTGTTGCGGAGTTTCTATTTGCGGAGATCCATAGTTGCAGAGTCTCTAGTTGTGGAGTTTCTAGTTGTGGAGTGTCTAGTTGTGGAGTTTCAAGTTGTGGAGTTTCCAGTTGTGGAGTATCTAGTTGTGGAGTTTCCAGTTGTGAAATTTTAAGTTGCGGAGTCTCAAGTTGTGAGGTTTAAGTTGTGGAGTTTCTAGTTGTGGAGTTTCTAGTTGTGGAGTTTCTAGTTGTGGAGTCTCTAGTCGTGTAGTTTCTAGCTGCGGAGGTTCTAGTTGCGGAGTTTCTAGTTGCAGAGTCTCTGGTTGTGGAGTTTCTAGTTGCGGAGTTTCTAGTTGTGGAGTTTCTAGTTTTGGAGTTTCTAGTTGTGGAGTTTCTGGTTGTGGAGTTTCTAGTTGTGGAGTTTCAAGTTGTGGAGTTTCCAGTTGTGGAGTCTCTAGTTGCGGAGTTTCTAGTTGTGAAGTTTCTAGTTGTGGAGTTTCTAGTTTTGGAGTTTCTAGTTGTGGAGTTTCTAGTTGTAGAGTCTCCTGTTGTGGAGTTTCTAGTTGCGGAGTTTCTAGGTGTGGAGTTTCAAGTTGCGGAGTCTCATGCTGTGGAGTTTCTAGTTGTTGAGTTTCTAGTTTGAAGTCTCTAGTTGTAGATTCTCTAGTTGTGGAGTCTCTAGTTTAGGAGTTTCTAGTTGAAGAGTTTTTAGTAGTGGGGTGTCTAGTTGTGGAGTTTCTAGTCGTGAAGTTTCAAGTTGCGCAGTCTCTAGTTGTGTAGTTTCTAGCTGCGGAGTTTCTAGTTGCGGAGTTTCTAGTTGCAGAGTCTCTGGTTGTGGAGTTTCTAGTTGCGGAGTTTCTAGTTGCGGAGTATCTGGTTGTGGAGTTTGCAGTTGCGGAGTTTCTAGTTGTGGAATTGCAGAGTCCCTGGTTGTGGAGTTTCTAGTTGTGGAGTTTCTAGTTGTGGAGTCTCTAGTTGCGGAGTCTCTAGTTGTGAAGTTTCTAGTTGTGGAGTTTCTAGTTGTGGAGTTTCTAGTTTTGGAGTTTCTAGTTGTGGAGTTTCTAGTTGTAGAGTCTTCTGTTGCGGAGTTTCTAGTTGCGGAGTTTATAGTTGTGGAGTTTCCAATTGTGGAGTTTCTAGTTGTGGAGTCTTAAGTTGTGGAGTTTAAACTTGTGGAGTTTCAAGTTGTTGAGTCTATAGTTGTGGAGTTGCTAGTTGTGGATTTTCTAGTTGTGGAGTATCTAGTTGTGGATTTTTCAGTTGTGGAGTTTCTAGTTGTGAAGTTGCGGAGTCTCTAGTTGTGGAATCTCTAGTTGTGGAGTTTCTAGTTGTGGAGTTTCCAGTGTTGGAGTATCTAGTTGTGGAGTTTCCAGTTGTGAAGTATCTAGTTGTAGAGTTTCCAGTTGTGGAGTATCTAGTTGTGGAGTTTTAAGTTGTGGAGTTTCTAGTTGCGGAGTTTCTAGTTGCGGAGTTTTTAATAGCGGAGTTTCTAGTTGTGAAGTTTCAAGTTGCGGAGTCTCAAGTTGTGGAGTTTTCAGTTGTGGAGTTTTTAGTTGTGGAGTTTCTAGTTGTTGAGTTTCTAGTTGAGAAGTCTCTAGTTTTGCAGTTTTTAGTTGTGGAGTTTCTAGATATGGAATTTCTAGTTGCCGAGTCTGTATTTGCTGAGTTTGTAGTTGTGGAGTTTCTAGTTGTGGAGTTTCTAGTTGGTGAGTCTCTAGTTGGGGAGTTTCTAGTTGTGGAGTTTCTAGTTGTGGAGTTTCTGGTTGTGGAGTTTCTAGTTGTGGAGTTTCTAGTGGTGGAGTCTCTAGATGCGGAATCTCTAGTTGTGGAGTTTCTAGTTGTGGAGTTTCTAATTGTGGAGTTTCTAGTTGTGGAGTTTCTAGCTGCGGAGTTTCTAGTTGCAGAGTCTCTAGTTTTGGAGTTTCTAGTTGCGAATTCTCTAGTTGAGGAGTCTCTAGTTGTAGAGTTTCTAGTTGAGGAGTTTCAAGTTGTGGAGTTTCTAGTTGCGGCGTCTCAAGTTGTGGAGTTTCTACTTGCGGAGTGTCTAGTTGTGGTGTTTCTAGCTCTGGAATTTCTTGTTGCGAAGTTTCTAGTTGCGGAGTTCCATAGTTGCAGAGTCTCTAGTTGTGGAGTTTCTAGTTGTGGAGTGTCTAGTTGTGGAGTTTCCAGTTGTGTAGTTTCTAGTAGTGTTTCGAATTTTGAAGTTTCTAGTTGTTGAGTTTCTAGTTTGAAGTCTCTAGTTGTAGATTCTCTAGTTGTGGAGTCTCTAGTTTTGGAGTTTTTAGTTGAAGAGTTTTTAGTTGTGGAGGGTCTAGTTGTGGAGTTTCCAGTTGTGGAGTTTCGAGTTGTGGAGTTTCGAGTTTTGGAGTTTCTAGTTGTGGAGTTTTGAGTTGTGGAGTTTCTAGTTGTGAAGTTTCTAGTTGCGAAATCTCTAGCTGTGGATTTTCTAGTTGCGTAACTTAAGGTTGTGAGGTTTCAAGTTGTGGAGTTTCTAGTTGTGGAGTTTCTAGTTGTGGAGTCTCTAGTTGTGGAGTTTCTAGCTGCGGAGTTTCTAGTTGCAGAGTTTCTAGTTGCAGAGTCTCTGGTTGTGGAGTTTCTAGTTGCGGAGTCTCTAGTTGTGGAGTTTCTAGTTGTGGAGTTTCTAGTTGTAGAGTTTCCAGTTGTGGAGTTTTTGGTTGTGGAGTTTCTAGTTGTGGAGTTTCTGGTTGTGGAGTTTCTAATATTGGAGTTTCCAGCTGTGGAGTTTTGAGTTGTGGAGTTTCTAGTTGTGGAGTCTCAAGTTGTGGAGTTTAAAGTTGGGGAGTTTCAAGTTGTAAAGTCTCTAGTTGTGGAGTTTCTAGTTGCGGAGTATCTAGTTGTGGAGTTTCCAGTTGTGGAGTTTCTAGTTGTGGAGTTGCGGAGTCTCTAGTTGTGGAGTTTCTAGTTGCAGAGTCTCTAGTTGTGGAGTTTCAAGTTGGGGAGTCTAGTTGTGGAGTTTCAAGTTGTGGAGTTTCCAGTTGTGGAGTATCTAGTTGTGGAGTTTCCAGTTGTGAAGTTTCAAGTTGCGGAGTCTCAAGTTGTGGAGTTTCCAGTTGTGGAGTTTTTAGTTGTGGAGTTTCTAGTTGTTGAGTTTCTAGTTGTGAAGTCTCTAGTTTTGCAGCTTCTAGTTGTGGAGTTTCTAGTTGTGGAGTTTCTGGTTGTGGAGTTTCTAGTTGTGGAGTTTCAAGTTGTGGAGTTTCCAGTTGTGGAGTCTCTAGTTGCGAAGTTTCAAGTTGTGAAGTTATTAGTTTTGGAGTTTCTAGTTGTGGAGTTTCTAGTTGTAGAGTCTCCTGTTGCGGAGTTTCTAGTTGCGGAGTTTCTAGTTGGGGAGTTTCTAGTTGTGGAGTTTCTAGTTGTGGAGTCTTAAGTTGTGGAGTTTAAACGTGTGGAGTTTTTAGTTGTGGAGTTTCTAGTTGTTGAGTTTCTAGTTGTGAAGTCTCTAGTTTTGCGGTTTCTAGTTGTGGAGTTTCTAGATATGGAATTTCTAGTTGCCGAGTCTGTATTTGTGGAGTTTGTAGTTGTGGAGTTTGTAGTTGTGGAGTTTCTAGTTGTGGAGTCTCTAGTTGCGGAGTTTCTAGTTGTGGAGTTTCTAGTTGTGGAGTTTCTGGTTGTGGAGTTTCTAGTTGTGGAGTTTCTAGTTGTAGAGTCTCCTGTTGCGGAGTTTCTAGTTGCGGAGTTTCTAGTTGGGGAGTTTCTAGTTGTGGAGTTTCTAGTTGTGGAGTCTTAAGTTGTGGAGTTTAAACATGTGGAGTTTCAAGCTGTTGAGTCTATAGTTGTGGAATTTCTAGTTGTGGATTTTCTAGTTGTGGATTTTTCAGTTGCGGAGTTTATAGTTGTGGAGTTGCAGAGTCTCTAGTTGTGGAGTTTCAAGTTGTGGAGTCTCTAGATGGGGAGTTTCTAGTTGTCGAGTTTCCAGTTGTGGAGTCTCTAGTTGCGGAGTTTCTAGTTGAAGAGTTTCTTGTTGTGGAGTTTCGAGTTGTTGAGTTTCTAGTTGTGGAGTTTCTAGTTGCGGAGTTCCTAGTTGTGGAGTTTCTAGTTGCGGAGTTTCTAGGTGTGGAGTTTCAAGTGGCGGAGTCTCATGCTGTGGAGTTTCTAGTTGTTGAGTTTTTAGTTGTGGAGTTTCTAGTTGAGTTTCTAGTTTGAAGTCTCTAGTTGTAGATTCTCTAGTTGTGGAGTCTCTAGTTTAGGAGTTTCTAGTTGAGGAGTTTTTAGTTGTGGAGTCTCTAGTTGTGTAGTTTCTAGCTGCGGAGTTTCTAGTTGTGGAGTTTCTAGTTGCAGAGTCTCTCGTTGTGGAGTTTCTAGTTGCGGAGTTTCTAGTTGCGGAGTATCTGGTTGTGGAGTTTGCAGTTGTGGAGTTTGTAGTTGTGGAATTGCAGAGTCTCTGGTTGTGGAGTTTCTAGTTGTGGAGTTTCTAGTTGCGGAGTCTCTAGTTGTGGAGTTTCTAGTTGCAGAGTCTCTAGTTGTGGAGTTTCAAGTTGTGGAGTTTCTAGTTGCGGCGTCTCAAGTTGTGGAGTTTCTAGTTGCGGAGTGTCTAGTTGTGACGTTTCTAGCTCTGGAATTTCTTGTTGCGGAGTTTCTATTTGCGGAGATCCATAGTTGCAGAGTCTCTAGTTGTGGAGTTTCTAGTTGTGGAGTGTCTAGTTGTGGAGTTTCCAGTTGTGTAGTTTCTAGTAGAGTTTCGAATTTTAAGGTTTCTAGTTGTTGAGTTTCTAGTTTGAAGTCTCTAGTTGTAGATTCTCTGGTTGTGGAGTCTCTAGTTTTGGAGTTTCTAGTTGAAGAGTTTTTAGTTGTGGAGTGTCTAGTTGTGGAGTTTCCAGTTGTGGAGTTTCGAGTTGTGGAGTTTCGAGTTTTGGAGTTTCTAGTTGTGGAGTTTTGAGTTGTGGAGTTTCTAGTTGTGGAGTTTCTAGTTGCGGAATCTCTAGCTGTGGATTTTCTAGTTGCGTAACTTAAGGTTGTGAGGTTTCAAGTTGTGGAGTTTCTAGTTGTGGAGTTTCTAGTTGTGGAGTCTCTAGTTGTGTAGTTTCTAGCTGCGGAGTTTCTAGTTGCGGAGTTTCTAGTTGCAGAGTCTCTGGTTGTGGAGTTTCTAGTTGCGGAGTCTCTAGTTGTGGAGTTTCTAGTTGTGGAGTTTCCAGCTGTGGAGTTTTTAGTTGTGTAGTTTCTAGTTGTGGAGTTTCTGGTTGTGGAATTTCTAATTGTGGAGTTTCCTGTTGTGGAGTTTCAAGTTGTGGAGTCTAGTTGTGGAGTTTCAAGTTGTGGAGTTTCCAGTTGTGGAGTATCTAGTTGTGGAGTTTCCAGTTGTGAAATTTCAAGTTGCGGAGTCTCAAGTTGTGAGGTTTAAGTTGTGGAGTTTCTAGTTGTGGAGTTTCTAGTTGTGGAGTTTCTAGTTGTGGAGTCTCTAGTCGTGTAGTTTCTAGCTGCGGAGGTTCTAGTTGCGGAGTTTCTAGTTGCAGAGTCTCTGGTTGTGGAGTTTCTAGTTGCGGAGTTTCTAGTTGTGGAGTTTCTAGTTTTGGAGTTTCTAGTTGTGGAGTTTCTGGTTGTGGAGTTTCTAGTTGTGGAGTTTCAAGTTGTGGAGTTTCCAGTTGTGGAGTCTCTAGTTGCGGAGTTTCTAGTTGTGAAGTTTCTAGTTGTGGAGTTTCTAGTTTTGGAGTTTCTAGTTGTGGAGTTTCTAGTTGTAGAGTCTCCTGTTGTGGAGTTTCTAGTTGCGGAGTTTCTAGGTGTGGAGTTTCAAGTTGCGGAGTCTCATGCTGTGGAGTTTCTAGTTGTTGAGTTTCTAGTTTGAAGTCTCTAGTTGTAGATTCTCTAGTTGTGGAGTCTCTAGTTTAGGAGTTTCTAGTTGAAGAGTTTTTAGTAGTGGGGTGTCTAGTTGTGGAGTTTCTAGTCGTGAAGTTTCAAGTTGCGCAGTCTCTAGTTGTGTAGTTTCTAGCTGCGGAGTTTCTAGTTGCGGAGTTTCTAGTTGCAGAGTCTCTGGTTGTGGAGTTTCTAGTTGCGGAGTTTCTAGTTGCGGAGTATCTGGTTGTGGAGTTTGCAGTTGCGGAGTTTCTAGTTGTGGAATTGCAGAGTCTCTGGTTGTGGAGTTTCTAGTTGTGGAGTTTCTAGTTGTGGAGTCTCTAGTTGCGGAGTCTCTAGTTGTGAAGTTTCTAGTTGTGGAGTTTCTAGTTGTGGAGTTTCTAGTTTTGGAGTTTCTAGTTGTGGAGTTTCTAGTTGTAGAGTCTTCTGTTGCGGAGTTTCTAGTTGCGGAGTTTATAGTTGTGGAGTTTCCAGTTGTGGAGTTTCAAGTTGTGGAGTCTTAAGTTGTGGAGTTTAAACTTGTGGAGTTTCAAGTTGTTGAGTCTATAGTTGTGGAGTTGCTAGTTGTGGATTTTCTAGTTGTAGAGTATCTAGTTGTGGATTTTTCAGTTGTGGAGTTTCTAGTTGTGAAGTTGCGGAGTCTCTAGTTGTGGAATCTCTAGTTGTGGAGTTTCTAGTTGTGGAGTTTCCAGTGTTGGAGTATCTAGTTGTGGAGTTTCCAGTTGTGAAGTATCTAGTTGTAGAGTTTCCAGTTGTGGAGTATCTAGTTGTGGAGTTTTAAGTTGTGGAGTTTCTAGTTGCGGAGTTTCTAGTTGCGGAGTTTTTAATAGCGGAGTTTCTAGTTGTGAAGTTTCAAGTTGCGGAGTCTCAAGTTGTGGAGTTTTCAGTTGTGGAGTTTTTAGTTGTGGAGTTTCTAGTTGTTGAGTTTCTAGTTGAGAAGTCTCTAGTTTTGCAGTTTTTAGTTGTGGAGTTTCTAGATATGGAATTTCTAGTTGCCGAGTCTGTATTTGCTGAGTTTGTAGTTGTGGAGTTTGTAGTTGTGGAGTTTCTAGTTGGTGAGTCTCTAGTTGGGGAGTTTCTAGTTGTGGAGTTTCTAGTTGTGGAGTTTCTGGTTGTGGAGTTTCTAGTTGTGGAGTTTCTAGTGGTGGAGTCTCTAGATGCGGAATCTCTAGTTGTGGAGTTTCTAGTTGTGGAGTTTCTAATTGTGGAGTTTCTAGTTGTGGAGTTTCTAGCTGCGGAGTTTCTAGTTGCAGAGTCTCTAGTTTTGGAGTTTCTAGTTGCGAATTCTCTAGTTGAGGAGTCTCTAGTTGTAGAGTTTCTAGTTGAGGAGTTTCAAGTTGTGGAGTTTCTAGTTGCGGCGTCTCAAGTTGTGGAGTTTCTAGTTGCGGAGTGTCTAGTTGTGGTGTTTCTAGCTCTGGAATTTCTTGTTGCGAAGTTTCTAGTTGCGGAGTTCCATAGTTGCAGAGTCTCTAGTTGTGGAGTTTCTAGTTGTGGAGTGTCTAGTTGTGGAGTTTCCAGTTGTGTAGTTTCTAGTAGTGTTTCGAATTTTGAAGTTTCTAGTTGTTGAGTTTCTAGTTTGAAGTCTCTAGTTGTAGATTCTCTAGTTGTGGAGTCTCTAGTTTTGGAGTTTTTAGTTGAAGAGTTTTTAGTTGTGGAGGGTCTAGTTGTGGAGTTTCCAGTTGTGGAGTTTCGAGTTGTGGAGTTTCGAGTTTTGGAGTTTCTAGTTGTGGAGTTTTGAGTTGTGGAGTTTCTAGTTGTGAAGTTTCTAGTTGCGAAATCTCTAGCTGTGGATTTTCTAGTTGCGTAACTTAAGGTTGTGAGGTTTCAAGTTGTGGAGTTTCTAGTTGTGGAGTTTCTAGTTGTGGAGTCTCTAGTTGTGGAGTTTCTAGCTGCGGAGTTTCTAGTTGCAGAGTTTCTAGTTGCAGAGTCTCTGGTTGTGGAGTTTCTAGTTGCGGAGTCTCTAGTTGTGGAGTTTCTAGTTGTGGAGTTTCTAGTTGTAGAGTTTCCAGTTGTGGAGTTTTTGGTTGTGGAGTTTCCTGTTGTGGAGTTTCTGGTTGTGGAGTTTCTAATATTGGAGTTTCCAGCTGTGGAGTTTTGAGTTGTGGAGTTTCTAGTTGTGGAGTCTCAAGTTGTGGAGTTTAAAGTTGTGGAGTTTCAAGTTGTAAAGTCTCTAGTTGTGGAGTTTCTAGTTGCGGAGTATCTAGTTGTGGAGTTTCCAGTTGTGGAGTTTCTAGTTGTGGAGTTGCGGAGTCTCTAGTTGTGGAGTTTCTAGTTGCAGAGTCTCTAGTTGTGGAGTTTCAAGTTGGGGAGTCTAGTTGTGGAGTTTCAAGTTGTGGAGTTTCCAGTTGTGGAGTATCTAGTTGTGGAGTTTCCAGTTGTGAAGTTTCAAGTTGCGGAGTCTCAAGTTGTGGAGTTTCCAGTTGTGGAGTTTTTAGTTGTGGAGTTTCTAGTTGTTGAGTTTCTAGTTGTGAAGTCTCTAGTTTTGCAGCTTCTAGTTGTGGAGTTTCTAGTTGTGGAGTTTCTGGTTGTGGAGTTTCTAGTTGTGGAGTTTCAAGTTGTGGAGTTTCCAGTTGTGGAGTCTCTAGTTGCGAAGTTTCAAGTTGTGAAGTTATTAGTTTTGGAGTTTCTAGTTGTGGAGTTTCTAGTTGTAGAGTCTCCTGTTGCGGAGTTTCTAGTTGCGGAGTTTCTAGTTGGGGAGTTTCTAGTTGTGGAGTTTCTAGTTGTGGAGTCTTAAGTTGTGGAGTTTAAACGTGTGGAGTTTTTAGTTGTGGAGTTTCTAGTTGTTGAGTTTCTAGTTGTGAAGTCTCTAGTTTTGCGGTTTCTAGTTGTGGAGTTTCTAGATATGGAATTTCTAGTTGCCGAGTCTGTATTTGTGGAGTTTGTAGTTGTGGAGTTTCTAGTTGTGGAGTTTCTAGTTGTGGAGTCTCTAGTTGCGGAGTTTCTAGTTGTGGAGTTTCTAGTTGTGGAGTTTCTGGTTGTGGAGTTTCTAGTTGTGGAGTTTCTAGTTGTAGAGTCTCCTGTTGCGGAGTTTCTAGTTGCGGAGTTTCTAGTTGGGGAGTTTCTAGTTGTGGAGTTTCTAGTTGTGGAGTCTTAAGTTGTGGAGTTTAAACATGTGGAGTTTCAAGCTGTTGAGTCTATAGTTGTGGAATTTCTAGTTGTGGATTTTCTAGTTGTGGATTTTTCAGTTGCGGAGTTTATAGTTGTGGAGTTGCAGAGTCTCTAGTTGTGGAGTTTCAAGTTGTGGAGTCTCTAGATGGGGAGTTTCTAGTTGTCGAGTTTCCAGTTGTGGAGTCTCTAGTTGAGGAGTTTCCAGTTGAAGAGTTTCTTGTTGTGGAGTTTCGAGTTGTTGAGTTTCTAGTTGTGGAGTTTCTAGTTGCGGAGTTCCTAGTTGTGGAGTTTCTAGTTGCGGAGTTTCTAGGTGTGGAGTTTCAAGTGGCGGAGTCTCATGCTGTGGAGTTTCTAGTTGTTGAGTTTTTAGTTGTGGAGTTTCTAGTTGAGTTTCTAGTTTGAAGTCTCTAGTTGTAGATTCTCTAGTTGTGGAGTCTCTAGTTTAGGAGTTTCTAGTTGAGGAGTTTTTAGTTGTGGAGTCTCTAGTTGTGTAGTTTCTAGCTGCGGAGTTTCTAGTTGCGGAGTTTCTAGTTGCAGAGTCTCTCGTTGTGGAGTTTCTAGTTGCGGAGTTTCTAGTTGCGGAGTATCTGGTTGTGGAGTTTGCAGTTGTGGAGTTTGTAGTTGTGGAATTGCAGAGTCTCTGGTTGTGGAGTTTCTAGTTGTGGAGTTTCTAGTTGCGGAGTCTCTAGTTGTGGAGTTTCTAGTTGCAGAGTCTCTAGTTGTGGAGTTTCAAGTTGTGGAGTTTCTAGTTGCGGCGTCTCAAGTTGTGGAGTTTCTAGTTGCGGAGTGTCTAGTTGTGATGTTTCTAGCTCTGGAATTTCTTGTTGCGGAGTTTCTATTTGCGGAGATCCATAGTTGCAGAGTCTCTAGTTTTGGAGTTTCTAGTTGAAGAGTTTTTAGTTGTGGAGTTTCCAGTTGTGGAGTTTCGAGTTGTGGAGTTTCGAGTTTTGGAGTTTCTAGTTGTGGAGTTTCTAATTGTGGAGTTTCCAGTTGTGGAGTTTGGAGTTGTGGAGTTTCTAGTTGTGGAGTCTCAAGTTGTGGAGTTTAAAGTTGTGGAGTTTCAAGTTGTGGAGTCTCTAGTTGTGAAGTTTCTAGTTGCGGAGTATCTAGTTGTGGAGTTTCCAGTTGTGGAGTTTCTAGTTGTAGAGTTGCGGAGTCTCTAGTTGTGGAGTTTCTAGTTGCAGAGTCTCTAGTTGTGGAGTTTCAAGTTGTGGAGTCTAGTTGTGGAGTTTCAAGTTGTGGAGTTTCCAGTTGTGGAGTATCTAGTTGTGGAGTTTCCAGTTGTGAAATTTCAAGTTGCGGAGTCTCAAGTTGTGGAGTTTCTAGTTGTGGAGTTTCTAGTTGTGGAGTTTCTAGTTGTGGAGTTTCCAGTTGTGGAGTTTCTAGATGTGGAGTCTTAAGTTGTGGAGTTTAAACTTGTGGAGTTTCAAGTTGTTCAGTCTATAGTTGTGGAGTTTCTAGTTGTGGATTTTCTAGTTGTGGAGTATCTAGTTGTGGATTTTTCAGTTGTGGAGTTTCTAGTTGTGGAGTTGCGGAGTCTCTAGTTGTGAAGTTTCTAGTTGCAGAGTCTCTAGTTGTGGAGTTTCCACTTGTGGAGTCTCCAGTTGTGGAGTTTCTAGTTGTGGAGTATCTAGTTGGAGTTTCATGTTGTGGAGTTTCTAGTTGTGGAGTTGGGGAGTCTCTGGTTGTGGAGTTTCTAGTACTGGAGTTTCCAGTTGTTGAGATTCCAGTTGTGGAGTCTCTAGTTGTTGAGATTCAAGTTGTGGAGTTTCCAGTTGTGGAGAATCTAGTTGTGGAGTTTCCAGTTGTGAAGTATCTAGTTGTAAAGTTTCCAGTTGTGGAGTATCTAGTTGTGGAGTTTCAAGTTGTGGAGTTTGTAGTTGCGGAGTTTCTAGTTGCGGAGTTTTTAATAGCGGAGTTTCTAGTTGTGAAGTTTCAAGTTGCGGAGTCTCAAGTTGTGGAGTTTTCAGTTGTGGAGTTTTTAGTTGTGGAGTTTCTAGTTGAGAAGTCTCTAGTTTTGCAGTTTTTAGTTGTGGAGTTTCTAGATATGGAATTTCTAGTTGCCGAGTCTGTATTTGTGGAGTTTGTAGTTGTGGAGTTTCTAGTTGTGGAGTTTCTAATTGTGGAGTTTGTAGTTGTGGAGTTTCTAGCTGCGGAGTTTCTAGTTGCAGAGTCTCTAGTTTTAGAGTTTCTAGTTGCGAATTCTCTAGTTGAGGAGTCTCTAGTTGTAGAGTTTCTAGTTGTGGAGTTTCTCGTTGTGAAGTTTCAAGTTGTGGAGTTTCTAGTTGCGGCGTCTCAAGTTGTGGAGTTTCTAGTTGCGGAGTGTCTAGATGTGATATTTCTAGCTCTGGAATTTCTTGTTGCGGAGTTTCTAGTTGCGGAGTTCCATAGTTGCAGAGTCTCTAGTCGTGGAGTTTCTAGTTGTGGAGTGTCTAGTTGTGGAGTTTCCAGTTGTGTAGTTTCTAGTAGAGTTTCGAATTTTGAAGTTTCTAGTTGTTGAGTTTCTAGTTTGAAGTCTCTAGTTGTAGATTCTCTAGTTGTGGAGTCTCTAGTTTTGGAGTTTCTAGTTGAAGAGTATTTAGTTGTGGAGTGTCTAGTTGTGGAGTTTCCATTTGTGGAGTTTCGAGTTGTGCAGTTTCGAGTTTTGGAGTTTCTAGTTGTGGAGTTTTGAGTTGTGGAGTTTCTAGTATTAGAGTTTCTAGTTGCGGAATCTCTAGCTGTGGATTTTCTAGTTGCGTAACTTAAGGTTGTGAGGTTTCAAGTTGTGGAGTTTATAGTTGTGGAGTTTCTAGTTGTGGAGTCTCTAGTTGTGTAGTTTCTAGCTGCGGAGTTTCTAGTTGCGGAGTTTCTAGTTGCAGAGTCTCTGGTTGTGGAGTTTCTAGTTGCGGAGTCTCTAGTTGTGGAGTTTCTAGTTGTGGAGTTTCTAGTTGTGGAGTTTCCAGTTGTGGAGTTTTTAGTTGTGGAGTTTCTAGTTGTGGAGTTTCTGGTTGTGGAGTTTCTAATTGTGGAGTTTCCAGTTGTGGAGTTTTGAGTTGTGGAGTTTCTAGTTGTGGAGTCTCAAGTTGTGGAGTTTAAAGTTGTGGAGTTTCAAGTTGTGGAGTCTCTAGTTGTGAAATTTCTAGTTGCGGAGTATCTAGTTGTGGAGTTTCCAGTTGTGGAGTTTCTAGTTGTAGAGTTGCGGAGTCTCTAGTTGTGGAGTTTCTAGTTGCAGAGTCTCTAGTTGTGGAGTTTCAAGTTGTGGAGTCTAGTTGTGGAGTTTCAAGTTGTGGAGTTTCCAGTTGTGGACTATCTAGTTGTGGAGTTTCCAGTTGTGAAATTTCAAGTTGCGGAGTCTCAAGTTGTGGAGTTTCTAGTTGTGGAGTTTCTAGTTGTGGAGTTTCTAGTTGTGGAGTCTCTAGTTGTGTAGTTTCTAGCTGCGGAGTTTCTAGTTGCGGAGTTTCTAGTTGCAGAGTCTCTGGTTGTGGAGTTTCTAGTTGCGGAGTCTCTAGTTGTGGAGTTTCTAGTTGTGGAGTTTCTAGTTGTGGAGTTTCTAGTTTTGCAGTTTCTAGTTGTGGAGTTTCTAGTTGTGAAGTTTCTAGTTGTGGAGTCTCTAGTTGTGGAGTTTCTAGCAGCGGAGTTTCTAGTTGCAGAGTTTCCAGTTGCAGAGTCTCTGGTTGTGGAGTTTCTAGTTGCGGAGTCTCTAGTTGTGGAGTTTCTAGTTGTGGAGTTTCTAGTTGTAGAGTTTCCAGTTGTGGAGTTTTTAGTTGTGGAGTTTCTAGTTGTGGAGTCTCAAGTTGTGGAGTTTCAAGTTGTGGAGTTTCAAGTTGTAAAGTCTCTAGTTGTGGAGTTTCTAGTTGCGGAGTATCTAGTTGTGGAGTTTCCAGTTGTGGAGTTTCTAGTTGTGGAGTTGCGGAGTCTCTAGTTGTGGAGTTTCTAGTTGCAGAGTCTCTAGTTGTGGAGTTTCAAGTTGGGGAGTCTAGTTGTGGAGTTTCAAGTTGTGGAGTTTCCAGTTGCGGAGTCTCAAGTTGTGGTGTTTCCAGTTGTGGAGTTTTTAGTTGTGGAGTTTCTAGTTGTTGAGTTTCTAGTTGTGAAGTCTCTAGTTTTGCAGCTTCTAGTTGTGGAGTTTTTAGTTGTGGAGTTTCTGGTTGTGGAGTTTCTAGTTGTGGAGTTTCAAGTTGTGGAGTTTCCAGTTGTGGGGTCTCTAGTTGCGAAGTTTCAAGTTGTGAAGTTATTAGTTTTGGAGTTTCTAGTTGTGGAGTTTCTAGTTGTAGAGTCTCCTGTTGCGGAGTTTCTAGTTGCGGAGTTTCTAGTTGGGGAGTTTCTAGTTGTGGAGTTTCTAGTTGTGGAGTCTTAAGTTGTGGAGTTTAAACGTGTGGAGTTTCAAGCTGTGGAGTCTATAGTTGTGGAGTTTCTAGTTGTGGATTTTCTAGTTGTGGAGTATCTAGTGGTGAATTTTTCAGTTGTGGAGGTTATAGTTGTGGAGTTGCGGAGTCTCTAGTTGTGGAGTTTCTAGTTGCAGAGTCTCTAGTTGTGGAGTTTCAAGTTGTGGAGTTTCTAGTTGCGGCGTCTCAAGTTGTGGAGTTTCTAGTTGCAGAGTGTCTAGTTGTGATGTTTCTAGCTCTGGAATTTCTTGTTGCGGAGTTTCTAGTTGCGGAGTTCCATAGTTGGAGAGTCTCTAGTTGTGGAGTTTCTAGTTGTGGAGTGTCTAGTTGTGGAGTTTCCAGTTGTGTAGTTTCTAGTTTGAAGTCTCTAGTTGTAGATTCTCTAGTTGTGGAGTCTCTAGTTTTGGAGTTTCTAGTTGAAGAGTTTTTAGTTGTGGAGTGTCTAGTTGTGGAGTTTCCAGTTGTGGAGTTTCGAGTTGTGGAGTTTCGAGTTTTGGAGTTTCTAGTTGTGGAGTTTTGAGTTGTGGAGTTTCTAGTTGTGGAGTTTCTAGTTGCGGAATCTCTAGCTGTGGATTTTCTAGTTGCGTAACTTAAGGTTGTGAGGTTTCAAGTTGTGGAGTTTCTAGTTGTGGAGTTTCTAGTTGTGGAGTCTCTAGTTGTGTAGTTTCTAGCTGCGGAGTTTCTAGTTGCGGAGTTTCTAGTTGCAGAATCTCTGGTTGTGGAGTTTCTAGTTGCGGAGTCTCTAGTTGTGGAGTTTCTAGTTGTGGAGTTTCTAGTTGTTGAGTTTCCAGTTGTGGAGTTATTAGTTGTGGAGTTTCTAGTTGTGGAGTTTCTGGTTGTGGAGTTTCTAATTGTGGAGTTTCCAGTTGTGGAGTTTTGAGTTGTGGAGTTTCTAGTTGTGGAGTCTCAAGTTGTGGAGTTTAAAGTTGTGGAGTTTCAAGTTGTGGAGTCTCTAGTTGTGGAGTTTCTAGTTGCGGAGTATCTTGTTGTGGAGTTTCCAGTTGTGGAGTTTCTAGTTGTAGAGTTGTGGAGTCTCTAGTTGTGGAGTTTCTAGTTGCAGAGTCTCTAGTTGTGGAGTTTCAAGTTGTGGAGTCTAGTTGTGGAGTTTCAAGTTGTGGAGTTTCCAGTTGTGGAGTATCTAGTTGTGGAGTTTCCAGTTGTGAAATTTCAAGTTGCGGAGTCTCAAGTTGTGGAGTTTCCAGTTGTGGAGTTTTTAGTTGTGGAGTTTCTAGTTGTTGAGTTTCTAGTTGTGAAGTCTCTAGTTTTGCGGTTTCTAGTTGTGGAGTTTCTAGATATGGAATTTCTAGTTGCCGAGTCTGTATTTGTGGAGTTTGTAGTTGTGGAGTTTCTAGTTGTGGAGTTTCTAGTTGTGGAGTCTCTAGTTGCGGAGTTTCTAGTTGTGGAGTTTCTAGTTGTGGAGTTTCTGGTTGTGGAGTTTCTAGTTGTGGAGTTTCTAGTTGTAGAGTCTCCTGTTGCGGAGTTTCTAGTTGCGGAGTTTCTAGTTGGGGAGTTTCTAGTTGTGGAGTTTCTAGTTGTGGAGTCTTAAGTTGTGGAGTTTAAACATGTGGAGTTTCAAGCTGTTGAGTCTATAGTTGTGGAATTTCTAGTTGTGGATTTTCTAGTTGTGGATTTTTCAGTTGCGGAGTTTATAGTTGTGGAGTTGCAGAGTCTCTAGTTGTGGAGTTTCAAGTTGTGGAGTCTCTAGATGGGGAGTTTCTAGTTGTCGAGTTTCCAGTTGTGGAGTCTCTAGTTGCGGAGTTTCTAGTTGAAGAGTTTCTTGTTGTGGAGTTTCGAGTTGTTGAGTTTCTAGTTGTGGAGTTTCTAGTTGCGGAGTTCCTAGTTGTGGAGTTTCTAGTTGCGGAGTTTCTAGGTGTGGAGTTTCAAGTGGCGGAGTCTCATGCTGTGGAGTTTCTAGTTGTTGAGTTTTTAGTTGTGGAGTTTCTAGTTGAGTTTCTAGTTTGAAGTCTCTAGTTGTAGATTCTCTAGTTGTGGAGTCTCTAGTTTAGGAGTTTCTAGTTGAGGAGTTTTTAGTTGTGGAGTCTCTAGTTGTGTAGTTTCTAGCTGCGGAGTTTCTAGTTGCGGAGTTTCTAGTTGCAGAGTCTCTCGTTGTGGAGTTTCTAGTTGCGGAGTTTCTAGTTGCGGAGTATCTGGTTGTGGAGTTTGCAGTTGTGGAGTTTGTAGTTGTGGAATTGCAGAGTCTCTGGTTGTGGAGTTTCTAGTTGTGGAGTTTCTAGTTGCGGAGTCTCTAGTTGTGGAGTTTCTAGTTGCAGAGTCTCTAGTTGTGGAGTTTCAAGTTGTGGAGTTTCTAGTTGCGGCGTCTCAAGTTGTGGAGTTTCTAGTTGCGGAGTGTCTAGTTGTGATGTTTCTAGCTCTGGAATTTCTTGTTGCGGAGTTTCTATTTGCGGAGATCCATAGTTGCAGAGTCTCTAGTTGTGGAGTTTCTAGTTGTGGAGTGTCTAGTTGTGGAGTTTCCAGTTGTGTAGTTTCTAGTAGAGTTTCGAATTTTAAGGTTTCTAGTTGTTGAGTTTCTAGTTTGAAGTCTCTAGTTGTAGATTCTCTGGTTGTGGAGTCTCTAGTTTTGGAGTTTCTAGTTGAAGAGTTTTTATATGTGGAGTGTCTAGTTGTGGAGTTTCCAGTTGTGGAGTTTCGAGTTGTGGAGTTTCGAGTTGTGGAGTTTCTAGTTGTGGAGTTTCTAGTTGTGGAGTCTCTAGTTGTGTAGTTTCTAGCTGCGGAGTTTCTAGTTGCGGAGTTTCTAGTTGCAGAGTCTCTGGTTGTGGAGTTTCTAGTTGCGGAGTCTCTAGTTGTGGAGTTTCTAGTTGTGGAGTTTCCAGTTGTGGAGTTTTTAGTTGTGTAGTTTCTAGTTGTGGAGTTTCTGGTTGTGGAATTTCTAATTGTGGAGTTTCCAGTTGTGGAGTTTTGAGTTGTGGAGTTTCTAGTTGTGGAGTCTCAAGTTGTGGAGTTTAAAGTTGTGGAGTTTGAAGTTGTGGAGTCTCTAGTTGTGGAGTTTCTAGTTGCGGAGTATCTAGTTGTGGAGTTTCCAGTTGTGGAGTTTCTAGTTGTAGAGTTGCGGAGTCTCTAGTTGTGGAGTTTCTAGTTGCAGAGTCTAGTTGTGGAGTTTCAAGTTGTGGAGTCTAGTTGTGGAGTTTCAAGTTGTGGAGTTTCCAGTTGTGGAGTATCTAGTTGTGGAGTTTCCAGTTGTGAAATTTCAAGTTGCGGAGTCTCAAGTTGTGAGGTTTAAGTTGTGGAGTTTCTAGTTGTGGAGTTTCTAGTTGTGGAGTTTCTAGTTGTGGAGTCTCTAGTCGTGTAGTTTCTAGCTGCGGAGGTTCTAGTTGCGGAGTTTCTAGTTGCAGAGTCTCTGGTTGTGGAGTTTCTAGTTGTGGAGTTTCTAGTTGTGGAGTTTCTAGTTTTGGAGTTTCTAGTTGTGGAGTTTCTGGTTGTGGAGTTTCTAGTTGTGGAGTTTCAAGTTGTGGAGTTTCCAGTTGTGGAGTCTCTAGTTGCGGAGTTTCTAGTTGTGAAGTTTCTAGTTGTGGAGTTTCTAGTTTTGGAGTTTCTAGTTGTGGAGTTTCTAGTTGTAGAGTCTCCTGTTGCGGAGTTTCTAGTTGCGGAGTTTCTAGTTGGGGAGTTTCTAGTTGTGGAGTTTCTAGTTGTGGAGTCTTAAGTTGTGGAGTTTAAACATCTTGAGTTTCAAGCTGTTGAGTCTATAGTTGTGGAATTTCTAGTTGTGGATTTTCTAGTTGTGAATTTTTCAGTTGCGGAGTTTATAGTTCTGGAGTTGCGGAGTCTCTAGTTGTGGAGTTTCTAGTTGCAGAGTCTCTAGTTGTGGAGTTTCAAGTTGTGGAGTCTCTACATGGGGAGTTTCTAGTTGTCGAGTTTCCAGTTGTGGAGTCTCTAGTTGCGGAGTTTCTAGTTGTGGAGTTCCTAGTTGTGGAGTTTCGAGTTGTTGAGTTTCTAGTTGTGGAGTTTCTAGTTGCGGAGTTCCTAGTTGTGGAGTTTCTAGTTGCGGAGTTTCTAGGTGTGGAGTTTCAAGTTGCGGAGTCTCATGCTGTGGAGTTTCTAGTTGTTGAGTTTCTAGTTTGAAGTCTCTAGTTGTAGATTCTCTAGTTGTGGAGTCTCTAGTTTAGGAGTTTCGAGTTGAAGAGTTTTTAGTAGTGGGGTGTCTAGTTGTGGAGTTTCTAGTCGTGAAGTTTCAAGTTGCGCAGTCTCTAGTTGTGTAGTTTCTAGCTGCGGAGTTTCTAGTTGTGGAGTTTCTAGTTGCAGAGTCTCTGGTTGTGGAGTTTCTAGTTGCGGAGTTTCTAGTTGCGGAGTATCTGGTTGTGGAGTTTGCAGTTGCGGAGTTTCTAGTTGTGGAATTGCAGAGTCTCTGGTTGTGGAGTTTCTAGTTGTGGAGTCTCTAGTTGCGGAGTCTCTAGTTGTGAAGTTTCTAGTTGTGGAGTTTCTAGTTGTGGAGTTTCTAGTTTTGGAGTTTCTAGTTGTGGAGTTTCTAGTTGTAGAGTCTTCTGTTGCGGAGTTTCTAGTTGCGGAGTTTATAGTTGTGGAGTTTCCAGTTGTGGAGTTTCTAGTTGTGGAGTCTTAAGTTGTGGAGTTTAAACTTGAGGAGTTTCAAGTTGTTGAGTCTATAGTTGTGGAGTTGCTAGTTGTGGATTTTCTAGTTGTGGAGTATCTAGTTGTGGATTTTTCAGTTGTGGAGTTTCTAGTTGTGAAGTTGCGGAGTCTCTAGTTGTGGAATCTCTAGTTGTGGAGTTTCTAGTTGTGGAGTTTCCAGTTGTGGAGTATCTAGTTGTGGAGTTTCCAGTTGTGAAGTATCTAGTTGTAGAGTTTCCAGTTGTGGAGTATCTAGTTGTGGAGTTTTAAGTTGTGGAGTTTCTAGTTGCGGAGTTTCTAGTTGCGGAGTTTTTAATAGCGGAGTTTCTAGTTGTGAAGTTTCAAGTTGCGGAGTCTCAAGTTGTGGAGTTTTCAGTTGTGGAGTTTTTAGTTGTGGAGTTTCTAGTTGTTGAGTTTCTAGTTGAGAAGTCTCTAGTTTTGCAGTTTTTAGTTGTGGAGTTTCTAGATATGGAATTTCTAGTTGCCGAGTCTGTATTTGCTGAGTTTGTAGTTGTGGAGTTTCTAGTTGTGGAGTTTCTAGTTGGTGAGTCTCTAGTTGCGGAGTTTCTAGTTGTGGAGTTTCTAGTTGTGGAGTTTCTGGTTGTGGAGTTTCTAGTTGTGGAGTTTCTAGTGGTGGAGTCTCTAGATGCGGAATCTCTAGTTGTGGAGTTTCTAGTTGTGGAGTTTCTAATTGTGGAGTTTCTAGTTGTGGAGTTTCTAGCTGCGGAGTTTCTAGTTGCAGAGTCTCTAGTTTTGGAGTTTCTAGTTGCGAATTCTCTAGTTGAGGAGTCTCTAGTTGTAGAGTTTCTAGTTGAGGAGTTTCAAGTTGTGGAGTTTCTAGTTGCGGCGTCTCAAGTTGTGGAGTTTCTAGTTGCGGAGTGTCTAGTTGTGGTGTTTCTAGCTCTGGAATTTCTTGTTGCGAAGTTTCTAGTTGCGGAGTTCCATAGTTGCAGAGTCTCTAGTTGTGGAGTTTCTAGTTGTGGAGTGTCTAGTTGTGGAGTTTCCAGTTGTGTAGTTTCTAGTAGTGTTTCGAATTTTGAAGTTTCTAGTTGTTGAGTTTCTAGTTTGAAGTCTCTAGTTGTAGATTCTCTAGTTGTGGAGTCTCTAGTTTTGGAGTTTTTAGTTGAAGAGTTTTTAGTTGTGGAGGGTCTAGTTGTGGAGTTTCCAGTTGTGGAGTTTCGAGTTGTGGAGTTTCGAGTTTTGGAGTTTCTAATTGTGGAGTTTTGAGTTGTGGAGTTTCTAGTTGTGAAGTTTCTAGTTGCGGAATCTCTAGCTGTGGATTTTCTAGTTGCGTAACTTAAGGTTGTGAGGTTTCAAGTTGTGGAGTTTCTAGTTGTGGAGTTTCTAGTTGTGGAGTCTCTAGTTGTGGAGTTTCTAGCTGCGGAGTTTCTATTTGCAGAGTTTCTAGTTGCAGAGTCTCTGGTTGTGGAGTTTCTAGTTGCGGAGTCTCTAGTTGTGGAGTTTCTAGTTGTGGAGTTTCTAGTTGTAGAGTTTCCAGTTGTGGAGTTTTTAGTTGTGGAGTTTCTAGTTGTGGAGTTTCTGGTTGTGGAGTTTCTAATATTGGAGTTTCCAGCTGTGGAGTTTTGAGTTGTGGAGTTTCTAGTTGTGGAGTCTCAAGTTGTGGAGTTTAAAGTTGTGGAGTTTCAAGTTGTAAAGGTTCTAGTTGTGGAGTTTCTAGTTGCGGAGTATCTAGTTGTGGAGTTTCCAGTTGTGGAGTTTCTAGTTGTGGAGTTGCGGAGTCTCTAGTTGTGGAGTTTCTAGTTGCAGAGTCTCTAGTTGTGGAGTTTCAAGTTGGGGAGTCTAGTTGTGGAGTTTCAAGTTGTGGAGTTTCCAGTTGTGGAGTATCTAGTTGTGGAGTTTCCAGTTGTGAAGTTTCAAGTTGCGGAGTCTCAAGTTGTGGAGTTTCCAGTTGTGGAGTTTTTAGTTGTGGAGTTTCTAGTTGTTGAGTTTCTAGTTGTGAAGTCTCTAGTTTTGCAGCTTCTAGTTGTGGAGTTTCTAGTTGTGGAGTTTCTGGTTGTGGAGTTTCTAGTTGTGGAGTTTCAAGTTGTGGAGTTTCCAGTTGTGGAGTCTCTAGTTGCGAAGTTTCAAGTTGTGAAGTTATTAGTTTTGGAGTTTCTAGTTGTGGAGTTTCTAGTTGTAGAGTCTCCTGTTGCGGAGTTTCTAGTTGCGGAGTTTCTAGTTGGGGAGTTTCTAGTTGTGGAGTTTCTAGTTGTGGAGTCTTAAGTTGTGGAGTTTAAACGTGTGGAGTTTTTAGTTGTGGAGTTTCTAGTTGTTGAGTTTCTAGTTGTGAAGTCTCTAGTTTTGCGGTTTCTAGTTGTGGAGTTTCTAGATATGGAATTTCTAGTTGCCGAGTCTGTATTTGTGGAGTTTGTAGTTGTGGAGTTTCTAGTTGTGGAGTTTCTAGTTGTGGAGTCTCTAGTTGCGGAGTTTCTAGTTGTGGAGTTTCTAGTTGTGGAGTTTCTGGTTGTGGAGTTTCTAGTTGTGGAGTTTCTAGTTGTAGAGTCTCCTGTTGCGGAGTTTCTAGTTGCGGAGTTTCTAGTTGGGGAGTTTCTAGTTGTGGAGTTTCTAGTTGTGGAGTCTTAAGTTGTGGAGTTTAAACATGTGGAGTTTCAAGCTGTTGAGTCTATAGTTGTGGAATTTCTAGTTGTGGATTTTCTAGTTGTGGATTTTTCAGTTGCGGAGTTTATAGTTGTGGAGTTGCAGAGTCTCTAGTTGTGGAGTTTCAAGTTGTGGAGTCTCTAGATGGGGAGTTTCTAGTTGTCGAGTTTCCAGTTGTGGAGTCTCTAGTTGAGGAGTTTGTAGTTGAAGAGTTTCTTGTTGTGGAGTTTCGAGTTGTTGAGTTTCTAGTTGTGGAGTTTCTAGTTGCGGAGTTCCTAGTTGTGGAGTTTCTAGTTGCGGAGTTTCTAGGTGTGGAGTTTCAAGTGGCGGAGTCTCATGCTGTGGAGTTTCTAGTTGTTGAGTTTTTAGTTGTGGAGTTTCTAGTTGAGTTTCTAGTTTGAAGTCTCTAGTTGTAGATTCTCTAGTTGTGGAGTCTCTAGTTTAGGAGTTTCTAGTTGAGGAGTTTTTAGTTGTGGAGTCTCTAGTTGTGTAGTTTCTAGCTGCGGAGTTTCTAGTTGCGGAGTTTCTAGTTGCAGAGTCTCTCGTTGTGGAGTTTCTAGTTGCGGAGTTTCTAGTTGCGGAGTATCTGGTTGTGGAGTTTGCAGTTGTGGAGTTTGTAGTTGTGGAATTGCAGAGTCTCTGGTTGTGGAGTTTCTAGTTGTGGAGTTTCTAGTTGCGGAGTCTCTAGTTGTGGAGTTTCTAGTTGCAGAGTCTCTAGTTGTGGAGTTTCAAGTTGTGGAGTTTCTAGTTGCGGCGTCTCAAGTTGTGGAGTTTCTAGTTGCGGAGTGTCTAGTTGTGATGTTTCTAGCTCTGGAATTTCTCGTTGCGGAGTTTCTATTTGCGGAGATCCATAGTTGCAGAGTCTCTAGTTGTGGAGTTTCTAGTTGTGGAGTGTCTAGTTGTGGAGTTTCCAGTTGTGTAGTTTCTAGTAGAGTTTCGAATTTTAAGGTTTCTAGTTGTTGAGTTTCTAGTTTGAAGTCTCTAGTTGTAGATTCTCTGGTTGTGGAGTCTCTAGTTTTGGAGTTTCTAGTTGAAGAGTTTTTAGTTGTGGAGTGTCTAGTTGTGGAGTTTCCAGTTGTGGAGTTTCGAGTTGTGGAGTTTCGAGTTTTGGAGTTTCTAGTTGTGGAGTTTTGAGTTGTGGAGTTTCTAGTTGTGGAGTTTCTAGTTGCGGAATCTCTAGCTGTGGATTTTCTAGTTGCGTAACTTAAGGTTGTGAGGTTTCAAGTTGTGGAGTTTCTAGTTGTGGAGTTTCTAGTTGTGGAGTCTCTAGTTGTGTAGTTTCTAGCTGCGGAGTTTCTAGTTGCGGAGTTTCTAGTTGCAGAGTCTCTGGTTGTGGAGTTTCTAGTTGCGGAGTCTCTAGTTGTGGAGTTTCTAGTTGTGGAGTTTCCAGTTGTGGAGTTTTTAGTTGTGTAGTTTCTAGTTGTGGAGTTTCTGGTTGTGGAATTTCTAATTGTGGAGTTTCCAGTTGTGGAGTTTTGAGTTGTGGAGTTTCTAGTTGTGGAGTCTCAAGTTGTGGAGTTTAAAGTTGTGGAGTTTGAAGTTGTGGAGTCTCTAGTTGTGGAGTTTCTAGTTGCGGAGTATCTAGTTGTGGAGTTTCCAGTTGTGGAGTTTCTAGTTGTAGAGTTGCGGAGTCTCTATTTGTGGAGTTTCTAGTTGCAGAGTCTCTAGTTGTGGAGTTTCAAGTTGTGGAGTCTAGTTGTGGAGTTTCAAGTTGTGGAGTTTCCAGTTGTGGAGTATCTAGTTGTGGAGTTTCCAGTTGTGAAATTTCAAGTTGCGGAGTCTCAAGTTGTGAGGTTTAAGTTGGGGAGTTTCTAGTTGTGGAGTTTCTAGTTGTGGAGTTTCTAGTTGTGGAGTCTCTAGTCGTGTAGTTTCTAGCTGCGGAGGTTCTAGTTGCGGAGTTTCTAGTTGCAGAGTCTCTGGTTGTGGAGTTTCTAGTTGCGGAGTTTCTAGTTGTGGAGTTTCTAGTTTTGGAGTTTCTAGTTGTGGAGTTTCTGGTTGTGGAGTTTCTAGTTGTGGAGTTTCAAGTTGTGGAGTTTCCAGTTGTGGAGTCTCTAGTTGCGGAGTTTCTAGTTGTGAAGTTTCTAGTTGTGGAGTTTCTAGTTTTGGAGTTTCTAGTTGTGGAGTTTCTAGTTGTAGAGTCTCCTGTTGCGGAGTTTCTAGTTGCGGAGTTTCTAGTTGGGGAGTTTCAAGTTGTGGAGTTTCTAGTTGTGGAGTCTTAAGTTGTGGAGTTTAAACATCTTGAGTTTCAAGCTGTTGAGTCTATAGTTGTGGAATTTCTAGTTGTGGATTTTCTAGTTGTGAATTTTTCAGTTGCGGAGTTTATAGTTCTGGAGTTGCGGAGTCTCTAGTTGTGGAGTTTCTAGTTGCAGAGTCTCTAGTTGTGGAGTTTCAAGTTGTGGAGTCTCTACATGGGGAGTTTCTAGTTGTCGAGTTTCCAGTTGTGGAGTCTCTAGTTGCGGAGTTTCTAGTTGTGGAGTTCCTAGTTGTGGAGTTTCGAGTTGTTGAGTTTCTAGTTGTGGAGTTTCTAGTTGCGGAGTTCCTAGTTGTGGAGTTTCTAGTTGCGGAGTTTCTAGGTGTGGAGTTTCAAGTTGCTGAGTCTCATGCTGTGGAGTTTCTAGTTGTTGAGTTTCTAGTTTGAAGTCTCTAGTTGTAGATTCTCTAGTTGTGGAGTCTCTAGTTTAGGAGTTTCTAGTTGAAGAGTTTTTAGTAGTGGGGTGTCTAGTTGTGGAGTTTCTAGTCGTGAAGTTTCAAGTTGCGCAGTCTCTAGTTGTGTAGTTTCTAGCTGCGGAGTTTCTAGTTGCGGAGTTTCTAGTTGCAGAGTCTCTGGTTGTGGAGTTTCTAGTTGCGGAGTTTCTAGTTGCGGAGTATCTGGTTGTGGAGTTTGCAGTTGCGGAGTTTCTAGTTGTGGAATTGCAGAGTCTCTGGTTGTGGAGTTTCTAGTTGTGGGGTTTCTAGTTGTGGAGTCTCTAGTTGCGGAGTCTCTAGTTGTGAAGTTTCTAGTTGTGGAGTTTCTAGTTGTGGAGTTTCTAGTTTTGGAGTTCCTAGTTGTGGAGTTTCTAGTTGTAGAGTCTTCTGTTGCGGAGTTTCTAGTTGCGGAGTTTATAGTTGTGGAGTTTCCAGTTGTGGAGTTTCTAGTTGTGGAGTCTTAAGTTGTGGAGTTTAAACTTGTGGAGTTTCAAGTTGTTGAGTCTATAGTTGTGGAGTTGCTAGTTGTGGATTTTCTAGTTGTGGAGTATCTAGTTGTGGATTTTTCAGTTGTGGAGTTTCTAGTTGTGAAGTTGCGGAGTCTCTAGTTGTGGAATCTCTAGTTGTGGAGTTTCTAGTTGTGGAGTTTCCAGTTGTGGAGTATCTAGTTGTGGAGTTTCCAGTTGTGAAGTATCTAGTTGTAGAGTTTCCAGTTGTGGAGTATCTAGTTGTGGAGTTTTAAGTTGTGGAGTTTCTAGTTGCGGAGTTTCTAGTTGCGGAGTTTTTAATAGCGGAGTTTCTAGTTGTGAAGTTTCAAGTTGCGGAGTCTCAAGTTGTGGAGTTTTCAGTTGTGGAGTTTTTAGTTGTGGAGTTTCTAGTTGTTGAGTTTCTAGTTGAGAAGTCTCTAGTTTTGCAGTTTTTAGTTGTGGAGTTTCTAGATATGGAATTTCTAGTTGCCGAGTCTGTATTTGCTGAGTTTGTAGTTGTGGAGTTTCTAGTTGTGGAGTTTCTAGTTGGTGAGTCACTAGTTGCGGAGTTTCTAGTTGTGGAGTTTCTAGTTGTGCAGTTTCTGGTTGTGGAGTTTCTAGTTGTGGAGTTTCTAGTGGTGGAGTCTCTAGATGCGGAATCTCTAGTTGTGGAGTTTCTAGTTGTGGAGTTTCTAATTGTGGAGTTTCTAGTTGTGGAGTTTCTAGCTGCGGAGTTTCTAGTTGCAGAGTCTCTAGTTTTGGAGTTTCTAGTTGCGAATTCTCTAGTTGAGGAGTCTCTAGTTGTAGAGTTTCTAGTTGAGGAGTTTCAAGTTGTGGAGTTTCTAGTTGCGGCGTCTCAAGTTGTGGAGTTTCTAGTTGCGGAGTGTCTAGTTGTGGTGTTTCTAGCTCTGGAATTTCTTGTTGCGAAGTTTCTAGTTGCGGAGTTCCATAGTTGCAGAGTCTCTAGTTGTGGAGTTTTTAGTTGTGGAGTGTCTAGTTGTGGAGTTTCCAGTTGTGTAGTTTCTAGTAGTGTTTCGAATTTTGAAGTTTCTAGTTGTTGAGTTTCTAGTTTGAAGTCTCTAGTTGTAGATTCTCTAGTTGTGGAGTCTCTAGTTTTGGAGTTTTTAGTTGAAGAGTTTTTAGTTGTGGAGGGTCTAGTTGTGGAGTTTCCAGTTGTGGAGTTTCGAGTTGTGGAGTTTCGAGTTTTGGAGTTTCTAGTTGTGGAGTTTTGAGTTGTGGAGTTTCTAGTTGTGAAGTTTCTAGTTGCGGAATCTCTAGCTGTGGATTTTCTAGTTGCGTAACTTAAGGTTGTGAGGTTTCAAGTTGTGGAGTTTCTAGTTGTGGAGTTTCTAGTTGTGGAGTCTCTAGTTGTGGAGTTTCTAGCTGCGGAGTTTCTAGTTGCAGAGTTTCTAGTTGCAGAGTCTCTGGTTGTGGAGTTTCTAGTTGCGGAGTCTCTAGTTGTGGAGTTTCTAGTTGTGGAGTTTCTAGTTGTAGAGTTTCCAGTTGTGGAGTTTTTAGTTGTGGAGTTTCTAGTTGTGGAGTTTCTGGTTGTGGAGTTTCTAATATTGGAGTTTCCAGCTGTGGAGTTTTGAGTTGTGGAGTTTCTAGTTGTGGAGTCTCAAGTTGTGGAGTTTAAAGTTGTGGAGTTTCAAGTTGTAAAGTCTCTAGTTGTGGAGTTTCTAGTTGCGGAGTATCTAGTTGTGGAGTTTCCAGTTGTGGAGTTTCTAGTTGTGGAGTTGCGGAGTCTCTAGTTGTGGAGTTTCTAGTTGCAGAGTCTCTAGTTGTGGAGTTTCAAGTTGGGGAGTCTAGTTGTGGAGTTTCAAGTTGTGGAGTTTCCAGTTGTGGAGTATCTAGTTGTGGAGTTTCCAGTTGTGAAGTTTCAAGTTGCGGAGTCTCAAGTTGTGGAGTTTCCAGTTGTGGAGTTTTTAGTTGTGGAGTTTCTAGTTGTTGAGTTTCTAGTTGTGAAGTCTCTAGTTTTGCAGCTTCTAGTTGTGGAGTTTCTAGTTGTGGAGTTTCTGGTTGTGGAGTTTCTAGTTGTGGAGTTTCAAGTTGTGGAGTTTCCAGTTGTGGAGTCTCTAGTTGCGAAGTTTCAAGTTGTGAAGTTATTAGTTTTGGAGTTTCTAGTTGTGGAGTTTCTAGTTGTAGAGTCTCCTGTTGCGGAGTTTCTAGTTGCGGAGTTTCTAGTTGGGGAGTTTCTAGTTGTGGAGTTTCTAGTTGTGGAGTCTTAAGTTGTGGAGTTTAAACGTGTGGAGTTTCAAGCTGTGGAGTCTATAGTTGTGGAGTTTCTAGTTGTGGATTTTCTAGTTGTGGAGTATCTAGTTGTGAATTTTTCAGTTGTGGAGGTTATAGTTGTGGAGTTGCGGAGTCTCTAGTTGTGGAGTTTCTAGTTGCAGAGTCTCTAGTTGTGGAGTTTCAAGTTGTGGAGTTTCTAGTTGCGGCGTCTCAAGTTGTGGAGTTTCTAGTTGCAGAGTGTCTAGTTGTGATGTTTCTAGCTCTGGAATTTCTTGTTGCGGAGTTTCTAGTTGCGGAGTTCCATAGTTGCAGAGTCTCTAGTTGTGGAGTTTCTAGTTGTGGAGTGTCTAGTTGTGGAGTTTCCAGTTGTGTAGTTTCTAGTAGAGTTTCGAATTTTGAAGTTTCTAGTTGTTGAGTTTCTAGTTTGAAGTCTCTAGTTGTAGATTCTCTAGTTGTGGAGTCTCTAGTTTTGGAGTTTCTAGTTGAAGAGTTTTTAGTTGTGGAGTGTCTAGTTGTGGAGTTTCCAGTTGTGGAGTTTCTAGTTGTGGAGTTTTGAGTTGTGGAGTTTCTAGTTGTGGAGTTTCTAGTTGCGGAATCTCCAGCTGTGGATTTTCTAGTTGCGTAACTTAAGGTTGTGAGGTTTCAAGTTGTGGAGTTTCTAGTTGTGGAGTTTCTAGTTGTGGAGTCTCTAGTTGTGTAGTTTCTAGCTGCGGAGTTTCTAGTTGCGGAGTTTCTAGTTGCAGAATCTCTGGTTGTGGAGTTTCTAGTTGCGGAGTCTCTAGTTGTGGAGTTTCTAGTTGTGGAGTTTCTAGTTGTGGAGATTCCAGTTGTGGAGTTATTAGTTGTGGAGTTTCTAGTTGTGGAGTTTCTGGTTGTGGAGTTTCTAATTGTGGAGTTTCCAGTTGTGGAGTTTTGAGTTGTGGAGTTTCTAGTTGTGGAGTCTCAAGTTGTGGAGTTTAAAGTTGTGGAGTTTCAAGTTGTGGAGTCTCTAGTTGTGGAGTTTCTAGTTGCGGAGTATCTAGTTGTGGAGTTTCCAGTTGTGGAGTTTCTAGTTGTAGAGTTGCGGAGTCTCTAGTTGTGGAGTTTCTAGTTGCAGAGTCTCTAGTTGTGGAGTTTCAAGTTGTGGAGTCTAGTTGTGGAGTTTCAAGTTGTGGAGTTTCCAGTTGTGGAGTATCTAGTTGTGGAGTTTCCAGTTGTGAAATTTCAAGTTGCGGAGTGTCAAGTTGTGGAGTTTCCAGTTGTGGAGTTTTTAGTTGTGGAGTTTCTAGTTGTTGAGTTTCTAGTTGTGAAGTCTCTAGTTTTGCAGTTTCTAGTTGTGGAGTTTCTAGATATGGAGTTTCTAGTTGCCGAGTCTGTATTTGTGGAGTTTGTAGTTGTGGAGTTTCTAGTTGTGGAGTTTCTAGTTGTGGAGTCTCTAGTTGCGGAGTTTCTAGTTGTGGAGTTTCTAGTTGTGGAGTTTCTGGTTGTGGAGTTTCTAGTTGTGGAGTTTCTAGTTGTAGAGTCTCCTGTTGCGGAGTTTCTAGTTGCGGAGTTTCTAGTTGGGGAGTTTCTAGTTGTGGAGTTTCTAGTTGTGGAGTCTTAAGTTGTGGAGTTTAAACATGTGGAGTTTCAAGCTGTTGAGTCTATAGTTGTGGAATTTCTAGTTGTGGATTTTCTAGTTGTGGATTTTTTCAGTTGCGGAGTTTATAGTTGTGGAGTTGCAGAGTCTCTAGTTGTGGAGTTTCAAGTTGTGGAGTCTCTAGATGGGGAGTTTCTAGTTGTCGAGTTTCCAGTTGTGGAGTCTCTAGTTGCGGAGTTTCTAGTTTTGGAGTTTCTTGTTGTGGAGTTTCTAGTTGTTGAGTTTCTAGTTGTGGAGTTTCTAGTTGCGGAGTTCCTAGTTGTGGAGTTTCTAGTTGCGGAGTTTCTAGGTGTGGAGTTTCAAGTTGCGGAGTCTCATGCTGTGGAGTTTCTAGTTGTTGAGTTTTTAGTTGTGGAGTTTCTAGTTGTTGAGTTTCTAGTTTGAAGTCTCTAGTTGTAGATTCTCTAGTTGTGGAGTCTCTAGTTTAGGAGTTTCTAGTTGAGGAGTTTTTAGTTGTGGAGTGTCTAGTTGTGGAGTTTCTAGTCGTGAAGTTTCTAGTTGTGGAGTCTCTAGTTGTGTAGTTTCTAGCTGCGGAGTTTCTAGTTGCGGAGTTTCTAGTTGCAGAGTCTCTCGTTGTGGAGTTTCTAGTTGCGGAGTTTCTAGTTGCGGAGTATCTGGTTGTGGAGTTTGCAGTTGTGGAGTTTGTAGTTGTGGAATTGCAGAGTCTCTGGTTGTGGAGTTTCTAGTTGTGGAGTTTCTAGTTGTGGAGTCTCTAGTTGCGGAGTTTCTAGTTGTGAAGTTTCTAGTTGTGGAGTTTCTAGTCTTGGAGTTTCTAGTTGTGGAGTTTCTAGTTTTAGAGTCTTCTGTTGCGGAGTTTCTAGTTGCGGAGTTTCTAGTTGTGGAGTTTCCAGTTGTGGAGTTTCTAGTTGTGGAGTCTTAAGTTGTGGAGTTTAAACTTGTGGAGTTTCAAGTTGTTGAGTCTATAGTTGTGGACTTTCTAGTTGTGTATTTTCTAGTTGTGGAGTATCTAGTTGTCGATTTTTCAGTTGTGGAGTTTCTAGTTGTGGAGTTGCGGAGTCTCTAGTTGTGAAGTTTCTAGTTGCAGAGTCTCTAGTTGTGGAGTTTCCAGTTGTGGAGTCTCTAGTTGTGGAGTATCTAGTTGGAGTTTCATGTTGTGGAGTTTCTAGTTGTGGAGTTGGGGAGTCTCTTGTTGTGGAGTTTCTAGTACTGGAGTTTCTAGTTGTGGAGTTTCCAGTTGTGGAGTATCTAGTTGTGGAGTTTCCAGTTGTGAAGTATCTAGTTGTAGAGTTTCCAGTTGAGGAGTATCTAGTTGTGGAGTTTTAAGTTGTGGAGTTTCTAGTTGCAGAGTTTCTAGTTGCGGAGTTTTTAATAGCGGAGTTTCTAGTTGTGAAGTTGCAAGTTGCGGAGTCTCAAGTTGTGGAGTTTTCAGTTGTAGAGTTTTTAGTTGTGGAGTTTCTAGTTGTTGAGTTTATAGTTGAGAAGTCTCTAGTTTTGCAGTTTTTAGTTGTGGAGTTTCTAGATATGGAATTTATAGTTGCCGAGTCTGTATTTGTGGAGTTTGTAGTTGTGGAGTTTCTAGTTGTGGAGTTTCTAGTTGGTGAGTCTCTAGTTGCGGAGTTTCTAGTTGTGGAGTTTCTAGTGGTGGAGTCTCTAGTTGCGGAATCTCTAGTTGTGGAGTTTCTAGTTGTGGAGTTTCTAATTGTGGAGTTTCTAGTTGTGGAGTTTCTAGCTGCGGAGTTTCTAGTTGCAGAGTCTCTAGTTTTGGAGTTTCTAGTTGCGAATTCTCTAGTTGAGGAGTCTCTAGTTGTGGAGTTTCTAGTTGTAGAGTTTCCAGTTGTGGAGTTTTAGTTGTGGAGTTTCTAGTTGTGGAGTTTCTGGTTGTGGAGTTTCTAATATTGGAGTTTCCAGCTGTGGAGTTTTGAGTTGTGGAGTTTCTAGTTGGGGAGTCTCAAATTGTGGAGTTTAAAGTTGTGGAGTTTCAAGTTGTGGAGTCTCTAGTTGTGGAGTTTCTAGTTGCAGAGTATCTAGTTGTGGAGTTTCAAGTTGGGGAGTCTAGTTGTGGAGTTTCAAGTTGTGGAGTTTCCAGTTGTGGAGTATCTAGTTGTGGAGTTTCCAGTTGTGAAGTTTCAAGTTGCGGAGTCTCAAGTTGTGGAGTTTCCAGTTGTGGGGTTTTTAGTTGTGGAGTTTCTAGTTGTTGAGTTTCTAGTTGTGAAGTCTCTAGTTTTGCAGTTTCTAGTTGTGGAGTTTCTTGTTGTGGAGTTTCTGGTTGTGGAGTTTCTAGTTGTGGAGTTTCAAGTTGTGGACTTTCCAGTTGTGGAGTCTCTAGATGCGAAGTTTCAAGTTGTGAAGTTTCTAGTTTTGGAGTTTCTAGTTGTGGAGTTTCTAGTTGTAGAGTCTCCTGTTGCGGAGTTTCTAGTTGCGGAGTTTCTAGTTGGGGAGTTTCTAGTTGTGGAGTCTTAAGTTGTGGAGTTTAAACGTGTGGAGTTTCAAGCTGTGGAGTCTATAGTTGCGGAGTTTCTAGTTGTGGATTTTCTAGTTGTGGAGTATCTAGTTGTGGATTTTTCAGTTGTGGAGTTTATAGTTGTGGAGTTGCGGAAACTCTAGTTGTGGAGTTTCTAGTTGCAGAGTCTCTAGTTGTGGAGTTTCAAGTTGTGGAGTCTCTAGATGTGGAGTTTCTAGTTGTCGAGTTTCCAGTTGTGGAGTATCTAGTAGTGGAGTTTCGAGTTGTGGAGTTTCTAGTTGTGAAGTTTCTAGTTGTGGAGTTTCTGGTTGTGGAGTTTCTAATATTGGAGTTTCCAGCTGTGGAGTTTTGAGTTGTGGAGTTTCTAGTTGTGGAGTCTCAAGTTGTGGACTTTAAAGTTGTGGAGTTTCAAGTTGTAAAGTCTCTAGTTGTGGAGTTTCTAGTTGCGGAGTATCTAGTTGTGGAGTTTCCAGTTGTGGAGTTTCTAGTTGTGGAGTTGCGGAGTCTCTAGTTGTGGAGTTTCTAGTTGCAGAGTCTCTAGTTGTGGAGTTTCAAGTTGGGGAGTCTAGTTGTGGAGTTTCAAGTTGTGGAGTTTCCAGTTGTGGAGTATCTAGTTGTGGAGTTTCCAGTTGTGAAGTTTCAAGTTGCGGAGTCTGAAGTTGTGGAGTTTCCAGTTGTGGAGTTTTTAGTTGTGGAGTTTCTAGTTGTTGAGTTTCTAGTTGTGAAGTCTCTAGTTTTGCAGCTTCTATTTGTGGAGTTTCTAGTTGTGGAGTTTCTGGTTGTGGAGTTTCTAGTTGTGGAGTTTCAAGTTGTGGAGTTTCCAGTTGTGGAGTCTCTAGTTGCGAAGTTTCAAGTTGTGAAGTTATTAGTTTTGGAGTTTCTAGTTGTGGAGTTTCTAGTTGTAGAGTCTCCTGTTGCGGAGTTTCTAGTTGCGGAGTTTCTAGTTGGGGAGTTTCTAGTTGTGGAGTTTCTAGTTGTGGAGTCTTAAGTTGTGGAGTTTAAACGTGTGGAGTTTCAAGCTGTGGAGTCTATAGTTGTGGAGTTTCTAGTTGTGGATTTTCTAGTTGTGGAGTATCTAGTTGTGAATTTTTCAGTTGTGGAGGTTATAGTTGTGGAGTTGCGGAGTCTCTAGTTGTGGAGTTTCTAGTTGCAGAGTCTCTAGTTGTGGAGTTTCAAGTTGTGGAGTTTCTAGTTGCGGCGTCTCAAGTTGTGGAGTTTCTAGTTGCAGAGTGTCTAGTTGTGATGTTTCTAGCTCTGGAATTTCTTGTTGCGGAGTTTCTAGTTGCGGAGTTCCATAGTTGCAGAGTCTCTAGTTGTGGAGTTTCTAGTTGTGGAGTGTCTAGTTGTGGAGTTTCCAGTTGTGTAGTTTCTAGTAGAGTTTCGAATTTTGAAGTTTCTAGTTGTTGAGTTTCTAGTTTGAAGTCTCTAGTTGTAGATTCTCTAGTTGTGGAGTCTCTAGTTTTGGAGTTTCTAGTTGAAGAGTTTTTAGTTGTGGAGTGTCTAGTTGTGGAGTTTCCAGTTGTGGAGTTTCTAGTTGTGGAGTTTTGAGTTGTGGAGTTTCTAGTTGTGGAGTTTCTAGTTGCGGAATCTCTAGCTGTGGATTTTCTAGTTGCGTAACTTAAGGTTGTGAGGTTTCAAGTTGTGGAGTTTCTAGTTGTGGAGTTTCTAGTTGTGGAGTTTCTAGTTGTGTAGTTTCTAGCTGCGGAGTTTCTAGTTGCGGAGTTTCTAGTTGCAGAATCTCTGGTTGTGGAGTTTCTAGTTGCGGAGTCTCTAGTTGTGGAGTTTCTAGTTGTGGAGTTTCTAGTTGTGGAGATTCCAGTTGTGGAGTTATTAGTTGTGGAGTTTCTAGTTGTGGAGTTTCTGGTTGTGGAGTTTCTAATTGTGGAGTTTCCAGTTGTGGAGTTTTGAGTTGTGGAGTTTCTAGTTGTGGAGTCTCAAGTTGTGGAGTTTAAAGTTGTGGAGTTTCAAGTTGTGGAGTCTCTAGTTGTGGAGTTTCTAGTTGCGGAGTATCTAGTTGTGGAGTTTCCAGTTGTGGAGTTTCTAGTTGTAGAGTTGCGGAGTCTCTAGTTGTGGAGTTTCTAGTTGCAGAGTCTCTAGTTGTGGAGTTTCAAGTTGTGGAGTCTAGTTGTGGAGTTTCAAGTTGTGGAGTTTCCAGTTGTGGAGTATCTAGTTGTGGAGTTTCCAGTTGTGAAATTTCAAGTTGCGGAGTCTCAAGTTGTGGAGTTTCCAGTTGTGGAGTTTTTAGTTGTGGAGTTTCTAGTTGTTGAGTTTCTAGTTGTGAAGTCTCTAGTTTTGCAGTTTCTAGTTGTGGAGTTTCTAGATATGGAGTTTCTAGTTGCCGAGTCTGTATTTGTGGAGTTTGTAGTTGTGGAGTTTCTAGTTGTGGAGTTTCTAGTTGTGGAGTCTCTAGTTGCGGAGTTTCTAGTTGTGGAGTTTCTAGTTGTGGAGTTTCTGGTTGTGGAGTTTCTAGTTGTGGAGTTTCTAGTTGTAGAGTCTCCTGTTGCGGAGTTTCTAGTTGCGGAGTTTCTAGTTGGGGAGTTTCAAGTTGTGGAGTTTCTAGTTGTGGAGTCTTAAGTTGTGGAGTTTATAGTTGTGGAGTTGCGGAAACTCTAGTTGTGGAGTTTCTAGTTGCAGAGTCTCTAGTTGTGGAGTTTCAAGTTGTGGAGTCTCTAGATGTGGAGTTTCTAGTTGTCGAGTTTCCAGTTGTGGAGTATCTAGTAGTGGAGTTTCGAGTTGTGGAGTTTCCAGTTGTGTAGTTTCTAGTAGAGTTTCGAATTTTGAAGTTTCTAGTTGTTGAGTTTCTAGTTTGAAGTCTCTAGTTGTAGATTCTCTAGTTGTGGAGTCTCTAGTTTTGGAGTTTCTAGTTGAAGAGTTTTTAGTTGTGGAGTGTCTAGTTGTGGAGTTTCCAGTTGTGGAGTTTCTAGTTGTGGAGTTTTGAGTTGTGGAGTTTCTAGTTGTGGAGTTTCTAGTTGCGGAATCTCTAGCTGTGGATTTTCTAGTTGCGTAACTTAAGGTTGTGAGGTTTCAAGTTGTGGAGTTTCTAGTTGTGGAGTTTCTAGTTGTGGAGTTTCTAGTTGTGTAGTTTCTAGCTGCGGAGTTTCTAGTTGCGGAGTTTCTAGTTGCAGAATCTCTGGTTGTGGAGTTTCTAGTTGCGGAGTCTCTAGTTGTGGAGTTTCTAGTTGTGGAGTTTCTAGTTGTGGAGATTCCAGTTGTGGAGTTATTAGTTGTGGAGTTTCTAGTTGTGGAGTTTCTGGTTGTGGAGTTTCTAATTGTGGAGTTTCCAGTTGTGGAGTTTTGAGTTGTGGAGTTTCTAGTTGTGGAGTCTCAAGTTGTGGAGTTTAAAGTTGTGGAGTTTCAAGTTGTGGAGTCTCTAGTTGTGGAGTTTCTAGTTGCGGAGTATCTAGTTGTGGAGTTTCCAGTTGTGGAGTTTCTAGTTGTAGAGTTGCGGAGTCTCTAGTTGTGGAGTTTCTAGTTGCAGAGTCTCTAGTTGTGGAGTTTCAAGTTGTGGAGTCTAGTTGTGGAGTTTCAAGTTGTGGAGTTTCCAGTTGTGGAGTATCTAGTTGTGGAGTTTCCAGTTGTGAAATTTCAAGTTGCGGAGTCTCAAGTTGTGGAGTTTCCAGTTGTGGAGTTTTTAGTTGTGGAGTTTCTAGTTGTTGAGTTTCTAGTTGTGAAGTCTCTAGTTTTGCAGTTTCTAGTTGTAGAGTTTCTAGATATGGAGTTTCTAGTTGCCGAGTCTGTATTTGTGGAGTTTGTAGTTGTGGAGTTTCTAGTTGTGGAGTTTCTAGTTGTGGAGTCTCTAGTTGCGGAGTTTCTAGTTGTGGAGTTTCTAGTTGTGGAGTTTCTGGTTGTGGAGTTTCTAGTTGTGGAGTTTCTAGTTGTAGAGTCTCCTGTTGCGGAGTTTCTAGTTGCGGAGTTTCTAGTTGGGGAGTTTCAAGTTGTGGAGTTTCTAGTTGTGGAGTCTTAAGTTGTGGAGTTTATAGTTGTGGAGTTGCGGAAACTCTAGTTGTGGAGTTTCTAGTTGCAGAGTCTCTAGTTGTGGAGTTTCAAGTTGTGGAGTCTCTAGATGTGGAGTTTCTAGTTGTCGAGTTTCCAGTTGCGGAGTATCTAGTAGTGGAGTTTCGAGTTGTGGAGTTTCTAGTTGTGAAGTTTCTAGTTGTGGAGTTTCTGGTTGTGGAGTTTCTAATATTGGAGTTTCCAGCTGTGGAGTTTTGAGTTGTGGAGTTTCTAGTTGTGGAGTCTCAAGTTGTGGACTTTAAAGTTGTGGAGTTTCAAGTTGTAAAGTCTCTAGTTGTGGAGTTTCTAGTTGCGGAGTATCTAGTTGTGGAGTTTCCAGTTGTGGAGTTTCTAGTTGTGGAGTTGCGGAGTCTCTAGTTGTGGAGTTTCTAGTTGCAGAGTCTCTAGTTGTGGAGTTTCAAGTTGGGGAGTCTAGTTGTGGAGTTTCAAGTTGTGGAGTTTCCAGTTGTGGAGTATCTAGTTGTGGAGTTTCCAGTTGTGAAGTTTCAAGTTGCGGAGTCTGAAGTTGTGGAGTTTCCAGTTGTGGAGTTTTTAGTTGTGGAGTTTCTAGTTGTTGAGTTTCTAGTTGTGAAGTCTCTAGTTTTGCAGCTTCTATTTGTGGAGTTTCTAGTTGTGGAGTTTCTGGTTGTGGAGTTTCTAGTTGTGGAGTTTCAAGTTGTGGAGTTTCCAGTTGTGGAGTCTCTAGTTGCGAAGTTTCAAGTTGTGAAGTTATTAGTTTTGGAGTTTCTAGTTGTGGAGTTTCTAGTTGTAGAGTCTCCTGTTGCGGAGTTTCTAGTTGCGGAGTTTCTAGTTGGGGAGTTTCTAGTTGTGGAGTTTCTAGTTGTGGAGTCTTAAGTTGTGGAGTTTAAACGTGTGGAGTTTCAAGCTGTGGAGTCTATAGTTGTGGAGTTTCTAGTTGTGGATTTTCTAGTTGTGGAGTATCTAGTTGTGAATTTTTCAGTTGTGGAGGTTATAGTTGTGGAGTTGCGGAGTCTCTAGTTGTGGAGTTTCTAGTTGCAGAGTCTCTAGTTGTGGAGTTTCAAGTTGTGGAGTTTCTAGTTGCGGCGTCTCAAGTTGTGGAGTTTCTAGTTGCAGAGTGTCTAGTTGTGATGTTTCTAGCTCTGGAATTTCTTGTTGCGGAGTTTCTAGTTGCGGAGTTCCATAGTTGCAGAGTCTCTAGTTGTGGAGTTTCTAGTTGTGGAGTGTCTAGTTGTGGAGTTTCCAGTTGTGTAGTTTCTAGTAGAGTTTCGAATTTTGAAGTTTCTAGTTGTTGAGTTTCTAGTTTGAAGTCTCTAGTTGTAGATTCTCTAGTTGTGGAGTCTCTAGTTTTGGAGTTTCTAGTTGAAGAGTTTTTAGTTGTGGAGTGTCTAGTTGTGGAGTTTCCAGTTGTGGAGTTTCTAGTTGTGGAGTTTTGAGTTGTGGAGTTTCTAGTTGTGGAGTTTCTAGTTGCGGAATCTCTAGCTGTGGATTTTCTAGTTGCGTAACTTAAGGTTGTGAGGTTTCAAGTTGTGGAGTTTCTAGTTGTGGAGTTTCTAGTTGTGGAGTTTCTAGTTGTGTAGTTTCTAGCTGCGGAGTTTCTAGTTGCGGAGTTTCTAGTTGCAGAATCTCTGGTTGTGGAGTTTCTAGTTGCGGAGTCTCTAGTTGTGGAGTTTCTAGTTGTGGAGTTTCTAGTTGTGGAGATTCCAGTTGTGGAGTTATTAGTTGTGGAGTTTCTAGTTGTGGAGTTTCTGGTTGTGGAGTTTCTAATTGTGGAGTTTCCAGTTGTGGAGTTTTGAGTTGTGGAGTTTCTAGTTGTGGAGTCTCAAGTTGTGGAGTTTAAAGTTGTGGAGTTTCAAGTTGTGGAGTCTCTAGTTGTGGAGTTTCTAGTTGCGGAGTATCTAGTTGTGGAGTTTCCAGTTGTGGAGTTTCTAGTTGTAGAGTTGCGGAGTCTCTAGTTGTGGAGTTTCAAGTTGTGGAGTCTCTAGTTGTGGAGTTTCTAGTTGCGGAGTATCTAGTTGTGGAGTTTCCAGTTGTGGAGTTTCTAGTTGTAGAGTTGCAGAGTCTCTAGTTGTGGAGTTTCAAGTTGTGGAGTCTAGTTGTGGAGTTTCAAGTTGTGGAGTTTCCAGTTGTGGAGTATCTAGTTGTGGAGTTTCCAGTTGTGAAATTTCAAGTTGCGGAGTCTCAAGTTGTGGAGTTTCCAGTTGTGGAGTTTTTAGTTGTGGAGTTTCTAGTTGTTGAGTTTCTAGTTGTGAAGTCTCTAGTTTTGCAGTTTCTAGTTGTGGAGTTTCTAGATATGGAGTTTCTAGTTGCCGAGTCTGTATTTGTGGAGTTTGTAGTTGTGGAGTTTCTAGTTGTGGAGTTTCTAGTTGTGGAGTCTCTAGTTGCGGAGTTTCTAGTTGTGGAGTTTCTAGTTGTGGAGTTTCTGGTTGTGGAGTTTCTAGTTGTGGAGTTTCTAGTTGTAGAGTCTCCTGTTGCGGAGTTTCTAGTTGCGGAGTTTCTAGTTGGGGAGTTTCAAGTTGTGGAGTTTCTAGTTGTGGAGTCTTAAGTTGTGGAGTTTAAACATGTGGAGTTTCAAGCTGTTGAGTCTATAGTTGTGGAATTTCTAGTTGTGGATTATCTAGTTGTGGATTTTTTCAGTTGCGGAGTTTATAGTTGTGGAGTTGCAGAGTCTCTAGTTGTGGAGTTTCAAGTTGTGGAGTCTCTAGATGGGGAGTTTCTAGTTGTCGAGTTTCCAGTTGTGGAGTCTCTAGTTGCGGAGTTTCTAGTTTTGGAGTTTCTTGTTGTGGAGTTTCTAGTTGTTGAGTTTCTAGTTGTGGAGTTTCTAGTTGCGGAGTTCCTAGTTGTGGAGTTTCTAGTTGCGGAGTTTCTAGGTGTGGAGTTTCAAGTTGCGGAGTCTCATGCTGTGGAGTTTCTAGTTGTTGAGTTTTTAGTTGTGGAGTTTCTAGTTGTTGAGTTTCTAGTTTGAAGTCTCTAGTTGTAGATTCTCTAGTTGTGGAGTCTCTAGTTTAGGAGTTTCTAGTTGAGGAGTTTTTAGTTGTGGAGTGTCTAGTTGTGGAGTTTCTAGTCGTGAAGTTTCTAGTTGTGGAGTCTCTAGTTGTGTAGTTTCTAGCTGCGGAGTTTCTAGTTGCGGAGTTTCTAGTTGCAGAGTCTCTCGTTGTGGAGTTTCTAGTTGCGGAGTTTCTAGTTGCGGAGTATCTGGTTGTGGAGTTTGCAGTTGTGGAGTTTGTAGTTGTGGAATTGCAGAGTCTCTGGTTGTGGAGTTTCTAGTTGTGGAGTTTCTAGTTGTGGAGTCTCTAGTTGCGGAGTTTCTAGTTGTGAAGTTTCTAGTTGTGGAGTTTCTAGTTGTGGAGTTTCTAGTCTTGGAGTTTCTAGTTGTGGAGTTTCTAGTTTTAGAGTCTTCTGTTGCGGAGTTTCTAGTTGCGGAGTTTCTAGTTGTGGAGTTTCCAGTTGTGGAGTTTCTAGTTGTGGAGTCTTAAGTTGTGGAGTTTAAACTTGTGGAGTTTCAAGTTGTTGAGTCTATAGTTGTGGACTTTCTAGTTGTGGATTTTCTAGTTGTGGAGTATCTAGTTGTCGATTTTTCAGTTGTGGAGTTTCTAGTTGTGGAGTTGCGGAGTCTCTAGTTGTGAAGTTTCTAGTTGCAGAGTCTCTAGTTGTGGAGTTTCCAGTTGTGGAGTATCTAGTTGCAGTTTCATGTTGTGGAGTTTCTAGTTGTGGAGTTGGGGAGTCTCTTGTGGAGTTTCTAGTACTGGAGTTTCTAGTTGTGGAGTTTCCAGTCGTGGAGTATCTAGTTGTGGAGTTTCCAGTTGTGAAGTATCTAGTTGTAGAGTTTCCAGTTGAGGAGTATCTAGTTGTGGAGTTTTAAGTTGTGGAGTTTCTAGTTGCAGAGTTTCTAGTTGCGGAGTTTTTAATAGCGGAGTTTCTAGTTGTGAAGTTTCAGGTTGCGGAGTCTCAAGTTGTGGAGTTTTCAGTTCTGGAGTTTTTAGTTGTGGAGTTTCTAGTTGTGGAGTTTCTAGTTGGTGAGTCTCTAGTTGCGGAGTTTCTAGTTGTGGAGTTTCTAGTGGTGGAGTCTCTAGTTGCGGAATCTCTAGTTGTGGAGTTTCTAGTTGTGGAGTTTCTAATTGTGGAGTTTCTAGTTGTGGAGTTTCTAGCTGCGGAGTTTCTAGTTGCAGAGTCTCTAGTTTTGGAGTTTCTAGTTGCGAATTCTCTAGTTGAGGAGTCTCTAGTTGTGGAGTTTCTAGTTGTAGAGTTTCCAGTTGTGGAGTTTTTAGTTGTGGAGTTTATAGTTGTGGAGTTTCTGGTTGTGGAGTTTCTAATATTGGAGTTTCCAGCTGTGGAGTTTTGAGTTGTGGAGTTTCTAGTTGGGGAGTCTCAAATTGTGGAGTTTAAAGTTGTGGAGTTTCAAGTTGTGGAGTCTCTAGTTGTGGAGTTTCTAGTTGCAGAGTATATAGTTGTGGAGTTTCAAGTTGGGGAGTCTAGTTGTGGAGTTTCAAGTTGTGGAGTTTCCAGTTGTGGAGTATCTAGTTGTGGAGTTTCCAGTTGTGAAGTTTCAAGTTGCGGAGTCTCAAGTTGTGGAGTTTCCAGTTGTGGGGTTTTTAGTTGTGGAGTTTCTAGTTGTTGAGTTTCTAGTTGTGAAGTCTCTAGTTTTGCAGTTTCTAGTTGTGGAGTTTCTTGTTGTGGAGTTTCTGGTTGTGGAGTTTCTAGTTGTGGAGTTTCAAGTTGTGGACTTTCCAGTTGTGGAGTCTCTAGTTGCGAAGTTTCAAGTTGTGAAGTTTCTAGTTTTGGAGTTTCCAGTTGTGGAGTTTCTAGTTGTAGAGTCTCCTGTTGCGGAGTTTCTAGTTGCGGAGTTTCTAGTTGGGGAGTTTCTAGTTGTGGAGTCTTAAGTTGTGGAGTTTAAACGTGTGGAGTTTCAAGCTGTGGAGTCTATAGTTGCGGAGTTTCTAGTTGTGGATTTTCTAGTTGTGGAGTATCTAGTTGTGGATTTTTCAGTTGTTGAGTTTATAGTTGTGGAGTTGCGGAAACTCTAGTTGTGGAGTTTCTAGTTGCAGAGTCTCTAGTTGTGGAGTTTCAAGTTGTGGAGTCTCTAGATGTGGAGTTTCTAGTTGTCGAGTTTCCAGTTGTGGAGTATCTAGTAGTGGAGTTTCGAGTTGTGGAGTTTCTAGTTGTGAAGTTTCTAGTTGCGGAGTTCCAAGTTGGGGAGTTTCTAGTTGCGGAGTTTCTAGGTGTGGAGTTTCAAGTTGCGGAGTCTCATGCTGTGGAGTTTCTAGTTGTTGAGGTTTTAGTTGTGGAGTCTCTAGTTGTTGATTTTCTAGTTTGAAGTCTCTATTTGTAGATTCTCTAGTTGTGGAGTCTCTAGTTTAGGAGTTTCTAGTTGAAGAGTTTTTAGTTGTGGAGTGCCTAGTTGTGGATTTTCTAGTCGTGAAGTTTCTAGTTGTGGAGTCTCTAGTTGGATAGTTTCTAGCTGCGGAGTTTCTAGTTGCGGAGTTTCTAGTTGCAGAGTCTCTGGTTGTGGAGTTTCTAGTTGCGGAGTTTCTAGTTGCGGAGTATCTAGTTGTGGAGTTTGCAGTTGTGGTGTTTCTAGTTGTGGAATTGGAGAGTCTCTGGTTGTGGAGTTTCTAGTTGTGGAGTTTCTAGTTGTGGAGTCTCTAGTTGCGGAGTCTCTAGTTGTGAAGTTTCTAGTTGTAGAGTTTGTAGTTGTGGAGTTTCTAGTTGTGGAGTTTCAAGTTGTGGAGTCTCTAGTTGCAGAGTTTCTAGTTATGGAATTTCTAGTTGCCGAGTCTGTATTTGTGGAGTTTGTAGTTGTGGAGTTTGTAGTTGTGGAGTTTCTAGTTGGTGAGTCTCTAGTTGCGGAGTTTCTAGTTGCGGAGTTTCTAGTTGCGGAGTTTCTAGTTGTGGAGTTTCCAGTTGTGGAGTTTCTAGTTGTGGAGTCTTAAGTTGTGGAGTTTAAACTTGTGGAGTTTCAAGTTGTTGAGTTTATAGTTGTGGAGTTTCTAGTTATGGATTTTCTAGTTTTGGAGTATCTAGTTTTGGATTTTTCCGTTGTGGAGTTTATAGTTGTGGAGTTGCGGAGTCTTTAGTTGTGAAGTTTCTAGTTGTTGAGTTTCTAGTTGTGGAGTTTCCAGTTGTGGAGTCTCTAGTTGTGGAGTTTCTAGTTGTGGAGTTTCTAGGTGTGGAGTTTCAAGTTGCGGAGTCTCATGCTGTGGAGTTTCTAGTTGTTGAGTTTTTAGTTGTGGAGTTTCTAGTTGTTGAGTTTCTAGTTTGAAGTCTCTAGTTGTAGATTCTCTAGTTGTGGAGTTTCTAGTTTAGGAGTTTTTAGTTGAAGAGGTTTTAGTTGTGGAGTGTCTAGTTGTGGAGTTTCTAGTCGTGAAGTTTCTAGTTGTGGAGTCTCTAGTTGTGTAGTTTCTAGCTTCGGAGTTTCTAGTTTCGGAGTTTCTAGTTGCAGAGTCTCTGGTTGTGGAGTTTCTAGTTGCGGAGTTTCTAGTTGCGGAGTATCTGGTTGTGTAGTTTGTAAATGTGGAGTTTCTAGTTGTGAAATTGCAGAGTCTCTGGTTGTGGAGTTTCTAGTTGTGGAGTTTCTAGTTGTGGAGTCTCTAGTTGCGGAGTCTGTAGTTGTGAAGTTTCTAGTTGTGGAGTTTCTAGTTGTGGAGTTGCGGAGTCTCTAGTTGTGAAGTTTCTAGTTGCAGAGTCTCTAGTTGTGGAGTTTCCAGTTGTGGAGTCTCTAGTTGTGGAGTTTCTAGTTGTGGAGTATCTAGTTGGAGTTTCATGTTGTGGAGTTTCTAGTTGTGGAGTTGGGGAGTCTCTGGTTGTGGAGTTTCTAGTACAGGAGTTTCTAGTTGTGGAGATTCGAGTTGTGGAGTCTCTAGTTGTGGAGTTTCTAGTTGTGGATTTTCCAGTTGTGGAGTATCTAGTTGTGGAGTTTCCAGTTGTGAAGTATGTAGTTGTAGAGTTTCCAGTTGTGGAGTATCTAGTTGTGGAGTTTTAAGTTGTGGAGTTTCTAGTTGCGGAGTTTCTAGTTGCGGAGTTTTTAATAGCGGAGTTTCTAGTTGTGAAGTTTCAAGTTGTGGAGTCTCAAGTTGTGGAGTTTTCAGTTGTGGAGTTTTTAGTTGTGGAGTTTCTAGTTGTTGAGTTTCTAGTTGAGAAGTCTCTAGTTTTGCAGTTTTTAGTTGTGAAGTTTCTAGATATGGAATTTCTAGTTGCCGAGTCTGTATTTGTGGAGTTTGTAGTTGTGGAGTTTCTAGTTGTGGAGTTTCTAGTTGGTCAGGCTCTAGTGGCGGAGTTTCTAGTTGTGGAGTTTCTAGTGGTGGAGTCTCTAGTTGCGGAATCTCTAGTTGTGGAGTTTCTAGTTGTGGAGTTTCTAATTGTGGAGTTTCTAGTTGTGGAGTTTCTAGCTGCGGAGTTTCTAGTTGCAGAGTCTCTAGTTTTGGAGTTTCTAGTTGCGAATTCTCTAGTTGAGGAGTCTCTAGTTGTAGAGTTTCTAGTTGTGGAGTTTCAAGTTGTGGAGTTTCTAGTTGCGGCGTCTCAAGTTGTGGAGTTTCCAGTTGTAGAGTATCTAGCTGTGGAGTTTTAAGTTGTGGAGTTTCTAGTTGCGGAGTTTCTAGTTGCGGAGTTTTTAATAGCGGAGTTTCTAGATTTGAAGTTTCAAGTTGCGGAGTCTCAAGTTGTGGAGTTTTCAGTTGTGGAGTTTTTAGTTGTGGAGTTTCTAGTTGTTGAGTTTCTAGTTGAGAAGTCTCTAGTTTTGCAGTTTTTAGTTGTGGAGTTTCTAGATATGGAATTTCTAGTTGCCGAGTCTGTATTTGTGGAGTTTGTAGTTGTGGAGTTTCTAGTTGTGGAGTTTCTAGTTGGTGAGTCTCTAGTTGCGGAGTTTCTAGTTGTGGAGTTTCTAGTTGTGGAGTTTCTGATTGTGGAGTTTCTAGTTGTGGAGTTTCTAGTGGTGGAGTCTCTAGTTGCGGAATCTCTAGTTGTGGAGTTTCTAGTTGTGGAGTTTCTAATTGTGGAGTTTCTAGTTGTGGAGTTTCTAGCTGCGGAGTTTCTAGTTGCAGAGTCTCTAGTTTTGGAGTTTCTAGTTGCGAATTCTCTAGTTGAGGAGTCTCTAGTTGTAGAGTTTCTAGTTGTGGAGTTTCAAGTTGCGGAGTTTCTAGTTGCGGCGTCTCAAGTTGTGGAGTTTCTAGTTGCAGAGTGTCTAGTTGTGGTGTGTCTAGCTCTGGAATTTCTTGTTGCGGAGTTTCTAGTTGCGGAGTTTCATAGTTGCAGAGTCTCTAGTTGTGGAGTTTCTAGTTGTGGAGTGTCTAGTTGTGGAGTTTCCAGTTGTGTAGTTTCTAGTAGTGTTTCGAATTTTGAAGTGTCTAGTTGTTGAGTTTTTAGGTTGAAGTCTCTAGTTGTAGATTCTCTAGTTGTGGAGTCTCTAGTTTTGGAGTTTCTAGTTGAAGAGTTTTTCGTTGTGGAGTGTCTAGTTGTGGAGTTTCCAGTTGTGGAGTTTCGAGTTGTGGAGTTTCGAGTTTTGGAGTTTCTAGTTGTGGAGTTTTGAGTTGTGGAGTTTCTAGTTGTGGAGTTTCTAGCTGCGGAATCTCTAGCTGTGGATTTTCTAGTTGCGTAACTTAAGGTTGTGAGGTTTCAAGTTGTGGAGTTTCTAGTTGCGGAGTTTCTAGTTGCGAAGTATCTAGTTGTGGAGTTTGCAGTTGTGGAGTTTCTAGTTGTGGAATTGCAGAGTCTCTGGTTGTGGAGTTTCTAGTTGTTGAGTTTCTAGTTGTGGAGTCTCTAGTTGCGGAGTCTCTAGTTGTGAAGTTTCTAGTTGTAGAGTTTGTAGTTGTGGAGTTTCTAGTTGTGGAGTTTCAAGTTGTGGAGTCTCTAGTTGCAGAGTTTCTAGTTGTGGAGTTTCTAGTTGTGGAGTTTCAAGTTGTGGAGTCTCTAGTTGTGGAGTTTGCAGTTGTGGAGTTTCTAATTGTGGAATTGCAGAGTCTCTGGTTGTGGAGTTTCTAGTTGTGGAGTTTGTAGTTGTGGAGTCTCTAGTTGTGGAGTCTCTAGTTGCGGAGTCTCTAGTTGTGAAGTTTCTAGTTGTGGAGTTTCTAGTTGTGGAGTTTCTGGTTGTGGAGTTTCGAGTTGTGGAGTTTCTAGTTGTGGAGTTTCTAGTTGTGGAGTCTCTAGCTGCGGAGTTTCTAGTTGCAGAGTCTCTAGCTTTGGAGTTTCTAGTTGCGAATTCTCTAGTTGAGGAGTCTCTAGTTGTGGAGTTTCTAGTTGTAGAGTTTCCAATTGTGGAGTTTTTAGTTGTGGAGTTTCTAGTTGTGGAGTTTCTGGTTGTGGAGTTTCTAGTTGTGGAGTTTCTAGTTGTGGAGTTTCTAGTTGTGGAGTTTCTAGTTGTGGAGTTTCTGGTTGTGGAGTTTCTAGTTGTGGAGTTTCAAGTTCTGGAGTTTCTGGTTGTGGAGTTTCTAGTTGTGGAGTGTCGAGTTGTGGAGTTTCCAGTTGTGGAGTTTCGAGTTGTGGTGTTTCTAGCTGCGGAGTTTCAAGTTGCAGAGTCTCAGGTTGTGGAGTTTCTAGTTGCGGAGTCTCTTCTTGTGGAGTTTCTAGTTGTGGAGTTTCCAGTTGTGAAGTTTTTAGTTGTGGACTTTCTAGACATGAAATTTCTTGTAGCCGAGTCTCTATTTGTGGAGTTTGTAGTTGTGGAGTTTCTAGTTGTGCAGTTTCTAGTTGTGGAGTTTCTAGTTGTGGAGTCTCAAGTTGTGGAGTTTAAAGTTGTGGAGTATCTAGTTGTGGAGTTTTAAGTTGTGGAGTTTCTAGTTGTGGAGTTTCTAGTTGCGGAGTTTTTAATAGCGGAGTTTCTAGTTGTGAAGTTTCAAGTTGCGGAGTCTCAAGTTGTGGAGTTTTCAGTTGTGGAGTTTTAGTTGTGGAGTTTCTAGTTGTTGAGTTTCTAGTTGAGAAGTCTCTAGTTTTGCAGTTTTTAGTTGTGGAGTTTCTAGATATGGAATTTCTAGTTGCCGAGTCTGTATTTGTGGAGTTTGTAGTTGTGGAGTTTGTAGTTGTTGAGTTTCTAGTTGGTGAGTCTCTAGTTGCGGAGTTTCTAGTTGCGGAGTTTCTAGTTGCGGAGTTTCTAGTTGTGGAGTTTCCAGTTGTGGAGTTTCTAGTTGTGGAGTCTTAAGTTGTGGAGTTTAAACTTGTGGAGTTTCAAGTTGTTGAGTTTATAGTTGTGGAGTTTCTAGTTATGGATTTTCTAGTTTTGGAGTATCTAGTTGTGGATTTTTCCGTTGTGAAGTTTATAGTTGTGGAGTTGCGGAGTCTTTAGTTCTGAAGTTTCTAGTTGCAGAGTCTCTAGTTTTGGAGTTTCCAGTTGTGGAGTCTCTAGTTGTGGAGTTTCTAGTTGTGGAGTATCTAGTGGGAGTTTCATGTTGTGGATTTTCTAGTTGTGGAGTTTCGAGTTGTTGAGTTTCTAGTTGTGGAGTTTCTAGTTGCAGAGTTCCTAGTTGTGGAGTTTCTAGTTGCGGAGTTTCTAGGTGTGGAGTTTCAAGTTGCGGAGTCTCATGCTGTGGAGTTTCTAGTTGTTGAGTTTTTAGTTGTGGAGTTTCTAGTTGTTGAGTTTCTAGTTTGAAGTCTCTAGTTGTAGATTCTCTAGTTGTGGAGTTTCTAGTTTAGGAGTTTTTAGTTGAAGAGGTTTTAGTTGTGGAGTGTCTAGTTGTGGAGTTTCTAGTCGTGAAGTTTCTAGTTGTGGAGTCTCTAGTTGTGTAGTTTCTAGCTTCGGGGTTTCTAGTTTCGGAGTTTCTAGTTGCAGAGTCTCTGGTTGTGGAGTTTCTAGTTGCGGAGTTTCTAGTTGCGGAGTATCTGGTTGTGGAGTTTGCAGTTGTGGAGTTTCTAGTTGTGAAATTGCAGAGTCTGTGGTTGTGGAGTTTCTAGTTGTGGAGTTTCTAGTTGTGGAGTCTCTAGTTGCGGAGTCTGTAGTTGTGAAGTTTCTAGTTGTGGAGTTTCTAGTTGTGGAGTTGCGGAGTCTCTAGTTGTGAAGTTTCTAGTTGCAGAGTCTCTAGTTGTGGAGTTTCCAGTTGTGGAGTCTCTAGTTGTGGAGTTTCTAGTTGTGGAGTATCTAGTTGGAGTTTCATGTTGTGGAGTTTCTAGTTGTGGAGTTGGGGAGTCTCTGGTTGTGGAGTTTCTAGTACAGGAGTTTCTAGTTGTGGAGATTCGAGTTGTGGAGTCTCTAGTTGTGGAGTTTCTAGTTGTGGAGTTTCCAGTTGTGGAGTATCTAGTTGTGGAGTTTCCAGTTGTGAAGTATGTAGTTGTAGAGTTTCCAGTTGTGGAGTATCTATATGTGGAGTTTTAAGTTGTGGAGTTTCTAGTTGCGGAGTTTCTAGTTGCGGAGTTTTTAATAGCGGAGTTTCTAGTTGTGAAGTTTCAAGTTGTGGAGTCTCAAGTTGTGGAGTTTTCAGTTGTGGAGATTTTAGTTGTGGAGTTTCTAGTTGTTGAGTTTCTAGTTGAGAAGTCTCTAGTTTTGCAGTTTTTAGTTGTGGAGTTTCTAGATATGGAATTTCTAGTTGCCGAGTCTGTATTTGTGGAGTTTGTAGTTGTGGAGTTTCTAGTTGTGGAGTTTCTAGTTGGTGAGTCTCTAGTTGCGGAGTTTCTAGTTGTGGAGTTTCTAGTGGTGGAGTCTCTAGTTGCGGAATCTCTAGTTGTGGAGTTTCTAGTTGTGGAGTTTCTAATTGTGGAGTTTCTAGTTGTAGAGTTTCTAGTTGTGGAGTTTCAAGTTGTGGAGTTTCTAGTTGCGGCGTCTCAAGTTGTGGAGTTTCTAGTTGCGGAGTGTCTAGTTGTGGTGTTTCTAGCTCTGGAATTTCTTGTTGCGGAGTTTCTAGTAGCGGAGTTCCATAGTTGCAGAGTTTCTAGTTGTGCAGTTTCTAGTTGTGGAGTGTCTAGTTGTGGAGTTTCCAGTTGTGTAGTTTCTAGTAGTGTTTCGAATTTTGAAGTTTCTAGTTGTCGAGTTTCTAGTTTGAAGTCTCTAGTTGTAGATTCTCTAGTTGTGGAGTCTCTAGTTTTGGAGTTTCTAGTTGAAGAGTTTTTAGTTGTGGAGTGTCTAGTTGTGGAGTTTTCAGTTGTGGAGTTTCGAGTTGTGGAGTTTCGAGTTTTGGAGTTTCTAGTTGTGGAGTTTTGAGTTGTGGAATTTCTAGTTGTGGAGTTTCTAGTTGCGGAATCTCTAGCTGTGGATTTTCTAGTTGCGTAACTTAAGGTTGTGAGGTTTCAAGTTGTGGAGTTTCTAGTTGTGGAGTCTCTAGTTGTGTAGTTTCTAGCTGCGGAGTTTCTAGTTGCGGAGTTTCTAGTGGCAGAGTCTCTGGTTGTGGAGTTTCTAGTTGCGGAGTCTCTAGTTGTGGAGTTTCTAGTTGTGGAGTTTCTAGTTGTGGAGTTTCCAGTTGTGGAGTTTTTAGTTGTGGAGTTTCTAGTTGTGGAGTTTCTGGTTGTGGAGTTACTAATTGTGGAGTTTCCAGTTGTGGAGTTTTGAGTTGTGGAGTTTCTAGTTGTGGAGTCTCAAGTTGTGGAGTTTAAAGTTGTGGAGTTTCAAGTTGTGGAGTCTCTAGTTGTGGAGTTTCTAGTTGCGGAGTATCTAGTTGTGGAGTTTCCAGTTGTGGAGTTTCTAGTTGTAGAGTGGCGGAGTCTCTAGTTGTGGAGTTTCAAGTTGCAGAGTCTCTAGTTGTGGAGTTTCAAGTTGTGGAGTCTAGTTGTGGAGTTTCAAGTTGTGGAGTTTCCAGTTGTGGAGTATCTAGTTGTGGAGTTTCCAGTTGTGAAATTTCAAGTTGCGGAGTCTCAAGTTGTGGAGTTTCCAGTTGTGGAGTTTTTAGCTGTGGAGTTTCTAGTTGTTGAGTTTCTAGTTGTGAAGTCTCTAGTTTTGCAGTTTCTAGTTGTGGAGTTTCTAGATATGGAATTTCTAGTTGCCGAGTCTGTATTTGTGGAGTTTGTAGTTGTGGAGTTTGTAGTTGTGGAGTTTCTAGTTGTGGAGTCTCTAGTTGCAGAGTTTCTAGTTGTGGAGTTTCTAGTTGTGGAGTTTCTGGTTGTGGAGTTTCTAGTTGTGGAGTTTCAAGTTGTGGAGTTTCCAGTTGTGGAGTCTCTAGTTGCGGAGTTTCTAGTTGTGAAGTTTCTAGTTGTGGAGTTTCTAGTTTTGGAGTTTCTAGTTGTGGAGTTTCTAGTTGTAGAGTGTCCTGTTGCGGAGTTTCTAGTTGCGGAGTTTCTAGTTGTGGAGTCTTAAGTTGTGGAGTTTAAACATGTGGAGTTTCAAGCTGTTGAGTCTATAGTTATGGAATTTCTAGTTGTGGATTTTCTAGTTGTGGATTTTTCAGTTGCGGAGTTTATAGTTGTGAAGTTTCAAGTTGCGGAGTCTCAAGTTGTGGAGTTTTCAGTTGTGGAGTTTTTAGTTGTGGAGTTTCTAGTTGTTGAGTTTCTAGTTGTGGAGTTTCAAGTTGTGGAGTCTCTAGTTGCAGAGTTTCTAGTTATGGAATTTCTAGTTGCCGAGTCTGTATTTGTGGAGTTTGTAGTTGTGGAGTTTGTAGTTGTGGAGTTTCTAGTTGGTGAGTCTCTAGTTGCGGAGTTTCTAGTTGCGGAGTTTCTAGTTGCGGAGTTTCTAGTTGTGGAGTTTCCAGTTGTGGAGTTTCTAGTTGTGGAGTCTTAAGTTGTGGAGTTTAAACTTGTGGAGTTTCAAGTTGTTGAGTTTATAGTTGTGGAGTTTCTAGTTATGGATTTTCTAGTTTTGGAGTATCTAGTTTTGGATTTTTCCGTTGTGGAGTTTATAGTTGTGGAGTTGCGGAGTCTTTAGTTGTGAAGTTTCTAGTTGTTGAGTTTCTAGTTGTGGAGTTTCCAGTTGTGGAGTCTCTAGTTGTGGAGTTTCTAGTTGTGGAGTTTCTAGGTGTGGAGTTTCAAGTTGCGGAGTCTCATGCTGTGGAGTTTCTAGTTGTTGAGTTTTTAGTTGTGGAGTTTCTAGTTGTTGAGTTTCTAGTTTGAAGTCTCTAGTTGTAGATTCTCTAGTTGTGGAGTTTCTAGTTTAGGAGTTTTTAGTTGAAGAGGTTTTAGTTATGGAGTGTCTAGTTGTGGAGTTTCTAGTCGTGAAGTTTCTAGTTGTGGAGTCTCTAGTTGTGTAGTTTCTAGCTTCGGAGTTTCTAGTTTGGGAGTTTCTAGTTGCAGAGTCTCTGGTTGTGGAGTTTCTAGTTGCGGAGTTTCTAGTTGCGGAGTATCTGGTTGTGGAGTTTGTAAATGTGGAGTTTCTAGTTGTGAAATTGCAGAGTCTCTGGTTGTGGAGTTTCTAGTTGTGGAGTTTCTAGTTGTGGAGTCTCTAGTTGCGGAGTCTGTAGTTGTGAAGTTTCTAGTTGTGGAGTTTCTAGTTGTGGAGTTGCGGAGTCTCTAGTTGTGAAGTTTCTAGTTGCAGAGTCTCTAGTTGTGGAGTTTCCAGTTGTGGAGTCTCTAGTTGTGGAGTTTCTAGTTGTGGAGTATCTAGTTGGAGTTTCATGTTGTGGAGTTTCTAGTTGTGGAGTTGGGGAGTCTCTGGTTGTGGAGTTTTTAGTACAGGAGTTTCTAGTTGTGGAGATTCGAGTTGTGGAGTCTCTAGTTGTGGAGTTTCTAGTTGTGGATTTTCCAGTTGTGGAGTATCTAGTTGTGGAGTTTCCAGTTGTGAAGTATGTAGTTGTAGAGTTTCCAGTTGTGGAGTATCTAGTTGTGGAGTTTTAAGTTGTGGAGTTTCTAGTTGCGGAGTTTCTAGTTGCGGAGTTTTTAATAGCGGAGTTTCAAGTTGTGAAGCTTCAAGTTGTGGAGTCTCAAGTTGTGGAGTTTTCAGTTGTGGAGTTTTTAGTTGTGGAGTTTCTAGTTGTTGAGTTTCTAGTTGAGAAGTCTCTAGTTTTGCAGTTTTTAGTTGTGAAGTTTCTAGATATGGAATTTCTAGTTGCCGAGTCTGTATTTGTGGAGTTTGTAGTTGTGGAGTTTCTAGTTGTGGAGTTTCTAGTTGGTCAGGCTCTAGTGGCGGAGTTTCTAGTTGTGGAGTTTCTAGTGGTGGAGTCTCTAGTTGCGGAATCTCTAGTTGTGGAGTTTCTAGTTGTGGAGTTTCTAATTGTGGAGTTTCTAGTTGTGGAGTTTCTAGCTGCGGAGTTTCTAGTTGCAGAGTCTCTAGTTTTGGAGTTTCTAGTTGCGAATTCTCTAGTTGAGGAGTCTCTAGTTGTAGAGTTTCTAGTTGTGGAGTTTCAAGTTGTGGAGTTTCTAGTTGCGGCGTCTCAAGTTGTGGAGTTTCCAGTTGTAGAGTATCTAGCTGTGGAGTTTTAAGTTGTGGAGTTTCTAGTTGCGGAGTTTCTAGTTGCGGAGTTTTTAATAGCGGAGTTTCTAGATTTGAAGTTTCAAGTTGCGGAGTCTCAAGTTGTGGAGTTTTCAGTTGTGGAGTTTTTAGTTGTGGAGTTTCTAGTTGTTGAGTTTCTAGTTGAGAAGTCTCTAGTTTTGCAGTTTTTAGTTGTGGAGTTTCTAGATATGGAATTTCTAGTTGCCGAGTCTGTATTTGTGGAGTTTGTAGTTGTGGAGTTTCTAGTTGTGGAGTTTCTAGTTGGTGAGTCTCTAGTTGCGGAGTTTCTAGTTGTGGAGTTTCTAGTTGTGGAGTTTCTGATTGTGGAGTTTCTAGTTGTGGAGTTTCTAGTGGTGGAGTCTCTAGTTGCGGAATCTCTAGTTGTGGAGTTTCTAGTTGTGGAGTTTCTAATTGTGGAGTTTCTAGTTGTGGAGTTTCTAGCTGCGGAGTTTCTAGTTGCAGAGTCTCTAGTTTTGGAGTTTCTAGTTGCGAATTCTCTAGTTGAGGAGTCTCTAGTTGTAGAGTTTCTAGTTGTGGAGTTTCAAGTTGCGGAGTTTCTAGTTGCGGCGTCTCAAGTTGTGGAGTTTCTAGTTGCAGAGTGTCTAGTTGTGGTGTGTCTAGCTCTGGAATTTCTTGTTGCGGAGTTTCTAGTTGCGGAGTTTCATAGTTGCAGAGTCTCTAGTTGTGGAGTTTCTAGATGTGGAGTGTCTAGTTGTGGAGTTTCCAGTTGTGTAGTTTCTAGTAGTGTTTCGAATTTTGAAGTTTCTAGTTGTTGAGTTTTTAGGTTGAAGTCTCTAGTTGTAGATTCTCTAGTTGTGGAGTCTCTAGTTTTGGAGTTTCTAGTTGAAGAGTTTTTAGTTGTGGAGTGTCTAGTTGTGGAGTTTCCAGTTGTGGAGTTTCGAGTTGTGGAGTTTCGAGTTTTGGAGTTTCTAGTTGTGGAGTTTTGAGTTGTGGAGTTTCTAGTTGTGGAGTTTCTAGTTGCGGAATCTCTAGCTGTGGATTTTCTAGTTGCGTAACTTAAGGTTGTGAGGTTTCAAGTTGTGGAGTTTCTAGTTGCGGAGTTTCTAGTTGCGAAGTATCTAGTTGTGGAGTTTGCAGTTGTGGAGTTTCTAGTTGTGGAATTGCAGAGTCTCTGGTTGTGGAGTTTCTAGTTGTTGAGTTTCTAGTTGTGGAGTCTCTAGTTGCGGAGTCTCTAGTTGTGAAGTTTCTAGTTGTAGAGTTTGTAGTTGTGGAGTTTCTAGTTGTGGAGTTTCAAGTTGTGGAGTCTCTAGTTGCAGAGTTTCTAGTTGTGGAGTTTCTAGTTGTGGAGTTTCAAGTTGTGGAGTCTCTAGTTGTGGAGTTTGCAGTTGTGGAGTTTCTAATTGTGGAATTGCAGAGTCTCTGGTTGTGGAGTTTCTAGTTGTGGAGTTTGTAGTTGTGGAGTCTCTAGTTGTGGAGTCTCTAGTTGCGGAGTCTCTAGTTGTGAAGTTTCTAGTTGTGGAGTTTCTAGTTGTGGAGTTTCTGGTTGTGGAGTTTCGAGTTGTGGAGTTTCTAGTTGTGGAGTTTCTAGTTGTGGAGTCTCTAGCTGCGGAGTTTCTAGTTGCAGAGTCTCTAGCTTTGGAGTTTCTAGTTGCGAATTCTCTAGTTGAGGAGTCTCTAGTTGTGGAGTTTCTAGTTGTAGAGTTTCCAATTGTGGAGTTTTTAGTTGTGGAGTTTCTAGTTGTGGAGTTTCTGGTTGTGGAGTTTCTAGTTGTGGAGTTTCTAGTTGTGGAGTTTCTAGTTGTGGAGTTTCTAGTTGTGGAGTTTCTGGTTGTGGAGTTTCTAGTTGTGGAGTTTCAAGTTCTGGAGTTTCTGGTTGTGGAGTTTCTAGTTGTGGAGTGTCGAGTTGTGGAGTTTCCAGTTGTGGAGTTTCGAGTTGTGGTGTTTCTAGCTGCAGAGTTTCAAGTTGCAGAGTCTCAGGTTGTGGAGTTTCTAGTTGCGGAGTCTCTTCTTGTGGAGTTTCTAGTTGTGGAGTTTCCAGTTGTGAAGTTTTTAGTTGTGGACTTTCTAGACATGAAATTTCTTGTAGCCGAGTCTCTATTTGTGGAGTTTGTAGTTGTGGAGTTTCTAGTTGTGCAGTTTCTAGTTGTGGAGTTTCTAGTTGTGGAGTCTCAAGTTGTGGAGTTTAAAGTTGTGGAGTATCTAGTTGTGGAGTTTTAAGTTGTGGAGTTTCTAGTTGTGGAGTTTCTAGTTGCGGAGTTTTTAATAGCGGAGTTTCTAGTTGTGAAGTTTCAAGTTGCGGAGTCTCAAGTTGTGGAGTTTTCAGTTGTGGAGTTTTAGTTGTGGAGTTTCTAGTTGTTGAGTTTCTAGTTGAGAAGTCTCTAGTTTTGCAGTTTTTAGTTGTGGAGTTTCTAGATATGGAATTTCTAGTTGCCGAGTCTGTATTTGTGGAGTTTGTAGTTGTGGAGTTTGTAGTTGTTGAGTTTCTAGTTGGTGAGTCTCTAGTTGCGGAGTTTCTAGTTGCGGAGTTTCTAGTTGCGGAGTTTCTAGTTGTGGAGTTTCCAGTTGTGGAGTTTCTAGTTGTGGAGTCTTAAGTTGTGGAGTTTAAACTTGTGGAGTTTCAAGTTGTTGAGTTTATAGTTGTGGAGTTTCTAGTTATGGATTTTCTAGTTTTGGAGTATCTAGTTGTGGATTTTTCCGTTGTGAAGTTTATAGTTGTGGAGTTGCGGAGTCTTTAGTTCTGAAGTTTCTAGTTGCAGAGTCTCTAGTTTTGGAGTTTCCAGTTGTGGAGTCTCTAGTTGTGGAGTTTCTAGTTGTGGAGTATCTAGTGGGAGTTTCATGTTGTGGATTTTCTAGTTGTGGAGTTTCGAGTTGTTGAGTTTCTAGTTGTGGAGTTTCTAGTTGCAGAGTTCCTAGTTGTGGAGTTTCTAGTTGCGGAGTTTCTAGGTGTGGAGTTTCAAGTTGCGGAGTCTCATGCTGTGGAGTTTCTAGTTGTTGAGTTTTTAGTTGTGGAGTTTCTAGTTGTTGAGTTTCTAGTTTGAAGTCTCTAGTTGTAGATTCTCTAGTTGTGGAGTTTCTAGTTTAGGAGTTTTTAGTTGAAGAGGTTTTAGTTGTGGAGTGTCTAGTTGTGGAGTTTCTAGTCGTGAAGTTTCTAGTTGTGGAGTCTCTAGTTGTGTAGTTTCTAGCTTCGGGGTTTCTAGTTTCGGAGTTTCTAGTTGCAGAGTCTCTGGTTGTGGAGTTTCTAGTTGCGGAGTTTCTAGTTGCGGAGTATCTGGTTGTGGAGTTTGCAGTTGTGGAGTTTCTAGTTGTGAAATTGCAGAGTCTGTGGTTGTGGAGTTTCTAGTTGTGGAGTTTCTAGTTGTGGAGTCTCTAGTTGCGGAGTCTGTAGTTGTGAAGTTTCTAGTTGTGGAGTTTCTAGTTGTGGAGTTGCGGAGTCTCTAGTTGTGAAGTTTCTAGTTGCAGAGTCTCTAGTTGTGGAGTTTCCAGTTGTGGAGTCTCTAGTTGTGGAGTTTCTAGTTGTGGAGTATCTAGTTGGAGTTTCATGTTGTGGAGTTTCTAGTTGTGGAGTTGGGGAGTCTCTGGTTGTGGAGTTTCTAGTACAGGAGTTTCTAGTTGTGGAGATTCGAGTTGTGGAGTCTCTAGTTGTAGAGTTTCTAGTTGTGGAGTTTCCAGTTGTGGAGTATCTAGTTGTGGAGTTTCCAGTTGTGAAGTATGTAGTTGTAGAGTTTCCAGTTGTGGAGTATCTATATGTGGAGTTTTAAGTTGTGGAGTTTCTAGTTGCGGAGTTTCTAGTTGCGGAGTTTTTAATAGCGGAGTTTCTAGTTGTGAAGTTTCAAGTTGTGGAGTCTCAAGTTGTGGAGTTTTCAGTTGTGGAGATTTTAGTTGTGGAGTTTCTAGTTGTTGAGTTTCTAGTTGAGAAGTCTCTAGTTTTGCAGTTTTTAGTTGTGGAGTTTCTAGATATGGAATTTCTAGTTGCCGAGTCTGTATTTGTGGAGTTTGTAGTTGTGGAGTTTCTAGTTGTGGAGTTTCTAGTTGGTGAGTCTCTAGTTGCGGAGTTTCTAGTTGTGGAGTTTCTAGTGGTGGAGTCTCTAGTTGCGGAATCTCTAGTTGTGGAGTTTCTAGTTGTGGAGTTTCTAATTGTGGAGTTTCTAGTTGTAGAGTTTCTAGTTGTGGAGTTTCAAGTTGTGGAGTTTCTAGTTGCGGCGTCTCAAGTTGTGGAGTTTCTAGTTGCGGAGTGTCTAGTTGTGGTGTTTCTAGCTCTGGAATTTCTTGTTGCGGAGTTTCTAGTAGCGGAGTTCCATAGTTGCAGAGTCTCTAGTTGTGCAGTTTCTAGTTGTGGAGTGTCTAGTTGTGGAGTTTCCAGTTGTGTAGTTTCTAGTAGTGTTTCGAATTTTGAAGTTTCTAGTTGTTGAGTTTCTAGTTTGAAGTCTCTAGTTGTAGATTCTCTAGTTGTGGAGTCTCTAGTTTTGGAGTTTCTAGTTGAAGAGTTTTTAGTTGTGGAGTGTCTAGTTGTGGAGTTTTCAGTTGTGGAGTTTCGAGTTGTGGAGTTTCGAGTTTTGGAGTTTCTAGTTGTGGAGTTTTGAGTTGTGGAATTTCTAGTTGTGGAGTTTCTAGTTGCGGAATCTCTAGCTGTGGATTTTCTAGTTGCGTAACTTAAGGTTGTGAGGTTTCAAGTTGTGGAGTTTCTAGTTGTGGAGTCTCTAGTTGTGTAGTTTCTAGCTGCGGAGTTTCTAGTTGCGGAGTTTCTAGTGGCAGAGTCTCTGGTTGTGGAGTTTCTAGTTGCGGAGTCTCTAGTTGTGGAGTTTCTAGTTGTGGAGTTTCTAGTTGTGGAGTTTCCAGTTGTGGAGTTTTTAGTTTAGGAGTTTCTAGTTGTGGAGTTTCTGGTTGTGGAGTTACTAATTGTGGAGTTTCCAGTTGTGGAGTTTTGAGTTGTGGAGTTTCTAGTTGTGGAGTCTCAAGTTGTGGAGTTTAAAGTTGTGAAGTTTCAAGTTGTGGAGTCTCTAGTTGTGGAGTTTCTAGTTGCGGAGTATCTAGTTGTGGAGTTTCCAGTTGTGGAGTTTCTAGTTGTAGAGTGGCGGAGTCTCTAGTTGTGGAGTTTCAAGTTGCAGAGTCTCTAGTTGTGGAGTTTCAAGTTGTGGAGTCTAGTTGTGGAGTTTCAAGTTGTGGAGTTTCCAGTTGTGGAGTATCTAGTTGTGGAGTTTCCAGTTGTGAAATTTCAAGTTGCGGAGTCTCAAGTTGTGGAGTTTCCAGTTGTGGAGTTTTTAGCTGTGGAGTTTCTAGTTGTTGAGTTTCTAGTTGTGAAGTCTCTAGTTTTGCAGTTTCTAGTTGTGGAGTTTCTAGATATGGAATTTCTAGTTGCCGAGTCTGTATTTGTGGAGTTTGTAGTTGTGGAGTTTGTAGTTGTGGAGTTTCTAGTTGTGGAGTCTCTAGTTGCAGAGTTTCTAGTTGTGGAGTTTCTAGTTGTGGAGTTTCTGGTTGTGGAGTTTCTAGTTGTGGAGTTTCAAGTTGTGGAGTTTCCAGTTGTGGAGTCTCTAGTTGCGGAGTTTCTAGTTGTGAAGTTTCTAGTTGTGGAGTTTCTAGTTTTGGAGTTTCTAGTTGTGGAGTTTCTAGTTGTAGAGTCTCCTGTTGCGGAGTTTCTAGTTGCGGAGTTTCTAGTTGTGGAGTCTTAAGTTGTGGAGTTTAAACATGTGGAGTTTCAAGCTGTTGAGTCTATAGTTATGGAATTTCTAGTTGTGGATTTTCTAGTTGTGGATTTTTCAGTTGCGGAGTTTATAGTTGTGAAGTTTCAAGTTGCGGAGTCTCAAGTTGTGGAGTTTTCAGTTGTGGAGTTTTTAGTTGTGGAGTTTCTAGTTGTTGAGTTTCTAGTTGAGAAGTCTCTAGTTTTGCAGTTTTTAGTTGTGGAGTTTCTAGATATGGAATTTCTAGTTGCCGAGTCTGTATTTGTGGAGTTTGTAGTTGCGGAGTTTGTAGTTGTGGAGTTTCTAGTTGGTGAGTCTCTAGTTGCGGAGTTTCTAGTTGCGGAGTTTCTAGTTGCGGAGTTTCTAGTTGTGGAGTTTCCAGTTGTGGAGTTTCTAGTTGTGGAGTCTTAAGTTGTGGAGTTTAAACTTGTGGAGTTTCAAGTTGTTGAGTTTATAGTTGTGGAGTTTCTAGTTATGGATTTTCTAGTTTTGGAGTATCTAGTTGTGGATTTTTCAGTTGTGGAGTTTCTAGTTGTGGAGTTGCGGAGTCTTTAGTTGTGAAGTTTCTAGTTGCAGAGTCTCTAGTTGTGGAGTTTCCAGTTGTGGAGTCTCTAGTTGTGGAGTTTCTAGTTGTGGAGTATCTAGTTGGAGTTTCATGTTGTGGATTTTCTAGTTGTGGAGTTTCGAGTTGTTGAGTTTCTAGTTGTGGAGTTTCTAGTTGCAGAGTTCCTAGTTGTGGAGTTTCTAGTTGCGGAGTTTCAAGGTGTGGAGTTTCAAGTTGCGGAGTCTCATGCTGAGGAGTTTCTAGTTGTTGAGTTTTTAGTTGTGGAGTTTCTAGTTGTTGAGTTTCTAGTTTGAAGTCTCTAGTTGTAGATTCTCTAGTTGTGGAGTTTCTAGTTTAGGAGTTTTTAGTTGAAGAGGTTTTAGTTGTGGAGTGTCTAGTTGTGGAGTTTCTAGTCGTGAAGTTTCTAGTTGTGGAGTCTCTAGTTGTGTAGTTTCTAGCTTCGGAGTTTCTAGTTTCGGAGTTTCTAGTTGCAGAGTCTCTGGTTGTGGAGTTTCTAGTTGCGGAGTTTCTAGTTGCGGAGTATCTGGTTGTGGAGTTTGCAGTTGTGGAGTTTCCAGTTGTGAAATTGCAGAGTCTCTGGTTGTGGAGTTTCTAGTTGTGGAGTTTCTAGTTGTGGAGTCTCTAGTTGCGGAGTCTCTAGTTGTGAAGTTTCTAGTTGTGGAGTTTCTAGTTGTGGAGTTGCGGAGTCTCTAGTTGTGAAGTTTCTAGTTGCAGAGTCTCTAGTTGTGGAGTTTCCAGTTGTGGAGTCTCCTGTTGTGGAGTTTCTAGTTGCAGAGTTCCTAGTTGTGGAGTTTCTAGTTGCGGAGTTTCTAGGTGTGGAGTTTCAAGTTGCGGAGTCTCATGCTGTGGAGTTTCTAGTTGTTGAGTTTTTAGTTGTGGAGTTTCTAGTTGTTGAGTTTCTAGTTTGAAGTCTCTAGTTGTAGATTCTCTAGTTGTGGAGTTTCTAGTTTAGGAGTTTTTAGTTGAAGAGGTTTTAGTTGTGGAGTGTCTAGTTGTGGAGTTTCTAGTCGTGAAGTTTCAAGTTGTGGAGTCTCTAGTTGTGTAGTTTCTAGCTTCGGAGTTTCTAGTTTCGGAGTTTCTAGTTGCAGAGTCTCTGGTTGTGGAGTTTCTAGTTGCGGAGTTTCTAGTTGCGGAGTATCTGGTTGTGGAGTTTGCAGTTGTGGAGTTTCTAGTTGTGAAATTGCAGAGTCTCTGGTTGTGGAGTTTCTAGTTGTGGAGTTTCTAGTTGTGGAGTCTCTAGTTGCGGAGTCTCTAGTTGTGAAGTTTCTAGTTGTGGAGTTTCTAGTTGTGGAGTTGCGGAGTCTCTAGTTGTGAAGTTTCTAGTTGCAGAGTCTCTAGTTGTGGAGTTCCCAGTTGTGGAGTCTCTAGTTGTGGAGTTTCTAGTTGTGGAGTATCTAGTTGGAGTTTCATGTTGTGGAGTTTCTAGTTGTGGAGTTGGGGAGTCTCTGGTTGTGGAGTTTCTAGTACAGGAGTTTCTAGTTGTGGAGATTCGAGTTGTGGAGTCTCTAGTTGTGGAGTTTCTAGTTGTGGAGTTTCCAGTTGTGGAGTATCTAGTTGTGGAGTTTCCAGTTGTGAAGTATGTAGTTGTAGGGTTTTCAGTTGTGGAGTATCTAGTTGTGGAGTTTTAAGTTGTGGAGTTTCTAGTTGCGGAGTTTCTAGTTGTGGAGTTTTTAGTTGTGGAGTTTCTAGTTGTTGAGTTTCTAGTTGAGAAGTCTCTAGTTTTGCAGTTTTTAGTTGTGGAGTTTCTAGATATGGAATTTCTAGTTGCCGAGTCTGTATTTGTGGAGTTTGTAGTTGTGGAGTTTCTAGTTGTGGAGTTTCTAGTTGGTGAGTCTCTAGTTGCGGAGTTTCTAGTTGTGGAGTTTCTAGTGGTGGAGTCTCTAGTTGCGGAATCTCTAGTTGTAGAGTTTCTAGTTGTGGAGTTTCAAGTTGTGGAGTTTCAAGTTGCGGCGTCTCAAGTTGTGGAGTTTCTAGTTGCGGAGTGTCTAGTTGTGGTGTTTCTAGCTCTGGAATTTCTTGTTGCGGAGTTTCTAGTAGCGGAGTTCCATAGTTGCAGAGTCTCTAGTTGTGGAGTTTCTAGTTGTGGAGTGTCTAGTTGTGGAGTTTCCAGTTGTGTAGTTTCTAGTAGTGTTTCGAATTTTGAAGTCTCTGGTTGTTGAGTTTCTAGTTTGAAGTCTCTAGTTGTAGATTCTCTAGTTGTAGAGTCTCTAGTTTTGGAGTTTCTAGTTGAAGAGTTTTTAGTTGTGGAGTGTCTAGTTGTGGAGTTTTCAGTTGTGGAGTTTCGAGTTGTGGAGTTTCGAGTTTTGGAGTTTCTAGTTGTGGAGTTTTGAGTTGTGGAATTTCTAGTTGTGGAGTTTCTAGTTGCGGAATCTCTAGCTGTGGATTTTCTAGTTGCATAACTTAAGGTTGTGAGGTTTCAAGTTGTGGAGTTTCTAGTTGTGGAGTCTCTAGTTGTGTAGTTTCTAGCTGTGGAGTTTCTAGTTGCGGAGTTTCTAGTTGCAGAGTCTGTGGTTGTGGAGTTTCTAGTTGCGGAGTCTCTAGTTGTGGAGTTTCTAGTTGTGAAGTTTCTAGTTGTGGAGTTTCCAGTTGTGGAGTTTTTGGTTGTGGAGTTTCTAGTTGTGGAGTTTCTGGTTGTGGAGTTTCTAATTGTGGAGTTTCCAGTTGTGGAGTTTTGAGTTGTGGAGTTTCTAGTTGTGGAGTCTCAAGTTGTGGAGTTTAAAGTTGTGGAGTTTCAAGTTGTGGAGTCTCTAGTTGTGGAGTTTCAAGTTGTGGAGTCTAGTTGTGGAGTTTCAAGTTGTGGAGTTTCCAGTTGTGGAGTATCTAGTTGTGGAGTTTCCAGTTGTGAAATTTCAAGTTGCGGAGTCTCAAGTTGTGGAGTTTCCAGTTGTGGAGTTTTTAGCTGTGGAGTTTCTAGTTGTTGAGTTTCTAGTTGTGAAGTCTCTAGTTTTGCAGTTTCTAGTTGTGGAGTTTCTAGATATGTAATTTCTAGTTGCCGAGTCTGTATTTGTAGAGTTTGTGGTTGTGGAGTTTTTAGTTGTGGAGTTTCTAGTTTGGGGAGTCTCTATTTGCGGAGTTTCTAGTTGTGGAGTTTCTAGTTGTGGAGTTTCTGGTTGTGGAGTTTCTAGTTGTGGAGTTTCAAGTTGTGGAGTTTCCAGTTGTGGAGTCTCTAGTTGCGGAGTTTCTAGTTGTGAAGTTTCTAGTTGTGGAGTTTCTAGTTTTGGAGTTTCTAGTTGTGGAGTTTCTAGTTGTAGAGTCTCCTGTTGCGGAGTTTCTAGTTGCGGAGTTTCTAGTTGGGGAGTTTCCAGTTGTGGAGTTTCTAGTTGTGGAGTCTTAAGTTGTGAAGTTTAAACATGTGGAGTTTCAAGCTGTTGAGTCTATAGTTATGGAATTTCTAGTTGTGGATTTTCTAGTTGTGGATTTTTCAGTTGCGGAGTTTATAGTTGTGGAGTTGCGGAGTCTCTAGTTGTGGAGTTTCTAGTTGCAGAGTCTCTAGTTGTGGAGTTTGTAGTTGTGGAGTTTGTAGTTGTGGAGTTTCTAGTTGGTGAATCTCTAGTTGCGGAGTTTCTAGTTGCGGAGTTTCTAGTTGCGGAGTTTCTAGTTGTGGAGTTTCCAGTTGTGGAGTTTCTAGTTGTGGAGCCTTAAGTTGTGGAGTTTAAACTTGTGGAGTTTCAAGTTGTTGAGTTTATAGTTGTGGAGTTTCTAGTTATGGATTTTCTAGTTTTGGAGTATCTAGTTGTGGATTTTTCAGTTGTGGAGTTTCTAGTTGTGGAGTTGCGGAGTCTTTAGTTGTGAAGTTTCTAGTTGCAGAGTCTCTAGTTGTGGAGTTTCCAGTTGTGGAGTCTCTAGTTGTGGAGTTTCTAGTTGTGGAGTATCTTGTTGGAGTTTCATGTTGTGGATTTTCTAGTTGTGGAGTTTCGAGTTGTTGAGTTTCTAGTTGTGGAGTTTCTATTTGCAGAGTTCCTAGTTGTGGAGTTTCTAGTTGCGGAGTTTCTAGGTGTGGAGTTTCAAGTTGTGGAGTCTCATGCTGTGGAGTTTCTAGTTGTTGAGTTTTTAGTTGTGGAGTTTCTAGTTGTTGAGTTTCTAGTTTGAAGTCTCTAGTTGTAGATTCTCTAGTTGTGGAGTTTCTAGTTTAGGAGTTTTTAGTTGAAGAGGTTTTAGTTGTGGAGTGTATAGTTGTGGAGTTTCTAGTCGTGAAGTTTCTAGTTGTGGAGTCTCTAGTTGTGTAGTTTCTAGCTTCGGAGTTTCTAGTTTCGGAGTTTCTAGTTGCAGAGTCTCTGGTTGTGGAGTTTCTAGTTGCGGAGTTTCTAGTTGCGGAGTATCTGGTTGTGGAGTTTGCAGTTGTGGAGTTTCTAGTTGTGAAATTGCAGAGTCTCTGGTTGTGGAGTTTCTAGTTGTGGAGTTTCTAGTTGTGGAGTCTCTAGTTGCGGAGTCTCTAGTTGTGAAGTTTCTAGTTGTGGAGTTTCTAGTTGTGGAGTTGCGGAGTCACTAGTCGTGAAGTTTCTAGTTGCAGAGTCTCTAGTTTTGGAGTTTTCAGTTGTGGAGTCTCTAGTTGTGGAGTTTCTAGTTGTGGAGTATCTAGTTGGAGTTTCATGTTGTGGAGTTTCTAGTTGTGGATTTGGGGAGTCTCTGGTTGTGGAGTTTCTAGTACAGAAGTTTCTAGTTCTGGAGATTCGAGTTGTGGAGTCTCTAGTTGTGGAGTTTCTAGTTGTGGAGTTTCCAGTTGTGGAGTATCTAGTTGTGGAGTTTCCAGTTGTGAAGTATGTAGTTGTAGAGTTTCCAGTTGTGGAGTATCTAGTTGTGGAGTTTTAAGTTGTGGAGTTTCTAGTTGCAGAGTTTCTAGTTGCGGAGTTTTTAATAGCGGAGTTTCTAGTTGTGAAGTTTCAAGTTGCGGAGTCTCAAGTTGTGGAGTTTTCAGTTGTGGAGTTTTTAGCTGTGGAGTTTCTAGTGTTTGAGTTTCTAGTTGAGAAGTCTCTAGTTTTGCAGTTTTTAGTTGTGGAGTTTCTAGATATGGAATTTCTAGTTGCCGAGTCTGTATTTGTGGAGTTTGTAGTTGTGGAGTTTCTAGTTGTGGAGTTTCTAGTTGGTGAGTCTCTAGTTGCGGAGTTTCTAGTTGTGGAGTTTCTAGTTGTGGAGTTTCTGGTTGTGGAGTTTCTAGTTGTGGAGTTTCTACTGGTGGAGTCTCTAGTTGCGGAATCTCTAGTTGTGGAGTTTCTAGTTGTGGAGTTTCTAATTGTGGAGTTTCTAGTTGTGGAGTTTCTAGCTGCGGAGTTTCTAGTTGCAGAGTCTCTAGTTTTGGAGTTTCTAGTTGCGAATTCTCTAGTTGAGGAGTCTCTAGTTGTAGAGTTTCTAGTTGTGGAGTTTCAAGTTGTGGAGTTTCTAGTTGCAGCGTCTCAAGTTGTGGAGTTTCTAGTTGCAGAGTGTCTAGTTGTGGTGTTTCTAGCTCTGGAATTTCTTGTTGCGGAGTTTCTAGTTGCGGAGTTCCATAGTTGCAGAGTCTCTAGTTGTGGAGTTTCTAGTTGTAGAGTGTGTAGTTGTGGAGTTTCCAGTTGTGTAGTTTCTAGTACTGTTTCGAATTTTGAAGTTTCTAGTTGTTGAGTTTTTAGGTTGAAGTGTCTAGTTGTAGATTCTCTAGTTGTGGAGTCTCTAGTTTTGGAGTTTCTAGTTGAATAGTTTTTAGTTGTGGAGTGTCTAGTTGTGGAGTTTCCAGTTGTGGAGTTTCGAGTTGTGGAGTTTCGAGTTTTGGAGTTTCTAGTTGTGGAGTTTTGAGTTGTGGAGTTTCTAGTTGTGGAGTTTCTAGTTGCGGAATCTGTAGCTGTGGATTTTCTAGTTGCGTAACTTAAGGTTGTGAGGTTTCAAGTTGTGGAGTTTCTAGTTGTTGAGTTTTTAGTTGTGGAGTTTCTAGTTGTTGAGTTTCTAGTTTGAAGTCTCTAGTTGTAGATTCTCTAGATGTGGAGTCTCTAGTTTAGGAGTTTCTAGTTGAAGAGTTTTTAGTTGTGGAGTGTCTAGTTGTGGAGTTTCTAGTCGTGAAGTTTCTAGTTGTGGAGTCTCTAGTTCTGTAGTTTCTAGCTGCGGAGTTTCTAGTTGCGGAGTTTCTAGTTGCAGAGTCTCTGGTTGTGGAGTTTCTAGTTGCGGAGTTTCTAGTTGCGGAGTATCTGGTTGTGGAGTTTGCAGTTGTGGAGTTTCTAGTTGTGGAATTGCAGAGTCTCTGGTTGTGGAGTTTCTAGTTGTGGAGTTTCTAGTTGTGGAGTCTCTAGTTGCGGAGTCTCTAGTTGTGAAGTTTCTAGTTGTGGAGTTTCTAGTTGTGGAGTTTCTAGTTTTGGAGTTTCTAGTTGTAGAGTCTTCTGTTGCGGAGTTTCTAGTTGCGGAGTTTCTAGTTGTGGAGTTTCCAGTTGTGGAGTTTCTAGTTGTGGAGTCTTAAGTTGTGGAGTTTAAACTTGTGGAGTTTCAAGTTGTTGAGTCTACAGTTGTGGAGTTTCTAGTTGTGGATTTTCTAGTTGTGGAGTATCTAGTTGTGGATTTTTCAGTTGTGGAGTTTCTAGTTGTGGAGTTGCGGAGTCTCTAGTTGTGAAGTTTCTAGTTGTGGAGTATCTAGTTGGAGTTTCATGTTGTGGAGTTTCTAGTTGTGGAGTTGGGGAGTCTCTGGTTGTGGAGTTTCTAGTACTGGAGTTTCTAGTTGTGGAGATTCGAGTTGTGGAGTCTCTAGTTGTGGAGTTTCTAGTTGTGGAGTTTCCAGTTGTGGAGTAACTAGTTGTGGAGTTTCCAGTTGTGAAGTATCTAGTTGTAGAGTTTCCAGTTGTGGAGTATCTAGTTGTGGATTTTTAAGTTGTGGAGTTTCTAGTTGCGGAGTTTCTAGTTGCGGAGTTTTTAATAGCGGAGTTTCTAGTTGTGAAGTTTCAAGTTGCGGAGTCTCAAGTTGTGGAGTTTTCAGTTGTGGAGTTTTTAGTTGTGGAGTTTCTAGTTGTTGAGTTTCTAGTTGAGAAGTCTCTAGTTTTGCAGTTTTTAGTTGTGGAGTTTCTAGATATGGAATTTCTAGTTGCCGAGTCTGTATTTGTGGAGTTTGTAGTTGTGGAGTTTCTAGTTGTGGAGTTTCTAGTTGGTGAGTCTCTAGTTGCGGAGTTTCTAGTTGTGGAGTTTCTAGTTGTGGAGTTTCTGGTTGTGGAGTTTCTAGTTGTGGAGTTTCTAGTGGTGGAGTCTCTAGTTGCGGAATCTCTAGTTGTGGAGTTTCTAGTTGTGGAGTTTCTAATTGTGGAGTTTCTAGTTGTGGAGTTTCTAGCTGCGGAGTTTCTAGTTGCAGAGTCTCTAGTTTTGGAGTTTCTAGTTGCGAATTCTCTAGTTGAGGAGTCTCTAGTTGTAGAGTTTCTAGTTGTGGAGTTTCAAGTTGTGGAGTTTCTAGTTGCGGCGTCTCAAGTTGTGGAGTTTCTAGTTGCGGAGTGTCTGGTTGTGGTGTTTCTAGCTCTGGAATTTCTTGTTGCGGAGTTTCTAGTTGCGGAGTTCCATAGTTGCAGAGTTTCTAGTTGTGGAGTTTCTAGTTGTGGAGTGTCTAGTTGTGGAGTTTCCAGTTGTGTAGTTTCTAGTAGTGTTTCGAATTTTGAAGTTTCTAGTTGTTGAGTTTCTAGGTTGAAGTCTCTAGTTGTAGATTCTCTAGTTGTGGAGTCTCTAGTTTTGGAGTTTCTAGTTGAAGAGTTTTTAGTTGTGGCGTGTCTAGTTGTGGAGTTTCCAGTTGTTGAGTTTCGAGTTGTGGAGTTTCGAGTTGTTGAGTTTCTAGTTGTGGAGTTTCTAGTTGCGGAGTTCCTAGTTGTGGAGTTTCTAGTTGCGGAGTTTCTAGGTGTGGAGTTTCAAGTTGCGGAGTCTCATGCTGTGGAGTTTCTAGTTGTTGAGTTTTTAGTTGTGGAGTTTCTAGTTGTTGAGTTTCTAGTTTGAAGTCTCTAGTTGTAGATTCTCTAGTTGTGGAGTCTCTAGTTTAGAAGTTTCTAGTTGAAGAGTTTTTAGTTGTGGAGTGTCTAGTTGTGGAGTTTCTAGTCGTGAAGTTTCTAGTTGTGGAGTCTCTAGTTGTGTAGTTTCTAGCTGCGGAGTTTCTAGTTGCGGAGTTTCTAGTTGCAGAGTCTCTGGTTGTGGAGTTTCTAGTGGCGGAGTTTCTAGTTGCGGAGTATCTGGTTGTGGAGTTTGCAGTTGTGGAGTTTCTAGTTGTGGAATTGCAGAGTCTCTGGTTGTGGAGTTTCTAGTTGTGGAGTTTCTAGTTGTGGAGTCTCTAGTTGCGGAGTCTCTAGTTGTGAAGTTTCTAGTTGTGGAGTTTCTAGTTGTGGAGTTTCTAGTTTTGGAGTTTCTAGTTGTGGAGTTTCTAGTTGTAGAGTCTTCTGTTGCGGAGTTTCTAGTTGCGGAGTTTCTAATTGTGGAGTTTCCAGTTGTGGAGTTTCTAGTTGTGGAGTCTTAAGTTGTGGAGTTTAAACTTGTGGAGTTTCAAGTTGTTGAGTCTACAGTTGTGGAGTTTCTAGTTGTGGATTTTCTAGTTGTGGAGTATCTAGTTGTGGATTTTTCAGTTGTGGAGTTTCTAGTTGTGGAGTTGCGGAGTCTCTAGTTGTGAAGTTTCTAGTTGCAGAGTCTCTAGTTGTGGAGTGTCCAGTTGTGGAGTCTCTAGTTGTGGAGTTTCTAGTTGTGCAGTATCTAGTTGGAGTTTCATGTTGTGGAGTTTCTAGTTGTGGAGTTGGGGAGTCTCTGGTTGTGGAGTTTCTAGTACTGGAGTTTCTAGTTGTGGAGATTCGAGTTGTGGAGTCTCTAGTTGTGGAGTTTCTAGTTGTGGAGTTTCCAGTTGTGGAGTAACTAGTTGTGGAGTTTCCAGTTGTGAAGTATCTAGTTGTAGAGTTTCCAGTTGTGGAGTATCTAGTTGTGGATTTTTAAGTTGTGGAGTTTCTAGTTGCGAAGTTTCTTGTTGCGGAGTTTTTAATAGCGGAGTTTCTAGTTGTGAAGTTTCAAGTTGCGGAGTCTCAAGTTGTGGAGTTTTCAGTTGTGGAGTTTTTAGTTGTGGAGTTTCTAGTTGTTGAGTTTCTAGTTGAGAAGTCTCTAGTTTTGCAGTTTTTAGTTGTGGAGTTTCTAGATATGGATTTTCTAGTTGCCGAGTCTGTATTTGTGGAGTTTGTAGTTGTGGAGTTTCTAGTTGTGGAGTTTCTAGTTGGTGAGTCTCTAGTTGCGGAGTTTCTAGTTGTGGAGTTTCTAGTTGTGGAGTTTCTGGTTGTGGAGTTTCTAGTTGTGGAGTTTCTAGTGGTGGAGTCTCTAGTTGCGGAATCTCTAGTTGTGGAGTTTCTAGTTGTGGAGTTTCTAATTGTGGAGTTTCTAGTTGTGGAGTTTCTAGCTGCGGAGTTTCTAGTTGCAGAGTCTCTAGTTTTGGAGTTTCTAGTTGCGAATTCTCTAGTTGAGGAGTCTCTAGTTGTAGAGTTTCTAGTTGTGGAGTTTCAAGTTGTGGAGTTTCTAGTTGCGGCGTCTCAAGTTGTGGAGTTTCTAGTTGCGGAGTGTCTAGTTGTGGTGTTTCTAGCTCTGGAATTTCTTGTTGCGGAGTTTCTAGTTGCGGAGTTCCATAGTTGCAGAGTTTCTAGTTGTGGAGTTTCTAGTTGTGGAGTGTCTAGTTGTGGAGTTTCCAGTTGTGTAGTTTCTAGTAGTGTTTCGAATTTTGAAGTTTCTAGTTGTTGAGTTTCTAGGTTGAAGTCTCTAGTTGTAGATTCTCTAGTTGTGGAGTCTCTAGTTTTGGAGTTTCTAGTTGAAGAGTTTTTAGTTGTGGCGTGTCTAGTTGTGGAGTTTCCAGTTGTTGAGTTTCGAGTTGTGGAGTTTCGAGTTTTGGAGTTTCTAGTTGTGGAGTATTGAGTTGTGGAGTTTCTAGTTGTGGAGTTTCTAGTTGCGGAATCTCTAGCTGTGGATTTTCTAGTTGCGTAACTTAAGGTTGTGAGGTTTCAATTTGTGGAGTTTCTAGTTGTGGAGTTTCTAGTTGTGGAGTTTCTAGTTGTGGAGTCTCTAGTTGTGGAGTTTCTAGCTGCGGAGTTTCTAGTTGCAGAGTTTCTAGTTGCAGAGTCTCTGGTTGTGAAGTTTCTAGTTGCGGAGTCTCTAGTTGTGGAGTTTCTAGTTGTGGAGTTTCTAGTTGTAGAGTTTCCAGTTGTGGAGTTTTTAGTTGTGGAGTTTCTAGTTGTGGAGTTTCTGGTTGTGGAGTTTCTAATATTGGAATTTCCAGCTGTGGAGTTTTGAGTTGTGGAGTTCTAGTTGTGGAGTCTCAAGTTGTGGAGTTTAAAGTTGTGGAGTTTCAAGTTGTGGAGTCTCTAGTTGTGGAGTTTCTAGTTGCGGAGTATCTAGTTGTGGAGTTTCCAGTTGTGGAGTTTCTAGTTGTGGAGTTGCGGAGTCTCTAGTTGTGGAGTTTCTAGTTGCAGAGTCTCTAGTTGTGGAGTTTCCAGTTGTGGAGTTTTTAGTTGTGGAGTTTCTAGTTGTTGAGTTTCTAGTTGTGAAGTCTCTAGTTTTCCAGTTTGTAGTTGTGGAGTTTCTAGTTGTGGAGTTTCTGGTTGTGGAGTTTCTAGCTGCGGAGTTTCTAGTTGCAGAGTCTCTAGTTTTGGAGTTTCTAGTTGCGAATTCTCTAGTTGAGGAGTCTCTAGTTGTAGAGTTTCTAGTTGTGGAGTTTCAAGTTGTGGAGTTTCTAGTTGCGGCGTCTCAAGTTGTGGAGTTTCTAGTTGCGGAGTGTCTAGTTGTGGTGTTTCTAGCTCTGGAATTTCTTGTTGCGGAGTTTCTAGTTGCGGAGTTCCATAGTTGCAGAGTTTCTAGTTGTGGAGTTTCTAGTTGTGGAGTGTCTAGTTGTGGAGTTTCCAGTTGTGTAGTTTCTAGTAGTGTTTCGAATTTAGAAGTTTCTAGTTGTTGAGTTTCTAGGTTGAAGTCTCTAGTTGTAGATTCTCTAGTTGTAGAGTCTCTAGTTTTGGAGTTTCTAGTTGAAGAGTTTTTAGTTGTGGCGTGTCTAGTTGTGGAGTTTCCAGTTGTTGAGTTTCGAGTTGTGGAGTTTCGAGTTGTTGAGTTTCTAGTTGTGGAGTTTCTAGTTGCGGAGTTCCTAGTTGTGGAGTTTCTAGTTGCGGAGTTTCTAGGTGTGGAGTTTCAAGTTGCGGAGTCTCATGCTGTGGAGTTTCTAGTTGTTGAGTTTTTAGTTGTGGAGTTTCTAGTTGTTGAGTTTCTAGTTTGAAGTCTCTAGTTGTAGATTCTCTAGTTGTGGAGTCTCTAGTTTAGAAGTTTCTAGTTGAAGAGTTTTTAGTTGTGGAGTGTCTAGTTGTGGAGTTTCTAGTCGTGAAGTTTCTAGTTGTGGAGTCTCTAGTTGTGTAGTTTCTAGCTGCGGAGTTTCTAGTTGCGGAGTTTCTAGTTGCAGAGTCTCTGGTTGTGGAGTTTCTAGTGGCGGAGTTTCTAGTTGCGGAGTATCTGGTTGTGGAGTTTGCAGTTGTGGAGTTTCTAGTTGTGGAATTGCAGAGTCTCTGGTTGTGGAGTTTCTAGTTGTGGAGTTTCTAGTTGTGGAGTCTCTAGTTGCGGAGTCTCTAGTTGTGAAGTTTCTAGTTGTGGAGTTTCTAGTTGTGGAGTTTCTAGTTTTGGAGTTTCTAGTTGTGGAGTTTCTAGTTGTAGAGTCTTCTGTTGCGGAGTTTCTAGTTGCGGAGTTTCTAATTGTGGAGTTTCCAGTTGTGGAGTTTCTAGTTGTGGAGTCTTAAGTTGTGGAGTTTAAACTTGTGGAGTTTCAAGTTGTTGAGTCTACAGTTGTGGAGTTTCTAGTTGTGGATTTTCTAGTTGTGGAGTATCTAGTTGTGGATTTTTCAGTTGTGGAGTTTCTAGTTGTGGAGTTGCGGAGTCTCTAGTTGTGAAGTTTCTAGTTGCAGAGTCTCTAGTTGTGGAGTGTCCAGTTGTGGAGTCTCTAGTTGTGGAGTTTCTAGTTGTGCAGTATCTAGTTGGAGTTTCATGTTGTGGAGTTTCTAGTTGTGGAGTTGGGGAGTCTCTGGTTGTGGAGTTTCTAGTACTGGAGTTTCTAGTTGTGGAGATTCGAGTTGTGGAGTCTCTAGTTGTGGAGTTTCTAGTTGTGGAGTTTCCAGTTGTGGAGTAACTAGTTGTGGAGTTTCCAGTTGTGAAGTATCTAGTTGTAGAGTTTCCAGTTGTGGAGTATCTAGTTGTGGATTTTTAAGTTGTGGAGTTTCTAGTTGCGGAGTTTCTAGTTGCGGAGTTTTTAATAGCGGAGTTTCTAGTTGTGAAGTTTCAAGTTGCGGAGTCTCAAGTTGTGGAGTTTTCAGTTGTGGAGTTTTTAGTTGTGGAGTTTCTAGTTGTTGAGTTTCTAGTTGAGAAGTCTCTAGTTTTGCAGTTTTTAGTTGTGGAGTTTCTAGATATGGATTTTCTAGTTGCCGAGTCTGTATTTGTGGAGTTTGTAGTTGTGGAGTTTCTAGTTGTGGAGTTTCTAGTTGGTGAGTCTCTAGTTGCGGAGTTTCTAGTTGTGGAGTTTCTAGTTGTGGAGTTTCTGGTTGTGGAGTTTCTAGTTGTGGAGTTTCTAGTGGTGGAGTCTCTAGTTGCGGAATCTCTAGTTGTGGAGTTTCTAGTTGTGGAGTTTCTAATTGTGGAGTTTCTAGTTGTGGAGTTTCTAGCTGCGGAGTTTCTAGTTGCAGAGTCTCTAGTTTTGGAGTTTCTAGTTGCGAATTCTCTAGTTGAGGAGTCTCTAGTTGTAGAGTTTCTAGTTGTGGAGTTTCAAGTTGTGGAGTTTCTAGTTGCGGCGTCTCAAGTTGTGGAGTTTCTAATTGCGGAGTGTCTAGTTGTGGTGTTTCTAGCTCTGGAATTTCTTGTTGCGGAGTTTCTAGTTGCGGAGTTCCATAGTTGCAGAGTTTCTAGTTGTGGAGTTTCTAGTTGTGGAGTGTCTAGTTGTGGAGTTTCCAGTTGTGTAGTTTCTAGTAGTGTTTCGAATTTTGAAGTTTCTAGTTGTTGAGTTTCTAGGTTGAAGTCTCTAGTTGTAGATTCTCTAGTTGTGGAGTCTCTAGTTTTGGAGTTTCTAGTTGAAGAGTTTTTAGTTGTGGCGTGTCTAGTTGTGGAGTTTCCAGTTGTTGAGTTTCGAGTTGTGGAGTTTCGAGTTTTGGAGTTTCTAGTTGTGGAGTATTGAGTTGTGGAGTTTCTAGTTGTGGAGTTTCTAGTTGCGGAATCTCTAGCTGTGGATTTTCTAGTTGCGTAACTTAAGGTTGTGAGGTTTCAATTTTTTGAGTTTCTAGTTGTGGAGTTTCTAGTTGTGGAGTTTCTAGTTGTGGAGTCTCTAGTTGTGGAGTTTCTAGCTGCGGAGTTTCTAGTTGCAGAGTTTCTAGTTGCAGAGTCTCTGGTTGTGAAGTTTCTAGTTGCGGAGTCTCTAGTTGTGGAGTTTCTAGTTGTGGAGTTTCTAGTTGTAGAGTTTCCAGTTGTGGAGTTTTTAGTTGTGGAGTTTCTAGTTGTGGAGTTTCTGGTTGTGGAGTTTCTAATATTGGAATTTCCAGCTGTGGAGTTTTGAGTTGTGGAGTTCTAGTTGTGGAGTCTCAAGTTGTGGAGTTTAAAGTTGTGGAGTTTCAAGTTGTGGAGTCTCTAGTTGTGGAGTTTCTAGTTGCGGAGTATCTAGTTGTGGAGTTTCCAGTTGTGGAGTTTCTAGTTGTGGAGTTGCGGAGTCTCTAGTTGTGGAGTTTCTAGTTGCAGAGTCTCTAGTTGTGGAGTTTCCAGTTGTGGAGTTTTTAGTTGTGGAGTTTCTAGTTGTTGAGTTTCTAGTTGTGAAGTCTCTAGTTTTCCAGTTTGTAGTTGTGGAGTTTCTAGTTGTGGAGTTTCTGGTTGTGGAGTTTCTAGTTGTGGAGTTTCAAGTTGTGGAGTTTCCAGTTGTGGAGTCTCTAGTTGCGAAGTTTCAAGTTGTGAAGTTTCTAGTTTTGGAGTTTCTAGTTGTGGAGTTTCTAGTTGTAGAGTCTCCTGTTGCGGAGTTTCGAGTTGCGGAGTTTCTAGTTGGGGAGTTTCTAGTTGTGGAGTTTTTAGCTGTGGAGTCTTAAGTTGTGGAGTTTAAACGTGTGGAGTTTCAAGCTGTGGAGTCTATAGTTGTGGAGTTTCTAGTTGTGGATTTTCTAGTTGAGGAGTATCTATTTGTGAATTTTTCAGTTGTGGAGTTTATAGTTGTGGAGTTGCGGAGTCTCTAGTTGTGGAGTTTCTAGTTGCAGAGTCTCTAGTTGTGGAGTTTCAAGTTGTGGGGTTTCTAGTTGCGGCGTCTCAAGTTGTGGAGTTTCTAGTTGCGGAGTGTCTAGTTGTGATGTTTCTAGCTCTGGAATTTCTTGTTGCGGAGTTTCTAGTTGCGGATTTCCATAGTTGCAGAGTCTCTAGTTGTGGAGTTTCTAGTTGTGGAGTGTCTAGTTGTGGAGTTTGCAGTTGTCTAGTTTCTAGTAGAGTTTCGAATTTTGAAGTTTCTAGTTGTTGAGTTTCTAGTTTGAAGTCTGTAGTCGTAGATTCTCTAGTTGTGGAGTCTCTAGTTTTGGAGTTTCTAGTTGAAGAGTTTTCAGTTGTGGAGTGTCTAGTTGTGGAGTTTCCAGTTGTGGAGTTTCGAGTTGTGGAGTTTCGAGTTTTGGAGTTTCTAGTTGTGGAGTTTTGAGTTGTGGAGTTTCTAGTTGTGGAGTTTCTAGTTGCGGAATCTCTAGCTGTGGATTTTCTAGTTGCGTAACTTAAGGTTGTGAGGTTTCAAGTTGTGGAGTTTCTAAATGTGGAGTTTCTAGTTGTGGAGTTTCTAGTTGTGGAGTCTCTAGTTGTGTAGTTTCTAGCTGCGGAGTTTCTAGTTGCGGAGTTTCTAGTTGCAGAGTCTCTGGTTGTGGAGTTTCTAGTTGCGGAGTCTCTAGTTGTGGAGTTTCTAGTTGTGGAGTTTCTAGTTGTGGAGTTTCTAATTGTGGAGTTTCCAGTTGTGGAGTTTTGAGTTGTGGAGTTTCTAGTTGTTGAGTCTCAAGTTGTGGAGTTTAAAGTTGTGGAGTTTCAAGTTGTGGAGTCTCTAGTTGTGGAGTTTCTATTTGCGGAGTATCTAGTTGTGGAGTTTCCAGTTGTGGAGTTTCTAGTTGTAGAGTTGCGGAGTCTCTAGTTGTGGAGTTTCTAGTTGCAGAGTCTCTAGTTGTGGAGTTTCAAGTTGTGGAGTCTAGTTGTGGAGTTTCAAGTTGTGGAGTTTCCAGTTGTGGAGTATCTAGTTGTGGAGTTTCCAGTTGTGAAATTTCAAGTTGCGGAGTCTCAAGAGTTGGAGTTTCCAGTTGTGGAGTTTTTAGTTGTGGAGTTTCTAGTTGTTGAGTTTCTAGTTGTGAAGTCTCTATTTTTGCAGTTTCTAGTTGTGGAGTTTCTAGATATGGAATTTCTAGTTGCCGAGTCTGTATTTGTGGAGTTTGTAGTTGTGGAGTTTCTAGTTGTGGAGTTTCTAGTTGTGGAGTCTCTAGTTGAGGAGTTTCTAGTTGTGGAGTTTCTAGTTGTGGAGTTTCTGGTTGTGGAGTTTCTAGTTGTGGAGTTTCCAGTTGTGGAGTTTCCAGTTGTGGAGTCTCTAGTTGCGGAGTTTCTAGTTGTGAAGTTTCTAGTTGTGGAGTTTCTAGTTTTGGCGTTTCTAGTTGTGGAGTTTCTAGTTGTAAAGTCTCCTGTTACGGAGTTTCTAGTTGCGGAGTTTCTAGTTGGGGAGTTTCTAGCTGTGGAGTTTCTAGTTGTGGAGTCTTAAGTTGTGGAGTTTAAACATGTGGAGTTTCAAGCTGTTGAGTCTATAGTTGTGGAATTTCTAGTTGTGGATTTTCTAGTTGTGGATTTTTCAGTTGCGGAGTTTATAGTTGTGGAGTTGCGGAGTCTCTAGTTGTGGAGTTTCTAGTTGCAGAGTCTCTAGTTGTGGAGTTTCAAGTTGTGGAGTCTCTAGATGGGGAGTTTCTAGTTGTCGAGTTTCCAGTTGTGGAGTCTCTAGTTGCGGAGTTTCTAGTTGTGGAGTTTCTAGTTGTGGAGTTTCGAGTTGTTGAGTTTCTAGTTGTGGAGTTTCTAGTTGCGGAGTTCCTAGTTGTGGAGTTTCTAGTTGCGGAGTTTCTAGGTGTGCAGTTTCAAGTTGCGGAGTCTCATGCTGTGGAGTTTCTAGTTGTTGAGTTTTTAGTTGTGGAGTTTCTAGTTGTTGAGTTTCTAGTTTGAAGTCTCTAGTTGTAGATTCTCTAGTTGTGGAGTCTCTAGTTTAGGAGTTTCTAGTTGAAGAGTTTTTAGTTGTGGAGAGTCTAGTTGTGGAGTTTCTAGTCGTGAAGTTTCTAGTTGTGGAGTCTCTAGTTGTGTAGTTTCTAGCTGCGGAGTTTCTAGTTGCGGAGTTTCTAGTTGCAGAGTCTCTGGTTGTGGAGTTTCTAGTTGCAGAGTTTCTAGTTGCGGAGTATCTGGTTGTGGAGTTTGCAGTTGTGGAGTTTCTAGTTGTGGAATTGCAGAGTCTCTGGTTGTGGAGTTTCTAGTTGTGGAGTTTCTAGTTGTGGAGTCTCTAGTTGCGGAGTCTCTAGTTGTGAAGTTTCTAGTTGTGGAGTTTCTAGTTGTGGAGTTTCTAGTTTTGGAGTTTCTAGTTGTGGAGTTTCTAGTTGTAGAGTCTTCTGTTGCGGAGTTTCTAGTTGCGGAGTTTCTAGTTGTGGAGTTTCCAGTTGTGGAGTTTCTAGTTGTGGAGTCTTAAGTTGTGGAGTTTAAACTTGTGGAGTTTCAAGTTGTTGAGTCTATAGTTGTGGAGTTTCTAGTTGTGGATTTTCTAGTTGCAGAGTCTCTAGTTGTGGAGTTTCCAGTTGTGGAGTCTCTAGTTGTGGAGTTTCTAGTTGTGGAGTATCTAGTTGGAGTTTCATGTTGTGGAGTTTCTAGTTGTGGAGTTGGGGAGTCTCTGGTTGTGGAGTTTCTAGTACTGGAGTTTCTAGTTGTGGAGATTCGAGTTGTGGAGTCTCTAGTTGTGGAGTTTCTAGTTGTGGAGTTTCCAGTTGTGTAGTATCTAGTTGTGGAGTTTCCAGTTGTGGAGTATCTAGTTGTGGAGTTTTAAGTTGTGGAGTTTCTAGTTGCGGAGTTTCTAGTTGCGGAGTTTCTAGTTGCGGAGTTTTTAATAGCGGAGTTTCTAGTTGTGAAGTTTCAAGTTGCGGAGTCTCAAGTTGTGGAGTTTTCAGTTGTGGAGTTTTTAGTTGTGGAGTTTCTAGTTGTTGAGTTTCTAGTTGAGAAGTCTCTAGTTTTGCAGTTTTTAGCTGTGGAGTTTCTAGATATGGAATTTCTAGTTGCCGAGTCTCTATTTGTGGAGTTTGTAGTTGTGGAGTTTCTAGTTGTGGAGTTTTTAGTTGTGGAGTTTCTGGTTGTGGAGTTTCTAGTTGTGGAGTTTCTAGTGGTGGAGTCTCTAGTTGCGGAATCTCTAGTTGTGGAGTTTCTAGTTGCAGAGTCTCTAGTTTTGGAGTTTCTAGTTGCGAATTCTCTAGTTGAGGAGTCTCTAGTTGTAGAGTTTCTAGTTGTGGAGTTTCAAGTTGTGGAGTTTCTAGTTGCGGCGTCTCAAGTTGTGGAGTTTCTAATTGCGGAGTGTCTAGTTGTGGTGTTTCTAGCTCTGGAATTTCTTGTTGCGGAGTTTCTAGTTGCGGAGTTCCATAGTTGCAGAGTTTCTAGTTGTGGAGTTTCTAGTTGTGGAGTGTCTAGTTGTGGAGTTTCCAGTTGTGTAGTTTCTAGTAGTGTTTCGAATTTTGAAGTTTCTAGTTGTTGAGTTTCTAGGTTGAAGTCTCTAGTTGTAGATTCTCTAGTTGTGGAGTCTCTAGTTTTGGAGTTTCTAGTTGAAGAGTTTTTAGTTGTGGCGTGTCTAGTTGTGGAGTTTCCAGTTGTTGAGTTTCGAGTTGTGGAGTTTCGAGTTTTGGAGTTTCTAGTTGTGGAGTATTGAGTTGTGGAGTTTCTAGTTGTGGAGTTTCTAGTTGCGGAATCTCTAGCTGTGGATTTTCTAGTTGCGTAACTTAAGGTTGTGAGGTTTCAATTTTTTGAGTTTCTAGTTGTGGAGTTTCTAGTTGTGGAGTTTCTAGTTGTGGAGTCTCTAGTTGTGGAGTTTCTAGCTGCGGAGTTTCTAGTTGCAGAGTTTCTAGTTGCAGAGTCTCTGGTTGTGAAGTTTCTAGTTGCGGAGTCTCTAGTTGTGGAGTTTCTAGTTGTGGAGTTTCTAGTTGTAGAGTTTCCAGTTGTGGAGTTTTTAGTTGTGGAGTTTCTAGTTGTGGAGTTTCTGGTTGTGGAGTTTCTAATATTGGAATTTCCAGCTGTGGAGTTTTGAGTTGTGGAGTTCTAGTTGTGGAGTCTCAAGTTGTGGAGTTTAAAGTTGTGGAGTTTCAAGTTGTGGAGTCTCTAGTTGTGGAGTTTCTAGTTGCGGAGTATCTAGTTGTGGAGTTTCCAGTTGTGGAGTTTCTAGTTGTGGAGTTGCGGAGTCTCTAGTTGTGGAGTTTCTAGTTGCAGAGTCTCTAGTTGTGGAGTTTCCAGTTGTGGAGTTTTTAGTTGTGGAGTTTCTAGTTGTTGAGTTTCTAGTTGTGAAGTCTCTAGTTTTCCAGTTTGTAGTTGTGGAGTTTCTAGTTGTGGAGTTTCTGGTTGTGGAGTTTCTAGTTGTGGAGTTTCAAGTTGTGGAGTTTCCAGTTGTGGAGTCTCTAGTTGCGAAGTTTCAAGTTGTGAAGTTTCTAGTTTTGGAGTTTCTAGTTGTGGAGTTTCTAGTTGTAGAGTCTCCTGTTGCGGAGTTTCGAGTTGCGGAGTTTCTAGTTGGGGAGTTTCTAGTTGTGGAGTTTTTAGCTGTGGAGTCTTAAGTTGTGGAGTTTAAACGTGTGGAGTTTCAAGCTGTGGAGTCTATAGTTGTGGAGTTTCTAGTTGTGGATTTTCTAGTTGAGGAGTATCTAGTTGTGAATTTTTCAGTTGTGGAGTTTATAGTTGTGGAGTTGCGGAGTCTCTAGTTGTGGAGTTTCTAGTTGCAGAGTCTCTAGTTGTGGAGTTTCAAGTTGTGGGGTTTCTAGTTGCGGCGTCTCAAGTTGTGGAGTTTCTAGTTGCGGAGTGTCTAGTTGTGATGTTTCTAGCTCTGGAATTTCTTGTTGCGGAGTTTCTAGTTGCGGATTTCCATAGTTGCAGAGTCTCTAGTTGTGGAGTTTCTAGTTGTGGAGTGTCTAGTTGTGGAGTTTGCAGTTGTCTAGTTTCTAGTAGAGTTTCGAATTTTGAAGTTTCTAGTTGTTGAGTTTCTAGTTTGAAGTCTGTAGTCGTAGATTCTCTAGTTGTGGAGTCTCTAGTTTTGGAGTTTCTAGTTGAAGAGTTTTCAGTTGTGGAGTGTCTAGTTGTGGAGTTTCCAGTTGTGGAGTTTCGAGTTGTGGAGTTTCGAGTTTTGGAGTTTCTAGTTGTGGAGTTTTGAGTTGTGGAGTTTCTAGTTGTGGAGTTTCTAGTTGCGGAATCTCTAGCTGTGGATTTTCTAGTTGCGTAACTTAAGGTTGTGAGGTTTCAAGTTGTGGAGTTTCTAAATGTGGAGTTTCTAGTTGTGGAGTTTCTAGTTGTGGAGTCTCTAGTTGTGTAGTTTCTAGCTGCGGAGTTTCTAGTTGCGGAGTTTCTAGTTGCAGAGTCTCTGGTTGTGGAGTTTCTAGTTGCGGAGTCTCTAGTTGTGGAGTTTCTAGTTGTGGAGTTTCTAGTTGTGGAGTTTCTAATTGTGGAGTTTCCAGTTGTGGAGTTTTGAGTTGTGGAGTTTCTAGTTGTTGAGTCTCAAGTTGTGGAGTTTAAAGTTGTGGAGTTTCAAGTTGTGGAGTCTCTAGTTGTGGAGTTTCTAGTTGCGGAAGATCTAGTTGCAGAGTTTCTAGTTGCAGAGTCTCTGGTTGTGAAGTTTCTAGTTGCGGAGTCTCTAGTTGTGGAGTTTCTAGTTGTGGAGTTTCTAGTTGTAGAGTTTCCAGTTGTGGAGTTTTTAGTTGTGGAGTTTCTAGTTGTGGAGTTTCTGGTTGTGGAGTTTCTAATATTGGAATTTCCAGCTGTGGAGTTTTGAGTTGTGGAGTTCTAGTTGTGGAGTCTCAAGTTGTGGAGTTTAAAGTTGTGGAGTTTCAAGTTGTGGAGTCTCTAGTTGTGGAGTTTCTAGTTGCGGAGTATCTAGTTGTGGAGTTTCCAGTTGTGGAGTTTCTAGTTGTGGAGTTGCGGAGTCTCTAGTTGTGGAGTTTCTAGTTGCAGAGTCTCTAGTTGTGGAGTTTCCAGTTGTGGAGTTTTTAGTTGTGGAGTTTCTAGTTGTTGAGTTTCTAGTTGTGAAGTCTCTAGTTTTCCAGTTTGTAGTTGTGGAGTTTCTAGTTGTGGAGTTTCTGGTTGTGGAGTTTCTAGTTGTGGAGTTTCAAGTTGTGGAGTTTCCAGTTGTGGAGTCTCTAGTTGCGAAGTTTCAAGTTGTGAAGTTTCTAGTTTTGGAGTTTCTAGTTGTGGAGTTTCTAGTTGTAGAGTCTCCTGTTGCGGAGTTTCGAGTTGCGGAGTTTCTAGTTGGGGAGTTTCTAGTTGTGGAGTTTTTAGCTGTGGAGTCTTAAGTTGTGGAGTTTAAACGTGTGGAGTTTCAAGCTGTGGAGTCTATAGTTGTGGAGTTTCTAGTTGTGGATTTTCTAGTTGAGGAGTATCTAGTTGTGAATTTTTCAGTTGTGGAGTTTATAGTTGTGGAGTTGCGGAGTCTCTAGTTGTGGAGTTTCTAGTTGCAGAGTCTCTAGTTGTGGAGTTTCAAGTTGTGGGGTTTCTAGTTGCGGCGTCTCAAGTTGTGGAGTTTCTAGTTGCGGAGTGTCTAGTTGTGATGTTTCTAGCTCTGGAATTTCTTGTTGCGGAGTTTCTAGTTGCGGATTTCCATAGTTGCAGAGTCTCTAGTTGTGGAGTTTCTAGTTGTGGAGTGTCTAGTTGTGGAGTTTGCAGTTGTATAGTTTCTAGTAGAGTTTCGAATTTTGAAGTTTCTAGTTGTTGAGTTTCTAGTTTGAAGTCTGTAGTCGTAGATTCTCTAGTTGTGGAGTCTCTAGTTTTGGAGTTTCTAGTTGAAGAGTTTTCAGTTGTGGAGTGTCTAGTTGTGGAGTTTCCAGTTGTGGAGTTTCGAGTTGTGGAGTTTCGAGTTTTGGAGTTTCTAGTTGTGGAGTTTTGAGTTGTGGAGTTTCTAGTTGTGGAGTTTCTAGTTGCGGAATCTCTAGCTGTGGATTTTCTAGTTGCGTAACTTAAGGTTGTGAGGTTTCAAGTTGTGGAGTTTCTAAATGTGGAGTTTCTAGTTGTGGAGTTTCTAGTTGTGGAGTCTCTAGTTGTGTAGTTTCTAGCTGCGGAGTTTCTAGTTGCGGAGTTTCTAGTTGCAGAGTCTCTGGTTGTGGAGTTTCTAGTTGCGGAGTCTCTAGTTGTGGAGTTTCTAGTTGTGGAGTTTCTAGTTGTGGAGTTTCTAATTGTGGAGTTTCCAGTTGTGGAGTTTTGAGTTGTGGAGTTTCTAGTTGTTGAGTCTCAAGTTGTGGAGTTTAAAGTTGTGGAGTTTCAAGTTGTGGAGTCTCTAGTTGTGGAGTTTCTAGTTGCGGAGTATCTAGTTGTGGAGTTTCCAGTTGTGGAGTTTCTAGTTGTAGAGTTGCGGAGTCTCTAGTTGTGGAGTTTCTAGTTGCAGAGTCTCTAGTTGTGGAGTTTCAAGTTGTGGAGTCTAGTTGTGGAGTTTCAAGTTGTGGAGTTTCCAGTTGTGGAGTATCTAGTTGTGGAGTTTCCAGTTGTGAAATTTCAAGTTGCGGAGTCTCAAGAGTTGGAGTTTCCAGTTGTGGAGTTTTTAGTTGTGGAGTTTCTAGTTGTTGAGTTTCTAGTTGTGAAGTCTCTATTTTTGCAGTTTCTAGTTGTGGAGTTTCTAGATATGGAATTTCTAGTTGCCGAGTCTGTATTTGTGGAGTTTGTAGTTGTGGAGTTTCTAGTTGTGGAGTTTCTAGTTGTGGAGTCTCTAGTTGAGGAGTTTCTAGTTGTGGAGTTTCTAGTTGTGGAGTTTCTGGTTGTGGAGTTTCTAGTTGTGGAGTTTCAAGTTGTGGAGTTTCCAGTTGTGGAGTCTCTAGTTGCGGAGTTTCTAGTTGTGAAGTTTCTAGTTGTGGAGTTTCTAGTTTTGGCGTTTCTAGTTGTGGAGTTTCTAGTTGTAAAGTCTCCTGTTACGGAGTTTCTAGTTGCGGAGTTTCTAGTTGGGGAGTTTCTAGCTGTGGAGTTTCTAGTTGTGGAGTCTTAAGTTGTGGAGTTTAAACATGTGGAGTTTCAAGCTGTTGAGTCTATAGTTGTGGAATTTCTAGTTGTGCATTTTCTAGTTGTGGATTTTTCAGTTGCGGAGTTTATAGTTGTGGAGTTGCGGAGTCTCTAGTTGTGGAGTTTCTAGTTGCAGAGTCTCTAGTTGTGGAGTTTCAAGTTGTGGAGTCTCTAGATGGGGAGTTTCTAGTTGTCGAGTTTCCAGTTGTGGAGTCTCTAGTTGCGGAGTTTCTAGTTGTGGAGTTTCTAGTTGTGGAGTTTCGAGTTGTTGAGTTTCTAGTTGTGGAGTTTCTAGTTGCGGAGTTCCTAGTTGTGGAGTTTCTAGTTGCGGAGTTTCTAGGTGTGCAGTTTCAAGTTGCGGAGTCTCATGCTGTGGAGTTTCTAGTTGTTGAGTTTTTAGTTGTGGAGTTTCTAGTTGTTGAGTTTCTAGTTTGAAGTCTCTAGTTGTAGATTCTCTAGTTGTGGAGTCTCTAGTTTAGGAGTTTCTAGTTGAAGAGTTTTTAGTTGTGGAGAGTCTAGTTGTGGAGTTTCTAGTCGTGAAGTTTCTAGTTGTGGAGTCTCTAGTTGTGTAGTTTCTAGCTGCGGAGTTTCTAGTTGCGGAGTTTCTAGTTGCAGAGTCTCTGGTTGTGGAGTTTCTAGTTGCAGAGTTTCTAGTTGCGGAGTATCTGGTTGTGGAGTTTGCAGTTGTGGAGTTTCTAGTTGTGGAATTGCAGAGTCTCTGGTTGTGGAGTTTCTAGTTGTGGAGTTTCTAGTTGTGGAGTCTCTAGTTGCGGAGTCTCTAGTTGTGAAGTTTCTAGTTGTGGAGTTTCTAGTTGTGGAGTTTCTAGTTTTGGAGTTTCTAGTTGTGGAGTTTCTAGTTGTAGAGTCTTCTGTTGCGGAGTTTCTAGTTGCGGAGTTTCTAGTTGTGGAGTTTCCAGTTGTGGAGTTTCTAGTTGTGGAGTCTTAAGTTGTGGAGTTTAAACTTGTGGAGTTTCAAGTTGTTGAGTCTATAGTTGTGGAGTTTCTAGTTGTGGATTTTCTAGTTGCAGAGTCTCTAGTTGTGGAGTTTCCAGTTGTGGAGTCTCTAGTTGTGGAGTTTCTAGTTGTGGAGTATCTAGTTGGAGTTTCATGTTGTGGAGTTTCTAGTTGTGGAGTTGGGGAGTCTCTGGTTGTGGAGTTTCTAGTACTGGAGTTTCTAGTTGTGGAGATTCGAGTTGTGGAGTCTCTAGTTGTGGAGTTTCTAGTTGTGGAGTTTCCAGTTGTGTAGTATCTAGTTGTGGAGTTTCCAGTTATGGAGTATCTAGTTGTGGAGTTTTAAGTTGTGGAGTTTCTAGTTGCGGAGTTTCTAGTTGCGGAGTTTCTAGTTGCGGAGTTTTTAATAGCGGAGTTTCTAGTTGTGAAGTTTCAAGTTGCGGAGTCTCAAGTTGTGGAGTTTTCAGTTGTGGAGTTTTTAGTTGTGGAGTTTCTAGTTGTTGAGTTTCTAGTTGAGAAGTCTCTAGTTTTGCAGTTTTTAGCTGTGGAGTTTCTAGATATGGAATTTCTAGTTGCCGAGTCTCTATTTGTGGAGTTTGTAGTTGTGGAGTTTCTAGTTGTGGAGTTTTTAGTTGTGGAGTTTCTGGTTGTGGAGTTTCTAGTTGTGGAGTTTCTAGTGGTGGAGTCTCTAGTTGCGGAATCTCTAGTTGTGGAGTTTCTAGTTGCAGAGTCTCTAGTTTTGGAGGTTCTAGTTGCGAATTCTCTAGTTGAGGAGTCTCTAGTTGTAGAGTTTCTAGTTGTGGAGTTTCAAGTTGTGGAGTTTCTAGTTGCGGCATCTCAAGTTGTGGAGTTTCTAGTTGCGGAGTGTCTAGTTGTGGTGTTTCTAGCTCTGGAATTTCTTGTTGCGGAGTTTCTAGTTGCGGAGTTTCATAGTTGCAGAGTCTCTAGTTGTGGAGTTTCTAGTTGTGGAGTGTCTAGTTGTGGAGTTTCCAGTTGTGTAGTTTCTAGTAGTGTTTCGAATTTTGAAGTTTCTAATTGTTGAGTTTCTAGGTTGAAGTCTCTAGTTGTAGATTCTCTAGTTGTGGAATCTCTAGTTTTGGAGTTTCTAGTTGAAGAGTTTTTAGTTGTGGAGTGTCTAGTTGTGGAGTTTCCAGTTGTGGAGTTTCGAGTTGTGGAGTTTCGAGTTTTGGAGTTTCTAGTTGTGGAGTTTTGAGTTGTGGAGTTTCTAGTTGTGGAGTTTCTAGTTGCGGAATCTCTAGCTGTGGATTTTCTAGTTGCGTAACTTAAGGTTGTGAGGTTTCAAGTTGTGGAGTTTATAGTTGTGGAGTTTCTAGTTGTGGAGTTTCTAGTTGTGGAGTCTCTAGTTGTGGAGTTTCTAGCTGCGGAGTTTCTAGTTGCAGAGTTTCTAGTTGCAGAGTCTCTGGTTGTGGAGTTTCCAGTTGCGGAGTCTCTAGTTGTGAAGTTTCTAGTTGTGGAGTTTCTAGTTGTGGAGTTTCTAGTTGTAGAGTTTCCAGTTGTGGAGTTTTTAGTTGTGGAGTTTCTAGTTGTGGAGTTTCTGGTTGTGGAGTTTCTAATATTGGAGTTTCCAGCTGTGGAGTTTTGAGTTGTGGAGTTTCTAGTTGTGGAGTCTCAAGTTGTGGAGTTTAAAGTTGTGGAGTTTCAAGTTGTGGAGTCTCTAGTTGTGGAGTTTCTGGTTGCGGAGTATGTAGTTGTGGAGTTTCCAGTTGTGGAGTTTCTAGTTGTGGAGTTGCGGAGTCTCTAGTTGTGGAGTTTCTAGTTGCAGAGTCTCTAGATGTGGAGTTTCAAGTTGGGGAGTCTAGTTGTGGAGTTTCAAGCTGTGGAGTTTCCAGTTGTGGAGTATCTAGTTGTGGAGTTTCCAGTTGTGGAGTTTTTAGTTGTGGAGTTTCTAAATGTTGAGTTTCTAGTTGTGAAGTCTCTAGTTTTCCAGTTTCTAGTTGTGGAGTTTCTAGTTGTGGAGTTTCTGGTTGTGGAGTTTCTAGTTGTGGAGTTTCAAGTTGTGGAGTTTCCATTTGTGGAGTCTGTAGTTGCGAAGTTTCAAGTTGTGACGTTTCTGGTTTTGGAGTTTCTAGTTGTGGAGTTTCTAGTTGTAGAGTCTTCTGTTGCGGAGTTTCTAGTTGGGGAGTTTCTAGTTGTGGAGTTTCTAGCTGTGGAGTCTTAAGTTGTGGAGTTTAAACGTGTGGAGTTTCAAGCTGTGGAGTCTATAGTTGTGGAGTTTCTAGTTGTGGATTTTCTAGTTGAGGAGTATCTAGTTGTGAATTTTTCAGTTGTGGAGTTTATAGTTGTGGAGTTGCGGAGTTTCTAGTTGTAGAGTTTCTAGTTGCAGAGTCTCTAGTTGTGGAGTTTCAAGTTGTGGAGTTTCTAGTTGCGGCGTCTCAAGTTGTGGAGTTTCTAGTTGCGGAGTGTCTAGTTGTGATGTTTCTAGCTCTGGAATTTCTTGTTGCGGAGTTTCTAGTTGCGGATTTCCATAGTTGCAGAGTCTCTAGTTGTGGAGTTTCTAGTTGTGGAGTGTCTAGTTGTGGAGTTCGCAGTTGTGTAGTTTCTAGTAGAGTTTCGAATTTTGAAGTTTCTAGTTGTTGAGTTTCTAGTTTGAAGTCTCTAGTCGTAGATTCTCTAGTTGTGGAGTCTCTAGTTTTGGAGTTTCTAGTTGAAGAGTTTCTAGTTGTGGAGTCTTAAGTTGTGGAGTTTAAACTTGTGGAGTTTCAAGTTGTTGAGTCTACAGTTGTGGAGTTTCTAGTTGTGGATTTTCTAGTTGTGGAGTATCTAGTTGTGGATTTTTCAGTTGTGGAGTTTCTAGTTGTGGAGTTGCGGAGTCTCTAGTTGTGAAGTTTCTAGTTGCAGAGTCTCTAGTTGTGGAGTGTCCAGTTGTGGAGTCTCTAGTTGTGGAGTTTCTAGTTGTGCAGTATCTAGTTGGAGTTTCATGTTGTGGAGTTTCTAGTTGTGGAGTTGGGGAGTCTCTGGTTGTGGAGTTTCTAGTACTGGAGTTTCTAGTTGTGGAGATTCGAGTTGTGGAGTCTCTAGTTGTGGAGTTTCTAGTTGTGGAGTTTCCAGTTGTGGAGTAACTAGTTGTGGAGTTTCCAGTTGTGAAGTATCTAGTTGTAGAGTTTCCAGTTGTGGAGTATCTAGTTGTGGATTTTTAAGTTGTGGAGTTTCTAGTTGCGGAGTTTCCAGTTGCGGAGTTTTTAATAGCGGAGTTTCTAGTTGTGAAGTTTCAAGTTGCGGAGTCTCAAGTTGTGGAGTTTTCAGTTGTGGAGTTTTTAGTTGTGGAGTTTCTAGTTGTTGAGTTTCTAGTTGAGAAGTCTCTAGTTTTGCAGTTTTTAGTTGTGGAGTTTCTAGATATGGATTTTCTAGTTGCCGAGTCTGTATTTGTGGAGTTTGTAGTTGTGGAGTTTCTAGTTGTGGAGTTTCTAGTTGGTGAGTCTCTAGTTGCGGAGTTTCTAGTTGTGGAGTTTCTAGTTGTGGAGTTTCTGGTTGTGGAGTTTCTAGTTGTGGAGTTTCTAGTGGTGGAGTCTCTAGTTGCGGAATCTCTAGTTGTGGAGTTTCTAGTTGTGGAGTTTCTAATTGTGGAGTTTCTAGTTGTGGAGTTTCTAGCTGCGGAGTTTCTAGTTGCAGAGTCTCTAGTTTTGGAGTTTCTAGTTGCGAATTCTCTAGTTGAGGAGTCTCTAGTTGTAGAGTTTCTAGTTGTGGAGTTTCAAGTTGTGGAGTTTCTAGTTGCGGCGTCTCAAGTTGTGGAGTTTCTAGTTGCGGAGTGTCTAGTTGTGGTGTTTCTAGCTCTGGAATTTCTTGTTGCGGAGTTTCTAGTTGCGGAGTTCCATAGTTGCAGAGTTTCTAGTTGTGGAGTTTCTAGTTGTGGAGTGTCTAGTTGTGGAGTTTCCAGTTGTGTAGTTTCTAGTAGTGTTTCGAATTTTGAAGTTTCTAGTTGTTGAGTTTCTAGGTTGAAGTCTCTAGTTGTAGATTCTCTAGTTGTGGAGTCTCTAGTTTTGGAGTTTCTAGTTGAAGAGTTTTTAGTTGTGGCGTGTCTAGTTGTGGAGTTTCCAGTTGTTGAGTTTCGAGTTGTGGAGTTTCGAGTTTTGGAGTTTCTAGTTGTGGAGTATTGAGTTGTGGAGTTTCTAGTTGTGGAGTTTCTAGTTGCGGAATCTCTAGCTGTGGATTTTCTAGTTGCGTAACTTAAGGTTGTGAGGTTTCAATTTGTGGAGTTTCTAGTTGTGGAGTTTCTAGTTGTGGAGTTTCTAGTTGTGGAGTCTCTAGTTGTGGAGTTTCTAGCTGCGGAGTTTCTAGTTGCAGAGTTTCTAGTTGCAGAGTCTCTGGTTGTGAAGTTTCTAGTTGCGGAGTCTCTAGTTGTGGAGTTTCTAGTTGTGGAGTTTCTAGTTGTAGAGTTTCCAGTTGTGGAGTTTTTAGTTGTGGAGTTTCTAGTTGTGGAGTTTCTGGTTGTGGAGTTTCTAATATTGGAATTTCCAGCTGTGGAGTTTTGAGTTGTGGAGTTCTAGTTGTGGAGTCTCAAGTTGTGGAGTTTAAAGTTGTGGAGTTTCAAGTTGTGGAGTCTCTAGTTGTGGAGTTTCTAGTTGCGGAGTATCTAGTTGTGGAGTTTCCAGTTGTGGAGTTTCTAGTTGTGGAGTTGCGGAGTCTCTAGTTGTGGAGTTTCTAGTTGCAGAGTCTCTAGTTGTGGAGTTTCCAGTTGTGGAGTTTTTAGTTGTGGAGTTTCTAGTTGTTGAGTTTCTAGTTGTGAAGTCTCTAGTTTTCCAGTTTGTAGTTGTGGAGTTTCTAGTTGTGGAGTTTCTGGTTGTGGAGTTTCTAGTTGTGGAGTTTCAAGTTGTGGAGTTTCCAGTTGTGGAGTCTCTAGTTGCGAAGTTTGAAGTTGTGAAGTTTCTAGTTTTGGAGTTTCTAGTTGTGGAGTTTCTAGTTGTAGAGTCTCCTGTTGCGGAGTTTCGAGTTGCGGAGTTTCTAGTTGGGGAGTTTCTAGTTGTGGAGTTTCTAGCTGTGGAGTCTTAAGTTGTGGAGTTTAAACGTGTGGAGTTTCAAGCTGTGGAGTCTATAGTTGTGGAGTTTCTAGTTGTGGATTTTCTAGTTGAGGAGTATCTAGTTGTGAATTTTTCAGTTGTGGAGTTTATAGTTGTGGAGTTGCGGAGTCTCTAGTTGTGGAGTTTCTAGTTGCAGAGTCTCTAGTTGTGGAGTTTCAAGTTGTGGGGTTTCTAGTTGCGGCGTCTCAAGTTGTGGAGTTTCTAGTTGCGGAGTGTCTAGTTGTGATGTTTCTAGCTCTGGAATTTCTTGTTGCGGAGTTTCTAGTTGCGGATTTCTATAGTTGCAGAGTCTCTAGTTGTGGAGTTTCTAGTTGTGGAGTGTCTAGTGGTGGAGTTTGCAGTTGTGTAGTTTCGAGTTTTGGAGTTTCTAGTTGTGGAGTTTTGAGTTGTGGAGTTTCTAGTTGTGGAGTTTCTAGTTGCGGAATCTCTAGCTGTGGATTTTCTAGTTGCGTAACTTAAGGTTGTGAGGTTTCAAGTTGTGGAGTTTCTAAATGTGGAGTTTCTAGTTGTGGAGTTTCTAGTTGTGGAGTCTCTAGTTGTGTAGTTTCTAGCTGCGGAGTTTCTAGTTGCGGAGTTTCTAGTTGCAGAGTCTCTGGTTGTGGAGTTTCTAGTTGCGGAGTCTCTAGTTGTGGAGTTTCTAGTTGTGGAGTTTCTAGTTGTGGAGTTTCTAATTGTGGAGTTTCCAGTTGTGGAGTTTTGAGTTGTGGAGTTTCTAGTTGTGGAGTCTCAAGTTGTGGAGTTTAAAGTTGTGGAGTTTCAAGTTGTGGAGTCTCTAGTTGTGGAGTTTCTAGTTCCGGAGTATCTAGTTGTGGAGTTTCCAGTTGTGGAGTTTCTAGTTGTAGAGTTGCGGAGTCTCTAGTTGTGGAGTTTCTAGTTGCAGAGTCTCTAGTTGTGGAGTTTCAAGTTGTGGAGTCTAGTTGTGGAGTTTCAAGTTGTGGAGTTTCCAGTTGTGGAGTATCTAGTTGTGGAGTTTCCAGTTGTGAAATTTCAAGTTGCGGAGTCTCAAGAGTTGGAGTTTCCAGTTGTGGAGTTTTTAGTTGTGGAGTTTCTAGTTGTGAAGTCTCTATTTTTGCAGTTTCTAGTTGTGGAGTTTCTAGATATGGAATTTCTAGTTGCCGAGTCTGTATTTGTGGAGTTTGTAGTTGTGGAGTTTCTAGTTGTGGAGTTTCTAGGTGTGGAGTCTCTAGTTGTGGAGTTTCTAGTTGTGGAGTTTCTAGTTGTGGAGTTTCTGGTTGTGGAGTTTCTAGTTGTGGAGTTTCAAGTTGTGGAGTTTCCAGTTGTGGAGTCTCTAGTTGCGCTGTTTCTAGTTGGGAAGTTTCTAGTTGTGGAGTTTCTAGTTTTGGAGTTTCTAGTTGTGGAGTTTCTAGTTGTAGAGTCTCCTGTTGCGGAGTTTCTAGTTGCGGAGTTTCTAGTTGGGGAGTTTCTAGTTGTGGAGTTTCTAGTTGTGGAGTCTTAAGTTGTGGAGTTTAAACATGTGGAGTTTCAAGCTGTTGAGTCTATAGTTGTGGAATTTCTAGTTGTGGATTTTCTAGTTGTGGATTTTTCAGTTGCAGAGTTTATAGTTGTGGAGTGGCGGAGTCTCTAGTTGTGGAGTTTCTAGTTGCAGAGTCTCTAGTTGTGGAGTTTCAAGTTGTGGAGTCTCTAGATGGGGAGTTTCTAGTTGTCGAGTTTCCAGTTGTGGAGTCTCTAGTTGCGGAGTTTCTAGTTGTGGAGTTTCTAGTTGTGGAGTTTCGAGTTGTTGAGTTTCTAGTTGTGGAGTTTCTAGTTGCGGAGTTCCTAGTTGTGGAGTTTCTAGTTGCGGAGTTTCTAGGTGTGGAGTTTCAAGTTGCGGAGTCTCATGCTGTGGAGTTTCTAGTTGTTGAGTTTTTAGTTGTGGAGTTTCTAGTTATTGAGTTTCTAGTTTGAAGTCTCTAGTTGTAGATTCTCTAGTTGTGGAGTCTCTAGTTTAGGAGTTTCTAGTTGAAGAGTTTTTAGTTGTGGAGTGTCTAGTTGTGGAGTTTCTAGTCGTGAAGTTTCTAGTTGTGGAGTCTCTAGTTGTGTAGTTTCTAGCTGCGGAGTTTCTAGTTGCGGAGTTTCTAGTTGCAGAGTCTCTGGTTGTGGAGTTTCTAGTTGTGGAGTTTCTAGTTGCGGAGTATCTGGTTGTGGAGTTTGCAGTTGTGGAGTTTCTAGTTGTGGAATTGCAGAGTCTCTGGTTGTGGAGTTTCTAGTTGTGGAGTTTCTAGTTGTGGAGTCTCTAGTTGCGGAGTCTCTAGTTGTGAAGTTTCTAGTTGTGGAGTTTCTAGTTGTGGAGTTTCTAGTTTTGGAGTTTCTAGTTGTGGAGTTTCTAGTTGTAGAGTCTTCTGTTGCGGAGTTTCTAGTTGCGGAGTTTCTAGTTGTGGAGTTTCCAGTTGTGGAGTTTCTAGTTGTGGAGTCTTAAGTTGTGGAGTTTAAACTTGTGGAGTTTCAAGTTGTTGAGTCTATAGTTGTGGAGTTTCTAGTTGTGGATTTTCTAGTTGTGGAGTATCTAGTTGTGGATTTTTCAGTTGTGGAGTTTCTAGTTGTGGAGTTGCGGAGTCTCTAGTTGTGAAGTTTCTAGTTGCAGAGTCTCTAGTTGTGGAGTTTCTAGTTGTGGAGTATCTAGTTGGAGTTTCGTGTTGTGGAGTTTCTAGTTGTGGAGTTGGGGAGTCTCTGGTTGTGGAGTTTCTAGTACTGGAGTTTCTAGTTGTGGAGATTCGAGTTGTGGAGTCTCTAGTTGTGGAGTTTCTAGTTGTGGAGTTTCCAGTTGTGGAGTATCTAGTTGTGGAGTTTCCAGTTGTGAAGTATCTAGTTGTAGAGTTTCCAGTTGTGGAGTATCTAGTTGTGGAGTTTTAAGTTGTGGAGTTTCTAGTTGCGGAGTTTCTAGTTGTAGAGTCTTCTGTTGCGGAGTTTCTAGTTGGGGAGTTTCTAGTTGTGGAGTTTCTAGCTGTGGAGTCTTAAGTTGTGGAGTTTAAACGTGTGGAGTTTCAAGCTGTGGAGTCTATAGTTGTGGAGTTTCTAGTTGTGGATTTTCTAGTTGAGGAGTATCTAGTTGTGAATTTTTCAGTTGTGGAGTTTATAGTTGTGGAGTTGCGGAGTTTCTAGTTGTAGAGTTTCTAGTTGCAGAGTCTCTAGTTGTGGAGTTTCAAGTTGTGGAGTTTCTAGTTGCGGCGTCTCAAGTTGTGGAGTTTCTAGTTGCGGAGTGTCTAGTTGTGATGTTTCTAGCTCTGGAATTTCTTGTTGCGGAGTTTCTAGTTGCGGATTTCCATAGTTGCAGAGTCTCTAGTTGTGGAGTTTCTAGTTGTGGAGTGTCTAGTTGTGGAGTTCGCAGTTGTGTAGTTTCTAGTAGAGTTTCGAATTTTGAAGTTTCTAGTTGTTGAGTTTCTAGTTTGAAGTCTCTAGTCGTAGATTCTCTAGTTGTGGAGTCTCTAGTTTTGGAGTTTCTAGTTGAAGAGTTTCTAGTTGTGGAGTCTTAAGTTGTGGAGTTTAAACTTGTGGAGTTTCAAGTTGTTGAGTCTACAGTTGTGGAGTTTCTAGTTGTGGATTTTCTAGTTGTGGAGTATCTAGTTGTGGATTTTTCAGTTGTGGAGTTTCTAGTTGTGGAGTTGCGGAGTCTCTAGTTGTGAAGTTTCTAGTTGCAGAGTCTCTAGTTGTGGAGTGTCCAGTTGTGGAGTCTCTAGTTGTGGAGTTTCTAGTTGTGCAGTATCTAGTTGGAGTTTCATGTTGTGGAGTTTCTAGTTGTGGAGTTGGGGAGTCTCTGGTTGTGGAGTTTCTAGTACTGGAGTTTCTAGTTGTGGAGATTCGAGTTGTGGAGTCTCTAGTTGTGGAGTTTCTAGTTGTGGAGTTTCCAGTTGTGGAGTAACTAGTTGTGGAGTTTCCAGTTGTGAAGTATCTAGTTGTAGAGTTTCCAGTTGTGGAGTATCTAGTTGTGGATTTTTAAGTTGTGGAGTTTCTAGTTGCGGAGTTTCCAGTTGCGGAGTTTTTAATAGCGGAGTTTCTAGTTGTGAAGTTTCAAGTTGCGGAGTCTCAAGTTGTGGAGTTTTCAGTTGTGGAGTTTTTAGTTGTGGAGTTTCTAGTTGTTGAGTTTCTAGTTGAGAAGTCTCTAGTTTTGCAGTTTTTAGTTGTGGAGTTTCTAGATATGGATTTTCTAGTTGCCGAGTCTGTATTTGTGGAGTTTGTAGTTGTGGAGTTTCTAGTTGTGGAGTTTCTAGTTGGTGAGTCTCTAGTTGCGGAGTTTCTAGTTGTGGAGTTTCTAGTTGTGGAGTTTCTGGTTGTGGAGTTTCTAGTTGTGGAGTTTCTAGTGGTGGAGTCTCTAGTTGCGGAATCTCTAGTTGTGGAGTTTCTAGTTGTGGAGTTTCTAATTGTGGAGTTTCTAGTTGTGGAGTTTCTAGCTGCGGAGTTTCTAGTTGCAGAGTCTCTAGTTTTGGAGTTTCTAGTTGCGAATTCTCTAGTTGAGGAGTCTCCAGTTGTAGAGTTTCTAGTTGTGGAGTTTCAAGTTGTGGAGTTTCTAGTTGCGGCGTCTCAAGTTGTGGAGTTTCTAGTTGCGGAGTGTCTAGTTGTGGTGTTTCTAGCTCTGGAATTTCTTGTTGCGGAGTTTCTAGTTGCGGAGTTCCATAGTTGCAGAGTTTCTAGTTGTGGAGTTTCTAGTTGTGGAGTGTCTAGTTGTGGAGTTTCCAGTTGTGTAGTTTCTAGTAGTGTTTCGAATTTTGAAGTTTCTAGTTGTTGAGTTTCTAGGTTGAAGTCTCTAGTTGTAGATTCTCTAGTTGTGGAGTCTCTAGTTTTGGAGTTTCTAGTTGAAGAGTTTTTAGTTGTGGCGTGTCTAGTTGTGGAGTTTCCAGTTGTTGAGTTTCGAGTTGTGGAGTTTCGAGTTTTGGAGTTTCTAGTTGTGGAGTATTGAGTTGTGGAGTTTCTAGTTGTGGAGTTTCTAGTTGCGGAATCTCTAGCTGTGGATTTTCTAGTTGCGTAACTTAAGGTTGTGAGGTTTCAATTTGTGGAGTTTCTAGTTGTGGAGTTTCTAGTTGTGGAGTTTCTAGTTGTGGAGTCTCTAGTTGTGGAGTTTCTAGCTGCGGAGTTTCTAGTTGCAGAGTTTCTAGTTGCAGAGTCTCTGGTTGTGAAGTTTCTAGTTGCGGAGTCTCTAGTTGTGGAGTTTCTAGTTGTGGAGTTTCTAGTTGTAGAGTTTCCAGTTGTGGAGTTTTTAGTTGTGGAGTTTCTAGTTGTGGAGTTTCTGGTTGTGGAGTTTCTAATATTGGAATTTCCAGCTGTGGAGTTTTGAGTTGTGGAGTTCTAGTTGTGGAGTCTCAAGTTGTGGAGTTTAAAGTTGTGGAGTTTCAAGTTGTGGAGTCTCTAGTTGTGGAGTTTCTAGTTGCGGAGTATCTAGTTGTGGAGTTTCCAGTTGTGGAGTTTCTAGTTGTGGAGTTGCGGAGTCTCTAGTTGTGGAGTTTCTAGTTGCAGAGTCTCTAGTTGTGGAGTTTCCAGTTGTGGAGTTTTTAGTTGTGGAGTTTCTAGTTGTTGAGTTTCTAGTTGTGAAGTCTCTAGTTTTCCAGTTTGTAGTTGTGGAGTTTCTAGTTGTGGAGTTTCTGGTTGTGGAGTTTCTAGTTGTGGAGTTTCAAGTTGTGGAGTTTCCAGTTGTGGAGTCTCTAGTTGCGAAGTTTGAAGTTGTGAAGTTTCTAGTTTTGGAGTTTCTAGTTGTGGAGTTTCTAGTTGTAGAGTCTCCTGTTGCGGAGTTTCGAGTTGCGGAGTTTCTAGTTGGGGAGTTTCTAGTTGTGGAGTTTCTAGCTGTGGAGTCTTAAGTTGTGGAGTTTAAACGTGTGGAGTTTCAAGCTGTGGAGTCTATAGTTGTGGAGTTTCTAGTTGTGGATTTTCTAGTTGAGGAGTATCTAGTTGTGAATTTTTCAGTTGTGGAGTTTATAGTTGTGGAGTTGCGGAGTCTCTAGTTGTGGAGTTTCTAGTTGCAGAGTCTCTAGTTGTGGAGTTTCAAGTTGTGGGGTTTCTAGTTGCGGCGTCTCAAGTTGTGGAGTTTCTAGTTGCGGAGTGTCTAGTTGTGATGTTTCTAGCTCTGGAATTTCTTGTTGCGGAGTTTCTAGTTGCGGATTTCCATAGTTGCAGAGTCTCTAGTTGTGGAGTTTCTAGTTGTGGAGTGTCTAGTGGTGGAGTTTGCAGTTGTGTAGTTTCGAGTTTTGGAGTTTCTAGTTGTGGAGTTTTGAGTTGTGGAGTTTCTAGTTGTGGAGTTTCTAGTTGCGGAATCTCTAGCTGTGGATTTTCTAGTTGCGTAACTTAAGGTTGTGAGGTTTCAAGTTGTGGAGTTTCTAAATGTGGAGTTTCTAGTTGTGGAGTTTCTAGTTGTGGAGTCTCTAGTTGTGTAGTTTCTAGCTGCGGAGTTTCTAGTTGCGGAGTTTCTAGTTGCAGAGTCTCTGGTTGTGGAGTTTCTAGTTGCGGAGTCTCTAGTTGTGGAGTTTCTAGTTGTGGAGTTTCTAGTTGTGGAGTTTCTAATTGTGGAGTTTCCAGTTGTGGAGTTTTGAGTTGTGGAGTTTCTAGTTGTGGAGTCTCAAGTTGTGGAGTTTAAAGTTGTGGAGTTTCAAGTTGTGGAGTCTCTAGTTGTGGAGTTTCTAGTTCCGGAGTATCTAGTTGTGGAGTTTCCAGTTGTGGAGTTTCTAGTTGTAGAGTTGCGGAGTCTCTAGTTGTGGAGTTTCTAGTTGCAGAGTCTCTAGTTGTGGAGTTTCAAGTTGTGGAGTCTAGTTGTGGAGTTTCAAGTTGTGGAGTTTCCAGTTGTGGAGTATCTAGTTGTGGAGTTTCCAGTTGTGAAATTTCAAGTTGCGGAGTCTCAAGAGTTGGAGTTTCCAGTTGTGGAGTTTTTAGTTGTGGAGTTTCTAGTTGTGAAGTCTCTATTTTTGCAGTTTCTAGTTGTGGAGTTTCTAGATATGGAATTTCTAGTTGCCGAGTCTGTATTTGTGGAGTTTGTAGTTGTGGAGTTTCTAGTTGTGGAGTTTCTAGGTGTGGAGTCTCTAGTTGTGGAGTTTCTAGTTGTGGAGTTTCTAGTTGTGGAGTTTCTGGTTGTGGAGTTTCTAGTTGTGGAGTTTCAAGTTGTGGAGTTTCCAGTTGTGGAGTCTCTAGTTGCGCTGTTTCTAGTTGGGAAGTTTCTAGTTGTGGAGTTTCTAGTTTTGGAGTTTCTAGTTGTGGAGTTTCTAGTTGTAGAGTCTCCTGTTGCGGAGTTTCTAGTTGCGGAGTTTCTAGTTGGGGAGTTTCTAGTTGTGGAGTTTCTAGTTGTGGAGTCTTAAGTTGTGGAGTTTAAACATGTGGAGTTTCAAGCTGTTGAGTCTATAGTTGTGGAATTTCTAGTTGTGGATTTTCTAGTTGTGGATTTTTCAGTTGCAGAGTTTATAGTTGTGGAGTGGCGGAGTCTCTAGTTGTGGAGTTTCTAGTTGCAGAGTCTCTAGTTGTGGAGTTTCAAGTTGTGGAGTCTCTAGATGGGGAGTTTCTAGTTGTCGAGTTTCCAGTTGTGGAGTCTCTAGTTGCGGAGTTTCTAGTTGTGGAGTTTCTAGTTGTGGAGTTTCGAGTTGTTGAGTTTCTAGTTGTGGAGTTTCTAGTTGCGGAGTTCCTAGTTGTGGAGTTTCTAGTTGCGGAGTTTCTAGGTGTGGAGTTTCAAGTTGCGGAGTCTCATGCTGTGGAGTTTCTAGTTGTTGAGTTTTTAGTTGTGGAGTTTCTAGTTATTGAGTTTCTAGTTTGAAGTCTCTAGTTGTAGATTCTCTAGTTGTGGAGTCTCTAGTTTAGGAGTTTCTAGTTGAAGAGTTTTTAGTTGTGGAGTGTCTAGTTGTGGAGTTTCTAGTCGTGAAGTTTCTAGTTGTGGAGTCTCTAGTTGTGTAGTTTCTAGCTGCGGAGTTTCTAGTTGCGGAGTTTCTAGTTGCAGAGTCTCTGGTTGTGGAGTTTCTAGTTGTGGAGTTTCTAGTTGCGGAGTATCTGGTTGTGGAGTTTGCAGTTGTGGAGTTTCTAGTTGTGGAATTGCAGAGTCTCTGGTTGTGGAGTTTCTAGTTGTGGAGTTTCTAGTTGTGGAGTCTCTAGTTGCGGAGTCTCTAGTTGTGAAGTTTCTAGTTGTGGAGTTTCTAGTTGTGGAGTTTCTAGTTTTGGAGTTTCTAGTTGTGGAGTTTCTAGTTGTAGAGTCTTCTGTTGCGGAGTTTCTAGTTGCGGAGTTTCTAGTTGTGGAGTTTCCAGTTGTGGAGTTTCTAGTTGTGGAGTCTTAAGTTGTGGAGTTTAAACTTGTGGAGTTTCAAGTTGTTGAGTCTATAGTTGTGCAGTTTCTAGTTGTGGATTTTCTAGTTGTGGAGTATCTAGTTGTGGATTTTTCAGTTGTGGAGTTTCTAGTTGTGGAGTTGCGGAGTCTCTAGTTGTGAAGTTTCTAGTTGCAGAGTCTCTAGTTGTGGAGTTTCTAGTTGTGGAGTATCTAGTTGGAGTTTCGTGTTGTGGAGTTTCTAGTTGTGGAGTTGGGGAGTCTCTGGTTGTGGAGTTTCTAGTACTGGAGTTTCTAGTTGTGGAGATTCGAGTTGTGGAGTCTCTAGTTGTGGAGTTTCTAGTTGTGGAGTTTCCAGTTGTGGAGTATCTAGTTGTGGAGTTTCCAGTTGTGAAGTATCTAGTTGTAGAGTTTCCAGTTGTGGAGTATCTAGTTGTGGAGTTTTAAGTTGTGGAGTTTCTAGTTGCGGAGTTTCTAGTTGCGGAGTTTTTAATAGCGGAGTTTCTAGTTTTGAAGTTTCAAGTTGCGGAGTCTCAAGTTGTGGAGTTTTCAGTTGTGGAGTTTTTAGTTGTGGAGTTTCTAGTTGTTGAGTTTCTAGTTGAGAAGTCTCTAGTTTTGCAGTTTTTAGTTGTGGAGTTTCTAGATATGGAATTTCTAGTTGCCGAGTCTGTATTTGTGGAGTTTGTATTTGTGGAGTTTCTAGTTGTGGAGTTTCTAGTTGGTGAGTCTCTAGTTGCAGAGTTTCTAGTTGTGGAGTTTCTAGTTGTGGAGTTTCTAGTTGTGGAGTTTCAAGTTGTGGAGTTTCTAGTTGCGGCGTCTCAAGTTGTGGAGTTTCTAGTTGCGGAGTGTCTAGTTGTGGTGTTTCTAGCTCTGGAATTTCTTGTTGCGGAGTTTCTAGTTGCGGAGTTCCATAGTTGCAGAGTCTCTAGTTGTGGAGTTTCTAGTTGTGGAGTGTCTAGTTGTGGAGTTTCCAGTTGTGTAGTTTCTAGTAGTGTTTCGAATTTTGAAGTTTGTAGTTGTTGAGTTTCTAGGTTGAAGTCTCTAGTTGTAGATTCTCTAGTTGTGGAGTCTCTAGTTTTGGAGTTTCTAGTTGAAGAGTTTTTAGTTGTGGAGTGTCTAGTTGTGGAGTTTCCAGTTGTGGAGTTTCGAGTTGTGGAGTTTCGAGTTTTGGAGTTTCTAGTTGTGGAGTTTTGAGTTGTGGAGTTTCTAGTTGTGGAGTTTCTAGTTGCGGAATCTCTAGCTGTGGATTTTCTAGTTGCGTAACTTAAGGTTGTGATGTTTCAATTTGTGGAGTTTCTAGTTGTGGAGTTTCTAGTTGTGGAGTTTCTAGTTGTGGAGTCTCTAGTTGTGGAGTTTCTAGCTGCGGAGTTTCTAGTTGCAGAGTTTCTAGTTGCAGAGTCTCTGGTTGTGAAGTTTCTAGTTGCGGAGTCTCTAGTTGTGGAGTTTCTAGTTGTGGAGTTTCTAGTTGTAGAGTTTCCAGTTGTGGAGTTTTTAGTTGTGGAGTTTCTAGTTGTGGAGTTTCTGGTTGTGGAGTTTCTAATATTGGAGTTTCCAGCTGTGGAGTTTTGAGTTGTGGAGTTTCTAGTTGTGGAGTCTCAAGTTGTGGAGTTTAAAGTTGTGGAGTTTAAAGTTGTGGAGTCTCTAGTTGTGGAGTTTCTAGTTGCGGAGTATCTAGTTGTGGAGTTTCCAGTTGTGGAGTTTCTAGCTGTGGAGTTGCGGAGTCTCTAGTTGTGGAGTTTCTAGTTGCAGAGTCTCTAGTTTTGGAGTTTCAAGTTGGGGAGTCTAGTTGTGTAGTTTCAAGCTGTGGAGTTTCCAGTTGTGGAGTATCTAGTTGTGGAGTTTCCAGTTGTGAAGTTTCAAGTTGCGGAGTCTCAAGTTGTGGAGTTTCCAGTTGTGGAGTTTTTAGTTGTGGAGTTTCTAGTTGTTGAGTTTCTAGTTGTGAAGTCTCTAGTTTTCCAGTTTGTAGTTGTGGAGTTTCTAGTTGTGGAGTTTCTGGTTGTGGAGTTTCTAGTTGTGGAGTTTCAAGTTGTGGAGTTTCCAGTTGTGGAGTCTCCAGTTGTGGAGTATCTAGTTGTGGAGTTTTAAGTTGTGGAGTTTCTAGTTGCGGAGTTTCTAGTTGTAGAGTCTTCTGTTGCGGAGTTTCTAGTTGGGGAGTTTCTAGTTGTGGAGTTTCTAGCTGTGGAGTCTTAAGTTGTGGAGTTTAAACGTGTGGAGTTTCAAGCTGTGGAGTCTATAGTTGTGGAGTTTCTAGTTGTGGATTTTCTAGTTGAGGAGTATCTAGTTGTGAATTTTTCAGTTGTGGAGTTTATAGTTGTGGAGTTGCGGAGTTTCTAGTTGTAGAGTTTCTAGTTGCAGAGTCTCTAGTTGTGGAGTTTCAAGTTGTGGAGTTTCTAGTTGCGGCGTCTCAAGTTGTGGAGTTTCTAGTTGCGGAGTGTCTAGTTGTGATGTTTCTAGCTCTGGAATTTCTTGTTGCGGAGTTTCTAGTTGCGGATTTCCATAGTTGCAGAGTCTCTAGTTGTGGAGTTTCTAGTTGTGGAGTGTCTAGTTGTGGAGTTCGCAGTTGTGTAGTTTCTAGTAGAGTTTCGAATTTTGAAGTTTCTAGTTGTTGAGTTTCTAGTTTGAAGTCTCTAGTCGTAGATTCTCTAGTTGTGGAGTCTCTAGTTTTGGAGTTTCTAGTTGAAGAGTTTCTAGTTGTGGAGTCTTAAGTTGTGGAGTTTAAACTTGTGGAGTTTCAAGTTGTTGAGTCTACAGTTGTGGAGTTTCTAGTTGTGGATTTTCTAGTTGTGGAGTATCTAGTTGTGGATTTTTCAGTTGTGGAGTTTCTAGTTGTGGAGTTGCGGAGTCTCTAGTTGTGAAGTTTCTAGTTGCAGAGTCTCTAGTTGTGGAGTGTCCAGTTGTGGAGTCTCTAGTTGTGGAGTTTCTAGTTGTGCAGTATCTAGTTGGAGTTTCATGTTGTGGAGTTTCTAGTTGTGGAGTTGGGGAGTCTCTGGTTGTGGAGTTTCTAGTACTGGAGTTTCTAGTTGTGGAGATTCGAGTTGTGGAGTCTCTAGTTGTGGAGTTTCTAGTTGTGGAGTTTCCAGTTGTGGAGTAACTAGTTGTGGAGTTTCCAGTTGTGAAGTATCTAGTTGTAGAGTTTCCAGTTGTGGAGTATCTAGTTGTGGATTTTTAAGTTGTGGAGTTTCTAGTTGCGGAGTTTCCAGTTGCGGAGTTTTTAATAGCGGAGTTTCTAGTTGTGAAGTTTCAAGTTGCGGAGTCTCAAGTTGTGGAGTTTTCAGTTGTGGAGTTTTTAGTTGTGGAGTTTCTAGTTGTTGAGTTTCTAGTTGAGAAGTCTCTAGTTTTGCAGTTTTTAGTTGTGGAGTTTCTAGATATGGATTTTCTAGTTGCCGAGTCTGTATTTGTGGAGTTTGTAGTTGTGGAGTTTCTAGTTGTGGAGTTTCTAGTTGGTGAGTCTCTAGTTGCGGAGTTTCTAGTTGTGGAGTTTCTAGTTGTGGAGTTTCTGGTTGTGGAGTTTCTAGTTGTGGAATTTCTAGTGGTGGAGTCTCTAGTTGCGGAATCTCTAGTTGTGGAGTTTCTAGTTGTGGAGTTTCTAATTGTGGAGTTTCTAGTTGTGGAGTTTCTAGCTGCGGAGTTTCTAGTTGCAGAGTCTCTAGTTTTGGAGTTTCTAGTTGCGAATTCTCTAGTTGAGGAGTCTCTAGTTGTAGAGTTTCTAGTTGTGGAGTTTCAAGTTGTGGAGTTTCTAGTTGCGGCGTCTCAAGTTGTGGAGTTTCTAGTTGCGGAGTGTCTAGTTGTGGTGTTTCTAGCTCTGGAATTTCTTGTTGCGGAGTTTCTAGTTGCGGAGTTCCATAGTTGCAGAGTTTCTAGTTGTGGAGTTTCTAGTTGTGGAGTGTCTAGTTGTGGAGTTTCCAGTTGTGTAGTTTCTAGTAGTGTTTCGAATTTTGAAGTTTCTAGTTGTTGAGTTTCTAGGTTGAAGTCTCTAGTTGTAGATTCTCTAGTTGTGGAGTCTCTAGTTTTGGAGTTTCTAGTTGAAGAGTTTTTAGTTGTGGCGTGTCTAGTTGTGGAGTTTCCAGTTGTTGAGTTTCGAGTTGTGGAGTTTCGAGTTTTGGAGTTTCTAGTTGTGGAGTATTGAGTTGTGGAGTTTCTAGTTGTGGAGTTTCTAGTTGCGGAATCTCTAGCTGTGGATTTTCTAGTTGCGTAACTTAAGGTTGTGAGGTTTCAATTTGTGGAGTTTCTAGTTGTGGAGTTTCTAGTTGTGGAGTTTCTAGTTGTGGAGTCTCTAGTTGTGGAGTTTCTAGCTGCGGAGTTTCTAGTTGCAGAGTTTCTAGTTGCAGAGTCTCTGGTTGTGAAGTTTCTAGTTGCGGAGTCTCTAGTTGTGGAGTTTCTAGTTGTGGAGTTTCTAGTTGTAGAGTTTCCAGTTGTGGAGTTTTTAGTTGTGGAGTTTCTAGTTGTGGAGTTTCTGGTTGTGGAGTTTCTAATATTGGAATTTCCAGCTGTGGAGTTTTGAGTTGTGGAGTTCTAGTTGTGGAGTCTCAAGTTGTGGAGTTTAAAGTTGTGGAGTTTCAAGTTGTGGAGTCTCTAGTTGTGGAGTTTCTAGTTGCGGAGTATCTAGTTGTGGAGTTTCCAGTTGTGGAGTTTCTAGTTGTGGAGTTGCGGAGTCTCTAGTTGTGGAGTTTCTAGTTGCAGAGTCTCTAGTTGTGGAGTTTCCAGTTGTGGAGTTTTTAGTTGTGGAGTTTCTAGTTGTTGAGTTTCTAGTTGTGAAGTCTCTAGTTTTCCAGTTTGTAGTTGTGGAGTTTCTAGTTGTGGAGTTTCTGGTTGTGGAGTTTCTAGTTGTGGAGTTTCAAGTTGTGGAGTTTCCAGTTGTGGAGTCTCTAGTTGCGAAGTTTGAAGTTGTGAAGTTTCTAGTTTTGGAGTTTCTAGTTGTGGAGTTTCTAGTTGTAGAGTCTCCTGTTGCGGAGTTTCGAGTTGCGGAGTTTCTAGTTGGGGAGTTTCTAGTTGTGGAGTTTCTAGCTGTGGAGTCTTAAGTTGTGGAGTTTAAACGTGTGGAGTTTCAAGCTGTGGAGTCTATAGTTGTGGAGTTTCTAGTTGTGGATTTTCTAGTTGAGGAGTATCTAGTTGTGAATTTTTCAGTTGTGGAGTTTATAGTTGTGGAGTTGCGGAGTCTCTAGTTGTGGAGTTTCTAGTTGCAGAGTCTCTAGTTGTGGAGTTTCAAGTTGTGGGGTTTCTAGTTGCGGCGTCTCAAGTTGTGGAGTTTCTAGTTGCGGAGTGTCTAGTTGTGATGTTTCTAGCTCTGGAATTTCTTGTTGCGGAGTTTCTAGTTGCGGATTTCCATAGTTGCAGAGTCTCTAGTTGTGGAGTTTCTAGTTGTGGAGTGTCTAGTGGTGGAGTTTGCAGTTGTGTAGTTTCGAGTTTTGGAGTTTCTAGTTGTGGAGTTTTGAGTTGTGGAGTTTCTAGTTGTGGAGTTTCTAGTTGCGGAATCTCTAGCTGTGGATTTTCTAGTTGCGTAACTTAAGGTTGTGAGGTTTCAAGTTGTGGAGTTTCTAAATGTGGAGTTTCTAGTTGTGGAGTTTCTAGTTGTGGAGTCTCTAGTTGTGTAGTTTCTAGCTGCGGAGTTTCTAGTTGCGGAGTTTCTAGTTGCAGAGTCTCTGGTTGTGGAGTTTCTAGTTGCGGAGTCTCTAGTTGTGGAGTTTCTAGTTGTGGAGTTTCTAGTTGTGGAGTTTCTAATTGTGGAGTTTCCAGTTGTGGAGTTTTGAGTTGTGGAGTTTCTAGTTGTGGAGTCTCAAGTTGTGGAGTTTAAAGTTGTGGAGTTTCAAGTTGTGGAGTCTCTAGTTGTGGAGTTTCTAGTTCCGGAGTATCTAGTTGTGGAGTTTCCAGTTGTGGAGTTTCTAGTTGTAGAGTTGCGGAGTCTCTAGTTGTGGAGTTTCTAGTTGCAGAGTCTCTAGTTGTGGAGTTTCAAGTTGTGGAGTCTAGTTGTGGAGTTTCAAGTTGTGGAGTTTCCAGTTGTGGAGTATCTAGTTGTGGAGTTTCCAGTTGTGAAATTTCAAGTTGCGGAGTCTCAAGAGTTGGAGTTTCCAGTTGTGGAGTTTTTAGTTGTGGAGTTTCTAGTTGTGAAGTCTCTATTTTTGCAGTTTCTAGTTGTGGAGTTTCTAGATATGGAATTTCTAGTTGCCGAGTCTGTATTTGTGGAGTTTGTAGTTGTGGAGTTTCTAGTTGTGGAGTTTCTAGGTGTGGAGTCTCTAGTTGTGGAGTTTCTAGTTGTGGAGTTTCTAGTTGTGGAGTTTCTGGTTGTGGAGTTTCTAGTTGTGGAGTTTCAAGTTGTGGAGTTTCCAGTTGTGGAGTCTCTAGTTGCGCTGTTTCTAGTTGGGAAGTTTCTAGTTGTGGAGTTTCTAGTTTTGGAGTTTCTAGTTGTGGAGTTTCTAGTTGTAGAGTCTCCTGTTGCGGAGTTTCTAGTTGCGGAGTTTCTAGTTGGGGAGTTTCTAGTTGTGGAGTTTCTAGTTGTGGAGTCTTAAGTTGTGGAGTTTAAACATGTGGAGTTTCAAGCTGTTGAGTCTATAGTTGTGGAATTTCTAGTTGTGGATTTTCTAGTTGTGGATTTTTCAGTTGCAGAGTTTATAGTTGTGGAGTGGCGGAGTCTCTAGTTGTGGAGTTTCTAGTTGCAGAGTCTCTAGTTGTGGAGTTTCAAGTTGTGGAGTCTCTAGATGGGGAGTTTCTAGTTGTCGAGTTTCCAGTTGTGGAGTCTCTAGTTTAGGAGTTTCTAGTTGAAGAGTTTTTAGTTGTGGAGTGTCTAGTTGTGGAGTTTCTAGTCGTGAAGTTTCTAGTTGTGGAGTCTCTAGTTGTGTAGTTTCTAGCTGCGGAGTTTCTAGTTGCGGAGTTTCTAGTTGCAGAGTCTCTGGTTGTGGAGTTTCTAGTTGTGGAGTTTCTAGTTGCGGAGTATCTGGTTGTGGAGTTTGCAGTTGTGGAGTTTCTAGTTGTGGAATTGCAGAGTCTCTGGTTGTGGAGTTTCTAGTTGTGGAGTTTCTAGTTGTGGAGTCTCTAGTTGCGGAGTCTCTAGTTGTGAAGTTTCTAGTTGTGGAGTTTCTAGTTGTGGAGTTTCTAGTTTTGGAGTTTCTAGTTGTGGAGTTTCTAGTTGTAGAGTCTTCTGTTGCGGAGTTTCTAGTTGCGGAGTTTCTAGTTGTGGAGTTTCCAGTTGTGGAGTTTCTAGTTGTGGAGTCTTAAGTTGTGGAGTTTAAACTTGTGGAGTTTCAAGTTGTTGAGTCTATAGTTGTGGAGTTTCTAGTTGTGGATTTTCTAGTTGTGGAGTATCTAGTTGTGGATTTTTCAGTTGTGGAGTTTCTAGTTGTGGAGTTGCGGAGTCTCTAGTTGTGAAGTTTCTAGTTGCAGAGTCTCTAGTTGTGGAGTTTCTAGTTGTGGAGTATCTAGTTGGAGTTTCGTGTTGTGGAGTTTCTAGTTGTGGAGTTGGGGAGTCTCTGGTTGTGGAGTTTCTAGTACTGGAGTTTCTAGTTGTGGAGATTCGAGTTGTGGAGTCTCTAGTTGTGGAGTTTCTAGTTGTGGAGTTTCCAGTTGTGGAGTATCTAGTTGTGGAGTTTCCAGTTGTGAAGTATCTAGTTGTAGAGTTTCCAGTTGTGGAGTATCTAGTTGTGGAGTTTTAAGTTGTGGAGTTTCTAGTTGCGGAGTTTCTAGTTGCGGAGTTTTTAATAGCGGAGTTTCTAGTTTTGAAGTTTCAAGTTGCGGAGTCTCAAGTTGTGGAGTTTTCAGTTGTGGAGTTTTTAGTTGTGGAGTTTCTAGTTGTTGAGTTTCTAGTTGAGAAGTCTCTAGTTTTGCAGTTTTTAGTTGTGGAGTTTCTAGATATGGAATTTCTAGTTGCCGAGTCTGTATTTGTGGAGTTTGTATTTGTGGAGTTTCTAGTTGTGGAGTTTCTAGTTGGTGAGTCTCTAGTTGCAGAGTTTCTAGTTGTGGAGTTTCTAGTTGTGGAGTTTCTAGTTGTGGAGTTTCAAGTTGTGGAGTTTCTAGTTGCGGCGTCTCAAGTTGTGGAGTTTCTAGTTGCGGAGTGTCTAGTTGTGGTGTTTCTAGCTCTGGAATTTCTTGTTGCGGAGTTTCTAGTTGCGGAGTTCCATAGTTGCAGAGTCTCTAGTTGTGGAGTTTCTAGTTGTGGAGTGTCTAGTTGTGGAGTTTCCAGTTGTGTAGTTTCTAGTAGTGTTTCGAATTTTGAAGTTTGTAGTTGTTGAGTTTCTAGGTTGAAGTCTCTAGTTGTAGATTCTCTAGTTGTGGAGTCTCTAGTTTTGGAGTTTCTAGTTGAAGAGTTTTTAGTTGTGGAGTGTCTAGTTGTGGAGTTTCCAGTTGTGGAGTTTCGAGTTGTGGAGTTTCGAGTTTTGGAGTTTCTAGTTGTGGAGTTTTGAGTTGTGGAGTTTCTAGTTGTGGAGTTTCTAGTTGCGGAATCTCTAGCTGTGGATTTTCTAGTTGCGTAACTTAAGGTTGTGATGTTTCAATTTGTGGAGTTTCTAGTTGTGGAGTTTCTAGTTGTGGAGTTTCTAGTTGTGGAGTCTCTAGTTGTGGAGTTTCTAGCTGCGGAGTTTCTAGTTGCAGAGTTTCTAGTTGCAGAGTCTCTGGTTGTGAAGTTTCTAGTTGCGGAGTCTCTAGTTGTGGAGTTTCTAGTTGTGGAGTTTCTAGTTGTAGAGTTTCCAGTTGTGGAGTTTTTAGTTGTGGAGTTTCTAGTTGTGGAGTTTCTGGTTGTGGAGTTTCTAATATTGGAGTTTCCAGCTGTGGAGTTTTGAGTTGTGGAGTTTCTAGTTGTGGAGTCTCAAGTTGTGGAGTTTAAAGTTGTGGAGTTTAAAGTTGTGGAGTCTCTAGTTGTGGAGTTTCTAGTTGCGGAGTATCTAGTTGTGGAGTTTCCAGTTGTGGAGTTTCTAGCTGTGGAGTTGCGGAGTCTCTAGTTGTGGAGTTTCTAGTTGCAGAGTCTCTAGTTTTGGAGTTTCAAGTTGGGGAGTCTAGTTGTGTAGTTTCAAGCTGTGGAGTTTCCAGTTGTGGAGTATCTAGTTGTGGAGTTTCCAGTTGTGAAGTTTCAAGTTGCGGAGTCTCAAGTTGTGGAGTTTCCAGTTGTGGAGTTTTTAGTTGTGGAGTTTCTAGTTGTTGAGTTTCTAGTTGTGAAGTCTCTAGTTTTCCAGTTTGTAGTTGTGGAGTTTCTAGTTGTGGAGTTTCTGGTTGTGGAGTTTCTAGTTGTGGAGTTTCAAGTTGTGGAGTTTCCAGTTGTGGAGTCTCTAGTTGCGAAGTTTCAAGTTGTGAAGTTTCTAGTTTTGGAGTTTCTAGTTGTGGAGTTTCTAGTTGTAGAGTCTCCTGTTGCGGAGTTTCTAGTTGGGGAGTTTCTAGTTGTGGAGTTTCTAGCTGTGGAGTCTTAAGTTGTGGAGTTTAAACGTGTGGAGTTTCAAGCTGTGGAGTCTATAGTTGTGGAGTTTCTAGTTGTGGATTTTCTAGTTGAGGAGTATCTAGTTGTGAATTTTTCAGTTGTGGAGTTTATAGTTGTGGAGTTGCGGAGTCTCTAGTTGTGGAGTTTCTAGTTGCAGAGTCTCTAGTTGTGGAGTTTCAAGTTGTGGAGTTTCTAGTTGCGGCATCTCAAGTTGTGGAGTTTCTAGTTGTGGAGTGTCTAGTTGTGATGTTTCTAGCTCTGGAATTTCTTGTTGCGGAGTTTCTAGTTGCGGAATTCCATAGTTGCAGAGTCTCTAGTTGTGGAGTTTCTAGTTGTGGAGTGTCTAGTTGTGGAGTTTGCAGTTGTGTAGTTTCTAGTAGAGTTTCGAATTTTGAAGTTTCTAGTTGTTGAGTTTCTAGTTTGAAGTCTCTAGTCGTAGATTCTCTAGTTGTGGAGTCTCTAGTTTTGGAGTTTCTAGTTGAAGAGTTTTCAGTTGTGGAGTGTCTAGTTGTGGAGTTTCCAGTTGTGGAGTTTCGAGTTGTGGAGTTTCGAGTTTTGGAGTTTCTAGTTGTGGAGTTTTGAGTTGTGGAGTTTCTAGTTGTGGAGTTTCTAGTTGCGGAATCTCTAGCTGTGGATTTTCTAGTTGCGTAACTTAAGGTTGTGAGGTTTCAAGTTGTGGAGTTTCTAAATGTGGAGTTTCTAGTTGTGGAGTTTCTAGTTGTGGAGTCTCTAGTTGTGTAGTTTCTAGCTGCGGAGTTTCTAGTTGCAGAGTTTCTAGTTGCAGAGTCTCTGGTTGTGGAGTTTCTAGTTGCGGAGTCTCTAGTTGTGGAGTTTCTAGTTGTGGAGTTTCTAGTTGTGGAGTTTCTAAATGTGGAGTTTCCAGTTGTGGAGTTTTGAGTTGTGGAGTTTCTAGTTGTGGAGTCTCAAGTTGTGGAGTTTAAAGTTGTGGAGTTTCAAGTTGTGGAGTCTCTAGTTGTGGAGTTTCTAGTTGCGGAGTATCTAGTTGTGGAGTTTCCAGTTGTGGAGTTTCTAGTTGTAGAGTTGCGGAGTCTCTAGTTGTGGAGTTTCTAGTTGCAGAGTCTCTAGTTGTGGAGTTTCAAGTTGTGGAGTCTAGTTGTGGAGTTTCAAGTTGTGGAGTTTCCAGTTGTGGAGTATCTAGTTGTGGAGTTTCCAGTTGTGAAATTTCAAGTTGCGGAGTCTCAAGAGTTGGAGTTTCCAGTTGTGGAGTTTTTAGTTGTGGAGTTTCTAGTTGTTGAGTTTCTAGTTGTGAAGTCTCTAGTTTTGCAGTTTCTAGTTGTGGAGTTTCTAGATATGGAATTTCTAGTTGCCGAGTCTGTATTTGTGGAGTTTGTAGTTGTGGAGTTTCTAGTTGTGGAGTTTCTAGTTGTGGAGTCTCTAGTTGAGGAGTTTCTAGTTGTGGAGTTTCTAGTTGTGGAGTTTCTGGTTGTGGAGTTTCTAGTTGTGGAGTTTCAAGTTGTGGAGTTTCCAGTTGTGGAGTCTCTAGTTGCGGAGTTTCTAGTTGTGAAGTTTCTAGTTGTGGAGTTTCTAGTTTTGGCGTTTCTAGTTGTGGAGTTTCTAGTTGTAAAGTCTCCTGTTACGGAGTTTCTAGTTGCGGAGTTTCTAGTTGGGGAGTTTCTAGTTGTGGAGTTTCTAGTTGTGGAGTCTTAAGTTGTGGAGTTTAAACATGTGGAGTTTCAAGCTGTTGAGTCTATAGTTGTGGAATTTCTAGTTGTGGATTTTCTAGTTGTGGATTTTTCAGTTGCGGAGTTTATAGTTGTGGAGTTGCGGAGTCTCTAGTTGTGGAGTTTCTAGTTGCAGAGTCTCTAGTTGTGGAGTTTCAAGTTGTGGAGTCTCTAGATGGGGAGTTTCTTGTTGTCGAGTTTCCAGTTGTGGAGTCTCTAGTTGCGGAGTTTCTAGTTGTGGAGTTTCTAGTTGTGGAGTTTCGAGTTGTTGAGTTTCTAGTTGTGGAGTTTCTAGTTGCGGAGTTCCTAGTTGTGGAGTTTCTAGTTGCGGAGTTTCTAGGTGTGCAGTTTCAAGTTGCGGAGTCTCATGCTGTGGAGTTTCTAGTTGTTGAGTTTTTAGTTGTGGAGTTTCTAGTTGTTGAGTTTCTAGTTTGAAGTCTCTAGTTGTAGATTCTCTAGTTGTGGAGTCTCTAGTTTAGGAGTTTCTAGTTGAAGTGTTTTTAGTTGTGGAGTGTCTAGTTGTGGAGTTTCTAGTCGTGAAGTTTCTAGTTGTGGAGTCTCTAGTTGTGTAGTTTCTAGCTGCGGAGTTTCTAGTTGCGGAGTTTCTAGTTGCAGAGTCTCTGGTTGTGGAGTTTCTAGTTGCAGAGTTTCTAGTTGCGGAGTATCTGGTTGTGGAGTTTGCAGTTGTGGAGTTTCTAGTTGTGGAATTGCAGAGTCTCTGGTTGTGGAGTTTCTAGTTGTGGAGTTTCTAGTTGTGGAGTCTCTAGTTGCGGAGTCTCTAGTTGTGAAGTTTCTAGTTGTGGAGTTTCTAGTTGTGGAGTTTCTAGTTTTGGAGTTTCTAGTTGTGGAGTTTCTAGTTGTAGAGTCTTCTGTTGCGGAGTTTCTAGTTGTGGAGTTTCTAGTTGTGGAGTTTCTAGTTGTGGAGTCTTAAGTTGTGGAGTTTAAACTTGTGGAGTTTCAAGTTGTTGAGTCTATAGTTGTGGAGTTTCTAGTTGTGGATTTTCTAGTTGCAGAGTCTCTAGTTGTGGAGTTTCCAGTTGTGGAGTCTCTAGTTGTGGAGTTTCTAGTTGTGGAGTATCTAGTTGGAGTTTCATGTTGTGGAGTTTCTAGTTGTGGAGTTGGGGAGTCTCTGGTTGTGGAGTTTCTAGTACTGGAGTTTCCAGTTGTGGAGTTTCCAGTTGTGGAAATTCGAGTTGTGGAGTTTCTTGTTGTGGAGTTTCTAGTTGCGGAGTTTTTAATAGCGGAGTTTCTAGTTTTGAAGTTTCAAGTTGCGGAGTCTCAAGGTGTGGAGTTTTCAGTTGTGGAGTTTTTAGTTGTGGAGTTTCTAGTTGTTGAGTTTCTAGTTGAGAAGTCTCTAGTTTTGCAGTTTTTAGTTGTGGAGTTTCTAGATATGGAATTTCTAGTTGCCGAGTCTGTATTTGTGGAGTTTGTATTTGTGGAGTTTCTAGTTGTGGAGTTTCTAGTTGGTGAGTCTCTAGTTGCAGAGTTTCTAGTTGTGGAGTTTCTAGTTGTGGAGTTTCTAGTTGTGGAGTTTCTAGTTGTGGAGTTTCTAGTAGTGGAGTCTCTTAGTTGCGGAATCTCTAGTTGTGGAGTTTCTAGTTGTGGAGTTTCTAATTGTGGAGTTTCTAGTTGTGGAGTTTCTAGCTGCGGAGTTTCTAGTTGCAGAGTCTCTAGTTTTGGAGTTTCTAGTTGCGAATTTTCTAGTTGAGGAGTCTCTAGTTGTAGAGTTTCTAGTTGTGGAGTTTCAAGTTGTGGAGTTTCTAGTTGCGGCGTCTCAAGTTGTGGAGTTTCTAGTTGCGGAGTGTCTAGTTGTGGTGTTTCTAGCTCTGGAATTTCTTGTTGCGGAGTTTCTAGTTGCGGAGTTCCATAGTTGCAGAGTCTCAAGTTGTGGAGTTTCTAGTTGTGGAGTGTCTAGTTGTGGAGTTTCCAGTTGTGTAGTTTCTAGTAGTGTTTCGAATTTTGAAGTTTGTAGTTGTTGAGTTTCTAGGTTGAAGTCTCTAGTTGTAGATTCTCTAGTTGTGGAGTCTCTAGTTTTGGAGTTTCTAGTTGAAGAGTTTTTAGTTGTGGAGTGTCTAGTTGTGGAGTTTCCAGTTGTGGAGTTTCGAGTTGTGGAGTTTCGAGTTTTGGAGTTTCTAGTTGTGGAGTTTTGAGTTGTGGAGTTTCTAGTTGTGGAGTTTCTAGTTGCGGAATCTCTAGCTGTGGATTTTCTAGTTGCGTAACTTAAGGTTGTGAGGTTTCAATTTGTGGAGTTTCTAGTTGTGGAGTTTCTAGTTGTGGAGTTTCTAGTTGTGGAGTCTCTAGTTGTGGAGTTTCTAGCTGCGGAGTTTCTAGTTGCAGAGTTTCTAGTTGCAGAGTCTCTGGTTGTGAAGTTTCTAGTTGCGGAGTCTCTAGTTGTGGAGTTTCTAGTTGTGGAGTTTCTAGTTGTAGAGTTTCCAGTTGTGGAGTTTTTAGTTGTGGAGTTTCTAGTTGTGGAGTTTCTGGTTGTGGAGTTTCTAATATTGGAGTTTCCAGCTGTGGAGTTTTGAGTTGTGGAGTTTCTAGTTGTGGAGTCTCAAGTTGTGGAGTTTAAAGTTGTGGAGTTTAAAGTTGTGGAGTCTCTAGTTGTGAAGTTTCTAGTTGCGGAGTATCTAGTTGTGGAGTTTCCAGTTGTGGAGTTTCTAGCTGTGGAGTTGCGGAGTCTCTAGTTGTGGAGTTTCTAGTTGCAGAGTCTCTAGTTTTGGAGTTTCAAGTTGGGGAGTCTAGTTGTGTAGTTTCAAGCTGTGGAGTTTCCAGTTGTGGAGTATCTAGTTGTGGAGTTTCCAGTTGTGAAGTTTCAAGTTGCGGAGTCTCAAGTTGTGGAGTTTCCAGTTGTGGAGTTTTTAGTTATGGAGTTTCTAGTTGTTGAGTTTCTAGTTGTGAAGTCTCTAGTTTTCCAGTTTGTAGTTGTGGAGTTTCTAGTTGTGGAGTTTCTGGTTGTGGAGTTTCTAGTTGTGGAGTTTCAAGTTGTGGAGTTTCCAGTTGTGGAGTCTCTAGTTGCGAAGTTTCTAGCTGTGGAGTCTTAAGTTGTGGAGTTTAAACGTGTGGAGTTTCAAGCTGTGGAGTCTATAGTTGTGGAGTTTCTAGTTCTGGATTTTCTAGTTGAGGAGTATCTAGTTGTGAATTTTTCAGTTGTGGAGTTTATAGTTGTGGAGTTGCGGAGTCTCTAGTTGTGGAGTTTCTAGTTGCAGAGTCTCTAGTTGTGGAGTTTCAAGTTGTGGAGTTTCTAGTTGCGGCATCTCAAGTTGTGGAGTTTCTAGTTGCGGAGTGTCTAGTTGTGATGTTTCTAGCTCTGGAATTTCTTGTTGCGGAGTTTCTAGTTGCGGATTTCCATAGTTGCAGAGTCTCTAGTTGTGGAGTTTCTAATTGTGGAGTGTCTAGTTGTGGAGTTTGCAGTTGTGTAGTTTCTAGTAGAGTTTCGAATTTTGAAGTTTCTAGTTGTTGAGTTTCTAGTTTGAAGTCTCTAGTCGTAGATTCTCTAGTTGTGGAGTCTCTAGTTTTGGAGTTTCTAGTTGAAGAGTTTTCAGTTGTGGAGTGTCTAGTTGTGGAGTTTCCAGTTGTGGAGTTTCGAGTTGTGGAGTTTCGAGTTTTGGAGTTTCTAGTTGTGGAGTTTTGAGTTGTGGAGTTTCTAGTTGTGGAGTTTCTAGTTGCGGAATCTCTAGCTGTGGATTTTCTAGTTGCGTAACTTAAGGTTGTGAGGTTTCAAGTTGTGGAGTTTCTAAATGTGGAGTTTCTAGTTGTGGAGTTTCTAGTTGTGGAGTCTCTAGTTGTGTAGTTTCTAGCTGCGGAGTTTCTAGTTGCAGAGTTTCTAGTTGCAGAGTCTCTGGTTGTGGAGTTTCTAGTTGCGGAGTCTCTAGTTGTGGAGTTTCTAGTTGTGGAGTTTCTAGTTGTGGAGTTTCTAAATGTGGAGTTTCCAGTTGTGGAGTTTTGAGTTGTGGAGTTTCTAGTTGTGGAGTCTCAAGTTGTGGAGTTTAAAGTTGTGGAGTTTCAAGTTGTGGAGTCTCTAGTTGTGGAGTTTCTAGTTGCGGAGTATCTAGTTGTGGAGTTTCCAGTTGTGGAGTTTCTAGTTGTAGAGTTGCGGAGTCTCTAGTTGTGGAGTTTCAAGTTGTGGAGTCTAGTTGTGGAGTTTCAAGTTGTGGAGTTTCCAGTTGTGGAGTATCTAGTTGTGGAGTTTCCAGTTGTGAAATTTCAAGTTGCGGAGTCTCAAGAGTTGGAGTTTCCAGTTGTGGAGTTTTGAGTTGTGGAGTTTCTAGTTGTTGAGTTTCTAGTTGTGAAGTCTCTAGTTTTGCAGTTTCTAGTTGTGGAGTTTCTAGATATGGAATTTCTAGTTGCCGAGTCTGTATTTGTGGAGTTTGTAGTTGTGGAGTTTCTAGTTGTGGAGTTTCTAGTTGTGGAGTCTCTAGTTGAGGAGTTTCTAGTTGTGGAGTTTCTAGTTGTGGAGTTTCTGGTTGTGGAGTTTCTAGTTGTGGAGTTTCAAGTTGTGGAGTTTCCAGTTGTGGAGTCTCTAGTTGCGGAGTTTCTAGCTGTGAAGTTTCTAGTTGTGGAGTTTCTAGTTTTGGCGTTTCTAGTTGTGGAGTTTCTAGTTGTAAAGTCTCCTGTTACGGAGTTTCTAGTTGCGGAGTTTCTAGTTGGGGAGTTTCTAGTTGTGGAGTTTCTAGTTGTGGAGTCTTAAGTTGTGGAGTTTAAACATGGGGAGTTTCAAGCTGTTGAGTCTATAGTTGTGGAATTTCTAGTTGTGGATTTTCTAGTTGTGGATTTTTCAGTTGCGGAGTTTATAGTTGTGGAGTTGCGGAGTCTCTAGTTGTGGAGTTTCTAGTTGCAGAGTCTCTAGTTGTGGAGTTTCAAGTTGTGGAGTCTCTAGATGGGGAGTTTCTTGTTGTCGAGTTTCCAGTTGTGGAGTCTCTAGTTGCGGAGTTTCTAGTTGTGGAGTTTCTAGTTGTGGAGTTTCGAGTTGTTGAGTTTCTAGTTGTGGAGTTTCTAGTTGCGGAGTTCCTAGTTGTGGAGTTTCTAGTTGCGGAGTTTCTAGGTGTGCAGTTTCAAGTTGCGTAGTCTCATGCTGTGGAGTTTCTAGTTGTTGAGTTTTTAGTTGTGGAGTTTCTAGTTGTTGTGTTTCTAGTTTGAAGTCTCTAGTTGTAGATTCTCTAGTTGTGGAGTCTCTAGTTTAGGAGTTTCTAGTTGAAGAGTTTTTAGTTGTGGAGTGTCTAGTTGTGGAGTTTCTAGTCGTGAAGTTTCTAGTTGTGGAGTCTCTAGTTGTGTAGTTTCTAGCTGCGGAGTTTCTAGTTGCGGAGTTTCTAGTTGCAGAGTCTCTGGTTGTGGAGTTTCTAGTTGCAGAGTTTCTAGTTGCGGAGTATCTGGTTGTGGAGTTTGCAGTTGTGGAGTTTCTAGTTGTGGAATTGCAGAGTCTCTGGTTGTGGAGTTTCTAGTTGTGGAGTTTCTAGTTGTGGAGTCTCTAGTTGCGGAGTCTCTAGTTGTGAAGTTTCTAGTTGTGGAGTTTCTAGTTGTGGAGTTTCTAGTTATGGAGTTTCTAGTTGTGGAGTTTCTAGTTGTAGAGTCTTCTGTTGCGGAGTTTCTAGTTGCGGAGTTTCTAGTTGTGGAGTTTCCAGTTGTGGAGTTTCTAGTTGTGGAGTCTTAAGTTGTGGAGTTTAAACTTGTGGAGTTTCAAGTTGTTGAGTCTATAGTTGTGGAGTTTCTAGTTGTGGATTTTCTAGTTGCAGAGTCTCTAGTTGTGGAGTTTCCAGTTGTGGAGTCTCTAGTTGTGGAGTTTCTAGTTGTGGAGTATCTAGTTGGAGTTTCATGTTGTGGAGTTTCTAGTTGTGGAGTTGGGGAGTCTCTGGTTGTGGAGTTTCTAGTACTGGAGTTTCTAGTTGTGGAGATTCGAGTTGTGGAGTCTCTAGTTGTGGAGTTTCTAGTTGCGGAGTTTCTAGTTGCGGAGTTTTTAATAGCGGAGTTTCTAGTTGTGAAGTTTCAAGTTGCGGAGTCTCTAGTTGTGGAGTTTCTAATTGTGGAGTGTCTAGTTGTGGAGTTTGCAGTTGTGTAGTTTCTAGTAGAGTTTCGAATTTTGAAGTTTCTAGTTGTTGAGTTTCTAGTTTGAAGTCTCTAGTCGTAGATTCTCTAGTTGTGGAGTCTCTAGTTTTGGAGTTTCTAGTTGAAGAGTTTTCAGTTGTGGAGTGTCTATTTGTGGAGTTTTTAGTTGTGGAGTTTCTAGTTGTGGAGTTTCTAGTTGTGGAGTTTCTGGTTGTGGAGTTTCTAGTTGTGGAGTTTCTAGTGGTGGAGTCTCTAGTTGCGGAATCTCTAGTTGTGGAGTTTCTAGTTGCAGAGTCTCTAGTTTTGGAGTTTCTAGTTGCGAATTCTCTAGTTGAGGAGTCTCTAGTTGTAGAGTTTCTAGTTGTGGAGTTTCAAGTTGTGGAGTTTCTAGTTGCGGCATCTCAAGTTGTGGAGTTTCTAGTTGCGGAGTGTCTAGTTGTGCTGTTTCTAGCTCTGGAATTTCTTGTTGCGGAGTTTCTAGTTGCGGAGTTCCATAGTTGCAGAGTCTCTAGTTGTGGAGTTTCTAGTTGTGGAGTGTCTAGTTGTGGAGTTTCCAGTTGTGTAGTTTCTAGTAGTGTTTCGAATTTTGAAGTTTCTAATTGTTGAGTTTCTAGGTTGAAGTCTCTAGTTGTAGATTCTCTAGTTGTGGAATCTCTAGTTTTGGAGTTTCTAGTTGAAGAGTTTTTAGTTGTGGAGTGTCTAGTTGTGGAGTTTCCAGTTGTGGAGTTTCGAGTTGTGGAGTTTCGAGTTTTGGAGTTTCTATTTGTGGAGTTTTGAGTTGTGGAGTTTCTAGTTGTGGAGTTTCTAGTTGCGGAATCTCTAGCTGTGGATTTTCTAGTTGCGTAACTTAAGGTTGTGAGGTTTCAAGTTGTGGAGTTTCTAGTTGTGGAGTTTCTAGTTGTGGAGTTTCAAGTTGTGGAGTCTCTAGTTGTGGAGTTTCTAGCTGCGGAGTTTCTAGTTGCAGAGTTTCTAGTTGCAGAGTCTCTGGTTGTGGAGTTTCTAGTTGCGGAGTCTCTAGTTGTGAAGTTTCTAGTTGTGGAGTTTCTAGTTGTAGAGTTTCCAGTTGTGGAGTTTTTAGTTGTGGAGTTTCTAGTTGTGGAGTTTCTGGTTGTGGAGTTTCTAATATTGGAGTTTCCAGCTGTGGAGTTTTGAGTTGTGGAGTTTCTAGTTGTGGAGTCTCAAGTTGTGGAGTTTAAAGTTGTGGAGTTTCAAGTTGTGGAGTCTCTAGTTGTGGAGTTTCTGGTTGTGGAGTATGTAGTTGTGGAGTTTCCAGTTGTGGAGTTTCTAGTTGTGGAGTTGCGGAGTCTCTAGTTGTGGAGTTTCTAGTTGCAGAGTCTCTAGATTTGGAGTTTCATGTTGGGGAGTCTAGTTGTGGAGTTTCAAGCTGTGGAGTTTCCAGTTGTGGAGTATCTAGTTGTGGAGTTTCCAGTTGTGGAGTTTTTAGTTGTGGAGTTTCTAAATGTTAAGTTTCTAGTTGTGAAGTCTCTAGTTTTCCAGTTTCTAGTTGTGGAGTTTCTAGTTGTGGAGTTTCTGGTTGTGGAGTTTCTAGTTGTGGAGTTTCAAGTTGTGGAGTTTCCATTTGTGGAGTCTGTAGTTGCGAAGTTTCAAGTTGTGACGTTTCTGGTTTTGGAGTTTCTAGTTGTGGAGTTTCTAGTTGTAGAGTCTTCTGTTGCGGAGTTTCTAGTTGGGGAGTTTCTAGTTGTGGAGTTTCTAGCTGTGGAGTCTTAAGTTGTGGAGTTTAAACGTGTGGAGTTTCAAGCTGTGGAGTCTATAGTTGTGGAGTTTCTAGTTGTGGATTTTCTAGTTGAGAAGTATCTAGTTGTGAATTTTTCAGTTGTGGAGTTTATAGTTGTGGAGTTGCGGAGTCTCTAGTTGTAGAGTTTCTAGTTGCAGAGTCTCTAGTTGTGGAGTTTCAAGTTGTGGAGTTTCTAGTTGCGGCGTCTCAAGTTGTGGAGTTTCTAGTTGCGGAGTGTCTAGTTGTGATGTTTCTAGCTCTGGAATTTCTTGTTGCGGAGTTTCTAGTTGCGGATTTCCATAGTTGCAGAGTCTCTAGTTGTGGAGTTTCTAGTTGTGGAGTGTCTAGTTTTGGAGTTCGCAGTTGTGTAGTTTCTAGTAGAGTTTCGAATTTTGAAGTTTCTAGTTGTTGAGTTTCTAGTTTGAAGTCTCTAGTCGTAGATTCTCTAGTTGTGGAGTCTCTAGTTTTGGAGTTTCTAGTTGAAGAGTTTTCAGTTGTGGAGTGTCTAGTTGTGGAGTTTCCAGTTGTGGAGTTTCGAGTTGTGGAGTTCCGAGTTTTGGAGTTTCTAGTTGTGGAGTTTTGAGTTGTGGAGTTTCTAGTTGTGGAGTTTCTAGTTGCGGAATCTCTAGCTGTGGATTTTCTAGTTGCGTAACTTAAGGTTGTGAGGTTTCAAGTTGTGGAGTTTCTAAATGTGGAGTTTCTAGTTGTGGAGTTTCTAGTTGTGGAGTCTCTAGTTGTGTAGTTTCTAGCTGCGGAGTTTCTAGTTGCGGAGTTTCTAGTTGCAGAGTCTCTGGTTGTGGAGTTTCTAGTTGCGGAGTCTCTAGTTGTGGAGTTTCTAGTTGTGGAGTTTCTAGTTGTGGAGTTTCTAATTGTGGAGTTTCCAGTTGTGGAGTTTGGAGTTGTGGAGTTTCTAGTTGTGGAGTCTCAAGTTGTGGAGTTTAAAGTTGTGGAGTTTAAAGTTGTGGAGTCTCTAGTTGTGGAGTTTCTAGTTGCGGAGTATCTAGTTGTGGAGTTTCCAGTTGTGGAGTTTCTAGTTGTAGAGTTGCGAAGTCTCTAGTTGTGGAGTTTCTAGTTGCAGAGTCTCTAGTTGTGGAGTTTCAAGTTGTGGAGTCTAGTTGTGGAGTTTCAAGTTGTGGAGTTTCCAGTTGTGGAGTATCTAGTTGTGGAGTTTCCAGTTGTGAAATTTCAAGTTGCGGAGTCTCAAGAGTTGGAGTTTCCAGTTGTGGAGTTTTTAGTTGTGGAGTTTCTAGTTGTTGAGTTTCTAATTGTGAAGTCTCTAGTTTTGCAGTTTCTAGTTGTGGAGTTTCTAGATATGGAATTTCTAGTTGCCGAGTCTGTATTTGTGGAGTTTGTAGTTGTGAAGTTTCTAGTTGTGGAGTTTCTAGTTGTGGAGTCTCTGGTTGTGGAGTTTCTAGTTGTGGAGTTTCTAGTTGTGGAGTTTCTGGTTGTGGAGTTTCTAGTTGTGGAGTCTTAAGTTGTGGAGTTTAAACATGTGGAGTTTCAAGCTGTTGAGTCTATAGTTGTGGAATTTCTAGTTGTGGATTTTCTAGTTGTGGATTTTTCAGTTGCGGAGTTTATAGTTGTGAAGTTGCGGAGTCTATAGTTGTGGAGTTTCTAGTTGCAGAGTCTCATGTTGTGGAGTTTCAAGTTGTGGAGTCTCTAGATGGGGAGTTTCTAGTTGTCGAGTTTCCAGTTGTGGAGTCTCTAGTTGCGGAGTTTCTAGTTGTGGAGTTTCTAGTTGTGGAGTTTCGAGTTGTTGAGTTTCTAGTTGTGGAGTTTCTAGTTGTGGAGTCTCTAGTTGCGGAGTCTCTAGTTGTGAAGTTTCTAGTTGTGGAGTTTCTAGTTGTGGAGTTTCTAGTTTTGGAGTTTCTAGTTGTGGAGTTTCTAGTTGTAGAGTCTTCTGTTGCGGAGTTTCTAGTTGTGGAGTTTCTAGTTGTGGAGTTTCTAGTTGTGGAGTCTTAAGTTGTGGAGTTTAAACTTGTGGAGTTTCAAGTTGTTGAGTCTATAGTTGTGGAGTTTCTAGTTGTGGATTTTCTAGTTGCAGAGTCTCTAGTTGTGGAGTTTCCAGTTGTGGAGTCTCTAGTTGTGGAGTTTCTAGTTGTGGAGTATCTAGTTGGAGTTTCATGTTGTGGAGTTTCTAGTTGTGGAGTTGGGGAGTCTCTGGTTGTGGAGTTTCTAGTACTGGAGTTTCCAGTTGTGGAGTTTCCAGTTGTGGAAATTCGAGTTGTGGAGTTTCTTGTTGTGGAGTTTCTAGTTGCGGAGTTTTTAATAGCGGAGTTTCTAGTTTTGAAGTTTCAAGTTGCGGAGTCTCAAGGTGTGGAGTTTTCAGTTGTGGAGTTTTTAGTTGTGGAGTTTCTAGTTGTTGAGTTTCTAGTTGAGAAGTCTCTAGTTTTGCAGTTTTTAGTTGTGGAGTTTCTAGATATGGAATTTCTAGTTGCCGAGTCTGTATTTGTGGAGTTTGTATTTGTGGAGTTTCTAGTTGTGGAGTTTCTAGTTGGTGAGTCTCTAGTTGCAGAGTTTCTAGTTGTGGAGTTTCTAGTTGTGGAGTTTCTAGTTGTGGAGTTTCTAGTTGTGGAGTTTCTAGTAGTGGAGTCTCTTAGTTGCGGAATCTCTAGTTGTGGAGTTTCTAGTTGTGGAGTTTCTAATTGTGGAGTTTCTAGTTGTGGAGTTTCTAGCTGCGGAGTTTCTAGTTGCAGAGTCTCTAGTTTTGGAGTTTCTAGTTGCGAATTTTCTAGTTGAGGAGTCTCTAGTTGTAGAGTTTCTAGTTGTGGAGTTTCAAGTTGTGGAGTTTCTAGTTGCGGCGTCTCAAGTTGTGGAGTTTCTAGTTGCGGAGTGTCTAGTTGTGGTGTTTCTAGCTCTGGAATTTCTTGTTGCGGAGTTTCTAGTTGCGGAGTTCCATAGTTGCAGAGTCTCAAGTTGTGGAGTTTCTAGTTGTGGAGTGTCTAGTTGTGGAGTTTCCAGTTGTGTAGTTTCTAGTAGTGTTTCGAATTTTGAAGTTTGTAGTTGTTGAGTTTCTAGGTTGAAGTCTCTAGTTGTAGATTCTCTAGTTGTGGAGTCTCTAGTTTTGGAGTTTCTAGTTGAAGAGTTTTTAGTTGTGGAGTGTCTAGTTGTGGAGTTTCCAGTTGTGGAGTTTCGAGTTGTGGAGTTTCGAGTTTTGGAGTTTCTAGTTGTGGAGTTTTGAGTTGTGGAGTTTCTAGTTGTGGAGTTTCTAGTTGCGGAATCTCTAGCTGTGGATTTTCTAGTTGCGTAACTTAAGGTTGTGAGGTTTCAATTTGTGGAGTTTCTAGTTGTGGAGTTTCTAGTTGTGGAGTTTCTAGTTGTGGAGTCTCTAGTTGTGGAGTTTCTAGCTGCGGAGTTTCTAGTTGCAGAGTTTCTAGTTGCAGAGTCTCTGGTTGTGAAGTTTCTAGTTGCGGAGTCTCTAGTTGTGGAGTTTCTAGTTGTGGAGTTTCTAGTTGTAGAGTTTCCAGTTGTGGAGTTTTTAGTTGTGGAGTTTCTAGTTGTGGAGTTTCTGGTTGTGGAGTTTCTAATATTGGAGTTTCCAGCTGTGGAGTTTTGAGTTGTGGAGTTTCTAGTTGTGGAGTCTCAAGTTGTGGAGTTTAAAGTTGTGGAGTTTAAAGTTGTGGAGTCTCTAGTTGTGAAGTTTCTAGTTGCGGAGTATCTAGTTGTGGAGTTTCCAGTTGTGGAGTTTCTAGCTGTGGAGTTGCGGAGTCTCTAGTTGTGGAGTTTCTAGTTGCAGAGTCTCTAGTTTTGGAGTTTCAAGTTGGGGAGTCTAGTTGTGTAGTTTCAAGCTGTGGAGTTTCCAGTTGTGGAGTATCTAGTTGTGGAGTTTCCAGTTGTGAAGTTTCAAGTTGCGGAGTCTCAAGTTGTGGAGTTTCCAGTTGTGGAGTTTTTAGTTATGGAGTTTCTAGTTGTTGAGTTTCTAGTTGTGAAGTCTCTAGTTTTCCAGTTTGTAGTTGTGGAGTTTCTAGTTGTGGAGTTTCTGGTTGTGGAGTTTCTAGTTGTGGAGTTTCAAGTTGTGGAGTTTCCAGTTGTGGAGTCTCTAGTTGCGAAGTTTCTAGCTGTGGAGTCTTAAGTTGTGGAGTTTAAACGTGTGGAGTTTCAAGCTGTGGAGTCTATAGTTGTGGAGTTTCTAGTTCTGGATTTTCTAGTTGAGGAGTATCTAGTTGTGAATTTTTCAGTTGTGGAGTTTATAGTTGTGGAGTTGCGGAGTCTCTAGTTGTGGAGTTTCTAGTTGCAGAGTCTCTAGTTGTGGAGTTTCAAGTTGTGGAGTTTCTAGTTGCGGCATCTCAAGTTGTGGAGTTTCTAGTTGCGGAGTGTCTAGTTGTGATGTTTCTAGCTCTGGAATTTCTTGTTGCGGAGTTTCTAGTTGCGGATTTCCATAGTTGCAGAGTCTCTAGTTGTGGAGTTTCTAGTTGTGGAGTGTCTAGTTGTGGAGTTTGCAGTTGTGTAGTTTCTAGTAGAGTTTCGAATTTTGAAGTTTCTAGTTGTTGAGTTTCTAGTTTGAAGTCTCTAGTCGTAGATTCTCTAGTTGTGGAGTCTCTAGTTTTGGAGTTTCTAGTTGAAGAGTTTTCAGTTGTGGAGTGTCTAGTTGTGGAGTTTCCAGTTGTGGAGTTTCGAGTTGTGGAGTTTCGAGTTTTGGAGTTTCTAGTTGTGGAGTTTTGAGTTGTGGAGTTTCTAGTTGTGGAGTTTCTAGTTGCGGAATCTCTAGCTGTGGATTTTCTAGTTGCGTAACTTAAGGTTGTGAGGTTTCAAGTTGTGGAGTTTCTAAATGTGGAGTTTCTAGTTGTGGAGTTTCTAGTTGTGGAGTCTCTAGTTGTGTAGTTTCTAGCTGCGGAGTTTCTAGTTGCAGAGTTTCTAGTTGCAGAGTCTCTGGTTGTGGAGTTTCTAGTTGCGGAGTCTCTAGTTGTGGAGTTTCTAGTTGTGGAGTTTCTAGTTGTGGAGTTTCTAAATGTGGAGTTTCCAGTTGTGGAGTTTTGAGTTGTGGAGTTTCTAGTTGTGGAGTCTCAAGTTGTGGAGTTTAAAGTTGTGGAGTTTCAAGTTGTGGAGTCTCTAGTTGTGGAGTTTCTAGTTGCGGAGTATCTAGTTGTGGAGTTTCCAGTTGTGGAGTTTCTAGTTGTAGAGTTGCGGAGTCTCTAGTTGTGGAGTTTCAAGTTGTGGAGTCTAGTTGTGGAGTTTCAAGTTGTGGAGTTTCCAGTTGTGGAGTATCTAGTTGTGGAGTTTCCAGTTGTGAAATTTCAAGTTGCGGAGTCTCAAGAGTTGGAGTTTCCAGTTGTGGAGTTTTGAGTTGTGGAGTTTCTAGTTGTTGAGTTTCTAGTTGTGAAGTCTCTAGTTTTGCAGTTTCTAGTTGTGGAGTTTCTAGATATGGAATTTCTAGTTGCCGAGTCTGTATTTGTGGAGTTTGTAGTTGTGGAGTTTCTAGTTGTGGAGTTTCTAGTTGTGGAGTCTCTAATTGAGGAGTTTCTAGTTGTGGAGTTTCTAGTTGTGGAGTTTCTGGTTGTGGAGTTTCTAGTTGTGGAGTTTCAAGTTGTGGAGTTTCCAGTTGTGGAGTCTCTAGTTGCGGAGTTTCTAGCTGTGAAGTTTCTAGTTGTGGAGTTTCTAGTTTTGGCGTTTTTAGTTGTGGAGTTTCTAGTTGTAAAGTCTCCTGTTACGGAGTTTCTAGTTGCGGAGTTTCTAGTTGGGGAGTTTCTAGTTGTGGAGTTTCTAGTTGTGGAGTCTTAAGTTGTGGAGTTTAAACATGGGGAGTTTCAAGCTGTTGAGTCTATAGTTGTGGAATTTCTAGTTGTGGATTTTCTAGTTGTGGATTTTTCAGTTGCGGAGTTTATAGTTGTGGAGTTGCGGAGTCTCTAGTTGTGGAGTTTCTAGTTGCAGAGTCTCTAGTTGTGGAGTTTCAAGTTGTGGAGTCTCTAGATGGGGAGTTTCTTGTTGTCGAGTTTCCAGTTGTGGAGTCTCTAGTTGCGGAGTTTCTAGTTGTGGAGTTTCTAGTTGTGGAGTTTCGAGTTGTTGAGTTTCTAGTTGTGGAGTTTCTAGTTGCGGAGTTCCTAGTTGTGGAGTTTCTAGTTGCGGAGTTTCTAGGTGTGCAGTTTCAAGTTGCGTAGTCTCATGCTGTGGAGTTTCTAGTTGTTGAGTTTTTAGTTGTGGAGTTTCTAGTTGTTGTGTTTCTAGTTTGAAGTCTCTAGTTGTAGATTCTCTAGTTGTGGAGTCTCTAGTTTAGGAGTTTCTAGTTGAAGAGTTTTTAGTTGTGGAGTGTCTAGTTGTGGAGTTTCTAGTCGTGAAGTTTCTAGTTGTGGAGTCTCTAGTTGTGTAGTTTCTAGCTGCGGAGTTTCTAGTTGCGGAGTTTCTAGTTGCAGAGTCTCTGGTTGTGGAGTTTCTAGTTGCAGAGTTTCTAGTTGCGGAGTATCTGGTTGTGGAGTTTGCAGTTGTGGAGTTTCTGGTTGTGGAATTGCAGAGTCTCTGGTTGTGGAGTTTCTAGTTGTGGAGTTTCTAGTTGTGGAGTCTCTAGTTGCGGAGTCTCTAGTTGTGAAGTTTCTAGTTGTGGAGTTTCTAGTTGTGGAGTTTCTAGTTATGGAGTTTCTAGTTGTGGAGTTTCTAGTTGTAGAGTCTTCTGTTGCGGAGTTTCTAGTTGCGGAGTTTCTAGTTGTGGAGTTTCCAGTTGTGGAGTTTCTAGTTGTGGAGTCTTAAGTTGTGGAGTTTAAACTTGTGGAGTTTCAAGTTGTTGAGTCTATAGTTGTGGAGTTTCTAGTTGTGGATTTTCTAGTTGCAGAGTCTCTAGTTGTGGAGTTTCCAGTTGTGGAGTCTCTAGTTGTGGAGTTTCTAGTTGTGGAGTATCTAGTTGGAGTTTCATGTTGTGGAGTTTCTAGTTGTGGAGTTGGGGAGTCTCTGGTTGTGGAGTTTCTAGTACTGGAGTTTCTAGTTGTGGAGATTCGAGTTGTGGAGTCTCTAGTTGTGGAGTTTCTAGTTGCGGAGTTTCTAGTTGCGGAGTTTTTAATAGCGGAGTTTCTAGTTGTGAAGTTTCAAGTTGCGGAGTCTCAAGTTGTGGAGTTTTCAGTTGTGGAGTTTTTAGTTGTGGAGTTTCTAGTTGTTGAGTTTCTAGTTGAGAAGTCTCTAGTTTTGCAGTTTTTAGCTGTGGAGTTTCTAGATATGGAATTTCTAGTTGCCGAGTCTCTATTTGTGGAGTTTTTAGTTGTGGAGTTTCTAGTTGTGGAGTTTCTAGTTGTGGAGTTTCTGGTTGTGGAGTTTCTAGTTGTGGAGTTTCTAGTGGTGGAGTCTCTAGTTGCGGAATCTCTAGTTGTGGAGTTTCTAGTTGCAGAGTCTCTAGTTTTGGAGTTTCTAGTTGCGAATTCTCTAGTTGAGGAGTCTCTAGTTGTAGAGTTTCTAGTTGTGGAGTTTCAAGTTGTGGAGTTTCTAGTTGCGGCATCTCAAGTTGTGGAGTTTCTAGTTGCGGAGTGTCTAGTTGTGCTGTTTCTAGCTCTGGAATTTCTTGTTGCGGAGTTTCTAGTTGCGGAGTTCCATAGTTGCAGAGTCTCTAGTTGTGGAGTTTCTAGTTGTGGAGTGTCTAGTTGTGGAGTTTCCAGTTGTGTAGTTTCTAGTAGTGTTTCGAATTTTGAAGTTTCTAATTGTTGAGTTTCTAGGTTGAAGTCTCTAGTTGTAGATTCTCTAGTTGTGGAATCTCTAGTTTTGGAGTTTCTAGTTGAAGAGTTTTTAGTTGTGGAGTGTCTAGTTGTGGAGTTTCCAGTTGTGGAGTTTCGAGTTGTGGAGTTTCGAGTTTTGGAGTTTCTATTTGTGGAGTTTTGAGTTGTGGAGTTTCTAGTTGTGGAGTTTCTAGTTGCGGAATCTCTAGCTGTGGATTTTCTAGTTGCGTAACTTAAGGTTGTGAGGTTTCAAGTTGTGGAGTTTCTAGTTGTGGAGTTTCTAGTTGTGGAGTTTCTAGTTGTGGAGTCTCTAGTTGTGGAGTTTCTAGCTGCGGAGTTTCTAGTTGCAGAGTTTCTAGTTGCAGAGGTTCTGGTTGTGGAGTTTCTAGTTGCGGAGTCTCTAGTTGTGAAGTTTCTAGTTGTGGAGTTTCTAGTTGTAGAGTTTCCAGTTGTGGAGTTTTTAGTTGTGGAGTTTCTAGTTGTGGAGTTTCTGGTTGTGGAGTTTCTAATATTGGAGTTTCCAGCTGTGGAGTTTTGAGTTGTGGAGTTTCTAGTTGTGGAGTCTCAAGTTGTGGAGTTTAAAGTTGTGGAGTTTCAAGTTGTGGAGTCTCTAGTTGTGGAGTTTCTGGTTGTGGAGTATGTAGTTGTGGAGTTTCCAGTTGTGGAGTTTCTAGTTGTGGAGTTGCGGAGTCTCTAGTTGTGGAGTTTCTAGTTGCAGAGTCTCTAGATTTGGAGTTTCATGTTGGGGAGTCTAGTTGTGGAGTTTCAAGCTGTGGAGTTTCCAGTTGTGGAGTATCTAGTTGTGGAGTTTCCAGTTGTGGAGTTTTTAGTTGTGGAGTTTCTAAATGTTAAGTTTCTAGTTGTGAAGTCTCTAGTTTTCCAGTTTCTAGTTGTGGAGTTTCTAGTTGTGGAGTTTCTGGTTGTGGAGTTTCTAGTTGTGGAGTTTCAAGTTGTGGAGTTTCCATTTGTGGAGTCTGTAGTTGCGAAGTTTCAAGTTGTGACGTTTCTGGTTTTGGAGTTTCTAGTTGTGGAGTTTCTAGTTGTAGAGTCTTCTGTTGCGGAGTTTCTAGTTGGGGAGTTTCTAGTTGTGGAGTTTCTAGCTGTGGAGTCTTAAGTTGTGGAGTTTAAACGTGTGGAGTTTCAAGCTGTGGAGTCTATAGTTGTGGAGTTTCTAGTTGTGGATTTTCTAGTTGAGAAGTATCTAGTTGTGAATTTTTCAGTTGTGGAGTTTATAGTTGTGGAGTTGCGGAGTCTCTAGTTGTAGAGTTTCTAGTTGCAGAGTCTCTAGTTGTGGAGTTTCAAGTTGTGGAGTTTCTAGTTGCGGCGTCTCAAGTTGTGGAGTTTCTAGTTGCGGAGTGTCTAGTTGTGATGTTTCTAGCTCTGGAATTTCTTGTTGCGGAGTTTCTAGTTGCGGATTTCCATAGTTGCAGAGTCTCTAGTTGTGGAGTTTCTAGTTGTGGAGTGTCTAGTTTTGGAGTTCGCAGTTGTGTAGTTTCTAGTAGAGTTTCGAATTTTGAAGTTTCTAGTTGTTGAGTTTCTAGTTTGAAGTCTCTAGTCGTAGATTCTCTAGTTGTGGAGTCTCTAGTTTTGGAGTTTCTAGTTGAAGAGTTTTCAGTTGTGGAGTGTCTAGTTGTGGAGTTTCCAGTTGTGGAGTTTCGAGTTGTGGAGTTTCGAGTTTTGGAGTTTCTAGTTGTGGAGTTTTGAGTTGTGGAGTTTCTAGTTGTGGAGTTTCTAGTTGCGGAATCTCTAGCTGTGGATTTTCTAGTTGCGTAACTTAAGGTTGTGAGGTTTCAAGTTGTGGAGTTTCTAAATGTGGAGTTTCTAGTTGTGGAGTTTCTAGTTGCGGAGTCTCTAGTTGTGGAGTTTCTAGTTGTGGAGTTTCTAGTTGTGGAGTTTCTAATTGTGGAGTTTCCAGTTGTGGAGTTTGGAGTTGTGGAGTTTCTAGTTGTGGAGTCTCAAGTTGTGGAGTTTAAAGTTGTGGAGTTTAAAGTTGTGGAGTCTCTAGTTGTGGAGTTTCTAGTTGCGGAGTATCTAGTTGTGGAGTTTCCAGTTGTGGAGTTTCTAGTTGTAGAGTTGCGAAGTCTCTAGTTGTGGAGTTTCTAGTTGCAGAGTCTCTAGTTGTGGAGTTTCAAGTTGTGGAGTCTAGTTGTGGAGTTTCAAGTTGTGGAGTTTCCAGTTGTGGAGTATCTAGTTGTGGAGTTTCCAGTTGTGAAATTTCAAGTTGCGGAGTCTCAAGAGTTGGAGTTTCCAGTTGTGGAGTTTTTAGTTGTGGAGTTTCTAGTTGTTGAGTTTCTAATTGTGAAGTCTCTAGTTTTGCAGTTTCTAGTTGTGGAGTTTCTAGATATGGAATTTCTAGTTGCCGAGTCTGTATTTGTGGAGTTTGTAGTTGTGAAGTTTCTAGTTGTGGAGTTTCTAGTTGTGGAGTCTCTGGTTGTGGAGTTTCTAGTTGTGGAGTTTCTAGTTGTGGAGTTTCTGGTTGTGGAGTTTCTAGTTGTGGAGTCTTAAGTTGTGGAGTTTAAACATGTGGAGTTTCAAGCTGTTGAGTCTATAGTTGTGGAATTTCTAGTTGTGGATTTTCTAGTTGTGGATTTTTCAGTTGCGGAGTTTATAGTTGTGAAGTTGCGGAGTCTATAGTTGTGGAGTTTCTAGTTGCAGAGTCTCATGTTGTTGAGTTTCAAGTTGTGGAGTCTCTAGATGGGGAGTTTCTAGTTGTCGAGTTTCCAGTTGTGGAGTCTCTAGTTGCGGAGTTTCTAGTTGTGGAGTTTCTAGTTGTGGAGTTTCGAGTTGTTGAGTTTCTAGTTGTGGAGTTTCTAGTTGCGGAGTTCCTAGTTGTGGAGTTTCTAGTTGCGGAGTTTCTAGGTGTGGAGTTTCAAGTTGCGGAGTCTCATGCTGTGGAGTTTCTAGTTGTTGAGTTTTTAGTTGTGGAGTTTCTAGTTGTTGAGTTTCTAGTTTGAAGTCTCTAGTTGTAGATTCTCTAGTTGTGGAGTCTCTAGTTTAGGAGTTTCTAGTTGAAGAGTTTTTAGTTGTGGAGTGTCTAGTTGTGGAGTTTCTAGTCGTGAAGTTTCTAGTTGTGGAGTCTATTTGTGTAGTTTCTAGCTGCGGAGTTTCTAGTTGCAGAGTTTCTAGTTGCAGAGTCTCTGGTTGTGGAGTTTCTAGTTGCGGAGTCTCTAGTTGTGAAGTTTCTAGTTGTGGAGTTTCTAGTTGTAGAGTTTCCAGTTGTGGAGTTTTTAGTTGTGGAGTTTCTAGTTGTGGAGTTTCTGGTTGTGGAGTTTCTAATATTGGAGTTTCCAGCTGTGGAGTTTTGAGTTGTGGAGTTTCTAGTTGTGGAGTCTCAAGTTGTGGAGTTTAAAGTTGTGGAGTTTCAAGTTGTGGAGTCTCTAGTTGTGGAGTTTCTGGTTGCGGAGTATGTAGTTGTGGAGTTTCCAGTTGTGGAGTTTATAGTTGTGGAGTTGCGGAGTCTCTAGTTGTGGAGTTTCTAGTTGCAGAGTCTCTAGATGTGGAGTTTCAAGTTGGGGAGTCTAGTTGTGGAGTTTCAAGCTGTGGAGTTTCCAGTTGTGGAGTATCTAGTTGTGGAGTTTCCAGTTGTGGAGTTTTTAGTTGTGGAGTTTCTAAATGTTGAGTTTCTAGTTGTGAAGTCTCTAGTTTTCCAGTTTCTAGTTGTGGAGTTTCTAGTTGTGGAGTTTCTGGTTGTGGAGTTTCTAGTTGTGGAGTTTCAAGTTGTGGAGTTTCCATTTGTGGAGTCTGTAGTTGCGAAGTTTCAAGTTGTGAGGTTTCTGGTTTTGGAGTTTCTAGTTGTGGAGTTTCTAGTTGTAGAGTCTTCTGTTGCGGAGTTTCTAGTTGGGGAGTTTCTAGTTGTGGAGTTTCTAGCTGTGGAGTCTTAAGTTGTGGAGTTTAAACGTGTGGAGTTTCAAGCTGTGGAGTCTATAGTTGTGGAGTTTCTAGTTGTGGATTTTCTAGTTGAGAAGTATCTAGTTGTGAATTTTTCAGTTGTGGAGTTTATAGTTGTGGAGTTGCGGAGTCTCTAGTTGTAGAGTTTCTAGTTGCAGAGTCTCTAGTTGTGGAGTTTCAAGTTGTGGAGTTTCTAGTTGCGGCGTCTCAAGTTGTGGAGTTTCTAGTTGCGGAGTGTCTAGTTGTGATGTTTCTAGCTCTGGAATTTCTTGTTGCGGAGTTTCTAGTTGCGGATTTCCATAGTTGCAGAGTCTCTAGTTGTGGAGTTTCTAGTTGTGGAGTGTCTAGTTTTGGAGTTCGCAGTTGTGTAGTTTCTAGTAGAGTTTCGAATTTTGAAGTTTCTAGTTGTTGAGTTTCTAGTTTGAAGTCTCTAGTCGTAGATTCTCTAGTTGTGGAGTCTCTAGTTTTGGAGTTTCTAGTTGAAGAGTTTTCAGTTGTGGAGTGTCTAGTTGTGGAGTTTCCAGTTGTGGAGTTTCGAGTTGTGGAGTTTCGAGTTTTGGAGTTTCTAGTTGTGGAGTTTTGAGTTGTGGAGTTTCTAGTTGTGGAGTTTCTAGTTGCGGAATCTCTAGCTGTGGATTTTCTAGTTGCGTAACTTAAGGTTGTGAGGTTTCAAGTTGTGGAGTTTCTAAATGTGGAGTTTCTAGTTGTGGAGTTTCTAGTTGCGGAGTCTCTAGTTGTGGAGTTTCTAGTTGTGGAGTTTCTAGTTGTGGAGTTTCTAATTGTGGAGTTTCCAGTTGTGGAGTTTGGAGTTGTGGAGTTTCTAGTTGTGGAGTCTCAAGTTGTGGAGTTTAAAGTTGTGGAGTTTAAAGTTGTGGAGTCTCTAGTTGTGGAGTTTCTAGTTGCGGAGTATCTAGTTGTGGAGTTTCCAGTTGTGGAGTTTCTAGTTGTAGAGTTGCGAAGTCTCTAGTTGTGGAGTTTCTAGTTGCAGAGTCTCTAGTTGTGGAGTTTCAAGTTGTGGAGTCTAGTTGTGGAGTTTCAAGTTGTGGAGTTTCCAGTTGTGGAGTATCTAGTTGTGGAGTTTCCAGTTGTGAAATTTCAAGTTGCGGAGTCTCAAGAGTTGGAGTTTCCAGTTGTGGAGTTTTTAGTTGTGGAGTTTCTAGTTGTTGAGTTTCTAATTGTGAAGTCTCTAGTTTTGCAGTTTCTAGTTGTGGAGTTTCTAGATATGGAATTTCTAGTTGCCGAGTCTGTATTTGTGGAGTTTGTAGTTGTGAAGTTTCTAGTTGTGGAGTTTCTAGTTGTGGAGTCTCTGGTTGTGGAGTTTCTAGTTGTGGAGTTTCTAGTTGTGGAGTTTCTGGTTGTGGAGTTTCTAGTTGTGGAGTCTTAAGTTGTGGAGTTTAAACATGTGGAGTTTCAAGCTGTTGAGTCTATAGTTGTGGAATTTCTAGTTGTGGATTTTCTAGTTGTGGATTTTTCAGTTGCGGAGTTTATAGTTGTGAAGTTGCGGAGTCTATAGTTGTGGAGTTTCTAGTTGCAGAGTCTCATGTTGTTGAGTTTCAAGTTGTGGAGTCTCTAGATGGGGAGTTTCTAGTTGTCGAGTTTCCAGTTGTGGAGTCTCTAGTTGCGGAGTTTCTAGTTGTGGAGTTTCTAGTTGTGGAGTTTCGAGTTGTTGAGTTTCTAGTTGTGGAGTTTCTAGTTGCGGAGTTCCTAGTTGTGGAGTTTCTAGTTGCGGAGTTTCTAGGTGTGGAGTTTCAAGTTGCGGAGTCTCATGCTGTGGAGTTTCTAGTTGTTGAGTTTTTAGTTGTGGAGTTTCTAGTTGTTGAGTTTCTAGTTTGAAGTCTCTAGTTGTAGATTCTCTAGTTGTGGAGTCTCTAGTTTAGGAGTTTCTAGTTGAAGAGTTTTTAGTTGTGGAGTGTCTAGTTGTGGAGTTTCTAGTCGTGAAGTTTCTAGTTGTGGAGTCTATTTGTGTAGTTTCTAGCTGCGGAGTTTCTAGTTGCAGAGTTTCTAGTTGCAGAGTCTCTGGTTGTGGAGTTTCTAGTTGCGGAGTCTCTAGTTGTGAAGTTTCTAGTTGTGGAGTTTCTAGTTGTAGAGTTTCCAGTTGTGGAGTTTTTAGTTGTGGAGTTTCTAGTTGTGGAGTTTCTGGTTGTGGAGTTTCTAATATTGGAGTTTCCAGCTGTGGAGTTTTGAGTTGTGGAGTTTCTAGTTGTGGAGTCTCAAGTTGTGGAGTTTAAAGTTGTGGAGTTTCAAGTTGTGGAGTCTCTAGTTGTGGAGTTTCTGGTTGCGGAGTATGTAGTTGTGGAGTTTCCAGTTGTGGAGTTTATAGTTGTGGAGTTGCGGAGTCTCTAGTTGTGGAGTTTCTAGTTGCAGAGTCTCTAGATGTGGAGTTTCAAGTTGGGGAGTCTAGTTGTGGAGTTTCAAGCTGTGGAGTTTCCAGTTGTGGAGTATCTAGTTGTGGAGTTTCCAGTTGTGGAGTTTTTAGTTGTGGAGTTTCTAAATGTTGAGTTTCTAGTTGTGAAGTCTCTAGTTTTCCAGTTTCTAGTTGTGGAGTTTCTAGTTGTGGAGTTTCTGGTTGTGGAGTTTCTAGTTGTGGAGTTTCAAGTTGTGGAGTTTCCATTTGTGGAGTCTGTAGTTGCGAAGTTTCAAGTTGTGAGGTTTCTGGTTTTGGAGTTTCTAGTTGTGGAGTTTCTAGTTGTAGAGTCTTCTGTTGCGGAGTTTCTAGTTGGGGAGTTTCTAGTTGTGGAGTTTCTAGCTGTGGAGTCTTAAGTTGTGGAGTTTAAACGTGTGGAGTTTCAAGCTGTGGAGTCTATAGTTGTGGAGTTTCTAGTTGTGGATTTTCTAGTTGAGGAGTATCTAGTTGTGAATTTTTCAGTTGTGGAGTTTATAGTTGTGGAGTTGCGGAGTCTCTAGTTGTAGAGTTTCTAGTTGCAGAGTCTCTAGTTGTGGAGTTTCAAGTTGTGGAGTTTCTAGTTGCGGCGTCTCAAGTTGTGGAGTTTCTAGTTGCGGAGTGTCTAGTTGTGATGTTTCTAGCTCTGGAATTTCTTGTTGCGGAGTTTCTAGTTGCGGATTTCCATAGTTGCAGAGTCTCTAGTTGTGGAGTTTCTAGTTGTGGAGTGTCTAGTTGTGGAGTTTGCAGTTGTGTAGTTTCTAGTAGAGTTTCGAATTTTGAAGTTTCTAGTTGTTGAGTTTCTAGTTTGAAGTCTCTAGTCGTAGATTCTCTAGTTGTGGAGTCTCTAGTTTTGGAGTTTCTAGTTGAAGAGTTTTCAGTTGTGGAGTGTCTAGTTGTGGAGTTTCCAGTTGTGGAGTTTCGAGTTGTGGAGTTTCGAGTTTTGGAGTTTCTAGTTGTGGAGTTTTGAGTTGTGGAGTTTCTAGTTGTGGAGTTTCTAGTTGCGGAATCTCTAGCTGTGGATTTTCTAGTTGCGTAACTTAAGGTTGTGAGGTTTCAAGTTGTGGAGTTTCTAAATGTGGAGTTTCTAGTTGTGGAGTTTCTAGTTGTGGAGTCTCTAGTTGTGTAGTTTCTAGCTAAGGAGTTTCTAGTTGCGGAGTTTCTAGTTGCAGAGTCTCTGGTTGTGGAGTTTCTAGTTGCGGAGTCTCTAGTTGTGGAGTTTCTAGTTGTGGAGTTTCTAGTTGTGGAGTTTCTAATTGTGGAGTTTCCAGTTGTGGAGTTTTGAGTTGTGGAGTTTCTAGTTGTGGAGTCTCAAGTTGTGGAGTTTAAAGTTGTGGAGTTTCAAGTTGTGGAGTCTCTAGTTGTGGAGTTTCTAGTTGCGGAGTATCTAGTTGTGGAGTTTCCAGTTGTGGAGTTTCTAGTTGTAGAGTTGCGAAGTCTCTAGTTGTGGAGTTTCTAGTTGCAGAGTCTCTAGTTGTGGAGTTTCAAGTTGTGGAGTCTAGTTGTGGAGTTTCAAGTTGTGGAGTTTCCAGTTGTGGAGTATCTAGTTGTGGAGTTTCCAGTTGTGAAATTTCAAGTTGCGGAGTCTCAAGAGTTGGAGTTTCCAGTTGTGGAGTTTTTAGTTGTGGAGTTTCTAGTTGTTGAGTTTCTAGTTGTGAAGTCTCTAGTTTTGCAGTTTCTAGTTGTGGAGTTTCTAGATATGGAATTTCTAGTTGCCGAGTCTGTATTTGTGGAGTTTGTAGTTGTGAAGTTTCTAGTTGTGGAGTTTCTAGTTGTGGAGTCTCTGGTTGTGGAGTTTCTAGTTGTGGAGTTTGTAGTTGTGGAGTTTCTGGTTGTGGAGTTTCTAGTTGTGGAGTCTTAAGTTGTGGAGTTTAAACATGTGGAGTTTCAAGCTGTTGAGTCTATAGTTGTGGAATTTCTAGTTGTGGATTTTCTAGTTGTGGATTTTTCAGTTGCGGAGTTTATAGTTGTGAAGTTGCGGAGTCTCTAGTTGTGGAGTTTCTAGTTGCAGAGTCTCATGTTGTGGAGTTTCAAGTTGTGGAGTCTCTAGATGGGGAGTTTCTAGTTGTCGAGTTTCCAGTTGTGGAGTCTCTAGTTGCGGAGTTTCTAGTTGTGGAGTTTCTAGTTGTGGAGTTTCGAGTTGTTGAGTTTCTAGTTGTGGAGTTTCTAGTTGCGGAGTTCCTAGTTGTGGAGTTTCTAGTTGCGGAGTTTCTAGGTGTGGAGTTTCAAGTTGCGGAGTCTCATGCTGTGGAGTTTCTAGTTGTTGAGTTTTTAGTTGTGGAGTTTCTAGTTGTTGAGTTTCTAGTTTGAAGTCTCTAGTTGTAGATTCTCTAGTTGTGGAGTCTCTAGTTTAGGAGTTTCTAGTTGAAGAGTTTTTAGTTGTGGAGTGTCTAGTTGTGGAGTTTCTAGTCGTGAAGTTTCTAGTTGTGGAGTCTCTAGTTGTGTAGTTTCTAGCTGCGGAGTTTCTAGTTGCGGAGTTTCTAGTTGCAGAGTCTCTGGTTGTGGAGTTTCTAGTTGCGGAGTTTCTAGTTGCGGAGTATCTGGTTGTGGAGTTTGCAGTTGTGGAGTTTCTAGTTGTGGAGTCTCTAGTTGCGGAGTCTCTAGTTGTGAAGTTTCTAGTTGTGGAGTTTCTAGTTGTGGAGTTTCTAGTTTTGGAGTTTCTTGTTGTGGAGTTTCTAGTTGTAGAGTCTTCTGTTGCGGAGTTTCTAGTTGCGGAGTTTCTAGTTGTGGAGTTTCCAGTTGTGGAGTTTCTAGTTGTGGAGTCTTAAGTTGTGGAGTTTAAACTTGTGGAGTTTCAAGTTGTTGAGTCTATAGTTGTGGAGTTTCTAGTTGTGGATTTTCTAGTTGTGGAGTATCTGGTTGTGGATTTTTCAGTTGTGGAGTTTCTAGTTGTGGAGTTGCGGAGTCTCTAGTTGTGAAGTTTCTAGTTGCAGAGTCTCTAGTTGTGGAGTTTCCAGTTGTGGAGTCTCTAGTTGTGGAGTTTCTAGTTGTGGAGTATCTAGTTGGAGTTTCATGTTGTGGAGTTTCTAGTTGTGGAGTTGGGGAGTCTCTGGTTGTGGAGTTTCTAGTACTGGAGTTTCTAGTTGTGGAGATTCGAGTTGTGGAGTCTCTAGTTGTGGAGTTTCTAGTTGTGGAGTTTCCAGTTGTGGAGTATCTAGTTGTGGAGTTTCCAGTTGTGGAGTATCTAGTTGTGGAGTTTTAAGTTGTGGAGTTTCTAGTTGCGGAGTTTCTAGTTGTGAAGTTTAAAGTTGCGGAGTCTCAAGTTGTGGAGTTTTTAGTTGTGGAGTTTCTAGTTGTTCAGTTTCTAGTTGTGAAGTCTCTAGTTTTGCAGTTTCTAGTTGTGGAGTTTCTAGATATGCAATTTCTAGTTGCCGAGTCTGTATTTGTGGAGTTTGTAGTTGTGGAGTTTCTAGTTGTGGAGTTTCAAGTTGTGGAGTCTATAGTTGTGGAGTTCGTAGTTGTAGATTTTTTAGTTGTGGAGTATCTAGTTGTGGATTTTCCAGTTGTGGAGTTTCTAGTTGTTGAGTTGAGGAGTCTCTAGTTGTTGAGTTTCTAGTTCAGAGTCTCTAGTTGTGGAGTTTCAAGTTGTGGAGTTTCCAGTTGTGGAGTATCTAGTTGTGGAGTTTCCAGTTGTGAAGTTTAAAGTTGCGGAGTCTCAAGTTGTGGAGTTTTTAGTTGTGGAGTTTCTAGTTGTTCAGTATCTAGTTGTGAAGTGTCTAGTTTTGCAGTTTCTAGTTGTGGAGTTTCTAGATATGCAATTTCTAGTTGCCGAGTCTGTATTTGTGGAGTTTGTAGTTGTGGAGTTTCTAGTTGTGGAGTTTCAAGTTGTGGAGTCTATAGTTGTGGAGTTCGTAGTTGTAGATTTTTTAGTTGTGGAGTATCTAGTTGTGGATTTTCCAGTTGTGGAGTTTCTAGTTGTTGAGTTGAGGAGTCTCTAGTTGTTGAGTTTCTAGTTGCAGAGTCTCTAGTTGTGGAGTTTCAAGTTGTGGAGTTTCTAGTTGTGGAGTTTCGAGTTTTGGCGTTTCTAGTTGCGAATTCTCTAGTTGAGGAGTCTCTAGTTGTAGAGTTTCTAGTTGTTGAGTTTTTAGTTGTGCAGATTCTAGTTGTTGAGTTTCTAGTTTGAAGTCTCTAGTTGTGGAGTTTCTAGTTTAGGAGTTTCTAGTTGTAGAGTTTTAGTTTTTGAGTGTCTAGTTGCGAAGTTTCAAGTTCTGGAGTTTCGAGTTGCGGAGTTTCGAGTTGTGGAGTTTTGAGTTGTGGAGTTTCTAGGTGTTGAGTTTCTAGCTGCGGAGTTTCTAGTTGCAAGGTCTCTAGATGTGGAATTTCCAGTTCTAGAGTTTCTAGTTGTGGAGTCTCTAGTTGCGGAGTTTCTAGTTGTGGAGTTTCTAGTTGTGGAGTTTCTGGTTGTGGAGTTTTAAGTTGTGGAGTTTCAAGTTGTGGAGACTCTAGTTGTGGAGTTTCTAGTTGTGGAGTCTCTAGTTGCGGAGTTTATAGTTGTGGAGCTGCTAGTGTTGGAGTTTCTAGTTTTGGAGTTTCAGGTTGTGGAGTTTCTAGTTGCAGAGATTCTAGTTGCAGAGCCTCTGGTTGTGGTGGTTCTAGTTATGGAGTTTCTAGTTGTGGAGTTTCTAGTCGTGGAGTATCTAGTTGTAGAGTCTCCTGTTGCGGAGTTTCTAGTTGCGGAGTTTCTAGTTGGGGAGTTTCCAGTTGTGGAGTTTCTAGTTGTGGAGTTTCTAGTTGTGGAGTCTCAAGTTGTGGAGTTTAAACTTGTGGAGTTTCAAGTTGTGGAGTTCCTAGTTGTGGAGTTCCTAGTTGTAGATTTTCTAGTTGTGGAGTATCTAGTTATGAATTTTCCAGTTGTGGAGTTTCTAGCTGTGGAGTTTCTAGTTGTGGAGTCTCAAGTTGTGGAGTTTAAACTTGTGGAGTTTCAAGTTGTAGATTTTCTAGTTGTGGAGTTCCTAGTTGTAGATTTTCTAGTTGTGGAGTATCTAGTTGTGGATTTTCCAGTTGTGGAGTTTCCAGTTGTTGAGTTGAGGAGTCTCTAGTTGTTGAGTTTCTAGTTGAAGAGTCTCTAGTTGTGGAGTTTCAAGTTGTGGAGTTTCTAGTTGTGGAGTTTCGAGTTGTGGAGTTTCTAGTTGTGGAGTTTCTAGCTGCGGAGTTTCTAGCTGCGGAGTTTCTAGGTGCAGAGTCTCTAGTTTTGGCGTTTCTAGTTGCGAATTCTTTAGTTGAGGAGTCTCTAGTTGTAGAGTTTCTAGTTGTTGAGTTTTTAGTTGTGCAGATTCTAGTTGCTGAGTTTCTAGTTTGAAGTCTCTAGTTGTGGAGTTTCTAGTTTAGGAGTTTCTAGTTGTAGAGTTTTTAGTTTTTGAGTGTCTAGTTGTGAAGTTTCAAGTTCTGGAGTTTCGAGTTGTGGAGTTTCGAGTTGTGGAGTTTTGAGTTCTAGAGTTTCTAGTTGTGGAGTCTCTAGTTGCGGAGTTTCTAGTTGTGGAGTTTCTAGTTGTGGAGTTTCTGGTTGTGGAGTTTTAAGTTGTGGAGTTTCAAGTTGTGGAGTTTCTAGTTGTGGAGTCTCTAGTTGCGGAATTTCTAGTTGTGGAGTTGCTAGTGTTCGAGTTTCTAGTTTTGGAGTTTCAGGTTGTGGAGTTTCTAGTTGCAGAGATTCTAGTTGCAGAGCCTCTGGTTGTGGTGGTTCTAGTTATGGAGTTTCTAGTTGTGGAGTTTCTAGTCGTGGAGTATCTAGTTGTGGAGTTTCCAGTTGTGGAGTTTCTAGTTGTGGAGTTGCGGAGTCTCTTGTTTTGGAGTTTCAAGTTGTGGAGTCTCTAGTTGCAGAGTTTCTAGTTGTGGAGTTTCTAGTTGTGGAGTTGCTAGTTGTGGAATTTCTAGGTGTGAAGTTCCTGGTTGTGGAGTTTCTAGTTGCAGAGATTCTAGTTGCGGAGTCTATGGTTGTGGAGGTTCTACTTGTGGAGTTTGTAGTTATGAAGTTTCAGTTGTGGAGTTTTCAGTTGTGGAGTCTCAAGTTGTGGAGTTTAAAGTGGCGGAGTATCAAGTTGTGAAATTTCTAGCTGTAGAGTTTAGTTGTGGAGTTTCTAGTTGTTGAGTTTCTAGTTTTGAAGACTCTAGTTGTGGAGTCTCTAGTTATGGAGTCTCTAGTTTAGTAGTTTCTAGTTGTAGAGTTTTTAGTTGTGGAGTGTCCAGTTGTGGAGTTTCAAGTTGTGGAGTTTTGAGTTGTGGAGTTTCGAGTTGTGGAGTTTCTAGTTGTGGAGTTTCTAGTTTTGGAGTTTCTAGTGGCGAATTCTCTAGTTGAAGAGTCTCTAGTTGTAGAGTTTCTAGTTGTGGAGTTTCTAGTTTTGGAGTTTCAAGTTGTGGAGTTTCTAGTTGTTGAGTTTCTAGTTTGAAGTCTAGTTGTAGTCTCTAGTTGTGGAGTCTCTAGTTTAGGAGTTTCTAGTTGTAGAGTTTTTAGTTGTGGAGTGTCTAGTTGTGGAGTTTCCAGTTGTGGAGTTTCCAGTTGTGGAGTTTCGAGTTGTGGAGTTTATTGTTGTGAAGTTTTGAGTTGTGGAGTTTCTAGTTGTGGAGTTTCTAGTTGCGGAATCTCTAGCTGTGGATTTTCTAGTTGCGGAACTTAAGGTTGTGAGGTTTCAAGTTGTGGAGTTTCTAGTTGTGGAGTTTTTAGTTGTGAAGTTTCTAGTTGTGGAGTCTGTAGTTGTAGAGTTTTTAGCTACGGAGTTTTTAGTTGCGGAGTTTCTATTTGTGGAGTTTCTAGCTGCAGAGTTTCTAGTTGCAGAGTCTCTGGCTGTGGAGTTTCTAGTTGCGGAGTCTCTAGTTGTAGAGTTTCTAGTTGTGGAGTTTCTAGTTGTGGAGTTTTTGGTTGTGGAGTTTTTAGATGTGGAGTTTCTAGTTGTGAAGTCTCTAGTTTTGCAGTTTCTAGTTGTGGAGTTTCTAGATATGGAATTTCTAGTTGCCGAGTCTGTATTTGTGGAGTTTGTAGTTGTGGAGTTTCTAGTCGTGGAGTTTCTAGTTGTGGAGTCTCTAGTTGTAGAGTTTCTAGTTGTGGAGTTTTTAGTTGTGGAGTTTTTAGTTGTGGAGTTTTTAGTTGTGGAGTTTCTAGATATAGAATTTCTAGTTGCCGAGTCTCTATTGGTGGAGTTTGTAGTTGTGGAGTTTCTAGTTGTGGAGTTTTTAGTTGTAGAGTCTCTGGTTGCGGAGTTTCTTGTTGTGGAGTTTCTAGTTGTGGAGTTTCCAGTTGTGGAGTTTCCAGTTGTGGAGTATCTTGTTGTGGAGTTTCCAGTTGTGAAGTTTCTAGTTGTGGAGTTTCCAGTTGTGGAGTATCTAGTTGTGGAGTTTCTCGTTGCGGAGTTTTTAATAGCGGAGTTTCTAATTGTGGAGTTTCAAGTTGTGGAGTCTCAAGTTGTGGAGTTTCAAGTTGTGGAGTTTTTAGTTGTGGAGTTTGTAGTTGTTGAGTTTCTAGTTGTGAAGTCTCTAGTTTTGCAGTTTCTAGTTGTAAAGTTTTTAGTTGTGGAGTTTCTAGATATGAAATTTCTAGTTGCCGAGTCTCTATTTGTGGAGTTTGTAGTTGTGGAGTTTCTAGTTGTGGAGTTTCAAGTTGTGTAGTCTCTAGTTGCGGAGTTTCTAGTTGCGGAGTTTCTAGTTGTGGAGTTTCTAGTTGTGGAGTTTTTAGTTGTGGAGTTTCTAGTTGTGGAGTTTCTGGTTGTGGAGTTTCTAGTTTTGGAGTTTCAAGTTGTGGAGTTTCTAGTTGCGGAGTCTCAAGTTGTGGAGTTTCTAGTTGTGGAGTTTCAAGTTGTGCAGTTTAGAGTTGTGGAATTTCGAGTTGTGGAGTTTCTAGTTGTGGAGTTTCGAGTTGTGGAGTTTCTAGTGGTGGAGTTTCTAGCTGCGGAGTTTCTAGTTGCGAATTCTCTAGTTGAGGAGTCTCTAGTTGTCGAGTTTTTAGTTGTGGAGTGTCTAGTTGTGAAGTTTCAAGTTGTGGAGTTTCTAGTAGAGTTTCGAATCGTGAAGTTTCTAGATGTGGAGTTTCTAGTTTTGGAGTTTCTAGTTGTAGGGTTTCCAGTTGCGGAGTTTCTATTTGCGGAGTTTCTAGTTGTGGATTTTCTAGTTGTGGAGTGTCTAGTTGTGGAGTTTCCAGTTGTGGAGTTTCGAGTTGTAGAGTTGCGGAGTCTCTAGTTGTGGAGTTTCTAGTTGCAGAGTCTCTAGTTGTGGAGTTTCAAGTTGTGGCGTCTCTAGTTGTAGAGTTTCTAGTTGCCGAGTTTCCAGTTGTGGAGTATCTAGTAGTGGAGTTTCTAGTTGTGGAGTTTCTAGTTGCGGAGTTCCTAGTTGTGGAGTTTCTAGTTGCGGAGTCTCAATCTGTGGAGTTTCTAATTGTTGAGTTTTTAGTTGTGGAGTTTCTAGTTGTTGAGTTTCTAGTTTGAAGTCTTTAGTTGTAGATTTTCAAGTTGTGGAGTCTCTAGTTTAGGAATTTCTAGTTGAAGAGTTTTTAGTTGTGGAGTGTCTAGTTGTAGAGTTTCCAGTTGTGGAGTTTCGAGTTGTGAAGTTTCGAGTTTTGGAGTTTCTAGTTGTGGAGTTTTGAGTTGTGGAGTTTCTAGTTGTGGAGTTTCTAGTTGCGGAATCTATAGCTGTGGATTTTGTAGTTGCGTAACTTAAGGTTGTGAAGTTTCAAGTGGAATTTCTAGATGTGGAGTTTCTAGTTGTGGAGTTTCTAGTTGTCGAGTCTCTAGTTGTGTAGTTTCTAGCTGCGGAGTTTCTAGTTGCGGAGTTTCTATTTGTGGAGTTTCTAGCTGCGGAGTTTCTAGTTGCAGAGTCTCTGGTTGTGGAGTTTCTAGTTGCGGAGTCTCTAGTTGTGGAGTTTCTAGTTGTGGAGTTTCTAGTTGTGGAGTTTCCAGTTGTGGAGTTTTTAGTTGTGGACTTTCTAGACATGAAACTTCTTGTAGCCGAGTCTCTATTTGTGGAGCTTGTAGTGTTGGAGTTTCTAGTTGTGGAGTTTCTAGTTGTGGAGTCTCTATTTGCAGAGTTTCTAGTTGTGGAGTTTCTAGTTGTGGAGTTTCTAGTTGTGGAGTTTCTGGTTGTGGAGTTTCTAGTTGTGGAGTTTCAAGTTGTGGAGTCTCTAGTTGTGGAGTCTCAAGTTGTGGAGTTTAAAGTAGTTGAGTTTCAAGTTGTGGAGTCTCTAGTAGTGGAGTTTCTAGTTTTGGAGTATCTAGTTGTGGAGTTTCCAATTGTGGAGTTTCTAGTTGTGGAGTTTCAGGTGTGGTGTTTTGAGTTGTGGAGTCTCTAGTTGTGGAGTTTCTAGTTGTGGAGTTTCCAGTTGTGGAGTATCTAGTTGTGGAGTTTCCAGTTGTGAAGTATCTAGTTGTGGAGTTTCCAGAGTTGGAGTATCTAGTTGTGAAGTTTTAAGTTGTGGAGTTTCTAGTTGCAGAGTATCTAGTTGCGGAGTTTTCAATAGCGGAGTTTCTAGTTGTGAAGTTTCAAGTTGCGGAGTCTCAAGTTGTGGAGTTTCCAGTTGTGGAGTTATTTAGTTGTGGAGTTTGTAGTTGTTGAGTTTCTAGTTGTGAAGTCTCTAGTTTTGCAGTTTCTAGTTGTGGAGTTTCTAGATGTGGAATTTCTAGTTGCCGAGTCTGTATTTGTGGAGTTTGTAGTTGTGGAGTTTCTAGTCGAGGAGTTTCTAGTTGTGGAGTCTCTAGTTGCGGAGTTTCTAGTTGTTGAGTTTCTAGTTGTGGAGTTTCTGGTTGTGGAGTTTCTAGTTGAGGAGTTTCAAGTTGTGGAGTTTCGAGTTGTGGAGTCTCTAGTTGCGGAGTTTCTAGTTGTGAAGTTTCTAGTTGTGGAGTTTCTAGTTTTGGAGTTTCTAGTTGTGGAGTTTCTAGTTGTAGAGTCTCCTGTTGCGAAGTTTCTAGTTGTGGAGTTTCCAGTTGTGGAGTTTAAACTTGTGGAGTTTCAAGTTGTGGAGTCTATAGTTGTGGAGTTCCCAGTTGTGGAGTTCCTAGATGTAGATTTTATAGTTGTGGAGTATCTAGTTATGAATTTTCCAGTTGTGGAGTTTCTAGTTGTGGAGTTTCTAGTTGTGGAGTCTCAAGTTGTGGAGTTTAAACTTGTGGAGTTTCAAGTTGTGGAGTTCGTAGTTGTAGATTTTTTAGTTGTGGAGTATCTAGTTGTGGATTTTCCAGTTGTGGAGTTTCTAGTTGTTGAGTTGAGGAGTCTCTAGTTGTTGAGTTTCTAGTTGCAGAGTCTCTAGTTGTGGAGTTTCAAGTTCTGGAGTTTCGAGTTGTGGAGTTTCGAGTTGTGGAGTTTTGAGTTGTGGAGTTTCTAGGTGTTGAGATTCTAGCTGCGGAGTTTCTAGTTGCAAGGTCTCTAGATGTGGAATTTCTAGTTCTAGAGTTTCTAGTTGTGGAGTCTCTAGTTGCGGGGTTTCTAGTTGTGGAGTTTCTAGTTGTGGAGTTTCTGGTTGTGGAGTTTTAAGTTGTGGAGTTTCAAGTTGTGGAGACTCTAGTTGTGGGGTTTCTAGTTGTGGAGTCTCTAGTTGTGGAGTTTATAGTTGTGGAGTTGCTAGTTGCAGAGATTCTAGTTGCAGAGCCTCTGGTTGTGGTGGTTCTAGTTATGGAGTTTCTAGTTGTGCAGTTTTGAGTTGTGGAATTTCGAGTTGTGGAGTTTCTAGTTGTGGAGTTTCGAGTTGTGGAGTTTCTAGTGGTGGAGTTTCTAGCTGCGGAGTTTCTAGTTGCGAATTCTCTAGTTGAGGAGTCTCTAGTTGTCGAGTTTTTAGTTGTGGAGTGTCTAGTTGTGAAGTTTCAAGTTGTGGAGTTTCTAGTAGAGTTTCGAATCGTGAAGTTTCTAGATGTGGAGTTTCTAGTTTTGGAGTTTCTAGTTGTAGGGTTTCCAGTTGCGGAGTTTCTATTTGCGGAGTTTCTAGTTGTGGATTTTCTAGTTGTGGAGTGTCTAGTTGTGGAGTTTCCAGTTGTGGAGTTTCGAGTTGTAGAGTTGCGGAGTCTCTAGTTGTGGAGTTTCTAGTTGCAGAGTCTCTAGTTGTGGAGTTTCAAGTTGTGGAGTCTCTAGTTTGAAGTCTTTAGTTGTAGATTTTCAAGTTGTGGAGTCTCTAGTTTAGGAATTTCTAGTTGAAGAGTTTTTAGTTGTGGAGTGTCTAGTTGTAGAGTTTCCAGTTGTGGAGTTTCGAGTTGTGAAGTTTCGAGTTTTGGAGTTTCTAGTTGTGGAGTTTTGAGTTGTGGAGTTTCTAGTTGTGGAGTTTCTAGTTGCGGAATCTATAGCTGTGGATTTTGTAGTTGCGTAACTTAAGGTTGTGAAGTTTCAAGTGGAATTTCTAGTTGTAGAGTTTCTAGTTGTGGAGTTTCTAGTTGTGGAGTTTTTGGTTGTGGAGTTTTTAGATGTGGAGTTTCTAGTTGTGAAGTCTCTAGTTTTGCAGTTTCTAGTTGTGGAGTTTCTAGATATGGAATTTCTAGTTGCCGAGTCTGTATTTGTGGAGTTTGTAGTTGTGGAGTTTCTAGTCGTGGAGTTTCTAGTTGTGGAGTCTCTAGTTGTAGAGTTTCTAGTTGTGGAGTTTTTAGTTGTGGAGTTTTTAGTTGTGGAGTTTTTAGTTGTGGAGTTTCTAGATATAGAATTTCTAGTTGCCGAGTCTCTATTGGTGGAGTTTGTAGTTGTGGAGTTTCTAGTTGTGGAGTTTTTAGTTGTAGAGTCTCTACTTGCGGAGTTTCTTGTTGTGGAGTTTCTAGTTGTGGAGTTTCCAGTTGTGGAGTTTCCAGTTGTGGAGTATCTTGTTGTGGAGTTTCCAGTTGTGAAGTTTCTAGTTGTGGAGTTTCCAGTTGTGGAGTATCTAGTTGTGGAGTTTCTCGTTGCGGAGTTTTTAATAGCGGAGTTTCTAATTGTGGAGTTTCAAGTTGTGGAGTCTCAAGTTGTGGAGTTTCCAGTTGTGGAGTTTTTAGTTGTGGAGTTTGTAGTTGTTGAGTTTCTAGTTGTGAAGTCTCTAGTTTTGCAGTTTCTAGTTGTAAAGTTTTTAGTTGTGGTGTTTCTAGATATGAAATTTCTAGTTGCCGAGTCTCTATTTGTGGAGTTTGTAGTTGTGGAGTTTCTAGTTGTGGAGTTTCAAGTTGTGTAGTCTCTAGTTGCGGAGTTTCTAGTTGTGGAGTTTCTAGTTGTGAAGTTTTTAGTTGTGGAGTTTCTAGTTGTGGAGTTTCTGGTTGTGGAGTTTCTAGTTTTGGAGTTTCAAGTTGTGGAGTTTCTAGTTGCGGAGTCTCAAGTTGTGGAGTTTCTAGTTGTGGAGTTTCAAGTTGTGCAGTTTTGAGTTGTGGAATTTCGAGTTGTGGAGTTTCTAGTTGTGGAGTTTCGAGTTGTGGAGTTTCTAGTGGTGGAGTTTCTAGCTGCGGAGTTTCTAGTTGCGAATTCTCTAGTTGAGGAGTCTCTAGTTGTCGAGTTTTTAGTTGTGGAGTGTCTAGTTGAGAAGTTTCAAGTTGTGGAGTTTCTAGTAGAGTTTCGAATCGTGAAGTTTCTAGATGTGGAGTTTCTAGTTTTGGAGTTTCTAGTTGTAGGGTTTCCAGTTGCGGAGTTTCTATTTGCGGAGTTTCTAGTTGTGGATTTTCTAGTTGTGGAGTGTCTAGTTGTGGAGTTTCCAGTTGTGGAGTTTCGAGTTGTAGAGTTGCGGAGTCTCTAGTTGTGGAGTTTCTAGTTGCAGAGTCTCTAGTTGTGGAGTTTCAAGTTGTGGAGTCTCTAGTTGTAGAGTTTCTAGTTGCCGAGTTTCCAGTTGTGGAGTATCTAGTAGTGGAGTTTCTAGTTGTGGAGTTTCTAGTTGCGGAGTTCCTAGTTGTGGAGTTTCTAGTTGCGGAGTCTCAATCTGTGGAGTTTCTAATTGTTGAGTTTTTAGTTGTGGAGTTTCTAGTTGTTGAGTTTCTAGTTTGAAGTCTTTAGTTGTAGATTTTCAAGTTGTGGAGTCTCTAGTTTAGGAATTTCTAGTTGAAGAGTTTTTAGTTGTGGAGTGTCTAGTTGTAGAGTTTCCAGTTGTGGAGTTTCGAGTTGTGAAGTTTCGAGTTTTGGAGTTTCTAGTTTTGGAGTTTTGAGTTGTGGAGTTTCTAGTTGTGGAGTTTCTAGTTGCGGAATCTATAGCTGTGGATTTTGTAGTTGCGTAACTTAAGGTTGTGAAGTTTCAAGTGGAATTTCTAGTTGTGGAGTTTCTAGTTGTGGAGTTTCTAGTTGTCGAGTCTCTAGTTGTGTAGTTTCTAGCTGCGGAGTTTCTAGTTGCGGAGTTTCTATTTGTGGAGTTTCTAGCTGCGGAGTTTCTAGTTGCAGAGTCTCTGGTTGTGGAGTTTCTAGTTGCGGAGTCTCTAGTTGTGGAGTTTCTAGTTGTGGAGTTTCTAGTTGTGGAGTTTCCAGTTGTGGAGTTTTTAGTTGTGGACTTTCTAGACATGAAACTTCTTGTAGCAGAGTCTCTATTTGTGGAGCTTGTAGTGTTGGAGTTTCTAGTTGTGGAGTTTCTAGTTGTGGAGTCTCTATTTGCAGAGTTTCTAGTTGTGGAGTTTCTAGTTGTGGAGTTTCTAGTTGTGGAGTTTCTGGTTGTGGAGTTTCTAGTTGTGGAGTTTCAAGTTGTGGAGTCTCTAGTTGTGGAGTCTCAAGTTGTGGAGTTTAAAGTAGTTGAGTTTCAAGTTGTGGAGTCTCTAGTAGTGGAGTTTCTAGTTTTGGAGTATCTAGTTGCGGAGTTTCCAGTTGTGGAGTTTCTAGTTGTGGAGTTTCAGGTGTGGTGTTTTGAGTTGTGGAGTCTCTAGTTGTGGAGTTTCTAGTTGTGGAGTTTCCAGTTGTGGAGTATCTAGTTGTGGAGTTTCCAGTTGTGAAGTATCTAGTTGTGGAGTTTCCAGAGTTGGAGTATCTAGTTGTGAAGTTTTAAGTTGTGGAGTTTCTAGTTGCAGAGTATCTAGTTGCGGAGTTTTCAATAGCGGAGTTTCTAGTTGTGAAGTTTCAAGTTGCGGAGTCTCAAGTTGTGGAGTTTCCAGTTGTGGAGTTATTTAGTTGTGGAGTTTGTAGTTGTTGAGTTTCTAGTTGTGAAGTCTCTAGTTTTGCAGTTTCTAGTTGTGGAGTTTCTAGATGTGGAATTTCTAGTTGCCGAGTCTGTATTTGTGGAGTTTGTAGTTGTGGAGTTTCTAGTCGAGGAGTTTCTAGTTGTGGAGTCTCTAGTTGCGGAGTTTCTAGTTGTTGAGTTTCTAGTTGTGGAGTTTCTGGTTGTGGAGTTTCTAGTTGAGGAGTTTCAAGTTGTGGAGTTTCGAGTTGTGGAGTCTCTAGTTGCGGAGTTTCTAGTTGTGAAGTTTCTAGTTGTGGAGTTTCTAGTTTTGGAGTTTCTAGTTGTGGAGTTTCTAGTTGTAGAGTCTCCTGTTGCGAAGTTTCTAGTTGTGGAGTTTCCAGTTGTGCAGTTTAAACTTGTGGAGTTTCAAGTTGTGGAGTCTATAGTTGTGGAGTTCCTAGTTGTGGAGTTCCTAGATGTAGATTTTATAGTTGTGGAGTATCTAGTTATGAATTTTCCAGTTGTGGAGTTTCTAGTTGTGGAGTTTCTAGTTGTGGAGTCTCAAGTTGTGGAGTTTAAACTTGTGGAGTTTCAAGTTGTGGAGTCTATAGTTGTGGAGTTCGTAGTTGTAGATTTTTTAGTTGTGGAGTATCTAGTTGTGAATTTTCCAGTTGTGGAGTTTCTAGTTGTTGAGTTGAGGAGTCTCTAGTTGTTGAGTTTCTAGTTGCAGAGTCTCTAGTTGTGGAGTTTCAAGTTCTGGAGTTTCGAGTTGTGGAGTTTCGAGTTGTGGAGTTTTGAGTTGTGGAGTTTCTAGGTGTTGAGATTCTAGCTGCGGAGTTTCTAGTTGCAAGGTCTCTAGATGTGGAATTTCTAGTTCTAGAGTTTCTAGTTGTGGAGTCTCTAGTTGCGGAGTTTCTAGTTGTGGAGTTTCTAGTTGTGGAGTTTCTGGTTGTGGAGTTTTAAGTTGTGGAGTTTCAAGTTGTGGAGACTCTAGTTGTGGAGTTTCTAGTTGTGGAGTCTCTAGTTGCAGAGTTTATAGTTGTGGAGTTGCTAGTTGCAGAGATTCTAGTTGCAGAGCCTCTGGTTGTGGTGGTTCTAGTTATGGAGTTTCTAGTTGTGCAGTTTTGAGTTGTGGAATTTCGAGTTGTGGAGTTTCTAGTTGTGGAGTTTCGAGTTGTGGAGTTTCTAGTGGTGGAGTTTCTAGCTGCGGAGTTTCTAGTTGCGAATTCTCTAGTTGAGGAGTCTCTAGTTGTCGAGTTTTTAGTTGTGGAGTGTCTAGTTGTGAAGTTTCAAGTTGTGGAGTTTCTAGTAGAGTTTCGAATCGTGAAGTTTCTAGATGTGGAGTTTCTAGTTTTGGAGTTTCTAGTTGTAGGGTTTCCAGTTGCGGAGTTTCTATTTGCGGAGTTTCTAGTTGTGGATTTTCTAGTTGTGGAGTGTCTAGTTGTGGAGTTTCCAGTTGTGGAGTTTCGAGTTGTAGAGTTGCGGAGTCTCTAGTTGTGGAGTTTCTAGTTGCAGAGTCTCTAGTTGTGGAGTTTCAAGTTGTGGAGTCTCTAGTTGTAGAGTTTCTAGTTGCCGAGTTTCCAGTTGTGGAGTATCTAGTAGTGGAGTTTCTAGTTGTGGAGTTTCTAGTTGCGGAGTTCCTAGTTGTGGAGTTTCTAGTTGCGGAGTCTCAATCTGTGGAGTTTCTAATTGTTGAGTTTTTAGTTGTGGAGTTTCTAGTTGTTGAGTTTCTAGTTTGAAGTCTTTAGTTGTAGATTTTCAAGTTGTGGAGTCTCTAGTTTAGGAATTTCTAGTTGAAGAGTTTTTAGTTGTGGAGTGTCTAGTTGTAGAGTTTCCAGTTGTGGAGTTTCGAGTTGTGAAGTTTCGAGTTTTGGAGTTTCTAGTTTTGGAGTTTTGAGTTGTGGAGTTTCTAGTTGTGGAGTTTCTAGTTGCGGAATCTATAGCTGTGGATTTTGTAGTTGCGTAACTTAAGGTTGTGAAGTTTCAAGTGGAATTTCTAGTTGTGGAGTTTCTAGTTGTGGAGTTTCTAGTTGTCGAGTCTCTAGTTGTGTAGTTTCTAGCTGCGGAGTTTCTAGTTGCGGAGTTTCTATTTGTGGAGTTTCTAGCTGCGGAGTTTCTAGTTGCAGAGTCTCTGGTTGTGGAGTTTCTAGTTGCGGAGTCTCTAGTTGTGGAGTTTCTAGTTGTGGAGTTTCTAGTTGTGGAGTTTCCAGTTGTGGAGTTTTTAGTTGTGGACTTTCTAGACATGAAACTTCTTGTAGCAGAGTCTCTATTTGTGGAGCTTGTAGTGTTGGAGTTTCTAGTTGTGGAGTTTCTAGTTGTGGAGTCTCTATTTGCAGAGTTTCTAGTTGTGGAGTTTCTAGTTGTGGAGTTTCTAGTTGTGGAGTTTCTGGTTGTGGAGTTTCTAGTTGTGGAGTTTCAAGTTGTGGAGTCTCTAGTTGTGGAGTCTCAAGTTGTGGAGTTTAAAGTAGTTGAGTTTCAAGTTGTGGAGTCTCTAGTAGTGGAGTTTCTAGTTTTGGAGTATCTAGTTGCGGAGTTTCCAGTTGTGGAGTTTCTAGTTGTGGAGTTTCAGGTGTGGTGTTTTGAGTTGTGGAGTCTCTAGTTGTGGAGTTTCTAGTTGTGGAGTTTCCAGTTGTGGAGTATCTAGTTGTGGAGTTTCCAGTTGTGAAGTATCTAGTTGTGGAGTTTCCAGAGTTGGAGTATCTAGTTGTGAAGTTTTAAGTTGTGGAGTTTCTAGTTGCAGAGTATCTAGTTGCGGAGTTTTCAATAGCGGAGTTTCTAGTTGTGAAGTTTCAAGTTGCGGAGTCTCAAGTTGTGGAGTTTCCAGTTGTGGAGTTATTTAGTTGTGGAGTTTGTAGTTGTTGAGTTTCTAGTTGTGAAGTCTCTAGTTTTGCAGTTTCTAGTTGTGGAGTTTCTAGATGTGGAATTTCTAGTTGCCGAGTCTGTATTTGTGGAGTTTGTAGTTGTGGAGTTTCTAGTCGAGGAGTTTCTAGTTGTGGAGTCTCTAGTTGCGGAGTTTCTAGTTGTTGAGTTTCTAGTTGTGGAGTTTCTGGTTGTGGAGTTTCTAGTTGAGGAGTTTCAAGTTGTGGAGTTTCGAGTTGTGGAGTCTCTAGTTGCGGAGTTTCTAGTTGTGAAGTTTCTAGTTGTGGAGTTTCTAGTTTTGGAGTTTCTAGTTGTGGAGTTTCTAGTTGTAGAGTCTCCTGTTGCGAAGTTTCTAGTTGTGGAGTTTCCAGTTGTGCAGTTTAAACTTGTGGAGTTTCAAGTTGTGGAGTCTATAGTTGTGGAGTTCCTAGTTGTGGAGTTCCTAGATGTAGATTTTATAGTTGTGGAGTATCTAGTTATGAATTTTCCAGTTGTGGAGTTTCTAGTTGTGGAGTTTCTAGTTGTGGAGTCTCAAGTTGTGGAGTTTAAACTTGTGGAGTTTCAAGTTGTGGAGTCTATAGTTGTGGAGTTCGTAGTTGTAGATTTTTTAGTTGTGGAGTATCTAGTTGTGAATTTTCCAGTTGTGGAGTTTCTAGTTGTTGAGTTGAGGAGTCTCTAGTTGTTGAGTTTCTAGTTGCAGAGTCTCTAGTTGTGGAGTTTCAAGTTCTGGAGTTTCGAGTTGTGGAGTTTCGAGTTGTGGAGTTTTGAGTTGTGGAGTTTCTAGGTGTTGAGATTCTAGCTGCGGAGTTTCTAGTTGCAAGGTCTCTAGATGTGGAATTTCTAGTTCTAGAGTTTCTAGTTGTGGAGTCTCTAGTTGCGGAGTTTCTAGTTGTGGAGTTTCTAGTTGTGGAGTTTCTGGTTGTGGAGTTTTAAGTTGTGGAGTTTCAAGTTGTGGAGACTCTAGTTGTGGAGTTTCTAGTTGTGGAGTCTCTAGTTGCGGAGTTTATAGTTGTGGAGTTGCTAGTTGCAGAGATTCTAGTTGCAGAGCCTCTGGTTGTGGTGGTTCTAGTTATGGAGTTTCTAGTTGTGCAGTTTTGAGTTGTGGAATTTCGAGTTGTGGAGTTTCTAGTTGTGGAGTTTCGAGTTGTGGAGTTTCTAGTGGTGGAGTTTCTAGCTGCGGAGTTTCTAGTTGCGAATTCTCTAGTTGAGGAGTCTCTAGTTGTCGAGTTTTTAGTTGTGGAGTGTCTAGTTGTGAAGTTTCAAGTTGTGGAGTTTCTAGTAGAGTTTCGAATCGTGAAGTTTCTAGATGTGGAGTTTCTAGTTTTGGAGTTTCTAGTTGTAGGGTTTCCAGTTGCGGAGTTTCTATTTGCGGAGTTTCTAGTTGTGGATTTTCTAGTTGTGGAGTGTCTAGTTGTGGAGTTTCCAGTTGTGGAGTTTCGAGTTGTAGAGTTGCGGAGTCTCTAGTTGTGGAGTTTCTAGTTGCAGAGTCTCTAGTTGTGGAGTTTCAAGTTGTGGAGTCTCTAGTTGTAGAGTTTCTAGTTGCCGAGTTTCCAGTTGTGGAGTATCTAGTAGTGGAGTTTCTAGTTGTGGAGTTTCTAGTTGCGGAGTTCCTAGTTGTGGAGTTTCTAGTTGCGGAGTCTCAATCTGTGGAGTTTCTAATTGTTGAGTTTTTAGTTGTGGAGTTTCTAGTTGTTGAGTTTCTAGTTTGAAGTCTTTAGTTGTAGATTTTGAAGTTGTGGAGTCTCTAGTTTAGGAATTTCTAGTTGAAGAGTTTTTAGTTGTGGAGTGTCTAGTTGTAGAGTTTCCAGTTGTGGAGTTTCGAGTTGTGAAGTTTCGAGTTTTGGAGTTTCTAGTTGTGGAGTTTTGAGTTGTGGAGTTTCTAGTTGTGGAGTTTCTAGTTGCGGAATCTATAGCTGTGGATTTTGTAGTTGCGTAACTTAAGGTTGTGAAGTTTCAAGTGGAATTTCTAGTTGTGGAGTTTCTAGTTGTGGAGTTTCTAGTTGTCGAGTCTCTAGTTGTGTAGTTTCTAGCTGTGGAGTTTCTAGTTGCGGAGTTTCTATTTGTGGAGTTTCTAGCGGCGGAGTTTCTAGTTGCAGAGTCTCTGGTTGTGGAGTCTCTAGTTGTGGAGTTTCTAGTTGTGGAGTTTCTAGTTGTGGAGTTTCCAGTTGTGGAGTTTTTAGTTGTGGACTTTCTAGACATGAAACTTCTTGTAGCCGAGTCTCTATTTGTGGAGCTTGTAGTGTTGGAGTTTCTAGTTGTGGAGTTTCTAGTTGTGGAGTCTCTATTTGCAGAGTTTCTAGTTGTGGAGTTTCTAGTTGTGGAGTTTCTAGTTGTGGAGTTTCTGGTTGTGGAGTTTCTAGTTGTGGAGTTTCAAGGTATGGAGTCTCTAGTTGTGGAGTCTCAAGTTGTGGAGTTTAAAGTAGTTGAGTTTCAAGTTGTGGAGTCTCTAGTAGTGGAGTTTCTAGTTTTGGAGTATCTAGTTGTCGAGTTTCCAGTTGTGGAGTTTCTAGTTGTGGAGTTTCAGGTGTGGTGTTTTGAGTTGTGGAGTCTCTAGTTGTGGAGTTTCTAGTTGTGGAGTTTCCAGTTGTGGAGTATCTAGTTGTGGAGTTTCCAGTTGTGAAGTATCTAGGTGTGGAGTTTCCAGAGTTGGAGTATCTAGTTGTGAAGTTTTAAGTTGTGGAGTTTCTAGTTGCAGAGTATCTAGTTGCGGAGTTTTCAATAGCGGAGTTTCTAGTTGTGAAGTTTCAAGTTGCGGAGTCTCAAGTTGTGGAGTTTCCAGTTGTGGAGTTATTTAGTTGTGGAGTTTGTAGTTGTTGAGTTTCTAGTTGTGAAGTCTCTAGTTCTGCAGTTTCTAGTTGTGGAGTTTCTAGATGTGGAATTTCTAGTTGCCGAGTCTGTATTTGTGGAGTTTGTAGTTGTGGAGTTTCTAGTCGAGGAGTTTCTAGTTGTGGAGTCTCTAGTTGCGGAGTTTCTAGTTGTTGAGTTTCTAGTTGTGGAGTTTCTGGTTGTGGAGTTTCTAGTTGAGGAGTTTCAAGTTGTGGAGTTTCGAGTTGTGGAGTCTCTAGTTGCGGAGTTTCTAGTTGTGAAGTTTCTAGTTGTGGAGTTTCTAGTTTTGGAGTTTCTAGTTGTGGAGTTTCTAGTTGTAGAGTCTCCTGTTGCGAAGTTTCTAGTTGTGGAGTTTCCAGTTGTGCAGTTTAAACTTGTGGAGTTTCAAGTTGTGGAGTCTATAGTTGTGGAGTTCCTAGTTGTGGAGTTCCTAGATGTAGATTTTATAGTTGTGGAGTATCTAGTTATGAATTTTCCAGTTGTGGAGTTTCTAGTTGTGGAGTTTCTAGTTGTGGAGTCTCAAGTTGTGGAGTTTAAACTTGTGGAGTTTCAAGTTGTGGAGTCTATAGTTGATGAGTTCGTAGTTGTAGATTTTTTAGTTGTGGAGTATCTAGTTGTGGATTTTCCAGTTGTGGAGTTTCTAGTTGTTGAGTTGAGGAGTCTCTAGTTGTTGAGTTTCTAGTTGCAGAGTCTCTAGTTGTGGAGTTTCAAGTTCTGGAGTTTCGAGTTGTGGAGTTTCGAGTTGTGGAGTTTTGAGTTCTGGAGTTTCTAGGTGTTGAGTTTCTAGCTGCGGAGTTTCTAGTTGCAAGGTCTCTAGATGTGGAATTTCTAGTTCTAGAGTTTCTAGTTGTGGAGTCTCTAGTTGCGGAGTTTCTAGTTGTGGAGTTTCTAGTTGTGGAGTTTCTGGTTGTGGAGTTTTAAGTTGTGGAGTTTCAAGTTGTGGAGACTCTAGTTGTGGAGTTTCTAGTTGTGGAGTCTCTAGTTGCGGAGTTTATAGTTGTGGAGTTGCTAGTTGCAGAGATTCTAGTTGCAGAGCCTCTGGTTGTGGTGGTTCTAGTTATGGAGTTTCTAGTTGTGGAGTTTCTAGTCGTGGAGTATCTAGTTGTAGAGTCTCCTGTTGCGGAGTTTCTAGTTGCGGAGTTTCTAGTTGGGGAGTTTCCAGTTGTGGAGTTTCTAGTTGTGGAGTTTCTAGTTGTGGAGTCTCAAGTTGTGGAGTTTAAACTTGTGGAGTTTCAAGTTGTGGAGTCTATAGTTGTGGAGTTCCTAGTTGTGGAGTTCCTAGTTGTAGATTTTCTAGTTGTGGAGTATCTAGTTATGAATTTTCCAGTTGTGGAGTTTCTAGCTGTGGAGTTTCTAGTTGTGGAGTCTCAAGTTGTGGAGTTTAAACTTGTGGAGTTTCAAGTTGTGGAGTCTATACTTGTGGAGTTCCTAGTTGTAGATTTTCTAGCTGTGGAGTATCTAGTTGTGGATTTTCCAGTAGTGGAGTTTCTAGTTGTTGAGTTGAGGAGTCTCTAGTTGTTGAGTTTCTAGTTGAAGAGTCTCTAGTTGTGCAGTTTCAAGTTGTGGAGTTTCTAGTTGTGGAGTTTCGAGTTGTGGAGTTTCTAGTTGTGGAGTTTCTAGCTGCGGAGTTTCTAGGTGCAGAGTCTCTAGTTCTGGCGTTTCTAGTTGCGAATTCTTTAGTTGAGGAGTCTCTAGTTGTAGAGTTTCTAGTTGTTGAGTTTTTAGTTGTGCAGATTCTAGTTGTTGAGTTTCTAGTTTGAAGTCTCTAGTTGTGGAGTTTCTAGTTTAGGAGTTTCTAGTTGTAGAGTTTTTAGTTTTTGAGTGTCTAGTTGTGAAGTTTCAAGTTCTGGAGTTTCGAGTTGTGGAGTTTCGAGTTGTGGAGTTTTGAGTTGTGGAGTTTTAAGTTGTGGAGTTTCAAGTTGTGGAGTTTCTAGTTGTGGAGTCTCTAGTTGCGGAGTTTCTAGTTGTGGAGTTGCTAGTGTTGGAGTTTCTAGTTTTGGAGTTTCAGGTTGTGGAGTTTCTAGTTGCAGAGATTCTAGTTGCAGAGCCTCTGGTTGTGGTGGTTCTAGTTATGGAGTTTCTAGTTGTGGAGTTTCTAGTCGTGGAGTATCTAGTTGTGGAGTTTCCAGTTGTGGAGTTTCTAGTTGTGGAGTTGCGGAGTCTCTTGTTGTGGAGTTTCAAGTTGTGGAGTCTCTAGTTGCGGAGTTTCTAGTTGTGGAGTTTCTAGTTGTGGAGTTGCTAGTTGTGGAATTTCTAGGTGTGAAGTTCCTGGTTGTGGAGTTTGTAGTTGCAGAGATTCTAGTTGCGGAGTCTATGGTTGTGGAGGTTCTACTTGTGGAGTTTGTAGTTATGAAGTTTCAGTTGTGGAGTTTTCAGTTGTGGAGTCTCAAGTTGTGGAGTTTAAAGTGGCGGAGTCTCAAGTTGTGGAATTTCTAGCTGTAGAGTTTAGTTGTGGAGTTTCTAGTTGTTGAGTTTCTAGTTTTGAAGACTCTAGTTGTGGAGTCTCTAGTTATGGAGTCTCTAGTTTAGTAGTTTCTAGTTGTAGAGTTTTTAGTTGTGGAGTGTCCAGTTGTGGAGTTTCAAGTTGTGGAGTTTTGAGTTGTGGAGTTTCGAGTTGTGGAGTTTCTAGTTGTGGAGTTTCTAGTTTTGGAGTTTCTAGTTGCGAATTCTCTAGTTGAAGAGTCTCTAGTTGTAGAGTTTCTAGTTGTGGAGTTTCTAGTTTTGGAGTTTCAAGTTGTGGAGTTTCTAGTTGTTGAGTTTCTAGTTTGAAGTCTAGTTGTAGTCTCTATTTGTGGAGTCTCTAGTTTAGGAGTTTCTAGTTGTAGAGTTTTTAGTTGTGTAGTGTCTAGTTGTGGAGTTTCCAGTTGTGGAGTTTCGAGTTGTGGAGTTTATTGTTGTGGAGTTTTGAGTTGTGGAGTTTCTAGTTGTGGAGTTTCTAGTTGCGGAATCTCTAGCTGTGGATTTTCTAGTTGCGGAACTTAAGGTTGTGAGGTTTCAAGTTGTGGAGTTTCTAGTTGTGGAGTTTTTAGTTGTGAAGTTTCTAGTTGTGGAGTCTCTAGTTGTAGAGTTTCTAGCTACGGAGTTTTTAGTTGCGGAGTTTCTATTTGTGAAGTTTCTAGCTGCAGAGTTTCTAGTTGCAGAGTCTCTGGCTGTGGAGTTTCTAGTTGCGGAGTCTCTAGTTGTAGAGTTTCTAGTTGTGGAGTTTTTGGTTGTGGAGTTTTTAGATGTGGAGTTTCTAGTTGTGAAGTCTCTAGTTTTGCAGTTTCTAGTTGTGGAGTTTCTAGATATGGAATTTCTAGTTGCCGAGTCTGTATTTGTGGAGTTTGTAGTTGTGGAGTTTCTAGTCGTGGAGTTTCTAGTTGTGGAGTCTCTAGTTGCGGAGTTTATAGTTGTTGAGTTTCTAGTTGTGGAGTTTCTGGTTGTGGAGTTTCTAGTTGAGGAGTTTCAAGTTGTGGAGTTTCGAGTTGTGGAGTCTCTAGTTGCGGAGTTTCTAGTTGTGAAGTTTGTAGTTGTGGAGTTTCTAGTTTTGGAGTTTCTAGTTGGGGAGTTTCTAGTTGTAGAGTCTCCTGTTGCGAAGTTTCTAGTTGTGGAGTTTCCAGTTGTGGAGTTTAAACTTGTGGAGTTTCAAGTTGTGGAGTCTATAGTTGTGGAGTTCCTAGTTGTGGAGTTCCTAGTTTTAGATTTTATAGTTGTGGAGTATCTAGTTATGAATTTTCGGAGCGGAACTTAACGTTGTGAGGTTTCAAGTTGTGGAGTTTCTAGTTGTGGAGTTTTTAGTTGTGGAGTTTCTAGTTGTGGAGTTTCTAGCTGCGGAGTTTTTAATTGTGGAGTTTTTAGTTTTGGACTTTCTAGACATGAAATTTCTTGTAGTCGAGTCTCTATTTGTAGAGCTTGTAGTGTTGGAGTTTCTAGTTGTGAAGTTTCTAGTTGCGGAATCTCTAGCTGTTGATTTTCCAGTTGCGGAACTTAAGGTTGTGAGGTTTCAAGTTGTGGAGTTTTTAGTTGTGGAGTTTCTAGTTGTGGAGTTTCTAGCTGCGGAGTTTTTAATTGCGGAGTTTCTATTTGTGGAGTTTCTAGCTGCAGAGTTTCTAGTTGCAGAGTCTCTGGCTGTGGAGTTTCTAGTTGCGGAGTCTCTAGTTGTAGAGTTTCTAGTTGTGGAGTTTTTAGTTTTGGAGTTTTTAGTTGTGGAGTTTTTAGTTGTGGAGTTTCTAGATATAGAATTTCCAGTTGCCGAGTCTCTATTGGTGGAGTTTCTAGTTGTGGAGTTTCTAGTTGTGGAGTTTTTAGTTGTAGAGTCTCTAGTTGCGGAGTTTCTTGTTGTGGAGTTTCTAGTTGTGGAGTTTCCAGTTGTGGAGTTTCCAGTTGTGGAGTTTCTCGTTGCGGAGTTTTTAATAGCGGAGTTTCTAATTGTGGAGTTTCAAGTTGTGGAGTCTCAAGTTGTGGAGTTTCCAGTTGTGGAGTTTTTAGTTGTGGAGTTTGTAGTTGTTGAGTTTATAGTTGTGAAGTCTCTAGTTTTGCAGTTTCTAGTTGTAAAGTTTTTTGTTGTGGTGTTTCTAGATATGAAATTTCTAGTTGCCGAGTCTCTATTTGTGGAGTTTGTAGTTGTGGAGTTTCTAGTTGTGGAGTTTCAAGTTGTGTAGTCTCTAGTTGTGGAGTTTCGAGTTGTGGAGTTTTGAGTTGTGGAGTTTTAAGTTGTGGAGTTTCAAGTTGTGGAGTTTCTAGTTGTGGAGTCTCTAGTTGCGGAGTTTCTAGTTGTGGAGTTGCTAGTGTTGGAGTTTCTAGTTTTGGAGTTTCAGGTTGTGGAGTTTCTAGTTGCAGAGATTCTAGTTGCAGAGCCTCTGGTTGTGGTGGTTCTAGTTATGGAGTTTCTAGTTGTGGAGTTTCTAGTCGTGGAGTATCTAGTTGTGGAGTTTCCAGTTGTGGAGTTTCTAGTTGTGGAGTTGCGGAGTCTCTTGTTGTGGAGTTTCAAGTTGTGGAGTCTCTAGTTGCGGAGTTTCTAGTTGTGGAGTTTCTAGTTGTGGAGTTGCTAGTTGTGGAATTTCTAGGTGTGAAGTTCCTGGTTGTGGAGTTTGTAGTTGCAGAGATTCTAGTTGCGGAGTCTATGGTTGTGGAGGTTCTACTTGTGGAGTTTGTAGTTATGAAGTTTCAGTTGTGGAGTTTTCAGTTGTGGAGTCTCAAGTTGTGGAGTTTAAAGTGGCGGAGTCTCAAGTTGTGGAATTTCTAGCTGTAGAGTTTAGTTGTGGAGTTTCTAGTTGTTGAGTTTCTAGTTTTGAAGACTCTAGTTGTGGAGTCTCTAGTTATGGAGTCTCTAGTTTAGTAGTTTCTAGTTGTAGAGTTTTTAGTTGTGGAGTGTCCAGTTGTGGAGTTTCAAGTTGTGGAGTTTTGAGTTGTGGAGTTTCGAGTTGTGGAGTTTCTAGTTGTGGAGTTTCTAGTTTTGGAGTTTCTAGTTGCGAATTCTCTAGTTGAAGAGTCTCTAGTTGTAGAGTTTCTAGTTGTGGAGTTTCTAGTTTTGGAGTTTCAAGTTGTGGAGTTTCTAGTTGTTGAGTTTCTAGTTTGAAGTCTAGTTGTAGTCTCTATTTGTGGAGTCTCTAGTTTAGGAGTTTCTAGTTGAAGAGTTTTTAGTTGTGGAGTGTCTAGTTGTGGAGTTTCCAGTTGTGGAGTTTCCAGTTGTGGAGTTTCGAGTTGTGGAGTTTATTGTTGTGGAGTTTTGAGTTGTGGAGTTTCTAGTTGTGGAGTTTCTAGTTGCGGAATCTCTAGCTGTGGATTTTCTAGTTGCGGAACTTAAGGTTGTGAGGTTTCAAGTTGTGGAGTTTCTAGTTGTGGAGTTTTTAGTTGTGAAGTTTCTAGTTGTGGAGTCTCTAGTTGTAGAGTTTCTAGCTACGGAGTTTTTAGTTGCGGAGTTTCTATTTGTGAAGTTTCTAGCTGCAGAGTTTCTAGTTGCAGAGTCTCTGGCTGTGGAGTTTCTAGTTGCGGAGTCTCTAGTTGTAGAGTTTCTAGTTGTGGAGTTTTTGGTTGTGGAGTTTTTAGATGTGGAGTTTCTAGTTGTGAAGTCTCTAGTTTTGCAGTTTCTAGTTGTGGAGTTTCTAGATATGGAATTTCTAGTTGCCGAGTCTGTATTTGTGGAGTTTGTAGTTGTGGAGTTTCTAGTCGTGGAGTTTCTAGTTGTGGAGTCTCTAGTTGCGGAGTTTATAGTTGTTGAGTTTCTAGTTGTGGAGTTTCTGGTTGTGGAGTTTCTAGTTGAGGAGTTTCAAGTTGTGGAGTTTCGAGTTGTGGAGTCTCTAGTTGCGGAGTTTCTAGTTGTGAAGTTTGTAGTTGTGGAGTTTCTAGTTTTGGAGTTTCTAGTTGTGGAGTTTCTAGTTGTAGAGTCTCCTGTTGCGAAGTTTCTAGTTGTGGAGTTTCCAGTTGTGGAGTTTAAACTTGTGGAGTTTCAAGTTGTGGAGTCTATAGTTGTGGAGTTCCTAGTTGTGGAGTTCCTAGTTTTAGATTTTATAGTTGTGGAGTATCTAGTTATGAATTTTCGGAGCGGAACTTAACGTTGTGAGGTTTCAAGTTGTGGAGTTTCTAGTTGTGGAGTTTTTAGTTGTGGAGTTTCTAGTTGTGGAGTTTCTAGCTGCGGAGTTTTTAATTGTGGAGTTTTTAGTTTTGGACTTTCTAGACATGAAATTTCTTGTAGTCGAGTCTCTATTTGTAGAGCTTGTAGTGTTGGAGTTTCTAGTTGTGAAGTTTCTAGTTGCGGAATCTCTAGCTGTTGATTTTCCAGTTGCGGAACTTAAGGTTGTGAGGTTTCAAGTTGTGGAGTTTTTAGTTGTGGAGTTTCTAGTTGTGGAGTTTCTAGCTGCGGAGTTTTTAATTGCGGAGTTTCTATTTGTGGAGTTTCTAGCTGCAGAGTTTCTAGTTGCAGAGTCTCTGGCTGTGGAGTTTCTAGTTGCGGAGTCTCTAGTTGTAGAGTTTCTAGTTGTGGAGTTTTTAGTTTTGGAGTTTTTAGTTGTGGAGTTTTTAGTTGTGGAGTTTCTAGATATAGAATTTCCAGTTGCCGAGTCTCTATTGGTGGAGTTTCTAGTTGTGGAGTTTCTAGTTGTGGAGTTTTTAGTTGTAGAGTCTCTAGTTGCGGAGTTTCTTGTTGTGGAGTTTCTAGTTGTGGAGTTTCCAGTTGTGGAGTTTCCAGTTGTGGAGTTTCTCGTTGCGGAGTTTTTAATAGCGGAGTTTCTAATTGTGGAGTTTCTAATTGTTGAGTTTTTAGTTGTGGAGTTTCTAGTTGTTGAGTTTCTAGTTTGAAGTCTTTAGTTGTAGATTTTCAAGTTGTGGAGTCTCTAGTTTAGGAATTTCTAGTTGAAGAGTTTTTAGTTGTGGAGTGTCTAGTTGTAGAGTTTCCAGTTGTGGAGTTTCGAGTTGTGAAGTTTCGAGTTTTGGAGTTTCTAGTTTTGGAGTTTTGAGTTGTGGAGTTTCTAGTTGTGGAGTTTCTAGTTGCGGAATCTATAGCTGTGGATTTTGTAGTTGCGTAACTTAAGGTTGTGAAGTTTCAAGTGGAATTTCTAGTTGTGGAGTTTCTAGTTGTGGAGTTTCTAGTTGTCGAGTCTTTAGTTGTGTAGTTTCTAGCTGCGGAGTTTCTAGTTGCGGAGTTTCTATTTGTGGAGTTTCTAGCTGCGGAGTTTCTAGTTGCAGAGTCTCTGGTTGTGGAGTTTCTAGTTGCGGAGTCTCTAGTTGTGGAGTTTCTAGTTGTGGAGTTTCTAGTTGTGGAGTTTCCAGTTGTGGAGTTTTTAGTTGTGGACTTTCTAGACATGAAACTTCTTGTAGCAGAGTCTCTATTTGTGGAGCTTGTAGTGTTGGAGTTTCTAGTTGTGGAGTTTCTAGTTGTGGAGTCTCTATTTGCAGAGTTTCTAGTTGTGGAGTTTCTAGTTGTGGAGTTTCTAGTTGTGGAGTTTCTGGTTGTGGAGTTTCTAGTTGTGGAGTTTCAAGTTGTGGAGTCTCTAGTTGTGGAGTCTCAAGTTGTGGAGTTTAAAGTAGTTGAGTTTCAAGTTGTGGAGTCTCTAGTAGTGGAGTTTCTAGTTTTGGAGTATCTAGTTGCGGAGTTTCCAGTTGTGGAGTTTCTAGTTGTGGAGTTTCAGGTGTGGTGTTTTGAGTTGTGGAGTCTCTAGTTGTGGAGTTTCTAGTTGTGGAGTTTCCAGTTGTGGAGTATCTAGTTGTGGAGTTTCCAGTTGTGAAGTATCTAGTTGTGGAGTTTCCAGAGTTGGAGTATCTAGTTGTGAAGTTTTAAGTTGTGGAGTTTCTAGTTGCAGAGTATCTAGTTGCGGAGTTTTCAATAGCGGAGTTTCTAGTTGTGAAGTTTCAAGTTGCGGAGTCTCAAGTTGTGGAGTTTCCAGTTGTGGAGTTATTTAGTTGTGGAGTTTGTAGTTGTTGAGTTTCTAGTTGTGAAGTCTCTAGTTTTGCAGTTTCTAGTTGTGGAGTTTCTAGATGTGGAATTTCTAGTTGCCGAGTCTGTATTTGTGGAGTTTGTAGTTGTGGAGTTTCTAGTCGAGGAGTTTCTAGTTGTGGAGTCTCTAGTTGCGGAGTTTCTAGTTGTTGAGTTTCTAGTTGTGGAGTTTCTGGTTGTGGAGTTTCTAGTTGAGGAGTTTCAAGTTGTGGAGTTTCGAGTTGTGGAGTCTCTAGTTGCGGAGTTTCTAGTTGTGAAGTTTCTAGTTGTGGAGTTTCTAGTTTTGGAGTTTCTAGTTGTGGAGTTTCTAGTTGTAGAGTCTCCTGTTGCGAAGTTTCTAGTTGTGGAGTTTCCAGTTGTGCAGTTTAAACTTGTGGAGTTTCAAGTTGTGGAGTCTATAGTTGTGGAGTTCCTAGTTGTGGAGTTCCTAGATGTAGATTTTATAGTTGTGGAGTATCTAGTTATGAATTTTCCAGTTGTGGAGTTTCTAGTTGTGGAGTTTCTAGTTGTGGAGTCTCAAGTTGTGGAGTTTAAACTTGTGGAGTTTCAAGTTGTGGAGTCTATAGTTGTGGAGTTCGTAGTTGTAGATTTTTTAGTTGTGGAGTATCTAGTTGTGGATTTTCCAGTTGTGGAGTTTCTAGTTGTTGAGTTGAGGAGTCTCTAGTTGTTGAGTTTCTAGTTGCAGAGTCTCTAGTTGTGGAGTTTCAAGTTCTGGAGTTTCGAGTTGTGGAGTTTCGAGTTGTGGAGTTTTGAGTTGTGGAGTTTCTAGGTGTTGAGATTCTAGCTGCGGAGTTTCTAGTTGCAAGGTCTCTAGATGTGGAATTTCTAGTTCTAGAGTTTCTAGTTGTGGAGTCTCTAGTTGCGGAGTTTCTAGTTGTGGAGTTTCTAGTTGTGGAGTTTCTGGTTGTGGAGTTTTAAGTTGTGGAGTTTCAAGTTGTGGAGACTCTAGTTGTGGAGTTTCTAGTTGTGGAGTCTCTAGTTGCGGAGTTTATAGTTGTGGAGTTGCTAGTTGCAGAGATTCTAGTTGCAGAGCCTCTGGTTGTGGTGGTTCTAGTTATGGAGTTTCTAGTTGTGCAGTTTTGAGTTGTGGAATTTCGAGTTGTGGAGTTTCTAGTTGTGGAGTTTCGAGTTGTGGAGTTTCTAGTGGTGGAGTTTCTAGCTGCGGAGTTTCTAGTTGCGAATTCTCTAGTTGAGGAGTCTCTAGTTGTCGAGTTTTTAGTTGTGGAGTGTCTAGTTGTGAAGTTTCAAGTTGTGGAGTTTCTAGTAGAGTTTCGAATCGTGAAGTTTCTAGATGTGGAGTTTCTAGTTTTGGAGTTTCTAGTTGTAGGGTTTCCAGTTGCGGAGTTTCTATTTGCGGAGTTTCTAGTTGTGGATTTTCTAGTTGTGGAGTGTCTAGTTGTGGAGTTTCCAGTTGTGGAGTTTCGAGTTGTAGAGTTGCGGAGTCTCTAGTTGTGGAGTTTCTAGTTGCAGAGTCTCTAGTTGTGGAGTTTCAAGTTGTGGAGTCTCTAGTTGTAGAGTTTCTAGTTGCCGAGTTTCCAGTTGTGGAGTATCTAGTAGTGGAGTTTCTAGTTGTGGAGTTTCTAGTTGCGGAGTTCCTAGTTGTGGAGTTTCTAGTTGCGGAGTCTCAATCTGTGGAGTTTCTAATTGTTGAGTTTTTAGTTGTGGAGTTTCTAGTTGTTGAGTTTCTAGTTTGAAGTCTTTAGTTGTAGATTTTCAAGTTGTGGAGTCTCTAGTTTAGGAATTTCTAGTTGAAGAGTTTTTAGTTGTGGAGTGTCTAGTTGTAGAGTTTCCAGTTGTGGAGTTTCGAGTTGTGAAGTTTCGAGTTTTGGAGTTTCTAGTTGTGGAGTTTTGAGTTGTGGAGTTTCTAGTTGTGGAGTTTCTAGTTGCGGAATCTATAGCTGTGGATTTTGTAGTTGCGTAACTTAAGGTTGTGAAGTTTCAAGTGGAATTTCTAGTTGTGGAGTTTCTAGTTGTGGAGTTTCTAGTTGTCGAGTCTCTAGTTGTGTAGTTTCTAGCTGTGGAGTTTCTAGTTGCGGAGTTTCTATTTGTGGAGTTTCTAGCTGCGGTGTTTCTAGTTGCAGAGTCTCTGGTTGTGGAGTTTCTAGTTGCGGAGTCTCTAGTTGTGGAGTTTCTAGTTGTGGAGTTTCTAGTTGTGGAGTTTCCAGTTGTGGAGTTTTTAGTTGTGGACTTTCTAGACATGAAACTTCTTGTAGCCGAGTCTCTATTTGTGGAGCTTGTAGTGTTGGAGTTTCTAGTTGTGGAGTTTCTAGTTGTGGAGTCTCTATTTGCAGAGTTTCTAGTTGTGGAGTTTCTAGTTGTGGAGTTTCTAGTTGTGGAGTTTCTGGTTGTGGAGTTTCTAGTTGTGGAGTTTCAAGGTATGGAGTCTCTAGTTGTGGAGTCTCAAGTTGTGGAGTTTAAAGTAGTTGAGTTTCAAGTTGTGGAGTCTCTAGTAGTGGAGTTTCTAGTTTTGGAGTATCTAGTTGTCGAGTTTCCAGTTGTGGAGTTTCTAGTTGTGGAGTTTCAGGTGTGGTGTTTTGAGTTGTGGAGTCTCTAGTTGTGGAGTTTCTAGTTGTGGAGTTTCCAGTTGTGGAGTATCTAGTTGTGGAGTTTCCAGTTGTGAAGTATCTAGTTGTGGAGTTTCCAGAGTTGGAGTATCTAGTTGTGAAGTTTTAAGTTGTGGAGTTTCTAGTTGCAGAGTATCTAGTTGCGGAGTTTTCAATAGCGGAGTTTCTAGTTGTGAAGTTTCAAGTTGCGGAGTCTCAAGTTGTGGAGTTTCCAGTTGTGGAGTTATTTAGTTGTGGAGTTTGTAGTTGTTGAGTTTCTAGTTGTGAAGTCTCTAGTTCTGCAGTTTCTAGTTGTGGAGTTTCTAGATGTGGAATTTCTAGTTGCCGAGTCTGTATTCGTGGAGTTTGTAGTTGTGGAGTTTCTAGTCGAGGAGTTTCTAGTTGTGGAGTCTCTAGTCTCGGAGTTTCTAGTTGTTGAGTTTCTAGTTGTGGAGTTTCTGGTTGTGGAGTTTCTAGTTGAGGAGTTTCAAGTTGTGGAGTTTCGAGTTGTGGAGTCTCGAGTTGCGGAGTTTCTAGTTGTGAAGTTTCTAGTTGTGGAGTTTCTAGTTTTGGAGTTTCTAGTTGTGGAGTTTCTAGTTGTAGAGTCTCCTGTTGCGAAGTTTCTAGTTGTGGAGTTTCCAGTTGTGCAGTTTAAACTTGTGGAGTTTCAAGTTGTGGAGTCTATAGTTGTGGAGTTCCTAGTTGTGGAGTTCCTAGATGTAGATTTTATAGTTGTGGAGTATCTAGTTATGAATTTTCCAGTTGTGGAGTTTCTAGTTGTGGAGTTTCTAGTTGTGGAGTCTCAAGTTGTGGAGTTTAAACTTGTGGAGTTTCAAGTTGTGGAGTCTATAGTTGTGGAGTTCGTAGTTGTAGATTTTTTAGTTGTGGAGTATCTAGTTGTGGATTTTCCAGTTGTGGAGTTTCTAGTTGTTGAGTTGAGGAGTCTCTAGTTGTTGAGTTTCTAGTTGCAGAGTCTCTAGTTGTGGAGTTTCAAGTTCTGGAGTTTCGAGTTGTGGAGTTTCGAGTTGTGGAGTTTTGAGTTGTGGAGTTTCTAGGTGTTGAGTTTCTAGCTGCGGAGTTTCTAGTTGCAAGGTCTCTAGATGTGGAATTTCTAGTTCTAGAGTTTCTAGTTGTGGAGTCTCTAGTTGTGGAGTTTCTAGTTGTGGAGTTTCTGGTTGTGGAGTTTTAAGTTGTGGAGTTTCAAGTTGTGGAGACTCTAGTTGTGGAGTTTCTAGTTGTGGAGTCTCTAGTTGCGGAGTTTATAGTTGTGGAGTTGCTAGTTGCAGAGATTCTAGTTGCAGAGCCTCTGGTTGTGGTGGTTCTAGTTATGGAGTTTCTAGTTGTGGAGTTTCTAGTCGTGGAGTATCTAGTTGTAGAGTCTCCTGTTGCGGAGTTTCTAGTTGCGGAGTTTCTAGTTGGGGAGTTTCCAGTTGTGGAGTTTCTAGTTGTGGAGTCTCAAGTTGTGGAGTTTAAACTTGTGGAGTTTCAAGTTGTGGAGTCTATAGTTGTGGAGTTCCTAGTTGTGGAGTTCCTAGTTGTAGATTTTCTAGTTGTGGAGTATCTAGTTATGAATTTTCCAGTTGTGGAGTTTCTAGCTGTGGAGTTTCTAGTTGTGGAGTCTCAAGTTGTGGAGTTTAAACTTGTGGAGTTTCAAGTTGTGGAGTCTATACTTGTGGAGTTCCTAGTTGTAGATTTTCTAGCTGTGGAGTATCTAGTTGTGGATTTTCCAGTAGTGGAGTTTCTAGTTGTTGAGTTGAGGAGTCTCTAGTTGTTGAGTTTCTAGTTGAAGAGTCTCTAGTTGTGGAGTTTCAAGTTGTGGAGTTTCTAGTTGTGGAGTTTCGAGTTGTGGAGTTTCTAGTTGTGGAGTTTCTAGCTGCGGAGTTTCTAGGTGCAGAGTCTCTAGTTCTGGCGTTTCTAGTTGCGAATTCTTTAGTTGAGGAGTCTCTAGTTGTAGAGTTTCTAGTTGTTGAGTTTTTAGTTGTGCAGATTCTAGTTGTTGAGTTTCTAGTTTGAAGTCTCTAGTTGTGGAGTTTCTAGTTTAGGAGTTTCTAGTTGTAGAGTTTTTAGTTTTTGAGTGTCTAGCTGTGAAGTTTCAAGTTCTGGAGTTTCGAGTTGTGGAGTTTCGAGTTGTGGAGTTTTGAGTTGTGGAGTTTTAAGTTGTGGAGTTTCAAGTTGTGGAGTTTCTAGTTGTGGAGTCTCTAGTTGCGGAGTTTCTAGTTGTGGACTTGCTAGTGTTGGAGTTTCTAGTTTTGGAGTTTCAGGTTGTGGAGTTTCTAGTTGCAGAGATTCTAGTTGCAGAGCCTCTGGTTGTGGTGGTTCTAGTTATGGAGTTTCTAGTTGTGGAGTTTCTAGCCGTGGAGTATCTAGTTGTGGAGTTTCCAGTTGTGGAGTTTCTAGTTGTGGAGTTGCGGAGTCTCTTGTTGTGGAGTTTCAAGTTGTGGAGTCTCTAGTTGCGGAGTTTCTAGTTGTGGAGTTTCTAGTTGTGGAGTTGCTAGTTGTGGAATTTCTAGGTGTGAAGTTCCTGGTTGTGGAGTTTGTAGTTGCAGAGATTCTAGTTGCGGAGTCTATGGTTGTGGAGGTTCTACTTGTGGAGTTTGTAGTTATGAAGTTTCAGTTGTGGAGTTTTCAGTTGTGGAGTCTCAAGTTGTGGAGTTTAAAGTGGCGGAGTCTCAAGTTGTGGAATTTCTAGCTGTAGAGTTTAGTTGTAGAGTTTCTAGTTGTTGAGTTTCTAGTTTTGAAGACTCTAGTTGTGGAGTCTCTAGTTATGGAGTCTCTAGTTTAGTAGTTTCTAGTTGTAGAGTTTTTAGTTGTGGAGTGTCCAGTTGTGGAGTTTCAAGTTGTGGAGTTTTGAGTTGTGGAGTTTCGAGTTGTGGAGTTTCTAGTTGTGGAGTTTCTAGTTTTGGAGTTTCTAGTTGCGAATTCTCTAGTTGAAGAGTCTCTAGTTGTAGAGTTTCTAGTTGTGGAGTTTCTAGTTTTGGAGTTTCAAGTTGTGGAGTTTCTAGTTGTTGAGTTTCTAGTTTGAAGTCTAGTTGTAGTCTCTATTTGTGGAGTCTCTAGTTTAGGAGTTTCTAGTTGTAGAGTTTTTAGTTGTGGAGTGTCTAGTTGTGGAGTTTCCAGTTGTGGAGTTTCCAGTTGTGGAGTTTCGAGTTGTGGAGTTTATTGTTGTGGAGTTTTGAGTTGTGGAGTTTCTAGTTGTGGAGTTTCTAGTTGCGGAATCTCTAGCTGTAGATTTTCTAGTTGCGGAAGTTAAGGTTGTGAGGTTTCAAGTTGTGGAGTTTCTAATTGTGGAGTTTTTAGTTGTGAAGTTTCTAGTTGTGGAGTCTCTAGTTGTAGAGTTTCTAGCTACGGAGTTTTTAGTTGCGGAGTTTCTATTTGTGAAGTTTCTAGCTGCAGAGTTTCTAGTTGCAGAGTCTCTGGCTGTGGAGTTTCTAGTTGCGGAGTCTCTAGTTGTAGAGTTTCTAGTTGTGGAGTTTTTGGTTGTGGAGTTTTTAGATGTGGAGTTTCTAGTTGTGAAGTCTCTAGTTTTGCAGTTTCTAGTTGTGGAGTTTCTAGATATGGAATTTCTAGTTGCCGAGTCTGTATTTGTGGAGTTTGTAGTTGTGGAGTTTCTAGTCGTGGAGTTTCTAGTTGTGGAGTCTCTAGTTGCGGAGTTTATAGTTGTTGAGTTTCTAGTTGTGGAGTTTCTGGTTGTGGAGTTTCTAGTTGAGGAGTTTCAAGTTGTGGAGTTTCGAGTTGTGGAGTCTCTAGTTGCGGAGTTTCTAGTTGTGAAGTTTGTAGTTGTGGAGTTTCTAGTTTTGGAGTTTCTAGTTGTGGAGTTTCTAGTTGTAGAGTCTCCTGTTGCGAAGTTTCTAGTTGTGGAGTTTCCAGTTGTGGAGTTTAAACTTGTGGAGTTTCAAGTTGTGGAGTCTATAGTTGTGGAGTTCCTAGTTGTGGAGTTCCTAGTTTTAGATTTTCTAGTTGTGGAGTATCTAGTTATGAATTTTCGGAGCGGAACTTAACGTTGTGAGGTTTCAAGTTGTGGAGTTTCTAGTTGTGGAGTTTTTAGTTGTGGAGTTTCTAGTTGTGGAGTTTCTAGCTGCGGAGTTTTTAATTGTGGAGTTTTTAGTTGTGGACTTTCTAGACATGAAATTTCTTGTAGTCGAGTCTCTATTTGTAGAGCTTGTAGTGTTGGAGTTTCTAGTTGTGGAGTTTCTAGTTGCGGAATCTCTAGCTGTTGATTTTCCAGTTGCGGAACTTAAGGTTGTGAGGTTTCAAGTTGTGGAGTTTCTAGTTGTGGAGTTTTTAGTTGTGGAGTTTCTAGTTGTGGAGTTTCTAGCTGCGGAGTTTTTAATTGCGGAGTTTCTATTTGTGGAGTTTCTAGCTGCAGAGTTTCTAGTTGCAGAGTCTCTGGCTGTGGAGTTTCTAGTTGCGGAGTCTCTAGTTGTAGAGTTTCTAGTTGTGGAGTTTTTAGTTTTGGAGTTTTTAGTTGTGGAGTTTTTAGTTGTGGAGTTTCTAGATATAGAATTTCCAGTTGCCGAGTCTCTATTGGTGGAGTTTCTAGTTGTGGAGTTTCTAGTTGTGGAGTTTTTAGTTGTAGAGTCTCTAGTTGCGGAGTTTCTTGTTGTGGAGTTTCTAGTTGTGGAGTTTCCAGTTGTGGAGTTTCCAGTTGTGGAGTATCTTGTTGTGGAGTTTCCAGTTGTGAAGTTTCTAGTTGTGGAGTTTCCAGTTGTGGAGTATCTAGTTGTGGAGTTTCTCGTTGCGGAGTTTTTAATAGCGGAGTTTCTAATTGTGGAGTTTCAAGTTGTGGAGTCTCAAGTTGTGGAGTTTCCAGTTGTGGAGTTTTTAGTTGTGGAGTTTGTAGTTGTTGAGTTTCTAGTTGTGAAGTCTCTAGTTTTGCAGTTTCTAGTTGTAAAGTTTTTAGTTTTGGAGTTTCTAGATATGAAATTTCTAGTTGCCGAGTCTCTATTTGTGGAGTTTGTAGTTGTGGAGTTTCTAGTTGTGGAGTTTCAAGTTGTGTAGTCTTTAGTTGCGGAGTTTCTAGTTGCGGAGTTTCTAGTTGTGGAGTTTCTAGTTGTGGAGTTTTTAGTTGTGGAGTTTCTAGTTGTGGAGTTTCTGGTTGTGGAGTTTCTAGTTTTGGAGTTTCAAGTTGTGGAGTTTCTAGTTGCGGAGTCTCAAGTTGTGGAGTTTCTAGTTTTGGAGTTCTAAGTTGTGCAGTTTTGAGTTGTGGAATTTCGAGTTGTGGAGTTTCTAGTTGTGGAGTTTCGAGTTGTGGAGTTTCTAGTGGTGGAGTTTCTAGCTGCGGAGTTTCTAGTTGCGAATTCTCTAGTTGAGGAGTCTCTAGTTGTGGAGTTTTTGGTTGTGGAGTTTTTAGATGTGGAGTTTCTAGTTGTGAAGTCTCTAGTATTGCAGTTTCTAGTTGTGGAGTTTCTAGATATGGAATTTCTAGTTGCCGAGTCTGTATTTGTGGAGTTTGTAGTTGTGGAGTTTCTAGTCGTGGAGTTTCTAGTTGTGGAGTCTCTAGTTGCGGAGTTTATAGTTGTTGAGTTTCTAGTTGTGGAGTTTCTGGTTGTGGAGTTTCTAGTTGAGGAGTTTCAAGTTGTGGAGTTTCGAGTTGTGGAGTCTCTAGTTGCGGAGTTTCTAGTTGTGAAGTTTCTAGTTGTGGAGTTTCTAGTTTTGGAGTTTCTAGTTGTGGAGTTTCTAGTTGTAGAGTCTCCTGTTGCGAAGTTTCTAGTTGTGGAGTTTCCAGTTGTGGAGTTTAAACTTGTGGAGTTTCAAGTTGTGGAGTCTATAGTTGTGGAGTTCCTAGTTGTGGAGTTCCTAGTTTTAGATTTTCTAGTTGTGGAGTATCTAGTTATGAATTTTCGGAGCGGAACTTAACGTTGTGAGGTTTCAAGTTGTGGAGTTTCTAGTTGTGGAGTTTTTAGTTGTGGAGTTTCTAGTTGTGGAGTTTCTAGCTGCGGAGTTTTTAATTGTGGAGTTTTTAGTTGTGGACTTTCTAGACATGAAATTTCTTGTAGTCGAGTCTCTATTTGTAGAGCTTGTAGTGTTGGAATTTCTAGTTGTGGAGTTTCTAGTTGCGGAATCTCTAGCTGTTGATTTTCCAGTTGCGGAACTTAAGGTTGTGAGGTTTCAAGTTGTGGAGTTTCTAGTTGCGGAGTTTTTAGTTGTGGAGTTTCTAGTTGTGGAGTTTCTAGCTGCGGAGTTTTTAATTGCGGAGTTTCTATTTGTGGAGTTTCTAGCTGCAGAGTTTCTAGTTGCAGAGTCTCTGGCTGTGGAGTTTCTAGTTGCGGAGTCTCTAGTTGTAGAGTTTCTAGTTGTGGAGTTTTTAGTTGTGGAGTTTTTAGTTGTGGAGTTTTTAGTTGTGGAGTTTCTAGATATAGAATTTCTAGTTGCCGAGTCTCTATTGGTGGAGTTTGTAGTTGTGGAGTTTCTAGTTGTGGAGTTTTTAGTTGTAGAGTCTCTAGTTGCGGAGTTTCTTGTTGTGGAGTTTCTAGTTGTGGAGTTTCCAGTTGTGGAGTTTCCAGTTGTGGAGTATCTTGTTGTGGAGTTTCCAGTTGTGAAGTTTCTAGTTGTGGAGTTTCCAGTTGTGGAGTATCTAGTTGTGGAGTTTCTCGTTGCGGAGTTTTTAATAGCCGATTTTCTAATTGTGGAGTTTCAAGTTGTGGAGTCTCAAGTTGTGGAGTTTCCAGTTGTGGAGTTTTTAGTTGTGGAGTTTGTAGTTGTTGAGTTTCTAGTTGTGAAGTCTCTAGTTTTGCAGTTTCTAGTTGTAAAGTTTTTAGTTGTGGAGTTTCTAGATATGAAATTTCTAGTTGCCGAGTCTCTATTTGTGGAGTTTGTAGTTGTGGAGTTTCTAGTTGTGGAGTTTCAAGTTGTGTAGTCTCTAGTTGCGGAGTTTCTAGTTGCGGAGTTTCTAGTTGTGGAGTTTCTAGTTGTGGAGCTTTTAGTTGTGGAGTTTCTAGTTGTGGAGTTTCTGGTTGTGGAGTTTCTAGTTTTGGAGTTTCAAGTTGTGGAGTTTCTAGTTGCGGAGTCTCAAGTTGTGGAGTTTCTAGTTGTGGAGTTTCAAGTTGTGCAGTTTTGAGTTGTGGAATTTCGAGTTGTGGAGTTTCTAGTTGTGGAGTTTCGAGTTGTGGAGTTTCTAGTGGTGGAGTTTCTAGCTGCGGAGTTTCTAGTTGCGAATTGTCTAGTTGAGGAGTCTCTAGTTGTCGAGTTTTTAGTTTTGGAGTGTCTAGTTGTGAAGTTTCAAGTTGTGGAGTTTCTAGTAGAGTTTCGAATCGTGAAGTTTCTAGATGTGGAGTTTCTAGTTTTGGAGTTTCTAGTTGTGGAGTTTCTAGTTGTAGGGTTTCCAGTTGCGGAGTTTCTATTTGCGGAGTTTCTAGTTGTGGATTTTCTAGTTGTGGAGTGTCTAGTTGTGGAGTTTCCAGTTGTGGAGTTTCGAGTTGTAGAGTTGCGGAGTCTCTAGTTGTGGAGTTTCTAGTTGCAGAGTCTCTAGTTGTGGAGTTTCAAGTTGTGGAGTCTCTAGTTGTAGAGTTTCTTGTTGCCGAGTTTCCAGTTGTGGAGTATCTAGTAGTGGAGTTTCTAGTTGTGGAGTTTCTAGTTGCGGAGTTCCTAGTTGTGGAGTTTCTAGTTGCGGAGTCTCAATCTGTGGAGTTTCTAATTGTTGAGTTTTTAGTTGTGGAGTTTCTAGTTGTGGAGTTTCTAGTTTGAAGTCTTTAGTTGTAGATTTTCAAGTTGTGGAGTTTCGAGTTGTGGAGTCTCTAGTTGCGGAGTTTCTAGTTGTGAAGTTCGTAGTTGTGGAGTTTCTAGTTTTGGAGTTTCTAGTTGTGGAGTTTCTAGTTGTAGAGTCTCCTGTTGCGAAGTTTCTAGTTGTGGAGTTTCCAGTTGTGGAGTTTAAACTTGTGGAGTTTCAAGTTGTGGAGTCTATAGTTGTGGAGTTCCTAGTTGTGGAGTTCCTAGTTTTAGATTTTATAGTTGTGGAGTATCTAGTTATGAATTTTCGGAGCGGAACTTAACGTTGTGAGGTTTCAAGTTGTGGAGTTTCTAGTTGTGGAGTTTTTAGTTGTGGAGTTTCTAGTTGTGGAGTTTCTAGCTGCGGAGTTTTTAATTGTGGAGTTTTTAGTTTTGGACTTTCTAGACATGAAATTTCTTGTAGTCGAGTCTCTATTTGTAGAGCTTGTAGTGTTGGAGTTTCTAGTTGTGAAGTTTCTAGTTGCGGAATCTCTAGCTGTTGATTTTCCAGTTGCGGAACTTAAGGTTGTGAGGTTTCAAGTTGTGGAGTTTTTAGTTGTGGAGTTTCTAGTTGTGGAGTTTCTAGCTGCGGAGTTTTTAATTGCGGAGTTTCTATTTGTGGAGTTTCTAGCTGCAGAGTTTCTAGTTGCAGAGTCTCTGGCTGTGGAGTTTCTAGTTGCGGAGTCTCTAGTTGTAGAGTTTCTAGTTGTGGAGTTTTTAGTTTTGGAGTTTTTAGTTGTGGAGTTTTTAGTTGTGGAGTTTCTAGATATAGAATTTCCAGTTGCCGAGTCTCTATTGGTGGAGTTTCTAGTTGTGGAGTTTCTAGTTGTGGAGTTTTTAGTTGTAGAGTCTCTAGTTGCGGAGTTTCTTGTTGTGGAGTTTCTAGTTGTGGAGTTTCCAGTTGTGGAGTTTCCAGTTGTGGAGTTTCTCGTTGCGGAGTTTTTAATAGCGGAGTTTCTAATTGTGGAGTTTCTAATTGTTGAGTTTTTAGTTGTGGAGTTTCTAGTTGTTGAGTTTCTAGTTTGAAGTCTTTAGTTGTAGATTTTCAAGTTGTGGAGTCTCTAGTTTAGGAATTTCTAGTTGAAGAGTTTTTAGTTGTGGAGTGTCTAGTTGTAGAGTTTCCAGTTGTGGAGTTTCGAGTTGTGAAGTTTCGAGTTTTGGAGTTTCTAGTTTTGGAGTTTTGAGTTGTGGAGTTTCTAGTTGTGGAGTTTCTAGTTGCGGAATCTATAGCTGTGGATTTTGTAGTTGCGTAACTTAAGGTTGTGAAGTTTCAAGTGGAATTTCTAGTTGTGGAGTTTCTAGTTGTGGAGTTTCTAGTTGTCGAGTCTTTAGTTGTGTAGTTTCTAGCTGCGGAGTTTCTAGTTGCGGAGTTTCTATTTGTGGAGTTTCTAGCTGCGGAGTTTCTAGTTGCAGAGTCTCTGGTTGTGGAGTTTCTAGTTGCGGAGTCTCTAGTTGTGGAGTTTCTAGTTGTGGAGTTTCTAGTTGTGGAGTTTCCAGTTGTGGAGTTTTTAGTTGTGGACTTTCTAGACATGAAACTTCTTGTAGCAGAGTCTCTATTTGTGGAGCTTGTAGTGTTGGAGTTTCTAGTTGTGGAGTTTCTAGTTGTGGAGTCTCTATTTGCAGAGTTTCTAGTTGTGGAGTTTCTAGTTGTGGAGTTTCTAGTTGTGGAGTTTCTGGTTGTGGAGTTTCTAGTTGTGGAGTTTCAAGTTGTGGAGTCTCTAGTTGTGGAGTCTCAAGTTGTGGAGTTTAAAGTAGTTGAGTTTCAAGTTGGGGAGTCTCTAGTAGTGGAGTTTCTAGTTTTGGAGTATCTAGTTGCGGAGTTTCCAGTTGTGGAGTTTCTAGTTGTGGAGTTTCAGGTGTGGTGTTTTGAGTTGTGGAGTCTCTAGTTGTGGAGTTTCTAGTTGTGGAGTTTCCAGTTGTGGAGTATCTAGTTGTGGAGTTTCCAGTTGTGAAGTATCTAGTTGTGGAGTTTCCAGAGTTGGAGTATCTAGTTGTGAAGTTTTAAGTTGTGGAGTTTCTAGTTGCAGAGTATCTAGTTGCGGAGTTTTCAATAGCGGAGTTTCTAGTTGTGAAGTTTCAAGTTGCGGAGTCTCAAGTTGTGGAGTTTCCAGTTGTGGAGTTATTTAGTTGTGGAGTTTGTAGTTGTTGAGTTTCTAGTTGTGAAGTCTCTAGTTTTGCAGTTTCTAGTTGTGGAGTTTCTAGATGTGGAATTTCTAGTTGCCGAGTCTGTATTTGTGGAGTTTGTAGTTGTGGAGTTTCTAGTCGAGGAGTTTCTAGTTGTGGAGTCTCTAGTTGCGGAGTTTCTAGTTGTTGAGTTTCTAGTTGTGGAGTTTCTGGTTGTGGAGTTTCTAGTTGAGGAGTTTCAAGTTGTGGAGTTTCGAGTTGTGGAGTCTCTAGTTGCGGAGTTTCTAGTTGTGAAGTTTCTAGTTGTGGAGTTTCTAGTTTTGGAGTTTCTAGTTGTGGAGTTTCTAGTTGTAGAGTCTCCTGTTGCGAAGTTTCTAGTTGTGGAGTTTCCAGTTGTGCAGTTTAAACTTGTGGAGTTTCAAGTTGTGGAGTCTATAGTTGTGGAGTTCCTAGTTGTGGAGTTCCTAGATGTAGATTTTATAGTTGTGGAGTATCTAGTTATGAATTTTCCAGTTGTGGAGTTTCTAGTTGTGGAGTTTCTAGTTGTGGAGTCTCAAGTTGTGGAGTTTAAACTTGTGGAGTTTCAAGTTGTGGAGTCTATAGTTGTGGAGTTCGTAGTTGTAGATTTTTTAGTTGTGGAGTATCTAGTTGTGGATTTTCCAGTTGTGGAGTTTCTAGTTGTTGAGTTGAGGAGTCTCTAGTTGTTGAGTTTCTAGTTGCAGAGTCTCTAGTTGTGGAGTTTCAAGTTCTGGAGTTTCGAGTTGTGGAGTTTCGAGTTGTGGAGTTTTGAGTTGTGGAGTTTCTAGGTGTTGAGATTCTAGCTGCGGAGTTTCTAGTTGCAAGGTCTCTAGATGTGGAATTTCTAGTTCTAGAGTTTCTAGTTGTGGAGTCTCTAGTTGCGGAGTTTCTAGTTGTGGAGTTTCTAGTTGTGGAGTTTCTGGTTGTGGAGTTTTAAGTTGTGGAGTTTCAAGTTGTGGAGACTCTAGTTGTGGAGTTTCTAGTTGTGGAGTCTCTAGTTGCGGAGTTTATAGTTGTGGAGTTGCTAGTTGCAGAGATTCTAGTTGCAGAGCCTCTGGTTGTGGTGGTTCTAGTTATGGAGTTTCTAGTTGTGCAGTTTTGAGTTGTGGAATTTCGAGTTGTGGAGTTTCTAGTTGTGGAGTTTCGAGTTGTGGAGTTTCTAGTGGTGGAGTTTCTAGCTGCGGAGTTTCTAGTTGCGAATTCTCTAGTTGAGGAGTCTCTAGTTGTCGAGTTTTTAGTTGTGGAGTGTCTAGTTGTGAAGTTTCAAGTTGTGGAGTTTCTAGTAGAGTTTCGAATCGTGAAGTTTCTAGATGTGGAGTTTCTAGTTTTGGAGTTTCTAGTTGTAGGGTTTCCAGTTGCGGAGTTTCTATTTGCGGAGTTTCTAGTTGTGGATTTTCTAGTTGTGGAGTGTCTAGTTGTGGAGTTTCCAGTTGTGGAGTTTCGAGTTGTAGAGTTGCGGAGTCTCTAGTTGTGGAGTTTCTAGTTGCAGAGTCTCTAGTTGTGGAGTTTCAAGTTGTGGAGTCTCTAGTTGTAGAGTTTCTAGTTGCCGAGTTTCCAGTTGTGGAGTATCTAGTAGTGGAGTTTCTAGTTGTGGAGTTTCTAGTTGCGGAGTTCCTAGTTGTGGAGTTTCTAGTTGCGGAGTCTCAATCTGTGGAGTTTCTAATTGTTGAGTTTTTAGTTGTGGAGTTTCTAGTTGTTGAGTTTCTAGTTTGAAGTCTTTAGTTGTAGATTTTCAAGTTGTGGAGTCTCTAGTTTAGGAATTTCTAGTTGAAGAGTTTTTAGTTGTGGAGTGTCTAGTTGTAGAGTTTCCAGTTGTGGAGTTTCGAGTTGTGAAGTTTCGAGTTTTGGAGTTTCTAGTTGTGGAGTTTTGAGTTGTGGAGTTTCTAGTTGTGGAGTTTCTAGTTGCGGAATCTATAGCTGTGGATTTTGTAGTTGCGTAACTTAAGGTTGTGAAGTTTCAAGTGGAATTTCTAGTTGTGGAGTTTCTAGTTGTGGAGTTTCTAGTTGTCGAGTCTCTAGTTGTGTAGTTTCTAGCTGTGGAGTTTCTAGTTGCGGAGTTTCTATTTGTGGAGTTTCTAGCTGCGGTGTTTCTAGTTGCAGAGTCTCTGGTTGTGGAGTTTCTAGTTGCGGAGTCTCTAGTTGTGGAGTTTCTAGTTGTGGAGTTTCTAGTTGTGGAGTTTCCAGTTGTGGAGTTTTTAGTTGTGGACTTTCTAGACATGAAACTTCTTGTAGCCGAGTCTCTATTTGTGGAGCTTGTAGTGTTGGAGTTTCTAGTTGTGGAGTTTCTAGTTGTGGAGTCTCTATTTGCAGAGTTTCTAGTTGTGGAGTTTCTAGTTGTGGAGTTTCTAGTTGTGGAGTTTCTGGTTGTGGAGTTTCTAGTTGTGGAGTTTCAAGGTATGGAGTCTCTAGTTGTGGAGTCTCAAGTTGTGGAGTTTAAAGTAGTTGAGTTTCAAGTTGTGGAGTCTCTAGTAGTGGAGTTTCTAGTTTTGGAGTATCTAGTTGTCGAGTTTCCAGTTGTGGAGTTTCTAGTTGTGGAGTTTCAGGTGTGGTGTTTTGAGTTGTGGAGTCTCTAGTTGTGGAGTTTCTAGTTGTGGAGTTTCCAGTTGTGGAGTATCTAGTTGTGGAGTTTCCAGTTGTGAAGTATCTAGTTGTGGAGTTTCCAGAGTTGGAGTATCTAGTTGTGAAGTTTTAAGTTGTGGAGTTTCTAGTTGCAGAGTATCTAGTTGCGGAGTTTTCAATAGCGGAGTTTCTAGTTGTGAAGTTTCAAGTTGCGGAGTCTCAAGTTGTGGAGTTTCCAGTTGTGGAGTTATTTAGTTGTGGAGTTTGTAGTTGTTGAGTTTCTAGTTGTGAAGTCTCTAGTTCTGCAGTTTCTAGTTGTGGAGTTTCTAGATGTGGAATTTCTAGTTGCCGAGTCTGTATTCGTGGAGTTTGTAGTTGTGGAGTTTCTAGTCGAGGAGTTTCTAGTTGTGGAGTCTCTAGTCTCGGAGTTTCTAGTTGTTGAGTTTCTAGTTGTGGAGTTTCTGGTTGTGGAGTTTCTAGTTGAGGAGTTTCAAGTTGTGGAGTTTCGAGTTGTGGAGTCTCGAGTTGCGGAGTTTCTAGTTGTGAAGTTTCTAGTTGTGGAGTTTCTAGTTTTGGAGTTTCTAGTTGTGGAGTTTCTAGTTGTAGAGTCTCCTGTTGCGAAGGTTCTAGTTGTGGAGTTTCCAGTTGTGCAGTTTAAACTTGTGGAGTTTCAAGTTGTGGAGTCTATAGTTGTGGAGTTCCTAGTTGTGGAGTTCCTAGATGTAGATTTTATAGTTGTGGAGTATCTAGTTATGAATTTTCCAGTTGTGGAGTTTCTAGTTGTGGAGTTTCTAGTTGTGGAGTCTCAAGTTGTGGAGTTTAAACTTGTGGAGTTTCAAGTTGTGGAGTCTATAGTTGTGGAGTTCGTAGTTGTAGATTTTTTAGTTGTGGAGTATCTAGTTGTGGATTTTCCAGTTGTGGAGTTTCTAGTTGTTGAGTTGAGGAGTCTCTAGTTGTTGAGTTTCTAGTTGCAGAGTCTCTAGTTGTGGAGTTTCAAGTTCTGGAGTTTCGAGTTGTGGAGTTTCGAGTTGTGGAGTTTTGAGTTGTGGAGTTTCTAGGTGTTGAGTTTCTAGCTGCGGAGTTTCTAGTTGCAAGGTCTCTAGATGTGGAATTTCTAGTTCTAGAGTTTCTAGTTGTGGAGTCTCTAGTTGCGGAGTTTCTAGTTGTGGAGTTTCTGGTTGTGGAGTTTTAAGTTGTGGAGTTTCAAGTTGTGGAGACTCTAGTTGTGGAGTTTCTAGTTGTGGAGTCTCTAGTTGCGGAGTTTATAGTTGTGGAGTTGCTAGTTGCAGAGATTCTAGTTGCAGAGCCTCTGGTTGTGGTGGTTATAGTTATGGAGTTTCTAGTTGTGGAGTTTCTAGTCGTGGAGTATCTAGTTGTAGAGTCTCCTGTTGCGGAGTTTCTAGTTGCGGAGTTTCTAGTTTGGGAGTTTCCAGTTGTGGAGTTTCTAGTTGTGGAGTCTCAAGTTGTGGAGTTTAAACTTGTGGAGTTTCAAGTTGTGGAGTCTATAGTTGTGGAGTTCCTAGTTGTGGAGTTCCTAGTTGTAGATTTTCTAGTTGTGGAGTATCTAGTTATGAATTTTCCAGTTGTGGAGTTTCTAGCTGTGGAGTTTCTAGTTGTGGAGTCTCAAGTTGTGGAGTTTAAACTTGTGGAGTTTCAAGTTGTGGAGTCTATACTTGTGGAGTTCCTAGTTGTAGATTTTCTAGCTGTGGAGTATCTAGTTGTGGATTTTCCAGTAGTGGAGTTTCTAGTTGTTGAGTTGAGGAGTCTCTAGTTGTTGAGTTTCTAGTTGAAGAGTCTCTAGTTGTGGAGTTTCAAGTTGTGGAGTTTCTAGTTGTGGAGTTTCGAGTTGTGGAGTTTCTAGTTGTGGAGTTTCTAGCTGCGGAGTTTCTAGGTGCAGAGTCTCTAGTTCTGGCGTTTCTAGTTGCGAATTCTTTAGTTGAGGAGTCTCTAGTTGTAGAGTTTCTAGTTGTTGAGTTTTTAGTTGTGCAGATTCTAGTTGTTGAGTTTCTAGTTTGAAGTCTCTAGTTGTGGAGTTTCTAGTTTAGGAGTTTCTAGTTGTAGAGTTTTTAGTTTTTGAGTGTCTAGCTGTGAAGTTTCAAGTTCTGGAGTTTCGAGTTGTGGAGTTTCGAGTTGTGGAGTTTTGAGTTGTGGAGTTTTAAGTTGTGGAGTTTCAAGTTGTGGAGTTTCTAGTTGTGGAGTCTCTAGTTGCGGAGTTTCTAGTTGTGGACTTGCTAGTGTTGGAGTTTCTAGTTTTGGAGTTTCAGGTTGTGGAGTTTCTAGTTGCAGAGATTCTAGTTGCAGAGCCTCTGGTTGTGGTGGTTCTAGTTATGGAGTTTCTAGTTGTGGAGTTTCTAGTCGTGGAGTATCTAGTTGTGGAGTTTCCAGTTGTGGAGTTTCTAGTTGTGGAGTTGCGGAGTCTCTTGTTGTGGAGTTTCAAGTTGTGGAGTCTCTAGTTGCGGAGTTTCTAGTTGTGGAGTTTCTAGTTGTGGAGTTGCTAGTTGTGGAATTTCTAGGTGTGAAGTTCCTGGTTGTGAAGTTTGTAGTTGCAGAGATTCTAGTTGCGGAGTCTATGGTTGTGGAGGTTCTACTTGTGGAGTTTGTAGTTATGAAGTTTCAGTTGTGGAGTTTTCAGTTGTGGAGTCTCAAGTTGTGGAGTTTAAAGTGGCGGAGTCTCAAGTTGTGGAATTTCTAGCTGTAGAGTTTAGTTGTAGAGTTTCTAGTTGTTGAGTTTCTAGTTTTGAAGACTCTAGTTGTGGAGTCTCTAGTTATGGAGTCTCTAGTTTAGTAGTTTCTAGTTGTAGAGTTTTTAGTTGTGGAGTGTCCAGTTGTGGAGTTTCAAGTTGTGGAGTTTTGAGTTGTGGAGTTTCGAGTTGTGGAGTTTCTAGTTGTGGAGTTTCTAGTTTTGGAGTTTCTAGTTGCGAATTCTCTAGTTGAAGAGTCTCTAGTTGTAGAGTTTCTAGTTGTGGAGTTTCTAGTTTTGGAGTTTCAAGTTGTGGAGTTTCTAGTTGTTGAGTTTCTAGTTTGAAGTCTAGTTGTAGTCTCTATTTGTGGAGTCTCTAGTTTAGGAGTTTCTAGTTGTAGAGTTTTTAGTTGTGGAGTGTCTAGTTGTGGAGTTTCCAGTTGTGGAGTTTCCAGTTGTGGAGTTTCGAGTTGTGGAGTTTATTGTTGTGGAGTTTTGAGTTGTGGAGTTTCTAGTTGTGGAGTTTCTAGTTGCGGAATCTCTAGCTGTAGATTTTCTAGTTGGGGAAGTTAAGGTTGTGAGGTTTCAAGTTGTGGAGTTTCTAATTGTGGAGTTTTTAGTTGTGAAGTTTCTAGTTGTGGAGTCTCTAGTTGTAGAGTTTCTAGCTACGGAGTTTTTAGTTGCGGAGTTTCTATTTGTGAAGTTTCTAGCTGCAGAGTTTCTAGTTGCAGAGTCTCTGGCTGTGGAGTTTCTAGTTGCGGAGTCTCTAGTTGTAGAGTTTCTAGTTGTGGAGTTTTTGGTTGTGGAGTTTTTAGATGTGGAGTTTCTAGTTGTGAAGTCTCTAGTTTTGCAGTTTCTAGTTGTGGAGTTTCTAGATATGGAATTTCTAGTTGCCGAGTCTGTATTTGTGGAGTTTGTAGTTGTGGAGTTTCTAGTCGTGGAGTTTCTAGTTGTGGAGTCTCTAGTTGCGGAGTTTATAGTTGTTGAGTTTCTAGTTGTGGAGTTTCTGGTTGTGGAGTTTCTAGTTGAGGAGTTTCAAGTTGTGGAGTTTCGAGTTGTGGAGTCTCTAGTTGCGGAGTTTCTAGTTGTGAAGTTTCTAGTTGTGGAGTTTCTAGTTTTGGAGTTTCTAGTTGTGGAGTTTCTAGTTGTAGAGTCTCCTGTTGCGAAGTTTCTAGTTGTGGAGTTTCCAGTTGTGGAGTTTAAACTTGTGGAGTTTCAAGTTGTGGAGTCTATAGTTGTGGAGTTCCTAGTTGTGGAGTTCCTAGTTTTAGATTTTCTAGTTGTGGAGTATCTAGTTATGAATTTTCGGAGCGGAACTTAACGTTGTGAGGTTTCAAGTTGTGGAGTTTCTAGTTGTGGAGTTTTTAGTTGTGGAGTTTCTAGTTGTGGAGTTTCTAGCTGCGGAGTTTTTAATTGTGGAGTTTTTAGTTGTGGACTTTCTAGACATGAAATTTCTTGTAGTCGAGTCTCTATTTGTAGAGCTTGTAGTGTTGGAATTTCTAGTTGTGGAGTTTCTAGTTGCGGAATCTCTAGCTGTTGATTTTCCAGTTGCGGAACTTAAGGTTGTGAGGTTTCAAGTTGTGGAGTTTCTAGTTGCGGAGTTTTTAGTTGTGGAGTTTCTAGTTGTGGAGTTTCTAGCTGCGGAGTTTTTAATTGCGGAGTTTCTATTTGTGGAGTTTCTAGCTGCAGAGTTTCTAGTTGCAGAGTCTCTGGCTGTGGAGTTTCTAGTTGCGGAGTCTCTAGTTGTAGAGTTTCTAGTTGTGGAGTTTTTAGTTGCGGAGTTTTTAGTTGTGGAGTTTTTAGTTGTGGAGTTTCTAGATATAGAATTTCTAGTTGCCGAGTCTCTATTGGTGGAGTTTGTAGTTGTGGAGTTTCTAGTTGTGGAGTTTTCAGTTGTAGAGTCTCTAGTTGCGGAGTTTCTTGTTGTGGAGTTTCTAGTTGTGGAGTTTCCAGTTGTGGAGTTTCCAGTTGTGGAGTATCTTGTTGTGGAGTTTCCAGTTGTGAAGTTTCTAGTTGTGGAGTTTCCAGTTGTGGAGTATCTAGTTGTGGAGTTTCTCGTTGCGGAGTTTTTAATAGCCGATTTTCTAATTGTGGAGTTTCAAGTTGTGGAGTCTCAAGTTGTGGAGTTTCCAGTTGTGGAGTTTTTAGTTGTGGAGTTTGTAGTTGTTGAGTTTCTAGTTGTGAAGTCTCTAGTTTTGCAGTTTCTAGTTGTAAAGTTTTTAGTTGTGGAGTTTCTAGATATGAAATTTCTAGTTGCCGAGTCTCCATTTGTGGAGTTTGTAGTTGTGGAGTTTCTAGTTGTGGAGTTTCAAGTTGTGTAGTCTCTAGTTGCGGAGTTTCTAGTTGCGGAGTTTCTAGTTGTGGAGTTTCTAGTTGTGGAGTTTTTAGTTGTGGAGTTTCTAGTTGTGGAGTTTCTGGTTGTGGAGTTTCTAGTTTTGGAGTTTCAAGTTGTGGAGTTTCTAGTTGCGGAGTCTCAAGTTGTGGAGTTTCTAGTTGTGGAGTTTCAAGTTGTGCAGTTTTGAGTTGTGGAATTTCGAGTTGTGGAGTTTCTAGTTGTGGAGTTTCGAGTTGTGGAGTTTCTAGTGGTGGAGTTTCTAGCTGCGGAGTTTCTAGTTGCGAATTGTCTAGTTGAGGAGTCTCTAGTTGTCGAGTTTTTAGTTTTGGAGTGTCTAGTTGTGAAGTTTCAAGTTGTGGAGTTTCTAGTAGAGTTTCGAATCGTGAAGTTTCTAGATGTGGAGTTTCTAGTTTTGGAGTTTCTAGTTGTGGAGTTTCTAGTTGTAGGGTTTCCAGTTGCGGAGTTTCTATTTGCGGAGTTTCTAGTTGTGGATTTTCTAGTTGTGGAGTGTCTAGTTGTGGAGTTTCCAGTTGTGGAGTTTCGAGTTGTAGAGTTGCGGAGTCTCTAGTTGTGGAGTTTCTAGTTGCAGAGTCTCTAGTTGTGGAGTTTCAAGTTGTGGAGTCTCTAGTTGTAGAGTTTCTTGTTGCCGAGTTTCCAGTTGTGGAGTATCTAGTAGTGGAGTTTCTAGTTGTGGAGTTTCTAGTTGCGGAGTTCCTAGTTGTGGAGTTTCTAGTTGCGGAGTCTCAATCTGTGGAGTTTCTAATTGTTGAGTTTTTAGTTGTGGAGTTTCTAGTTGTGGAGTTTCTAGTTTGAAGTCTTTAGTTGTAGATTTTCAAGTTGTGGAGTCTCTAGTTTAGGAATTTCCTGTTGAAGAGTTTTTAGTTGTGGAGTGTCTAGTTGTAGAGTTTCCAGTTGTGGAGTTTCGAGTTGTGAAGTTTCGAGTTGTGGAGTTTCTAGTTGTGGAGTTTCTAGTTGCGGAATCTATAGCTGTGGATTTTCTAGTTGCGTAACTAAAGGTGGTGAAGTTTCAAGTGGAATTTCTAGTTGTGGAGTTTCTAGTTGTGGAGTTTCTAGTTGTCGAGTCTCTAGTTGTGGAGTTTCTAGTTGCGGAGTCTCTAGTTGTGGAGTTTCTAGTTGTGGAGTTTCTAGTTATGGAGTTTCCAGTTGTGGAGTTTTTAGTTGTGGACTTTCTAGACATGAAACTTCTTGTAGCCGAGTCTCTATTTGTGGAGCTTGTAGTGTTGGAGTTTCTAGTTGTGGAGTTTCTAGTTGTGGAGTCTCTATTTGCAGAGTTTCTAGTTGTGGAGTTTCTAGTTGTGGAGTTTCTAGTTGTGGAGTTTCTAGTTGTGGAGTTTCTAGCTGCGGAGTTTCTAGTTGCGGAGTTTCTATTTGTGGAGTTTCTAGCTGCGGAGTTTCTAGTTGCAGAGTCTCTGGTTGTGGAGTTTCTAGTTGCGGAGTCTCTAGTTGTGGAGTTTCTAGTTGTGGAGTTTCTAGTTATGGAGTTTCCAGTTGTGGAGTTTTTAGTTGTGGACTTTCTAGACATGAAACTTCTTGTAGCCGAGTCTCTATTTGTGGAGCTTGTAGTGTTGGAGTTTCTAGTTGTGGAGTTTCTAGTTGTGGAGTCTCTATTTGCAGAGTTTCTAGTTGTGGAGTTTCTAGTTGTGGAGTTTCTAGTTGTGGAGTTTCTAGTTGTGGAGTTTCTGGTTGTGGAGTTTCTAGTTGTGGAGTTTCAAGTTGTGGAGTCTCTAGTTGTGGAGTCTCAAGTTGTGGAGTTTAAAGTAGTTGAGTTTCAAGTTGTGGAGTCTCTAGTAGTGGAGTTTCTAGTTTTGGAGTATCTAGTTGTGGAGTTTCCAGTTGTTGAGTTTCTAGTTGTGGAGTTTCAGGTGTGGTGTTTTGAGTTGTGGAGTCTCTAGTTGTGGAGTTTCTAGTTGTGGAGTTTCCAGTTGTGGAGTATCTAGTTGTGGAGTTTCCAGTTGTGAAGTATCTAGTTGTGGAGTTTCCAGAGTTGGAGTATCTAGTTGTGAAGTTTTAAGTTGTGGAGTTTCTAGTTGCAGAGTATCTAGTTGCGGAGTTTTCAATAGCGGAATTTCTAGTTGTGAAGTTTCAAGTTGCGGAGTCTCAAGTTGTGGAGTTTCCAGTTGTGGAGTTATTTAGTTGTGGAGTTTGTAGTTGTTGAGTTTCTAGTTGCGAAGTCTCTAGTTTTGCAGTTTCTAGTTGTGGAGTTCCTAGATGTGGAATTTCTAGTTGCCGAGTCTGTATTTGTGGAGTTTGTAGTTGTGGAGTTTCTAGTCGTGGAGTTTCTAGTTGTGGAGTCTCTATTTGCAGAGTTTCTAATTGTGGAGTTTCTAGTTGTGGAGTTTCTAGTTGTGGAGTTTCTAGTTGTGGAGTTTCTGGTTGTGGAGTTTCTAGTTGTGGAGTTTCAAGTTGTGGAGTCTCTAGTTGTGGAGTCTCAAGTTGTGGAGTTTAAAGTAGTTGAGTTTCAAGTTGTGGAGTCTCTAGTAGTGGAGTTTCTAGTTTTGGAGTATCTAGTTGTGGAGTTTCCAGTTGTTGAGTTTCTAGTTGTGGAGTTTCAGGTGTGGTGTTTTGAGTTGTGGAGTCTCTAGTTGTGGAGTTTCTAGTTGTGGAGTTTCCAGTTGTGGAGTATCTAGTTGTGGAGTTTCCAGTTGTGAAGTATCTAGTTGTGGAGTTTCCAGAGTTGGAGTATCTAGTTGTGAAGTTTTAAGTTGTGGAGTTTCTAGTTGCAGAGTATCTAACTGCGGAGTTTTCAATAGCGGAGTTTCTAGTTGTGAAGTTTCAAGTTGCGGAGTCTCAAGTTGTGGAGTTTCCAGTTGTGGAGTTATTTAGTTGTGGAGTTTGTAGTTGTTGAGTTTCTAGTTGCGAAGTCTCTAGTTTTGCAGTTTCTAGTTGTGGAGTTCCTAGATGTGGAATTTCTAGTTGCCGAGTCTGTATTTGTGGAGTTTGTAGTTGTGGAGTTTCTAGTCGTGGAGTTTCTAGTTGTGGAGTCTCTAGTTGCGGAGTTTATAGTTGTTGAGTTTCTAGTTGTGGAGTTTCTGGTTGTGGAGTTTCTAGTTGAGGAGTTTCAAGTTGTGGAGTTTCGAGTTGTGGAGTCTCTAGTTCGGAGTTTCTAGTTGTGAAGTTTCTAGTTGTGGAGTTTCTAGTTTTGGAGTTTCTAGTTGTGGAGTTTCTAGTTGTAGAGTCTCCTGTTGCGAAGTTTCTAGTTGTGGAGTTTCCAGTTGTGGAGTCTATAGTTGTGGAGTTCCTAGTTGTGGAGTTCCTAGATGTAGATTTTATAGTTGTGGAGTATCTAGTTATGAATTTTCCAGTTGTGGAGTTTCTAGTTGTGGAGTTTCTAGTTGTGGAGTCTCAAGTTGTGGAGTTTAAACTTGTGGAGTTTCAAGTTGTGGAGTCTATAGTTGTGGAGTTCGTAGTTGTAGATTTTTTAGTTGTGGAGTATCTAGTTGTGGATTTTCCAGTTGTGGAGTTTCTAGTTGTTGAGTTGAGGAGTCTCTAGTTGTTGAGTTTCTAGTTGCAGAGTCTCTAGTTGTGGAGTTTCAAGTTGTGGAGTATCTAGTTGTGGAGGTTCGAGTTTTGGCGTTTCTAGTTGCGAATTCTCTAGTTGAGGAGTCTCTAGTTGTAGAGTTTCTAGTTGTTGAGTTTTTAGTTGTGCAGATTCTAGTTGTTGAGTTTCTAGTTTGAAGTCTCTAGTTGTGGAGTTTCTAGTTTAGGAGTTTCTAGTTGTAGAGTTTTTAGTTTTTGAGTGTCTAGTTGTGAAGTTTCAAGTTCTGGAGTTTCGAGTTGTGGAGTTTCGAGTTGTGGAGTTTTGAGTTGTGGAGTTTCTAGGTGTTGAGTTTCTAGCTGCGGAGTTTCTAGTTGCAAGGTCTCTAGATGTGGAATTTCTAGTTCTAGAGTTTCTAGTTGTGGAGTCTCTAGTTGCGGAGTTTCTAGTTGTGGAGTTTCTAGTTGTGGAGTTTCTGGTTGTGGAGTTTTAAGTTGTGGAGTTTCAAGTTGTGGAGACTCTAGTTGTGGAGTTTCTAGTTGTGGAGTCTCTAGTTGCGGAGTTTATAGTTGTGGAGTTGCTAGTTGCAGAGATTCTAGTTGCAGAGCCTCTGGTTGTGGTGGTTCTAGTTATGGAGTTTCTAGTTGTGGAGTTTCTAGTCGTGGAGTATCTAGTTGTAGAGTCTCCTGTTGCGGAGTTTCTAGTTGCGGAGTTTCTAGTTGGGGAGTTTCCAGTTGTGGAGTTTCTGGTTGTGGAGTTTCTAGTTGTGGAGTCTCAAGTTGTGGAGTTTAAACTTGTGGAGTTTCAAGTTGTGGAGTCTATAGTTGTGGAGTTCCTAGTTGTGGAGTTCCTAGTTGTAGATTTTCTAGTTTATTTATTTATTTATTTATTAGAATACCCTCAGGGCCCGTAGGGCATTACAGAGGGGGTGGGTACAACATATATAACACACAAGAAAAAAGACAAAATAAAGAAACAAGTGTGAGATGCGCAAATCAGGAAGGCAACATAAGTCAACTAAAATGTATAAGAATTCAAGCACATACAAGACAAAGATAGATAATGGAAACTGCGTATAGTTACAAGCATTGCTGAGAAATTGCAGTCTTGAATAACAAAGGGTCTGTTATTGATACAACGGAAAAGGGAAGGTGGTTCCAATCGGCGGCTGTTTTTGGTAAGAAGGCTGCTGAAAAGAATTTGGTGCGGCAAAACGAAATGGCATTCTTATGCTGATGATCAATGCGCGATGAGTGGTATGACGATTGTGAAATGAGGTCTCGCTTCATTGATGGATTGTGAAAAAATATCTTATGAAAAAATGCAGTCGCGCCAGTTTCCTCCGGACAGTGAAATTGGGTAGGTCAAGGTTAGATTTCATTTCTGATATGCTAGCAGTACGGGAATAATTAGAACAAATGAACCGAACTGAGCGGTTCTGAACAGATTCTAACGCGTTAATTAAATTTTGCTGCACGGGATCCCATATAGCGGACGCGTACTCAAGCTTTGGGCGAATTAGTGATCGGTATAATAGAATTTTGAGGGACAGCGGAGCGCGAAAAAGTTGCGGCGTAAGTATCCTAGCGTTCGGTTAGCGTTATTACAGATGTAGGTAACATGCGTGTGCCAAGATAGATTGTTGGTAATGTAAACGCCGAGGTACTTATATGAAGAGACATGCTGGAGGGGAACGGCGTTAATTCTGTAGGTACAGGGGGGAGAAATAGATCGCCGGGTTATTGACATGCATTTAGATTTGTTAGAGTTGAGAGTCATAAGCCATTTATTGCACCAGGTTGAGACAGTGTCAAGGTCTGACTGTAGAAATTGGTTATCATATTCATTGTTTATTTCGCGGTAAATTACAGAATCATCTGCAAATAACCTTATAGCGGAGTTAATGCTGTCTGGGAGATCATTAATATATATAAGAAAGAGTAAAGGGCCTAATACGGAACCTTGGGGTACGCCGGATGTTACTTTAGAAAGAGGTGAGTTATAGCCATTAGTTGTTACAACCTGAGTGCGATTAGTCAGAAAGCATTCAATCCATTTAAGAATGTTCGGGTCAATGTTTAAGGCACTAATTTTCAGGAGGAGTAATTGGTGAGGTACTTTATCGAAAGCTTTTTGAAAGTCAAGAAAAATGCAATGCACAAGTGAGCCGCGGTCTAAAGCCGATCCTATGTCATTAGTAAAATAAAGAAGTTGGGTTTCACAGGAGTACCTTTTTCGGAATCCGTGCTGGTAGGGAGTAAAAAAAGAATTTGATTCTAGGAATGAGACAAGGTTGGAGTAAATTATATGTTCTAACATTTTACAAGGAACACTGGTTAGGGAAATTGGTCTGTAATTGAGAGGAGACTGTGTGTTACCAGATTTGTGCAGAGGGACCACCTTCCCCACCTTGCAGTCAAGCGGCAAAGTGGAGGTCTGAATAGATTGCGAAAAGATTAAGGACAAGTAAATTGATGAATACAATGCAGTGTTTTTTAGAAACTTTGAGTTGATTTCATCTACGCCACAAGAAGAGGATAACTTAAGCTTGTGAATTAAATTTTGCACTCCAATGGCATCAACGGTAACAGGATACATGGGTAAAAAATCACGACTAGGCATTTGCGGCAACGCAGAAGCAGAACAACTTGAAAAAGAAGTAACAAAAAAATCATTTAATGCAATGCAACACTCTTCACAGCGAACTGGCTGCCCATCTGAGTTCGTAAGCGAAATGTTTATCTTTTCCCTAGGTTTAACAGTTTTCCAAAACTTAGAAGGGTTGGTTACAAGAATTGAAGGAAGGGTATCATTAAGAAAAACGCGCTTGGCTTCCTTGATAGCTGCTCTGTATTCAGAAAGGACAGATTTGTACACGTGCCAACGGGCTAACGAATTAGTCTGCTTTGCCTGACGGAACAACCGTTTCTTTTTATTCCGCAATTTTTTTAAGTCAGTTGAGAACCAAGGGGGGCGTTGGCGACCCTTGATAACGTATGTGGGAATGTATCGCGTGATTAAAGATTCAACTTTCATTTTGAACAAGTTCCAGTTTTGTTGAACGCTGCGATCAAAGAAGCCATCAGCAAAGCTCTCAAAATTCGATTCGAGTTCACTGTTGATAGAGTCATAATCGCCGCGTGAGTAGTCTCTTATTGTTTTGCAATTGTTTGACCGACGCCTTAAAGAACCTGTTAGATTGAAGTGCACGAAACAATGGTCACTTATGCCTGGGATATATGAAATAGAATGGACAAGGTCAGGTACAGTGGTGAGAATCAGATCAAGAACATTTGATGAATTGGGGCCCATTCTTGTTGGTTGCGTTACGAGTTGGGTAAGGTTAAAGTCTTCGCACAGTTCCACGAAATGTAAACTGTCGGCTGAAAGTGAGCTTAATGAACAGGAAGGAAGTGACCAGTTTATTTTCGGGTAGTTAAAATCGCCTAGAATAAAAACAGGTGTATGCGGGTGCCTTTTTACAATATCATTCAAAGCATCATGCAGTTGCTCGCAAAACTCTAGTTGTGGAGTATCTAGTTATGAATTTTCCAGTTGTGGAGTTTCTAGCTGTCGAGTTTCTAGTTGTGGAGTCTCAAGTTGTGGAGTTTAAACTTGTGGAGTTTCAAGTTGTGGAGTCTATAGTTGTGGAGTTCCTAGTTGTAGATTTTCTAGTTGTGGATTTTCCAGTTGTGGAGTTTCTAGTTGTTGAGTTGAGGAGTCTCTAGTTGTTGAGTTTCTAGTTGAAGAGTCTCTAGTTGTGGAGTTTCAAGTTGTGGAGTTTCTAGTTGTGGAGTTTCTAGTTGTGGAGTTTCTAGTTGTGGAGTTTCTAGCTGCGGAGTTTCTAGGTGCAGAGTCTCTAGTTTTGGCGTTTCTAGTTGCGAATTCTTTAGTTGAGGAGTCTCTAGTTGTAGAGTTTCTAGTTGTTGAGTTTTTAGTTGTGCAGATTCTAGTTGTTGAGTTTCTAGTTTGAAGTCTCTAGTTGTGGAGTTTCTAGTTTAGGAGTTTCTAGTTGTAGAGTTTTTAGTTTTTGAGTGTCTAGTTGTGAAGTTTCAAGTTCTGGAGTTTCGAGTTGTGGAGTTTCGAGTTGTGGAGTTTTGAGTTGTGGAGTTTCAAGTTGTGGAGTTTCTAGTTGTGGAGTTTCTAGTTGCGGAATCTCTAGTTGTGGATTTTCTAGTTGCGGAACTTAAGGCTGTGAGGTTTCAAGTTGTGGAGTTTCTAGTTGTGGAGTTTCTAGTTGTGGAGTTTCTAGTTGTGGAGTTTCTAGTTGCGGAGTTTCTAGTTGTGGAGTTTCTAGCTGCGGAGTTTCTAGTTGCAAGGTCTCTAGATGTGGAATTTCTAGTTCTAGAGTTTCTAGTTGTGGAGTCTCTAGTTGCGGAGTTTCTAGTTGTGGAGTTTCTAGTTGTGGAGTTTCTGGTTGTGGAGTTTTAAGTTGTGGAGTTTCAAGTTGTGGAGTTTCTAGTTGTGGAGTCTCTAGTTGCGGAGTTTCTAGTTGTGGAGTTGCTAGTGTTGGAGTTTCTAGTTTTGGAGTTTCAGGTTGTGGAGTTTCTAGTTGCAGAGATTCTAGTTGCAGAGCCTCTGGTTGTGGTGGTTCTAGTTGCGGAGTTTCTAGTTGCGGAGTTTCTAGTTGGGGAGTTTCTAGTTGTGGAGTTTCTAGTTGTGGAGTTTCTAGTTGTGGAGTTGCGGAGTCTCTTGTTGTGGAGTTTCAAGTTGTGGAGTCGCTAGTTGCGGAGTTTCTAGTTGTGGAGTTTCTAGTTGTGGAGTTGCTAGTTGTGGAATTTCTAGGTGTGAAGTTCCTGGTTGTGGAGTTTCTAGTTGCAGAGATTCTAGTGGCGGAGTCTATGGTTGTGGAGGTTCTACTTGTGGAGTTTGTAGTTATGAAGTTTCAGTTGTGGAGTTTTCAGTTGTGGAGTCTCAAGTTGTGGAGTGTAAAGTGGCGGAGTCTCAAGTTGTGGAATTTCTAGCTGTAGAGTTTAGTTGTGGAGTTTCTAGTTGTTGAGTTTCTAGTTTTGAAGACTCTAGTTGTGGAGTCTCTAGTTATGGAGTCTCTAGTTTAGTAGTTTCTAGTTGTAGAGTTTTTAGTTGTGGAGTGTCCAGTTGTGGAGTTTCAAGTTGTGGAGTTTTGAGTTGTGGAGTTTCGAGTTGTGGAGTTTCTAGTTGTGGAGTTTCTAGTTTTGGAGTTTCTAGTTGCGAATTCTCTAGTTGAAGAGTCTCTAGTTGTAGAGTTTCTAGTTGTGGAGTTTCTAGTTTTGGAGTTTCAAGTTGTGGAGTTTCTAGTTGTTGAGTTTCTAGTTTGAAGTCTAGTTGTAGTCTCTAGTTGTGGAGTCTCTAGTTTAGGAGTTTCTAGTTGTAGAGTTTTTAGTTGTGGAGTGTCTAGTTGTGGAGTTTCCAGTTGTGGAGTTTCCAGTTGTGGAGTTTCGAGTTGTGGAGTTTTTAGTTGTGCAGTGTCTAGTTGTGGAGTTTCCAGTTGTGGAGTTTCGTGGAGTTTCGAGTTGTGGAGTTTCTAGTTGTGGAGTTTCTAGTTGCGGAATCTCTAGCTGTGGATTTTCTAGTTGCGGAACTTAAGGTTGTGAGGTTTCAAGTTGTGGAGTTTCTAGTTGTGGAGTTTTTAGTTGTGAAGTTTCTAGTTGTGGAGTCTCTAGTTGTAGAGTTTCTAGCTACGGAGTTTTTAGTTGCGGAGTTTCTATTTGTGGAGTTTCTAGCTGCAGAGTTTCTAGTTGCAGAGTCTCTGGCTGTGGAGTTTCTAGTTGCGGAGTCTCTAGTTGTAGAGTTTCTAGTTGTGGAGTTTCTAGTTGTGGAGTTTTTGGTTGTGGAGTTTTTAGATGTGGAGTTTCTAGATATGGAATTTCTAGTTGCCGAGTCTCTATTAGTGGAGTTTGTAGTTGTGGAGTTTTTAGTTGTGGAGTTTTTAGTTGTGGAGTGTCTAGTTGCGGAGTTCCTAGTTGTGGAGTGTCTAGTTGTGGAGTTTCAAGTTGTGGAGTTTAAAGTTGTGGAGTTTCTTGTTGTGGAGTCTCAAGTTGTGGAGTTTGAAGTTGTGAAGTCTCAAGTTGGGGAGTCTCTAGTTGTGGAGTTTCTAGTTGTGGAGTATCTAGTTATGGAGTTTCCAGTTGTGGAGTTTCTAGTTGTGGAGTTGCGGAGAGTCTAGTTGTGGAGTTTCTAGTTGAGGAGTTTCGAGTTGTGGAGTCTCTAGTTGTGGAGTTTCTAGTTGTGGAGTTTCCAGTTGTGGAGTATCTTGTTGTGGAGTTTCCAGTTGTGAACTTTCTAGTTGTGTAGTTTCCAGTTGTAGAGTATCTAGTTGTGGAGTTTTTCGTTGCGGAGTTTTTAATAGCGGAGTTTCTAATTGTGGAGTTTCAAGTTGTGGAGTCTCAAGTTGTGGAGTTTCCAGTTGTGCAGTTTATAGTTGTGGAGTTTCTAATTGATGAGTTTCTAGTTGTGAAGTCTCTAGTTTTGCAGTTTCTAGTTGTAAAGTTTTTAGTTGTGGAGTTTCTAGATATGGAATTTCTAGTTGCCGAGTCTCTATTTGTGGAGTTTGTAGTTGTGGAGTTTCTAGTTGTGGAGTTTCAAGTTGTGGAGTCTCTAGTTGCGGAGTTTATAGTTGCGGAGTTTCAAGTTGTGGAGTTTCTAGTTGCGGAGTTTCTAGTTGCAGTCTCTAGTTTTGGAAATTTCTAGTTGCGAATTCTCTAGTTGAGGAGTCTCTAGTTGTAGAGTTTCTAGTTGCGGAGTGTCTATTTGTGGTGTTTCTAGCTGTGGAATTTCTTGTTGCGGAATTTTTAAATGCGGAGTTTCTAGTATCGGAGTTCTATAGTTACAGAGTCTCTAGTTGTCGAATTTTTAGTTGTGGAGTGTCTAGTTGTGGAGTTTCAAGTTTTGGAGTTTCTAGTAGAGTTTCGAATTGTGAAGTTTTAGTTGTGGAGTTTCTAGTTGTGGAGTTTCTAGTTTTGGAGTTTCTAGTTGTGGAGTTTCTAGTTGTAGAGTCTCCAGTTGCGGAGTTTCTAGTTGCGGAGTTTCTAGTTGGGGAGTTTCTAGTTGTGGAGTTTCTAGTTGTGGATTTTCTAGTTGTGGAGTAACTAGTTGTGGATTTTCTAGTTGTGGAGTCTCTAGTTGCGGAGTTTATAGTTGTTGAGTTTCTAGTTGTGGAGTTTCTGGTTGTGGAGTTTCTAGTTGAGGAGTTTCAAGTTGTGGAGTTTCGAGTTGTAGAGTCTCTAGTTGCGGAGTTTCTAGTTGTGAAGTTTCTAGTTGTGGAGTTTCTAGTTTTGGAGTTTCTAGTTGTGGAGTTTCTAGTTGTAGAGTCTCCTGTTGCGAAGTTTCTAGTTGTGGAGTTTCCAGTTGTGGAGTTTAAACTTGTGGAGTTTCAAGTTGTGGAGTCTATAGTTGTGGAGTTCCTAGTTGTGGAGTTCCTAGTTGTAGAGTTTTTAGTTGTGGAGTGTCTAGTTGTGGAGTTTCCAGTTGTGGAGTTTCCAGTTGTGGAGTTTCGAGTTGTGGAGTTTTTAGTTGTGGAGTGTCTAGTTGTGGAGTTTCCAGTTGTGGAGTTTCGTGGAGTTTCGAGTTGTGGAGTTTCTAGTTGTGGAGTTTCTAGTTGCGGAATCTCTAGCTGTGGATTTTCTAGTTGCGGAACTTAAGGTTGTGAGGTTTCAAGTTGTGGAGTTTCTAGTTGTGGAGTTTTTAGTTGTGAAGTTTCTAGTTGTGGAGTCTCTAGTTGTAGAGTTTCTAGCTACGGAGTTTTTAGTTGCGGAGTTTCTATTTGTGGAGTTTCTAGCTGCAGAGTTTCTAGTTGCAGAGTCTCTGGCTGTGGAGTTTCTAGTTGCGGAGTCTCTAGTTGTAGAGTTTCTAGTTGTGGAGTTTCTAGTTGTGGAGTTTTTGGTTGTGGAGTTTTTAGATGTGGAGTTTCTAGATATGGAATTTCTAGTTGCCGAGTCTCTATTAGTGGAGTTTGTAGTTGTGGAGTTTTTAGTTGTGGAGTTTTTAGTTGTGGAGTGTCTAGTTGCGGAGTTCCTAGTTGTGGAGTGTCTAGTTGTGGAGTTTCAAGTTGTGGAGTTTAAAGTTGTGGAGTTTCTTGTTGTGGAGTCTCAAGTTGTGGAGTTTGAAGTTGTGAAGTCTCAAGTTGGGGAGTCTCTAGTTGTGGAGTTTCTAGTTGTGGAGTATCTAGTTATGGAGTTTCCAGTTGTGGAGTTTCTAGTTGTGGAGTTGCGGAGAGTCTAGTTGTGGAGTTTCTAGTTGTGGAGTTTCTAGTTGAGGAGTTTCGAGTTGTGGAGTCTCTAGTTGTGGAGTTTCTAGTTGTGGAGTTTCCAGTTGTGGAGTATCTTGTTGTGGAGTTTCCAGTTGTGAACTTTCTAGTTGTGTAGTTTCCAGTTGTAGAGTATCTAGTTGTGGAGTTTTTCGTTGCGGAGTTTTTAATAGCGGAGTTTCTAATTGTGGAGTTTCAAGTTGTGGAGTCTCAAGTTGTGGAGTTTCCAGTTGTGCAGTTTATAGTTGTGGAGTTTCTAATTGATGAGTTTCTAGTTGTGAAGTCTCTAGTTTTGCAGTTTCTAGTTGTAAAGTTTTTAGTTGTGGAGTTTCTAGATATGGAATTTCTAGTTGCCGAGTCTCTATTTGTGGAGTTTGTAGTTGTGGAGTTTCTAGTTGTGGAGTTTCAAGTTGTGGAGTCTCTAGTTGCGGAGTTTATAGTTGCGGAGTTTCAAGTTGTGGAGTTTCTAGTTGCGGAGTTTCTAGTTGCAGTCTCTAGTTTTGGAAATTTCTAGTTGCGAATTCTCTAGTTGAGGAGTCTCTAGTTGTAGAGTTTCTAGTTGCGGAGTGTCTATTTGTGGTGTTTCTAGCTGTGGAATTTCTTGTTGCGGAATTTTTAAATGCGGAGTTTCTAGTATCGGAGTTCTATAGTTACAGAGTCTCTAGTTGTCGAATTTTTAGTTGTGGAGTGTCTAGTTGTGGAGTTTCAAGTTTTGGAGTTTCTAGTAGAGTTTCGAATTGTGAAGTTTTAGTTGTGGAGTTTCTAGTTGTGGAGTTTCTAGTTTTGGAGTTTCTAGTTGTGGAGTTTCTAGTTGTAGAGTCTCCAGTTGCGGAGTTTCTAGTTGCGGAGTTTCTAGTTGGGGAGTTTCTAGTTGTGGAGTTTCTAGTTGTGGATTTTCTAGTTGTGGAGTAACTAGTTGTGGATTTTCTAGTTGTGGAGTCTCTAGTTGCGGAGTTTATAGTTGTTGAGTTTCTAGTTGTGGAGTTTCTGGTTGTGGAGTTTCTAGTTGAGGAGTTTCAAGTTGTGGAGTTTCGAGTTGTAGAGTCTCTAGTTGCGGAGTTTCTAGTTGTGAAGTTTCTAGTTGTGGAGTTTCTAGTTTTGGAGTTTCTAGTTGTGGAGTTTCTAGTTGTAGAGTCTCCTGTTGCGAAGTTTCTAGTTGTGGAGTTTCCAGTTGTGGAGTTTAAACTTGTGGAGTTTCAAGTTGTGGAGTCTATAGTTGTGGAGTTCCTAGTTGTGGAGTTCCTAGTTGTAGATTTTATAGTTGTGGAGTATCTAGTTATGAATTTTCTAGTTGTGGAGTTTCTAGTTGTGGAGTCTCAAGTTGTGGAGTTTAAACTTGTGGAGTTTCAAGTTGTGGAGTCTATAGTTGTGGAGTATCTAGTTGTGGATTTTCAAGTTGTGGAGTTTCTAGTTGTTAAGTTGAGGAGTCTCTAGTTGTTGAGTTTCTAGTTGCAGAGTCTCTAGTTGTGGAGTTTCAAGTTGTGGAGTTTCTAGTGTTGGAGTTTCGAGTTGTGGAGTTTCTAGTTGTGGAGTTTCTAGCTGCGAAGTTTCCAGGTGCAGAGTCTCTAGTTTTGGCGTTTCTAGTTGCGAATTCTCTAGTTGAGGAGTCTCTAGTTGTAGAGTTTCTAGTTGTTGAGTTTTTAGTTGTGCAGATTCTAGTTGTTGAGTTTCTAGTTTGAAGTCTCTAGTTGTGGAGTTTCTAGTTTAGGAGTTTCCAGTTGTAGAGTTTTTAGTTTTTGAGTGTCTAGTTGTGAAGTTTCAAGTTCTGGAGTTTCGAGTTGTGGAGTTTCGAGTTGTGGAGTTTTGAGTTGTGGAGTTTCAAGTTGTGGAGTTTCTAGTTGTGGAGTTTCTAGTTGCGGAATCTCTAGTTGTGGATTTTCTAGTTGCGGAACTTAAGGCTGTGAGGTTTCAAGTTGTGGAGTTTCTAGTTGTGGAGTTTCTAGTTGCGGAGTTTCTAGGTGTGGAGTTTCTAGCTGCGGAGTTTCTAGTTGCAAGGTCTCTAGATGTGGAATTTCTAGTTCTAGAGTTTCTAGTTGTGGAGTCTCTAGTTGCGGAGTTTCTAGTTGTGGAGTCTCTAGTTGCGGAGTTTCTAGTTGTGGAGTTGCTAGTGTTGGAGTTTCTAGTTTTGGAGTTTCAGGTTGTGGAGTTTCTAGTTGCAGAGATTCTAGTTGCAGAGCCTCTGGTTGTGGTGGTTCTAGTTATGGAGTTTCTAGTTGTGGAGTGTCTAGTCGTGGAGTATCTAGTTGTAGAGTCTCCTGTTGCGGAGTTTCTAGTTGCGGAGTTTCTAGTTGGGGAGTTTCCAGTTGTGGAGTTTCTAGTTGTGGAGTTTCTAGTTGTGGAGTCTCAAGTTGTGGAGTTTAAACTTGTGGAGTTTCAAGTTATGGAGTCTATAGTTGTGGAGTTCCTAGTTGTGGAGTTCCTAGTTGTAGATTTTCTAGTTGTGGAGTATCTAGTTATGAATTTTCCAGTTGTGGAGTTTCTAGCTGTGGAGTTTCTAGTTGTGGAGTCTCAAGTTGTGGAGTTTAAACTTGTGGAGTTTCAAGTTGTGGAGTCTATAGTTGTGGAGTTCCTAGTTGTAGATTTTCTAGTTGTGGAGTATCTAGTTGTTAATTTTCCAGTTGTGGAGTTTCTAGTTGTTGAGTTGAGGAGTCTCTAGTTGTTGAGTTTCTAGTTGAAGAGTCTCTAGTTGTGGAGTTTCAAGTTGTGGAGTTTCTAGTTGTGGAGTTTCGAGTTGTGGAGTTTCTAGTTGTGGAGTTTCTAGCTGCGGAGTTTCTAGGTGCAGAGTCTCTAGTTTTGGCGTTTCTAGTTGCGAATTCTCTAGTTGAGGAGTCTCTAGTTGTAGAGTTTCTAGTTGTTGAGTTTTTAGTTGTGCAGATTCTAGTTGTTGAGTTTCTAGTTTGAAGTCTCTAGTTGTGGAGTTTCTAGTTTAGGAGTTTCTAGTTGTAGAGTTTTTAGTTTTTGAGTGTCTAGTTGTGAAGTTTCAAGTTCTGGAGTTTCGAGTTGTGGAGTTTCGAGTTGTGGAGTTTTGAGTTGTGGAGTTTCAAGTTGTGGAGTTTCTAGTTGTGGAGTTTCTAGTTGCCGAATCTCTAGTTGTGGATTTTCTAGTTGCGGAACTTAAGGCTGTGAGGTTTCAAGTTCTGGAGTTTCTAGTTGTGGAGTTTCTAGTTTTGGAGTTTCTAGTTGTGGAGTTTCTAGTTGCGGAGTTTCTAGTTGTGGAGTTTCTAGCTGCGGAGTTTGTAGTTGCAAGGCCTCTAAATGTGGAATTTCTAGTTCTAGAGTTTCTAGTTGTGGAGTCTCTAGTTGCGGAGTTTCTAGTTGTGGAGTTTCCTGTTGTGGAGTTTTAAGTTGTGGAGTTTCAAGTTGTGGAGTTTCTAGTTGTGGAGTCTCTAGTGGCGGAGTTTCTAGTTGTGGAGTTGCTAGTGTTGGAGTTTCTAGTTTTGGAGTTTCAGGTTGTGGAGTTTCTAGTTGCAGAGATTCTAGTTGCAGAGCCTCTGGTTGTGGTGGTTCTAGTTATGGAGTTTCTAGTTGTGGAGTTTCTAGTCGTGGAGTATCTAGTTGTGGAGTTTCCAGTTGTGGAGTTTCTAGTTGTGGAGTTGCCGAGTCTCTTGTTGTGGAGTTTCAAGTTGTGGAGTCTCTAGTTGCGGAGTTTCTAGTTGTGGAGTTTCTAGTTGTGGAGTTGCTAGTTGTGGAATTTCTAGGTGTGAAGTTCCTGGTTGTGGAGTTTCTAGTTGCAGAGATTCTAGTTGCGGAGTCTATGGTTGTGGAGGTTCTATTTGTGGAGTTTGTAGTTATGAAGTTTCAGTTGTGGAGTTTTTAGTTGTGGAGTCTCAAGTTGTGGAGTTTAGAGTGGCGGAGTCTCAAGTTGTGGAATTTCTAGCTGTAGAGTTTAGTTGTGGAGTTTCTAGTTGTTGAGTTCTCTAGTTTTGAAGACTCTAGTTGTGGAGTCTCTAGTTATGGAGTCTCTAGTTTAGTAGTTTCTAGTTGTAGAGTTTTTAGTTGTGGAGTGTCCAGTTGTGGAGTTTCAAGTTGTGGAGTTTTGAGTTGTGGAGTTTCGAGTTGTGGAGTTTCTAGATGTGGAGTTTCTAGTTTTGGAGTTTCTAGTTGCGAATTCTCTAGTTGAAGAGTCTCTAGTTGTAGAGTTTCTAGTTGTGGAGTTTCAAGTTGTGGAGTTTCTAGTTGTTGAGTTTCTAGTTTGAAGTCTAGTTGTAGTCTCTAGTTGTGGAGTCTCTAGTTTAGGAGTTTCTAGTTGTAGAGTTTTTAGTTGTGGAGTGTCTAGTTGTGGAGTTTCCAGTTGTGGAGTTTCCAGTTGTGGAGTTTCGAGTTGTGGAGTTTATTGTTGTGGAGTTTTGAGTTGTGGAGTTTCTAGTTGTGGAGTTTCTAGTTGCGGAATCTCTAGCTGTGGATTTTCTAGTTGCGGAACTTAAGGTTGTGAGGTTTCAAGTCTTGGAGTTTCTAGTTGTGGAGTTTCTAGTTTTGGAGTTTCTAGTTGTGGAGTTTCTAGTTGCGGAGTTTCTAGTTGTGGAGTTTCTAGCTGCGGAGTTTCTAGTTGCAAGGTCTCTAGATGTGGAATTTCTAGTTCTAGAGTTTCTAGTTGTGGAGTCTCTAGTTGCGGAGTTTCTAGTTGTGGAGTTTCTGGTTGTGGAGTTTTAAGTTGTGGAGTTTCAAGTTGTGGAGTTTCTAGTTGTGGAGTCTCTAGTTGCGGAGTTTCTAGTTGTGGAGTTGCTAGTGTTGGAGTTTCTAGTTTTGGAGTTTCAGGTTGTGGAGTTTCTAGTTGCAGAGATTCTAGTTGCAGAGCCTCTGGTTGTGGTGGTTCTAGTTATGGAGTTTCTAGTTGTGGAGTTTCTAGTCGTGGAGTATCTAGTTGTGGAGTTTCCAGTTGTGGAGTTTCTAGTTGTGGAGTTGCGGAGTCTCTTGTTGTGGAGTTTCAAGTTGTGGAGTCTCTAGTTGCGGAGTTTCTAGTTGTGGAGTTTCTAGTTGTGGAGTTGCTAGTGGTGGAATTTCTAGGTGTGAAGTTCCTGGTTGTGGAGTTTCTAGTTGCAGAGATTCTAGTTGCGGAGTCTATGGCTGTGGAGGTTCTACTTGTGGAGTTTGTAGTTATGAAGTTTCAGTTGTGGAGTTTTAGTTGTGGAGTCTCAAGTTGTGGAGTTTAGAGTGGCGGAGTCTCAAGTTGTGGAATTTCTAGCTGTAGAGTTTAGTTGTGGAGTTTCTAGTTGTTGAGTTTCTAGTTTTGAAGACTCTAGTTGTGGAGTCTCTAGTTATGGAGTCTCTAGTTTAGTAGTTTCTAGTTGTAGAGTTTTTAGTTGTGGAGTGTCCAGTTGTGGAGTTTCAAGTTGTGGAGTTTTGAGTTGTGGAGTTTCTAGTTTTGGAGTTTCTAGTTGCGAATTCTCTAGTTGAAGAGTCTCTAGTTGTAGAGTTTCTAGTTGTGGAGTTTCTAGTTTTGGAGTTTCAAGTTGTGGAGTTTCTAGTTGTTGAGTTTCTAGTTTGAAGTCTAGTTGTAGTCTCTAGTTGTGGAGTCTCTAGTTTAGGAGTTTCTAGTTGTAGAGTTTTTAGTTGTGGAGTGTCTAGTTGTGGAGTTTCCAGTTGTGGAGTTTCCAGTTGTGGAGTTTCGAGTTGTGGAGTTTATTGTTGTGGAGTTTTGAGTTGTGGAGTTTCTAGTTGTGGAGTTTCTAGTTGCGGAATCTCTAGCTGTGGATTTTCTAGTTGCGGAACTTAAGGTTGTGAGGTTTCAAGTTGTGGAGTTTCTAGTTGTGGAGTTTTTAGTTGTGAAGTTTCTAGTTGTGGAGTCTCTAGTTGTGGAGTTTCTAGCTACGGAGTTTTTAGTTGCGGAGTTTCTATTTGTGGAGTTTCTAGCTGCAGAGTTTCTAGTTGCAGAGTCTCTGGCTGTGGAGTTTCTAGTTGCGGAGTCTCTAGTTGTAGAGTTTCTAGTTGTGGAGTTTCTAGTTGTGGAGTTTTTAGTTGTGGAGTTTTTAGTTGTGGAGTTTCTAGATATGGAATTCCTAGTTGCCGAGTCTCTATTAGTGGAGTTTGTAGTTGTGGAGTTTTTAGTTGTGGAGTTTTTAGTTGTGGAGTGTCTAGTTGCGGAGTTCCTAGTTGTGGAGTGTCTAGTTGTGGAGTTTCAAGTTGTGGAGTTTCAAGTTGTGGAGTTTCTAGTTGTGGAGTCTCAAGTTGTGGAGTTTGAAGTTGTGAAGTTTCAAGTTGGGGAGTCTCTAGTTGTGGAGTTTCTAGTTGTGGAGTATCTAGTTATGAAGTTTCCAGTTGTGGAGTTTCTAGTTGTGGAGTTGCGGAGTCTCTAGTTGTGGAGTTTCTAGTTGTGGAGTTTCTAGTTTAGGAGTTTCGTGTTGTGGAGTTTCCAGTTGTGGAGTATCTTGTTGTGGAGTTTCCAGTTGTGAAGTTTCTAGTTGTGGAGTTTCCAGTTGTGGAGTATCTAGTTGTGGAGTTTCTCGTTGCGGAGTTTTTAATAGCGGAGTTTCTAATTGTGGAGTTTCAAGTTGTGGAGTCTCAAGTTGTGGAGTTTCCAGTTGTGGAGTTTATAGTTGTGGAGTTTCTAATTGTTGAGTTTCTAGTTGTGAAGTCTCTAGTTTTGCAGTTTCTTGTTGTAAAGTTTTTAGGTGTGGAGTTTCTAGATATGGAATTTCTAGTTGCCGAGTCTCTATATGTGGAGTTTGTAGTTGTGGAGTTTATAGTTGTGGAGTTTCAAGTTGTGGAGTCTCTAGTTGCGGAGTTTATAGTTGCGGAGTTTCTAGTTGTGGACTTTCTAGTTGCGGAGTTTCTGGTTGTGGAGTTTCTAGTTGGGGAGTTTCTAGTTGTGGAGTTTCTAGTTGTGGATTTTCTAGTTGTGGAGTAACTAGTTGTGGATTTTCTAGTTGTGGAGTCTCTAGTTGCGGAGTTTATAGTTGTTGAGTTTCTAGTTGTGGAGTTTCTGGTTGTGGAGTTTCTAGTTGAGGAGTTTCAAGTTGTGGAGTTTCCAGTTGTGGAGTCTCTAGTTGCAGAGTTTCTAGTTGTGAAGTTTCTAGTTGTGGAGTTTCTAGTTTTGGAGTTTCTAGTTGTGGAGTTTCTAGTTGTAGAGTCTCCTGTTGCGAAGTTTCTAGTTGTGGAGTTTCCAGTTGTGGAGTTTAAACTTGTGGAGTTTCAAGTTGTGGAGTTTAAACTTGTGGAGTTTCAAGTTGTGGAGTCTATAGTTGTGGAGTTCCTAGTTGTGGAGTTCCTAGTTGTAGATTTTATAGTTGTGGAGTATCTAGTTATGAATTTTCTAGTTGTGGAGTTTCTAGTTGTGGAGTTTCTAGTTGTGGAGTCTCAAGTTGTGGAGTTTAAACTTGTGGAGTTTCAAGTTGTGGAGTCTATAGTTGTGGAGTTCGTAGTTGTAGATTTTCTAGTTGTGGAGTATCTAGTTGTGGATTTTCAAGTTGTGGAGTTTCTAGTTGTTGAGTTGAGGAGTCACTAGTTGTTGAGTTTCTAGTTGCAGAGTCACTAGTTGTTGAGTTTCCAGTTGCAGAGTCTCTAGTTGTGGAGTTTCAAGTTGTGGAGTTTCTAGTGTTGGAGTTTCGAGTTGTGGAGTTTCTAGTTGTGGAGTTTCTAGCTGCGAAGTTTCCAGGTGCAGAGTCTCTAGTTTTGGCGTTTCTAGTTGCGAATTCTCTAGTTGAGGAGTCTCTAGTTGTAGAGTTTCTAGTTTGAGTTTTAGTTGTGCAGATTCTAGTTGTTGAGTTTCTAGTTTGAAGTCTCTAGTTGTGGAGTTTCTAGTTTAGGAGTTTCTAGTTGTAGAGTTTTTAGTTTTTGAGTGTCTAGTTGTGAAGTTTCAAGTTCTGGAGTTTCGAGTTGTGGAGTTTCGAGTTGTGGAGTTTTGAGTTGTGGAGTTTCAAGTTGTGGAGTTTCTAGTTGTGGAGTTTCTAGTTGCGGAATCTCTAGTTGTGGATTTTCTAGTTGCGGAACTTAAGGCTGTGAGGTTTCAAGTTGTGGAGTTTCTAGTTGTGGAGTCTATAGTTGTGGAGTTCCTAGTTGTGGAGTTCCTAGTTGTAGATTTTATAGATGTGGAGTATCTAGTTATGAATTTTCCAGTTGTGGAGTTTCTAGTTGTGGAGTTTCTAGTTTTGGAGTCTCAAGTTGTGGAGTTTAAACTTGTGGAGTTTCAAGTTGTGGAGTCTATAGTTGTGGAGTTCCTAGTTGTAGATTCTCTAGTTGTGGAGTCTCTAGTTTAGGAATTTCTAGTTGAAGAGTTTTTAGTTGTGGAGTGTCTAGTTGTAGAGTTTCCAGTTGTGGAGTTTCGAGTTGTGAAGTTTCGAGTTTTGGAGTTTCTAGTTGTGGAGTTTTGAGTTGTGGAGTTTTGAGTGTTGGAGTTTCTTGTTGTGGAGTTTCTAGTTGCGGAATCTCTAGCTGTGGATTTTCTAGTTGCGTAACTTGAGGTTGTGAAGTTTCAAGTAGAATTTTTAGTTGTGGAGTTTCTAGTTGTGGAGTTTCTAGTTGTGGAGTCTCTAGTTGCGTAGTTTCTAGCTGCGGAGTTTCTAGTTGCGGAGTTTCTATTTGTGGAGTTTCTAGTTGCGGAGTCTCTAGTTGTGGAGTTTCTAGTTGTGGAGTTTCTAGTTGTGGAGTTTCCAGTTGTGGAGTTTTTAGTTGTGGACTTTCTAGACATGAAATTTCTTGTAGCCGAGTCTCTATTTGTGGAGCTTGTAGTGTTGGAGTTTCTAGTTGTGGAGTTTCTAGTTGTGGAGTCTCTATTTGCAGAGTTTCTAGTTGTGGAGTTTCTAGTTGTGGAGTTTCTGGTTGTGGAGTTTCTAGTTGTGGTGTTTCTAGCTGTGGAATTTCTTGTTGCGGAGTTTTTAAATGCGGAGTTTCTAGTTGCGGAGTTCTATAGTTACAGAGTATCTAGTTGTCGAATTTTTAGTTGTGGAGTGTCTAGTTGTGGAGTTTCAAGTTGTGGAGTTTCTAGTAGAGTTTCGAATTGTGAAGTTTTAGTTGTGGAGTTTCTAGTTGTGGAGTTTCTAGTTTTGGAGTTTCTAGTTGTGGAGTTTCTAGTTGTAGAGTCTCCAGTTGCGGAGTTTCTAGTTGCAGAGTTTCTAGTTGGGGAGTTTCTAGTTGTGGAGTTTCTAGTTGTGGATTTTCTAGTTGTGGAGTAACTAGTTGTGGATTTTCTAGTTGTGGAGTTTCTAGTTGTGGAGTTGCGGAGTCTCTAGTTTTGGAGTTTCTAGTTGCAGAGTCTCTAGTTGTGGAGTTTCAAGTTGTGGAGTCTCTAGTTATGGAGTTTCTAGTTGCCGAGTTTCCAGTTGTGGAGTATCTAGTAGTGGAGTTTCCAGTTGTTGAGTTTGTAGTTGTTGAGTTTCTAGATTGAAGTCTCTAGTTGTATATTCTCTAGTTGTGGAGTCTCTAGTTTAGAAATTTCGAGTTAAAGAGTTTTTAGTTGTGGAGTGTCTAGTTTTGGAGTTTCCAGTTGTGGAGTTTCGAGTTGTAGAGTTGCGGAGTCTCTAGTTGTGGAGTTTCTAGTTGCAGAGTCTCTAGTTGTGGAGTTTCATGTTGTGGAGTCTCTAGTTGTGGAGTTTCTAGTTGCCAAGTTTCCAGTTGTGGAGTATCTAGTAGTGGAGTTTCCAGTTGTGGAGTTTCTAGTTGTGGAGTTTCTAGTTGCGGAGTCCCTAGTTTTGGAGTTTCTAGTTGCGGAGTCTCAATCTGTGGAGTTTCTAGTTGTTGAGTTTTTAGTTGTGGAGTTTCTAGTTGTTGAGTTTCTAGTTTGAAGTCTCTAGTTGTAGATTCTCTAGTTGTGGAGTCTCTAGTTTAGGAATTTCTAGTTGAAGAGTTTTTAGTTGTGGAGTGTCTAGTTGTAGAGTTTCCAATTTTGGAGTTTCTAGTTGTGGAGTTTTGAGTTGTGGAGTTTCTAGTTGTGGAGTTTCTAGTTGCGGAATCTCTAGCTGTGGATTTTCTAGTTGCGTAACTTAAGGTTGTGAAGTTTCAAGTGGAATTTCTAGTTGTGGAGTTTCTAGTTGTGGAGTTTCTAGTTGTGGAGTCTCTAGTTGTGTAGTTTCTAGCTGCGGAGTTTCTAGTTGCGGAGTTTCTATTTGTGGAGTTTCTAGCTGCGGAGTTTCTAGTTGCAGAGTCTCTGGTTGTGGAGTTTCTAGTTGCGGAGTCTCTAGTTGTGGAGTTTCTAGTTGTGGAGTTTCTAGTTGTGGAGTTTCCAGTTGTGGAGTTTTTAGTTGTGGACTTTCTAGACATGAAATTTCTTGTAGCCGAGTCTCTATTTGTGGAGCTTGTAGTGTTGGAGTTTCTAGTTGTGGAGTTTCTAGTGGTGGAGTCTCTATTTGCAGAGTTTCTAGTTGTGGAGTTTCTTGTTGTGGAGTTTCTGGTTGTGGAGTTTCTAGTTGTGGAGTTTCAAGTTGTGGAGTCTCTAGTTGTGGAGTCTCAAGTTGTGGAGTGTAAAGTTGTTGAGTTTCAAGTTGTGGAGTCTCTAGTAGTGGAGTTTCTAGTTGTGGAGTATCTAGTTGTGGAGTTTCCAGTTGTGGAGTTTCTAGTTTTGGAGTTGCGGAGTCTCTGGTTGTGGAGTTTCTAGTTGTGGAGTTTCAGGTGTGGTGTTTTGAGTTGTGGAGTCTCTAGTTGTGGAGTTTCTAGTTGTGGAGTTTCCAGTTGTGGAGTATCTAGTTGTGGAGTTTCCAGTTGTGAAGTATCTAGTTGTGGAGTTTCCAGTTGCGAAGAATCTAGTTGTGGAGTGTTAAGTTGTGGAGTTTCTAGTTGCAGAGTTTCTAGTGGCGGAGTTTTCAATAGGGGAGTTTCTAGTTGTGAAGTTTCAAGTTGCGGAGTCTCAAGTTGTGGAGTTTCCAGTTGTGGAGTTATTTAATTGTGGAGTTTGTAGTTGTTGAGTTTCTAGTTGTGAAGTCTCTAGTTTTGCAGTTTCTAGTTTTGGAATTTCTAGTTGCCGAATCTGTATTTTTGGAGTTTGTAGTTGTGGAGTTTCTAGTCGTGGAGTTTCTAGTTGTGGAGTCTCTAGTTGCGGAGTTTATAGTTGTTGAGTTTCTAGTTGTGGAGTTTCTAGTTTAGGAGTTTCAAGTTGTGGAGTTTCTAGTTGTGGAGTCTCTAGTTGCGGAGTTTCTAGTTGTGAAGTTTCTAGTTGTAGAGTTTCTAGTTTTGGGGTTTGTAGTTGTGGAATTTCTAGTTGTAGAGTCTCCTGTTGCGGAGTTTCTAGTTGCGGAGTTTCTAGTTGTGGAGTTTCCAGTTGTGGAGTTAAAACTTGTGGAGTTTCAAGTTGTGGAGTCTATAGTTGTGGAGTTCCTAGTTGTGGAGTTCCTAGTTGTAGATTTTATAGTTGTGGAGTATCTAGTTATGAATTTTCCAGTTGTGGAGTTTCTAGTTGTGGAGTTTCTAGTTGTGGAGTCTCAAGTTGTGGAGTTTAAACTTGTGGAGTTTCAAGTTGTGGAGTCTATAGTTGTGGAGTTCCTAGTTGTAGATTTTCTAGTTGTGGAGTTTCTAGTTGTTGAGTTGAGGAGTCTCTAGTTGTTGAGTTTCTAGTTTCAGAGTCTCTAGTTGTGGAGTTTCAAGTTGTGGAGTTTCTAGTTGTGGAGTTTCGAGTTGTGGAGTTTCTAGCTGTGGAGTTTCTAGCTGTGGAGTTTCTAGGTGCAGAGTCTCTAGTTTTGGCGTTTCTAGTTGCGAATTCTCTAGTTGAGGAGTCTCTAGTTGTAGAGTTTCTAGTTGTTGAGTTTTTAGTTGTGCAGATTCTAGTTGTTGAGTTTCTAGTTTGAAGTCTCTAGTTGTGGAGTTTCTAGTTTAGGAGTTTCTAGTTGTAGAGTTTTTAGTTTTTGAGTGTCTAGTTGTGAAGTTTCAAGTTCTGGAGTTTCGAGTTGAGGAGTTTCGAGTTGTGGAGTTTTGAGTTGTGGAGTTTCAAGTTGTGGAGTTTCGAGTTGTGGAGTCTCTAGTTGCGGAGTTTCTAGTTGTGAAGTTTTTAGTTGTGGAGTTTCTAGTTTTGGAGTTTCTAGTTGTGGAGTTTCTAGTTGTAGAGTCTCCTGCTGCGAAGTTTCTAGTTGTGGAGTTTAAACTTGTGGAGTTTCAAGTTGTGAAGTCTATAGTTGTGGAGTTCCTAGTTGTGGAGTTCCTAGTTGTAGATTTTATAGTTGTGGAGTATCTAGTTATGAATTTTCCAGTTGTGGAGTTTCTAGTTGTGGAGTTTCTAGTTGTGGAGTCTCAAGTTGTGGAGTTTAAACTTGTGGAGTTTCAAGTTGTGGAGTCTATAGTTGTGGAGTTCCTAGTTGTAGATTCTCTAGTTGTGGAGTCTCTAGTTTAGGAATTTCTAGTTGAAGAGTTTTAGTTGTGGAGTGTCTAGTTGTAGAGTTTCCAGTTGTGGAGTTTCGAGTTGTGAAGTTTCGAGTTTTGGAGTTTCTAGTTGTGGAGTTTTGAGTTGTGGAGTTTCTAGTTGCGGAATCTCTAGCTGTGGATTTTCTAGTTGCGTAACTTAAGGTTGTGAAGTTTCAAGTGGAATTTTTAGTTGTGGAGTTTCTAGTTGTGGAGTCTCTAGTTGCGTAGTTTCTAGCTGCGGAGTTTCTAGTTGCGGAGTTTCTATTTGTGGAGTTTCTAGTTGCGGAGTCTCTAGTTGTGGAGTTTCTAGTTGTGGAGTTTCTAGTTGTGGAGTTTCTAGTTGTGGAGTTTTTAGTTGTGGACTTTCTAGACATGAAATTTCTTGTAGCCGAGTCTCTATTTGTGGAGCTTGTAGTGTTGGAGTTTCTAGTTCTGGAGTTTCTAGTTGTGGAGTCTCTATTTGCAGAGTTTCTAGTTGTGGAGTTTCTAGTTGTGGAGTTTCTAGTTGTGGAGTTTCTGGTTGTGGAGTTTCTAGTGGTGGAGTTTCTAGTTGTGGAGTCTCTAGTTGTGGAGTCTCAAGTTGTGGAGTTTAAAGTTGTTGAGTTTCAAGTTGTGAAGTCTCTAGTAGTGGAGTTTCTAGTTGTGGAGTATCTAGTTGTGGAGTTTCCAGTTGTGGAGTTTCTAGTTGTGGAGTTGCGGAGTCTCTGGTTTTGGAGTTTCTAGTTGTGGAGTTTCTAGTTGTGGTGTTTTAAGTTGTGGAGGGTCTAGTTGTGGAGTTTCTAGTTGTGGAGTTTCCAGTTGTGGAGTATCTAGTTGTGGAGTTTCCAGTTGTGAAGTATCTAGTTGTGGAGTTTCCAGTTGTGGAGTATCCAGTTGTGGAGTATCTAGTTGTGGAGTTTCCAGTTGTGAAGTATCTAGTTGTGGATTTTCCAGTTGTGGAGTTTCTAGTTGTTGAGTTGAGGAGTCCCTAGTTGTTGAGTTTCTAGTTGCAGAGTCTCTAGTTGTGGAGTTTCAAGTTGTGGAGTTTCTAGTGTTGGAGTTTCGAGTTTTGGAGTTTCTAGTTGTGGAGTTTCTAGCTGCGGAGTTTCCTGGTGCAGAGTCTCTAGTTTTGGCGTTTCTAGTTGCGAATTCTCTAGTTGAGGAGACTCTAGTTGTAGAGTTTCTAGTTGTTGAGTTTTTAGTTTTTGAGTGTCTAGTTGTGAAGTTTCAAGTTCTGGAGTTTCGAGTTGTGGAGTTTCGAGTTGTGGAGTTTTGAGTTGTGGAGTTTCAAGTTGTGGTGTTTCTAGTTGTGGATTTTCTAGTTGCGGAATCTCTAGTTGTGGATTTTCTAGTTGCGGAACTTAAGGCTGTGAGGTTTCAAGTTGTGGAGTTTCTAGTTGTGGAGTTTCTAGTTGTGGAGTTTCTAGTTGCGGAGTTTCTAGGTGTGGAGTTTCTAGCTGCGGAGTTTCTAGTTGCAAGGTCTCTAGATGTGGAATTTCTAGTTCTAGAGTTTCTAGTTGTGGAGTCTCTAGTTGCGGAGTTTCTAGTTGTGGAGTTTCTAGTTGTGGAGTTTCTGGTTGTGGAGTTTTAAGTTGTGGAGTTTCAAGTTGTGGAGACTCTAGTTGTGGAGTTTCTAGTTGTGGAGTCTCTAGTTGCGGAGTTTCTAGGTGTGGAGTTGCTAGTGTTGGAGTTTCTAGTTTTGGAGTTTCAGGTTGTGGAGTTTCTAGTTGCAGAGATTCTAGTTGCAGAGCATCTGTTTGTGGTGGTTCTAGTTATGGAGTTTCTAGTTGTGGAGTTTCTAGTCGTGGAGTATCTAGTTGTAGAGTCTCCTGTGTCGGAGTTTCTAGTTGCGGAGTTTCTAGTTGGGGAGTTTCCAGTTGTGGAGTTTCTAGTTGTGGAGTTTCTAGTTGTGGAGTCTCAAGTTGTGGAGTTTAAACTTGTGGAGTTTCAAGTTGTGGAATCTATAGTTGTGGAGTTCCTAGTTGTGGAGTTCCTAGTTGTAGATTTTCTAGTTGTGGAGTATCTAGTTATGAATTTTCCAGTTGTAGAGTTTCTAGCTGTGGAGTTTCTAGTTGTGGAGTCTCAAGTTGTGGAGTTTAAACTTGTGGAGTTTCAAGTTGTGGAGTCTATAGTTGTGGAGTTCCTAGTTGTAGATTTTCTAGTTGTGGAGTATCTAGTTGTGGATTTTCCAGTTGTGGAGTTTCTAGTTGTTGAGTTGAGGAGTCTCTAGTTGTTGAGTTTCTAGTTGAAGAGTCTCTAGTTGTGGAGTTTCAAGTTGTGGAGTTTCTAGTTGTGGAGTTTCGAGTTGTGGAGTTTCTAGCTACGGAGTTTCTAGGTGCAGAGTCTCTAGTTTTGGCGTTTCTAGTTGCGAATTCTCTAGTTGAGGAGTCTCTAGTTGTAGAGTTTCTAGTTGTTGAGTTTTTAGTTGTGCAGATTCTAGTTGTTGAGTTTCTAGTTTGAAGTCTCTAGTTGTGGAGTTTCTAGTTTAGGAGTTTCTAGTTGTAGAGTTTTTAGTTTTTGAGTGTCTAGTTTTGAAGTTTCAAGTTCTGGAGTTTCGAGTTGTGGAGTTTCGAGTTGTGGAGTTTTGAGTTGTGGAGTTTCAAGTTGTGGAGTTTCTAGTTGTGGAGTTTCTAGTTGCCGAATCTCTAGTTGTGGATTTTCTAGTTGCGGAACTTAAGGCTGTGAGGTTTCAAGTTCTGAAGTTTCTAGTTGTGGAGTTTCTAGTTGTGGAGTTTCTAGTTGTGGAGTTTCTAGTTGCGGAGTTTCTAGTTGTGGAGTTTCTAGCTGCGGAGTTTCTAGTTGCAAGGTCTCTAGATGTGGAATTTCTAGTTCTAGAGTTTCTAGTTGTGGAGTCTCTAGTTGCGGAGTTTCTAGTTGTGGAGTTTCTAGTTGTGGAGTTTCTGGTTGTGGAGTTTCTAGTTGTGGAGTTTCAAGTTGTGGAGTCTCTAGTTGTGGAGTCTCAAGTTGTGGAGTTTAAAGTTGTTGAGTTTCAAGTTGTGGAGTCTCTAGTAGTGGAGTTTCTAGTTGTGGAGTTTCTAGTTGCGGAGTTTTCAATAGCGGAGTTTCTAGTTGTGAAGTTTCAAGTTGCGGAGTCTCAAGATGTGGAGTTTCCAGTTGTGGAGTTATTTAGTTGTGGAGTTTGTAGTTGTTGAGTTTCTAGTTGTGAAGTCTCTAGTTTTGCAGTTTCTAGTTTTGGAGTTTCTAGATATGGAATTTCTAGTTGCCGAGTCTGTATTTGTGGAGTTTGTAGTTGTGGAGTTTCTAGTCGTGGAGTTTCTAGTTGAGGAGTTTCAAGTTGTGGAGTTTCTAGTTGTGGAGTCTCTAGTTGCGGAGTTTCTAGTTGTGAAGTTTCTAGTTTTGGAGTTTCTAGTTGTGGAGTTTTGAGTTGTGGAGTTTCTAGTTGCGGAATCTCTAGCTGTGGATTTTCTAGTTGCGTAACTTAAGGTTGTGAAGTTTCAAGTGGAATTTCTAGTTGTGGAGTTTCTAGTTGTGGAGTCTCTAGTTGTGTAGTTTCTAGCTGCGGAGTTTCTAGTTTTGGAGTTTCTAGTTGTGGAGTTTCTAGCTGCGGAGTTTCCTGGTGCAGAGTCTCTAGTTTTGGCGTTTCTAGTTGCGAATTCTCTAGTTGAGGAGACTCTAGTTGTAGAGTTTCTAGTTGTTGAGTTTTTAGTTGTGCAGATTCTAGTTGTTGAGTTTCTAGTTTGAAGTCTCTAGTTGTGGAGTTTCTAGTTTAGGAGTTTCTAGTTGTAGAGTTTTTAGTTTTTGAGTGTCTAGTTGTGAAGTTTCAAGTTCTGGAGTTTCGAGTTGTGGAGTTTCGAGTTGTGGAGTTTTGAGTTGTAGAGTTTCAAGTTGTGGTGTTTCTAGTTGTGGATTTTCTAGTTGCGGAATCTCTAGTTGTGGATTTTCTAGTTGCGGAACTTAAGGCTGTGAGGTTTCAAGTTGTAGAGTTTCTAGTTGTGGAGTTTCTAGTTGTGGAGTTTCTAGTTGCGGAGTTTCTAGGTGTGGAGTTTCTAGCTGCGGAGTTTCTAGTTGCAAGGTCTCTAGATGTGGAATTTCTAGTTCTAGAGTTTCTAGTTGTGGAGTCTCTAGTTGCGGAGTTTCTAGTTGTGGAGTTTCTAGTTGTGGAGTTTCTGGTTGTGGAGTTTTAAGTTGTGGAGTTTCAAGTTGTGGAGACTCTAGTTGTGGAGTTTCTAGTTGTGGAGTCTCTAGTTGCGGAGTTTCTAGGTGTGGAGTTGCTAGTGTTGGAGTTTCTAGTTTTGGAGTTTCAGGTTGTGGAGTTTCTAGTTGCAGAGATTCTAGTTGCAGAGCCTCTGTTTGTGGTGGTTCTAGTTATGGAGTTTCTAGTTGTGGAGTTTCTAGTCGTGGAGTATCTAGTTGTAGAGTCTCCTGTGTCGGAGTTTCTAGTTGCGGAGTTTCTAGTTGGGGAGTTTCCAGTTGTGGAGTTTCTAGTTGTGGAGTTTCTAGTTGTGGAGTCTCAAGTTGTGGAGTTTAAACTTGTGGAGTTTCAAGTTGTGGAATCTATAGTTGTGGAGTTCCTAGTTGTGGAGTTCCTAGTTGTAGATTTTCTAGTTGTGGAGTATCTAGTTATGAATTTTCCAGTTGTGGAGTTTCTAGCTGTGGAGTTTCTAGTTGTGGAGTCTCAAGTTGTGGAGTTTAAACTTGTGGAGTTTCAAGTTGTGGAGTCTATAGTTGTGGAGTTCCTAGTTGTAGATTTTCTAGTTGTGGAGTATCTAGTTGTGGATTTTCCAGTTGTGGAGTTTCTAGTTGTTGAGTTGAGGAGTCTCTAGTTGTTGAGTTTCTAGTTGAAGAGTCTCTAGTTGTGGAGTTTCAAGTGGTGGAGTTTCTAGTTGTGGAGTTTCGAGTTGTGGAGTTTCTAGTTGTGGAGTTTCTAGCTACGGAGTTTCTAGGTGCAGAGTCTCTAGTTTTGGCGTTTCTAGTTGCGAATTCTCTAGTTGAGGAGTCTCTAGTTGTAGAGTTTCTAGTTGTTGAGTTTTTAGTTGTGCAGATTCTAGTTGTTGAGTTTCTAGTTTGAAGTCTCTAGTTGTGGAGTTTCTAGTTTAGGAGTTTCTAGTTGTAGAGTTTTTAGTTTTTGAGTGTCTAGTTTTGAAGTTTCAAGTTCTGGAGTTTCGAGTTGTGGAGTGTCGAGTTGTGGAGTTTTGAGTTGTGGAGTTTCAAGTTGTGGAGTTTCTAGTTGTGGAGTTTCTAGTTGCCGAATCTCTAGTTGTGGATTTTCTAGTTGCGGAACTTAAGGCTGTGAGGTTTCAAGTTCTGAAGTTTCTAGTTGTGGAGTTTCTAGTTGTGGAGTTTCTAGTTGCGGAGTTTCTAGTTGTGGAGTTTCTAGCTGCGGAGTTTCTAGTTGCAAGGTCTCTAGATGTGGAATTTCTAGTTCTAGAGTTTCTAGCTGTGGAGTCTCTAGTTGCGGAGTTTCTAGTTGTGGAGTTTCTAGTTGTGGAGTTTCTGGTTGTGGAGTTTTAAGTTGTGGAGTTTCAAGTTTTGGAGTTTCTAGTTGTGGAGTCTCTAGTTGCGGAGTTTCTAGTTGTGGAGTTGCTAGTGTTGGAGTTTCTAGTTTTGGAGTTTCAGGTTGTGGAGTTTCTAGTTGCAGAGATTCTAGTTGCAGAGCCTCTGGTTGTGGTGGTTCTAGTTATGGAGTTTATAGTTGTGGAGTTTCTAGTCGTGGAGTATCTAGTTGTGGAGTTTCCAGTTGTGGAGTTTCTAGTTGTGGAGTTGCGGAGTCTCTTGTTGTGGAGTTTCAAGTTGTGGAGTCTCTAGTTGCGGAGTTTCTAGTTGTGGAGTTTCTAGTTGTGGAGTTGCTAGTTGTGAAATTTCTAGGTGTGAAGTTCCTGGTTGTGGAGTTTCTAGTTGCAGAGATTCTAGTTGCGGAGTCTATGGTTGTGGAGGTTCTACTTGTGGAGTTTGTAGTTATGAAGTTTCAGTTGTGGAGTTTTTAGCTGTGGAGTCTCAAGTTGTGGAGTTTAGAGTGGCGGAGTATCAAGTTGTGGAAATTCTAGCTGTAGAGTTTAGTTGTGGAGTTTCTAGTTGTTGAGTTTCTAGTTTTGAAGACTCTAGTTGTGGAGTCTCTAGTTATGGAGTCTCTAGTTTAGTAGTTTCTAGTTGTAGAGTTTTTAGTTGTGGAGTGTCCAGTTGTGGAGTTTCTAGTTTTGGAGTTTCTAGTTGCGAATTCTCTAGTTGAAGAGTCTCTAGTTGTAGAGTTTCTAGTTGTGGAGTTTCTAGTTTTGGAGTTTCAAGTTGTGGAGTTTCTAGTTGTTGAGTTTCTAGTTTGAAGTCTAGTTGTAATCTCTAGTTGTGGAGTCTCTAGTTTAGGAGTTTCTAGTTGTAGAGTTTTTAGTTGTGGAGTGTCTAGTTGTGGAGTTTCCAGTTGTGGAGTTTCCAGTTGTGGAGTTTCGAGTTGTGGAGTTTATTGTTGTGGAGTTTTGAGTTGTGGAGTTTCTAGTTGTGGAGTTTCTAGTTGCGGAATCTCTAGCTGTGGGTTTTCTAGTTGCGGAACTTAAGGTTGTGAGGTTTCAAGTTGTGGAGTTTCTAGTTGTGGAGTTTTTAGTTGTGAAGTTTCTAGTTGTGGAGTCTCTAGTTGTGCAGTTTCTAGCTATGGAGTTTTTAGTTGCGGAGTTTCTATTTGTGGAGTTTCTAGCTGCAGAGTTTCTAGTTGCAGAGTCTCTGGCTGTGGAGTTTCTAGTTGCGGAGTCTCTAGTTGTAGAGTTTCAAGTTGTGGAGTTTCTAATTGTGGAGTTTTTAGTTGTGGAGTTTTTAGTTGTGGAGTTTCTAGATATGGAATTTCTAGTTGCCGAGTCTCTATTAGTGGAGTTTGTAGTTGTGGAGTTTTTAGTTGTGGAGTTTTTAGTTGTGGAGTGTCTAGTTGCGGAGTTCCTAGTTGTGGAGTGTCTAGTTGTGGAGTTTCATGTTGTGGAGTTTCAAGTTGTGGAGTTTCTAGTTGTGGAGTCTGAAGTTGTGGAGTTTGAAGTTGTGAAGTTTCAAGTTGGGGAGTCTCTCGTTGTGGAGTTTCTAGTTGTGGAGTATCTAGTTATGGAGTTTCCAGTTGTGGAGTCTCTAGTTGTGGAGTTTCTAGTTGTGGAGTTTCTAGTTGAGGAGTTTCGAGTTGTGGAGTCTCTAGTTGTGGAGTTTCTAGTTGTGGAGTTTCCAGTTGTGGAGTATCTTGTTGTGGAGTTTCCAGTTGTGAAGTTTCTAGTTGTGGAGTTTCCAGTTGTGGAGTATCTAGTTGTGGAGTTTCTCGTTGCAGAGTTTTTAATAGCGGAGTTTGTAATTGTGGAGTTTCAAGTTGTGGAGTCTCAAGTTGTGGAGTTTCCAGTTGTGGAGTTTATAGTTGTGGAGTTTCTAATTGTTGTGTTTCTAGTTGTGAAGTCTCTAGTTTTGCAGTTTCTAGTTGTAAAGTTTTTAGTTGTGGAGTTTCTAGATATGGAATTTCTAGTTGCCGAGTCTCTATTTGTGGAGTTTGTAGTTGTGGAGTTTGTAGTTGTGGAGTTTCAAGTTGTGGAGTCTCTAGTTGCGGAGTTTATAGTTGCGGAGTTTCTAGTTGTGGACTTTCTAGTTGTGGAGTTTCTGGTTGTGGAGTTTCTAGTTGTGGAGTTTCAAGTTGTGGAGTTTCTAGTTGCGGAGTCTCAAGTTGTGGAGTTTCTAGTTGTGGAGTTTCAAGTTGTGGAGTTTTGAGTTGTGGGATTTCGAGTTGTGGAGTTTCTAGTTGTGGAGTTTCGAGTTGTGGTGTTTCTAGTTGTGGAGTTTCTAGCTGCGGAGTTTCTAGTTGCAGTCTCTAGTTTTGGAAATTTCTAGTTGCGAATTCTCTAGTTGAGGAGTCTCTAGTTGTAGAGTTTCTAGTTGCGGAGTGTCTAGTTGTGGTGTTTCTAGCTGTGGAATTTCTTGTTGCGTAGTTTTTAAATGCGGAGTTTCTAGTTGCGGAGTTCTATAGTTACAGAGTATCTAGTTGTCGAATTTTTAGTTGTGGAGTGTCTAGTTGTGGAGTTTCAAGTTGTGGACTTTCTAGTAGAGTTTCGAATTGTGATGTTTTAGTTGTGGAGTTTCTAGTTGTGGAGTTTCTAGTTTTGGAGTTTCTAGTTGTGGAGTTTCTAGTTGTAGAGTCTCCAGTTGCGGAGTTTCTAGTTGCGGAGTTTCTAGTTGGGGAGTTTCTAGTTGTGGAGTTTCTAGTTGTGGATTTTCTAGTTGTGGAGTAACTAGTTGTGGATTTTCTAGTTGTGGAGTTTCTAGTTGTGGAGTTGCGGAGTCTCTAGTTGTGGAGTTTCTAGTTGCAGAGTCTCTAGTTGTGGAGTTTCAAGTTGTGGAGTCTCTAGTTATGGAGTTTCTAGTTGCCGAGTTTCCAGTTGTGGAGTATCTAGTAGTGGAGTTTCCAGTTGTTGAGTTTGTAGTTGTTGAGTTTCTAGATTGAAGTCTCTAGTTGTAGATTCTCTAGTTGTGGAGTCTCTAGTTTAGAAATTTCGAGTTGAAGAGTGTTTAGTTGTGGAGTGTCTAGTTGTAGAGTTTCCAGTTGTGGAGTTTCGAGTTGTGAAGTTTCGAGTTTTGGAGTTTCTAGTTGTGGAGTTTTGAGTTGTGGAGTTTCTAGTTGCGGAATCTCTAGCTGTGGATTTTCTAGTTGCGTAACTTAAGGTTGTGAAGTTTCAAGTGGAATTTCTAGTTGTGGAGTTTCTAGTTGTGGAGTCTCTAGTTGTGTAGTTTCTAGCTGCGGAGTTTCTAGTTGCGGAGTTTCTATTTGTGGAGTTTCTAGCTGCGGAGTTTCTAGTTGCAGAGTCTCTGGTTGTGGAGTTTCTAGTTGCGGAGTCTCTATTGTGGAGTTTCTAGTTGCAGAGTTTCTAGTTGTGGAGTTTCCAGTTGTGGAGTTTTTAGTTGTGGACTTTCTAGACATGAAATTTCTTGTAGCCGAGTCTCTATTTGTGGAGCTTGTAGTGTTGGAGTTTCTAGTTGTGGAGTTTCTAGTGGTGGAGTCTCTATTTGCAGAGTTTCTAGTTGTGGAGTTTCTAGTTGTGGAGTTTCTAGTTGTGGAGTTTCTAGTTGTGGAGTTTCTGGTTGTGGAGTTTCTAGTTGTGGAGTTTCAAGTTGTGGAGTCTCTAGTTGTGGAGTCTCAAGTTGTGGAGTTTAAAGTTGTTGAGTTTCAAGTTGTGGAGTCTCTAGTAGTGGAGTTTCTAGTTGTGGAGTTTCTAGTTGCGGAGTTTTCAATAGCGGAGTTTCTAGTTGTGAAGTTTCAAGTTGCGGAGTCTCAAGATGTGGAGTTTCCAGTTGTGGAGTTATTTAGTTGTGGAGTTTGTAGTTGTTGAGTTTCTAGTTGTGAAGTCTCTAGTTTTGCAGTTTCTAGTTTTGGAGTTTCTAGATATGGAATTTCTAGTTGCCGAGTCTGTATTTGTGGAGTTTGTAGTTGTGGAGTTTCTAGTCGTTGAGTTTCTAGTTGAGGAGTTTCTAGTTGTGGAGTTTCTGGTTGTGGAGTTTTAAGTTGTGGAGTTTCAAGTTGTGGAGACTCTAGTTGTGGAGTTTCTAGTTGTGGAGTCTCTAGTTGCGGAGTTTCTAGGTGTGGAGTTGCTAGTGTTGGAGTTTCTAGTTTTGGAGTTTCAGGTTGTGGAGTTTCTAGTTGCAGAGATTCTAGTTGCAGAGCCTCTGTTTGTGGTGGTTCTAGTTATGGAGTTTCTAGTTGTGGAGTGTCTAGTCGTGGAGTATCTAGTTGTAGAGTCTCCTGTTGCGGAGTTTCTAGTTGCGGAGTTTCTAGTTGGGGAGTTTCCAGTTGTGGAGTTTCTAGTTGTGGAGTTTCTAGTTGTGGAGTCTCAAGTTGTGGAGTTTAAACTTGTGGAGTTTCAAGTTGTGGAGTCTATAGTTGTGGAGTTCCTAGTTGTGGAGTTCCTAGTTGTAGATTTTCTAGTTGTGGAGTATCTAGTTATGAATTTTCCAGTTGTGGAGTTTCTAGCTGTGGAGTTTCTAGTTGTGGAGTCTCAAGTTGTGGAGTTTAAACTTGTGGAGTTTCAAGTTGTGGAGTCTATAGTTGTGGAGTTCCTAGTTGTAGATTTTCTAGTTGTGGAGTATCTAGTTGTTAATTTTCCAGTTGTGGAGTTTCTAGTTGTTGAGTTGAGGAGTCTCTAGTTGTTGAGTTTCTAGTTGAAGAGTCTCTAGTTGTGGAGTTTCAAGTTGTGGAGTTTCTAGTTGTGGAGTTTCGAGTTGTGGAGTTTCTAGTTGTGGAGTTTCTAGCTGCGGAGTTTCTAGGTGCAGAGTCTCTAGTTTTGGCGTTTCTAGTTGCGAATTCTCTAGTTGAGGAGTCTCTAGTTGTAGAGTTTCTAGTTGTTGAGTTTTTAGTTGTGCAGATTCTAGTTGTTGAGTTTCTAGTTTGAAGTCTCTAGTTGTGGAGTTTCTAGTTTAGGAGATTCTAGTTGTAGAGTTTTTAGTTTTTGAGTGTCTAGTTGTGAAGTTTCAAGTTCTGGAGTTTCGAGTTGTGGAGTTTCGAGTTGTGGAGTTTTGAGTTGTGGAGTTTCAAGTTGTGGAGTTTCTAGTTGTGGAGTTTCTAGTTGCCGAATCTCTAGTTGTGGATTTTCTAGTTGCGGAACTTAAGGCTGTGAGTTTCAAGTTCTGGAGTTTCTAGTTGTGGAGTTTCTAGTTTTGGAGTTTCTAGTTGTGGAGTTTCTAGTTGCGGAGTTTCTAGTTGTGGAGTTTCTAGCTGCGGAGTTTGTAGTTGCAAGGCCTCTAAATGTGGAATTTCTAGTTCTAGAGTTTCTAGTTGTGGAGTCTCTAGTTGCGGAGTTTCTAGTTGTGGAGTTTCCTGTTGTGGAGTTTTAAGTTGTGGAGTTTCAAGTTGTGGAGTTTCTAGTTGTGGAGTCTCTAGTGGCGGAGTTTCTAGTTGTGGAGTTGCTAGTGTTGGAGTTTCTAGTTTTGGAGTTTCAGGTTGTGGAGTTTCTAGTTGCAGAGATTCTAGTTGCAGAGCCTCTGGTTGTGGTGGTTCTAGTTATGGAGTTTCTAGTTGTGGAGTTTCTAGTCGTGGAGTATCTAGTTGTGGAGTTTCCAGTTGTGGAGTTTCTAGTTGTGGAGTTGCCGAGTCTCTTGTTGTGGAGTTTCAAGTTGTGGAGTCTCTAGTTGCGGAGTTTCTAGTTGTGGAGTTTCTAGTTGTGGAGTTGCTAGTTGTGGAATTTCTAGGTGTGAAGTTCCTGGTTGTGGAGTTTCTAGTTGCAGAGATTCTAGTTGCGGAGTCTATGGTTGTGGAGGTTCTATTTGTGGAGTTTGTAGTTATGAAGTTTCAGTTGTGGAGTTTTTAGTTGTGGAGTCTCAAGTTGTGGAGTTTAGAGTGGCGGAGTCTCAAGTTGTGGAATTTCTAGCTGTAGAGTTTAGTTGTGGAGTTTCTAGTTGTTGAGTTCTCTAGTTTTGAAGACTCTAGTTGTGGAGTCTCTAGTTATGGAGTCTCTAGTTTAGTAGTTTCTAGTTGTAGAGTTTTTAGTTGTGGAGTGTCCAGTTGTGGAGTTTCAAGTTGTGGAGTTTTGAGTTGTGGAGTTTCGAGTTGTGGAGTTTCTAGATGTGGAGTTTCTAGTTTTGGAGTTTCTAGTTGCGAATTCTCTAGTTGAAGAGTCTCTAGTTGTAGAGTTTCTAGTTGTTGAGTTTCAAGTTGTGGAGTTTCTAGTTGTTGAGTTTCTAGTTTGAAGTCTAGTTGTAGTCTCTAGTTGTGGAGTCTCTAGTTTAGGAGTTTCTAGTTGTAGAGTTTTTAGTTGTGGAGTGTCTAGTTGTGGAGTTTCCAGTTGTGGAGTTTCCAGTTGTGGAGTTTCGAGTTGTGGAGTTTATTGTTGTGGAGTTTTGAGTTGTGGAGTTTCTAGTTGTGGAGTTTCTAGTTGCGGAATCTCTAGCTGTGGATTTTCTAGTTGCGGAACTTAAGGTTGTGAGGTTTCAAGTCTTGGAGTTTCTAGTTGTGGAGTTTCTAGTTTTGGAGTTTCTAGTTGTGGAGTTTCTAGTTGCGGAGTTTCTAGTTGTGGAGTTTCTAGCTGCGGAGTTTCTAGTTGCAAGGTCTCTAGATGTGGAATTTCTAGTTCTAGAGTTTCTAGTTGTGGAGTCTCTAGTTGCGGAGTTTCTAGTTGTGGAGTTTCTGGTTGTGGAGTTTTAAGTTGTGGAGTTTCAAGTTGTGGAGTTTCTAGTTGTGGAGTCTCTAGTTGCGGAGTTTCTAGTTGTGGAGTTGCTAGTGTTGGAGTTTCTAGTTTTGGAGTTTCAGGTTGTGGAGTTTCTAGTTGCAGAGATTCTAGTTGCAGAGCCTCTGGTTGTGGTGGTTCTAGTTATGGAGTTTCTAGTTGTGGAGTTTCTAGTCGTGGAGTATCTAGTTGTGGAGTTTCCAGTTGTGGAGTTTCTAGTTGTGGAGTTGCGGAGTCTCTTGTTGTGGAGTTTCAAGTTGTGGAGTCTCTAGTTGCGGAGTTTCTAGTTGTGGAGTTTCTAGTTGTGGAGTTGCTAGTGGTGGAATTTCTAGGTGTGAAGTTCCTGGTTGTGGAGTTTCTAGTTGCAGAGATTCTAGTTGCGGAGTCTATGGCTGTGGAGGTTCTACTTGTGGAGTTTGTAGTTATGAAGTTTCAGTTGTGGAGTTTTAGTTGTGGAGTCTCAAGTTGTGGAGTTTAGAGTGGCGGAGTCTCAAGTTGTGGAATTTCTAGCTGTAGAGTTTAGTTGTGGAGTTTCTAGTTGTTGAGTTTCTAGTTTTGAAGACTCTAGTTGTGGAGTCTCTAGTTATGGAGTCTCTAGTTTAGTAGTTTCTAGTTGTAGAGTTTTTAGTTGTGGAGTGTCCAGTTGTGGAGTTTCAAGTTGTGGAGTTTTGAGTTGTGGAGTTTCGAGTTGTGGAGTTTCTAGTTTTGGAGTTTCTAGTTGCGAATTCTCTAGTTGAAGAGTCTCTAGTTGTAGAGTTTCTAGTTGTGGAGTTTCTAGTTTTGGAGTTTCAAGTTGTGGAGTTTCTAGTTGTTGAGTTTCTAGTTTGAAGTCTAGTTGTAGTCTCTAGTTGTGGAGTCTCTAGTTTAGGAGTTTCTAGTTGTAGAGTTTTTAGTTGTGGAGTGTCTAGTTGTGGAGTTTCCAGTTGTGGAGTTTCCAGTTGTGGAGTTTCGAGTTGTGGAGTTTATTGTTGTGGAGTTTTGAGTTGTGGAGTTTCTAGTTGTGGAGTTTCTAGTTGCGGAATCTCTAGCTGTGGATTTTCTAGTTGCGGAACTTAAGGTTGTGAGGTTTCAAGTTGTGGAGTTTCTAGTTGTGGAGTTTTTAGTTGTGAAGTTTCTAGTTGTGGAGTCTCATGTTGTGGAGTTTCTAGCTACGGAGTTTTTAGTTGCGGAGTTTCTATTTGTGGAGTTTCTAGCTGCAGAGTTTCTAGTTGCAGAGTCTCTGGCTGTGGAGTTTCTAGTTGCGGAGTCTCTAGTTGTAGAGTTTCTAGTTGTGGAGTTTCTAGTTGTGGAGTTTTTAGTTGTGGAGTTTTTAGTTGTGGAGTTTCTAGATATGGAATTCCTAGTTGCCGAGTCTCTATTAGTGGAGTTTGTAGTTGTGGAGTTTTTAGTTGTGGAGTTTTTAGTTGTGGAGTGTCTAGTTGCGGAGTTCCTAGTTGTGGAGTGTCTAGTTGTGGAGTTTCAAGTTGTGGAGTTTCAAGTTGTGGAGTTTCTAGTTGTGGAGTCTCAAGTTGTGGAGTTTGAAGTTGTGAAGTTTCAAGTTGGGGAGTCTCTAGTTGTGGAGTTTCTAGTTGTGGAGTATCTAGTTATGAAGTTTCCAGTTGTGGAGTTTCTAGTTGTGGAGTTGCGGAGTCTCTAGTTGTGGAGTTTCTAGTTGTGGAGTTTCTAGTTGAGGAGTTTCGTGTTGTGGAGTTTCCAGTTGTGGAGTATCTTGTTGTGGAGTTTCCAGTTGTGAAGTTTCTAGTTGTGGAGTTTCCAGTTGTGGAGTATCTAGTTGTGGAGTTTCTCGTTGCGGAGTTTTTAATAGCGGAGTTTCTAATTGTGGAGTTTCAAGTTGTGGAGTCTCAAGTTGTGGAGTTTCCAGTTGTGGAGTTTATAGTTGTGGAGTTTCTAATTGTTGAGTTTCTAGTTGTGAAGTCTCTAGTTTTGCAGTTTCTTGTTGTAAAGTTTTTAGGTGTGGAGTTTCTAGATATGGAATTTCTAGTTGCCGAGTCTCTATATGTGGAGTTTGTAGTTGTGGAGTTTATAGTTGTGGAGTTTCAAGTTGTGGAGTCTCTAGTTGCGGAGTTTATAGTTGCGGAGTTTCTAGTTGTGGACTTTCTAGTTGTGGAGTTTCTGGTTGTGGAGTTTCTAGTTGGGGAGTTTCTAGTTGTGGAGTTTCTAGTTGTGGATTTTCTAGTTGTGGAGTAACTAGTTGTGGATTTTCTAGTTGTGGAGTCTCTAGTTGCGGAGTTTATAGTTGTTGAGTTTCTAGTTGTGGAGTTTCTGGTTGTGGAGTTTCTAGTTGAGGAGTTTCAAGTTGTGGAGTTTCCAGTTGTGGAGTCTCTAGTTGCAGAGTTTCTAGTTGTGAAGTTTCTAGTTGTGGAGTTTCTAGTTTTGGAGTTTCTAGTTGTGGAGTTTCTAGTTGTAGAGTCTCCTGTTGCGAAGTTTCTAGTTGTGGAGTTTCCAGTTGTGGAGTTTAAACTTGTGGAGTTTCAAGTTGTGGAGTTTAAACTTGTGGAGTTTCAAGTTGTGGAGTCTATAGTTGTGGAGTTCCTAGTTGTGGAGTTCCTAGTTGTAGATTTTATAGTTGTGGAGTATCTAGTTATGAATTTTCTAGTTGTGGAGTTTCTAGTTGTGGAGTTTCTAGTTGTGGAGTCTCAAGTTGTGGAGTTTAAACTTGTGGAGTTTCAAGTTGTGGAGTCTATAGTTGTGGAGTTCGTAGTTGTAGATTTTCTAGTTGTGGAGTATCTAGTTGTGGATTTTCAAGTTGTGGAGTTTCTAGTTGTTGAGTTGAGGAGTCACTAGTTGTTGAGTTTCTAGTTGCAGAGTCACTAGTTGTTGAGTTTCCAGTTGCAGAGTCTCTAGTTGTGGAGTTTCAAGTTGTGGAGTTTCTAGTGTTGGAGTTTCGAGTTGTGGAGTTTCTAGTTGTGGAGTTTCTAGCTGCGAAGTTTCCAGGTGCAGAGTCTCTAGTTTTGGCGTTTCTAGTTGCGAATTCTCTAGTTGAGGAGTCTCTAGTTGTAGAGTTTCTAGTTTGAGTTTTAGTTGTGCAGATTCTAGTTGTTGAGTTTCTAGTTTGAAGTCTCTAGTTGTGGAGTTTCTAGTTTAGGAGTTTCTAGTTGTAGAGTTTTTAGTTTTTGAGTGTCTAGTTGTGAAGTTTCAAGTTCTGGAGTTTCGAGTTGTGGAGTTTCGAGTTGTGGAGTTTTGAGTTGTGGAGTTTCAAGTTGTGGAGTTTCTAGTTGTGGAGTTTCTAGTTGCGGAATCTCTAGTTGTGGATTTTCTAGTTGCGGAACTTAAGGCTGTGAGGTTTCAAGTTGTGGAGTTTCTAGTTGTGGAGTCTATAGTTGTGGAGTTCCTAGTTGTGGAGTTCCTAGTTGTAGATTTTATAGATGTGGAGTATCTAGTTATGAATTTTCCAGTTGTGGAGTTTCTAGTTGTGGAGTTTCTAGTTTTGGAGTCTCAAGTTGTGGAGTTTAAACTTGTGGAGTTTCAAGTTGTGGAGTCTATAGTTGTGGAGTTCCTAGTTGTAGATTCTCTAGTTGTGGAGTCTCTAGTTTAGGAATTTCTAGTTGAAGAGTTTTTAGTTGTGGAGTGTCTAGTTGTAGAGTTTCCAGTTGTGGAGTTTCGAGTTGTGAAGTTTCGAGTTTTGGAGTTTCTAGTTGTGGAGTTTTGAGTTGTGGAGTTTTGAGTGTTGGAGTTTCTTGTTGTGGAGTTTCTAGTTGCGGAATCTCTAGCTGTGGATTTTCTAGTTGCGTAACTTGAGGTTGTGAAGTTTCAAGTAGAATTTTTAGTTGTGGAGTTTCTAGTTGTGGAGTTTCTAGTTGTGGAGTCTCTAGTTGCGTAGTTTCTAGCTGCGGAGTTTCTAGTTGCGGAGTTTCTATTTGTGGAGTTTCTAGTTGCGGAGTCTCTAGTTGTGGAGTTTCTAGTTGTGGAGTTTCTAGTTGTGGAGTTTCCAGTTGTGGAGTTTTTAGTTGTGGACTTTCTAGACATGAAATTTCTTGTAGCCGAGTCTCTATTTGTGGAGCTTGTAGTGTTGGAGTTTCTAGTTGTGGAGTTTCTAGTTGTGGAGTCTCTATTTGCAGAGTTTCTAGTTGTGGAGTTTCTAGTTGTGGAGTTTCTAGTTGTGGAGTTTCTGGTTGAGGAGTTTCTAGTTGTGGTGTTTCTAGCTGTGGAATTTCTTGTTGCGGAGTTTTTAAATGCGGAGTTTCTAGTTGCGGAGTTCTATAGTTACAGAGTATCTAGTTGTCGAATTTTTAGTTGTGGAGTGTCTAGTTGTGGAGTTTCAAGTTGTGGAGTTTCTAGTAGAGTTTCGAATTGTGAAGTTTTAGTTGTGGAGTTTCTAGTTGTGGAGTTTCTAGTTTTGGAGTTTCTAGTTGTGGAGTTTCTAGTTGTAGAGTCTCCAGTTGCGGAGTTTCTAGTTGCAGAGTTTCTAGTTGGGGAGTTTCTAGTTGTGGAGTTTCTAGTTGTGGATTTTCTAGTTGTGGAGTAACTAGTTGTGGATTTTCTAGTTGTGGAGTTTCTAGTTGTGGAGTTGCGGAGTCTCTAGTTTTGGAGTTTCTAGTTGCAGAGTCTCTAGTTGTGGAGTTTCAAGTTGTGGAGTCTCTAGTTATGGAGTTTCTAGTTGCCGAGTTTCCAGTTGTGGAGCATCTAGTAGTGGAGTTTCCAGTTGTTGAGTTTGTAGTTGTTGAGTTTCTAGATTGAAGTCTCTAGTTGTATATTCTCTAGTTGTGGAGTCTCTAGTTTAGAAATTTCGAGTTGAAGAGTTTTTAGTTGTGGAGTGTCTAGTTTTGGAGTTTCCAGTTGTGGAGTTTCGAGTTGTAGAGTTGCGGAGTCTCTAGTTGTGGAGTTTCTAGTTGCAGAGTCTCTAGTTGTGGAGTTTCATGTTGTGGAGTCTCTAGTTGTGGAGTTTCTAGTTGCCAAGTTTCCAGTTGTGGAGTATCTAGTAGTGGAGTTTCCAGTTGTGGAGTTTCTAGTTGTGGAGTTTCTAGTTGCGGAGTCCCTAGTTTTGGAGTTTCTAGTTGCGGAGTCTCAATCTGTGGAGTTTGTAGTTGTTGAGTTTTTAGTTGTGGAGTTTCTAGTTGTTGAGTTTCTAGTTTGAAGTCTCTAGTTGTAGATTCTCTAGTTGTGGAGTCTCTAGTTTAGGAATTTCTAGTTGAAGAGTTTTTAGTTGTGGAGTGTCTAGTTGTAGAGTTTCCAATTTTGGAGTTTCTAGTTGTGGAGTTTTGAGTTGTGGAGTTTCTAGTTGTGGAGTTTCTAGTTGCGGAATCTCTAGCTGTGGATTTTCTAGTTGCGTAACTTAAGGTTGTGAAGTTTCAAGTGGAATTTCTAGTTGTGGAGTTTCTAGTTGTGGAGTTTCTAGTTGTGGAGTCTCTAGTTGTGTAGTTTCTAGCTGCGGAGTTTCTAGTTGCGGAGTTTCTATTTGTGGAGTTTCTAGCTGCGGAGTTTCTAGTTGCAGAGTCTCTGGTTGTGGAGTTTCTAGTTGCGGAGTCTCTAGTTGTGGAGTTTCTAGTTGTGGAGTTTCTAGTTGTGGAGTTTCCAGTTGTGGAGTTTTTAGTTGTGGACTTTCTAGACATGAAATTTCTTGTAGACGAGTCTCTATTTGTGGAGCTTGTAGTGTTGGAGTTTCTAGTTGTGGAGTTTCTAGTGGTGGAGTCTCTATTTGCAGAGTTTCTAGTTGTGGAGTTTCTTGTTGTGGAGTTTCTGGTTGTGGAGTTTCTAGTTGTGGAGTTTCAAGTTGTGGAGTCTCTAGTTGTGGAGTCTCAAGTTGTGGAGTGTAAAGTTGTTGAGTTTCAAGTTGTGGAGTCTCTAGTAGTGGAGTTTCTAGTTGTGGAGTATCTAGTTGTGGAGTTTCCAGTTGTGGAGTTTCTAGTTTTGGAGTTGCGGAGTCTCTGGTTGTGGAGTTTCTAGTTGTGGAGTTTCAGGTGTGGTGTTTTGAGTTGTGGAGTCTCTAGTTGTGGAGTTTCTAGTTGTGGAGTTTCCAGTTGTGGAGTATCTAGTTGTGGAGTTTCCAGTTGTGAAGTATCTAGTTGTGGAGTTTCCAGTTGCGAAGAATCTAGTTGTGGAGTGTTAAGTTGTGGAGTTTCTAGTTGCAGAGTTTCTAGTGGCGGAGTTTTCAATAGGGGAGTTTCTAGTTGTGAAGTTTCAAGTTGCGGAGTCTCAAGTTGTGGAGTTTCCAGTTGTGGAGTTATTTAATTGTGGAGTTTGTAGTTGTTGAGTTTCTAGTTGTGAAGTCTCTAGTTTTGCAGTTTCTAGTTTTGGAATTTCTAGATATGGAATTTCTAGTTGCCGAATCTGTATTTTTGGAGTTTGTAGTTGTGGAGTTTCTAGTCGTGGAGTTTCTAGTTGTGGAGTCTCTAGTTGCGGAGTTTATAGTTGTTGAGTTTCTAGTTGTGGAGTTTCTAGTTTAGGAGTTTCAAGTTGTGGAGTTTCTAGTTGTGGAGTCTCTAGTTGCGGAGTTTCTAGTTGTGAAGTTTCTAGTTGTAGAGTTTCTAGTTTTGGGGTTTGTAGTTGTGGAATTTCTAGTTGTAGAGTCTCCTGTTGCGGAGTTTCTAGTTGCGGAGTTTCTAGTTGTGGAGTTTCCAGTTGTGGAGTTAAAACTTGTGGAGTTTCAAGTTGTGGAGTCTATAGTTGTGGAGTTCCTAGTTGTGGAGTTCCTAGTTGTAGATTTTATAGTTGTGGAGTATCTAGTTATGAATTTTCCAGTTGTGGAGTTTCTAGTTGTGGAGTTTCTAGTTGTGGAGTCTCAAGTTGTGGAGTTTAAACTTGTGGAGTTTCAAGTTGTGGAGTCTATAGTTGTGGAGTTCCTAGTTGTAGATTTTCTAGTTGTGGACGTATCTAATTGTGGATTTTCCAGTTGTGGAGTTTCTAGTTGTTGAGTTGAGGAGTCTCTAGTTGTTGAGTTTCTAGTTTCAGAGGCTCTAGTTGTGGAGTTTCAAGTTGTGGAGTTTCTAGTTGTGGAGTTTCGAGTTGTGGAGTTTCTAGCTGTGGAGTTTCTAGCTGTGGAGTTTCTAGGTGCAGAGTCTCTAGTTTTGGCGTTTCTAGTTGCGAATTCTCTAGTTGAGGAGTCTCTAGTTGTAGAGTTTCTAGTTGTTGAGTTTTTAGTTGTGCAGATTCTAGTTGTTGAGTTTCTAGTTTGAAGTCTCTAGTTGTGGAGTTTCTAGTTTAGGAGTTTCTAGTTGTAGAGTTTTTAGTTTTTGAGTGTCTAGTTGTGAAGTTTCAAGTTCTGGAGTTTCGAGTTGAGGAGTTTCGAGTTGTGGAGTTTTGAGTTGTGGAGTTTCAAGTTGTGGAGTTTCGAGTTGTGGAGTCTCTAGTTGCGGAGTTTCTAGTTGTGAAGTTTTTAGTTGTGGAGTTTCTAGTTTTGGAGTTTCTAGTTGTGGAGTTTCTAGTTGTAGAGTCTCCTGCTGCGAAGTTTCTAGTTGTGGAGTTTAAACTTGTGGAGTTTCAAGTTGTGAAGTCTATAGTTGTGGAGTTCCTAGTTGTGGAGTTCCTAGTTGTAGATTTTATAGTTGTGGAGTATCTAGTTATGAATTTTCCAGTTGTGGAGTTTCTAGTTGTGGAGTTTCTAGTTGTGGAGTCTCAAGTTGTGGAGTTTAAACTTGTGGAGTTTCAAGTTGTGGAGTCTATAGTTGTGGAGTTCCTAGTTGTAGATTCTCTAGTTGTGGAGTCTCTAGTTTAGGAATTTCTAGTTGAAGAGTTTTTAGTTGTGGAGTGTCTAGTTGTAGAGTTTCCAGTTGTGGAGTTTCGAGTTGTGAAGTTTCGAGTTTTGGAGTTTCTAGTTGTGGAGTTTTGAGTTGTGGAGTTTCTAGTTGCGGAATCTCTAGCTGTGGATTTTCTAGTTGCGTAACTTAAGGTTGTGAAGTTTCAAGTGGAATTTTTAGTTGTGGAGTTTCTAGTTGTGGAGTTTCTAGTTGTGGAGTCTCTAGTTGCGTAGTTTCTAGCTGCGGAGTTTCTAGTTGCGGAGTTTCTATTTGTGGAGTTTCTAGTTGCGGAGTCTCTAGTTGTGGAGTTTCTAGTTGTGGAGTTTCTAGTTGTGGAGTTTCTAGTTGTGGAGTTTTTAGTTGTGGACTTTCTAGACATGAAATTTCTTGTAGCCGAGTCTCTATTTGTGGAGCATGTAGTGTAGGAGTTTCTAGTTCTGGAGTTTCTAGTTGTGGAGTCTCTATTTGCAGAGTTTCTAGTTGTGGAGTTTCTAGTTGTGGAGTTTCTAGTTGTGGAGTTTCTGGTTGTGGAGTTTCTAGTGGTGGAGTTTCTAGTTGTGGAGTCTCTAGTTGTGGAGTCTCAAGTTGTGGAGTTTAAAGTTGTTGAGTTTCAAGTTGTGAAGTCTCTAGTAGTGGAGTTTCTAGTTGTGGAGTATCTAGTTGTGGAGTTTCCAGTTGTGGAGTTTCTAGTTGTGGAGTTGCGGAGTCTCTGGTTTTGGAGTTTCTAGTTGTGGAGTTTCTAGTTGTGGTGTTTTAAGTTGTGGAGGGTCTAGTTGTGGAGTTTCTAGTTGTGGAGTTTCCAGTTGTGGAGTATCTAGTTGTGGAGTTTCCAGTTGTGAAGTATCTAGTTGTGGAGTTTCCAGTTGTGGAGTATCCAGTTGTGGAGTATCTAGTTGTGGAGTTTCCAGTTGTGAAGTATCTAGTTGTGGATTTTCCAGTTGTGGAGTTTCTAGTTGTTGAGTTGAGGAGTCCCTAGTTGTTGAGTTTCTAGTTGCAGAGTCTCTAGTTGTGGAGTTTCAAGTGTTGGAGTTTCTAGTGTTGGAGTTTCGAGTTTTGGAGTTTCTAGTTGTGGAGTTTCTAGCTGCGGAGTTTCCTGGTGCAGAGTCTCTAGTTTTGGCGTTTCTAGTTGCGAATTCTCTAGTTGAGGAGACTCTAGTTGTAGAGTTTCTAGTTGTTGAGTTTTTAGTTTTTGAGTGTCTAGTTGTGAAGTTTCAAGTTCTGGAGTTTCGAGTTGTGGAGTTTCGAGTTGTGGAGTTTTGAGTTGTGGAGTTTCAAGTTGTGGTGTTTCTAGTTGTGGATTTTCTAGTTGCGGAATCTCTAGTTGTGGATTTTCTAGTTGCGGAACTTAAGGCTGTGAGGTTTCAAGTTGTGGAGTTTCTAGTTGTGGAGTTTCTAGTTGTGGAGTTTCTAGTTGCGGAGTTTCTAGGTGTGGAGTTTCTAGCTGCGGAGTTTCTAGTTGCAAGGTCTCTAGATGTGGAATTTCTAGTTCTAGAGTTTCTAGTTGTGGAGTCTCTAGTTGCGGAGTTTCTAGTTGTGGAGTTTCTAGTTGTGGAGTTTCTGGTTGTGGAGTTTTAAGTTGTGGAGTTTCAAGTTGTGGAGACTCTAGTTGTGGAGTTTCTAGTTGTGGAGTCTCTAGTTGCGGAGTTTCTAGGTGTGGAGTTGCTAGTGTTGGAGTTTCTAGTTTTGGAGTTTCAGGTTGTGGAGTTTCTAGTTGCAGAGATTCTAGTTGCAGAGCATCTGTTTGTGGTGGTTCTAGTTATGGAGTTTCTAGTTGTGGAGTTTCTAGTCGTGGAGTATCTAGTTGTAGAGTCTCCTGTGTCGGAGTTTCTAGTTGCGGAGTTTCTAGTTGGGGAGTTTCCAGTTGTGGAGTTTCTAGTTGTGGAGTTTCTAGTTGTGGAGTCTCAAGTTGTGGAGTTTAAACTTGTGGAGTTTCAAGTTGTGGAATCTATAGTTGTGGAGTTCCTAGTTGTGGAGTTCCTAGTTGTAGATTTTCTAGTTGTGGAGTATCTAGTTATGAATTTTCCAGTTGTAGAGTTTCTAGCTGTGGAGTTTCTAGTTGTGGAGTCTCAAGTTGTGGAGTTTAAACTTGTGGAGTTTCAAGTTGTGGAGTCTATAGTTGTGGAGTTCCTAGTTGTAGATTTTCTAGTTGTGGAGTATCTAGTTGTGGATTTTCCAGTTGTGGAGTTTCTAGTTGTTGAGTTGAGGAGTCTCTAGTTGTTGAGTTTCTAGTTGAAGAGTCTCTAGTTGTGGAGTTTCAAGTTGTGGAGTTTCTAGTTGTGGAGTTTCGAGTTGTGGAGTTTCTAGCTACGGAGTTTCTAGGTGCAGAGTCTCTAGTTTTGGCGTTTCTAGTTGCGAATTCTCTAGTTGAGGAGTCTCTAGTTGTAGAGTTTCTAGTTGTTGAGTTTTTAGTTGTGCAGATTCTAGTTGTTGAGTTTCTAGTTTGAAGTCTCTAGTTGTGGAGTTTCTAGTTTAGGAGTTTCTAGTTGTAGAGTTTTTAGTTTTTGAGTGTCTAGTTTTGAAGTTTCAAGTTCTGGAGGTTCGAGTTGTGGAGTTTCGAGTTGTGGAGTTTTGAGTTGTGGAGTTTCAAGTTGTGGAGTTTCTAGTTGTGGAGTTTCTAGTTGCCGAATCTCTAGTTGTGGATTTTCTAGTTGCGGAACTTAAGGCTGTGAGGTTTCAAGTTCTGAAGTTTCTAGTTGTGGAGTTTCTAGTTGTGGAGTTTCTAGTTGTGGAGTTTCTAGTTGCGGAGTTTCTAGTTGTGGAGTTTCTAGCTGCGGAGTTTCTAGTTGCAAGGTCTCTAGATGTGGAATTTCTAGTTCTAGAGTTTCTAGTTGTGGAGTCTCTAGTTGCGGAGTTTCTAGTTGTGGAGTTTCTAGTTGTGGAGTTTCTGGTTGTGGAGTTTCTAGTTGTGGAGTTTCAAGTTGTGGAGTCTCTAGTTGTGGAGTCTCAAGTTGTGGAGTTTAAAGTTGTTGAGTTTCAAGTTGTGGAGTCTCTAGTAGTGGAGTTTCTAGTTGTGGAGTTTCTAGTTGCGGAGTTTTCAATAGCGGAGTTTCTAGTTGTGAAGTTTCAAGTTGCGGAGTCTCAAGATGTGGAGTTTCCAGTTGTGGAGTTATTTAGTTGTGGAGTTTGTAGTTGTTGAGTTTCTAGTTGTGAAGTCTCTAGTTTTGCAGTTTCTAGTTTTGGAGTTTCTAGATATGGAATTTCTAGTTGCCGAGTCCGTATTTGTGGAGTTTGTAGTTGTGGAGTTTCTAGTCGTGGAGTTTCTAGTTGAGGAGTTTCAAGTTGTGGAGTTTCTAGTTGTGGAGTCTCTAGTTGCGGAGTTTCTAGTTGTGAAGTTTCTAGTTTTGGAGTTTCTAGTTGTGGAGTTTTGAGTTGTGGAGTTTCTAGTTGCGGAATCTCTAGCTGTGGATTTTCTAGTTGCGTAACTTAAGGTTGTGAAGTTTCAAGTGGAATTTCTAGTTGTGGAGTTTCTAGTTGTGGAGTCTCTAGTTGTGTAGTTTCTAGCTGCGGAGTTTCTAGTTTTGGAGTTTCTAGTTGTGGAGTTTCTAGCTGCGGAGTTTCCTGGTGCAGAGTCTGTAGTTTTGGCGTTTCTAGTTGCGAATTCTCTAGTTGAGGAGACTCTAGTTGTAGAGTTTCTAGTTGTTGAGTTTTTAGTTGTGCAGATTCTAGTTGTTGAGTTTCTAGTTTGAAGTCTCTAGTTGTGGAGTTTCTAGTTTAGGAGTTTCTAGTTGTAGAGTTTTTAGTTTTTGAGTGTCTAGTTGTGAAGTTTCAAGTTCTGGAGTTTCGAGTTGTGGAGTTTCGAGTTGTGGAGTTTTGAGTTGTAGAGTTTCAAGTTGTGGTGTTTCTAGTTGTGGATTTTCTAGTTGCGGAATCTCTAGTTGTGGATTTTCTAGTTGCGGAACTTAAGGCTGTGAGGTTTCAAGTTGTAGAGTTTCTAGTTGTGGAGTTTCTAGTTGTGGAGTTTCTAGTTGCGGAGTTTCTAGGTGTGGAGTTTCTAGCTGCGGAGTTTCTAGTTGCAAGGTCTCTAGATGTGGAATTTCTAGTTCTAGAGTTTCTAGTTGTGGAGTCTCTAGTTGCGGAGTTTCTAGTTGTGGAGTTTCTAGTTGTGGAGTTTCTGGTTGTGGAGTTTTAAGTTGTGGAGTTTCAAGTTGTGGAGACTCTAGTTGTGGAGTTTCTAGTTGTGGAGTCTCTAGTTGCGGAGTTTCTAGGTGTGGAGTTGCTAGTGTTGGAGTTTCTAGTTTTGGAGTTTCAGGTTGTGGAGTTTCTAGTTGCAGAGATTCTAGTTGCAGAGCCTCTGTTTGTGGTGGTTCTAGTTATGGAGTTTCTAGTTGTGGAGTTTCTAGTCGTGGAGTATCTAGTTGTAGAGTCTCCTGTGTCGGAGTTTCTAGTTGCGGAGTTTCTAGTTGGGGAGTTTCCAGTTGTGGAGTTTCTAGTTGTGGAGTTTCTAGTTGTGGAGTCTCAAGTTGTGGAGTTTAAACTTGTGGAGTTTCAAGTTGTGGAATCTATAGTTGTGGAGTTCCTAGTTGTGGAGTTCCTAGTTGTAGATTTTCTAGTTGTGGAGTATCTAGTTATGAATTTTCCAGTTGTGGAGTTTCTAGCTGTGGAGTTTCTAGTTGTGGAGTCTCAAGTTGTGGAGTTTAAACTTGTGGAGTTTCAAGTTGTGGAGTCTATAGTTGTGGAGTTCCTAGTTGTAGATTTTCTAGTTGTGGAGTATCTAGTTGTGGATTTTCCAGTTGTGGAGTTTCTAGTTGTTGAGTTGAGGAGTCTCTAGTTGTTGAGTTTCTAGTTGAAGAGTCTCTAGTTGTGGAGTTTCAAGTTGTGGAGTTTCTAGTTGTGGAGTTTCGAGTTGTGGAGTTTCTAGTTGTGGAGTTTCTAGCTACGGAGTTTCTAGGTGCAGAGTCTCTAGTTTTGGCGTTTCTAGTTGCGAATTCTCTAGTTGAGGAGTCTCTAGTTGTAGAGTTTCTAGTTGTTGAGTTTTTAGTTGTGCAGATTCTAGTTGTTGAGTTTCTAGTTTGAAGTCTCTAGTTGTGGAGTTTCTAGTTTAGGAGTTTCTAGTTGTAGAGTTTTTAGTTTTTGAGTGTCTAGTTTTGAAGTTTCAAGTTCTGGAGTTTCGAGTTGTGGAGTTTCGAGTTGTGGAGTTTTGAGTTGTGGAGTTTCAAGTTGTGGAGTTTCTAGTTGTGGAGTTTCTAGTTGCCGAATCTCTAGTTGTGGATTTTCTAGTTGCGGAACTTAAGGCTGTGAGGTTTCAAGTTCTGAAGTTTCTAGTTGTGGAGTTTCTAGTTGTGGAGTTTCTAGTTGCGGAGTTTCTAGTTGTGGAGTTTCTAGCTGCGGAGTTTCTAGTTGCAAGGTCTCTAGATGTGGAATTTCTAGTTCTAGAGTTTCTAGCTGTGGAGTCTCTAGTTGCGGAGTTTCTAGTTGTGGAGTTTCTAGTTGTGGAGTTTCTGGTTGTGGAGTTTTAAGTTGTGGAGTTTCAAGTTTTGGAGTTTCTAGTTGTGGAGTCTCTAGTTGCGGAGTTTCTAGTTGTGGAGTTGCTAGTGTTGGAGTTTCTAGTTTTGGAGTTTCAGGTTGTGGAGTTTCTAGTTGCAGAGATTCTAGTTGCAGAGCCTCTGGTTGTGGTGGTTCTAGTTATGGAGTTTATAGTTGTGGAGTTTCTAGTCGTGGAGTATCTAGTTGTGGAGTTTCCAGTTGTGGAGTTTCTAGTTGTGGAGTTGCGGAGTCTCTTGTTGTGGAGTTTCAAGTTGTGGAGTCTCTAGTTGCGGAGTTTCTAGTTGTGGAGTTTCTAGTTGTGGAGTTGCTAGTTGTGAAATTTCTAGGTGTGAAGTTCCTGGTTGTGGAGTTTCTAGTTGCAGAGATTCTAGTTGCGGAGTCTATGGTTGTGGAGGTTCTACTTGTGGAGTTTGTAGTTATGAAGTTTCAGTTGTGGAGTTTTTAGCTGTGGAGTCTCAAGTTGTGGAGTTTAGAGTGGCGGAGTCTCAAGTTGTGGAAATTCTAGCTGTAGAGTTTAGTTGTGGAGTTTCTAGTTGTTGAGTTTCTAGTTTTGAAGACTCTAGTTGTGGAGTCTCTAGTTATGGAGTCTCTAGTTTAGTAGTTTCTAGTTGTAGAGTTTTTAGTTGTGGAGTGTCCAGTTGTGGAGTTTCAAGTTGTGGAGTTTTGAGTTGTGGAGTTTCGAGTTGTGGAGTTTCTAGTTGTGGAGTTTCTAGTTTTGGAGTTTCTAGTTGCGAATTCTCTAGTTGAAGAGTCTCTAGTTGTAGAGTTTCTAGTTGTGGAGTTTCTAGTTTTGGAGTTTCAAGTTGTGGAGTTTCTAGTTGTTGAGTTTCTAGTTTGAAGTCTAGTTGTAATCTCTAGTTGTGGAGTCTCTAGTTTAGGAGTTTCTAGTTGTAGAGTTTTTAGTTGTGGAGTGTCTAGTTGTGGAGTTTCCAGTTGTGGAGTTTCCAGTTGTGGAGTTTCGAGTTGTGGAGTTTATTGTTGTGGAGTTTTGAGTTGTGGAGTTTCTAGTTGTGGAGTTTCTAGTTGCGGAATCTCTAGCTGTGGGTTTTCTAGTTGCGGAACTTAAGGTTGTGAGGTTTCAAGTTGTGGAGTTTCTAGTTGTGGAGTTTTTAGTTGTGAAGTTTCTAGTTGTGGAGTCTCTAGTTGTGCAGTTTCTAGCTATGGAGTTTTTAGTTGCGGAGTTTCTATTTGTGGAGTTTCTAGCTGCAGAGTTTCTAGTTGCAGAGTCTCTGGCTGTGGAGTTTCTAGTTGCGGAGTCTCTAGTTGTAGAGTTTCAAGTTGTGGAGTTTCTAATTGTGGAGTTTTTAGTTGTGGAGTTTTTAGTTGTGGAGTTTCTAGATATGGAATTTCTAGTTGCCGAGTCTCTATTAGTGGAGTTTGTAGTTGTGGAGTTTTTAGTTGTGGAGTTTTTAGTTGTGGAGTGTCTAGTTGCGGAGTTCCTAGTTGTGGAGTGTCTAGTTGTGGAGTTTCATGTTGTGGAGTTTCAAGTTGTGGAGTTTCTAGTTGTGGAGTCTGAAGTTGTGGAGTTTGAAGTTGTGAAGTTTCAAGTTGGGGAGTCTCTCGTTGTGGAGTTTCTAGTTGTGGAGTATCTAGTTATGGAGTTTCCAGTTGTGGAGTCTCTAGTTGTGGAGTTTCTAGTTGTGGAGTTTCTAGTTGAGGAGTTTCGAGTTGTGGAGTCTCTAGTTGTGGAGTTTCTAGTTGTGGAGTTTCCAGTTGTGGAGTATCTTGTTGTGGAGTTTCCAGTTGTGAAGTTTCTAGTTGTGGAGTTTCCAGTTGTGGAGTATCTAGTTGTGGAGTTTCTCGTTGCGGAGTTTTTAATAGCGGAGTTTGTAATTGTGGAGTTTCAAGTTGTGGAGTCTCAAGTTGTGGAGTTTCCAGTTGTGGAGTTTATAGTTGTGGAGTTTCTAATTGTTGTGTTTCTAGTTGTGAAGTCTCTAGTTTTGCAGTTTCTAGTTGTAAAGTTTTTAGTTGTGGAGTTTCTAGATATGGAATTTCTAGTTGCCGAGTCTCTATTTGTGGAGTTTGTAGTTGTGGAGTTTGTAGTTGTGGAGTTTCAAGTTGTGGAGTCTCTAGTTGCGGAGTTTATAGTTGCGGAGTTTCTAGTTGTGGACTTTCTAGTTGTGGAGTTTCTGGTTGTGGAGTTTCTAGTTGTGGAGTTTCAAGTTGTGGAGTTTCTAGTTGCGGAGTCTCAAGTTGTGGAGTTTCTAGTTGTGGAGTTTCAAGTTGTGGAGTTTTGAGTTGTGGGATTTCGAGTTGTGGAGTTTCTAGTTGTGGAGTTTCGAGTTGTGGTGTTTCTAGTTGTGGAGTTTCTAGCTGCGGAGTTTCTAGTTGCAGTCTCTAGTTTTGGAAATTTCTAGTTGCGAATTCTCTAGTTGAGGAGTCTCTAGTTGTAGAGTTTCTAGTTGCGGAGTGTCTAGTTGTGGTGTTTCTAGCTGTGGAATTTCTTGTTGCGTAGTTTTTAAATGCGGAGTTTCTAGTTGCGGAGTTCTATAGTTACAGAGTATCTAGTTGTCGAATTTTTAGTTGTGGAGTGTCTAGTTGTGGAGTTTCAAGTTGTGGACTTTCTAGTAGAGTTTCGAATTGTGATGTTTTAGTTGTGGAGTTTCTAGTTGTGGAGTTTCTAGTTTTGGAGTTTCTAGTTGTGGAGTTTCTAGTTGTAGAGTCTCCAGTTGCGGAGTTTCTAGTTGCGGAGTTTCTAGTTGGGGAGTTTCTAGTTGTGGAGTTTCTAGTTGTGGATTTTCTAGTTGTGGAGTAACTAGTTGTGGATTTTCTAGTTGTGGAGTTTCTAGTTGTGGAGTTGCGGAGTCTCTAGTTGTGGAGTTTCTAGTTGCAGAGTCTCTAGTTGTGGAGTTTCAAGTTGTGGAGTCTCTAGTTATGGAGTTTCTAGTTGCCGAGTTTCCAGTTGTGGAGTATCTAGTAGTGGAGTTTCCAGTTGTTGAGTTTGTAGTTGTTGAGTTTCTAGATTGAAGTCTCTAGTTGTAGATTCTCTAGTTGTGGAGTCTCTAGTTTAGAAATTTCGAGTTGAAGAGTTTTTAGTTGTGGAGTGTCTTGTTTTGGAGTTTCCAGTTGTGGAGTTTCGAGTTGTAGAGTTGCGGAGTCTCTAGTTGTGGAGTTTCTAGTTGCAGAGTCTCTAGTTGTGGAGTTGCATGTTGTGGAGTCTCTAGTTGTGGAGTTTCTAGTTGCCAAGTTTCCAGTTGTGGAGTATCTAGTAGTGGAGTTTCCAGTTGTGGAGTTTCTAGTTGTTGAGTTTCTAGTTTGAAGTCTCTAGTTGTAGATTCTCTAGTTGTGGAGTCTCTAGTTTAGGAATTTCTAGTTGAAGAGTGTTTAGTTGTGGAGTGTCTAGTTGTAGAGTTTCCAGTTGTGGAGTTTCGAGTTGTGAAGTTTCGAGTTTTGGAGTTTCTAGTTGTGGAGTTTTGAGTTGTGGAGTTTCTAGTTGCGGAATCTCTAGCTGTGGATTTTCTAGTTGCGTAACTTAAGGTTGTGAAGTTTCAAGTGGAATTTCTAGTTGTGGAGTTTCTAGTTGTGGAGTCTCTAGTTGTGTAGTTTCTAGCTGCGGAGTTTCTAGTTGCGGAGTTTCTATTTGTGGAGTTTCTAGCTGCGGAGTTTCTAGTTGCAGAGTCTCTGGTTGTGGAGTTTCTAGTTGCGGAGTCTCTATTGTGGAGTTTCTAGTTGCAGAGTTTCTAGTTGTGGAGTTTCCAGTTGTGGAGTTTTTAGTTGTGGACTTTCTAGACATGAAATTTCTTGTAGCCGAGTCTCTATTTGTGGAGCTTGTAGTGTCGGAGTTTCTAGTTGCGGAGTTTCTAGTTGGGGAGTTTCCAGTTGTGGAGTTTCTAGTTGTGGAGTTTCTAGTTGTGGAGTCTCAAGTTGTGGAGTTTAAACTTGTGGAGTTTCAAGTTGTGGATTTTCTAGTTGTGGAGTAACTAGTTGTGGATTTTCTAGTTGTGGAGTTTCTAGTTGTGGAGTTGCGGAGTCTCTAGTTGTGGAGTTTCAAGTTGTGGAGTCTCTAGTTATGGAGTTTCTAGTTGCCGAGTTTCCAGTTGTGGAGTATCTAGTAGTGGAGTTTCCAGTTGTTGAGTTTGTAGTTGTTGAGTTTCTAGATTGAAGTCTCCAGTTGTAGATTCTCTAGTTGTGGAGTCTCTAGTTTAGAAATTTCGAGTTGAAGAGTTTTTAGTTGTGGAGTGTCTTGTTTTGGAGTTTCCAGTTGTGGAGTTTCGAGTTGTAGAGTTGCGGAGTCTCTAGTTGTGGAGTTTCTAGTTGCAGAGTCTCTAGTTGTGGAGTTGCATGTTGTGGAGTGTCTAGTTGTGGAGTTTCTAGTTGCCAAGTTTCCAGTTGTGGAGTATCTAGTAGTGGAGTTTCCAGTTGTGGAGTTTCTAGTTGTTGAGTTTCTAGTTTGAAGTCTCTAGTTGTAGATTCTCTAGTTGTGGAGTCTCTAGTTTAGGAATTTCTAGTTGAAGAGTGTTTAGTTGTGGAGTGTCTAGTTGTAGAGTTTCCAGTTGTGGAGTTTCGAGTTGTGAAGTTTCGAGTTTTGGAGTTTCTAGTTGTGGAGTTTTGAGTTGTGGAGTTTCTAGTTGCGGAATCTCTAGCTGTGGATTTTCTAGTTGCGTAACTTAAGGTTGTGAAGTTTCAAGTGGAATTTCTAGTTGTGGAGTTTCTAGTTGTGGAGTCTCTAGTTGTGTAGTTTCTAGCTGCGGAGTTTCTAGTTGCGGAGTTTCTATTTGTGGAGTTTCTAGCTGCGGAGTTTCCAGTTGCAGAGTCTCTGGTTGTGGAGTTTCTAGTTGCGGAGTCTCTAGTTGTGGAGTTTCTAGTTGCAGAGTTTCTAGTTGTGGAGTTTCCAGTTGTGGAGTTTTTAGTTGTGGACTTTCTAGACATGAAATTTCTTGTAGCCGAGTCTCTATTTGTGGAGCTTGTAGTGTTGGAGTTTCTAGTGGTGGAGTCTCTATTTGCAGAGTTTCTAGTTGTGGAGTTTCTAGTTGTGGAGTTTCTAGTTGTGGAGTTTCTAGTTGTGGAGTTTCTGGTTGTGGAGTTTCTAGTTGTGGAGTTTCAAGTTGTGGAGTCTCTAGTTGTGGAGTCTCAAGTTGTGGAGTTTAAAGTTGTTGAGTTTCAAGTTGTGGAGTCTCTAGTAGTGGAGTTTCTAGTTGTGGAGTTTCTAGTTGCGGAGTTTTCAATAGCGGAGTTTCTAGTTGTGAAGTTTCAAGTTGCGGAGTCTCAAGATGTGGAGTTTCCAGTTGTGGAGTTATTTAGTTGTGGAGTTTGTAGTTGTTGAGTTTCTAGTTGTGAAGTCTCTAGTTTTGCAGTTTCTAGTTTTGGAGTTTCTAGATATGGAATTTCTAGTTGCCGAGTCTGTATTTGTGGAGTTTGTAGTTGTGGAGTTTCTAGTCGTGGAGTTTCTAGTTGAGGAGTTTCAAGTTGTGGAGTTTCTAGTTGTGGAGTCTCTAGTTGCGGAGTTTCTAGTTGTGAAGTTTCTAGTTTTGGAGTTTCTAGTTGTGGAGTTTTGAGTTGTGGAGTTTCTAGTTGCGGAATCTCTAGCTGTGGATTTTCTAGTTGCGTAACTTAAGGTTGTGAAGTTTCAAGTGGAATTTCTAGTTGTGGAGTTTCTAGTTGTGGAGTCTCTAGTTGTGTAGTTTCTAGCTGCGGAGTTTCTAGTTGCGGAGTTTCTATTTGTGGAGTTTTTAGTTGTGGACTTTCTAGACATGAAATTTCTTGTAGCCGAGTCTCTATTTGTGGAGCTTGTAGTGTTGGAGTTTCTAGTTGTGGAGTTTCTAGTGGTGGAGTCTCTATTTGCAGAGTTTCTAGTTGTGCAGTTTCTAGTTGTGGAGTTTCTAGTTCTGGAGTTTCTGGTTGTGGAGTTTCTAGTTGTGGAGTTTCAAGTTGTGGAGTCTCTAGTTGTGGAGTCTCAAGTTGTGGAGTTTAAAGTTGTTGAGTTTCAAGTTGTGGAGTCTCTAGTAGTGGAGTTTCTAGTTGTGGAGTTTCTAGTGGCGGAGTTTTCAATAGCGGAGTTTCTAGTTGTGAAGTTTCAAGTTGCGGAGTCTCAAGATGTGGAGTTTCCAGTTGTGGAGTTATTTAGTTGTGGAGTTTGTAGTTGTTGAGTTTCTAGTTGTGAAGTCTCTAGTTTTGCAGTTTCTAGTTTTGGAGTTTCTAGATATGGAATTTCTAGTTGCCGAGTCTGTATTTGTGGAGTTTGTAGTTGTGGAGTTTCTAGTCGTGGAGTTTCTAGTTGAGGAGTTTCAAGTTGTGGAGTTTCTAGTTGTGGAGTCTCTAGTTGCGGAGTTTCTAGTTGTGAAGTTTCTAGTTGTGGAGTTTCTAGTTTTGGGGTTTCTAGTTGTGGAATTTCTAGTTGTAGAGTCTCCTGTTGCGGGGTTTCTAGTTGCGGAGTTTCTAGTTGTGGAGTTTCCAGTTGTGGAGTTTAAACTTGTGGAGTTTCAAGTTGTGGAGTCTGTAGTTGTGGAGTTCCTAGCTGTGGAGTTCCTAGTTGTGGAGTTCCTAGTTGTAGATTTTATAGTTGTGGAGTATCTAGTTATGAATTTTCCAGTTGTGGAGTTTCTAGTTGTGGAGTTTTTAGTTGTGTAGTCTCAAGTAGTGGAGTTTAAACTTGTGGAGTTTCAAGTTGTGGAGTCTATAGTTGTGGAGTTCCTAGTTGTAGATTTTCTAGTTGTGGAGTATCTAGTTGTGGATTTTCCAGTTGTGGAGTTTCTAGTTGTTGAGTTGAGGAGTCTCTAGTTGTGGAGTGTCTAGTTGTAGAGTTTCCAGTTGTGGAGTTTCGAGTTGTGAAGTTTCGAGTTTGGGAGTTTCTAGTTGTGGAGTTTTGAGTTGTGGAGTTTCTTGTTGTGGAGTTTCTAGTTGCGGAATCTCTAGCTGTGGATTTTCTAGTTGCGTAACTTAAGGTTGTGAAGTTTCAAGTGGAATTTTTAGTTGTGGAGTTTCTAGTTGCGGAGTTTCTAGTTGTGGAGTCTCTAGCTGCGGAGTTTCTAGTTGCAAGGTCTCTAGATGTGGAATTTCTAGTTCTAGAGTTTCTAGTTGTGGAGTCTCTAGTTGCGGAGTTTCTAGTTGTGGAGTTTCTAGTTGTGGAGTTTCTGGTTGTGGAGTTTTAAGTTGTGGAGTTTCAAGTTGTGGAGACTCTAGTTGTGGAGTTTCTAGTTGTGGAGTCTCTAGTTGCGGAGTTTCTAGGTGTGGAGTTGCTAGTGTTGGAGTTTCTAGTTTTGGAGTTTCAGGTTGTGGAGTTTCTAGTTGCAGAGATTCTAGTTGCAGAGCCTCTGGTTGTGGTGGTTCTAGTTATGGAGTTTCTAGTTGTGGAGTTTCTAGTCGTGGAGTATCTAGTTGTAGAGTCTCCTGTGTCGGAGTTTCTAGTTGCGGAGTTTCTAGTTGGGGAGTTTCCAGTTGTGGAGTTTCTAGTTGTGGAGTTTCTAGTTGTGGAGTCTCAAGTTGTGGAGTTTAAACTTGTGGAGTTTCAAGTTGTGGATTTTCTAGTTGTGGAGTAACTAGTTGTGGATTTTCTAGTTGTGGAGTTTCTAGTTGTGGAGTTGCGGAGTCTCTAGTTGTGGAGTTTCAAGTTGTGGAGTCTCTAGTTATGGAGTTTCTAGTTGCCGAGTTTCCAGTTGTGGAGTATCTAGTAGTGGAGTTTCCAGTTGTTGAGTTTGTAGTTGTTGAGTTTCTAGATTGAAGTCTCTAGTTGTAGATTCTCTAGTTGTGGAGTCTCTAGTTTAGAAATTTCGAGTTGAAGAGTTTTTAGTTGTGGAGTGTCTTGTTTTGGAGTTTCCAGTTGTGGAGTTTCGAGTTGTAGAGTTGCGGAGTCTCTAGTTGTGGAGTTTCTAGTTGCAGAGTCTCTAGTTGTGGAGTTGCATGTTGTGGAGTCTCTAGTTGTGGAGTTTCTAGTTGCCAAGTTTCCAGTTGTGGAGTATCTAGTAGTGGAGTTTCCAGTTGTGGAGTTTCTAGTTGTTGAGTTTCTAGTTTGAAGTCTCTAGTTGTAGATTCTCTAGTTGTGGAGTCTCTAGTTTAGGAATTTCTAGTTGAAGAGTGTTTAGTTGTGGAGTGTCTAGTTGTAGAGTTTCCAGTTGTGGAGTTTCGAGTTGTGAAGTTTCGAGTTTTGGAGTTTCTAGTTGTGGAGTTTTGAGTTGTGGAGTTTCTAGTTGCGGAATCTCTAGCTGTGGATTTTCTAGTTGCGTAACTTAAGGTTGTGAAGTTTCAAGTGGAATTTCTAGTTGTGGAGTTTCTAGTTGTGGAGTCTCTAGTTGTGTAGTTTCTAGCTGCGGAGTTTCTAGTTGCGGAGTTTCTATTTGTGGAGTTTCTAGCTGCGGAGTTTCTAGTTGCAGAGTCTCTGGTTGTGGAGTTTCTAGTTGCGGAGTCTCTAGTTGTGGAGTTTCTAGTTGCAGAGTTTCTAGTTGTGGAGTTTCCAGTTGTGGAGTTTTTAGTTGTGGACTTTCTAGACATGAAATTTCTTGTAGCCGAGTCTCTATTTGTGGAGCTTGTAGTGTTGGAGTTTCTAGTTGTGGAGTTTCTAGTGGTGGAGTCTCTATTTGCAGAGTTTCTAGTTGTGGAGTTTCTAGTTGTGGAGTTTCTAGTTGTGGAGTTTCTGGTTGTGGAGTTTCTAGTTGTGGAGTTTCAAGTTGTGGAGTCTCTAGTTGTGGAGTCTCAAGTTGTGGAGTTTAAAGTTGTTGAGTTTCAAGTTGTGGAGTCTCTAGTAGTGGAGTTTCTAGTTGTGGAGTTTCTAGTTGCGGAGTTTTCAATAGCGGAGTTTCTAGTTGTGAAGTTTCAAGTTGCGGAGTCTCAAGATGTGGAGTTTCCAGTTGTGGAGTTATTTAGTTGTGGAGTTTGTAGTTGTTGAGTTTCTAGTTGTGAAGTCTCTAGTTTTGCAGTTTCTTGTTTTGGAGTTTCTAGATATGGAATTTCTAGTTGCCGAGTCTGTATTTGTGGAGTTTGTAGTTGTGGAGTTTCTAGTCGTGGAGTTTCTAGTTGAGGAGTTTCAAGTTGTGGAGTTTCTAGTTGTGGAGTCTCTAGTTGCGGAGTTTCTAGTTGTGAAGTTTCTAGTTTTGGAGTTTCTAGTTGTGGAGTTTTGAGTTGTGGAGTTTCTAGTTGCGGAATCTCTAGCTGTGGATTTTCTAGTTGCGTAACTTAAGGTTGTGAAGTTTCAAGTGGAATTTCTAGTTGTGGAGTTTCTAGTTGTGGAGTCTCTAGTTGTGTAGTTTCTAGCTGCGGAGTTTCTAGTTGCGGAGTTTCTATTTGTGGAGTTTCTAGCTGCGGAGTTTCTAGTTGCAGAGTCTCTGGTTGTGGAGTTTCTAGTTGCGGAGTCTCTAGTTGTGGAGTTTCTAGTTGCAGAGTTTCTAGTTGTGGAGTTTCCAGTTGTGGAGTTTTTAGTTGTGGACTTTCTAGACATGAAATTTCTTGTAGCCGAGTCTCTATTTGTGGAGCTTGTACTGTTGGAGTTTCTAGTTGTGGAGTTTCTAGTGGTGGAGTCTCTATTTGCAGAGTTTCTAGTTGTGGAGTTTCTAGTTGTGGAGTTTCTAGTTGTGGAGTTTCTGGTTGTGGAGTTTCTAGTTGTGGAGTTTCAAGTTGTGGAGTCTCTAGTTGTGGAGTCTCAAGTTGTGGAGTTTAAAGTTGTTGATTTTCAAGTTGTGGAGTCTCTAGTAGTGGAGTTTCTAGTTGTGGAGTTTCTAGTTGCGGAGTTTTCAATAGCGGAGTTTCTAGTTGTGAAGTTTCAAGTTGCGGAGTCTCAAGATGTGGAGTTTCCAGTTGTGGAGTTATTTAGTTGTGGAGTTTGTAGTTGTTGAGTTTCTAGTTGTGAAGTCTCTAGTTTTGCAGTTTCTAGTTTTGGAGTTTCTAGATATGGAATTTCTAGTTGCCGAGTCTGTATTTGTGGAGTTTGTAGTTGTGGAGTTTCTAGTCGTGGAGTTTCTAGTTGAGGAGTTTCAAGTTGTGGAGTTTCTAGTTGTGGAGTCTCTAGTTGCGGAGTTTCTAGTTGTGAAGTTTCTAGTTGTGGAGTTTCTAGTTTTGGGGTTTCTAGTTGTGGAATTTCTAGTTGTAGAGTCTCCTGTTGCGGAGTTTCTAGTTGCGGAGTTTCTAGTTGTGGAGTTTCCAGTTGTGGAGTTTAAACTTGTGGAGTTTCAAGTTGTGGAGTCTATAGTTGTGGAGTTCCTAGTTGTGGAGTTCCTAGTTGTAGATTTTATAGTTGTGGAGTATCTAGTTATGAATTTTCCAGTTGTGGAGTTTCTAGTTGTGGAGTTTTTAGTTGTGTAGTCTCAAGTTGTGGAGTTTAAACTTGTGGAGTTTCAAGTTGTGGAGTCTATAGTTGTGGAGTTCCTAGTTGTAGATTTTCTAGTTGTGGAGTATCTAGTTGTGGATTTTCCAGTTGTGGAGTTTCTAGTTGTTGAATTGAGGAGTCTCTAGTTGTGGAGTGTCTAGTTGTAGAGTTTCCAGTTGTGGAGTTTCGAGTTGTGAAGTTTCGAGTTTGGGAGTTTCTAGTTGTGGAGTTTTGAGTTGTGGAGTTTCTTGTTGTGGAGTTTCTAGTTGCGGAATCTCTAGCTGTGGATTTTCTAGTTGCGTAACTTAAGGTTGTGAAGTTTCAAGTGGAATTTTTAGTTGTGGAGTTTCTAGTTGCGGAGTTTCTAGGTGTGGAGTTTCTAGCTGCGGAGTTTCTAGTTGCAAGGTCTCTAGATGTGGAATTTCTAGTTCTAGAGTTTCTAGTTGTGGAGTCTCTAGTTGCGGAGTTTCTAGTTGTGGAGTTTCTAGTTGTGGAGTTTCTGGTTGTGGAGTTTTAAGTTGTGGAGTTTCAAGTTGTGGAGACTCTAGTTGTGGAGTTTCTAGTTGTGGAGTCTCTAGTTGCGGAGTTTCTAGGTGTGGAGTTGCTAGTGTTGGAGTTTCTAGTTTTGGAGTTTCAGGTTGTGGAGTTTCTAGTTGCAGAGATTCTAGTTGCAGAGCCTCTGGTTGTGGTGGTTCTAGTTATGGAGTTTCTAGTTGTGGAGTTTCTAGTCGTGGAGTATCTAGTTGTAGAGTCTCCTGTGTCGGAGTTTCTAGTTGCGGAGTTTCTAGTTGGGGAGTTTCCAGTTGTGGAGTTTCTAGTTGTGGAGTTTCTAGTTGTGGAGTCTCAAGTTGTGGAGTTTAAACTTGTGGAGTTTCAAGTTGTGGAATCTATAGTTGTGGAGTTCCTAGTTGTGGAGTTCCTAGTTGTAGATTTTCTAGTTGTGGAGTATCTAGTTATGAATTTTCCAGTTGTGGAGTTTCTAGCTGTGGAGTTTCTAGTTGTGGAGTCTCAAGTTGTGGAGTTTAAACTTGTGGAGTTTCAAGTTGTGGAGTCTATAGTTGTGGAGTTCCTAGTTGTAGATTTTCTAGTTGTGGAGTATCTAGTTGTGGATTTTCCAGTTGTGGAGTTTCTAGTTGTTGAGTTGAGGAGTCTCTAGTTGTTGAGTTTCTAGTTGAAGAGTCTCTAGTTGTGGAGTTTCAAGTTGTGGAGTTTCTAGTTGTGGAGTTTCGAGTTGTGGAGTTTCTAGTTGTGGAGTTTCTAGCTACGGAGTTTCTAGGTGCAGAGTCTCTAGTTTTGGCGTTTCTAGTTGCGAATTCTCTAGTTGAGGAGTCTCTAGTTGTAGAGTTTCTAGTTGTTGAGTTTTTAGTTGTGCAGATTCTAGTTGTTGAGTTTCTAGTTTGAAGTCTCTAGTTGTGGAGTTTCTAGTTTAGGAGTTTCTAGTTGTAGAGTTTTTAGTTTTTGAGTGTCTAGTTTTGAAGTTTCAAGTTCTGGAGTTTCGAGTTGTGGAGTTTCGAGTTGTGGAGTTTTGAGTTGTGGAGTTTCAAGTTGTGGAGTTTCTAGTTGTGGAGTTTCTAGTTGCCGAATCTCTAGTTGTGGATTTTCTAGTTGCGGAACTTAAGGCTGTGAGGTTTCAAGTTCTGAAGTTTCTAGTTGTGGAGTTTCTAGTTGTGGAGTTTCTAGTTGTGGAGTTTCTAGTTGCGGAGTTTCTAGTTGTGGAGTTTCTAGCTGCGGAGTTTCTAGTTGCAAGGTCTCTAGATGTAGAATTTCTAGTTCTAGAGTTTCTAGTTGTGGAGTCTCTAGTTGCGGAGTTTCTAGTTGTGGTGGTTCTAGTTATGGAGTTAATAGTTGTGGAGTTTCTAGTCGTGGAGTATCTAGTTGTGGAGTTTCCAGTTGTGGAGTTTCTAGTTGTGGAGTTGCGGAGTCTCTTGTTGTGGAGTTTCAAGTTGTGGAGTCTCTAGTTGCGGAGTTTCTAGTTGTGGAGTTTCTAGTTGTGGAGTTGCTAGTTGTGAAATTTCTAGGTGTGAAGTTCCTGGTTGTGGAGTTTCTAGTTGCAGAGATTCTAGTTGCGGAGTCTATGGTTGTGGAGGTTCTACTTGTGGAGTTTGTAGTTATGAAGTTTCAGTTGTGGAGGTTTTAGCTGTGGAGTCTCAAGTTGTGGAGTTTAGAGTGGCGGAGTCTCAAGTTGTGGAAATTCTAGCTGTAGAGTTTAGTTGTGGAGTTTCTAGTTGTTGAGTTTCTAGTTTTGAAGACTCTAGTTGTGGAGTCTCTAGTTATGGAGTCTCTAGTTTAGTAGTTTCTAGTTGTAGAGTTTTTAGTTGTGGAGTGTCCAGTTGTGGAGTTTCAAGTTGTGGAGTTTTGAGTTGTGGAGTTTCGAGTTGTGGAGTTTCTAGTTGTGGAGTTTCTAGTTTTGGAGTTTCTAGTTGCGAATTCTCTAGTTGAAGAGTCTCTAGTTGTAGAGTTTCTAGTTGTGGAGTTTCTAGTTTTGGAGTTTCAAGTTGTGGAGTTTCTAGTTGTTGAGTTTCTAGTGTGAAGTCTAGTTGTAGTCTCTAGTTGTGGAGTCTCTAGTTTAGGAGTTTCTAGTTGTAGAGTTTTTAGTTGTGGAGTGTCTAGTTGTGGAGTTTCCAGTTGTGGAGTTTCCAGTTGTGGAGTTTCGAGTTGTGGAGTTTATTGTTGTGGAGTTTTGAGTTGTGGAGCTTCTAGTTGTGGAGTTTCTAGTTGCGGAATCTCTAGCTGTGGATTTTCTAGTTGCGGAACTTAAGGTTGTGAGGTTTCAAGTTGTGGAGTTTCTAGTTGTGGAGTTTTTATTTGTGAAGTTTCTAGTTGTGGAGTCTCTAGTTGTGGAGTTTCTAGCTATAGAGTTTTTAGTTGCGGAGTTTCTATTTGTGGAGTTTCTAGCTGCAGAGTTTCTAGTTGCAGAGTCTCTGGCTGTGGAGTTTCTAGTTGCGGAGTCTTTAGTTGTAGAGTTTCAAGTTGTGGAGTTTCTAGTTGTGGAGTTTTTAGTTGTGGAGTTTTTAGTTGTGGAGTTTCTAGATATGGAATTTCTAGTTGCCGAGTCTCTATTAGTGGAGTTTGTAGTTGTGGAGTTTTTAGTTGTGGAGTTTTTAGTTGTGGAGTGTCTAGTTGCGGAGTTCCTAGTTGTGGAGTGTCTAGTTGTGGAGTTTCAAGTTGTGGAGTTTCAAGTTGTGGAGTTTCTAGTTGTGGAGTCTCAAGTTGTGGAGTTTGAAGTTGTGAAGTTTCAAGTTGGGGAGTCTCTCGTTGTGGAGTTTCTAGTTGTGGAGTATCTAGTTATGGAGTTTCCAGTTGTGGAGTTTCTAGTTGTGGAGTTGCGGAGTCTCTAGTTGTGGAGTTTCTAGTTGTGGAGTTTCTAGTTGAGGAGTTTCGAGTTGTGGAGTCTCTAGTTGTGGAGTTTCCAGTTGTGGAGTATCTTGTTGTGGAGTTTCCAGTTGTGAAGTTTCTAGTTGTGGAGTTTCCAGTTGTGGAGTATCTAGTTGTGGAGTTTCTCGTTGCGGAGTTTTTAATAGCGGAGTTTCTAATTGTGGAGTTTCAAGTTGTGGAGTCTCAAATTGTGGAGTTTCCAGTTGTGGAGTTTATAGTTGTGGAGTTTCTAATTGTTGAGTTTCTAGTTGTGAAGTCTCTAGTTTTGCAGTTTCTAGTTGTAAAGTTTTTAGTTGTGGAGTTTCTAGATATGGAATTTCTAGTTGCCGAGTCTCTATTTGTGGAGTTTGTAGTTGTGGAGTTTGTAGTTGTGGAGTTTCAAGTTGTGGAGTCTCTAGTTGCGGAGTTTATAGTTGCGGAGTTTCTAGTTGTGGACTTTCTAGTTGTGGAGTTTCTGGTTGTGGAGTTTCTAGTTGTGGAGTTTCAAGTTGTGGAGTTTCTAGTTGCGGAGTCTCAAGTTGTGGAGTTTCTAGTTGTGGAGTTTCAAGTTGTGGAGTTTTGAGTTGTGGGATTTCGAGTTGTGGAGTTTCTAGTTGTGGAGTTTCGAGTTGTGGTGTTTCTAGTTGTGGAGTTTCTAGCTGCGGAGTTTCTAGTTGCAGTCTCTAGTTTTGGAAATTTCTAGTTGCGAATTCTCTAGTTGAGGAGTCTCTAGTTGTAGAGTTTCTAGTTGCGGAGTGTCTAGTTGTGGTGTTTCTAGCTGTGGAATTTCTTGTTGCGTAGTTTTTAAATGCGGAGTTTCTAGTTGCGGAGTTCTATAGTTACAGAGTATCTAGTTGTCGAATTTTTAGTTGTGGAGTGTCTAGTTGTGGAGTTTCAAGTTGTGGACTTTCTAGTAGAGTTTCGAATTGTGAAGTTTTAGTTGTGGAGTTTCTAGTTGTGGAGTTTCTAGTTTTGGAGTTTCTAGTTGTGGAGTTTCTAGTTGTAGAGTCTCCAGTTGCGGAGTTTCTAGTTGCGCAGTTTCTAGTTGGGGAGTTTCTAGTTGTGGAGTTTCTAGTTGTGGATTTTCTAGTTGTGGAGTAACTAGTTGTGGATTTTCTAGTTGTGGAGTTTCTAGTTGTGGAGTTGCGGAGTCTCTAGTTGTGGAGTTTCTAGTTGCAGAGTCTCTAGTTGTGGAGTTTCAAGTTGTGGAGTCTCTAGTTATGGAGTTTCTAGTTGCCGAGTTTCCAGTTGTGGAGTATCTAGTAGTGGAGTTTCCAGTTGTTGAGTTTGTAGTTGTTGAGTTTCTAGATTGAAGTCTCTAGTTGTAGATTCTCTAGTTGTGGAGTCTCTAGTTTAGAAATTTCGAGTTGAAGAGTTTTTAGTTGTGGAGTGTCTTGTTTTGGAGTTTCCAGTTGTGGAGTTTCGAGTTGTAGAGTTGCGGAGTCTCTAGTTGTGGAGTTTCTAGTTGCAGAGTCTCTAGTTGTGGAGTTGCATGTTGTGGAGTCTCTAGTTGTGGAGTTTCTAGTTGCCAAGTTTCCAGTTGTGGAGTATCTAGTAGTGGAGTTTCCAGTTGTGGAGTTTCTAGTTGTTGAGTTTCTAGTTTGAAGTCTCTAGTTGTAGATTCTCTAGTTGTGGAGTCTCTAGTTTAGGAATTTCTAGTTGAAGAGTGTTTAGTTGTGGAGTGTCTAGTTGTAGAGTTTCCAGTTGTGGAGTTTCGAGTTGTGAAGTTTCGAGTTTTGGAGTTTCTAGTTGTGGAGTTTTGAGTTGTGGAGTTTCTAGTTGCGGAATCTCTAGCTGTGGATTTTCTAGTTGCGTAACTTAAGGTTGTGAAGTTTCAAGTGGAATTTCTAGTTGTGGAGTTTCTAGTTGTGGAGTATCTAGTTGTGTAGTTTCTAGCTGCGGAGTTTCTAGTTGCGGAGTTTCTATTTGTGGAGTTTCTAGCTGCGGAGTTTCTAGTTGCAGAGTCTCTGGTTGTGGAGTTTCTAGTTGCGGAGTCTCTAGTTGTGGAGTTTCTAGTTGCAGAGTTTCTAGTTGTGGAGTTTCCAGTTGTGGAGTTTTTAGTTGTGGACTTTCTAGACATGAAATTTCTTGTAGCCGAGTCTCTATTTGTGGAGCTTGTAGTGTTGGAGTTTCTAGTTGTGGAGTTTCTAGTGGTGGAGTCTCTATTTGCAGAGTTTCTAGTTGTGGAGTTTCTAGTTGTGGAGTTTCTAGTTGTGGAGTTTCTGGTTGTGGAGTTTCTAGTTGTGGAGTTTCAAGTTGTGGAGTCTCTAGTTGTGGAGTCTCAAGTTGTGGAGTTTAAAGTTGTTGAGTTTCAAGTTGTGGAGTCTCTAGTAGTGGAGTTTCTAGTTGTGGAGTTTCTAGTTGCGGAGTTTTCAATAGCGGAGTTTCTCAATTTCAATTTTCAATCAATTTATTCAATCAATTTCAATTTATTCAGCTTCTTTGGATACAATGTAACATCTTTAGTAGTAAGTAATACATTCGGAGGTCCCATAGTTTCAGGAACTGACGGGGGGACCTCCTAATACTAGAACATGTGTAAGTTGAATAACGTGGGCAGCATGAAAAAAGCGTGCTCTGATAGCAAAAAAAAAAAATACATGTTCTAGTTGTGAAGTTTCAAGTTGCGGAGTCTCAAGATGTGGAGTTTCCAGTTGTGGAGTTATTTAGTTGTGGAGTTTGTAGTTGTTGAGTTTCTAGTTGTGAAGTCTCTAGTTTTGCAGTTTCTAGTTTTGGAGTTTCTAGATATGGAATTTCTAGTTGCCGAGTCTGTATTTGTGGAGTTTGTAGTTGTGGAGTTTCTAGTCGTGGAGTTTCTAGTTGAGGAGTTTCAAGTTGTGGAGTTTCTAGTTGTCGAGTCTCTAGTTGCGGAGTTTCTAGTTGTGAAGTTTCTAGTTGTGGAGTTTCTAGTTTTGGGGTTTCTAGTTGTGGAATTTCTAGTTGTAGAGTCTCCTGTTGCGGAGTTTCTAGTTGCGGAGTTTCTAGTTGTGGAGTTTCCAGTTGTGGAGTTTAAACTTGTGGAGTTTCAAGTTGTGGAGTCTATAGTTGTGGAGTTCCTAGTTGTGGAGTTCCTAGTTCTAGATTTTATAGTTGTGGAGTATCTAGTTATGAATTTTCCAGTTGTGGAGTTTCTAGTTGTGGAGTTTTTAGTTGTGTAGTCTCAAGTTGTGGAGTTTAAACTTGTGGAGTTTCAAGTTGTGGAGTCTATAGTTGTGGAGTTCCTAGTTGTAGATTTTCTAGTTGTGGAGTATCTAGTTGTGGATTTTCCAGTTGTGGAGTTTCTAGTTGTTGAGTTGAGGAGTCTCTAGTTGTGGAGTGTCTAGTTGTAGAGTTTCCAGTTGTGGAGTTTCGAGTTGTGAAGTTTCGAGTTTGGGAGTTTCTAGTTGTGGAGTTTTGAGTTGTGGAGTTTCTTGTTGTGGAGTTTCTAGTTGCGGAATCTCTAGCTGTGGATTTTCTAGTTGCGTAACTTAAGGTTGTGAAGTTTCAAGTGGAATTTTTAGTTGTGGAGTTTCTAGTTGTGGAGTTTCTAGTTGTGGAGTCTCTAGTTGTGTAGTTTCTAGCTGCGGAGTTTCTAGCTGCGGAGTTTCTAGTTGCAGAGTCTCTGGTTGTGGAGTTTCTAGTTGTGGAGTTTCTAGTTGTGGAATTTCCAGTTGTGGAGTTTTTAGTTGTGGACTTTCTAGACATGAAATTTCTTGTAGCCGAGTCTCTATTTGTGGAGCTTGTAGTGTAGGAGTTTCTAGTTGTGGAGTTTCTAGTTGTGGAGTCTCTATTTGCAGAGTTTCTAGTTGTGGAGTTTCTAGTTGTGGAGTTTCTGGTTGTGGAGTTTCTAGTTGTGGAGTCTCAAGTTGTGGAGTTTAAACTTGTGGAGTTTCAAGTTGTGGAGTCTATAGTTGTGGAGTTCCTAGTTGTAGATTCTCTAGTTGTGGAGTCTCTAGTTTAGGAATTTCTAGTTGAAGAGTTTTTAGTTGTGGAGTGTCTAGTTGTAGAGTTTCCAGTTGTGGAGTTTCGAGTTGTGAAGTTTCGAGTTTTGGAGTTTCTAGTTGTGGAGTTTTGAGTTGTGGAGTTTCTAGTTGCGGAATCTCTAGCTTTGGATTTTCTAGTTGCGTAACTTAAGGTTGTGAAGTTTCAAGTGGAATTTTTAGTTGTGGAGTTTCTAGTTGTGGAGTTTCTAGTTGTGGAGTCTCTAGTTGCGTAGTTTCTAGCTGCGGAGTTTCTAGTTGCGGAGTTTCTATTTGTGGAGTTTCTAGTTGCGGAGTCCCTAGTTGTGGAGTTTGTAGTTGCGGAGTCTCAAGCTGTGGAGTTTCTAGTTGTTGAGTTTTTAGTTGTGGAGTTTCTAGTTGTTGAGTTTCTAGTTTGAAGTCTCTAGTTGTAGATTCTCTAGTTGTGGAGTCTCTAGTTTAGAAATTTTTAGTTGCAGAGTCCCTAGTTGTGGAGTTTCTAGTTGCGGAGTCCCAAGCTGTGGAGTTTCTAGTTGTTGAGTTTTTAGTTGTGGAGTTTGTAGTTGTTGAGTTTCTAGATTGAAGTCTCTAGTTGTAGGTTCTCTAGTTGTGGAGTCTCTAGTTTAGGAATTTCTAGTTGAAGAGTTTTTAGTTGTGGAGTGTCTAGTTGTGGAGTTTCGAGTTGTGGAGTTTCTAGTTTTCTAGTTGTGGAGTTTCTAGTTGTGGAGTTTCTAGTTGTGGAGTCTCTAGTTGTGTAGTTTCTAGCTGCGGAGTTTCTAGTTGCGGAGTTTCTATTTGTGGGGTTTCTAGCTGCGGAGTTTCTAGTTGCAGAGTCTCTGGTTGTGGAGTTTCTAGTTGCGGAGTCTCTAGTTGTGGAGTTTCTAGTTGTGGAGTTTCTAGTTGTGGAGTTTCTAGTTGTGGAGTTTTTAGTTGTGGAGTCTCTAGTTGCGGAGTTCCTAGTTGTGGAGTTTCTAGTTGTAGAGTTTCTGGTTGTGGAGTTTCTAGTTGTGGAGTTTCAAGTTGTGGAGTTTCTAGTTGTGGAGTCTCAAGTCGTGGAGTTTGAAGTTGTGGAGTTTCTAGTTGCAGAGTCTCTGGCTGTGGAGTTTCTAGTTGCGGAGTCTCTAGTTGTAGAGTTTCAAGTTGTGGAGTTTCTAGTTGTGGAGTTTTTAGTTGTGGAGTTTTTAGTTGTGGAGTTTCTAGATATGGAATTTGTAGTTGCCGAGTCTCTATTAGTGGAGTTTGTAGTTGTGGAGTTTTTAGTTGTGGAGTTTTTAGTTGTGGAGTGTCTAGTTGCGGAGTTCCTAGTTGTGGAGTGTCTAGTTGTGGAGTTTCAAGTTGTGGAGTTTCAAGTTGTGGAGTTTCTAGTTGTGGAGTCTCAAGTTGTGGAGTTTGAAGTTGTGAAGTTTCAAGTTGGGGAGTCTCTCGTTGTGGAGTTTCTAGTTGTGGAGTATCTAGTTATGGAGTTTCCAGTTGTGGAGTTTCTAGTTGTGGAGTTGCGGAGTCTCTAGTTGTGGAGTTTCTAGTTGTGGAGTTTCTAGTTGAGGAGTTTCGAGTTGTGGAGTCTCTAGTTGTGGAGTTTCCAGTTGTGGAGTATCTTGTTGTGGAGTTTCCAGTTGTGAAGTTTCTAGTTGTGGAGTTTCCAGTTGTGGAGTATCTAGTTGTGGAGTTTCTCGTTGCGGAGTTTTTAATAGCGGAGTTTCTAATTGTGGAGTTTCAAGTTGTGGAGTCTCAAGTTGTGGAGTTTCCAGTTGTGGAGTTTATAGTTGTGGAGTTTCTAATTGTTGAGTTTCTAGTTGTGAAGTCTCTAGTTTTGCAGTTTCTAGTTGTAAAGTTTTTAGTTGTGGAGTTTCTAGATATGGAATTTCTAGTTGCCGAGTCTCTATTTGTGGAGTTTGTAGTTGTGGAGTTTGTAGTTGTGGAGTTTCAAGTTGTGGAGTCTCTAGTTGCGGAGTTTATAGTTGCGGAGTTTCTAGTTGTGGACTTTCTAGTTGTGGAGTTTCTGGTTGTGGAGTTTCTAGTTGTGGAGTCTCAAGTTGTGGAGTTTCTAGTTGTGGAGTTTCAAGTTGTGGAGTTTTGAGTTGTGGGATTTCGAGTTGTCGAGTTTCTAGTTGTGGAGTTTCGAGTTGTGGTGTTTCTAGTTGTGGAGTTTCTAGCTGCGGAGTTTCTAGTTGCAGTCTCTAGTTTTGGAAATTTCTAGTTGCGAATTCTCTAGTTGAGGAGTCTCTAGTTGTAGAGTTTCTAGTTGCGGAGTGTCTAGTTCTGGTGTTTCTAGCTGTGGAATTTCTTGTTGCGTAGTTTTTTAATGCGGAGTTTCTAGTTGCGGAGTTCTATAGTTACAGAGTATCTAGTTGTCGAATTTTTAGTTGTGGAGTGTCTAGTTGTGGAGTTTCAAGTTGTGGACTTTCTAGTAGAGTTTCGAATTGTGAAGTTTTAGTTGTGGAGTTTCTAGTTGTGGAGTTTCTAGTTTTGGAGTTTCTAGTTGTGGAGTTTCTAGTTGTAGAGTCTCCAGTTGCGGAGTTTCTAGTTGCGGAGTTTCTAGTTGGGGAGTTTCTAGTTGTGGAGTTTCTAGTTGTGGATTTTCTAGTTGTGGAGTAACTAGTTGTGGATTTTCTAGTTGTGGAGTTTCTAGTTGTGGAGTTGCGGAGTCTCTAGTTGTGGAGTTTCTAGTTGCAGAGTCTCTAGTTGTGGAGTTTCAAGTTGTGGAGTCTCTAGTTATGGAGTTTCTAGTTGCCGAGTTTCCAGTTGTGGAGTATCTAGTAGTGGAGTTTCCAGTTGTTGAGTTTGTAGTTGTTGAGTTTCTAGATTGAAGTCTCTAGTTGTAGATTCTCTAGTTGTGGAGTCTCTAGTTTAGAAATTTCGAGTTGAAGAGTTTTTAGTTGTGGAGTGTCTTGTTTTGGAGTTTCCAGTTGTGGAGTTTCGAGTTGTAGAGTTGCGGAGTCTCTAGTTGTGGAGTTTCTAGTTGCAGAGTCTCTAGTTGTGGAGTTGCATGTTGTGGAGTCTCTAGTTGTGGAGTTTCTAGTTGCCAAGTTTCCAGTTGTGGAGTATCTAGTAGTGGAGTTTCCAGTTGTGGAGTTTCTAGTTGTTGAGTTTCTAGTTTGAAGTCTCTAGTTGTAGATTCTCTAGTTGTGGAGTCTCTAGTTTAGGAATTTCTAGTTGAAGAGTGTTTAGTTGTGGAGTGTCTAGTTGTAGAGTTTCCAGTTGTGGAGTTTCGAGTTGTGAAGTTTCGAGTTTTGGAGTTTCTAGTTGTGGAGTTTTGAGTTGTGGAGTTTCTAGTTGCGGAATCTCTAGCTGTGGATTTTCTAGTTGCGTAACTTAAGGTTGTGAAGTTTCAAGTGGAATTTCTAGTTGTGGAGTTTCTAGTTGTGGAGTCTCTAGTTGTGTAGTTTCTAGCTGCGGAGTTTCTAGTTGCGGAGTTTCTATTTGTGGGGTTTCTAGCTGCGGAGTTTCTAGTTGCAGAGTCTCTGGTTGTGGAGTTTCTAGTTGCGGAGTCTCTAGTTGTGGAGTTTCTAGTTGCAGAGTTTCTAGTTGTGGAGTTTCCAGTTGTGGAGTTTTTAGTTGTGGACTTTCTAGACATGAAATTTCTTGTAGCCGAGTCTCTATTTGTGGAGCTTGTAGTGTTGGAGTTTCTAGTTGTGGAGTTTCTAGTGGTGGAGTCTCTATTTGCAGAGTTTCTAGTTGTGGAGTTTCTAGTTGTGGAGTTTCTAGTTGTGGAGTTTCTGGTTGTGGAGTTTCTAGTTGTGGAGTTTCAAGTTGTGGAGTCTCTAGTTGTGGAGTCTCAAGTTGTGGAGTTTAAAGTTGTTGAGTTTCAAGTTGTGGAGTCTCTAGTAGTGGAGTTTCTAGTTGTGGAGTTTCTTGTTGCGGAGTTTTCAATAGCGGAGTTTCTAGTTGTGAAGTTTCAAGTTGGGAAGTTTCCAGTTGTGGAGTTTCTAGTTGTGGAGTTTCTAGTTGTGGAGTCTCAAGTTGTGGAGTTTAAACTTGTGGAGTTTCAAGTTGTGGAGTCTATAGCTGTGGAGTTCCTAGTTGTAGATTTTCTAGTTGTGGAGTATCTAGTTGTGGATTTTCCAGTTGTGGAGCTTCTAGTTGGTGAGTTGCGGAGTCTCTAGTAGTTGAGTTTCTAGTTGCAGAGTCTCTAGTTGTGGAGTTTCAAGTTGTGGAGTTTCTAGTTGTGGACTTTCGAGTTGTGGAGTTTGTAGTTGTGGTGTTTCTAGCTGCGGAGTTTCTAGGTGCAGAGTCTCTAGTTTTGGCGTTTCTAGTTTCGAATTCTCTAGTTGAGGAGTCTCTAGTTGTAGAGTTTCCAGTTGTTGAGTTTTTAGTTGTGCAGATTATAGTTGTTGAGTTTCTAGTTTGAAGTCTCTAGTTGTGGAGTTTCTAGTTTAGGAGTTTCTAGTTGTAGAGTTTTTAGTTTTTGAGTGTCTAGTTGTGAAGTTTCAAGTTCTGGAGTTTCGAGTTGTGGAGTTTCGAGTTGTGGAGTTTTGAGTTGTGGAGTGTCAAGTTGTGGAGTTTCTAGTTGCGGAGTTTCTAGTTGTGGAGTTTCTAGCTGTGGAGTTTCTAGTTGCAAGGTCTCTAGATGTGGAATTTCTAGTTGTAGAGTTTCTAATTGTGGAGTCTCTAGTTGCGGAGTTTCTAGTTATGTGGAGTTTATAGTTGTGGAGTTGCTAGTGTTGGAGTTTCTAGTTGTGGAGTTTCTAGTTTTGAATACTCTAGTTGTGGAGTCTCTAGTTATGGAGTCTCTAGTTTAGGAGTTTCTAGTTGTGGAGTTTCAAGTTGTGGAGTTAATAGTTGTTGAGTTTCTAGTTTGAAGTCTCTAGTTGTAGTCTCTAGTTGTGGAGTCTCTAGTTTAGGAGTTTCTAGTTGTAGAGTTTTTAGTTGTGGAGTGTCTAGTTGTGGAGTTTCCAACTTTGGAGTTTCCAGTTGTGGAGTTTCGAGTTGTGGAGTATCTAGTTGTGGAGTTTCTCGTTGCGGAGTTTTTAATAGCGGAGTTTCTAATTGTGGAGTTTCAAGTTGTGGAGTCTCAAGTTGTGGAGTTTCCAGTTGTGGAGTTTTTAGTTGTGGAGTTTGTAGTTGTTGAGTTTCTAGTCGTGAAGTCTCTAGTTTTGCAGTTTCTAGTTGTAAAGTTTTTAGTTGTGGAGTTTCTAGATATGAAATTTCTAGTTGCCGAGTCTCTATTTGTGGAGTTTGTAGTTGTGGAGTTTCTAGTTGTGGAGTTTCAAGTTGTGGAGTCTCTAGTTGCGGAGTTTCTAGTTGCGGAGTTTTTAGTTGTGGAGTTTCTAGTTGTGGAGTTTCTAGTTGTGGAGTTTCTAGTTGTGGAGTTTCTGGTTGTGGAGTTTCTAGTTGTGGAGTTTCAAGTTGTGGAGTTTCTAGTTGCGGAGTCTCAAGTTGTGGAGTTTCTAGTTGTGGAGTTTCAAGTTGTGGAGTTTTGAGTTGTGGAATTTCGAGTTGTGGAGTTTCTAGTTGTGGAGTTTCGAGTTGTGGAGTTTCTAGTGGTGGAGTTTCTAGCTGCGGAGTTTCTAGTTGCGAATTCTCTAGTTGAGGAGTCTCTAGTTGTCGAGTTTTTAGTTGTGGAGTGTCTAGTTGGGGTGTTTCAAGTTGTGGAGTTTCTAGTAGAGTTTCGAATCGTGAAGTTTCTAGTTGTGGAGTTTCTAGTTTTGGAGTTTCTAGTTGTGGAGTTTCTAGTTGTAGAGTTTCAAGTTGCGGAGTTTCTAGTTGCGGAGTTTCTAGTTGTGGATTTTCTAGTTGTGGAGTAACTAGTTGTGGATTTTCCAGTTGTGGAGTTTCTAGTTGTGGAGTTGCGGAATCTCTAGTTGTGGAGTTTCTAGTTGCAGAGTTTCTAGTTGTGGAGTTTCAAGTTGTGGAGTCTCTATTTGTGGAGTTTCTAGTTGCCGAGTTTCCAGTTGTGGAGTATCTAGTAGTGGAGTTTTCAGTTGTGGAGTTTCTAGTTGTGCAATTTCTAGTTGCGGAGTCCCTAGTTGTGGAGTTTCTAGTTGCTGAGTCTCAAGCTGTGGAGTTTCTAGTTGTTGAGTTTTTAGTTGTGGAGTTTCTACTTGTTGAGTTTCTAGATTGAAGTCTCTAGTGGTAGATTCTCTAGTTGTGGAGTCTCTAGTTTAGGAATTTCTAGTTGAAGAGTTTTTAATATTGGAGTGTCTAGTTGTGGAGTTTCCAGTTGTGGAGTTTCGAGTTGTAGAGTTGCGGAGTCTCTAGTTGTGGAGTTTCTAGTTGCAGAGTCTCTAGTTGTGGAGTTTCCAGTTGTGGAGTATCTAGTAGTGGAGTTTCTAGTTGTGGAGTTTCTAGTTGCGGAGTCCCTAGTTGTGGAGTTTCTAGTTGCGGAGTCTCAATCTGTGGAGTTTCTAATTGTTGAGTTTTTAGTTGTGGAGTTTCTAGTTGTTGAGTTTCTAGTTTGAAGTCTTTAGTTGTAGATTCTCAAGTTGTGGAGTCTCTAGTTTAGGAATTTCTAGTTGAAGAGTTTTTAGTTGTGGAGTGTCCAGTTGTAGAGTCTCCAGTTGTGGAGTTTCGAGTTGTGAAGTTTCGAGTTTTGGAGTTCCTAGTTGTGGAGTTTTGAGTTGTGGAGTTTCTAGTTGTGGAGTTTCTAGTTGCGGAATCTCTAGCTGTGGATTTTATAGTTGCGTAACTTAAGGTTGTGAAGTTTCAAGTGGAATTTCTAGTTGTGGAGTTTCTAGTTGTGGAGTTTCTAGTTGTGGAGTCTATAGTTGTGTAGTTTCTAGCTGCGGAGTTTCTAGTTGCGGAGTTTCTATTTGTGGAGTTTCTAGCAGCGGAGTTTCTAGTTGCAGAGTCTCTGGTTGTGGAGTTTCTAGTTGCGGAGTCTCTAGTTGTGGAGTTTCTAGTTGTGGAGTTTCTAGTTGTGGAGTTTCCAGTTGTGGAGTATCTAGTTGTGGAGTTTCTCGTTGCGGAGTTTTTAATAGCGGAGTTTCTAATTGTGGAGTTTCAAGTTGTGGAGTCTCAAATTGTGGAGTTTCCAGTTGTGGAGTTTATAGTTGTGGAGTTTCTAATTGTTGAGTTTCTAGTTGTGAAGTCTCTAGTTTTGCAGTTTCTAGTTGTAAAGTTTTTAGTTGTGGAGTTTCTAGATATGGAATTTCTAGTTGCCGAGTCTCTATTTGTGGAGTTTGTAGTTGTGGAGTTTGTAGTTGTGGAGTTTCAAGTTGTGGAGTCTCTAGTTGCGGAGTTTATAGTTGCGGAGTTTCTAGTTGTGGACTTTCTAGTTGTGGAGTTTCTGGTTGTGGAGTTTCTAGTTGTGGAGTTTCAAGTTGTGGAGTTTCTAGTTGCGGAGTCTCAAGTTGTGGAGTTTCTAGTTGTGGAGTTTCAAGTTGTGGAGTTTTGAGTTGTGGGATTTCGAGTTGTGGAGTTTCTAGTTGTGGAGTTTCGAGTTGTGGTGTTTCTAGTTGTGGAGTTTCTAGCTGCGGAGTTTCTAGTTGCAGTCTCTAGTTTTGGAAATTTCTAGTTGCGAATTCTCTAGTTGAGGAGTCTCTAGTTGTAGAGTTTCTAGTTGCGGAGTGTCTAGTTGTGGTGTTTCTAGCTGTGGAATTTCTTGTTGCGTAGTTTTTAAATGCGGAGTTTCTAGTTGCGGAGTTCTATAGTTACAGAGTATCTAGTTGTCGAATTTTTAGTTGTGGAGTGTCTAGTTGTGGAGTTTCAAGTTGTGGACTTTCTAGTAGAGTTTCGAATTGTGAAGTTTTAGTTGTGGAGTTTCTAGTTGTGGAGTTTCTAGTTTTGGAGTTTCTAGTTGTGGAGTTTCTAGTTGTAGAGTCTCCAGTTGCGGAGTTTCTAGTTGCGCAGTTTCTAGTTGGGGAGTTTCTAGTTGTGGAGTTTCTAGTTGTGGATTTTCTAGTTGTGGAGTAACTAGTTGTGGATTTTCTAGTTGTGGAGTTTCTAGTTGTGGAGTTGCGGAGTCTCTAGTTGTGGAGTTTCTAGTTGCAGAGTCTCTAGTTGTGGAGTTTCAAGTTGTGGAGTCTCTAGTTATGGAGTTTCTAGTTGCCGAGTTTCCAGTTGTGGAGTATCTAGTAGTGGAGTTTCCAGTTGTTGAGTTTGTAGTTGTTGAGTTTCTAGATTGAAGTCTCTAGTTGTAGATTCTCTAGTTGTGGAGTCTCTAGTTTAGAAATTTCGAGTTGAAGAGTTTTTAGTTGTGGAGTGTCTTGTTTTGGAGTTTCCAGTTGTGGAGTTTCGAGTTGTAGAGTTGCGGAGTCTCTAGTTGTGGAGTTTCTAGTTGCAGAGTCTCTAGTTGTGGAGTTGCATGTTGTGGAGTCTCTAGTTGTGGAGTTTCTAGTTGCCAAGTTTCCAGTTGTGGAGTATCTAGTAGTGGAGTTTCCAGTTGTGGAGTTTCTAGTTGTTGAGTTTCTAGTTTGAAGTCTCTAGTTGTAGATTCTCTAGTTGTGGAGTCTCTAGTTTAGGAATTTCTAGTTGAAGAGTGTTTAGTTGTGGAGTGTCTAGTTGTAGAGTTTCCAGTTGTGGAGTTTCGAGTTGTGAAGTTTCGAGTTTTGGAGTTTCTAGTTGTGGAGTTTTGAGTTGTGGAGTTTCTAGTTGCGGAATCTCTAGCTGTGGATTTTCTAGTTGCGTAACTTAAGGTTGTGAAGTTTCAAGTGGAATTTCTAGTTGTGGAGTTTCTAGTTGTGGAGTCTCTAGTTGTGTAGTTTCTAGCTGCGGAGTTTCTAGTTGCGGAGTTTCTATTTGTGGAGTTTCTAGCTGCGGAGTTTCTAGTTGCAGAGTCTCTGGTTGTGGAGTTTCTAGTTGCGGAGTCTCTAGTTGTGGAGTTTCTAGTTGCAGAGTTTCTAGTTGTGGAGTTTCCAGTTGTGGAGTTTTTAGTTGTGGACTTTCTAGACATGAAATTTCTTGTAGCCGAGTCTCTATTTGTGGAGCTTGTAGTGTTGGAGTTTCTAGTTGTGGAGTTTCTAGTGGTGGAGTCTCTATTTGCAGAGTTTCTAGTTGTGGAGTTTCTAGTTGTGGAGTTTCTAGTTGTGGAGTTTCTGGTTGTGGAGTTTCTAGTTGTGGAGTTTCAAGTTGTGGAGTCTCTAGTTGTGGAGTCTCAAGTTGTGGAGTTTAAAGTTGTTGAGTTTCAAGTTGTGGAGTCTCTAGTAGTGGAGTTTCTAGTTGTGGAGTTTCTAGTTGCGGAGTTTTCAATAGCGGAGTTTCTCAATTTCAATTTTCAATCAATTTATTCAATCAATTTCAATTTATTCAGCTTCTTTGGATACAATGTAACATCTTTAGTAGTAAGTAATACATTCGGAGGTCCCATAGTTTCAGGAACTGACGGGGGGACCTCCTAATACTAGAACATGTGTAAGTTGAATAACGTGGGCAGCATGAAAAAAGCGTGCTCTGATAGCAAAAAAAAAATACATGTTCTAGTTGTGAAGTTTCAAGTTGCGGAGTCTCAAGATGTGGAGTTTCCAGTTGTGGAGTTATTTAGTTGTGGAGTTTGTAGTTGTTGAGTTTCTAGTTGTGAAGTCTCTAGTTTTGCAGTTTCTAGTTTTGGAGTTTCTAGATATGGAATTTCTAGTTGCCGAGTCTGTATTTGTGGAGTTTGTAGTTGTGGAGTTTCTAGTCGTGGAGTTTCTAGTTGAGGAGTTTCAAGTTGTGGAGTTTCTAGTTGTCGAGTCTCTAGTTGCGGAGTTTCTAGTTGTGAAGTTTCTAGTTGTGGAGTTTCTAGTTTTGGGGTTTCTAGTTGTGGAATTTCTAGTTGTAGAGTCTCCTGTTGCGGAGTTTCTAGTTGCGGAGTTTCTAGTTGTGGAGTTTCCAGTTGTGGAGTTTAAACTTGTGGAGTTTCAAGTTGTGGAGTCTATAGTTGTGGAGTTCCTAGTTGTGGAGTTCCTAGTTCTAGATTTTATAGTTGTGGAGTATCTAGTTATGAATTTTCCAGTTGTGGAGTTTCTAGTTGTGGAGTTTTTAGTTGTGTAGTCTCAAGTTGTGGAGTTTAAACTTGTGGAGTTTCAAGTTGTGGAGTCTATAGTTGTGGAGTTCCTAGTTGTAGATTTTCTAGTTGTGGAGTATCTAGTTGTGGATTTTCCAGTTGTGGAGTTTCTAGTTGTTGAGTTGAGGAGTCTCTAGTTGTGGAGTGTCTAGTTGTAGAGTTTCCAGTTGTGGAGTTTCGAGTTGTGAAGTTTCGAGTTTGGGAGTTTCTAGTTGTGGAGTTTTGAGTTGTGGAGTTTCTTGTTGTGGAGTTTCTAGTTGCGGAATCTCTAGCTGTGGATTTTCTAGTTGCGTAACTTAAGGTTGTGAAGTTTCAAGTGGAATTTTTAGTTGTGGAGTTTCTAGTTGTGGAGTTTCTAGTTGTGGAGTCTCTAGTTGTGTAGTTTCTAGCTGCGGAGTTTCTAGCTGCGGAGTTTCTAGTTGCAGAGTCTCTGGTTGTGGAGTTTCTAGTTGTGGAGTTTCTAGTTGTGGAATTTCCAGTTGTGGAGTTTTTAGTTGTGGACTTTCTAGACATGAAATTTCTTGTAGCCGAGTCTCTATTTGTGGAGCTTGTAGTGTAGGAGTTTCTAGTTGTGGAGTTTCTAGTTGTGGAGTCTCTATTTGCAGAGTTTCTAGTTGTGGAGTTTCTAGTTGTGGAGTTTCTGGTTGTGGAGTTTCTAGTTGTGGAGTCTCAAGTTGTGGAGTTTAAACTTGTGGAGTTTCAAGTTGTGGAGTCTATAGTTGTGGAGTTCCTAGTTGTAGATTCTCTAGTTGTGGAGTCTCTAGTTTAGGAATTTCTAGTTGAAGAGTTTTTAGTTGTGGAGTGTCTAGTTGTAGAGTTTCCAGTTGTGGAGTTTCGAGTTGTGAAGTTTCGAGTTTTGGAGTTTCTAGTTGTGGAGTTTTGAGTTGTGGAGTTTCTAGTTGCGGAATCTCTAGCTTTGGATTTTCTAGTTGCGTAACTTAAGGTTGTGAAGTTTCAAGTGGAATTTTTAGTTGTGGAGTTTCTAGTTGTGGAGTTTCTAGTTGTGGAGTCTCTAGTTGCGTAGTTTCTAGCTGCGGAGTTTCTAGTTGCGGAGTTTCTATTTGTGGAGTTTCTAGTTGCGGAGTCCCTAGTTGTGGAGTTTGTAGTTGCGGAGTCTCAAGCTGTGGAGTTTCTAGTTGTTGAGTTTTTAGTTGTGGAGTTTCTAGTTGTTGAGTTTCTAGTTTGAAGTCTCTAGTTGTAGATTCTCTAGTTGTGGAGTCTCTAGTTTAGAAATTTTTAGTTGCAGAGTCCCTAGTTGTGGAGTTTCTAGTTGCGGAGTCCCAAGCTGTGGAGTTTCTAGTTGTTGAGTTTTTAGTTGTGGAGTTTGTAGTTGTTGAGTTTCTAGATTGAAGTCTCTAGTTGTAGGTTCTCTAGTTGTGGAGTCTCTAGTTTAGGAATTTCTAGTTGAAGAGTTTTTAGTTGTGGAGTGTCTAGTTGTGGAGTTTCGAGTTGTGGAGTTTCTAGTTTTCTAGTTGTGGAGTTTCTAGTTGTGGAGTTTCTAGTTGTGGAGTCTCTAGTTGTGTAGTTTCTAGCTGCGGAGTTTCTAGTTGCGGAGTTTCTATTTGTGGGGTTTCTAGCTGCGGAGTTTCTAGTTGCAGAGTCTCTGGTTGTGGAGTTTCTAGTTGCGGAGTCTCTAGTTGTGGAGTTTCTAGTTGTGGAGTTTCTAGTTGTGGAGTTTCTAGTTGTGGAGTTTTTAGTTGTGGAGTCTCTAGTTGCGGAGTTCCTAGTTGTGGAGTTTCTAGTTGTAGAGTTTCTGGTTGTGGAGTTTCTAGTTGTGGAGTTTCAAGTTGTGGAGTTTCTAGTTGTGGAGTCTCAAGTCGTGGAGTTTGAAGTTGTGGAGTTTCTAGTTGCAGAGTCTCTGGCTGTGGAGTTTCTAGTTGCGGAGTCTCTAGTTGTAGAGTTTCAAGTTGTGGAGTTTCTAGTTGTGGAGTTTTTAGTTGTGGAGTTTTTAGTTGTGGAGTTTCTAGATATGGAATTTGTAGTTGCCGAGTCTCTATTAGTGGAGTTTGTAGTTGTGGAGTTTTTAGTTGTGGAGTTTTTAGTTGTGGAGTGTCTAGTTGCGGAGTTCCTAGTTGTGGAGTGTCTAGTTGTGGAGTTTCAAGTTGTGGAGTTTCAAGTTGTGGAGTTTCTAGTTGTGGAGTCTCAAGTTGTGGAGTTTGAAGTTGTGAAGTTTCAAGTTGGGGAGTCTCTCGTTGTGGAGTTTCTAGTTGTGGAGTATCTAGTTATGGAGTTTCCAGTTGTGGAGTTTCTAGTTGTGGAGTTGCGGAGTCTCTAGTTGTGGAGTTTCTAGTTGTGGAGTTTCTAGTTGAGGAGTTTCGAGTTGTGGAGTCTCTAGTTGTGGAGTTTCCAGTTGTGGAGTATCTTGTTGTGGAGTTTCCAGTTGTGAAGTTTCTAGTTGTGGAGTTTCCAGTTGTGGAGTATCTAGTTGTGGAGTTTCTCGTTGCGGAGTTTTTAATAGCGGAGTTTCTAATTGTGGAGTTTCAAGTTGTGGAGTCTCAAGTTGTGGAGTTTCCAGTTGTGGAGTTTATAGTTGTGGAGTTTCTAATTGTTGAGTTTCTAGTTGTGAAGTCTCTAGTTTTGCAGTTTCTAGTTGTAAAGTTTTTAGTTGTGGAGTTTCTAGATATGGAATTTCTAGTTGCCGAGTCTCTATTTGTGGAGTTTGTAGTTGTGGAGTTTGTAGTTGTGGAGTTTCAAGTTGTGGAGTCTCTAGTTGCGGAGTTTATAGTTGCGGAGTTTCTAGTTGTGGACTTTCTAGTTGTGGAGTTTCTGGTTGTGGAGTTTCTAGTTGTGGAGTCTCAAGTTGTGGAGTTTCTAGTTGTGGAGTTTCAAGTTGTGGAGTTTTGAGTTGTGGGATTTCGAGTTGTCGAGTTTCTAGTTGTGGAGTTTCGAGTTGTGGTGTTTCTAGTTGTGGAGTTTCTAGCTGCGGAGTTTCTAGTTGCAGTCTCTAGTTTTGGAAATTTCTAGTTGCGAATTCTCTAGTTGAGGAGTCTCTAGTTGTAGAGTTTCTAGTTGCGGAGTGTCTAGTTCTGGTGTTTCTAGCTGTGGAATTTCTTGTTGCGTAGTTTTTTAATGCGGAGTTTCTAGTTGCGGAGTTCTATAGTTACAGAGTATCTAGTTGTCGAATTTTTAGTTGTGGAGTGTCTAGTTGTGGAGTTTCAAGTTGTGGACTTTCTAGTAGAGTTTCGAATTGTGAAGTTTTAGTTGTGGAGTTTCTAGTTGTGGAGTTTCTAGTTTTGGAGTTTCTAGTTGTGGAGTTTCTAGTTGTAGAGTCTCCAGTTGCGGAGTTTCTAGTTGCGGAGTTTCTAGTTGGGGAGTTTCTAGTTGTGGAGTTTCTAGTTGTGGATTTTCTAGTTGTGGAGTAACTAGTTGTGGATTTTCTAGTTGTGGAGTTTCTAGTTGTGGAGTTGCGGAGTCTCTAGTTGTGGAGTTTCTAGTTGCAGAGTCTCTAGTTGTGGAGTTTCAAGTTGTGGAGTCTCTAGTTATGGAGTTTCTAGTTGCCGAGTTTCCAGTTGTGGAGTATCTAGTAGTGGAGTTTCCAGTTGTTGAGTTTGTAGTTGTTGAGTTTCTAGATTGAAGTCTCTAGTTGTAGATTCTCTAGTTGTGGAGTCTCTAGTTTAGAAATTTCGAGTTGAAGAGTTTTTAGTTGTGGAGTGTCTTGTTTTGGAGTTTCCAGTTGTGGAGTTTCGAGTTGTAGAGTTGCGGAGTCTCTAGTTGTGGAGTTTCTAGTTGCAGAGTCTCTAGTTGTGGAGTTGCATGTTGTGGAGTCTCTAGTTGTGGAGTTTCTAGTTGCCAAGTTTCCAGTTGTGGAGTATCTAGTAGTGGAGTTTCCAGTTGTGGAGTTTCTAGTTGTTGAGTTTCTAGTTTGAAGTCTCTAGTTGTAGATTCTCTAGTTGTGGAGTCTCTAGTTTAGGAATTTCTAGTTGAAGAGTGTTTAGTTGTGGAGTGTCTAGTTGTAGAGTTTCCAGTTGTGGAGTTTCGAGTTGTGAAGTTTCGAGTTTTGGAGTTTCTAGTTGTGGAGTTTTGAGTTGTGGAGTTTCTAGTTGCGGAATCTCTAGCTGTGGATTTTCTAGTTGCGTAACTTAAGGTTGTGAAGTTTCAAGTGGAATTTCTAGTTGTGGAGTTTCTAGTTGTGGAGTCTCTAGTTGTGTAGTTTCTAGCTGCGGAGTTTCTAGTTGCGGAGTTTCTATTTGTGGGGTTTCTAGCTGCGGAGTTTCTAGTTGCAGAGTCTCTGGTTGTGGAGTTTCTAGTTGCGGAGTCTCTAGTTGTGGAGTTTCTAGTTGCAGAGTTTCTAGTTGTGGAGTTTCCAGTTGTGGAGTTTTTAGTTGTGGACTTTCTAGACATGAAATTTCTTGTAGCCGAGTCTCTATTTGTGGAGCTTGTAGTGTTGGAGTTTCTAGTTGTGGAGTTTCTAGTGGTGGAGTCTCTATTTGCAGAGTTTCTAGTTGTGGAGTTTCTAGTTGTGGAGTTTCTAGTTGTGGAGTTTCTGGTTGTGGAGTTTCTAGTTGTGGAGTTTCAAGTTGTGGAGTCTCTAGTTGTGGAGTCTCAAGTTGTGGAGTTTAAAGTTGTTGAGTTTCAAGTTGTGGAGTCTCTAGTAGTGGAGTTTCTAGTTGTGGAGTTTCTTGTTGCGGAGTTTTCAATAGCGGAGTTTCTAGTTGTGAAGTTTCAAGTTGGGAAGTTTCCAGTTGTGGAGTTTCTAGTTGTGGAGTTTCTAGTTGTGGAGTCTCAAGTTGTGGAGTTTAAACTTGTGGAGTTTCAAGTTGTGGAGTCTATAGCTGTGGAGTTCCTAGTTGTAGATTTTCTAGTTGTGGAGTATCTAGTTGTGGATTTTCCAGTTGTGGAGCTTCTAGTTGGTGAGTTGCGGAGTCTCTAGTAGTTGAGTTTCTAGTTGCAGAGTCTCTAGTTGTGGAGTTTCAAGTTGTGGAGTTTCTAGTTGTGGACTTTCGAGTTGTGGAGTTTGTAGTTGTGGTGTTTCTAGCTGCGGAGTTTCTAGGTGCAGAGTCTCTAGTTTTGGCGTTTCTAGTTTCGAATTCTCTAGTTGAGGAGTCTCTAGTTGTAGAGTTTCCAGTTGTTGAGTTTTAGTTGTGCAGATTATAGTTGTTGAGTTTCTAGTTTGAAGTCTCTAGTTGTGGAGTTTCTAGTTTAGGAGTTTCTAGTTGTAGAGTTTTAGTTTTTGAGTGTCTAGTTGTGTGAAGTTTCAAGTTCTGGAGTTTCGAGTTGTGGAGTTTCGAGTTGTGGAGTTTTGAGTTGTGGAGTGTCAAGTTGTGGAGTTTCTAGTTGCGGAGTTTCTAGTTGTGGAGTTTCTAGCTGTGGAGTTTCTAGTTGCAAGGTCTCTAGATGTGGAATTTCTAGTTGTAGAGTTTCTAATTGTGGAGTCTCTAGTTGCGGAGTTTCTAGTTATGTGGAGTTTATAGTTGTGGAGTTGCTAGTGTTGGAGTTTCTAGTTGTGGAGTTTCTAGTTTTGAATACTCTAGTTGTGGAGTCTCTAGTTATGGAGTCTCTAGTTTAGGAGTTTCTAGTTGTGGAGTTTCAAGTTGTGGAGTTAATAGTTGTTGAGGTTCTAGTTTGAAGTCTCTAGTTGTAGTCTCTAGTTGTGGAGTCTCTAGTTTAGGAGTTTCTAGTTGTAGAGTTTTTAGTTGTGGAGTGTCTAGTTGTGGAGTTTCCAACTTTGGAGTTTCCAGTTGTGGAGTTTCGAGTTGTGGAGTATCTAGTTGTGGAGTTTCTCGTTGCGGAGTTTTTAATAGCGGAGTTTCTAATTGTGGAGTTTCAAGTTGTGGAGTCTCAAGTTGTGGAGTTTCCAGTTGTGGAGTTTTTAGTTGTGGAGTTTGTAGTTGTTGAGTTTCTAGTCGTGAAGTCTCTAGTTTTGCAGTTTCTAGTTGTAAAGTTTTTAGTTGTGGAGTTTCTAGATATGAAATTTCTAGTTGCCGAGTCTCTATTTGTGGAGTTTGTAGTTGTGGAGTTTCTAGTTGTGGAGTTTCAAGTTGTGGAGTCTCTAGTTGCGGAGTTTCTAGTTGCGGAGTTTTTAGTTGTGGAGTTTCTAGTTGTGGAGTTTCTAGTTGTGGAGTTTCTAGTTGTGGAGTTTCTGGTTGTGGAGTTTCTAGTTGTGGAGTTTCAAGTTGTGGAGTTTCTAGTTGCGGAGTCTCAAGTTGTGGAGTTTCTAGTTGTGGAGTTTCAAGTTGTGGAGTTTTGAGTTGTGGAATTTCGAGTTGTGGAGTTTCTAGTTGTGGAGTTTCGAGTTGTGGAGTTTCTAGTGGTGGAGTTTCTAGCTGCGGAGTTTCTAGTTGCGAATTCTCTAGTTGAGGAGTCTCTAGTTGTCGAGTTTTTAGTTGTGGAGTGTCTAGTTGGGGTGTTTCAAGTTGTGGAGTTTCTAGTAGAGTTTCGAATCGTGAAGTTTCTAGTTGTGGAGTTTCTAGTTTTGGAGTTTCTAGTTGTGGAGTTTCTAGTTGTAGAGTTTCAAGTTGCGGAGTTTCTAGTTGCGGAGTTTCTAGTTGTGGATTTTCTAGTTGTGGAGTAACTAGTTGTGGATTTTCCAGTTGTGGAGTTTCTAGTTGTGGAGTTGCGGAATCTCTAGTTGTGGAGTTTCTAGTTGCAGAGTTTCTAGTTGTGGAGTTTCAAGTTGTGGAGTCTCTATTTGTGGAGTTTCTAGTTGCCGAGTTTCCAGTTGTGGAGTATCTAGTAGTGGAGTTTTCAGTTGTGGAGTTTCTAGTTGTGCAATTTCTAGTTGCGGAGTCCCTAGTTGTGGAGTTTCTAGTTGCTGAGTCTCAAGCTGTGGAGTTTCTAGTTGTTGAGTTTTTAGTTGTGGAGTTTCTACTTGTTGAGTTTCTAGATTGAAGTCTCTAGTGGTAGATTCTCTAGTTGTGGAGTCTCTAGTTTAGGAATTTCTAGTTGAAGAGTTTTTAATATTGGAGTGTCTAGTTGTGGAGTTTCCAGTTGTGGAGTTTCGAGTTGTAGAGTTGCGGAGTCTCTAGTTGTGGAGTTTCTAGTTGCAGAGTCTCTAGTTGTGGAGTTTCCAGTTGTGGAGTATCTAGTAGTGGAGTTTCTAGTTGTGGAGTTTCTAGTTGCGGAGTCCCTAGTTGTGGAGTTTCTAGTTGCGGAGTCTCAATCTGTGGAGTTTCTAATTGTTGAGTTTTTAGTTGTGGAGTTTCTAGTTGTTGAGTTTCTAGTTTGAAGTCTTTAGTTGTAGATTCTCAAGTTGTGGAGTCTCTAGTTTAGGAATTTCTAGTTGAAGAGTTTTTAGTTGTGGAGTGTCCAGTTGTAGAGTCTCCAGTTGTGGAGTTTCGAGTTGTGAAGTTTCGAGTTTTGGAGTTCCTAGTTGTGGAGTTTTGAGTTGTGGAGTTTCTAGTTGTGGAGTTTCTAGTTGCGGAATCTCTAGCTGTGGATTTTATAGTTGCGTAACTTAAGGTTGTGAAGTTTCAAGTGGAATTTCTAGTTGTGGAGTTTCTAGTTGTGGAGTTTCTAGTTGTGGAGTCTATAGTTGTGTAGTTTCTAGCTGCGGAGTTTCTAGTTGCGGAGTTTCTATTTGTGGAGTTTCTAGCAGCGGAGTTTCTAGTTGCAGAGTCTCTGGTTGTGGAGTTTCTAGTTGCGGAGTCTCTAGTTGTGGAGTTTCTAGTTGTGGAGTTTCTAGTTGTGGAGTTTCCAGTTGTGGAGTTTTTAGTTGTGGACTTTCTAGACATGAAATTTCTTGTAGCCGAGTCTCTATATGTGGAGCTTGTAGTGTTGGAGTTTCTAGTTGTGGAGTTTCTAGTTGTGGAGTCTCTATTTGCAGAGTTTCTAGTTGTGGAGTTTCTAGTTGTGGAGATTCTGGTTGTGGAGTTTCTAGTTGTGGAGTTTCAAGTTGTGGAGTCTCTGGTTGTGGAGTCTCAAGTTGTGGAGTTTAAAGTTGTTGAGTTTCAAGTTGTGGAGTCTCTAGTAGTGGAGTTTCTAGTTTTGGAGTATCTAGTTGTGGAGTTTCCAGTTGTGGAGTTTCTATTTGTGGAGTTGCGGAGTCTCTGGTTGTGGAGTTTCTAGTTGTGGAGTTTCAGGTGTGGTGTTTTGAGTTGTGGAGTCTCTAGTTGTGGAGTTTCTAGTTGTGGAGTTTCCAGTTGTGGAGTATCTAGTTGTGGAGTTTCCAGTTGTGAAGTATCTAGTTGTGGAGTTTCCAGTTGTGGAGTATCTAGTTGTGAAGTTTTGAGTTGTGGAGTTTCTAGTTGCAGAGTATCTAGTTGCGGAGTTTTAAATAGCGGAGTTTCTAGTTGTGAAGTTTCAAGTTGCGGAGTCTCAAGTTGTGGAGTTTCCAGTTGTGGAGTTATTTAGTTGTGGAGTTTGTAGTTGTTGAGTTTCTAGTTGTGAAGTCTCTAGTTTTGCAGTTTCTAGTTTTGGAGTTTCTAGATATGGAATTTCTAGTTGCCGAGTCTGTATTTGTGGAGTTTGTAGTTGTGGAGTTTCTAGTCGTGGAGTTTCTAGTTGAGGAGTTTCAAGTTGTGGAGTTTCTAGTTGTGGAGTCTCTAGTTGCGGAGTTTCTAGTTGTGAAGTTTCTAGTTGTGGAGTTTCTAGTTTTGGGGTTTCTAGTTGTGGAATTTCTAGTTGTAGAGTCTCCTGTTGCGGAGTTTCTAGTTGCGGAGTTTCTAGTTGTGGAGTTTCCAGTTGTGGAGTTTAAACTTGTGGAGTTTCAAGTTGTGGAGTCTATAGTTGTGGAGTTCCTAGTTGTGGAGTTCCTAGTTAAATTTTATAGTTGTGGAGTATCTAGTTATGAATTTTCCAGTTGTGGAGTTTCTAGTCTCAAGTTGTGGAGTTTAAACTTGTGGAGTTTCAAGTTGTGGAGTCTATAGTTGTGGAGTTCCTAGTTGTAGATTTTCTAGTTGTGAAGTATCTAGTTGTGGATTTTCCAGTTGTGGAGTTTCTAGTTGTTGAGTTGAGGAGTCTCTAGTTGTGGAGTGTCTAGTTGTAGAGTTTCCAGTTGTGGAGTTTCGAGTTGTGAGGTTTCGAGTTTGGGAGTTTCTAGTTGTGGAGTTTTGAGTTGTGGAGTTTCTTGTTGTGGAGTTTCTAGTTGCGGAATCTCTAGCTGTGGATTTTCTAGTTGCGTAACTTAAGGTTGTGAAGTTTCAAGTGGAATTTTTAGTTGTGGAGTTTCTAGTTGTGGAGTTTCTAGTTGTGGAGTCTCTAGTTGTGTAGTTTCTAGCTGCGGAGTTTCTAGCTGTGGAGTTTCTAGTTGCAGAGTCTCTGGTTGTGGAGTTTCTAGTTGCGAAGTCTCTAGTTGTGGAGTTTCTAGTTGTGGAGTTTCTAGTTGTGGAGTTTCCAGTTGTGGAGTTTTTAGTTGTGGACTTTCTAGACATGAAATTTCTTGTAGCCGAGTCTCTATTTGTGGAGCTTGTAGTGTTGGAGTTTCTAGTTGTGGAGTTTCTAGTTGTGGAGTCTCTATTTGCAGAGTTTCTAGTTGTGGAGTTTCTAGTTGTGGAGTTTCTAGTTGTGGAGTTTCTGGTTGTGGAGTTTCTAGTTGTGGAGTTTCTAGTTGTGGAGTCTCTAGTTGTGGAGTCTCAAGTTGTGGAGTTTAAAGTTGTTGGGTTTCAAGTTGTGAAGTCTCCAGTAGTGGAGTTTCTAGTTGTGGAGTATCTAGTTGTCGAGTTTCCAGTTGTGGAGTTTCTAGCTGTGGAGTTGCGGAGTCTCTGGTTGTGGAGTTTCTAGTTGTGGAGTTTCTAGTTGTGGTGTTTTGAGTTGTGGAGTCTCTAGTTGTGGAGTTTCTAGTTGTGGAGTTTCCAGTTGTGGAGTATCTAGTTGTGGAGTTTCCAGTTGTGAAGTATCTAGTTGTGGAGTTTCCAGTTGTGGAGTATCTAGTTGTGGAGTTTTAAGTTGTGGAGTTTCTAGTTGCAGAGTTTCTAGTTGCGGAGTTTTCAATAGCGGAGTTTCTAGTTGTGAAGTTTCATGTTGCGGAGTCTCAAGTTGTGGAGTTTCCAGTTGTGGAGTTATTTAGAGTTATTTAGTTGTGGAGTTTGTGGTTGTTGAGTTTCTAGTTGTGAAGTCTCTAGTTTTGCAGTTTCTAGTTGTGGAGTTTCTAGATATGGAATTTCTAGTTGCCGAGTCTGTATTTGTGGAGTTTGTAGTTGTGGAGTCTCTAGTTGAGTTTCTAGTTGTTGAGTTTCTAGTTGTGGAGTTTCTAGTTGAGGAGTTTCAAGTTGTGGAGTTTCTAGTTGTGGAGTCTCTAGTTGCGGAGTTTCTAGTTGTGAAGTTTCTAGTTGTGGAGTTTCTAGTTTTAGAGTTTCTAGTTGTGGAGTTTCTAGTTGTAGAGTCTCCTGTTGCGGAGTTTCTAGTTGCGGAGTTTCTAGTTGGGAAGTTTCCAGTTGTGGAGTTTCTAGTTGTGGAGTTTCTAGTTGTGGAGTCTCAAGTTGTGGAGTTTAAACTTGTGGAGTTTCAAGTTGTGGAGTCTATAGCTGTGGAGTTCCTAGTTGTAGATTTTCTAGTTGTGGAGTATCTAGTTGTGGATTTTCCAGTTGTGGAGCTTCTAGTTGGTGAGTTGCGGAGTCTCTAGTAGTTGAGTTTCTAGTTGCAGAGTCTCTAGTTGTGGAGTTTCAAGTTGTGGAGTTTCTAGTTGTGGACTTTCGAGTTGTGGAGTTTGTAGTTGTGGTGTTTCTAGCTGCGGAGTTTCTAGGTGCAGAGTCTCTAGTTTTGGCGTTTCTAGTTTCGAATTCTCTAGTTGAGGAGTCTCTAGTTGTAGAGTTTCCAGTTGTTGAGTTTTTAGTTGTGCAGATTATAGTTGTTGAGTTTCTAGTTTGAAGTCTCTAGTTGTGGAGTTTCTAGTTTAGAAGTTTCTAGTTGTAGAGTTTTTAGTTTTTGAGTGTCTAGTTGTGAAGTTTCAAGTTCTGGAGTTTCGAGTTGTGGAGTTTCGAGTTGTGGAGTTTTGAGTTGTGGAGTGTCAAGTTGTGGAGTTTCTAGTTGCGGAGTTTCTAGTTGTGGAGTTTCTAGCTGTGGAGTTTCTACTTGCAAGGTCTCTAGATGTGGAATTTCTAGTTGTAGAGTTTCTAATTGTGGAGTCTCTAGTTGCGGAGTTTCTAGTTATGTGGAGTTTCTAGTTGTGGAGTTGCTAGTGTTGGAGTTTCTAGTTGTGGAGTTTCTAGTTTTGAATACTCTAGTTGTGGAGTCTCTAGTTATGGAGTCTCTAGTTTAGGAGTTTCTAGTTTTAGAGTTTTTAGTTGTGGAGTGTCTAGTTGTGGAGTTTCAAGTTGTGGAGTTTGGAGTTGTGGAGTTTGGAGTTGTGGAGTTTCTAGTTGTGGAGTTTTCAGTTTTGGAGTTTCTAGTTGCGAATTCTCTAGTTGAAGAGTCTCTAGTTGTAGAGTTTCTAGTTTGGGAGTTTCTAGTTGTGGAGTTTCAAGTTGTGGAGTTTCTAGTTGTTGAGTTTCTAGTTTGAAGTCTCTAGTTGTAGTCTCTAGTTGTGGAGTCTCTAGTTTAGGAGTTTCTAGTTGTAGAGTTTTTAGTTGTGGAGTGTCTAGTTGTGGAGTTTCCAACTTTGGAGTTTCCAGTTGTGGAGTTTCGAGTTGTGGAGTATCTAGTTGTGGAGTTTCTCGTTGCGGAGTTTTTAATAGCGGAGTTTCTAATTGTGGAGTTTCAAGTTGTGGAGTCTCAAGTTGTGGAGTTTCCAGTTGTGGAGTTTTTAGTTGTGGAGTTTGTAGTTGTTGAGTTTCTAGTCGTGAAGTCTCTAGTTTTGCAGTTTCTAGTTGTAAAGTTTTTAGTTGTGGAGTTTCTAGATATAAAATTTCTAGTTGCCGAGTCTCTATTTGTGGAGTTTGTAGTTGTGGAGTTTCTAGTTGTGGAGTTTCAAGTTGTGGAGTCTCTAGTTGCGAAGTTTCTAGTTGCGGAGTTTTTAGTTGTGGAGTTTCTAGTTGTGGAGTTTCTAGTTGTGGAGTTTCTAGTTGTGGAGTTTCTGGTTGTGGAGTTTCTAGTTGTGGAGTTTCAAGTTGTGGAGTTTCTAGTTGCGGAGTCTCAAGTTGTGGAGTTTCTAGTTGTGGAGTTTCAAGTTGTGGAGTCTCTAGTAGTGGAGTTTCTAGTTGTGGAGTTTCTAGTTGCGGAGTTTTCAATAGCGGAGTTTCTAGTTGTGAAGTTTCAAGTTGCGGAGTCTCAAGATGTGGAGTTTCCAGTTGTGGAGTTTCTAGTTGTGGAGTTTCTGGTTGTGGAGTTTCTAGTTGTGGAGTTTCAAGTTGTGGAGTCTCTAGTTGTGGAGTCTCAAGTTGTGGAGTTGAAAGTTGTTGAGTTTCAAGTTGTGGAGTCTCTAGTAGTGGAGTTTCTAGTTGTGGAGTTTCTAGTTGCGGAGTTTTCAATATCGGAGTTTCTAGTTGTGAAGTTTCAAGTTGCGGAGTCTCAAGATGTGGAGTTTCCAGTTGTGGAGTTATTTAGTTGTGGAGTTTGTAGTTGTTGAGTTTCTAGTTGTGAAGTCTCTAGTTTTGCAGTTTCTAGTTTTGGAGTTTCTAGATATGGAATTTCTAGTTGCCGAGTCTGTATTTGTGGAGTTTGTAGTTGTGGAGTTTCTAGTCGTGGAGTTTCTAGTTGAGGAGTTTCAAGTTGTGGAGTTTCTAGTTGTGGAGTCTCTAGTTGCGGAGTTTCTAGTTGTGAAGTTTCTAGTTGTGGAGTTTCTAGTTTTGGGGTTTCTAGTTGTGGAATTTCTAGTTGTAGAGTCTCCTGTTGCGGAGTTTCTAGTTGCGGAGTTTCTAGTTGTGGAGTTTCCAGTTGTGGAGTTTAAACTTGTGGAGTTTCAAGTTGTGGAGTCTATAGTTGTGGAGTTCCTAGTTGTGGAGTTCCTAGTTGTAGATTTTATAGTTGTGGAGTATCTAGTTATGAATTTTCCAGTTGTGGAGTTTCTAGTTGTGGAGTTTTTAGTTGTGTAGTCTCAAGTTGTGGAGTTTAAACTTGTGGAGTTTCAAGTTGTGGAGTCTATAGTTGTGGAGTTCCTAGTTGTAGATTTTCTAGTTGTTGAGTATCTAGTTGTGGATTTTCCAGTTGTGGAGTTTCTAGTTGTTGAGTTGAGGAGTCTCTAGTTGTGGAGTGTCTAGTTGTAGAGTTTCCAGTTGTGGAGTTTCGAGTTTGGGAGTTTCTAGTTGTGGAGTTTTGAGTTGTGGAGTTTCTTGTTGTGGAGTTTCTAGTTGCGGAATCTCTAGCTGTGGATTTTCTAGTTGCGTAACTTAAGGTTGTGAAGTTTCAAGTGGAATTTTTAGTTGTGGAGTTTCTAGTTGTGGAGTTTCTAGTTGTGGAGTCTCTAGTTGTGTAGTTTCTAGCTGCGGAGTTTCTAGCTGCGGAGTTTCTAGTTGCAGAGTCTCTGGTTGTGGAGTTTCTAGTTGCGGAGTCTCTAGTTGTGGAGTTTCTAGTTGTGGAGTTTCTAGTTGTGGAGTTTCCAGTTGTGGAGTTTTTAGTTGTGGACTTTCTAGACATGAAATTTCTTGTAGCCGAGTCTCTATTTGTGGAGCTTGTAGTGTTGGAGTTTCTAGTTGTGGAGTTTCTAGTTGTGGAGTCTCTATTTGCAGAGTTTCTAGTTGTGGAGTTTCTAGTTGTGGAGTTTCTAGTTGTGGAGTTTCTGGTTGTGGAGTTTCTAGTTGTGGAGTTTCTAGTTGTGGAGTCTCTAGTTGTGGAGTCTCAAGTTGTGGAGTTTAAAGTTGTTGATTTTCAAGTTGTGAAGTCTCTAGTAGTGGAGTTTCTAGTTGTGGAGTATCTAGTTGTCGAGTTTCCAGTTGTGGAGTTTCTAGCTGTGGAGTTGCGGAGTCTCTGGTTGTGGAGTTTCTAGTTGTGGAGTTTCTAGTTGTGGTGTTTTGAGTTGTGGAGTCTCTAGTTGTGGAGTTTCTAGTTGTGGAGTTTCCAGTTGTGGAGTATCTAGTTGTGGAGTTTCTAGTTGCAGAGTTTCTAGTTGCGGAGTTTTCAATAGCGGAGTTTCTAGTTGTGAAGTTTCATGTTGCGGAGTCTCAAGTTGTGGAGTTTCCAGTTGTGGAGTTATTTAGAGTTATTTAGTTGTGGAGTTTGTGGTTGTTGAGTTTCTAGTTGTGAAGTCTCTAGTTTTGCAGTTTCTAGTTGTGGAGTTTTTAGATATGGAATTTCTAGTTGCCGAGTCTGTATTTGTGGAGTTTGTAGTTGTGGAGTCTCTAGTTGAGTTTCTAGTTGTTGAGTTTCTAGTTGTGGAGTTTCTAGTTGAGGAGTTTCAAGTTGTGGAGTTTCTAGTTGTGGAGTCTCTAGTTGCGGAGTTTCTAGTTGTGAAGTTTCTAGTTGTGGAGTTTCTAGTTTTAGAGTTTCTAGTTGTGGAGTTTCTAGTTGTAGAGTCTCCTGTTGCGGAGTTTCTAGTTGCGGAGTTTCTAGTTGGGAAGTTTCCAGTTGTGGAGTTTCTAGTTGTGGAGTTTCTAGTTGTGGAGTCTCAAGTTGTGGAGTTTAAACTTGTGGAGTTTCAAGTTGTGGAGTCTATAGCTGTGGAGTTCCTAGTTGTAGATTTTCTAGTTGTGGAGTATCTAGTTGTGGATTTTCCAGTTGTGGAGCTTCTAGTTGGTGAGTTGCGGAGTCTCTAGTAGTTGAGTTTCTAGTTGCAGAGTCTCTAGTTGTGGAGTTTCAAGTTGTGGAGTTTCTAGTTGTGGACTTTCGAGTTGTGGAGTTTGTAGTTGTGGTGTTTCTAGCTGCGGAGTTTCTAGGTGCAGAGTCTCTAGTTTTGGCGTTTCTAGTTTCGAATTCTCTAGTTGAGGAGTCTCTAGTTGTAGAGTTTCCAGTTGTTGAGTTTTTAGTTGTGCAGATTATAGTTGTTGAGTTTCTAGTTTGAAGTCTCTAGTTGTGGAGTTTCTAGTTTAGGAGTTTCTAGTTGTAGAGTTTTTAGTTTTTGAGTGTCTAGTTGTGAAGTTTCAAGTTCTGGAGTTTCGAGTTGTGGAGTTTCTAGTTGTGGAGTTTTGAGTTGTGGAGTGTCAAGTTGTGGAGTTTCTAGTTGCGGAGTTTCTAGTTGTGGAGTTTCTAGCTGTGGAGTTTCTAGTTGCAAGGTCTCTAGATGTGGAATTTCTAGTTGTAGAGTTTCTAATTGTGGAGTCTCTAGTTGCGGAGTTTCTAGTTATGTGGAGTTTATAGTTGTGGAGTTGCTAGTGTTGGAGTTTCTAGTTGTGGAGTTTCTAGTTTTGAATACTCTAGTTGTGGAGTCTCTAGTTATGGAGTCTCTAGTTTAGGAGTTTCTAGTTTTAGAGTTTTTAGTTGTGGAGTGTCTAGTTGTGGAGTTTCAAGTTGTGGAGTTTTGAGTTGTGGAGTTTTGAGTTGTGGAGTTTCTAGTTGCGGAGTTTTTAGTTGTGGAGTTTCTAGTTGTGGAGTTTCTAGTTGTGGAGTTTCTAGTTGTGGAGTTTCTGGTTGTGGAGTTTCTAGTTGTGGAGTTTCAAGTTGTGGAGTTTCTAGTTGCGGAGTCTCAAGTTGTGGAGTTTCTAGTTGTGGAGTTTCAAGTTGTGGAGTTTTGAGTTGTGGAATTTCGAGTTGTGGAGTTTCTAGTTGTGGAGTTTCGAGTTGTGGAGTTTCTAGTGGTGGAGTTTCTAGCTGCGGAGTTTCTAGTTGCGAATTCTCTAGTTGAGGAGTCTCTAGTTGTCGAGTTTTTAGTTGTGGAGTGTCTAGTTGTGGAGTTTCAAGTTGTGGAGTTTCTAGTAGAGTTTCGAATCGTGAAGTTTCTAGTTGTGGAGTTTCTAGTTTTGGAGTTTCTAGTTGTGGAGTTTCTAGTTGTAGAGTTTCAAGTTGCGGAGTTTCTAGTTGCGGAGTTTCTAGTTGTGGATTTTCTAGTTGTGGAGTAACTAGTTGTGGATTTTCCAGTTGTGGAGTTTCTAGTTGTGGAGTTGCGGAATCTCTAGTTGTGGAGTTTCTAGTTGCAGAGTCTCTAGTTGTGGAGTTTCAAGTTGTGGAGTCTCTATTTGTGGAGTTTCTAGTTGCCGAGTTTCCAGTTGTGGAGTATCTAGTAGTGGACTTTTCAGTTGTGGAGTTTCTAGTTGTGCAATTTCTAGTTGCGGAGTCCCTAGTTGTGGAGTTTCTAGTTGCTGAGTCTCAAGCTGTGGAGTTTCTAGTTGTTGAGTTTTTAGTTGTGGAGTTTCTACTTGTTGAGTTTCTAGATTGAAGTCTCTAGTGGTAGATTCTCTAGTTGTGGAGTCTCTAGTTTAGGAATTTCTAGTTGAAGTGTTTTTAATATTGGAGTGTCTAGTTGTGGAGTTTCCAGTTGTGGAGTTTCGAGTTGTAGAGTTGCGGAGTCTCTAGTTGTGGAGTTTCTAGTTGCAGAGTCTCTAGTTGTGGAGTTTCCAGTTGTGGAGTATCTAGTAGTGGAGTTTCTAGTTGTGGAGTGTCTAGTTGCGGAGTCCCTAGTTGTGGAGTTTCTAGTTGCGGAGTCTCAATCTGTGGAGTTTCTAATTGTTGAGTTTTTAGTTGTGGAGTTTCTAGTTGTTGAGTTTCTAGTTTGAAGTCTTTAGTTGTAGATTCTCAAGTTGTGGAGTCTCTAGTTTAGGAATTTCTAGTTGAAGAGTTTTTAGTTGTGGAGTGTCCAGTTGTAGAGTTTCCAGTTGTGGAGTTTCGAGTTGTGAAGTTTCGAGTTTTGGAGTTTCTAGTTGTGGAGTTTTGAGTTGTGGAGTTTCTAGTTGTGGAGTTTCTATTTGCGGAATCTCTAGCTGTGGATTTTATAGTTGCGTAACTTAAGGTTGTGAAGTTTCAAGTGGAATTTCTAGTTGTGGAGTTTCTAGTTGTGGAGTTTCTAGTTGTGGAGTCTATAGTTGTGTAGTTTCTAGCTGCGGAGTTTCTAGTTGCGGAGTTTCTATTTGTGGAGTTTCTAGCAGCGGAGTTTCTAGTTGCAGAGTCTCTGGTTGTGGAGTTTCTAGTTGCGGAGTCTCTAGTTGTGGAGTTTCTAGTTGTGGAGTTTCTAGTTGTGGAGTTTCCAGTTGCGGAGTTTTTAGTTGTGGACTTTCTAGACATGAAATTTCTTGTAGCCGAGTCTCTATATGTGGAGCTTGTAGTGTTGGAGTTTCTAGTTGTGGAGTTTCTAGTTGTGGAGTCTCTATTTGCAGAGTTTCTAGTTGTGGAGTTTCTAGTTGTGGAGATTCTGGTTGTGGAGTTTCTAGTTGTGGAGTTTCAAGTTGTGGAGTCTCTAGTTGTGGAGTCTCAAGTTGTGGAGTTTAAAGTTGTTGAGTTTCAAGTTGTGGAGTCTCTAGTAGTGGAGTTTCGAGTTTTGGAGTATCTAGTTGTGGAGTTTCCAGTTGTGGAGTTTCTAGTTGTGGAGTTGCGGAGTCTCTGGTTGTGGAGTTTCTAGTTGTGGAGTTTCAGGTGTGGTGTTTTGAGTTGTGGAGTCTCTAGTTGTGGAGTTTCTAGTTGTGGAGTTTCCAGTTGTGGAGTATCTAGTTGTGGAGTTTCCAGTTGTGAAGTATCTAGTTGTGGAGTTTCCAGTTGTGGAGTATCTAGTTGTGAAGTTTTGAGTTGTGGAGTTTCTAGTTGCAGAGTATCTAGTTGCGGAGTTTTAAATAGCGGAGTTTCTAGTTGTGAAGTTTCAAGTTGCGGAGTCTCAAGTTGTGGAGTTTCCAGTTGTGGAGTTATTTAGTTGTGGAGTTTGTAGTTGTTGAGTTTCTAGTTGTGAAGTATCTAGTTTTGCAGTTTCTAGTTGTGGAGTTTCTAGATATGGAATTTCTAGTTGCCGAGTCTGTATTTGTGGAGTTTGTAGTTGTGGAGTTTCTAGTCGTGGAGTTTCTAGTTGTGGAGTCTCTAGTTGCGGAGTTTATAGTTGTTGAGTTTCTAGTTGTGGAGTTTCTGGTTGTGGAGTTTCTAGTTGAGGAGTTTCAAGTTGTGGAGTTTCGAGTTGTGGAGTCTCTAGTTGCGGAGTTTCTAGTTGTGAAGTTTCTAGTTGTGGAGTTTCTAGTTTTGGAGTTTCTAGTTGTGGAGTTTCTAGTTGTAGAGTCTCCTGTTGCGAAGTTTGTAGTTGTGGAGTTTCCAGTTGTGGAGTTTAAACTTGTGGAGTTTCAAGTTGTGGAGTCTATAGTTGTGAAGTTTCTAGTTGTGGAGTTCCTAGTTGTAGATTTTATAGTTGTGGAGTATCTAGTTATGAATTTTCCAGTAGTGGAGTTTCTAGCTGTGGAGTATCTAGTTGTGGAGTCTCAAGTTGTGGAGTTTCTAGTTGTGGAGTTTCGAGTTGTGGAGTTTCTAGTTGTGGAGTTTCTAGCTGCGGAGTTTCCAGGTGCAGAGCCTCTAGTTTTGCCGTTTCTAGTAGCGAATTCTCTAGTTGAGGAGTCTCTAGTTGTAGAGGTTCTAGTTGTTGAGTTTTTAGTTGTGCAGATTCTAGTTGTTGAGTTTCTAGTTTGAAGTCTCTAGTTGTGGAGTTTCTAGTTTAGAAGTTTCTAGTTGTAGAGTTTTTAGTTTTTGAGTGTCAAGTTGTGAAGTTTCAAGTTCTGAAGTTTCGAGTTGTGGAGTTTCGAGTTGTGGAGTTTTGAGTTGTGGAGTTTCAAGTTGTGGAGTTTCTAGTTGTGGAGTTTCTAGTTGAGGAATCTCTAGTTGTGGATTTTCTAGTTGCGGAACTTAAGGCTGTGAGGTTTCAAGTTGTGGAGTTTCTAGTTGTGGAGTTTCTAGTTGCGGAGTTTCTAGGTGTGGAGTTTCTAGCTGCGGAGTTTCTAGTTGCAAGGTCTCTAGATGTGGAATTTCTAGCTCTAGAGTTTCTAGTTGTGGAGTCTCTAGTTGCGGAGTTTCTAGTTGTGGAGTTTCTAGTTGCGGAGTTTCTAGTTGTGGAGTTGCTAGTGTTGGAGTTTCTAGTTTTGGAGTTTCAGGTTGTGGAGTTTCTAGTTGCAGAGATTCTAGTTGCAGAGCCTCTGGTTGTGGTGGTTCTAGTTATGGAGTTTCTAGTTGTGGAGTTTCTAGTCGTGGAGTATCTAGTTGTAGAGTCTCCTGTTGCGGAGTTTCTAGTTGCGGAGTTTCTAGTTGTGGAGTCTCAAGTTGTGGAGTTTAAACTTGTGGAGTTTCAAGTTGTGGAGTCTATAGTTGTGGAGTTCCTAGTTGTGGAGTTCCTAGTTGTAGATTTTCTAGTTGTGGAGTATCTAGTTATGAATTTTCCAGTTGTGGAGTTTCTAGCTGTGGAGTTTCTAGTTGTGGAGTCTCAAGTTGTGGAGTTTAAACTTGTGGAGTTTCAAGTTGTGGAGTCTATAGTTGTGGAGTTTCTAGTTGTAGATTTTCTAGTTGTGGAGTATCTAGTTGTGAATTTTCCAGTTGTGGAGTTTCTAGTTGTTGAGTTGAGGAGTCTCTAGTTGTTGAGTTTCTAGTTGAAGAGTCTCTAGTTGTGGAGTTTCAAGTTGTGGAGTTTCTAGTTGTGGAGTTTCGAGTTGTCGAGTTTCTAGTTGTGGAGTTTCTAGCTGCGGAGTTTCTAGGTGCAGAGTCCCTAGTTTTGGCATTTCTAGTTGCGAATTCTCTAGTTGTAGAGTTTCTAGTTGTTGAGTTGTTAGTTGTGCAGATTCTAGTTGTTGAGTTTCTAGTTTGAAGTCTCTAGTTGTGGAGTTTCTAGTTTAGGAGTTTCTAGTTGTAGAGTTTTTAGTTTTTGAGTGTCTAGTTGTGAAGTTTCAAGTTCTGGAGTTTTGAGTTGTGGAGTTTCGAGTTGTGGAGTTTTGAGTTGTGGAGTTTCAAGTTGTGGAGTTTCTAGTTGTGGATTTTCTAGTTGCGGAACTTAAGGCTGTGAGGTTTCAAGTTGTGGAGTTTCTAGTTGTGGAGTTTCTAGCTGTGGAGTTTCTAGTTGTGGAGTTTCTAGTTGCGGAGTTTCTAGTTGTGGAGTTTCTAGCTGCGGAGTTTCTAGTTGCAATGTCTCTAGATGTGGAATTTCTAGTTCTAGAGTTTCTAGTTTTGGAGTCTCTAGTTGCGGAGTTTCTAGTTGTGGAGTTTCTAGTTGTGGAGTTTCTGGTTGTGGAGTTTTAAGTTGTGGAGTTTCTAGTTGTGGAGTCTCTAGTTGCGGAGTTTCTAGTTGTGGAGTTGCTAGTGTTGGAGTTTCTAGTTTTGGAGTTTCAGGTTGTGGAGTTTCTAGTTGCAGAGATTCTAGTTGCAGAGCCTCTGGTTGTGGTGGTTCTAGTTATGGAGTTTCTAGTTGTGGAGTTTCTAGTCGTGGAGTATCTAGTTGTAGAGTCTCCTGTTGCGGAGTTTCTAGTTGCGGAGTTTCTAGTTGTGGAGTCTCAAGTTGTGGAGTTTAAACTTGTGGAGTTTCAAGTTGTGGAGTCTATAGTTGTGGAGTTCCTAGTTGTGGAGTTCCTAGTTGTAGATTTTCTAGTTGTGGAGTATCTAGTTATTAATTTTCCAGTTGTGGAGTTTCTAGCTGTGGAGTTTCTAGTTGTGGAGTCTCAAGTTGTGGAGTTTAAACTTGTGGAGTTTCAAGTTGTGGAGTCTATAGTTGTGGAGTTTCTAGTTGTAGATTTTCTAGTTGTGGAGTATCTAGTTGTGAATTTTCCAGTTGTGGAGTTTCTAGTTGTTGAGTTGAGGAGTCTCTAGTTGTTGAGTTTCTAGTTGAAGAGTCTCTAGTTGTGGAGTTTCAAGTTGTGGAGTTTCTAGTTGTGGAGTTTCGAGTTGTGGAGTTTCTAGTTGTGGAGTTTCTAGCTGCGGAGTTTCTAGGTGCAGAGTCCCTAGTTTTGGCATTTCTAGTTGCGAATTCTCTAGTTGTAGAGTTTCTAGTTGTTGAGTTGTTAGTTGTGCAGATTCTAGTTGTTGAGTTTCTAGTTTGAAGTCTCTAGTTGTGGAGTTTCTAGTTTAGGAGTTTCTAGTTGTAGAGTTTTTAGTTTTTGAGTGTCTAGTTGTGAAGTTTCAAGTTCTGGAGTTTCGAGTTGTGGAGTTTCGAGTTGTGGAGTTTTGAGTTGTGGAGTTTCAAGTTGTGGAGTTTCTAGTTGTGGATTTTCTAGTTGCGGAACTTAAGGCTGTGAGGTTTCAAGTTGTGGAGTTTCTAGCTGTGGAGTTTCTAGTTGTGGAGTTTCTAGTTGCGGAGTTTCTAGTTGTGGAGTTTCTAGCTGCGGAGTTTCTAGTTGCAATGTCTCTAGATGTGGAATTTCTAGTTCTAGAGTTTCTAGTTTTGGAGTCTCTAGTTGCGGAGTTTCAAGTTGTGGAGTTTCTAGTTGTGGAGTTTCTGGTTGTGGAGTTTTAAGTTGTGGAGTTTCTAGTTGTGGAGTCTCTAGTTGCGGAGTTTCTAGTTGTGGAGTTGCTAGTGTTGGAGTTTCTAGTTTTGGAGTTTCAGGTTGTGGAGTTTCTAGTTGCAGAGATTCTAGTTGCAGAGCCTCTGGTTGTGGTGGTTCTAGTTATGGAGTTTCTAGTTGTGGAGTTTCTAGTCGTGGAGTATCTAGTTGTGGAGTTTCCAGTTGTGGAGTTTCTAGTTGTGGAGTTGCGGAGTCTCTTGTTGTGGAGTTTCAAGTTGTGGAGTCTCTAGTTGCGGAGTTTCTAGTTGTGGAGTTTCTAGTTGTGGAGTTGCTAGTTGTGGAATTTCTAGGTGTGAAGTTCCTGGTTGTGGAGTTTCTAGTTGCAGAGATTCTAGTTGCGGAGTCTATGGTTGTGGAGGTTCTACTTGTGGAGTTTGTAGTTATGAAGTTTCAGTTGAGGAGTTTTTAGTTGTGGAGTCTCAAGTTGTGGAATTTCTAGCTGTAGAGTTTAGTTGTGGAGTTTCTAGTTGTTGAGTTTCTAGTTTTGAAGACTGTAGTTGTGGAGTCTCTAGTTATGGAGTCTCTAGTTTAGTAGTTTCTGGTTGTAGAGTTTTTAGTTGTGGAGTGTCCAGTTGTGGAGTTTCAAGTTGTGGAGTTTTGAGTTGTGGAGTTTCGAGTTGTGGAGTTTCTAGTTGTGGAGTTTCTAGTTTTGGAGTTTCTAGTTGCGAATTCTCTAGTTGAAGAGTCTCTAGTTGTAGAGTTTCTAGTTGTGGAGTTTCTAGTTTTGGAGTTTCAAGTTGTGGAGTTTCTAGTTGTTGAGTTTCTAGTTTGAAGTCTAGTTGTAGTCTCTAGTTGTGGAGTCTCTAGTTTAGGAGTTTCTAGTTGTAGAGTTTTTAGTTGTGGAGTGTGTAGTTGTGGAGTTTCCAGTTGTGGAGTTTCCAGTTGTGGAGTTTCTAGTTGTGGAGTTTCTAGTTGTGGAGTTTTGAGTTGTGGAGTTTCTAGTTGTGGAGTTTCTAGTTGCGGAATCTCTAGCTGTGGATTTTCTAGTTGCGTAACTTAAGGTTGTGAAGTTTCAAGTGGAATTTCTAGTTGTGGAGTTTCTAGTTGTGGAGTTTCTAGTTGTGGAGTCTATAGTTGTGTAGTTTCTAGCTGCGGAGTTTCTAGTTGCGGAGTTTCTATTTGTGGAGTTTCTAGCAGCGGAGTTTCTAGTTGCAGAGTCTCTGGTTGTGGAGTTTCTAGTTGCGGAGTCTCTAGTTGTGGAGTTTCTAGTTGTGGAGTTTCTAGTTTTGGAGTTTCCAGTTGTGGAGTTTTTAGTTGTGGACTTTCTAGACATGAAATTTCTTGTAGCCGAGTCTCTATATGTGGAGCTTGTAGTGTTGGAGTTTCTAGTTGTGGAGTTTCTAGTTGTGGAGTCTCTATTTGCAGAGTTTCTAGTTTTGGAGTATCTAGTTGTGGAGTTTCCAGTTGTGGAGTTTCTAGTTGTGGGGTTGCGGAGTCTCTGGTTGTGGAGTTTCTAGTTGTGGAGTTTCAGGTGTGGTGTTTTGAGTTGTGGAGTCTCTAGTTGTGGAGTTTCTAGTTGTGGAGTTTCCAGTTGTGGAGTATCTAGTTGTGGAGTTTCCAGTTGTGAAGTATCTAGTTGTGGAGTTTCCAGTTGTGGAGTATCTAGTTGTGAAGTTTTGAGTTGTGGAGTTTCTAGTTGCAGAGTATCTAGTTGCGGAGTTTTAAATAGCGGAGTTTCTAGTTGTGAAGTTTCAAGTTGCAGAGTCTCAAGTTGTGGAGTTTCCAGTTGAGGAGTTATTTAGTTGTGGAGTTTGTAGTTGTTGAGTTTCTAGTTGTGAAGTATCTAGTTTTGCAGTTTCTAGTTGTGGAGTTTCTAGATATGGAATTTCTAGTTGCCGAGTCTGTATTTGTGGAGTTTGTAGTTGTGGAGTTTCTAGTCGTGGAGTTTCTAGTTGTGGAGTCTCTAGTTGCGGAGTTTATAGTTGTTGAGTTTCTAGTTGTGGAGATTCTGGTTGTGGAGTTTCTAATTGAGGAGTTTCAAGTTGTGGAGTTTCGAGTTGTGGAGTCTCTAGTTGCGGAGTTTCAAGTTGTGAAGTTTCTAGTTGTGGAGTTTCTAGTTTTGGAGTTTCTAGTTGTGGAGTTTCTAGTTGTAGAGTCTACTGTTGCGAAGTTTCTAGTTGTGGAGTTTCCAGTTGTGGAGTTTAAACTTGTGGAGTTTCAAGTTGTGGAGTCTATAGTTGTGAAGTTTCTAGTTGTGGAGTTCCTAGTTGTAGATTTTATAGTTGTGGAGTATCTAGTTATGAATTTTCCAGTTGTGGAGTTTCTAGCTGTGGAGTTTCTAGTTGTGGAGTTTCTAGTTGCGGAATCTCTAGTTGTGGATTTTCTAGTTGCGGAACTTAAGGCTGTGAGGTTTCAAGTTGTGGAGTTTCTAGTTGTGGAGTTTCTAGTTGCGGAGTTTCTAGGTGTGGAGTTTCTAGCTGCGGAGTTTCTAGTTGCAAGGTCTCTAGATGTGGAATTTCTAGTTCTAGAGTTTCTAGTTGTGGAGTCTCTAGTTGCGGAGTTTCTAGTTGTGGAGTTTCTAGTTGTGGAGTTTCTGGTTGTGGAGTTTTAAGTTGTGGAGTTTCAAGTTGTGGAGACTCTAGTTGTGGAGTTTCTAGTTGTGGAGTCTCTAGTTGCGGAGTTTCTAGTTGTGGAGTTGCTAGTGTTGGAGTTTCTAGTTTTGGAGTTTCAGGTTGTGGAGTTTCTAGTTGCAGAGATTCTAGTTGCAGAGCCTCTGGTTGTGGTGGTTCTAGTTATGGAGTTTCTAGTTGTGGAGTTTCTAGTCGTGGAGTATCTAGTTGTAGAGTCTCCTGTTGCGGAGTTTCTAGTTGCGGAGTTTCTAGTTGTGGAGTGTCAAGTTGTGGAGTTTAAGCTTGTGGAGTTTCAAGTTGTGGAGTCTATAGTTGTGGAGTTCCTAGTTGTGGAGTTCCTAGTTGTAGATTTTCTAGTTGTGGAGTATCTAGTTATAAATTTTCCAGTTGTGGAGTTTCTAGCTGTGGAGTTTCTAGTTGTGGAGTCTCTAGTTGTGGAGTTTAAACTTGTGGAGTTTCAAGTTGTGGAGTCTATAGTTGTGGAGTCTATAGTTGTGGAGTTCCTAGTTGTAGATTTTCTAGTTGTGGAGTATCTAGTTGTGAATTTTCCAGTTGTGGAGTTTCTAGTTGTTGAGTTGAGGAGTCTCTAGTTGTTGAGTTTCTAGTTGAAGAGTCTCTAGTTGTGGAGTTTCAAGTTGTGGAGTTTCTAGTTGTGGAGTTTCGAGTTGTGGAGTTTCTAGTTGTGGAGTTTCTAGCTGCGGAGTTTCTAGGTGCAGAGTCCCTAGTTTTGGCATTTCTAGTTGCGAATTCTACAGTTGTAGAGTTTCTAGTTGTTGAGTTGTTAGTTGTGCAGATTCTAGTTGTTGAGTTTCTAGTTTGAAGTCTCTAGTTGTGGAGTTTCTAGTTTAGGAGTTTCTAGTTGTAGAGTTTTTAGTTTTTGAGTGTCTAGTTGTGAAGTTTCAAGTTCTGGAGTTTCTAGTTGTGGAGTTTCTAGCTGTGGAGTTTCTAGTTGTGGAGTTTCTAGTTGCGGAGTTTCTAGTTGTGGAGTTTCTAGCTGCGGAGTTTCTAGTTGCAATGTCTCTAGATGTGGAATTTCTAGTTCTAGAGTTTCTAGTTTTGGAGTCTCTAGTTGCGGAGTTTCTGGTTGTGGAGTTTCTAGTTGTGGAGTTTCTGTTTGTGGAGTTTTAAGTTGTGGAGTTTCAAGTTGTGGAGTTTCTAGTTGTGGAGTCTCTAGTTGCGGAGTTTCTAGTTGTGGAGTTGCTAGTGTTGGAGTTTCTAGTTTTGGAGTTTCAGGTTGTGGAGTTTCTAGTTGCAGAGATTCTAGTTGCAGAGCCTCTGGTTGTGGTGGTTCTAGTTATGGAGTTTCTAGTTGTGGAGTTTCTAGTCGTGGAGCATCTAGTTGTAGAGTTTCCAGTTGTGGAGTTTCTAGTTGTGGAGTTGCGGAGTCTCTTGTTGTGGAGTTTCCAGTTGTGGAGTATCTAGTTGTGGAGTTTCCAGTTGTGAAGTATCTAGTTGTGGAGTTTCCAGTTGTGGAGTATCTAGTTGTGAAGTTTTAAGTTGTGGAGTTTCTAGTTGCAGAGTTTCTAGTTGCGGAGTTTTCAATAGCGGAGTTTCTAGTTGTGAAGTTTCATGTTGCGGAGTCTCAAGTTGTGGAGTTTCCAGTTGTGGAGTTATTTAGAGTTATTTAGTTGTGGAGTTTGTAGTTGTTGAGTTTCTAGTTGTGAAGTCTCTAGTTTTGCAGTTTCTAGTTGTGGAGTTTCTAGATATGGAATTTCGAGTTGCCGAGTCTGTATTTGTGGAGTTTGTAGTTGTGGAGTCTCTAGTTGAGTTTCTAGTTGTTGAGTTTCTAGTTGTGGAGTTTCTAGTTGAGGAGTTTCTAGTTGTGGAGTCTCTAGTTGCGGAGTTTCTAGTTGTGAAGTTTCTAGTTGTGGAGTTTCTAGTTTTAGAGTTTCTAGTTGTGGAGTTTCTAGTTGTAGAGTCTCCTGTTGCGGAGTTTATAGTTGCGGAGTTTCTAGTTGGGAAGTTTCCAGTTGTGGAGTTTCTAGTTGTGGAGTTTCTAGTTGTGGAGTCTCAAGTTGTGGAGTTTAAACTTGTGGAGTTTCAAGTTGTGGAGTCTATAGCTGTGGAGTTCCTAGTTGTAGATTTTCTAGTTGTGGAGTATCTAGTTATGGATTTTCCAGTTGTGGAGTTTCTAGTTGTGGAGTTTCTAGCTGCGGAGTTTCCAGGTGCAGAGTCTCTAGTTTTGGCGTTTCTAGTAGCGAATTCTCTAGTTGAGGAGTCTCTAGTTGTAGAGTTTCTAGTTGTTGAGTTTTTAGTTGTGCAGATTCTAGTTGTTGAGTTTCTAGTTTGAAGTCTCTAGTTGTGGAGTTTCTAGTTTAGGAGTTTCTAGTTGTAGAGTTTTTAGTTTTTGAGTGTCTAGTTGTGAAGTTTCAAGTTCTGAAGTTTCGAGTTGTGGAGTTTTGAGTTGTGGAGTTTTGAGTTGTGGAGTTTCAAGTTGTGGAGTTTCTAGTTGTGGAGTTTCTAGTTGCGGAATCTCTAGTTGTGGATTTTCTAGTTGCGGAACTTAAGGCTGTGAGGTTTCAAGTTGTGGAGTTTCTAGTTGTGGAGTTTCTAGTTGCGGAGTTTCTAGGTGTGGAGTTTCTAGCTGCGGAGTTTCTAGTTGCAAGGTCTCTAGATGTGGAATTTCTAGTTCTAGAGTTTCTAGTTGTGGAGTCTCTAGTTGCGGAGTTTCTAGTTGTGGATTTTCTAGTTGTGGAGTTTCTGGTTGTGGAGTTTTAAGTTGTGGAGTTTCAAGTTGTGGAGACTCTAGTTGTGGAGTTTCTAGTTGTGGAGTCTCTAGTTGCGGAGTTTCTAGTTGTGGAGTTGCTAGTGTTGGAGTTTCTAGTTTTGGAGTTTCAGGTTGTGGAGTTTCTAGTTGCAGAGATTCTAGTTGCAGAGCCTCTGGTTGTGGTGGTTCTAGTTATGGAGTTTCTAGTTGTGGAGTTTCTAGTCGTGGAGGATCTAGTTGTAGAGTCTCCTGTTGCGGAGTTTCTTGTTGCGGAGTTTCTAGTTGTGGAGTCTCAAGTTGTGGAGTTTAAACTTGTGGAGTTTCAAGTTTGGGAGTCTATAGCTGTGGAGTTCCTAGTTGTAGATTTTCTAGTTGTGGAGTATCTAGTTATGGATTTTCCAGTTGTGGAGTTTCTAGTTGTGGAGTTTCTAGCTGCGGAGTTTCCAGGTGCAGAGTCTCTAGTTTTGGCGTTTCTAGTAGCGAATTCTCTAGTTGAGGAGTCTCTAGTTGTAGAGTTTCTAGTTGTTGAGTTTTTAGTTGTGCAGATTCTAGTTGTTGAGTTTCTAGTTTGAAGTCTCTAGTTGTGGAGTTTCTAGTTTAGGAGTTTCTAGTTGTAGAGTTTTTAGTTTTTGAGTGTCTAGTTGTGAAGTTTCAAGTTCTGAAGTTTCGAGTTGTGGAGTTTTGAGTTGTGGAGTTTTGAGTTGTGGAGTTTCAAGTTGTGGAGTTTCTAGTTGTGGAGTTTCTAGTTGCGGAATCTCTAGTTGTGGATTTTCTAGTTGCGGAACTTAAGGCTGTGAGGTTTCAAGTTGTGGAGTTTCTAGTTGTGGAGTTTCTAGTTGCGGAGTTTCTAGGTGTGGAGTTTCTAGCTGCGGAGTTTCTAGTTGCAAGGTCTCTAGATGTGGAATTTCTAGTTCTAGAGTTTCTAGTTGTGGAGTCTCTAGTTGCGGAGTTTCTAGTTGTGGAGTTTCTGGTTGTGGAGTTTTAAGTTGTGGAGTTTCAAGTTGTGGAGACTCTAGTTGTGGAGTTTCTAGTTGTGGAGTCTCTAGTTGCGGAGTTTCTAGTTGTGGAGTTGCTAGTGTTGGAGTTTCTAGTTTTGGAGTTTCAGGTTGTGGAGTTTCTAGTTGCAGAGATTCTAGTTGCAGAGCCTCTGGTTGTGGTGGTTCTAGTTATGGAGTTTCTAGTTGTGGAGTTTCTAGTCGTGGAGTATCTAGTTGTAGAGTCTCCTGTTGCGGAGTTTCTAGTTGCGGAGTTTCTAGTTGTGGAGTCTCAAGTTGTGGAGTTTAAACTTGTGGAGTTTCAAGTTTGGGAGTCTATAGCTGTGGAGTTCCTAGTTGTAGATTTTCTAGTTGTGGAGTATCTAGTTATGGATTTTCCAGTTGTGGAGTTTCTAGTTGTGGAGTTTCTAGCTGCGGAGTTTCCAGGTGCAGAGTCTCTAGTTTTGGCGTTTCTAGTAGCGAATTCTCTAGTTGAGGAGTCTCTAGTTGTAGAGTTTCTAGTTGTTGAGTTTTTAGTTGTGCAGATTCTAGTTGTTGAGTTTCTAGTTTGAAGTCTCTAGTTGTGGAGTTTCTAGTTTAGGAGTTTCTAGTTGTAGAGTTTTTAGTTTTTGAGTGTCTAGTTGTGAAGTTTCAAGTTCTGAAGTTTCGAGTTGTGGAGTTTTGAGTTGTGGAGTTTTGAGTTGTGGAGTTTCAAGTTGTGGAGTTTCTAGTTGTGGAGTTTCTAGTTGCGGAATCTCTAGTTGTGGATTTTCTAGTTGCGGAACTTAAGGCTGTGAGGTTTCAAGTTGTGGAGTTTCTAGTTGTGGAGTTTCTAGTTGCGGAGTTTCTAGGTGTGGAGTTTCTAGCTGCGGAGTTTCTAGTTGCAAGGTCTCTAGATGTGGAATTTCTAGTTCTAGAGTTTCTAGTTGTGGAGTCTCTAGTTGCGGAGTTTCTAGTTGTGGATTTTCTAGTTGTGGAGTTTCTGGTTGTGGAGTTTTAAGTTGTGGAGTTTCAAGTTGTGGAGACTCTAGTTGTGGAGTTTCTAGTTGTGGAGTCTCTAGTTGCGGAGTTTCTAGTTGTGGAGTTGCTAGTGTTGGAGTTTCTAGTTTTGGAGTTTCAGGTTGTGGAGTTTCTAGTTGCAGAGATTCTAGTTGCAGAGCCTCTGGTTGTGGTGGTTCTAGTTATGGAGTTTCTAGTTGTGGAGTTTCTAGTCGTGGAGTATCTAGTTGTAGAGTCTCCTGTTGCGGAGTTTCTAGTTGCGGAGTTTCTAGTTGTGGAGTCTCAAGTTGTGGAGTTTAAACTTGTGGAGTTTCAAGTTGTGGAGTCTATAGTTGTGGAGTTCCTAGTTGTGGAGTTCCTAGTTGTAGATTTTCTAGTTGTGGAGTATCTAGTTGTGAATTTTCCAGTTGTGGAGTTTCTAGTTGTTGAGTTGAGGAGTCTCTAGTTGTTGAGTTTCTAGTTGAAGAGTCTCTAGTTGTGGAGTTTCAAGTTGTGGAGTTTCTAGTTGTGGAGTTTCGAGTTGTGGAGTTTCTAGTTGTGGAGTTTCTAGCTGCGGAGTTTCTAGGTGCAGAGTCCCTAGTTTTGGCATTTCTAGTTGCGAATTCTCTAGTTGTAGAGTTTCTAGTTGTTGAGTTGTTAGTTGTGCAGATTCTAGTTGTTGAGTTTCTAGTTTGAAGTCTCTAGTTGTGGAGTTTCTAGTTTAGGAGTTTCTAGTTGTAGAGTTTTTAGTTTTTGAGTGTCTAGTTGTGAAGTTTCAAGTTCTGGAGTTTTGAGTTGTGGAGTTTCGAGTTGTGGAGTTTTGAGTTGTGGAGTTTCAAGTTGTGGAGTTTCTAGTTGTGGATTTTCTAGTTGCGGAACTTAAGGCTGTGAGGTTTCAAGTTGTGGAGTTTCTAGTTGTGGAGTTTCTAGCTGTGGAGTTTCTAGTTGTGGAGTTTCTAGTTGCGGAGTTTCTAGTTGTGGAGTTTCTAGCTGCGGAGTTTCTAGTTGCAATGTCTCTAGATGTGGAATTTCTAGTTCTAGAGTTTCTAGTTTTGGAGTCTCTAGTTGCGGAGTTTCTAGTTGTGGAGTTTCTAGTTGTGGAGTTTCTGGTTGTGGAGTTTTAAGTTGTGGAGTTTCTAGTTGTGGAGTCTCTAGTTGCGGAGTTTCTAGTTGTGGAGTTGCTAGTGTTGGAGTTTCTAGTTTTGGAGTTTCAGGTTGTGGAGTTTCTAGTTGCAGAGATTCTAGTTGCAGAGCCTCTGGTTGTGGTGGTTCTAGTTATGGAGTTTCTAGTTGTGGAGTTTCTAGTCGTGGAGTATCTAGTTGTAGAGTCTCCTGTTGCGGAGTTTCTAGTTGCGGAGTTTCTAGTTGTGGAGTCTCAAGTTGTGGAGTTTAAACTTGTGGAGTTTCAAGTTGTGGAGTCTATAGTTGTGGAGTTCCTAGTTGTGGAGTTCCTAGTTGTAGATTTTCTAGTTGTGGAGTATCTAGTTATTAATTTTCCAGTTGTGGAGTTTCTAGCTGTGGAGTTTCTAGTTGTGGAGTCTCAAGTTGTGGAGTTTAAACTTGTGGAGTTTCAAGTTGTGGAGTCTATAGTTGTGGAGTTTCTAGTTGTAGATTTTCTAGTTGTGGAGTATCTAGTTGTGAATTTTCCAGTTGTGGAGTTTCTAGTTGTTGAGTTGAGGAGTCTCTAGTTGTTGAGTTTCTAGTTGAAGAGTCTCTAGTTGTGGAGTTTCAAGTTGTGGAGTTTCTAGTTGTGGAGTTTCGAGTTGTGGAGTTTCTAGTTGTGGAGTTTCTAGCTGCGGAGTTTCTAGGTGCAGAGTCCCTAGTTTTGGCATTTCTAGTTGCGAATTCTCTAGTTGTAGAGTTTCTAGTTGTTGAGTTGTTAGTTGTGCAGATTCTAGTTGTTGAGTTTCTAGTTTGAAGTCTCTAGTTGTGGAGTTTCTAGTTTAGGAGTTTCTAGTTGTAGAGTTTTTAGTTTTTGAGTGTCTAGTTGTGAAGTTTCAAGTTCTGGAGTTTCGAGTTGTGGAGTTTCGAGTTGTGGAGTTTTGAGTTGTGGAGTTTCAAGTTGTGGAGTTTCTAGTTGTGGATTTTCTAGTTGCGGAACTTAAGGCTGTGAGGTTTCAAGTTGTGGAGTTTCTAGTTGTGGAGTTTCTAGCTGTGGAGTTTCTAGTTGTGGAGTTTCTAGTTGCGGAGTTTCTAGTTGTGGAGTTTCTAGCTGCGGAGTTTCTAGTTGCAATGTCTCTAGATGTGGAATTTCTAGTTCTAGAGTTTCTAGTTTTGGAGTCTCTAGTTGCGGAGTTTCAAGTTGTGGAGTTTCTAGTTGTGGAGTTTCTGGTTGTGGAGTTTTAAGTTGTGGAGTTTCTAGTTGTGGAGTCTCTAGTTGCGGAGTTTCTAGTTGTGGAGTTGCTAGTGTTGGAGTTTCTAGTTTTGGAGTTTCAGGTTGTGGAGTTTCTAGTTGCAGAGATTCTAGTTGCAGAGCCTCTGGTTGTGGTGGTTCTAGTTATGGAGTTTCTAGTTGTGGAGTTTCTAGTCGTGGAGTATCTAGTTGTAGAGTCTCCTGTTGCGGAGTTTCTAGTTGCGGAGTTTCTAGTTGTGGAGTCTCAAGTTGTGGAGTTTAAACTTGTGGAGTTTCAAGTTGTGGAGTCTATAGTTGTGGAGTTCCTAGTTGTGGAGTTCCTAGTTGTAGATTTTCTAGTTGTGGAGTATCTAGTTATGAATTTTCCAGTTGTGGAGTTTCTAGCTGTGGAGTTTCTAGTTGTGGAGTCTCAAGTTGTGGAGTTTAAACTTGTGGAGTTTCAAGTTGTGGAGTCTATAGTTGTGGAGTTTCTAGTTGTAGATTTTCTAGTTGTGGAGTATCTAGTTGTGAATTTTCCAGTTGTGGAGTTTCTAGTTGTTGAGTTGAGGAGTCTCTAGTTGTTGAGTTTCTAGTTGAAGAGTCTCTAGTTGTGGAGTTTCAAGTTGTGGAGTTTCTAGTTGTGGAGTTTCGAGTTGTGGAGTTTCTAGTTGTGGAGTTTCTAGCTGCGGAGTTTCTAGGTGCAGAGTCCCTAGTTTTGGCATTTCTAGTTGCGAATTCTCTAGTTGTAGAGTTTCTAGTTGTTGAGTTGTTAGTTGTGCAGATTCTAGTTGTTGAGTTTCTGGTTTGAAGTCTCTAGTTGTGGAGTTTCTAGTTTAGGAGTTTCTAGTTGTAGAGTTTTTAGTTTTTGAGTGTCTAGTTGTGAAGTTTCAAGTTCTGGAGTTTCGAGTTGTGGAGTTTCGAGTTGTGGAGTTTTGAGTTGTGGAGTTTCAAGTTGTGGAGTTTCTAGTTGTGGATTTTCTAGTTGCGGAACTTAAGGCTGTGAGGTTTCAAGTTGTGGAGTTTCTAGTTGTGGAGTTTCTAGCTGTGGAGTTTCTAGTTGTGGAGTTTCTAGTTGCGGAGTTTCTAGTTGTGGAGTTTCTAGCTGCGGAGTTTCTAGTTGCAATGTCTCTAGATGTGGAATTTCTAGTTCTAGAGTTTCTAGTTTTGGAGTCTCTAGTTGCGGAGTTTCTAGTTGTGGAGTTTCTAGTTGTGGAGTTTCTGGTTGTGGAGTTTTAAGTTGTGGAGTTTCAAGTTGTGGAGTTTCTAGTTGTGGAGTCTCTAGTTGCGGAGTTTCTAGTTGTGGAGTTGCTAGTGTTGGAGTTTCTAGTTTTGGAGTTTCAGGTTGTGGAGTTTCTAGTTGCAGAGATTCTAGTTGCAGAGCCTCTGGTTGTGGTGGTTCTAGTTATGGAGTTTCTAGTTGTGGAGTTTCTAGTCGTGGAGTATCTAGTTGTGGAGTTTCCAGTTGTGGAGTTTCTAGTTGTGGAGTTGCGGAGTCTCTTGTTGTGGAGTTTCAAGTTGTGGAGTCTCTAGTTGCGGAGTTTCTAGTTGTGGAGTTTCTAGTTGTGGAGTTGCTAGTTGTGGAATTTCTAGGTGTGAAGTTCCTGGTTGTGGAGTTTCTAGTTGCAGAGATTCTAGTTGCGGAGTCTATGGTTGTGGAGGTTCTACTTGTGGATTTTGTAGTTATGAAGTTTCAGTTGAGGAGTTTTTAGTTGTGGAGTCTCAAGTTGTGGAATTTCTAGCTGTAGAGTTTAGTTGTGGAGTTTCTAGTTGTTGAGTTTCTAGTTTTGAAGACTGTAGTTGTGGAGTCTCTAGTTATGGAGTCTCTAGTTTAGTAGTTTCTGGTTGTAGAGTTTTTAGTTGTGGAGTGTCCAGTTGTGGAGTTTCAAGTTGTGGAGTTTCTAGTTGTGGAGTTTCTAGCTGCGGAGTTTCCAGGTGCAGAGTCTCTAGTTTTGGCGTTTCTAGTAGCGAATTCTCTAGTTGAGGAGTCTCTAGTTGTAGAGTTTCTAGTTGTTGAGTTTTTAGTTGTGCAGATTCTAGTTGTTGAGTTTCTAGTTTGAAGTCTCTAGTTGTGGAGTTTCTAGTTTAGGAGTTTCTAGTTGTAGAGTTTTTAGTTTTTGAGTGTCTAGTTGTGAAGTTTCAAGTTCTGAAGTTTCGAGTTGTGGAGTTTTGAGTTGTGGAGTTTTGAGTTGTGGAGTTTCAAGTTGTGGAGTTTCTAGTTGTGGAGTTTCTAGTTGCGGAATCTCTAGTTGTGGATTTTCTAGTTGCGGAACTTAAGGCTGTGAGGTTTCAAGTTGTGGAGTTTCTAGTTGTGGAGTTTCTAGTTGCGGAGTTTCTAGGTGTGGAGTTTCTAGCTGCGGAGTTTCTAGTTGCAAGGTCTCTAGATGTGGAATTTCTAGTTCTAGAGTTTCTAGTTGTGGAGTCTCTAGTTGCGGAGTTTCTAGTTGTGGATTTTCTAGTTGTGGAGTTTCTGGTTGTGGAGTTTTAAGTTGTGGAGTTTCAAGTTGTGGAGACTCTAGTTGTGGAGTTTCTAGTTGTGGAGTCTCTAGTTGCGGAGTTTCTAGTTGTGGAGTTGCTAGTGTTGGAGTTTCTAGTTTTGGAGTTTCAGGTTGTGGAGTTTCTAGTTGCAGAGATTCTAGTTGCAGAGCCTCTGGTTGTGGTGGTTCTAGTTATGGAGTTTCTAGTTGTGGAGTTTCTAGTCGTGGAGTATCTAGTTGTAGAGTCTCCTGTTGCGGAGTTTCTAGTTGCGGAGTTTCTAGTTGTGGAGTCTCAAGTTGTGGAGTTTAAACTTGTGGAGTTTCAAGTTGTGGAGTCTATAGTTGTGGAGTTCCTAGTTGTGGAGTTCCTAGTTGTAGATTTTCTAGTTGTGGAGTATCTAGTTGTGAATTTTCCAGTTGTGGAGTTTCTAGTTGTTGAGTTGAGGAGTCTCTAGTTGTTGAGTTTCTAGTTGAAGAGTCTCTAGTTGTGGAGTTTCAAGTTGTGGAGTTTCTAGTTGTGGAGTTTCGAGTTGTGGAGTTTCTAGTTGTGGAGTTTCTAGCTGCGGAGTTTCTAGGTGCAGAGTCCCTAGTTTTGGCATTTCTAGTTGCGAATTCTCTAGTTGTAGAGTTTCTAGTTGTTGAGTTGTTAGTTGTGCAGATTCTAGTTGTTGAGTTTCTAGTTTGAAGTCTCTAGTTGTGGAGTTTCTAGTTTAGGAGTTTCTAGTTGTAGAGTTTTTAGTTTTTGAGTGTCTAGTTGTGAAGTTTCAAGTTCTGGAGTTTTGAGTTGTGGAGTTTCGAGTTGTGGAGTTTTGAGTTGTGGAGTTTCAAGTTGTGGAGTTTCTAGTTGTGGATTTTCTAGTTGCGGAACTTAAGGCTGTGAGGTTTCAAGTTGTGGAGTTTCTAGTTGTGGAGTTTCTAGCTGTGGAGTTTCTAGTTGTGGAGTTTCTAGTTGCGGAGTTTCTAGTTGTGGAGTTTCTAGCTGCGGAGTTTCTAGTTGCAATGTCTCTAGATGTGGAATTTCTAGTTCTAGAGTTTCTAGTTTTGGAGTCTCTAGTTGCGGAGTTTCTAGTTGTGGAGTTTCTAGTTGTGGAGTTTCTGGTTGTGGAGTTTTAAGTTGTGGAGTTTCTAGTTGTGGAGTCTCTAGTTGCGGAGTTTCTAGTTGTGGAGTTGCTAGTGTTGGAGTTTCTAGTTTTGGAGTTTCAGGTTGTGGAGTTTCTAGTTGCAGAGATTCTAGTTGCAGAGCCTCTGGTTGTGGTGGTTCTAGTTATGGAGTTTCTAGTTGTGGAGTTTCTAGTCGTGGAGTATCTAGTTGTAGAGTCTCCTGTTGCGGAGTTTCTAGTTGCGGAGTTTCTAGTTGTGGAGTCTCAAGTTGTGGAGTTTAAACTTGTGGAGTTTCAAGTTGTGGAGTCTATAGTTGTGGAGTTCCTAGTTGTGGAGTTCCTAGTTGTAGATTTTCTAGTTGTGGAGTATCTAGTTATTAATTTTCCAGTTGTGGAGTTTCTAGCTGTGGAGTTTCTAGTTGTGGAGTCTCAAGTTGTGGAGTTTAAACTTGTGGAGTTTCAAGTTGTGGAGTCTATAGTTGTGGAGTTTCTAGTTGTAGATTTTCTAGTTGTGGAGTATCTAGTTGTGAATTTTCCAGTTGTGGAGTTTCTAGTTGTTGAGTTGAGGAGTCTCTAGTTGTTGAGTTTCTAGTTGAAGAGTCTCTAGTTGTGGAGTTTCAAGTTGTGGAGTTTCTAGTTGTGGAGTTTCGAGTTGTGGAGTTTCTAGTTGTGGAGTTTCTAGCTGCGGAGTTTCTAGGTGCAGAGTCCCTAGTTTTGGCATTTCTAGTTGCGAATTCTCTAGTTGTAGAGTTTCTAGTTGTTGAGTTGTTAGTTGTGCAGATTCTAGTTGTTGAGTTTCTAGTTTGAAGTCTCTAGTTGTGGAGTTTCTAGTTTAGGAGTTTCTAGTTGTAGAGTTTTTAGTTTTTGAGTGTCTAGTTGTGAAGTTTCAAGTTCTGGAGTTTCGAGTTGTGGAGTTTCGAGTTGTGGAGTTTTGAGTTGTGGAGTTTCAAGTTGTGGAGTTTCTAGTTGTGGATTTTCTAGTTGCGGAACTTAAGGCTGTGAGGTTTCAAGTTGTGGAGTTTCTAGTTGTGGAGTTTCTAGCTGTGGAGTTTCTAGTTGTGGAGTTTCTAGTTGCGGAGTTTCTAGTTGTGGAGTTTCTAGCTGCGGAGTTTCTAGTTGCAATGTCTCTAGATGTGGAATTTCTAGTTCTAGAGTTTCTAGTTTTGGAGTCTCTAGTTGCGGAGTTTCAAGTTGTGGAGTTTCTAGTTGTGGAGTTTCTGGTTGTGGAGTTTTAAGTTGTGGAGTTTCTAGTTGTGGAGTCTCTAGTTGCGGAGTTTCTAGTTGTGGAGTTGCTAGTGTTGGAGTTTCTAGTTTTGGAGTTTCAGGTTGTGGAGTTTCTAGTTGCAGAGATTCTAGTTGCAGAGCCTCTGGTTGTGGTGGTTCTAGTTATGGAGTTTCTAGTTGTGGAGTTTCTAGTCGTGGAGTATCTAGTTGTAGAGTCTCCTGTTGCGGAGTTTCTAGTTGCGGAGTTTCTAGTTGTGGAGTCTCAAGTTGTGGAGTTTAAACTTGTGGAGTTTCAAGTTGTGGAGTCTATAGTTGTGGAGTTCCTAGTTGTGGAGTTCCTAGTTGTAGATTTTCTAGTTGTGGAGTATCTAGTTATGAATTTTCCAGTTGTGGAGTTTCTAGCTGTGGAGTTTCTAGTTGTGGAGTCTCAAGTTGTGGAGTTTAAACTTGTGGAGTTTCAAGTTGTGGAGTCTATAGTTGTGGAGTTTCTAGTTGTAGATTTTCTAGTTGTGGAGTATCTAGTTGTGAATTTTCCAGTTGTGGAGTTTCTAGTTGTTGAGTTGAGGAGTCTCTAGTTGTTGAGTTTCTAGTTGAAGAGTCTCTAGTTGTGGAGTTTCAAGTTGTGGAGTTTCTAGTTGTGGAGTTTCGAGTTGTGGAGTTTCTAGTTGTGGAGTTTCTAGCTGCGGAGTTTCTAGGTGCAGAGTCCCTAGTTTTGGCATTTCTAGTTGCGAATTCTCTAGTTGTAGAGTTTCTAGTTGTTGAGTTGTTAGTTGTGCAGATTCTAGTTGTTGAGTTTCTGGTTTGAAGTCTCTAGTTGTGGAGTTTCTAGTTTAGGAGTTTCTAGTTGTAGAGTTTTTAGTTTTTGAGTGTCTAGTTGTGAAGTTTCAAGTTCTGGAGTTTCGAGTTGTGGAGTTTCGAGTTGTGGAGTTTTGAGTTGTGGAGTTTCAAGTTGTGGAGTTTCTAGTTGTGGATTTTCTAGTTGCGGAACTTAAGGCTGTGAGGTTTCAAGTTGTGGAGTTTCTAGTTGTGGAGTTTCTAGCTGTGGAGTTTCTAGTTGTGGAGTTTCTAGTTGCGGAGTTTCTAGTTGTGGAGTTTCTAGCTGCGGAGTTTCTAGTTGCAATGTCTCTAGATGTGGAATTTCTAGTTCTAGAGTTTCTAGTTTTGGAGTCTCTAGTTGCGGAGTTTCTAGTTGTGGAGTTTCTAGTTGTGGAGTTTCTGGTTGTGGAGTTTTAAGTTGTGGAGTTTCAAGTTGTGGAGTTTCTAGTTGTGGAGTCTCTAGTTGCGGAGTTTCTAGTTGTGGAGTTGCTAGTGTTGGAGTTTCTAGTTTTGGAGTTTCAGGTTGTGGAGTTTCTAGTTGCAGAGATTCTAGTTGCAGAGCCTCTGGTTGTGGTGGTTCTAGTTATGGAGTTTCTAGTTGTGGAGTTTCTAGTCGTGGAGTATCTAGTTGTGGAGTTTCCAGTTGTGGAGTTTCTAGTTGTGGAGTTGCGGAGTCTCTTGTTGTGGAGTTTCAAGTTGTGGAGTCTCTAGTTGCGGAGTTTCTAGTTGTGGAGTTTCTAGTTGTGGAGTTGCTAGTTGTGGAATTTCTAGGTGTGAAGTTCCTGGTTGTGGAGTTTCTAGTTGCAGAGATTCTAGTTGCGGAGTCTATGGTTGTGGAGGTTCTACTTGTGGAGTTTGTAGTTATGAAGTTTCAGTTGAGGAGTTTTTAGTTGTGGAGTCTCAAGTTGTGGAATTTCTAGCTGTAGAGTTTAGTTGTGGAGTTTCTAGTTGTTGAGTTTCTAGTTTTGAAGACTGTAGTTGTGGAGTCTCTAGTTATGGAGTCTCTAGTTTAGTAGTTTCTGGTTGTAGAGTTTTTAGTTGTGGAGTGTCCAGTTGTGGAGTTTCAAGTTGTGGAGTTTTGAGTTGTGGAGTTTCGAGTTGTGGAGTTTCTAGTTGTGGAGTTTCTAGTTTTGGAGTTTCTAGTTGCGAATTCTCTAGTTGAAGAGTCTCTAGTTGTAGAGTTTCTAGTTGTGGAGTTTCTAGTTTTGGAGTTTCAAGTTGTGGAGTTTCTAGTTGTTGAGTTTCTAGTTTGAAGTCTAGTTGTAGTCTCTAGTTGTGGAGTCTCTAGTTTAGGAGTTTCTAGTTGTAGAGTTTTTAGTTGTGGAGTGTGTAGTTGTGGAGTTTCCAGTTGTGGAGTTTCCAGTTGTGGAGTTTCGAGTTGTGGAGTTTCTAGTTGTGGAGTTTTGAGTTGTGGAGTTTCTAGTTGTGGAGTTTCTAGTTGCGGAATCTCTAGCTGTGGATTTTCTAGTTGCGTAACTTAAGGTTGTGAAGTTTCAAGTGGAATTTCTAGTTGTGGAGTTTCTAGTTGTGGAGTTTCTAGTTGTGGAGTCTATAGTTGTGTAGTTTCTAGCTGCGGAGTTTCTAGTTGCGGAGTTTCTATTTGTGGAGTTTCTAGCAGCGGAGTTTCTAGTTGCAGAGTCTCTGGTTGTGGAGTTTCTAGTTGCGGAGTCTCTAGTTGTGGAGTTTCTAGTTGTGGAGTTTCTAGTTGTGGAGTTTCCAGTTGTGGAGTTTTTAGTTGTGGACTTTCTAGACATGAAATTTCTTGTAGCCGAGTCTCTATATGTGGAGCTTGTAGTGTTGGAGTTTCTAGTTGTGGAGTTTCTAGTTGTGGAGTCTCTATTTGCAGAGTTTCTAGTTGTGGAGTTTCTAGTTGTGGAGATTCTGGTTGTGGAGTTTCTAGTTGTGGAGTTTCAAGTTGTGGAGTCTCTAGTTGTGGAGTCTCAAGTTGTGGAGTTTAAAGTTGTTGAGTTTCAAGTTGTGGAGTCTCTAGTAGTGGAGTTTCTAGTTTTGGAGTATCTAGTTGTGGAGTTTCCAGTTGTGGAGTTTCTAGTTGTGGGGTTGCGGAGTCTCTGGTTGTGGAGTTTCTAGTTGTGGAGTTTCAGGTGTGGTGTTTTGAGTTGTGGAGTCTCTAGTTGTGGAGTTTCTAGTTGTGGAGTTTCCAGTTGTGGAGTATCTAGTTGTGGAGTTTCCAGTTGTGAAGTATCTAGTTGTGGAGTTTCCAGTTGTGGAGTATCTAGTTGTGAAGTTTTGAGTTGTGGAGTTTCTAGTTGCAGAGTATCTAGTTGCGGAGTTTTAAATAGCGGAGTTTCTAGTTGTGAAGTTTCAAGTTGCAGAGTCTCAAGTTGTGGAGTTTCCAGTTGAGGAGTTATTTAGTTGTGGAGTTTGTAGTTGTTGAGTTTCTAGTTGTGAAGTATCTAGTTTTGCAGTTTCTAGTTGTGGAGTTTCTAGATATGGAATTTCTAGTTGCCGAGTCTGTATTTGTGGAGTTTGTAGTTGTGGAGTTTCTAGTCGTGGAGTTTCTAGTTGTGGAGTCTCTAGTTGCGGAGTTTATAGTTGTTGAGTTTCTTGTTGTGGAGATTCTGGTTGTGGAGTTTCTAATTGAGGAGTTTCAAGTTGTGGAGTTTCGAGTTGTGGAGTCTCTAGTTGCGGAGTTTCAAGTTGTGAAGTTTCTAGTTGTGGAGTTTCTAGTTTTGGAGTTTCTAGTTGTGGAGTTTCTAGTTGTAGAGTCTACTGTTGCGAAGTTTCTAGTTGTGGAGTTTCCAGTTGTGGAGTTTAAACTTGTGGAGTTTCAAGTTGTTGAGTCTATAGTTGTGAAGTTTCTAGTTGTGGAGTTCCTAGTTGTAGATTTTATAGTTGTGGAGTATCTAGTTATGAATTTTCCAGTTGTGGAGTTTCTAGCTGTGGAGTTTCTAGTTGTGGAGTTTCTAGTTGCGGAATCTCTAGTTGTGGATTTTCTAGTTGCGGAACTTAAGGCTGTGAGGTTTCAAGTTGTGGAGTTTCTAGTTGTGGAGTTTCTAGTTGCGGAGTTTCTAGGTGTGGAGTTTCTAGCTGCGGAGTTTCTAGTTGCAAGGTCTCTAGATGTGGAATTTCTAGTTCTAGAGTTTCTAGTTGTGGAGTCTCTAGTTGCGGAGTTTCTAGTTGTGGAGTTTCTAGTTGTGGAGTTTCTGGTTGTGGAGTTTTAAGTTGTGGAGTTTCAAGTTGTGGAGACTCTAGTTGTGGAGTTTCTAGTTGTGGAGTCTCTAGTTGCGGAGTTTCTAGTTGTGGAGTTGCTAGTGTTGGAGTTTCTAGTTTTGGAGTTTCAGGTTGTGGAGTTTCTAGTTGCAGAGATTCTAGTTGCAGAGCCTCTGGTTGTGGTGGTTCTAGTTATGGAGTTTCTAGTTGTGGAGTTTCTAGTCGTGGAGTATCTAGTTGTAGAGTCTCCTGTTGCGGAGTTTCTAGTTGCGGAGTTTCTAGTTGTGGAGTGTCAAGTTGTGGAGTTTAAGCTTGTGGAGTTTCAAGTTGTGGAGTCTATAGTTGTGGAGTTCCTAGTTGTCGAGTTCCTAGTTGTAGATTTTCTAGTTGTGGAGTATCTAGTTATGAATTTTCCAGTTGTGGAGTTTCTAGCTGTGGAGTTTCTAGTTGTGGAGTCTCTAGTTGTGGAGTTTAAACTTGTGGAGTTTCAAGTTGTGGAGTCTATAGTTGTGGAGTCTATAGTTGTGGAGTTCCTAGTTGTAGATTTTCTAGTTGTGGAGTATCTAGTTGTGAATTTTTCAGTTGTGGAGTTTCTAGTTGTTGAGTTGAGGAGTCTCTAGTTGTTGAGTTTCTAGTTGAAGAGTCTCTAGTTGTGGAGTTTCAAGTTGTGGAGTTTCTAGTTGTGGAGTTTCGAGTTGTGGAGTTTCTAGTTGTGGAGTTTCTAGCTGCGGAGTTTCTAGGTGCAGAGTCCCTAGTTTTGGCATTTCTAGTTGCGAATTCTCCAGTTGTAGAGTTTCTAGTTGTTGAGTTGTTAGTTGTGCAGATTCTAGTTGTTGAGTTTCTAGTTTGAAGTCTCTAGTTGTGGAGTTTCTAGTTTAGGAGTTTCTAGTTGTAGAGTTTTTAGTTTTTGAGTGTCTAGTTGTGAAGTTTCAAGTTCTGGAGTTTCGAGTTGTGGAGTTTCGAGTTGTGGAGTTTTGAGTTGTGGAGTTTCAAGTTGTGGAGTTTCTAGTTGTGGAGTTTCTAGTTGCGGAATCTCTAGTTGTGGATTTTCTAGTTGCGGAACTTAAGGCTGTGAGGTTTCAAGTTGTGGAGTTTCTAGTTGTGGAGTTTCTAGCTGTGGAGTTTCTAGTTGTGGAGTTTCTAGTTGCGGAGTTTCTAGTTGTGGAGTTTCTAGCTGCGGAGTTTCTAGTTGCAATGTCTCTAGATGTGGAATTTCTAGTTCTAGAGTTTCTAGTTTTGGAGTCTCTAGTTGCGGAGTTTCTAGTTGTGGAGTTTCTAGTTGTGGAGTTTCTGGTTGTGGAGTTTTAAGTTGTGGAGTTTCAAGTTGTGGAGTTTCTAGTTGTGGAGTCTCTAGTTGCGGAGTTTCTAGTTGTGGAGTTGCTAGTGTTGGAGTTTCTAGTTTTGGAGTTTCAGGTTGTGGAGTTTCTAGTTGCAGAGATTCTAGTTGCAGAGCCTCTGGTTGTGGTGGTTCTAGTTATGGAGTTTCTAGTTGTGGAGTTTCTAGTCGTGGAGTATCTAGTTGTAGAGTTTCCAGTTGTGGAGTTTCTAGTTGTGGAGTTGCGGAGTCTCTTGTTGTGGAGTTTCCAGTTGTGGAGTATCTAGTTGTGGAGTTTCCAGTTGTGAAGTATCTAGTTGTGGAGTTTCCAGTTGTGGAGTATCTAGTTGTGAAGTTTTAAGTTGTGGAGTTTCTAGTTGCAGAGTTTCTAGTTGCGGAGTTTTCAATAGCGGAGTTTCTAGTTGTGAAGTTTCATGTTGCGGAGTCTCAAGTTGTGGAGTTTCCAGTTGTGGAGTTATTTAGAGTTATTTAGTTGTGGAGTTTGTAGTTGTTGAGTTTCTAGTTGTGAAGTCTCTAGTTTTGCAGTTTCTAGTTGTGGAGTTTCTAGATATGGAATTTCTAGTTGCCGAGTCTGTATTTGTGGAGTTTGTAGTTGTGGAGTCTCTAGTTGAGTTTCTAGTTGTTGAGTTTCTAGTTGTGGAGTTTCTAGTTGAGGAGTTTCTAGTTGTGGAGTCTCTAGTTGCGGAGTTTCTAGTTGTGAAGTTTCTAGTTGTGGAGTTTCTAGTTTTAGAGTTTCTAGTTGTGGAGTTTCTAGTTGTAGAGTCTCCTGTTGCGGAGTTTCTAGTTGCGGAGTTTCTAGTTGGGAAGTTTCCAGTTGTGGAGTTTCTAGTTGTGGAGTTTCTAGTTGTGGAGTCTCAAGTTGTGGAGTTTAAACTTGTGGAGTTTCAAGTTGTGGAGTCTATAGCTGTGGAGTTCCTAGTTGTAGATTTTCTAGTTGTGGAGTATCTAGTTATGGATTTTCCAGTTGTGGAGTTTCTAGTTGTGGAGTTTCTAGCTGCGGAGTTTCCAGGTGCAGAGTCTCTAGTTTTGGCGTTTCTAGTAGCGAATTCTCTAGTTGAGGAGTCTCTAGTTATAGAGTTTCTAGTTGCAGAGCCTCTGGTTGTGGTGGTTCTAGTTATGGAGTTTCTAGTTGTGGAGTTTCTAGTCGTGGAGTATCTAGTTGTAGAGTTTCCAGTTGTGGAGTTTCTAGTTGTGGAGTTGCGGAGTCTCTTGTTGTGGAGTTTGAAGTTGTGGAGTCTCTAGTTGCGGAGTTTCTAATTGTGGAGTTTCTAGTTGTGGAGTTGCTAGTTGTGAAATTTCTAGGTGTGAAGTTCCTGGTTGTGGAGTTTCTAGTTGCAGAGATTCTAGTTGCGGAGTCTATGGTTGTGGAGGTTCTACTTGTGGAGTTTGTAGTTATGAAGTTTCAGTTGTGGAGTTTTTAGTTGTGGAGTCTCAAGTTGTGGAATTTATAGCTGTAGAGTTTAGTTGTGGAGTTTCTAGTTGTTGAGTTTCTAGTTTTGAAGACTGTAGTTGTGGAGTCTCTAGTTATGGAGTCTCTAGTTTAGTAGCTTCTAGTTGTAGAGTTTTTAGTTGTGTAGTGTCCAGTTGTGGAGTTTCAAGTTGTGGAGTTTTGAGTTGTGGAGTTTCGAGTTGTGGAGTTTCTAGTTGTGGAGTTTCTAGTTTTGGAGTTTCTAGTTGCGAATTCTCTAGTTGAAGAGTCTCTAGTTGTAGAGTTTCTAGTTGTGGAGTTTCTAGTTTTGGAGTTTCAAGTTGTGGAGTTTCTAGTTGTTGAGTTTCTAGTTTGAAGTCTAGTTGTAGTCTCTAGTTGTGGAGTCTCTAGTTTAGGAGTTTCTAGTTGTAGAGTTTCTAGTTGCGGAATCTCTAGCTGTGGATTTTCTAGTTGCGTAACTTAAGGTTGTGAAGTTTCAAGTGGAATTTTTAGTTGTGGAGTTTCTAGTTGTGGAGTCTCTAGTTGTGTAGTTTCTAGCTGCGGAGTTTCTAGTTGCGGAGTTTCTATTTGTGGAGTTTCTAGCTGCGGAGTTTCTAGTTGCAGAGTCTCTGGTTGTGGAGTTTCTAGTTGCGGAGTCTCTAGTTGTGGAGTTTCTAGTTGTGGAGTTTCTAGTTGTGGAGTTTCCAGTTGTGGAGTTTTTAGTTGTGGACTTTCTAGACATGAAATTTCTTGTAGCCGAGTCTCTATTTGTGGAGCTTGTAGTGTTGGAGTTTCTAGTTGTGGAGTTTCTAGTTGTGGAGTTTCTAGTTGTGGAGTCTCTATTTGCAGAGTTTCTAGTTGTGGAGTTTCTAGTTGTGGAGTTGCTAGTGTTGGAGTTTCTAGTTTTGGAGTTTCAGGTTGTGGAGTTTATAGTTGCAGAGATTCTAGTTGCAGAGCCTCTGGTTGTGGTGGTTCTAGTTATGGAGTTTCTAGTTGTGGAGTTTCTAGTCGTGGAGTATCTAGTTGTAGAGTTTCCAGTTGTGGAGTTTCTAGTTGTGGAGTTGCGGAGTCTCTTGTTGTGGAGTTTCCAGTTGTGGAGTATCTAGTTGTGGAGTTTCCAGTTGTGAAGTATCTAGTTGTGGAGTTTCCAGTTGTGGAGTATCTAGTTGTGAAGTTTTAAGTTGTGGAGTTTCTAGTTGCAGAGTTTCTAGTTGTGGAGTTATTTAGAGTTATTTAGTTGTGGAGTTTGTAGTTGTTGAGTTTCTAGTTGTGAAGTCTCTAGTTTTGCAGTTTCTAGTTGTGGAGTTTCTAGATATGGAATTTCTAGTTGCCGAGTCTGTATTTGTGGAGTTTGTAGTTGTGGAGTCTCTAGTTGAGTTTCTAGTTGTTGAGTTTCTAGTTGTGGAGTTTCTAGTTGAGGAGTTTCTAGTTGTGGAGTCTCTAGTTGCGGAGTTTCTAGTTGTGAAGTTTCTAGTTGTGGAGTTTCTAGTTGTAGAGTCTCCTGTTGCGGAGTTTCTAGTTGTAGAGTCTCCTGTTGCGGAGTTTCTAGTTGCGGAGTTTCTAGTTGGGAAGTTTCCAGTTGTGGAGTTTCTAGTTGTGGAGTTTCTAGTTGTGGAGTCTCAAGTTGTGGAGTTTAAACTTGTGGAGTTTCAAGTTGTGAAGTCTATAGCTGTGGAGTTCCTAGTTGTAGATTTTCTAGTTGTGGAGTATCTAGTTATAGATTTTCCAGTTGTGGAGTTTCTAGTTGTGGAGTTTCTAGCTGCGGAGTTTCCAGGTGCAGAGTCTCTAGTTTTGGCGTTTCTAGTAGCGAATTCTCTAGTTGAGGAGTCTCTAGTTGTAGAGTTTCTAGTTGTTGAGTTTTTAGTTGTGCAGATTCTAGTTGTTGAGTTTCTAGTTTGAAGTCTCTAGTTGTGGAGTTTCTAGTTTAGGAGTTTCTAGTTGTAGAGTTTTTAGTTTTTGAGTGTCTAGTAGTGAAGTTTCAAGTTCTGAAGTTTCGAGTTGTGGAGTTTCGAGTTGTGGAGTTTTGAGTTGTGGAGTTTCAAGTTGTGGAGTTTCTAGTTGTGGAGTCTCTAGTTGCGGAGTTTCTAGTTGTGGAGTTGCTAGTGTTGGAGTTTCTAGTTTTGCAGTTTCAGGTTGTGGAGTTTCTAGTTGCAGAGATTCTAGTTGCAGAGCCTCTGGTTGTGGTGGTTCTAGTTATGGAGTTTCTAGTTGTGGAGTTTCTAGTCGTGGAGTATCTAGTTGTAGAGTTTCCAGTTGTGGATTTTCTAGTTGTGGAGTTGCGGAGTCTCTTGTTGTGGAGTTTCCAGTTGTGGAGTATCTAGTTGTGGAGTTTCCAGTTGTGAAGTATCTAGTTGTGGAGTTTCCAGTTGTGGAGTATCTAGTTGTGAAGTTTTAAGTTGTGGAGTTTCTAGTTGCAGAGTTTCTAGTTGCGGAGTTTTCAATAGCGGAGTTTCTAGTTGTGAAGTTTCATGTTGCGGAGTCTCAAGTTATGGAGTTTCCAGTTGTGGAGTTATTTAGAGTTATTTAGTTGTGGAGTTTGTAGTTGTTGAGTTTCTAGTTGTGAAGTCTCTAGTTTTGCAGTTTCTAGTTGTGGAGTTTCTAGATATGGAATTTCTAGTTGCCGAGTCTGTATTTGTGGAGTTTGTAGTTGTGGAGTCTCTAGTTGAGTTTCTAGTTGTTGAGTTTCTAGTTGTGGAGTTTCTAGTTGAGGAGTTTCTAGTTGTGGAGTCTCTAGTTGCGGAGTTTCTAGTTGTGAAGTTTCTAGTTGTGGAGTTTCTAGTTTTAGAGTTTCTAGTTGTGGAGTTTCTAGTTGTAGAGTCTCCTGTTGCGGAGTTTCTAGTTGCGGAGTTTCTAGTTGGGAAGTTTCCAGTTGTGGAGTTTCTAGTTGTGGAGTTTCTAGTTGTGGAGTCTCAAGTTGTGGAGTTTAAACTTGTGGAGTTTCAAGTTGTGGAGTCTATAGCTGTGGAGTTCCTAGTTGTAGATTTTCTAGTTGTGGAGTATCTAGTTATGGATTTTCCAGTTGTGGAGTTTCTAGTTGTGGAGTTTCTAGCTGCGGAGTTTCCAGGTGCAGAGTCTCTAGTTTTGGCGTTTCTAGTAGCGAATTCTCTAGTTGAGGAGTCTCTAGTTGTAGAGTTTCTAGTTGTTGAGTTTTTAGTTGTGCAGATTCTAGTTGTTGAGTTTCTAGTTTGAAGTCTCTAGTTGTGGAGTTTCTAGTTTAGGAGTTTCTAGTTGTAGAGTTTTTAGTTTTTGAGTGTCTAGTTGTGAAGTTTCAAGTTCTGAAGTTTCGAGTTGTGGAGTTTCGAGTTGTGGAGTTTTGAGTTGTGGAGTTTCAAGTTGTGGAGTTTCTAGTTGTGGAGTTTCTAGTTGCGGAATCTCTAGTTGTGGATTTTCTAGTTGCGGAACTTAAGGCTGTGAGGTTTCAAGTTGTGGAGTTTCTAGTTGTGGAGTTTCTAGCTGTGGAGTTTCTAGTTGTGGAGTTTCTAGTTGCGGAGTTTCTAGTTGTGGAGTTTCTAGCTGCGGAGTTTCTAGTTGCAATGTCTCTAGATGTGGAATTTCTAGTTCTAGAGTTTCTAGTTTTGGAGTCTCTAGTTGCGGAGTTTCTAGTTGTGGAGTTTCTAGTTGTGGAGTTTCTGGTTGTGGAGTTTTAAGTTGTGGAGTTTCAAGTTGCGGAGTTGCTAGTGTTGGAGTTTCTAGTTTTGGAGTTTCAGGTTGTGGAGTTTCTAGTTGCAGAGATTCTAGTTGCAGAGCCTCTGGTTGTGGTGGTTCTAGTTATGGAGTTTCTAGTTGTGGAGTTTCTAGTCGTGGAGTATCTAGTTGTAGAGTTTCCAGTTGTGGAGTTTCTAGTTGTGGAGTTGCGGAGTCTCTTGTTGTGGAGTTTCAAGTTGTGGAGTCTCTAGTTGCGGAGTTTCTAGTTGTGGAGTTTCTAGTTGTGGAGTTGCTAGTTGTGAAATTTCTAGGTGTGAAGTTCCTGGTTGTGGAGTTTCTAGTTGCAGAGATTCTATTTGCGGAGTCTATGGTTGTGGAGGTTCTACTTGTGGAGTTTGTAGTTATGAAGTTTCAGTTGTGGAGTTTTTAGTTGTGGAGTCTCAAGTTGTGGAATTTATAGCTGTAGAGTTTAGTTGTGGAGTTTCTAGTTGTTGAGTTTCTAGTTTTGAAGACTGTAGTTGTGGAGTCTCTAGTTATGGAGTCTCTAGTTTAGTAGTTTCTAGTTGTAGAGTTTTTAATTGTGGAGTGTCCAGTTGTGGAGTTTCAAGTTGTGGAGTTTTTAGTTGTGGAGTTTCGAGTTGTGGAGTTTCTAGTTGTGGAGTTTCTAGTTTTGGAGTTTCTAGTTGCGAATTCTCTAGTTGAAGAGTCTCTAGTTGTAGAGTTTCTAGTTGTGGAGTTTCTAGTTTTAGAGTTTCAAGTTGTGGAGTTTCTAGTTGTTGAGTTTCTAGTTTGAAGTCTAGTTGTAGTCTCTAGTTGTGGAGTCTCTAGTTTAGGAGTTTCTAGTTGTAGAGTTTTTAGTTGTGGAGTGTCTAGTTGTGGAGTTTCCAGTTGTGGAGTTTCCAGTTGTGGAGTTTCGAGTTGTGGAGTTTATTGTTGTGGAGTTTTAAGTTGTGGAGTTTCTAGTTGTAGAGTTTCTAGTTGCGGAATCTCTAGCTGTGGATTTTCTAGTTGCGTAACTTAAGGTTGTGAAGTTTCAAGTGGAATTTTTAGTTGTGGAGTTTCTAGTTGTGGAGTTTCTAGTTGTGGAGTCTCTAGTTGTGTAGTTTCTAGCTGCAGAGTTTCTAGTTGCGGAGTTTCCATTTGTGGAGTTTCTAGCTGCGGAGTTTCTAGTTGCAGAGTCTCTGGTTGTGGAGTTTCTAGTTGCGGAGTCTCTAGTTGTGGAGTTTCTAGTTGTGGAGTTTCTAGTTGTGGAGTTTCCAGTTGTGGAGGTTTTAGTTGTGGACTTTCTAGACATGAAATTTCTTGTAGCCGAGTCTCTATTTGTGGAGCTTGTAGTGTTGGAGTTTCTAGTTGTGGAGTTTCTAGTTGTGGAGTCTCTATTTGCAGAGTTTCTAGTTGTGGAGTTTCTAGTTGTGGAGTTTCTAGTTGTGGAGTTTCTGGTTGTGGAGTTTCTAGTTGTGGAGTTTCTAGTTGTGGAGTCTCTAGTTGTGGAGTCTCAAGTTGTGGAGTTTAAAGTTGTTGAGTTTCAAGTTGTGAAGTCTCTAGTAGTGGAGTTTCTAGTTGTGGAGTATCTAGTTGTCGAGTTTCCAGTTGTGGAGTTTCTAGTTGTGGAGTTGCGGAGTCTCTGGTTGTGGAGTTTCTAGTTGTGGAGTTTCTAGTTGTGGTGTTTTGAGTTGTGGAGTCTCTAGTTGTGGAGTTTCTAGTTGTGGAGTTTCCAGTTGAGGAGTATCTAGTTGTGGAGTTTCCAGTTGTGAAGTATCTAGTTGTGGAGTTTCCAGTTGTGGAGTATCTAGTTGTGAAGTTTTAAGTTGTGGAGTTTCTAGTTGCAGAGTTTCTAGTTGCGGAGTTTTCAATAGCGGAGTTTCTAGTTGTGAAGTTTCATGTTGCAGAGTCTCAAGTTGTGGAGTTTCCAGTTGTGGAGTTATTTAGAGTTATTTAGTTGTGGAGGTTGTAGTTGTTGAGTTTCTAGTTGTGAAGTCTCTAGTTTTGCAGTTTCTAGTTGTGGAGTTTCTAGATATGGAATTTCTAGTTGCCGAGTCTGTATTTGTGGAGTTTGTAGTTGTGGAGTCTCTAGTTGAGTTTCTAGTTGTTGAGTTTCTAGTTGTGGAGTTTCTAGTTGAGGAGTTTCTAGTTGTGGAGTCTCTAGTTGCGGAGTTTCTAGTTGTGAAGTTTCTAGTTGTGGAGTTTCTAGTTTTAGAGTTTCTAGTTGTGGAGTTTCTAGTTGTAGAGTCTCCTGTTGCGGAGTTTCTAGTTGCGGAGTTTCTAGTTGGGAAGTTTCCAGTTGTGGAGTTTCTAGTTGTGGAGTTTCTAGTTGTGGAGTCTCAAGTTGTGGAGTTTAAACTTGTGGAGTTTCAAGTTGTGGAGTCTATAGCTGTGGAGTTTCTAGTTGTAGATTTTCTAGTTGTGGAGTATCTAGTTATGGATTTTCCAGTTGTGGAGTTTCTAGTTGTGGAGTTTCTAGTTGTGGAGTCTCAAGTTGTGGAGTTTAAACTTGTGGAGTTTCAAGTTGTGGAGTCTAGAGTTGTGGAGTTCCTAGTTGTAGATTTTCTAGTTGTGGAGTATCTAGTTGTGGATTTTCCAGTTGTGGAGCTTCTAGTTGTTGAGTTGCGGAGTCTCTAGTAGTTGAGTTTCTAGTTGCAGAGTCTCTAGTTGTGGAGTTTCAAGTTGTGGAGTTTCTAGTTGTGGACTTTCGAGTTGTGGAGTTTGTAGTTGTGGTGTTTCTAGCTGCGGAGTTTCTAGGTGCAGAGTCTCTAGTTTTGGCGTTTCTAGTTTCGAATTCTCTAGTTGAGGAGTCTCTAGTTGTAGAGTTTCCAGTTGTTGAGTTTTTAGTTGTGCAGATTATAGTTGTTGAGTTTCTAGTTTGAAGTCTCTAGTTGTGGAGTTTCTAGTTTAGGAGTTTCTAGTTGTAGAGTTTTTAGTTTTTGAGTGTCTAGTTGTGAAGTTTCAAGTTCCTGAGTTTCGAGTTGTGGAGTTTCGAGTTGTGGAGTTTTGAGTTGTGGAGTGTCAAGTTGTGGAGTTTCTAGTTGCGGAGTTTCTAGTTGTGGAGTTTCTAGCTGTGGAGTTTCTAGTTGCAAGGTCTCTAGATGTGGAATTTCTAGTTGTAGAGTTTCTAATTGTGGAGTCTCTAGTTGCGGAGTTTCTAGTTATGTGGAGTTTCTAGTTGTGGAGTTTCTAGTTTTGAAGACTCTAGTTGTGGAGTTTCTAGTTATGGAGTCTCTAGTTTAGGAGTTTCTAGTTTTAGAGTTTTTAGTTGTGGAGTGTCTAGTTGTGGAGTTTGAAGTTGTGGAGTTTTGAGTTGTGGAGTTTCGAGTTGTGGAGTTTCTAGTTGTGGAGTTTTTAGTTTTGGAGTTTCTAGTTGCGAATTCTCTAGTTGAAGAGTCTCTAGTTGTAGAGTTTCTAGTTTGGGAGTTTCTAGTTGTGGAGTTTCTAGTTGTTGAGTTTCTAGTTTGAAGTCTCTAGTTGTAGTCTCTAGTTGTGGAGTCTCTAGTTTAGGAGTTTCTAGTTGTAGAGTTTTTAGTTGTGGAAAGTCTAGTTGTGGAGTTTCCAACTTTGGAGTTTCCAGTTGTGGAGTTTCGAGTTGTGGAGTATCTAGTTGTGGAGTTTCTCGTTGCGGAGTTTTTAATAGCGGAGTTTCTAATTGTGGAGTTTCAAGTTGTGGAGTCTCAAGTTGTGGAGTTTCCAGTTGTGGAGTTTTTAGTTGTGGAGTTTGTAGTTGTTGAGTTTCTAGTTGTGAAGTCTCTAGTTTTGCAGTTTCTAGTTGTAAAGTTTTTAGTTGTGGAGTTTCTAGATATGAAATTTCTAGCTGCCGAGTCTCTATTTGTGGAGTTTGTAGTTGTGGAGTTTCTAGTTGTGGAGTTTCAAGTTGTGGAGTCTCTAGTTGCGGAGTTTCTAGTTGCGGAGTTTTTAGTTGTGGAGTTTCAAGTTGTGGAGTTTCTAGTTGCGGAGTCTCAAGTTGTGGAGTTTCTAGTTGTGGAGTTTCAAGTTGTGGAGTTTTGAGTTGTGGAATTTCGAGTTGTGGAGTTTCTAGTTGTGGAGTTTCGAGTTGCGGAGTTTCTAGTGGTGGAGTTTCTAGCTGCGGAGTTTCTAGTTGCGAATTCTCTAGTTGAGGAGTCTCTAGTTGTCGAGTTTTTAGTTGTGGAGTGTCTAGTTGTGGAGTTTCAAGTTGTGAAGTTTCTAGTAGAGTTTCGAATCGTGAAGTTTCTAGTTGTGGAGTTTCTAGTTTTGGAGTTTCTAGTTGTGGAGTTTCTAGTTGTAGAGTTTCAAGTTGCGGAGTTTCTAGTTGCGGAGTTTCTAGTTGTGGATTTTCTAGTTGTGAAGTAACTAGTTGTGGATTTTCCAGTTGTCGAGTTTCTAGTTGTGGAGTTGCGGAATCTCTAGTTGTGGAGTTTCTAGTTGCAGAGTCTCTAGTTGTGGAGTTTCAAGTTGTGGAGTCACTATTTGTGGAGTTTCTAGTTGCCGAGTTTCCAGTTGTGGAGTATCTAGTAGTGGAGTTTTCAGTTGTGGAGTTTCTAGTTGTGGAATTTCTAGTTGCGGAGTCCCTAGTTGTGGAGTTTCTAGTTGCTGAGTCTCAAGCTGTGGAGTTTCTAGTTGTTGAGTTTTTAGTTGTGGAGTTTCTACTTGTTGAGTTTCTAGATTGAAGTCTCTAGTGGTAGATTCTCTAGTTGTGGAGTCTCTAGTTTAGGAATTTCTAGTTGAAGAGTTTTTAATATTGGAGTGTCTAGTTGTGGAGTTTCCAGTTGTGGAGTTTCGAGTTGTAGAGTTGCGGAGTCTCTAGTTGTGGAGTTTCTAGTTGCAGAGTCTCTAGTTGTGGAGTTTCAAGTTGTGGAGTCTCTAGTTGTAGAGTTTCTAGTTGCCGAGTTTCCAGTTGTGGAGTATCTAGTAGTGGAGTTTCTAGTTGTGGAGTTTCTAGTTGCGGAGTCCCTAGTTGTGGAGTTTCTAGTTGCGGAGTCTCAATCTGTGGAGTTTCTAATTGTTGAGTTTTTAGTTGTGGAGTTTCTAGTTGTTGAGTTTCTAGTTTGAAGTCTTTAGTTGTAGATTCTCAAGTTGTGGAGTCTCTAGTTTAGGAATTTCTAGTTGAAGAGTTTTTAGTTGTGGAGTGTCCAGTTGTAGAGTTTCCAGTTGTGGAGTTTCTAGTTGTGGAGTTTCTAGTTGTGGAGTCTATAGTTGTGTAGTTTCTAGCTGCGGAGTTTCTAGTTGCGGAGTTTCTATTTGTGGAGTTTCTAGCAGCGGAGTTTCTAGTTGCAGAGTCTCTGGTTGTGGAGTTTCTAGTTGCGGAGTCTCTAGTTGTGGAGTTTCTAGTTGTGGAGTTTCTAGTTGTGGAGTTTCCAGTTGTGGAGTTTTTAATTGTGGACTTTCTAGACATGAAATTTCTTGTAGCCGAGTCTCTATATGTGGAGCTTGTAGTGTTGGAGTTTCTAGTTGTGGAGTTTCTAGTTGTGGAGTCTCTATTTGCAGAGTTTCTAGTTGTGGAGTTTCTAGTTGTGGAGATTCTGGTTGTGGAGTTTCTAGTTGTGGAGTTTCAAGTTGTGGAGTCTCTAGTTGTGGAGTCTCAAGTTGTGGAGTTTAAAGTTGTTGAGTTTCAAGTTGTGGAGTCTCTAGTAGTGGAGTTTCTAGTTTTGGAGTATCTAGTTGTGGAGTTTCCAGTTGTGGAGTTTCTAGTTGTGGAGTTGCGGAGTCTCTGGTTGTGGAGTTTCTAGTTGTGGAGTTTCAGGTGTGGTGTTTTGAGTTGTGGAGTCTCTAGTTGTGGAGTTTCTAGTTGTGGAGTTTCCAGTTGTGGAGTATCTAGTTGTGGAGTTTCCAGTTGTGAAGTATCTAGTTGTGGAGTTTCCAGTTGTGGAGTATCTAGTTGTGAAGTTTTGAGTTGTGGAGTTTCTAGTTGCAGAGTATCTAGTTGCGGAGTTTTAAATAGCGGAGTTTCTAGTTGTGAAGTTTGGGGTTGCGGAGTCTCAAGTTGTGGCGTTTCCAGTTGTGGAGTTATTTAGTTGTGGAGTTTGTAGTTGTTGAGTTTCTAGTTGTGAAGTATCTAGTTTTGCAGTTTCTAGTTGGGGAGTTTCTAGATATGGAATTTCTAGTTGCCGAGTCTGTATTTGTGGAGTTTGTAGTTGTGGAGTTTCTAGTCGTGGAGTTTCTAGTTGTGGAGTCTCTAGTTGCGGAGTTTATAGTTGTTGAGTTTCTAGTTGTGGAGTTTCTGGTTGTGGAGTTTCTAGTTGAGGAGTTTCAAGTTGTCGAGTTTCGAGTTGTGGAGTCTCTAGTTGCGGAGTTTCTAGTTGTGAAGTTTCTAGTTGTGGAGTTTCTAGTTTTGGAGTTTCTAGTTGTGGAGTTTCTAGTTGTAGAGTCTCCTGTTGCGAAGTTTCTAGTTGTGGAGTTTCCAGTTGTGGAGTTTAAACTTGTGGAGTTTCATGTTGTGGAGTCTATAGTTGTGAAGTTTCTAGTTGTGGAGTTCCTAGTTGTAGATTTTATAGTTGTGGAGTATCTAGTTATGAATTTTCCAGTTGTGGAGTTTCTAGCTGTGGAGTTTCTAGTTGTGGAGTCTCAAGTTGTGGAGTTTAAACTTGTGGAGTTTCGAGTTGTGGAGTCTATAGTTGTGGAGTTCCTAGTTGTAGATTTTCTAGTTGTGGAGTATCTAGTTGTAGATTTTCCAGTTGTGGAGTTTCTAGTTGTTGAGTTGAGGAGTCTCTAGTTGTTGAGTTTCTAGTTGCAGAGTCTCTAGTTGTGGAGTTTCAAGTTGTGGAGTTTCTAGCTGCGGAGTTTCCAGGTGCAGAGTCTCTAGTTTTGGCGTTTCTAGTAGCGAATTCTCTAGTTGAGGAGTCTCTAGTTGTAGAGTTTCTAGTTGTTGAGTTTTTAGTTGTGCAGATTCTAGTTGTTGAGTTTCTAGTTTGAAGTCTCTAGTTGTGGAGTTTCTAGTTTAGGAGTTTCTAGTTGTAGAGTTTTTAGTTTTTGAGTGTCTAGTTGTGAAGTTTCAAGTTCTGAAGTTTCGAGTTGTGGAGTTTCGAGTTGTGGAGTTTTGAGTTGTGGAGTTTCAAGTTGTGGAGTTTCTAGTTGTGGAGTTTCTAGTTGCGGAATCTCTAGTTGTGGATTTTCTAGTTGCGGAACTTAAGGCTGTGAGGTTTCAAGTTGTGGAGTTTCTAGTTGTGGAGTTTCTAGTTGCGGAGTTTCTAGGTGTGGAGTTTCTAGCTGCGGATTTTCAAGTTGCAAGGTCTCTAGATGTGGAATTTCTAGTTCTAGAGTTTCTAGTTGTGGAGTCTCTAGTTGCGGAGTTTCTAGTTGTGGAGTTTCTAGTTGTGGAGTTTCTGGTTGTGGAGTTTTAAGTTGTGGAGTTTCAAGTTGTGGAGACTCTAGTTGTGGAGTTTCTAGTTGTGGAGTCTCTAGTTGCGGAGTTTCTAGTTGTGGAGTTGCCAGTGTTGGAGTTTCTAGTTTTGGAGTTTCAGGTTGTGGAGTTTCTAGTTGCAGAGATTCTAGTTGCAGAGCCTCTGGTTGTGGTGGTTCTAGTTATGGAGTTTCTAGTTGTGGAGTTTCTAGTCGTGGAGTATCTAGTTGTAGAGTCTCCTGTTGCCGAGTTTCTAGTTGCGGAGTTTCTAGTTGTGGAGTCTCAAGTTGTGGAGTTTAAACTTGTGGAGTTTCAAGTTGTGGAGTCTATAGTTGTGGAGTTCCTAGTTGTGGAGTTCCTAGTTGTAGATTTTCTAGTTGTGGAGTATCTAGTTATGAATTTTCCAGTTGTGGAGTTTCTAGCTGTGGAGTTTCTAGTTGTGGAGTCTCAAGTTGTGGAGTTTAAACTTGTGAAGTTTCAAGTTGTGGAGTCTATAGTTGTGGAGTTCCTAGTTGTAGATTTTCTAGATGTGGAGTATCTAGTTGTGAATTTTCCAGTTGTGGAGTTTCTAGTTGTGGAGTTGCGGAGTCTCTTGTTGTGGAGTTTCCAGTTGTGGAGTATCTAGTTGTGGAGTTTCCAGTTGTGAAGTATCTAGTTGTGGAGTTTCCAGTTGTGGAGTATCTAGTTGTGAAGTTTTAAGTTGTGGAGTTTCTAGTTGCAGAGTTTCTAGTTGCGGAGTTTTCAATAGCGGAGTTTCTAGTTGTGAAGTTTCATGTTGCGGAGTCTCAAGTTGTGGAGTTTCCAGTTGTGGAGTTATTTAGAGTTATTTAGTTGTGGAGTTTGTAGTTGTTGAGTTTCTAGTTGTGAAGTCTCTAGTTTTGCAGTTTCTAGTTGTGGAGTTTCTAGATATGGAATTTCTAGTTGCCGAGTCTGTATTTGTGGAGTTTGTAGTTGTGGAGTCTCTAGTTGAGTTTCTAGTTGTTGAGTTTCTAGTTGTGGAGTTTCTAGTTGAGGAGTTTCTAGTTGTGGAGTCTCTAGTTGCGGAGTTTCTAGTTGTGAAGTTTCTAGTTGTGGAGTTTCTAGTTTTAGAGTTTCTAGTTGTGGAGTTTCTAGTTGTAGAGTCTCCTGTTGCGGAGTTTCTAGTTGCGGAGTTTCTAGTTGGGAAGTTTCCAGTTGTGGAGTTTCTAGTTGTGGAGTTTCTAGTTGTGGAGTCTCAAGTTGTGGAGTTTAAACTTGTGGAGTTTCAAGTTGTGGAGTCTATAGCTGTGGAGTTCCTAGTTGTAGATTTTCTAGTTGTGGAGTATCTAGTTATGGATTTTCCAGTTGTGGAGTTTCTAGTTGTGGAGTTTCTAGCTGCGGAGTTTCCAGGTGCAGAGTCTCTAGTTTTGGCGTTTCTAGTAGCGAATTCTCTAGTTGAGGAGTCTCTAGTTGTAGAGTTTCTAGTTGTTGAGTTTTTAGTTGTGCAGATTCTAGTTGTTGAGTTTCTAGTTTGAAGTCTCTAGTTGTGGAGTTTCTAGTTTAGGAGTTTCTAGTTGTAGAGTTTTTAGTTTTTGAGTGTCTAGTTGTGAAGTTTCAAGTTCTGAAGTTTCGAGTTGTGGAGTTTTGAGTTGTGGAGTTTTGAGTTGTGGAGTTTCAAGTTGTGGAGTTTCTAGTTGTGGAGTTTCTAGTTGCGGAATCTCTAGTTGTGGATTTTCTAGTTGCGGAACTTAAGGCTGTGAGGTTTCAAGTTGTGGAGTTTCTAGTTGTGGAGTTTCTAGTTGCGGAGTTTCTAGGTGTGGAGTTTCTAGCTGCGGAGTTTCTAGTTGCAAGGTCTCTAGATGTGGAATTTCTAGTTCTAGAGTTTCTAGTTGTGGAGTCTCTAGTTGCGGAGTTTCTAGTTGTGGATTTTCTAGTTGTGGAGTTTCTGGTTGTGGAGTTTTAAGTTGTGGAGTTTCAAGTTGTGGAGACTCTAGTTGTGGAGTTTCTAGTTGTGGAGTCTCTAGTTGCGGAGTTTCTAGTTGTGGAGTTGCTAGTGTTGGAGTTTCTAGTTTTGGAGTTTCAGGTTGTGGAGTTTCTAGTTGCAGAGATTCTAGTTGCAGAGCCTCTGGTTGTGGTGGTTCTAGTTATGGAGTTTCTAGTTGTGGAGTTTCTAGTCGTGGAGTATCTAGTTGTAGAGTCTCCTGTTGTGGAGTTTCTAGCTGTGGAGTTTCTAGTTGTGGAGTCTCAAGTTGTGGAGTTTAAACTTGTGGAGTTTCAAGTTGTGGAGTCTATAGTTGTGGAGTTCCTAGTTGTAGATTTTCTAGTTGTGGAGTATCTAGTTGTGAATTTTCCAGTTGTGGAGTTTCTAGTTGTTGAGTTGAGGAGTCTCTAGTTGTTGAGTTTCTAGTTGAAGAGTCTCTAGTTGTGGAGTTTCAAGTTGTGGAGTTTCTAGTTGTGGAGTTTCGAGTTGTGGTGTTTCTAGTTGTGGAGTTTCTAGCTGCGGAGTTTCTAGGTGCAGAGTCCCTAGTTTTGGCATTTCTAGTTGCGAATTCTCTAGTTGTAGAGTTTCTAGTTGTTGAGTTGTTAGTTGTGCAGATTCTAGTTGTTGAGTTTCTAGTTTGAAGTCTCTAGTTGTGGAGTTTCTAGTTTAGGAGTTTCTAGTTGTAGAGTTTTTAGTTTTTGAGTGTCTAGTTGTGAAGTTTCAAGTTCTGGAGTTTCGAGTTGTGGAGTTTCGAGTTGTGGAGTTCTGAGTTGTGGAGTTTCAAGTTGTGGAGTTTCTAGTTGTGGAGTTTCTAGTTGCGGAATCTCTAGTTGTGGATTTTCTAGTTGCGGAACTTAAGGCTGTGAGGTTTCAAGTTGTGGAGTTTCTAGTTGTGGAGTTTCTAGCTGTGGAGTTTCTAGTTGTGGAGTTTCTAGTTGCGGAGTTTCTAGTTGTGGAGTTTCTAGCTGCGGAGTTTCTAGTTGCAATGTCTCTAGATGTGGAATTTCTAGTTCTAGAGTTTCTAGTTTTGGAGTCTCTAGTTGCGGAGTTTCTAGTTGTGGAGTTTCTAGTTGTGGAGTTTCTGGTTGTGGAGTTTTAAGTTGTGGAGTTTCAAGTTGTAGAGTTTCTAGTTGTGGAGTCTCTAGTTGCGGAGTTTCTAGTTGTGGAGTTGCTAGTGTTGGAGTTTCTAGTTTTGGAGTTTCAGGTTGTGGAGTTTCTAGTTGCAGAGATTCTAGTTGCAGAGCCTCTGGTTGTGGTGGTTCTAGTTATGGAGTTTCTAGTTGTGGAGTTTCTAGTCGTGGAGTATCTAGTTGTAGAGTTTCCAGTTGTGGAGTTTCTAGTTGTGGAGTTGCGGAGTCTCTTGTTGTGGAGTTTGAAGTTGTGGAGTCTCTAGTTGCGGAGTTTCTAGTTGTGGAGTTTCTAGTTGTGGAGTTGCTAGTTGTGAAATTTCTAGGTGTGAAGTTCCTGGTTGTGGAGTTTCTAGTTGCAGAGATTCTAGTTGCGGAGTCTATGGTTGTGGAGGTTCTACTTGTGGAGTTTGTAGTTATGAAGTTTCAGTTGTGGAGTTTTTAGTTGTGGAGTCTCAAGTTGTGGAATTTATAGCTGTAGAGTTTAGTTGTGGAGTTTCTAGTTGTTGAGTTTCTAGTTTTGAAGACTGTAGTTGTGGAGTCTCTAGTTATGGAGTCTCTAGTTTAGTAGCTTCTAGTTGTAGAGTTTTTAGTTGTGGAGTGTCCAGTTGTGGAGTTTCAAGTTGTGGAGTTTCGAGTTGTGGAGTTTCGAGTTGTGGAGTTTCTAGTTGTGGAGTTTCTAGTTTTGGAGTTTCTAGTTGCGAATTTTCTAGTTGAAGAGTCTCTAGTTGTAGAGTTTCTAGTTGTGGAGTTTCTAGTTTTGGAGTTTCAAGTTGTGGAGTTTCTAGTTGTTGAGTTTCTAGTTTGAAGTCTAGTTGTAGTCTCTAGTTGTGGAGTCTCTAGTTTAGGAGTTTCTAGTTGTAGAGTTTTTAGTATTGGAGTGTCTAGTTGTGGAGTTTCCAGTTGTGGAGTTTCCAGTTGTGGAGTTTCGAGTTGTGGAGTTTATTGTTGTGGAGTTTTGAGTTGTGGAGTTTCTAGTTGTAGAGTTTCTAGTTGCGGAATCTCTAGCTGTGGATTTTCTAGTTGCGTAACTTAAGGTTGTGAAGTTTCAAGTGGAATTTTTAGTTGTGGAGTTTCTAGTTGTGGAGTCTCTAGTTGTGTAGTTTCTAGCTGCGGAGTTTCTAGTTGCGAAGTTTCTATTTCTGGAGTTTCTAGCTGCGGAGTTTCTAGTTGCAGAGTCTCTGGTTGTGGAGTTTCTAGTTGCGGAGTCTCTAGTTGTGGAGTTTCTAGTTGTGGAGTTTCTAGTTGTGGAGTTTCCAGTTGTGGAGTTTTTAGTTGTGGACTTTCTAGACATGAAATTTCTTGTAGCCGAGTCTCTATTTGTGGAGCTTGTAGTGTTGGAGTTTCTAGTTGTGGAGTTTCTAGTTGTGGAGTCTCTATTTGCAGAGTTTCTAGTTGTGGAGTTTCTAGTTGTGGAGTTGCTAGTGTTGAAGACTCTAGTTGTGGAGTTTCTAGTTATGGAGTCTCTAGTTTAGGAGTTTCTAGTTTTAGAGTTTTTAGTTGTGGAGTGTCTAGTTGTGGAGTTTGAAGTTGTGGAGTTTTGAGTTGTGGAGTTTCGAGTTGTGGAGTTTCTAGTTGTGGAGTTTTTAGTTTTGGAGTTTCTAGTTGCGAATTCTCTAGTTGAAGAGTCTCTAGTTGTAGAGTTTCTAGTTTGGGAGTTTCTAGTTGTGGAGTTTCAAGTTGTGGAGTTTCTAGTTGTTGAGTTTCTAGTTTGAAGTCTCTAGTTGTAGTCTCTAGTTGTGGAGTCTCTAGTTTAGGAGTTTCTAGTTGTAGAGTTTTTAGTTGTGGAAAGTCTAGTTGTGGAGTTTCCAACTTTGGAGTTTCCAGTTGTGGAGTTTCGAGTTGTGGAGTATCTAGTTGTGGAGTTTCTCGTTGCGGAGTTTTTAATAGCGGAGTTTCTAATTGTGGAGTTTCAAGTTGTGGAGTCTCAAGTTGTGGAGTTTCCAGTTGTGGAGTTTTTAGTTGTGGAGTTTGTAGTTGTTGAGTTTCTAGTTGTGAAGTCTCTAGTTTTGCAGTTTCTAGTTGTAAAGTTTTTAGTTGTGGAGTTTCTAGATATGAAATTTCTAGCTGCCGAGTCTCTATTTGTGGAGTTTGTAGTTGTGGAGTTTCTAGTTGTGGAGTTTCAAGTTGTGGAGTCTCTAGTTGCGGAGTTTCTAGTTGCGGAGTTTTTAGTTGTGGAGTTTCAAGTTGTGGAGTTTCTAGTTGCGGAGTCTCAAGTTGTGGAGTTTCTAGTTGTGGAGTTTCAAGTTGTGGAGTTTTGAGTTGTGGAATTTCGAGTTGTGGAGTTTCTAGTTGTGGAGTTTCGAGTTGCGGAGTTTCTAGTGGTGGAGTTTCTAGCTGCGGAGTTTCTAGTTGCGAATTCTCTAGTTGAGGAGTCTCTAGTTGTCGAGTTTTTAGTTGTGGAGTGTCTAGTTGTGGAGTTTCAAGTTGTGAAGTTTCTAGTAGAGTTTCGAATCGTGAAGTTTCTAGTTGTGGAGTTTCTAGTTTTGGAGTTTCTAGTTGTGGAGTTTCTAGTTGTAGAGTTTCAAGTTGCGGAGTTTCTAGTTGCGGAGTTTCTAGTTGTGGATTTTCTAGTTGTGAAGTAACTAGTTGTGGATTTTCCAGTTGTCGAGTTTCTAGTTGTGGAGTTGCGGAATCTCTAGTTGTGGAGTTTCTAGTTGCAGAGTCTCTAGTTGTGGAGTTTCAAGTTGTGGAGTCACTATTTGTGGAGTTTCTAGTTGCCGAGTTTCCAGTTGTGGAGTATCTAGTAGTGGAGTTTTCAGTTGTGGAGTTTCTAGTTGTGGAATTTCTAGTTGCGGAGTCCCTAGTTGTGGAGTTTCTAGTTGCTGAGTCTCAAGCTGTGGAGTTTCTAGTTGTTGAGTTTTTAGTTGTGGAGTTTCTACTTGTTGAGTTTCTAGATTGAAGTCTCTAGTGGTAGATTCTCTAGTTGTGGAGTCTCTAGTTTAGGAATTTCTAGTTGAAGAGTTTTTAATATTGGAGTGTCTAGTTGTGGAGTTTCCAGTTGTGGAGTTTCGAGTTGTAGAGTTGCGGAGTCTCTAGTTGTGGAGTTTCTAGTTGCAGAGTCTCTAGTTGTGGAGTTTCAAGTTGTGGAGTCTCTAGTTGTAGAGTTTCTAGTTGCCGAGTTTCCAGTTGTGGAGTATCTAGTAGTGGAGTTTCTAGTTGTGGAGTTTCTAGTTGCGGAGTCCCTAGTTGTGGAGTTTCTAGTTGCGGAGTCTCAATCTGTGGAGTTTCTAATTGTTGAGTTTTTAGTTGTGGAGTTTCTAGTTGTTGAGTTTCTAGTTTGAAGTCTTTAGTTGTAGATTCTCAAGTTGTGGAGTCTCTAGTTTAGGAATTTCTAGTTGAAGAGTTTTTAGTTGTGGAGTGTCCAGTTGTAGAGTTTCCAGTTGTGGAGTTTCTAGTTGTGGAGTTTCTAGTTGTGGAGTCTATAGTTGTGTAGTTTCTAGCTGCGGAGTTTCTAGTTGCGGAGTTTCTATTTGTGGAGTTTCTAGCAGCGGAGTTTCTAGTTGCAGAGTCTCTGGTTGTGGAGTTTCTAGTTGCGGAGTCTCTAGTTGTGGAGTTTCTAGTTGTGGAGTTTCTAGTTGTGGAGTTTCCAGTTGTGGAGTTTTTAATTGTGGACTTTCTAGACATGAAATTTCTTGTAGCCGAGTCTCTATATGTGGAGCTTGTAGTGTTGGAGTTTCTAGTTGTGGAGTTTCTAGTTGTGGAGTCTCTATTTGCAGAGTTTCTAGTTGTGGAGTTTCTAGTTGTGGAGATTCTGGTTGTGGAGTTTCTAGTTGTGGAGTTTCAAGTTGTGGAGTCTCTAGTTGTGGAGTCTCAAGTTGTGGAGTTTAAAGTTGTTGAGTTTCAAGTTGTGGAGTCTCTAGTAGTGGAGTTTCTAGTTTTGGAGTATCTAGTTGTGGAGTTTCCAGTTGTGGAGTTTCTAGTTGTGGAGTTGCGGAGTCTCTGGTTGTGGAGTTTCTAGTTGTGGAGTTTCAGGTGTGGTGTTTTGAGTTGTGGAGTCTCTAGTTGTGGAGTTTCTAGTTGTGGAGTTTCCAGTTGTGGAGTATCTAGTTGTGGAGTTTCCAGTTGTGAAGTATCTAGTTGTGGAGTTTCCAGTTGTGGAGTATCTAGTTGTGAAGTTTTGAGTTGTGGAGTTTCTAGTTGCAGAGTATCTAGTTGCGGAGTTTTAAATAGCGGAGTTTCTAGTTGTGAAGTTTGGGGTTGCGGAGTCTCAAGTTGTGGCGTTTCCAGTTGTGGAGTTATTTAGTTGTGGAGTTTGTAGTTGTTGAGTTTCTAGTTGTGAAGTATCTAGTTTTGCAGTTTCTAGTTGGGGAGTTTCTAGATATGGAATTTCTAGTTGCCGAGTCTGTATTTGTGGAGTTTGTAGTTGTGGAGTTTCTAGTCGTGGAGTTTCTAGTTGTGGAGTCTCTAGTTGCGGAGTTTATAGTTGTTGAGTTTCTAGTTGTGGAGTTTCTGGTTGTGGAGTTTCTAGTTGAGGAGTTTCAAGTTGTGGAGTTTCGAGTTGTGGAGTCTCTAGTTGCGGAGTTTCTAGTTGTGAAGTTTCTAGTTGTGGAGTTTCTAGTTTTGGAGTTTCTAGTTGTGGAGTTTCTAGTTGTAGAGTCTCCTGTTGCGAAGTTTCTAGTTGTGGAGTTTCCAGTTGTGGAGTTTAAACTTGTGGAGTATCATGTTGTGGAGTCTATAGTTGTGAAGTTTCTAGTTGTGGAGTTCCTAGTTGTAGATTTTATAGTTGTGGAGTATCTAGTTATGAATTTTCCAGTTGTGGAGTTTCTAGCTGTGGAGTTTCTAGTTGTGGAGTCTCAAGTTGTGGAGTTTAAACTTGTGGAGTTTCGAGTTGTGGAGTCTATAGTTGTGGAGTTCCTAGTTGTAGATTTTCTAGTTGTGGAGTATCTAGTTGTAGATTTTCCAGTTGTGGAGTTTCTAGTTGTTGAGTTGAGGAGTCTCTAGTTGTTGAGTTTCTAGTTGCAGAGTCTCTAGTTGTGGAGTTTCAAGTTGTGGAGTTTCTAGCTGCGGAGTTTCCAGGTGCAGAGTCTCTAGTTTTGGCGTTTCTAGTAGCGAATTCTCTAGTTGAGGAGTCTCTAGTTGTAGAGTTTCTAGTTGTTGAGTTTTTAGTTGTGCAGATTCTAGTTGTTGAGTTTCTAGTTTGAAGTCTCTAGTTGTGGAGTTTCTAGTTTAGGAGTTTCTAGTTGTAGAGTTTTTAGTTTTTGAGTGTCTAGTTGTGAAGTTTCAAGTTCTGAAGTTTCGAGTTGTGGAGTTTCGAGTTGTGGAGTTTTGAGTTGTGGAGTTTCAAGTTGTGGAGTTTCTAGTTGTGGAGTTTCTAGTTGCGGAATCTCTAGTTGTGGATTTTCTAGTTGCGGAACTTAAGGCTGTGAGGTTTCAAGTTGTGGAGTTTCTAGTTGTGGAGTTTCTAGTTGCGGAGTTTCTAGGTGTGGAGTTTCTAGCTGCGGATTTTCAAGTTGCAAGGTCTCTAGATGTGGAATTTCTAGTTCTAGAGTTTCTAGTTGTGGAGTCTCTAGTTGCGGAGTTTCTAGTTGTGGAGTTTCTAGTTGTGGAGTTTCTGGTTGTGGAGTTTTAAGTTGTGGAGTTTCAAGTTGTGGAGACTCTAGTTGTGGAGTTTCTAGTTGTGGAGTCTCTAGTTGCGGAGTTTCTAGTTGTGGAGTTGCCAGTGTTGGAGTTTCTAGTTTTGGAGTTTCAGGTTGTGGAGTTTCTAGTTGCAGAGATTCTAGTTGCAGAGCCTCTGGTTGTGGTGGTTCTAGTTATGGAGTTTCTAGTTGTGGAGTTTCTAGTCGTGGAGTATCTAGTTGTAGAGTCTCCTGTTGCCGAGTTTCTAGTTGCGGAGTTTCTAGTTGTGGAGTCTCAAGTTGTGGAGTTTAAACTTGTGGAGTTTCAAGTTGTGGAGTCTATAGTTGTGGAGTTCCTAGTTGTGGAGTTCCTAGTTGTAGATTTTCTAGTTGTGGAGTATCTAGTTATGAATTTTCCAGTTGTGGAGTTTCTAGCTGTGGAGTTTCTAGTTGTGGAGTCTCAAGTTGTGGAGTTTAAACTTGTGAAGTTTCAAGTTGTGGAGTCTATAGTTGTGGAGTTCCTAGTTGTAGATTTTCTAGATGTGGAGTATCTAGTTGTGAATTTTCCAGTTGTGGAGTTTCTAGTTGTGGAGTTGCGGAGTCTCTTGTTGTGGAGTTTCCAGTTGTGGAGTATCTAGTTGTGGAGTTTCCAGTTGTGAAGTATCTAGTTGTGGAGTTTCCAGTTGTGGAGTATCTAGTTGTGAAGTTTTAAGTTGTGGAGTTTCTAGTTGCAGAGTTTCTAGTTGCGGAGTTTTCAATAGCGGAGTTTCTAGTTGTGAAGTTTCATGTTGCGGAGTCTCAAGTTGTGGAGTTTCCAGTTGTGGAGTTATTTAGAGTTATTTAGTTGTGGAGTTTGTAGTTGTTGAGTTTCTAGTTGTGAAGTCTCTAGTTTTGCAGTTTCTAGTTGTGGAGTTTCTAGATATGGAATTTCTAGTTGCCGAGTCTGTATTTGTGGAGTTTGTAGTTGTGGAGTCTCTAGTTGAGTTTCTAGTTGTTGAGTTTCTAGTTGTGGAGTTTCTAGTTGAGGAGTTTCTAGTTGTGGAGTCTCTAGTTGCGGAGTTTCTAGTTGTGAAGTTTCTAGTTGTGGAGTTTCTAGTTTTAGAGTTTCTAGTTGTGGAGTTTCTAGTTGTAGAGTCTCCTGTTGCGGAGTTTCTAGTTGCGGAGTTTCTAGTTGGGAAGTTTCCAGTTGTGGAGTTTCTAGTTGTGGAGTTTCTAGTTGTGGAGTCTCAAGTTGTGGAGTTTAAACTTGTGGAGTTTCAAGTTGTGGAGTCTATAGCTGTGGAGTTCCTAGTTGTAGATTTTCTAGTTGTGGAGTATCTAGTTATGGATTTTCCAGTTGTGGAGTTTCTAGTTGTGGAGTTTCTAGCTGCGGAGTTTCCAGGTGCAGAGTCTCTAGTTTTGGCGTTTCTAGTAGCGAATTCTCTAGTTGAGGAGTCTCTAGTTGTAGAGTTTCTAGTTGTTGAGTTTTTAGTTGTGCAGATTCTAGTTGTTGAGTTTCTAGTTTGAAGTCTCTAGTTGTGGAGTTTCTAGTTTAGGAGTTTCTAGTTGTAGAGTTTTTAGTTTTTGAGTGTCTAGTTGTGAAGTTTCAAGTTCTGAAGTTTCGAGTTGTGGAGTTTTGAGTTGTGGAGTTTTGAGTTGTGGAGTTTCAAGTTGTGGAGTTTCTAGTTGTGGAGTTTCTAGTTGCGGAATCTCTAGTTGTGGATTTTCTAGTTGCGGAACTTAAGGCTGTGAGGTTTCAAGTTGTGGAGTTTCTAGTTGTGGAGTTTCTAGTTGCGGAGTTTCTAGGTGTGGAGTTTCTAGCTGCGGAGTTTCTAGTTGCAAGGTCTCTAGATGTGGAATTTCTAGTTCTAGAGTTTCTAGTTGTGGAGTCTCTAGTTGCGGAGTTTCTAGTTGTGGATTTTCTAGTTGTGGAGTTTCTGGTTGTGGAGTTTTAAGTTGTGGAGTTTCAAGTTGTGGAGACTCTAGTTGTGGAGTTTCTAGTTGTGGAGTCTCTAGTTGCGGAGTTTCTAGTTGTGGAGTTGCTAGTGTTGGAGTTTCTAGTTTTGGAGTTTCAGGTTGTGGAGTTTCTAGTTGCAGAGATTCTAGTTGCAGAGCCTCTGGTTGTGGTGGTTCTAGTTATGGAGTTTCTAGTTGTGGAGTTTCTAGTCGTGGAGTATCTAGTTGTAGAGTCTCCTGTTGTGGAGTTTCTAGCTGTGGAGTTTCTAGTTGTGGAGTCTCAAGTTGTGGAGTTTAAACTTGTGGAGTTTCAAGTTGTGGAGTCTATAGTTGTGGAGTTCCTAGTTGTAGATTTTCTAGTTGTGGAGTATCTAGTTGTGAATTTTCCAGTTGTGGAGTTTCTAGTTGTTGAGTTGAGGAGTCTCTAGTTGTTGAGTTTCTAGTTGAAGAGTCTCTAGTTGTGGAGTTTCAAGTTGTGGAGTTTCTAGTTGTGGAGTTTCGAGTTGTGGTGTTTCTAGTTGTGGAGTTTCTAGCTGCGGAGTTTCTAGGTGCAGAGTCCCTAGTTTTGGCATTTCTAGTTGCGAATTCTCTAGTTGTAGAGTTTCTAGTTGTTGAGTTGTTAGTTGTGCAGATTCTAGTTGTTGAGTTTCTAGTTTGAAGTCTCTAGTTGTGGAGTTTCTAGTTTAGGAGTTTCTAGTTGTAGAGTTTTTAGTTTTTGAGTGTCTAGTTGTGAAGTTTCAAGTTCTGGAGTTTCGAGTTGTGGAGTTTCGAGTTGTGGAGTTCTGAGTTGTGGAGTTTCAAGTTGTGGAGTTTCTAGTTGTGGAGTTTCTAGTTGCGGAATCTCTAGTTGTGGATTTTCTAGTTGCGGAACTTAAGGCTGTGAGGTTTCAAGTTGTGGAGTTTCTAGTTGTGGAGTTTCTAGCTGTGGAGTTTCTAGTTGTGGAGTTTCTAGTTGCGGAGTTTCTAGTTGTGGAGTTTCTAGCTGCGGAGTTTCTAGTTGCAATGTCTCTAGATGTGGAATTTCTAGTTCTAGAGTTTCTAGTTTTGGAGTCTCTAGTTGCGGAGTTTCTAGTTGTGGAGTTTCTAGTTGTGGAGTTTCTGGTTGTGGAGTTTTAAGTTGTGGAGTTTCAAGTTGTGGAGTTTCTAGTTGTGGAGTCTCTAGTTGCGGAGTTTCTAGTTGTGGAGTTGCTAGTGTTGGAGTTTCTAGTTTTGGAGTTTCAGGTTGTGGAGTTTCTAGTTGCAGAGATTCTAGTTGCAGAGCCTCTGGTTGTGGTGGTTCTAGTTATGGAGTTTCTAGTTGTGGAGTTTCTAGTCGTGGAGTATCTAGTTGTAGAGTTTCCAGTTGTGGAGTTTCTAGTTGTGGAGTTGCGGAGTCTCTTGTTGTGGAGTTTGAAGTTGTGGAGTCTCTAGTTGCGGAGTTTCTAGTTGTGGAGTTTCTAGTTGTGGAGTTGCTAGTTGTGAAATTTCTAGGTGTGAAGTTCCTGGTTGTGGAGTTTCTAGTTGCAGAGATTCTAGTTGCGGAGTCTATGGTTGTGGAGGTTCTACTTGTGGAGTTTGTAGTTATGAAGTTTCAGTTGTGGAGTTTTTAGTTGTGGAGTCTCAAGTTGTGGAATTTATAGCTGTAGAGTTTAGTTGTGGAGTTTCTAGTTGTTGAGTTTCTAGTTTTGAAGACTGTAGTTGTGGAGTCTCTAGTTATGGAGTCTCTAGTTTAGTAGCTTCTAGTTGTAGAGTTTTTAGTTGTGGAGTGTCCAGTTGTGGAGTTTCAAGTTGTGGAGTTTCGAGTTGTGGAGTTTCGAGTTGTGGAGTTTCTAGTTGTGGAGTTTCTAGTTTTGGAGTTTCTAGTTGCGAATTTTCTAGTTGAAGAGTCTCTAGTTGTAGAGTTTCTAGTTGTGGAGTTTCTAGTTTTGGAGTTTCAAGTTGTGGAGTTTCTAGTTGTTGAGTTTCTAGTTTGAAGTCTAGTTGTAGTCTCTAGTTGTGGAGTCTCTAGTTTAGGAGTTTCTAGTTGTAGAGTTTTTAGTTGTGGAGTGTCTAGTTGTGGAGTTTCCAGTTGTGGAGTTTCCAGTTGTGGAGTTTCGAGTTGTGGAGTTTATTGTTGTGGAGTTTTGAGTTGTGGAGTTTCTAGTTGTAGAGTTTCTAGTTGCGGAATCTCTAGCTGTGGATTTTCTAGTTGCGTAACTTAAGGTTGTGAAGTTTCAAGTGGAATTTTTAGTTGTGGAGTTTCTAGTTGTGGAGTCTCTAGTTGTGTAGTTTCTAGCTGCGGAGTTTCTAGTTGCGGAGTTTCTATTTCTGGAGTTTCTAGCTGCGGAGTTTCTAGTTGCAGAGTCTCTGGTTGTGGAGTTTCTAGTTGCGGAGTCTCTAGTTGTGGAGTTTCTAGTTGTGGAGTTTCTAGTTGTGGAGTTTCCAGTTGTGGAGTTTTTAGTTGTGGACTTTCTAGACATGAAATTTCTTGTAGCCGAGTCTCTATTTGTGGAGCTTGTAGTGTTGGAGTTTCTAGTTGTGGAGTTTCTAGTTGTGGAGTCTCTATTTGCAGAGTTTCTAGTTGTGGAGTTTCTAGTTGTGGAGTTGCTAGTGTTGAAGACTCTAGTTGTGGAGTTTCTAGTTATGGAGTCTCTAGTTTAGGAGTTTCTAGTTTTAGAGTTTTTAGTTGTGGAGTGTCTAGTTGTGGAGTTTGAAGTTGTGGAGTTTTGAGTTGTGGAGTTTCGAGTTGTGGAGTTTCTAGTTGTGGAGTTTTTAGTTTTGGAGTTTCTAGTTGCGAATTCTCTAGTTGAAGAGTCTCTAGTTGTAGAGTTTCTAGTTTGGGAGTTTCTAGTTGTGGAGTTTCAAGTTGTGGAGTTTCTAGTTGTTGAGTTTCTAGTTTGAAGTCTCTAGTTGTAGTCTCTAGTTGTGGAGTCTCTAGTTTAGGAGTTTCTAGTTGTAGAGTTTTTAGTTGTGGAAAGTCTAGTTGTGGAGTTTCCAACTTTGGAGTTTCCAGTTGTGGAGTTTCGAGTTGTGGAGTATCTAGTTGTGGAGTTTCTCGTTGCGGAGTTTTTAATAGCGGAGTTTCTAATTGTGGAGTTTCAAGTTGTGGAGTCTCAAGTTGTGGAGTTTCCAGTTGTGGAGTTTTTAGTTGTGGAGTTTGTAGTTGTTGAGTTTCTAGTTGTGAAGTCTCTAGTTTTGCAGTTTCTAGTTGTAAAGTTTTTAGTTGTGGAGTTTCTAGATATGAAATTTCTAGCTGCCGAGTCTCTATTTGTGGAGTTTGTAGTTGTGGAGTTTCTAGTTGTGGAGTTTCAAGTTGTGGAGTCTCTAGTTGCGGAGTTTCTAGTTGCGGAGTTTTTAGTTGTGGAGTTTCAAGTTGTGGAGTTTCTAGTTGCGGAGTCTCAAGTTGTGGAGTTTCTAGTTGTGGAGTTTCAAGTTGTGGAGTTTTGAGTTGTGGAATTTCGAGTTGTGGAGTTTCTAGTTGTGGAGTTTCGAGTTGCGGAGTTTCTAGTGGTGGAGTTTCTAGCTGCGGAGTTTCTAGTTGCGAATTCTCTAGTTGAGGAGTCTCTAGTTGTCGAGTTTTTAGTTGTGGAGTGTCTAGTTGTGGAGTTTCAAGTTGTGAAGTTTCTAGTAGAGTTTCGAATCGTGAAGTTTCTAGTTGTGGAGTTTCTAGTTTTGGAGTTTCTAGTTGTGGAGTTTCTAGTTGTAGAGTTTCAAGTTGCGGAGTTTCTAGTTGCGGAGTTTCTAGTTGTGGATTTTCTAGTTGTGAAGTAACTAGTTGTGGATTTTCCAGTTGTCGAGTTTCTAGTTGTGGAGTTGCGGAATCTCTAGTTGTGGAGTTTCTAGTTGCAGAGTCTCTAGTTGTGGAGTTTCAAGTTGTGGAGTCACTATTTGTGGAGTTTCTAGTTGCCGAGTTTCCAGTTGTGGAGTATCTAGTAGTGGAGTTTTCAGTTGTGGAGTTTCTAGTTGTGGAGTATCTAGTAGTGGAGTTTCTAGTTGTGGAGTTTCTAGTTGCGGAGTCCCTAGTTGTGGAGTTTCTAGTTGCGGAGTCTCAATCTGTGGAGTTTCTAATTGTTGAGTTTTTAGTTGTGGAGTTTCTAGTTGTTGAGTTTCTAGTTTGAAGTCTTTAGTTGTAGATTCTCAAGTTGTGGAGTCTCTAGTTTAGGAATTTCTAGTTGAAGAGTTTTTAGTTGTGGAGTGTCCAGTTGTAGAGTTTCCAGTTGTGGAGTTTCTAGTTGTGGAGTTTCTAGTTGTGGAGTCTATAGTTGTGTAGTTTCTAGCTGCGGAGTTTCTAGTTGCGGAGTTTCTATTTGTGGAGTTTCTAGCAGCGGAGTTTCTAGTTGCAGAGTCTCTGGTTGTGGAGTTTCTAGTTGCGGAGTCTCTAGTTGTGGAGTTTCTAGTTGTGGAGTTTCTAGTTGTGGAGTTTCCAGTTGTGGAGTTTTTAATTGTGGACTTTCTAGACATGAAATTTCTTGTAGCCGAGTCTCTATATGTGGAGCTTGTAGTGTTGGAGTTTCTAGTTGTGGAGTTTCTAGTTGTGGAGTCTCTATTTGCAGAGTTTCTAGTTGTGGAGTTTCTAGTTGTGGAGATTCTGGTTGTGGAGTTTCTAGTTGTGGAGTTTCAAGTTGTGGAGTCTCTAGTTGTGGAGTCTCAAGTTGTGGAGTTTAAAGTTGTTGAGTTTCAAGTTGTGGAGTCTCTAGTAGTGGAGTTTCTAGTTTTGGAGTATCTAGTTGTGGAGTTTCCAGTTGTGGAGTTTCTAGTTGTGGAGTTGCGGAGTCTCTGGTTGTGGAGTTTCTAGTTGTGGAGTTTCAGGTGTGGTGTTTTGAGTTGTGGAGTCTCTAGTTGTGGAGTTTCTAGTTGTGGAGTTTCCAGTTGTGGAGTATCTAGTTGTGGAGTTTCCAGTTGTGAAGTATCTAGTTGTGGAGTTTCCAGTTGTGGAGTATCTAGTTGTGAAGTTTTGAGTTGTGGAGTTTCTAGTTGCAGAGTATCTAGTTGCGGAGTTTTAAATAGCGGAGTTTCTAGTTGTGAAGTTTGGGGTTGCGGAGTCTCAAGTTGTGGCGTTTCCAGTTGTGGAGTTATTTAGTTGTGGAGTTTGTAGTTGTTGAGTTTCTAGTTGTGAAGTATCTAGTTTTGCAGTTTCTAGTTGGGGAGTTTCTAGATATGGAATTTCTAGTTGCCGAGTCTGTATTTGTCGAGTTTGTAGTTGTGGAGTTTCTAGTCGTGGAGTTTCTAGTTGTGGAGTCTCTAGTTGCGGAGTTTATAGTTGTTGAGTTTCTAGTTGTGGAGTTTCTGGTTGTGGAGTTTCTAGTTGAGGAGTTTCAAGTTGTGGAGTTTCGAGTTGTGGAGTCTCTAGTTGCGGAGTTTCTAGTTGTGAAGTTTCTAGTTGTGGAGTTTCTAGTTTTGGAGTTTCTAGTTGTGGAGTTTCTAGTTGTAGAGTCTCCTGTTGCGAAGTTTCTAGTTGTGGAGTTTCCAGTTGTGGAGTTTAAACTTGTGGAGTTTCATGTTGTGGAGTCTATAGTTGTGAAGTTTCTAGTTGTGGAGTTCCTAGTTGTAGATTTTATAGTTGTGGAGTATCTAGTTATGAATTTTCCAGTTGTGGAGTTTCTAGCTGTGGAGTTTCTAGTTGTGGAGTCTCAAGTTGTGGAGTTTAAACTTGTGGAGTTTCGAGTTGTGGAGTCTATAGTTGTGGAGTTCCTAGTTGTAGATTTTCTAGTTGTGGAGTATCTAGTTGTAGATTTTCCAGTTGTGGAGTTTCTAGTTGTTGAGTTGAGGAGTCTCTAGTTGTTGAGTTTCTAGTTGCAGAGTCTCTAGTTGTGGAGTTTCAAGTTGTGGAGTTTCTAGCTGCGGAGTTTCCAGGTGCAGAGTCTCTAGTTTTGGCGTTTCTAGTAGCGAATTCTCTAGTTGAGGAGTCTCTAGTTGTAGAGTTTCTAGTTGTTGAGTTTTTAGTTGTGCAGATTCTAGTTGTTGAGTTTCTAGTTTGAAGTCTCTAGTTGTGGAGTTTCTAGTTTAGGAGTTTCTAGTTGTAGAGTTTTTAGTTTTTGAGTGTCTAGTTGTGAAGTTTCAAGTTCTGAAGTTTCGAGTTGTGGAGTTTCGAGTTGTGGAGTTTTGAGTTGTGGAGTTTCAAGTTGTGGAGTTTCTAGTTGTGGAGTTTCTAGTTGCGGAATCTCTAGTTGTGGATTTTCTAGTTGCGGAACTTAAGGCTGTGAGGTTTCAAGTTGTGGAGTTTCTAGTTGTGGAGTTTCTAGTTGCGGAGTTTCTAGGTGTGGAGTTTCTAGCTGCGGATTTTCAAGTTGCAAGGTCTCTAGATGTGGAATTTCTAGTTCTAGAGTTTCTAGTTGTGGAGTCTCTAGTTGCGGAGTTTCTAGTTGTGGAGTTTCTAGTTGTGGAGTTTCTGGTTGTGGAGTTTTAAGTTGTGGAGTTTCAAGTTGTGGAGACTCTAGTTGTGGAGTTTCTAGTTGTGGAGTCTCTAGTTGCGGAGTTTCTAGTTGTGGAGTTGCTAGTGTTGGAGTTTCTAGTTTTGGAGTTTCAGGTTGTGGAGTTTCTAGTTGCAGAGATTCTAGTTGCAGAGCCTCTGGTTGTGGTGGTTCTAGTTATGGAGTTTCTAGTTGTGGAGTTTCTAGTCGTGGAGTATCTAGTTGTAGAGTCTCCTGTTGCCGAGTTTCTAGTTGCGGAGTTTCTAGTTGTGGAGTCTCAAGTTGTGGAGTTTAAACTTGTGGAGTTTCAAGTTGTGGAGTGTATAGTTGTGGAGTTCCTAGTTGTGGAGTTCCTAGTTGTAGATTTTCTAGTTGTGGAGTATCTAGTTATGAATTTTCCAGTTGTGGAGTTTCTAGCTGTGGAGTTTCTAGTTGTGGAGTCTCAAGTTGTGGAGTTTAAACTTGTGAAGTTTCAAGTTGTGGAGTCTATAGTTGTGGAGTTCCTAGTTGTAGATTTTCTAGATGTGGAGTATCTAGTTGTGAATTTTCCAGTTGTGGAGTTTCTAGTTGTGGAGTTGCGGAGTCTCTTGTTGTGGAGTTTCCAGTTGTGGAGTATCTAGTTGTGGAGTTTCCAGTTGTGAAGTATCTAGTTGTGGAGTTTCCAGTTGTGGAGTATCTAGTTGTGAAGTTTTAAGTTGTGGAGTTTCTAGTTGCAGAGTTTCTAGTTGCGGAGTTTTCAATAGCGGAGTTTCTAGTTGTGAAGTTTCATGTTGCGGAGTCTCAAGTTGTGGAGTTTCCAGTTGTGGAGTTATTTAGAGTTATTTAGTTGTGGAGTTTGTAGTTGTTGAGTTTCTAGTTGTGAAGTCTCTAGTTTTGCAGTTTCTAGTTGTGGAGTTTCTAGATATGGAATTTCTAGTTGCCGAGTCTGTATTTGTGGAGTTTGTAGTTGTGGAGTCTCTAGTTGAGTTTCTAGTTGTTGAGTTTCTAGTTGTGGAGTTTCTAGTTGAGGAGTTTCTAGTTGTGGAGTCTCTAGTTGCGGAGTTTCTAGTTGTGAAGTTTCTAGTTGTGGAGTTTCTAGTTTTAGAGTTTCTAGTTGTGGAGTTTCTAGTTGTAGAGTCTCCTGTTGCGGAGTTTCTAGTTGCGGAGTTTCTAGTTGGGAAGTTTCCAGTTGTGGAGTTTCTAGTTGTGGAGTTTCTAGTTGTGGAGTCTCAAGTTGTGGAGTTTAAACTTGTGGAGTTTCAAGTTGTGGAGTCTATAGCTGTGGAGTTCCTAGTTGTAGATTTTCTAGTTGTGGAGTATCTAGTTATGGATTTTCCAGTTGTGGAGTTTCTAGTTGTGGAGTTTCTAGCTGCGGAGTTTCCAGGTGCAGAGTCTCTAGTTTTGGCGTTTCTAGTAGCGAATTCTCTAGTTGAGGAGTCTCTAGTTGTAGAGTTTCTAGTTGTTGAGTTTTTAGTTGTGCAGATTCTAGTTGTTGAGTTTCTAGTTTGAAGTCTCTAGTTGTGGAGTTTCTAGTTTAGGAGTTTCTAGTTGTAGAGTTTTTAGTTTTTGAGTGCCTAGTTGTGAAGTTTCAAGTTCTGAAGTTTCGAGTTGTGGAGTTTTGAGTTGTGGAGTTTTGAGTTGTGGAGTTTCAAGTTGTGGAGTTTCTAGTTGTGGAGTTTCTAGTTGCGGAATCTCTAGTTGTGGATTTTCTAGTTGCGGAACTTAAGGCTGTGAGGTTTCAAGTTGTGGAGTTTCTAGTTGTGGAGTTTCTAGTTGCGGAGTTTCTAGGTGTGGAGTTTCTAGCTGCGGAGTTTCTAGTTGCAAGGTCTCTAGATGTGGAATTTCTAGTTCTAGAGTTTCTAGTTGTGGAGTCTCTAGTTGCGGAGTTTCTAGTTGTGGATTTTCTAGTTGTGGAGTTTCTGGTTGTGGAGTTTTAAGTTGTGGAGTTTCAAGTTGTGGAGACTCTAGTTGTGGAGTTTCTAGTTGTGGAGTCTCTAGTTGCGGAGTTTCTAGTTGTGGAGTTGCTAGTGTTGGAGTTTCTAGTTTTGGAGTTTCAGGTTGTGGAGTTTCTAGTTGCAGAGATTCTAGTTGCAGAGCCTCTGGTTGTGGTGGTTCTAGTTATGGAGTTTCTAGTTGTGGAGTTTCTAGTCGTGGAGTATCTAGTTGTAGAGTCTCCTGTTGCGGAGTTTCTAGTTGCGGAGTTTCTAGTTGTGGAGTCTCAAGTTGTGGAGTTTAAACTTGTGGAGTTTCAAGTTGTGGAGTCTATAGTTGTGGAGTTCCTAGTTGTGGAGTTCCTAGTTGTAGATTTTCTAGTTGTGGAGTATCTAGTTATGAATTTTCCAGTTGTGGAGTTTCTAGCTGTGGAGTTTCTAGTTGTGGAGTCTCAAGTTGTGGAGTTTAAACTTGTGGAGTTTCAAGTTGTGGAGTCTATAGTTGTGGAGTTCCTAGTTGTAGATTTTCTAGTTGTGGAGTATCTAGTTGTGAATTTTCCAGTTGTGGAGTTTCTAGTTGTTGAGTTGAGGAGTCTCTAGTTGTTGAGTTTCTAGTTGAAGAGTCTCTAGTTGTGGAGTTTCAAGTTGTGGAGTTTCTAGTTGTGGAGTTTCGAGTTGTGGTGTTTCTAGTTGTGGAGTTTCTAGCTGCGGAGTTTCTAGGTGCAGAGTCCCTAGTTTTGGCATTTCTAGTTGCGAATTCTCTAGTTGTAGAGTTTCTAGTTGTTGAGTTGTTAGTTGTGCAGATTCTAGTTGTTGAGTTTCTAGTTTGAAGTCTCTAGTTGTGGAGTTTCTAGTTTAGGAGTTTCTAGTTGTAGAGTTTTTAGTTTTTGAGTGTCTAGTTGTGAAGTTTCAAGTTCTGGAGTTTCGAGTTGTGGAGTTTCGAGTTGTGGAGTTTTGAGTTGTGGAGTTTCAAGTTGTGGAGTTTCTAGTTGTGGAGTTTCTAGTTGCGGAATCTCTAGTTGTGGATTTTCTAGTTGCGGAACTTAAGGCTGTGAGGTTTCAAGTTGTGGAGTTTCTAGTTGTGGAGTTTCTAGCTGTGGAGTTTCTAGTTGTGGAGTTTCTAGTTGCGGAGTTTCTAGTTGTGGAGTTTCTAGCTGCGGAGTTTCTAGTTGCAATGTCTCTAGATGTGGAATTTCTAGTTCTAGAGTTTCTAGTTTTGGAGTCTCTAGTTGCGGAGTTTCTAGTTGTGGAGTTTCTAGTTGTGGAGTTTCTGGTTGTGGAGTTTTAAGTTGTGGAGTTTCAAGTTGTGGAGTTTCTAGTTGTGGAGTCTCTAGTTGCGGAGTTTCTAGTTGTGGAGTTGCTAGTGTTGGAGTTTCTAGTTTTGGAGTTTCAGGTTGTGGAGTTTCTAGTTGCAGAGATTCTAGTTGCAGAGCCTCTGGTTGTGGTGGTTCTAGTTATGGAGTTTCTAGTTGTGGAGTTTCTAGTCGTGGAGTATCTAGTTGTAGAGTTTCCAGTTGTGGAGTTTCTAGTTGTGGAGTTGCGGAGTCTCTTGTTGTGGAGGTTGAAGTTGTGGAGTCTCTAGTTGCGGAGTTTCTAGTTGTGGAGTTTCTAGTTGTGGAGTTGCTAGTTGTGAAATTTCTAGGTGTGAAGTTCCTGGTTGTGGAGTTTCTAGTTGCAGAGATTCTAGTTGCGGAGTCTATGGTTGTGGAGGTTCTACTTGTGGAGTTTGTAGTTATGAAGTTTCAGTTGTGGAGTTTTTAGTTGTGGAGTCTCAAGTTGTGGAATTTATAGCTGTAGAGTTTAGTTGTGGAGTTTCTAGTTGTTGAGTTTCTAGTTTTGAAGACTGTAGTTGTGGAGTCTCTAGTTATGGAGTCTCTAGTTTAGTAGCTTCTAGTTGTAGAGTTTTTAGTTGTGGAGTGTCCAGTTGTGGAGTTTCAAGTTGTGGAGTTTTGAGTTGTGGAGTTTCGAGTTGTGGAGTTTCTAGTTGTGGAGTTTCTAGTTTTGGAGTTTCTAGTTGCGAATTTTCTAGTTGAAGAGTCTCTAGTTGTAGAGTTTCTAGTTGTGGAGTTTCTAGTTTTGGAGTTTCAAGTTGTGGAGTTTCTAGTTGTTGAGTTTCTAGTTTGAAGTCTAGTTGTAGTCTCTAGTTGTGGAGTCTCTAGTTTAGGAGTTTCTAGTTGTAGAGTTTTTAGTTGTGGAGTGTCTAGTTGTGGAGTTTCCAGTTGTGGAGTTTCCAGTTGTGGAGTTTCGAGTTGTGGAGTTTATTGTTGTGGAGTTTTGAGTTGTGGAGTTTCTAGTTGTAGAGTTTCTAGTTGCGGAATCTCTAGCTGTGGATTTTCTAGTTGCGTAACTTAAGGTTGTGAAGTTTCAAGTGGAATTTTTAGTTGTGGAGTTTCTAGTTGTGGAGTCTCTAGTTGTGTAGTTTCTAGCTGCGGAGTTTCTAGTTGCGGAGTTTCTATTTCTGGAGTTTCTAGCTGCGGAGTTTCTAGTTGCAGAGTCTCTGGTTGTGGAGTTTCTAGTTGCGGAGTCTCTAGTTGTGGAGTTTCTAGTTGTGGAGTTTCTAGTTGTGGAGTTTCCAGTTGTGGAGTTTTTAGTTGTGGACTTTCTAGACATGAAATTTCTTGTAGCCGAGTCTCTATTTGTGGAGCTTGTAGTGTTGGAGTTTCTAGTTGTGGAGTTTCTAGTTGTGGAGTCTCTATTTGCAGAGTTTCTAGTTGTGGAGTTTCTAGTTGTGGAGTTGCTAGTGTTGAAGACTCTAGTTGTGGAGTTTCTAGTTATGGAGTCTCTAGTTTAGGAGTTTCTAGTTTTAGAGTTTTTAGTTGTGGAGTGTCTAGTTGTGGAGTTTGAAGTTGTGGAGTTTTGAGTTGTGGAGTTTCGAGTTGTGGAGTTTCTAGTTGTGGAGTTTTTAGTTTTGGAGTTTCTAGTTGCGAATTCTCTAGTTGAAGAGTCTCTAGTTGTAGAGTTTCTAGTTTGGGAGTTTCTAGTTGTGGAGTTTCAAGTTGTGGAGTTTCTAGTTGTTGAGTTTCTAGTTTGAAGTCTCTAGTTGTAGTCTCTAGTTGTGGAGTCTCTAGTTTAGGAGTTTCTAGTTGTAGAGTTTTTAGTTGTGGAAAGTCTAGTTGTGGAGTTTCCAACTTTGGAGTTTCCAGTTGTGGAGTTTCGAGTTGTGGAGTATCTAGTTGTGGAGTTTCTCGTTGCGGAGTTTTTAATAGCGGAGTTTCTAATTGTGGAGTTTCAAGTTGTGGAGTCTCAAGTTGTGGAGTTTCCAGTTGTGGAGTTTTTAGTTGTGGAGTTTGTAGTTGTTGAGTTTCTAGTTGTGAAGTCTCTAGTTTTGCAGTTTCTAGTTGTAAAGTTTTTAGTTGTGGAGTTTCTAGATATGAAATTTCTAGCTGCCGAGTCTCTATTTGTGGAGTTTGTAGTTGTGGAGTTTCTAGTTGTGGAGTTTCAAGTTGTGGAGTCTCTAGTTGCGGAGTTTCTAGTTGCGGAGTTTTTAGTTGTGGAGTTTCAAGTTGTGGAGTTTCTAGTTGCGGAGTCTCAAGTTGTGGAGTTTCTAGTTGTGGAGTTTCAAGTTGTGGAGTTTTGAGTTGTGGAATTTCGAGTTGTGGAGTTTCTAGTTGTGGAGTTTCGAGTTGCGGAGTTTCTAGTGGTGGAGTTTCTAGCTGCGGAGTTTCTAGTTGCGAATTCTCTAGTTGAGGAGTCTCTAGTTGTCGAGTTTTTAGTTGTGGAGTGTCTAGTTGTGGAGTTTCAAGTTGTGAAGTTTCTAGTAGAGTTTCGAATCGTGAAGTTTCTAGTTGTGGAGTTTCTAGTTTTGGAGTTTCTAGTTGTGGAGTTTCTAGTTGTAGAGTTTCAAGTTGCGGAGTTTCTAGTTGCGGAGTTTCTAGTTGTGGATTTTCTAGTTGTGAAGTAACTAGTTGTGGATTTTCCAGTTGTCGAGTTTCTAGTTGTGGAGTTGCGGAATCTCTAGTTGTGGAGTTTCTAGTTGCAGAGTCTCTAGTTGTGGAGTTTCAAGTTGTGGAGTCACTATTTGTGGAGTTTCTAGTTGCCGAGTTTCCAGTTGTGGAGTATCTAGTAGTGGAGTTTTCAGTTGTGGAGTTTCTAGTTGTGGAATTTCTAGTTGCGGAGTCCCTAGTTGTGGAGTTTCTAGTTGCTGAGTCTCAAGCTGTGGAGTTTCTAGTTGTTGAGTTTTTAGTTGTGGAGTTTCTACTTGTTGAGTTTCTAGATTGAAGTCTCTAGTGGTAGATTCTCTAGTTGTGGAGTCTCTAGTTTAGGAATTTCTAGTTGAAGAGTTTTTAATATTGGAGTGTCTAGTTGTGGAGTTTCCAGTTGTGGAGTTTCGAGTTGTAGAGTTGCGGAGTCTCTAGTTGTGGAGTTTCTAGTTGCAGAGTCTCTAGTTGTGGAGTTTCAAGTTGTGGAGTCTCTAGTTGTAGAGTTTCTAGTTGCCGAGTTTCCAGTTGTGGAGTATCTAGTAGTGGAGTTTCTAGTTGTGGAGTTTCTAGTTGCGGAGTCCCTAGTTGTGGAGTTTCTAGTTGCGGAGTCTCAATCTGTGGAGTTTCTAATTGTTGAGTTTTTAGTTGTGGAGTTTCTAGTTGTTGAGTTTCTAGTTTGAAGTCTTTAGTTGTAGATTCTCAAGTTGTGGAGTCTCTAGTTTAGGAATTTCTAGTTGAAGAGTTTTTAGTTGTGGAGTGTCCAGTTGTAGAGTTTCCAGTTGTGGAGTTTCTAGTTGTGGAGTTTCTAGTTGTGGAGTCTATAGTTGTGTAGTTTCTAGCTGCGGAGTTTCTAGTTGCGGAGTTTCTATTTGTGGAGTTTCTAGCAGCGGAGTTTCTAGTTGCAGAGTCTCTGGTTGTGGAGTTTCTAGTTGCGGAGTCTCTAGTTGTGGAGTTTCTAGTTGTGGAGTTTCTAGTTGTGGAGTTTCCAGTTGTGGAGTTTTTAATTGTGGACTTTCTAGACATGAAATTTCTTGTAGCCGAGTCTCTATATGTGGAGCTTGTAGTGTTGGAGTTTCTAGTTGTGGAGTTTCTAGTTGTGGAGTCTCTATTTGCAGAGTTTCTAGTTGTGGAGTTTCTAGTTGTGGAGATTCTGGTTGTGGAGTTTCTAGTTGTGGAGTTTCAAGTTGTGGAGTCTCTAGTTGTGGAGTCTCAAGTTGTGGAGTTTAAAGTTGTTGAGTTTCAAGTTGTGGAGTCTCTAGTAGTGGAGTTTCTAGTTTTGGAGTATCTAGTTGTGGAGTTTCCAGTTGTGGAGTTTCTAGTTGTGGAGTTGCGGAGTCTCTGGTTGTGGAGTTTCTAGTTGTGGAGTTTCAGGTGTGGTGTTTTGAGTTGTGGAGTCTCTAGTTGTGGAGTTTCTAGTTGTGGAGTTTCCAGTTGTGGAGTATCTAGTTGTGGAGTTTCCAGTTGTGAAGTATCTAGTTGTGGAGTTTCCAGTTGTGGAGTATCTAGTTGTGAAGTTTTGAGTTGTGGAGTTTCTAGTTGCAGAGTATCTAGTTGCGGAGTTTTAAATAGCGGAGTTTCTAGTTGTGAAGTTTGGGGTTGCGGAGTCTCAAGTTGTGGCGTTTCCAGTTGTGGAGTTATTTAGTTGTGGAGTTTGTAGTTGTTGAGTTTCTAGTTGTGAAGTATCTAGTTTTGCAGTTTCTAGTTGGGGAGTTTCTAGATATGGAATTTCTAGTTGCCGAGTCTGTATTTGTGGAGTTTGTAGTTGTGGAGTTTCTAGTCGTGGAGTTTCTAGTTGTGGAGTCTCTAGTTGCGGAGTTTATAGTTGTTGAGTTTCTAGTTGTGGAGTTTCTGGTTGTGGAGTTTCTAGTTGAGGAGTTTCAAGTTGTGGAGTTTCGAGTTGTGGAGTCTCTAGTTGCGGAGTTTCTAGTTGTGAAGTTTCTAGTTGTGGAGTTTCTAGTTTTGGAGTTTCTAGTTGTGGAGTTTCTAGTTGTAGAGTCTCCTGTTGCGAAGTTTCTAGTTGTGGAGTTTCCAGTTGTGGAGTTTAAACTTGTGGAGTTTCATGTTGTGGAGTCTATAGTTGTGAAGTTTCTAGTTGTGGAGTTCCTAGTTGTAGATTTTATAGTTGTGGAGTATCTAGTTATGAATTTTCCAGTTGTGGAGTTTCTAGCTGTGGAGTTTCTAGTTGTGGAGTCTCAAGTTGTGGAGTTTAAACTTGTGGAGTTTCGAGTTGTGGAGTCTATAGTTGTGGAGTTCCTAGTTGTAGATTTTCTAGTTGTGGAGTATCTAGTTGTAGATTTTCCAGTTGTGGAGTTTCTAGTTGTTGAGTTGAGGAGTCTCTAGTTGTTGAGTTTCTAGTTGCAGAGTCTCTAGTTGTGGAGTTTCAAGTTGTGGAGTTTCTAGCTGCGGAGTTTCCAGGTGCAGAGTCTCTAGTTTTGGCGTTTCTAGTAGCGAATTCTCTAGTTGAGGAGTCTCTAGTTGTAGAGTTTCTAGTTGTTGAGTTTTTAGTTGTGCAGATTCTAGTTGTTGAGTTTCTAGTTTGAAGTCTCTAGTTGTGGAGTTTCTAGTTTAGGAGTTTCTAGTTGTAGAGTTTTTAGTTTTTGAGTGTCTAGTTGTGAAGTTTCAAGTTCTGAAGTTTCGAGTTGTGGAGTTTCGAGTTGTGGAGTTTTGAGGGTTGGAGTTTCAAGTTGTGGAGTTTCTAGTTGTGGAGTTTCTAGTTGCGGAATCTCTAGTTGTGGATTTTCTAGTTGCGGAACTTAAGGCTGTGAGGTTTCAAGTTGTGGAGTTTCTAGTTGTGGAGTTTCTAGTTGCGGAGTTTCTAGGTGTGGAGTTTCTAGCTGCGGATTTTCAAGTTGCAAGGTCTCTAGATGTGGAATTTCTAGTTCTAGAGTTTCTAGTTGTGGAGTCTCTAGTTGCGGAGTTTCTAGTTGTGGAGTTTCTAGTTGTGGAGTTTCTGGTTGTGGAGTTTTAAGTTGTGGAGTTTCAAGTTGTGGAGACTCTAGTTGTGGAGTTTCTAGTTGTGGAGTCTCTAGTTGCGGAGTTTCTAGTTGTGGAGTTGCTAGTGTTGGAGTTTCTAGTTTTGGAGTTTCAGGTTGTGGAGTTTCTAGTTGCAGAGATTCTAGTTGCAGAGCCTCTGGTTGTGGTGGTTCTAGTTATGGAGTTTCTAGTTGTGGAGTTTCTAGTCGTGGAGTATCTAGTTGTAGAGTCTCCTGTTGCGGAGTTTCTAGTTGCGGAGTTTCTAGTTGTGGAGTCTCAAGTTGTGGAGTTTAAACTTGTGGAGTTTCAAGTTGTGGAGTCTATAGTTGTGGAGTTCCTAGTTGTGGAGTTCCTAGTTGTAGATTTTCTAGTTGTGGAGTATCTAGTTATGAATTTTCCAGTTGTGGAGTTTCTAGCTGTGGAGTTTCTAGTTGTGGAGTCTCAAGTTGTGGAGTTTAAACTTGTGAAGTTTCAAGTTGTGGAGTCTATAGTTGTGGAGTTCCTAGTTGTAGATTTTCTAGATGTGGAGTATCTAGTTGTGAATTTTCCAGTTGTGGAGTTTCTAGTTGTGGAGTTGCGGAGTCTCTTGTTGTGGAGTTTCCAGTTGTGGAGTATCTAGTTGTGGAGTTTCCAGTTGTGAAGTATCTAGTTGTGGAGTTTCCAGTTGTGGAGTATCTAGTTGTGAAGTTTTAAGTTGTGGAGTTTCTAGTTGCAGAGTTTCTAGTTGCGGAGTTTTCAATAGCGGAGTTTCTAGTTGTGAAGTTTCATGTTGCGGAGTCTCAAGTTGTGGAGTTTCCAGTTGTGGAGTTATTTAGAGTTATTTAGTTGTGGAGTTTGTAGTTGTTGAGTTTCTAGTTGTGAAGTCTCTAGTTTTGCAGTTTCTAGTTGTGGAGTTTCTAGATATGGAATTTCTAGTTGCCGAGTCTGTATTTGTGGAGTTTGTAGTTGTGGAGTCTCTAGTTGAGTTTCTAGTTGTTGAGTTTCTAGTTGTGGAGTTTCTAGTTGAGGAGTTTCTAGTTGTGGAGTCTCTAGTTGCGGAGTTTCTAGTTGTGAAGTTTCTAGTTGTGGAGTTTCTAGTTTTAGAGTTTCTAGTTGTGGAGTTTATAGTTGTAGAGTCTCCTGTTGCGGAGTTTCTAGTTGCGGAGTTTCTAGTTGGGAAGTTTCCAGTTGTGGAGTTTCTAGTTGTGGAGTTTCTAGTTGTGGAGTCTCAAGTTGTGGAGTTTAAACTTGTGGAGTTTCAAGTTGTGGAGTCTATAGCTGTGGAGTTCCTAGTTGTAGATTTTCTAGTTGTGGAGTATCTAGTTATGGATTTTCCAGTTGTGGAGTTTCTAGTTGTGGAGTTTCTAGCTGCGGAGTTTCCAGGTGCAGAGTCTCTAGTTTTGGCGTTTCTAGTAGCGAATTCTCTAGTTGAGGAGTCTCTAGTTGTAGAGTTTCTAGTTGTTGAGTTTTTAGTTGTGCAGATTCTAGTTGTTGAGTTTCTAGTTTGAAGTCTCTAGTTGTGGAGTTTCTAGTTTAGGAGTTTCTAGTTGTAGAGTTTTTAGTTTTTGAGTGTCTAGTTGTGAAGTTTCAAGTTCTGAAGTTTCGAGTTGTGGAGTTTTGAGTTGTGGAGTTTTGAGTTGTGGAGTTTCAAGTTGTGGAGTTTCTAGTTGTGGAGTTTCTAGTTGCGGAATCTCTAGTTGTGGATTTTCTAGTTGCGGAACTTAAGGCTGTGAGGTTTCAAGTTGTGGAGTTTCTAGTTGTGGAGTTTCTAGTTGCGGATTTTCTAGGTGTGGAGTTTCTAGCTGCGGAGTTTCTAGTTGCAAGGTCTCTAGATGTGGAATTTCTAGTTCTAGAGTTTTTAGTTGTGGAGTCTCTAGTTGCGGAGTTTCTAGTTGTGGATTTTCTAGTTGTGGAGTTTCTGGTTGTGGAGTTTTAAGTTGTGGAGTTTCAAGTTGTGGAGACTCTAGTTGTGGAGTTTCTAGTTGTGGAGTCTCTAGTTGCGGAGTTTCTAGTTGTGGAGTTGCTAGTGTTGGAGTTTCTAGTTTTGGAGTTTCAGGTTGTGGAGTTTCTAGTTGCAGAGATTCTAGTTGCAGAGCCTCTGGTTGTGGTGGTTCTAGTTATGGAGTTTCTAGTTGTGGAGTTTTAGTCGTGGAGTATCTAGTTGTAGAGTCTCCTGTTGCGGAGTTTCTAGTTGCGGAGTTTCTAGTTGTGGAGTCTCAAGTTGTGGAGTTTAAACTTGTGGAGTTTCAAGTTGTGGAGTCTATAGTTGTGGAGTTCCTAGTTGTGGAGTTCCTAGTTGTAGATTTTCTAGTTGTGGAGTATCTAGTTATGAATTTTCCAGTTGTGGAGTTTCTAGCTGTGGAGTTTCTAGTTGTGGAGTCTCAAGTTGTGGAGTTTAAACTTGTGGAGTTTCAAGTTGTGGAGTCTATAGTTGTGGAGTTCCTAGTTGTAGATTTTCTAGTTGTGGAGTATCTAGTTGTGAATTTTCCAGTTGTGGAGTTTCTAGTTGTTGAGTTGAGGAGTCTCTAGTTGTTGAGTTTCTAGTTGAAGAGTCTCTAGTTGTGGAGTTTCAAGTTGTGGAGTTTCTAGTTGTGGAGTTTCGAGTTGTGGTGTTTCTAGTTGTGGAGTTTCTAGCTGTGGTGTTTCTAGTTGTGGAGTTTCGAGTTGTGGTGTTTCTAGTTGTGGAGTTTCTAGCTGTGGAGTTTCTAGGTGCAGAGTCCCTAGTTTTGGCATTTCTAGTTGCGAATTCTCTAGTTGTAGAGTTTCTAGTTGTTGAGTTGTTAGTTGTGCAGATTCTAGTTGTTGAGTTTCTAGTTTGAAGTCTCTAGTTGTGGAGTTTCTAGTTTAGGAGTTTCTAGTTGTAGAGTTTTTAGTTTTTGAGTGTCTAGTTGTGAAGTTTCAAGTTCTGGAGTTTCGAGTTGTGGAGTTTCGAGTTGTGGAGTTTTGAGTTGTGGAGTTTCAAGTTGTGGAGTTTCTAGTTGTGGAGTTTCTAGTTGCGGAATCTCTAGTTGTGGATTTTCTAGTTGCGGAACTTAAGGCTGTGAGGTTTCAAGTTGTGGAGTTTCTAGTTGTGGAGTTTCTAGCTGTGGAGTTTCTAGTTGTGGAGTTTCTAGTTGCGGAGTTTCTAGTTGTGGAGTTTCTAGCTGCGGAGTTTCTAGTTGCAATGTCTCTAGATGTGGAATTTCTAGTTCTAGAGTTTCTAGTTTTGGAGTCTCTAGTTGCGGAGTTTCTAGTTGTGGAGTTTCTAGTTGTGGAGTTTCTGGTTGTGGAGTTTTAAGTTGTGGAGTTTCAAGTTGTGGAGTTTCTAGTTGTGGAGTCTCTAGTTGCGGAGTTTCTAGTTGTGGAGTTGCTAGTGTTGGAGTTTCTAGTTTTGGAGTTTCAGGTTGTGGAGTTTCTAGTTGCAGAGATTCTAGTTGCAGAGCCTCTGGTTGTGGTGGTTCTAGTTATGGAGTTTCTAGTTGTGGAGTTTCTAGTCGTGGAGTATCTAGTTGTAGAGTTTCCAGTTGTGGAGTTTCTAGTTGTGGAGTTGCGGAGTCTCTTGTTGTGGAGTTTGAAGTTGTGGAGTCTCTAGTTGCGGAGTTTCTAGTTGTGGAGTTTCTAGTTGTGGAGTTGCTAGTTGTGAAATTTCTAGGTGTGAAGTTCCTGGTTGTGGAGTTTCTAGTTGCAGAGATTCTAGTTGCGGAGTCTATGGTTGTGGAGGTTCTACTTGTGGAGTTTGTAGTTATGAAGTTTCAGTTGTGGAGTTTTTAGTTGTGGAGTCTCAAGTTGTGGAATTTATAGCTGTAGAGTTTAGTTGTGGAGTTTCTAGTTGTTGAGTTTCTAGTTTTGAAGACTGTAGTTGTGGAGTCTCTAGTTATGGAGTCTCTAGTTTAGTAGCTTCTAGTTGTAGAGTTTTTAGTTGTGGAGTGTCCAGTTGTGGAGTTTCAAGTTGTGGAGTTTTGAGTTGTGGAGTTTCGAGTTGTGGAGTTTCTAGTTGTGGAGTTTCTAGTTTTGGAGTTTCTAGTTGCGAATTCTCTAGTTGAAGAGTCTCTAGTTGTAGAGTTTCTAGTTGTGGAGTTTCTAGTTTTGGAGTTTCAAGTTGTGGAGTTTCTAGTTGTTGAGTTTCTAGTTTGAAGTCTAGTTGTAGTCTCTAGTTGTGGAGTCTCTAGTTTAGGAGTTTCTAGTTGTAGAGTTTTTAGTTGTGGAGTGTCTAGTTGTGGAGTTTCCAGTTGTGGAGTTTCCAGTTGTGGAGTTTCGAGTTGTGGAGTTTATTGTTGTGGAGTTTTGAGTTGTGGAGTTTCTAGTTGTAGAGTTTCTAGTTGCGGAATCTCTAGCTGTGGATTTTCTAGTTGCGTAACTTAAGGTTGTGAAGTTTCAAGTGGAATTTTTAGTTGTGGAGTTTCTAGTTGTGGAGTCTCTAGTTGTGTAGTTTCTAGCTGCGGAGTTTCTAGTTGCGGAGTTTCTATTTCTGGAGTTTCTAGCTGCGGAGTTTCTAGTTGCAGAGTCTCTGGTTGTGGAGTTTCTAGTTGCGGAGTCTCTGGTTGTGGAGTTTCTAGTTGTGGAGTTTCTAGTTGTGGAGTTTCCAGTTGTGGAGTTTTTAGTTGTGGACTTTCTAGACATGAAATTTCTTGTAGCCGAGTCTCTATTTGTGGAGCTTGTAGTGTTGGAGTTTCTAGTTGTGGAGTTTCTAGTTGTGGAGTCTCTATTTGCAGAGTTTCTAGTTGTGGAGTTTCTAGTTGTGGAGTTGCTAGTGTTGGAGTTTCTAGTTTTGGAGTTTCAGGTTGTGGAGTTTATAGTTGCAGAGATTCTAGTTGCAGAGCCTCTGGTTGTGGTGGTTCTAGTTATGGAGTTTCTAGTTGTGGAGTTTCTAGTCGTGGAGTATCTAGTTGTAGAGTTTCCAGTTGTGGAGTTTCTAGTTGTGGAGTTGCGGAGTCTCTTGTTGTGGAGTTTCCAGTTGTGGAGTATCTAGTTGTGGAGTTTCTAGTTGTGAAGTATCTAGTTGTGGAGTTTCCAGTTGTGGAGTATCTAGTTGTGAAGTTTTAAGTTGTGGAGTTTCTAGTTGCAGAGTTTCTAGTTGTGGAGTTATTTAGAGTTATTTAGTTGTGGAGTTTGTAGTTGTTGAGTTTCTAGTTGTGAAGTCTCTAGTTTTGCAGTTTCTAGTTGTGGAGTTTCTAGATATGGAATTTCTAGTTGCCGAGTCTGTATTTGTGGAGTTTGTAGTTGTGGAGTCTCTAGTTGAGTTTCTAGTTGTTGAGTTTCTAGTTGTGGAGTTTCTAGTTGAGGAGTTTCTAGTTGTGGAGTCTCTAGTTGCGGAGTTTCTAGTTGTGAAGTTTCTAGTTGTGGAGTTTCTAGTTTTAGAGTTTCTAGTTGTGGAGTTTCTAGTTGTAGAGTCTCCTGTTGCGGAGTTTATAGTTGCGGAGTTTCTAGTTGGGAAGTTTCCAGTTGTGGAGTTTCTAGTTGTGGAGTTTCTAGTTGTGGAGTCTCAAGTTGTGGAGTTTAAACTTGTGGAGTTTCAAGTTGTGAAGTCTATAGCTGTGGAGTTCCTAGTTGTAGATTTTCTAGTTGTGGAGTATCTAGTTATGGATTTTCCAGTTGTGGAGTTTCTAGTTGTGGAGTTTCTAGCTGCGGAGTTTCCAGGTGCAGAGTCTCTAGTTTTGGCGTTTCTAGTAGCGAATTCTCTAGTTGAGGAGTCTCTAGTTGTAGAGTTTCTAGTTGTTGAGTTTTTAGTTGTGCAGATTCTAGTTGTTGAGTTTCTAGTTTGAAGTCTCTAGTTGTGGAGTTTCTAGTTTAGGAGTTTCTAGTTGTAGAGTTTTTAGTTTTTGAGTGTCTAGTTGTGAAGTTTCAAGTTCTGAAGTTTCGAGTTGTGGAGTTTCGAGTTGTGGAGTTTTGAGTTGTGGAGTTTCAAGTTGTGGAGTTTCTAGTTGTGGAGTCTCTAGTTGCGGAGTTTCTAGTTGTGGAGTTGCTAGTGTTGGAGTTTATAGTTTTGGAGTTTCAGGTTGTGGAGTTTCTAGTTGCAGAGATTCTAGTTGCAGAGCCTCTGGTTGTGGTGGTTCTAGTTATGGAGTTTCTAGTTGTGGAGTTTCTAGTCGTGGAGTATCTAGTTGTAGAGTTTCCAGTTGTGGATTTTCTAGTTGTGGAGTTGCGGAGTCTCTTGTTGTGGAGTTTCCAGTTGTGGAGTATCTAGTTGTGGAGTTTCCAGTTGTGAAGTATCTAGTTGTGGAGTTTCCAGTTGTGGAGTATCTAGTTGTGAAGTTTTAAGTTGTGGAGTTTCTAGTTGCAGAGTTTCTAGTTGCGGAGTTTTCAATAGCGGAGTTTCTAGTTGTGAAGTTTCATGTTGCGGAGTCTCAAGTTGTGGAGTTTCCAGTTGTGGAGTTATTTAGAGTTATTTAGTTGTGGAGTTTGTAGTTGTTGAGTTTCTAGTTGTGAAGTCTCTAGTTTTGCAGTTTCTAGTTGTGGAGTTTCTAGATATGGAATTTCTAGTTGCCGAGTCTGTATTTGTGGAGTTTGTAGTTGTGGAGTCTCTAGTTGAGTTTCTAGTTGTTGAGTTTCTAGTTGTGGAGTTTCTAGTTGAGGAGTTTCTAGTTGTGGAGTCTCTAGTTGCGGAGTTTCTAGTGAAGTTTCTAGTTGTGGAGTTTCTAGTTTTAGAGTTTCTAGTTGTGGAGTTTCTAGTTGTAGAGTCTCCTGTTGCGGAGTTTCTAGTTGCGGAGTTTCTAGTTGGGAAGTTTCCAGTTGTGGAGTTTCTAGTTGTGGAGTTTCTAGTTGTGGAGTCTCAAGTTGTGGAGTTTAAACTTGTGGAGTTTCAAGTTGTGGAGTCTATAGCTGTGGAGTTCCTAGTTGTAGATTTTCTAGTTGTGGAGTATCTAGTTATGGATTTTCCAGTTGTGGAGTTTCTAGTTGTGGAGTTTCTAGCTGCGGAGTTTCCAGGTGCAGAGTCTCTAGTTTTGGCGTTTCTAGTAGCGAATTCTCTAGTTGAGGAGTCTCTAGTTGTAGAGTTTCTAGTTGTTGAGTTTTTAGTTGTGCAGATTCTAGTTGTTCAGTTTCTAGTTTGAAGTCTCTAGTTGTGGAGTTTCTAGTTTAGGAGTTTCTAGTTGTAGAGTTTTTAGTTTTTGAGTGTCTAGTTGTGAAGTTTCAAGTTCTGAAGTTTCGAGTTGTGGAGTTTCGAGTTGTGGAGTTTTGAGTTGTGGAGTTTCAAGTTGTGGAGTTTCTAGTTGTGGAGTTTCTAGTTGCGGAATCTCTAGTTGTGGATTTTCTAGTTGCGGAACTTAAGGCTGTGAGGTTTCAAGTTGTGGAGTTTCTAGTTGTGGAGTTTCTAGTTGCGGAGTTTCTAGGTGTGGAGTTTCTAGCTGCGGAGTTTCTAGTTGCAAGGTCTCTAGATGTGGAATTTCTAGTTCTAGAGTTTCTAGTTGTGGAGTCTCTAGTTGCGGTGTTTCTAGTTGTGGAGTTTCTAGTTGTGGAGTTTCTGGTTGTGGAGTTTTAAGTTGTGGAGTTTCAAGTTGTGGAGACTCTAGTTGTGGAGTTTCTAGTTGTGGAGTCTCTAGTTGCGGAGTTTCTAGTTGTGGAGTTGCTAGTGTTGGAGTTTCTAGTTTTGGAGTTTCAGGTTGTGGAGTTTCTAGTTGCAGAGATTCTAGTTGCAGAGCCTCTGGTTGTGGTGGTTCTAGTTATGGAGTTTCTAGTTGTGGAGTTTCTAGTCGTGGAGTATCTAGTTGTAGAGTCTCCTGTTGCGGAGTTTCTAGTTGCGGAGTTTCTAGTTGTGGAGTCTCAAGTTGTGCAGTTTAAACTTGTGGAGTTTCAAGTTGTGGAGTCTATAGTTGTGGAGTTCCTAGTTGTGGAGTTCCTAGTTGTAGATTTTCTAGTTGTGGAGTATCTAGTTATGAATTTTCCAGTTGTGGAGTTTCTAGCTGTGGAGTTTCTAGTTGTGGAGTCTCAAGTTGTGGAGTTTAAACTTGTGGAGTTTCAAGTTGTGGAGTCTATAGTTGTGGAGTTCCTAGTTGTAGATTTTCTAGTTGTGGAGTATCTAGTTGTGAATTTTCCAGTTGTGGAGTTTCTAGTTGTTGAGTTGAGGAGTCTCTAGTTGTTGAGTTTCTAGTTGAAGAGTCTCTAGTTGTGGAGTTTCAAGTTGTGGAGTTTCTAGTTGTGGAGTTTCGAGTTGTGGAGTTTCTAGTTGTGGAGTTTCTAGCTGCGGAGTTTCTAGGTGCAGAGTCCCTAGTTTTGGCATTTCTAGTTGCGAATTCTCTAGTTGTAGAGTTTCTAGTTGTTGAGTTGTTAGTTGTGCAAATTCTAGTTGTTGAGTTTCTAGTTTGAAGTCTCTAGTTGTGGAGTTTCTAGTTTAGGAGTTTCTAGTTGTAGAGTTTTTAGTTTTTGAGTGTCTAGTTGTGAAGTTTCAAGTTCTGGAGTTTCGAGTTGTGGAGTTTCGAGTTGTGGAGTTTTGAGTTGTGGAGTTTCAAGTTGTGGAGTTTCTAGTTGTGGAGTTTCTAGTTGCGGAATCTCTAGTTGTGGATTTTCTAGTTGCGGAACTTAAGGCTGTGAGGTTTCAAGTTGTGGAGTTTCTAGTTGTGGAGTTTCTAGCTGTGGAGTTTCTAGTTGTGGAGTTTCTAGTTGCGGAGTTTCTAGTTGTGGAGTTTCTAGCTGCGGAGTTTCTAGTTGCAATGTCTCTAGATGTGGAATTTCTAGTTCTAGAGTTTCTAGTTTTGGAGTCTCTAGTTGCGGAGTTTCTAGTTGTGGAGTTTCTAGTTGTGGAGTTTCTGGTTGTGGAGTTTTAAGTTGTGGAGTTTCAAGTTGTGGAGTTGCTAGTGTTGGAGTTTCTAGTTTTGGAGTTTCAGGTTGTGGAGTTTCTAGTTGCAGAGATTCTAGTTGCAGAGCCTCTGGTTGTGGTGGTTCTAGTTATGGAGTTTCTAGTTGTGGAGTTTCTAGTCGTGGAGTATCTAGTTGTAGAGTTTCCAGTTGTGGAGTTTCTAGTTGTGGAGTTGCGGAGTCTCTTGTTGTGGAGTTTCAAGTTGTGGAGTCTCTAGTTGCGGAGTTTCTAGTTGTGGAGTTTCTAGTTGTGGAGTTGCTAGTTGTGAAATTTCTAGGTGTGAAGTTCCTGGTTGTGGAGTTTCTAGTTGCAGAGATTCTAGTTGCGGAGTCTATGGTTGTGGAGGTTCTACTTGTGGAGTTTGTAGTTATGAAGTTTCAGTTGTGGAGTTTTTAGTTGTGGAGTCTCAAGTTGTGGAATTTATAGCTGTAGAGTTTAGTTGTGGAGTTTCTAGTTGTTGAGTTTCTAGTTTTGAAGACTGTAGTTGTGGAGTCTCTAGTTATGGAGTCTCTAGTTTAGTAGTTTCTAGTTGTAGAGTTTTTAATTGTGGAGTGTCCAGTTGTGGAGTTTCAAGTTGTGGAGTTTTTAGTTGTGGAGTTTCGAGTTGTGGAGTTTCTAGTTGTGGAGTTTCTAGTTTTGGAGTTTCTAGTTGCGAATTCTCTAGTTGAAGAGTCTCTAGTTGTAGAGTTTCTAGTTGTGGAGTTTCTAGTTTTGGAGTTTCAAGTTGTGGAGTTTCTAGTTGTTGAGTTTCTAGTTTGAAGTCTAGTTGTAGTCTCTAGTTGTGGAGTCTCTAGTTTAGGAGTTTCTAGTTGTAGAGTTTTTAGTTGTGGAGTGTCTAGTTGTGGAGTTTCCAGTTGTGGAGTTTCCAGTTGTGGAGTTTCGAGTTGTGGAGTTTATTGTTGTGGAGTTTTAAGTTGTGGAGTTTCTAGTTGTAGAGTTTCTAGTTGCGGAATCTCTAGCTGTGGATTTTCTAGTTGCGTAACTTAAGGTTGTGAAGTTTCAAGTGGAATTTTTAGTTGTGGAGTTTCTAGTTGTGGAGTTTCTAGTTGTGGAGTCTCTAGTTGTGTAGTTTCTAGCTGCAGAGTTTCTAGTTGCGGAGTTTCCATTTGTGGAGTTTCTAGCTGCGGAGTTTCTAGTTGCAGAGTCTCTGGTTGTGGAGTTTCTAGTTGCGGAGTCTCTAGTTGTGGAGTTTCTAGTTGTGGAGTTTCTAGTTGTGGAGTTTCCAGTTGTGGAGTTTTTAGTTGTGGACTTTCTAGACATGAAATTTCTTGTAGCCGAGTCTCTATTTGTGGAGCTTGTAGTGTTGGAGTTTCTAGTTGTGGAGTTTCTAGTTGTGGAGTCTCTATTTGCAGAGTTTCTAGTTGTGGAGTTTCTAGTTGTGGAGTTTCTAGTTGTGGAGTTTCTGGTTGTGGAGTTTCTAGTTGTGGAGTTTCTAGTTGTGGAGTCTCTAGTTGTGGAGTCTCAAGTTGTGGAGTTTAAAGTTGTTGAGTTTCAAGTTGTGAAGTCTCTAGTAGTGGAGTTTCTAGTTGTGGAGTATCTAGTTGTCGAGTTTCCAGTTGTGGAGTTTCTAGTTGTGGAGTTGCGGAGTCTCTGGTTGTGGAGTTTCTAGTTGTGGAGTTTCTAGTTGTGGTGTTTTGAGTTGTGGAGTCTCTAGTTGTGGAGTTTCTAGTTGTGGAGTTTCCAGTTGTGGAGTATCTAGTTGTGGAGTTTCCAGTTGTGAAGTATCTAGTTGTGGAGTTTCCAGTTGTGGAGTATCTAGTTGTGAAGTTTTAAGTTGTGGAGTTTCTAGTTGCAGAGTTTCTAGTTGGGGAGTTTTCAATAGCGGAGTTTCTAGTTGTGAAGTTTCATGTTGCAGAGTCTCAAGTTGTGGAGTTTCCAGTTGTGGAGTTATTTAGAGTTATTTAGTTGTGGAGGTTGTAGTTGTTGAGTTTCTAGTTGTGAAGTCTCTAGTTTTGCAGTTTCTAGTTGTGGAGTTTCTAGATATGGAATTTCTAGTTGCCGAGTCTGTATTTGTGGAGTTTGTAGTTGTGGAGTCTCTAGTTGAGTTTCTAGTTGTTGAGTTTCTAGTTGTGGAGTTTCTAGTTGAGGAGTTTCTAGTTGTGGAGTCTCTAGTTGCGGAGTTTCTAGTTGTGAAGTTTCTAGTTGTGGAGTTTCTAGTTTTAGAGTTTCTAGTTGTGGAGTTTCTAGTTGTGGAGTTTCTAGTTGTGGAGTCTCAAGTTGTGGAGTTTAAACTTGTGGAGTTTCAAGTTGTGGAGTCTATAGCTGTGGAGTTCCTAGTTGTAGATTTTCTAGTTGTGGAGTATCTAGTTATGGATTTTCCAGTTGTGGAGTTTCTAGTTGTGGAGTTTCTAGCTGCGGAGTTTCCAGGTGCAGAGTCTCTAGTTTTGGCGTTTCTAGTAGCGAATTCTCTAGTTGAGGAGTCTCTAGTTGTAGAGTTTCTAGTTGTTGAGTTTTTAGTTGTGCAGATTCTAGTTGTTGAGTTTCTAGTTTGAAGTCTCTAGTTGTGGAGTTTCTAGTTTAGGAGTTTCTAGTTGTAGAGTTTTTAGTTTTTGAGTGTCTAGTTGTGAAGTTTCAAGTTCTGAAGTTTCGAGTTGTGGAGTTTCGAGTTGTGGAGTTTTGAGTTGTGGAGTTTCAAGTTGTGGAGTTTCTAGTTGTGGAGTTTCTAGTTGCGGAATCTCTAGTTGTGGATTTTCTAGTTGCGGAACTTAAGGCTGTGAGGTTTCAAGTTGTGGAGTTTCTAGTTGTGGAGTTTCTAGTTGCGGAGTTTCTAGGTGTGGAGTTTCTAGCTGCGGAGTTTCTAGTTGCAAGGTCTCTAGATGTGGAATTTCTAGTTCTAGAGTTTCTAGTTGTGGAGTCTCTAGTTGCGGTGTTTCTAGTTGTGGAGTTTCTAGTTGTGGAGTTTCTGGTTGTGGAGTTTCAAGTTGTGGAGACTCTAGTTGTGGAGTTTCTAGTTGTGGAGTCTCTAGTTGCGGAGTTTCTAGTTGTGGAGTTGCTAGTGTTGGAGTTTCTAGTTTTGGAGTTTCAGGTTGTGGAGTTTCTAGTTGCAGAGATTCTAGTTGCAGAGCCTCTGGTTGTGGTGGTTCTAGTTATGGAGTTTCTAGTTGTGGAGTTTCTAGTCGTGGAGTATCTAGTTGTAGAGTCTCCTGTTGCGGAGTTTCTAGTTGCGGAGTTTCTAGTTGTGGAGTCTCAAGTTGTGCAGTTTAAACTTGTGGAGTTTCAAGTTGTGGAGTCTATAGTTGTGGAGTTCCTAGTTGTGGAGTTCCTAGTTGTAGATTTTCTAGTTGTGGAGTATCTAGTTATGAATTTTCCAGTTGTGGAGTTTCTAGCTGTGGAGTTTCTAGTTGTGGAGTCTCAAGTTGTGGAGTTTAAACTTGTGGAGTTTCAAGTTGTGGAGTCTATAGTTGTGGAGTTCCTAGTTGTAGATTTTCTAGTTGTGGAGTATCTAGTTGTGAATTTTCCAGTTGTGGAGTTTCTAGTTGTTGAGTTGAGGAGTCTCTAGTTGTTGAGTTTCTAGTTGAAGAGTCTCTAGTTGTGGAGTTTCAAGTTGTGGAGTTTCTAGTTGTGGAGTTTCGAGTTGTGGAGTTTCTAGTTGTGGAGTTTCTAGCTGCGGAGTTTCTAGGTGCAGAGTCCCTAGTTTTGGCATTTCTAGTTGCGAATTCTCTAGTTGTAGAGTTTCTAGTTGTTGAGTTGTTAGTTGTGCAGATTCTAGTTGTTGAGTTTCTAGTTTGAAGTCTCTAGTTGTGGAGTTTCTAGTTTAGGAGTTTCTAGTTGTAGAGTTTTTAGTTTTTGAGTGTCTAGTTGTGAAGTTTCAAGTTCTGGAGTTTCGAGTTGTGGAGTTTCGAGTTGTGGAGTTTTGAGTTGTGGAGTTTCAAGTTGTGGAGTTTCTAGTTGTGGAGTTTCTGGTTGTGGAGTTTTAAGTTGTGGAGTTTCAAGTTGTGGAGTTGCTAGTGTTGGAGTTTCTAGTTTTGGAGTTTCAGGTTGTGGAGTTTCTAGTTGCAGAGATTCTAGTTGCAGAGCCTCTGGTTGTGGTGGTTCTAGTTATGGAGTTTCTAGTTGTGGAGTTTCTAGTCGTGGAGTATCTAGTTGTAGAGTTTCCAGTTGTGGAGTTTCTAGTTGTGGAGTTGCGGAGTCTCTTGTTGTGGAGTTTCAAGTTGTGGAGTCTCTAGTTGCGGAGTTTCTAGTTGTGGAGTTTCTAGTTGTGGAGTTGCTAGTTGTGAAATTTCTAGGTGTGAAGTTCCTGGTTGTGGAGTTTCTAGTTGCAGAGATTCTAGTTGCGGAGTCTATGGTTGTGGAGGTTCTACTTGTGGAGTTTGTAGTTATGAAGTTTCAGTTGTGGAGTTTTTAGTTGTGGAGTCTCAAGTTGTGGAATTTATAGCTGTAGAGTTTAGTTGTGGAGTTTCTAGTTGTTGAGTTTCTAGTTTTGAAGACTGTAGTTGTGGAGTCTCTAGTTATGGAGTCTCTAGTTTAGTAGTTTCTAGTTGTAGAGTTTTTAATTGTGGAGTGTCCAGTTGTGGAGTTTCAAGTTGTGGAGTTTTTAGTTGTGGAGTTTCGAGTTGTGGAGTTTCTAGTTGTGGAGTTTCTAGTTTTGGAGTTTCTAGTTGCGAATTCTCTAGTTGAAGAGTCTCTAGTTGTAGAGTTTCTAGTTGTGGAGTTTCTAGTTTTGGAGTTTCAAGTTGTGGAGTTTCTAGTTGTTGAGTTTCTAGTTTGAAGTCTAGTTGTAGTCTCTAGTTGTGGAGTCTCTAGTTTAGGAGTTTCTAGTTGTAGAGTTTTTAGTTGTGGAGTGTCTAGTTGTGGAGTTTCCAGTTGTGGAGTTTCCAGTTGTGGAGTTTCGAGTTGTGGAGTTTATTGTTGTGGAGTTTTAAGTTGTGGAGTTTCTAGTTGTAGAGTTTCTAGTTGCGGAATCTCTAGCTGTGGATTTTCTAGTTGCGTAACTTAAGGTTGTGAAGTTTCAAGTGGAATTTTTAGTTGTGGAGTTTCTAGTTGTGGAGTTTCTAGTTGTGGAGTCTCTAGTTGTGTAGTTTCTAGCTGCAGAGTTTCTAGTTGCGGAGTTTCCATTTGTGGAGTTTCTAGCTGCGGAGTTTCTAGTTGCAGAGTCTCTGGTTGTGGAGTTTCTAGTTGCGGAGTCTCTAGTTGTGGAGTTTCTAGTTGTGGAGTTTCTAGTTGTGGAGTTTCCAGTTGTGGAGTTTTTAGTTGTGGACTTTCTAGACATGAAATTTCTTGTAGCCGAGTCTCTATTTGTGGAGCTTGTAGTGTTGGAGTTTCTAGTTGTGGAGTTTCTAGTTGTGGAGTCTCTATTTGCAGAGTTTCTAGTTGTGGAGTTTCTAGTTGTGGAGTTTCTAGTTGTGGAGTTTCTGGTTGTGGAGTTTCTAGTTGTGGAGTTTCTAGTTGTGGAGTCTCTAGTTGTGGAGTCTCAAGTTGTGGAGTTTAAAGTTGTTGAGTTTCAAGTTGTGAAGTCTCTAGTAGTGGAGTTTCTAGTTGTGGAGTATCTAGTTGTCGAGTTTCCAGTTGTGGAGTTTCTAGTTGTGGAGTTGCGGAGTCTCTGGTTGTGGAGTTTCTAGTTGTGGAGTTTCTAGTTGTGGTGTTTTGAGTTGTGGAGTCTCTAGTTGTGGAGTTTCTAGTTGTGGAGTTTCCAGTTGTGGAGTATCTAGTTGTGGAGTTTCCAGTTGTGAAGTATCTAGTTGTGGAGTTTCCAGTTGTGGAGTATCTAGTTGTGAAGTTTTAAGTTGTGGAGTTTCTAGTTGCAGAGTTTCTAGTTGCGGAGTTTTCAATAGCGGAGTTTCTAGTTGTGAAGTTTCATGTTGCAGAGTCTCAAGTTGTGGAGTTTCCAGTTGTGGAGTTATTTAGAGTTATTTAGTTGTGGAGGTTGTAGTTGTTGAGTTTCTAGTTGTGAAGTCTCTAGTTTTGCAGTTTCTAGTTGTGGAGTTTCTAGATATGGAATTTCTAGTTGCCGAGTCTGTATTTGTGGAGTTTGTAGTTGTGGAGTCTCTAGTTGAGTTTCTAGTTGTTGAGTTTCTAGTTGTGGAGTTTCTAGTTGAGGAGTTTCTAGTTGTGGAGTCTCTAGTTGCGGAGTTTCTAGTTGTGAAGTTTCTAGTTGTGGAGTTTCTAGTTTTAGAGTTTCTAGTTGTGGAGTTTCTAGTTGTAGAGTCTCCTGTTGCGGAGTTTCTAGTTGCGGAGTTTCTAGTTGGGAAGTTTCCAGTTGTGGAGTTTCTAGTTGTGGAGTTTCTAGTTGTGGAGTCTCAAGTTGTGGAGTTTAAACTTGTGGAGTTTCAAGTTGTGGAGTCTATAGCTGTGGAGTTTCTAGTTGTAGATTTTCTAGTTGTGGAGTATCTAGTTATGGATTTTCCAGTTGTGGAGTTTCTAGTTGTGGAGTTTCTAGTTGTGGAGTCTCAAGTTGTGGAGTTTAAACTTGTGGAGTTTAAACTTGTGGAGTTTCAAGTTGTGGAGTCTAGAGTTGTGGAGTTCCTAGTTGTAGATTTTCTAGTTGTGGAGTATCTAGTTGTGGATTTTCCAGTTGTGGAGCTTCTAGTTGTTGAGTTGCGGAGTCTCTAGTAGTTGAGTTTCTAGTTGCAGAGTCTCTAGTTGTGGAGTTTCAAGTTGTGGAGTTTCTAGTTGTGGACTTTCGAGTTGTGGAGTTTGTAGTTGTGGTGTTTCTAGCTGCGGAGTTTCTAGGTGCAGAGTCTCTAGTTTTGGCGTTTCTAGTTTCGAATTCTCTAGTTGAGGAGTCTCTAGTTGTAGAGTTTCCAGTTGTTGAGTTTTTAGTTGTGCAGATTATAGTTGTTGAGTTTCTAGTTTGAAGTCTCTAGTTGTGGAGTTTCTAGTTTAGGAGTTTCTAGTTGTAGAGTTTTTAGTTTTTGAGTGTCTAGTTGTGAAGTTTCAAGTTCTGGAGTTTCGAGTTGTGGAGTTTCGAGTTGTGGAGTTTTGAGTTGTGGAGTGTCAAGTTGTGGAGTTTCTAGTTGCGGAGTTTCTAGTTGTGGAGTTTCTAGCTGTGGAGTTTCTAGTTGCAAGGTCTCTAGATGTGGAATTTCTAGTTGTAGAGTTTCTAATTGTGGAGTCTCTAGTTGCGGAGTCTATAGTTGTGGAGTTCCTAGTTGTGGAGTTCCTAGTTGTAGATTTTCTAGTTGTGGAGTATCTAGTTATGAATTTTCCAGTTGTGGAGTTTCTAGTTGTGGAGTTTAAACTTGTGGAGTTTCAAGTTGTGGAGTCTATAGTTGTGGAGTTCCTAGTTGTAGATTTTCTAGTTGTGGAGTATCTAGTTGTGGATTTTCCAGTTGTGGAGTTTCTAGTTGTTGAGTTGAGGAGTCTCTAGTTGTTGAGTTTCTAGTTGCAGAGTTTCTAGTTGTTGAGTTTTTAGTTGTGCAGATTCTAGTTGTTGAGTTTCTAGTTTGAAGTCTCTAGTTGTGGAGTTTCTAGTTTAGGAGTTTCTAGTTTAGGAGTTTCTAGTTGTAGAGTTTTTAGTTTTTGAGTGTCTAGTTGTGAAGTTTCAAGTTCTGGAGTTTCGAGTTGTGAGTTTCGAGTTGTGGAAATTTGAGTTGTGGAGTTTCAAGTTGTGGAGTTTCTAGTTGTGGAGTTTCTAGTTGCGGAATCTCTAGTTGTGGATTTTCTAGTTGCGGAACTTAAGGCTGTGAGGTTTCAAGTTGTGGAGTTTCTAGTTGTGGAGTTTCTAGTTGTGGAGTTTCTAGTTGTGGAGTTTCTAGCTGCGAAGTTTCTAGTTGTGGAGTTTCTAGCTGCGGAGTTTCTAGTTGCAAGGTCTCTAGATGTGGAATTTCTAGTTCTAGAGTTTCTAGTTGTGGAGTCTCTAGTTGCGGAGTTTCTAGTTGTGGAGTTTCTAGTTGTGGAGTTTCTGGTTGTGGAGTTTTAAGTTGTGGAGTTTCAAGTTGTGGAGTTTCTAGTTGTGGAGTCTCTTGTTGCGGAGTTTCTAGTTGTGGAGTTGCTAGTGTTGGAGTTTCTAGTTTTGGAGTTTCAGGTTGTGGAGTTTCTAGTTGCAGAGATTCTAGTTGCAGAGCCTCTGGTTGTGGTGGTTCTAGTTATGGAGTTTCTAGTTGTGGAGTTTCTAGTTGTGGAGTTGCGGAGTCTCTTGTTGTGGAGTTTCAAGTTGTGGAGTCTCTAGTTGCGGAGTTTCTAGTTGTGGAGTTTCTAGTTGTGGAGTTGCTAGTTGTGGAATTTCTAGGTGTGAAGTTCCTGGTTGTGGAGTTTCTAGTTGCAGAGATTCTAGTTGCGGAGTCTATGGTTGTGGAGTTTGTAGTTATGAAGTTTCAGTTGTGGAGTTTTTAGTTGTGGAGTCTCGAGTTTTGGAGTTTAAAGTGGCGGAGTCTCAAGTTGTGGAATTTCTAGCTGTAGAGTTTAGTTGTGGAGTTTCTAGTTGTTGAGTTTCTAGTTTTGAAGACTCTAGTTGTGGAGTCTCTAGTTATGGAGTCTCTAGTTTAGTAGTTTCTAGTTGTAGAGTTTTTAGTTGTGGAGTGTCTAGTTGTGGAGTTTCAAGTTGTGGAGTTTTGAGTTGTGGAGTTTCGAGTTGTGGAGTTTCTAGTTGTGGAGTTTCTAGTTTTGGAGTTTCTAGTTGCGAATTCTCTAGTTGAAGAGCCTCTAGTTGTAGAGTTTCTAGTTGTGGAGTTTCTAGTTGTTGAGTTTCTAGTTTGAAGTCTAGTTGTAGTCTCTAGTTGTGGAGTCTCTAGTTTAGGAGTTTCTAGTTGTAGAGTTTTTAGTTGTGGAGTGTCTAGTTGTGGAGTTTCCAGTTGTGGAGTTTCCAGTTGTGGAGTTTCGAGTTGTGGAGTTTATTGTTGTGGAGTTTTGAGTTGTGGAGTTTCTAGTTGTGGAGTTTCTAGTTGCGGAATCTCTAGCTGCGGAGTTTTTAATTGCGGAGTTTCTATTTGTGGAGTTTCTAGCTGCAGAGTTTCTAGTTGCAGAGTCTCTGGCTGTGGAGTTTCTAGTTGCGGAGTCTCTAGTTGTAGAGTTTCTAGTTGTGGAGTTTCTAGTTGTGGAGTTTTTAGTTGTGGAGTTTTTAGTTGTGGAGTTTCTAGATATGGAATTTCTAGTTGCCAAGTCTCTATTGGTGGAGTTTGTAGTTGTGGAGTTTTTAGTTGCGGAGTGTCTAGTTGCGGAGTTCCTAGTTGTGGAGTGTCTAGTTGTGGAGTTTCCAGTTGTGGAGTTTCTAGTTGTGGAGTTGCGAAGTCTCTAGTTGTGGAGTTTCTAGTTGTGGAGTTTCTAGTTGAGGAGTTTCGAGTTGTGGAGTCTTTAGTTGTGGAGTTTCTAGTTGTGGAGTTTCCAGTTGTGGAGTATCTTGTTGTGGAGTTTCCAGTTGTGAAGTTTCTAGTTGTGGAGTTTCCAGTTGTGGAGTATCTAGTTGTGGAGTTTCTCGTTGCGGAGTTTTTAATAGCGGAGTTTCTAATTGTGGAGTTTCAAGTTGTGGAGTCTCAAGTTGTGGAGTTTCCAGTTGTGGAGTTTATAGTTGTGGAGTTTTTAGTTGTTGAGTTTCTAGTTGTGAAGTCTCTAGTTTTGCAGTTTCTAGTTGTAAAAATTTTAGTTGTGGAGTTTCTAGATATGGAATTTCTAGTTGCCGAGTCTCAAGTTGTGGAGTTTGAAGTTGTGGAGTTTCAAGTTGGGGAGTCTCTAGTTGTGGAGTTTCTAGTTGTGGAGTATCTAGTTATGGAGTTTCCAGTTGTGGAGTTTCTAGTTGTGGAGTTGCGAAGTCTCTAGTTGTGGAGTTTCTAGTTGTGGAGTTTCTAGTTGAGGAGTTTCGAGTTGTGGGGTCTCTAGTTGTGGAGTTTCTAGTTGTGGAGTTTCTAGTTGAGGAGTTTCGAGTTGTGGAGTCTCTAGTTGTGGAGTTTCTAGTTGAGGAGTTTCTAGTTGTGGAGTTTCAAGTTGTGGAGTCTCTAGTTGCGGAGTTTATAGTTGCGGAGTTTCTAGTTGTGCAGTCTCTAGTTTTGGAGTTTCTAGTTGTGAATTCTCTAGTTGAGGAGTCTCTAGTTGTAGAGTTTCTAGTTGCGGAGTGTCTAGTTGTGGTGTCTCTAGCTGTGGAATTTCTTGTTGCGGAGTTTTTAAATTCGGAGTTTCTAGTTGCGGAAATCTATAGTTACAGAGTCTCTAGTTGTCGAATTTTTAGTTGTGGAGTGTCTAGTTGTGGAGTTTCAAGTTGTGGAGTTTCTAGTAGAGTTTCGAATTGTGAATATTTAGTTGTGGAGTTTCTAGTTGTGGAGTTTCTAGTTTTGGAGTTTCTAGTTGTGGAGTTTCTAGTTGTAGAGTCTCCAGTTGCGGAGTTTCTAGTTGCGGAGTTTCTAGTTGGGGAGTTTCTAGTCGTGGAGTTTCTAGTTGTGGATTTTCTAGTTGTGGAGTAACTAGTTGTGGATTTTCTAGTTGTGGAGTTTCTAGTTGTGGAGTTGCGGAGTCTCTAGTTGTGGAGTTTCTAGTTGCAGAGTCTCTAGTTGTGGAGTTTCAAGTTGTGGAGTCTCGAGGTGTGGAGTTTCTAGTTGCCGAGTTTCCAGTTGTGGAGTATCTAGTAGTGGAGTTTCCAGTTCTGGAGTTTCTAGTTGTGGAATTTCTAGTTGCAGAGTCCCTAGTTGTGGAGTTTCTAGTTGCGGAGTCTCAAGATGTTGAGTTTCTAGTTGTTGAGTTTTTAGTTGTGGAGTTTGTAGAGTTTCTAGATTGAAGTCTCCAGTTGTAGATTCTCTAGTTGTGGAGTCTCTAGTTTAGGAATTTCGAGTTGAAGAGTTTTTAGTTGTGGAGTGTCTAGTTGTGGAGTTTCAAGTTGTGGAGTTTCGAGTTGTAGAGTTGCGGAGTCTCTAGTTGTGGAGTTTCTAGTTGCAGAGTCTCTAGTTGTGGAGTTTCATGTTGTGGAGTCTCTAGTTGTGGAGTTTCTAGTCGCCGAGTTTCCAGTTGTGGAGTATCTAGTAGTGGAATTTCTAGTTGCGGAGTCTCAATCTGTGGAGTTTCTAGTTGTTGAGTTTTTAGTTGTGGAGTTTCTAGTTGTTGAGTTTCTAGTTTGAAGTCTCTAGTTGTAGATTCTCTAGTTTTGGAGTCTCTAGTTTAGGAATTTCTAGTTGAAGAGTTTTTAGTTGTGGAGTGTCTAGTTGTAGAGTTTCCAGTTGTGGAGTTTCGAGTTGTGAAGTTTCGAGTTGTGAAGTTTCGAGTTGTGGAGTTTCTAGTTGTGGAGTTTCTAGTTGTGGAGTTTCTAGTTGCGGAATCTCTAGCTGTGGATTTTCTTGTTGCGTAACTTAAGGTTGTGAGGTTTCAAGTGGAATTTCTAGTTGTGGAGTTTCTAGTTGTGGACTTTCTAGTTGTGGAGTCTCTAGTTGTGTAGTTTCTAGCTGCGGAGTTTCTAGTTGCGGAGTTTCTATTTGTGGAGTTTCTAGCTGTGGAGTTTCTAGTTGCAGAGTCTCTGGTTGTGGAGTTTATAGTTGTGGAGTTTCTAGTTGTGGAGTTTCTAGTTGGGGAGTTTCCAGTTGTGGAGTTTCTAGTTGTGGAGTTTCTAGTTGTGGAGTCTCAAGTTGTGGAGTTTAAACTTGTGGAGTTTCAAGTTGTGCAGTCTATAGTTGTGGAGTTCCTAGTTGTAGATTTTCTAGTTGTGGAGTATCTAGTTGTGGATTTTCCAGTTGTGGAGTTTCTAGTTGTTGAGTTTCTAGTTTTGGAGTTTCAAGTTGTGGAGTTTCTAGTTGTAGAGTCTCCAGTTGCGGAGTTTCTAGTTGCGGAGTTGCTAGTTGGGGAGTTTCTAGTTGTGGAGTTTCTAGTTGTGGATTTTCTAGTTGTGGAGTAAATAGTTGTGGATTTTCCAGTTGTGGAGTTTCTAGTTGTGGAGTTGCGGAGTCTCTATTTGTGGAGTTTCTAGTTGCATAGTCTCTAGTTGTGGAATTTCAAGTTGTGGAGTCTCTAGTTGTGGAGTTTCTTGTTGCCGAGTTTCCAGTTGTGGAGTATCTAGTACTGTAGTTTCCAGTTGTGGAGTTTCTAGTTGCGGAGTCTCAAGATGTGGAGTTTCTAGTAGTTGTGGAGTTTCTAGTTGTGGAGTTTTTAGTTGTGGAGCTTTTAGTTGTGGAGTTTCTAGATATGGAATTTCTAGTTGCCGAGTCTCTATTAGTGGAGTTTGTAGTTGTGGAGTTTTTAGTTGTGGAGTTTTTAGTTGTGGAGTGTCTAGTTGCGGAGTTCCTAGTTGAGGAGTTTCTAGTTGTGGAGTTTCAAGTTGTGGAGTTTCAAGTTGTGGAGTTTCTAGCTGTGGAGTCTCAAGTTGTGGAGTTTGAAGTTGTGAAGTTTCAAGTTGGGGAGTCTCTAGTTGTGGAGTTTCTAGTTGTGGAGTATCTAGTTATGGAGTTTCCAGTTGTGGAGTTTCTAGTTGTGGAGTTGCGGAGTCTCTAGTTGTGGAGTTTCTAGTTGAGGAGTTTCGGGTTGTGGAGTCTCTAGTTGTGGGGTTTCTAGTTGTGGAGTTTCCAGTTGTGGAGTATCTTGTTGTGGAGTTTCCAGTTGTGAAGTTTC